>NC_091249.1:13952500-15262500 GCF_042477335.2 Ovis canadensis | reverse complement strand
TCTCAAGAGTCTTCTCCAACACCACAGTTCAAAAGCATCAATTCTTCGGTGCTCAGCCTTCTTCACAGTCCAACTCTCACATCCATACATGACCACAGGAAAAACCATAGCCTTTACTAGACAGACCTTTGTTGGCAAAGTAATGTCTCTGCTTTTGAATATGCTATCTAGGTTGATCATAACTTTTCTTCCAAGGAGTAAGGGTCTTTTAATTTTTAATAAGTAGTAAATACCAAGATAGTAAGAGGAGGAAATTAACAACAATAAAAATGAAATAAGAAACAAAAATAACCCCAATAAATACATATTTTTGTTGCCTGCCAAGTTCCTCTGTCCTAGGGATTTTCCAGGCAAGAATACTGAAACAGGTTACCATTTCCTACTCCAGGGGATCTTCCTGACTCAGGGATCAAACCTGAGTCTCTTGTGTCTCCTGCATTGGCAGGTGGGTTCTTTACCGCTAGCACCACCTGGGAAGAGAGGTAAAGCAACCCACAAAACAAAAATGCAGAGAAGGGAGGGAAAACTCTCGGTTCTGGAGTACTTCCATGGTGGCGCAGTGGCTAAGACTCTGCACTCCTGAGGCAGGGGCCCAGGTTCATTCCCTGGCCAGGGAACTAGATCCCACCTGCCACAACTAAGACACGACACAGCCACATAAATAAACACATTAGAAAGTTTGGAAGCTAGAAAGCAGAGACTGGCACATGACTGACTTAGACTCCAGATAATCCACACAATAAGCCAATGAGGAAAGCTGAGAAACTCAATTAAAACCTCAAACTGGATTAAACCCCTGAACCACAGCCTGAACCACGTGATCCACCAGCAGCCACAGAGCAGCAAAGTCCCTGGCTACCACAGCTCTCACTCCACAAACAGTGCCCTGGTGGTGGTGGTATCTGCCTGCAGCAGCAGCCAAGTCTCGGAGTGTCCCAGATCGCACACTATAATCAGGGACTGGCAGGCCCAGCAATGGCACCAGCAGGAAAAAGGCTATGCCTCCCTGACCTTCACCAGTGGCCAAAGGAGAGCCAGCCCCAGTATCTGCTGCTGTGGACATCAAGCAGCAGGCAAACTCAAGAAGTACATCCTGCCCCAACAGATGGCACCAGTCAGCATTGAGCAGGAGCCGAGCAAAGGACAAAGCTGACCACAATGCATGACAAGGATGCAGAAAACTAAACTGTCATTGGAACGGAATCTACAAAGGCAGACAGAAACCACTGACTAACGTGGTGACTGCCTGATAACATTGAAGATTAAGTGGGACTGAGAGTGCCCTCACAAAATAACCAAAATGGAAGAGTACCATAGAAAATCACTTGTCATACAAAGATGCAGGAAGACCACTGTCCAAATGAGAAAAGATAGTCAACTGAGGCCAATATGGAGATGAATCAGACGTTGGAATTATCTGACAATGATTTGAAAGCAGCTGGCATAAAAACCCAGATGGTCAATACTGAAATCAGATTGATTATATTCTTTGCAGTTGAATATGAAGATCTATACAGTCAGCAAACACAAGACTGGAGCAGACTGTGGCTCAGATCATGAACTCCTTGTTGCCAAATTCAGACTTCAGTTGAAGAAAGCAGGGAAAACCACTAGGCCATTCAGGGGTATGACCTAAATCAAATCCCTTATGATTATACAATAGAAGTGGTGACAAATAGATTCAAGGGATTAGATATAATAGAATGCCTGAAGAACCATGGACAGAGATTTGTAACACTGTACAGGAGGCAGTGAACAGAACCATCCCCAAGAAGAAGAAATACAGCAATGAAAAATGGTTGTCTGAGGAGGCCTTACAAATAGCTGAGAAAAGAAGAGAAGCAAAAAGCAAAGAAAAGGAAAGATATATCCATCTGAATGCAGAGTTCCAAAGAATAGCAAGGAGCAATAAGAAAGTCTTCCTCAGTGATCAGTGCAAAGAAATAGAGGAAAACAATAGAATGGGAAAGACCAGAGATCTCTTCCAGAGAAGGCAATGGCAACCCACTCCAGTAGTCTTGCCTGGAAAATCCCATGGATGGAGGAGCCTGGCAGGCTGCAGTCCATGGGGTCGCTAAGAGTTGGACACGACTGAGTGACTTCACTTTCACTTTTCCCTTTGATGCATTGGAGAAGGAAATGGCACCCCACTCCAGTGTTCTTGCCTGGAGAATCCCAGCGACAGGGGAACCTGATGGGCTGCCGTGTATGGGGTCGCACAGAGTCAGACAGGACTGAAGTGACTTAGCAGCAGCAGCAGCAGCAGCAGCAGCAGAGGTCTCTTCAAGAAAATCAGAGATACCAAGGGAATATTTCATGCAAAGATGGGCACAATAAAGGACAGAAATGGTATGGACCTAACAGAAGCAGAAGATATTAAGAAAAGGTGGCAAGAATACACAGAAAAACTACACAATAAAGATCTTAATGATCCAGTTAACCATGATGGTTATGATGGTTAACCATGATCACTCATTGAGAGCCAGACATCCTGGAGTGTGAAGTCAAGTGGGCCTTAGGAAGCATCACAACAAACAAAGCTAGCACATGTGATGCAATTCTAGTTGAGCACTTTCAAATCCTAAAAGATGATGCTGTGAAAGTGCTGCACTCAATATCCTAGCAAATTTGGAAAACTCAGCAGTGGCCACAGGACTGGAAAAGACAGCTTGCATTCCAATCCCAAAGAAAGGCAATGTCAAAGAATGTTCAAACTACCACACAATTGCACTCATCTCACACGCTAGTATAGTAATGCTCAAAATTGTCCAAGCCAGGCTTCAACAGTTCAACCATGAACTTCCGGATGTTCAAGCTGGACTTAGAAAAGACAGAGGAACCAGAGATCAAATTGCCAACATCCACTGGATCATTGATAAAGCAAGAGAGTTCCACGAAAACATCTAATTCTGCTTTATTGACTACACCAAAGCCTTTGACTGTGTGGATCACAACAAACTGTGGAAGATTCTTCAAGTGATGGGAATACCAGACCACCTTACCTGCCTCTTGAGAAATCTGTATGCAGGTCAAAAAGCAACGGTTAGAACTGGACATGGAACAATGGACCGGTTCCAAATTGGGAAAGGAGTACGTCAAGGCTGTATATTGTCACCTTGCTTATTTAACTTACATGCAGAATACATCATATGAAATGCCAGACAGGATAGAGGACAAGCTAGAATTAAGATTACAGGGAGAAATATCAATAACCTCAGATATGCAGGTGACACCACCCTTATGGCAGAAAGTGAAGAGGAGTAAAGAGGCTCTTGATGAAAGTGAAAGAGGAGAATGAAAAAACTGGCTTAAAACTCAACATTCAAAAAACTAAGATCATGGCATCTCGTCCCACCACTTCATGGCAAATAGGTGGGGAAACAATGGAAACAGTGACAGAATTTATTTTCTTGGACTCCAAAATCACTGCAAATAGTGACTGCAGCCATGAAATTAAAAGACGTTTACTCCTTGGAAGAAAAGCTATGACAAACTTAGACAGCATATTAAAAAGCAGAGACATTACCAACAAAGGTCTGTATAGTCAAACTATGGTTTTTCCAGTAATCATGTATGAATGTGAGAGTTGGACCATAAAGAAAAGTTGAGCACCAAAGAATTGATGCTTTTGAATACTGGTGTTGGATAAGGCTCGAGAGACTTTCGGACTGCAAGGAGATCAAACCAGTCAATCCTAAAGGAAATCAGTCCTGAATATTCATTGGATGGACTGATGCTGAAGCTGAAGCTCTAATACTGTGGCCACCTGATGCAAAGAGCTGACTCACTGGAAAAGACCCTGATGCTGGGAAAGATTGAAGACAGGAGGAGAAGGGGACAATAGAGGATGAGATGGTTGGATGGCATCACGACTTGATGGACATGAGTTTGAGCAAGCTCCAGGATTTGGTGATGAACAGGGAATCCTGTCGTGCTGCAGTCCATGGGGGTCACAAAGAGTCAGACACTAATGAGTGACTGAACTGAACTGAACTGGCATAAAAACACTTCAACAATCAATTACAAATTATCTGGAAACACATGAAAAAAGTTTCAGCAAAGAAAAACGTTATAAAAAACGAATCAAATGAAAATTGTAGAACTGAAAAATACAACATCCAAAATTTAAAACCTCACTGAATAAACACAACAGTAGGTTGGAGATGACAGACGATAGAATCATTGAACTTGAAGACAATCTGAACTACGGAGTAGACTGAAAAATAATAATCAGAGACTCAGGGACCTGTGGGTCTATAATAAAGGATCCATATAATCAGGGTTAGAGGAGCAGAGGAAGATGTGGGACCAAAAAAGATAATCAAAGAAATAATAGTTGAAAATCTCCCAACCTTGGTGAAAGACATAGACCTATAGTTTCAAATCAGAGAGAATCCCAAATATGAGAAAAAAAATAAATCCACATCAGGACACATCACAATTATACTTCTGTAAACTAAAAACAAAGGGAAAAAATTGAAAAAGCTAGAGAGAAATAATGTACTATTTATAAAGCAATAGCAATTGAAATAACAGTGGATTTCTGATTTCTCTTCTGAAACCATGGGGCCAGAAGGAAGTGGCATAACACTTTTCAAGTGCTAACTGTAAACTCTGAAGTGTAAATCTGTTGAAACTATCCTTCATAAAAGAGAAGGCAATTAAAAAATTCTCAGATAAAGGACTTCCAAGAGAATTTATTGCCAGCAGACCTATTCTTAAAGAATGGCTAAAAGGGAATTCACTAGAAAGAAAGGAACTCATGACAGAAGAGACTGGGCCCTCAGAAAAGAAAGAAGAATGATACAATTAGTAAACAGAAGTAAACACAATAGATGATCCATTACCACTTGAGTTTAATTATATTTTATGGATGAAGCGAAAAAGTGCTATAATGTTTAATGTATTGACAGTATAACTTTAATGGGGGGCTTTCTTGGTGGCTCAGCTGGTAAAAAACCCACCTGCCAATGCAGGATATGCAAGAGATGTGAGTTTGATCCTTAGGTTGGGAAGATTCCCTGGAGAAGGAAATGGCAATCTTCTCGAGTATTCTTGCCTGGAAAATTCCATGGACAGAGGAGCCTGGCAGGCTACAGTCCAGGGGGTCAAAAAGAGTCACATGCACACACACACATGACTAAGTGCACATGCACACACACATATTGACAATTGCTTTTAATGTAAATAGTCTAAATACACCAATTAAAAGACAGACTTGGGGGAAAATACAGATTTGGAAGAGTGGATTCAATTCAGTTCAGTTCAGTTGCTCGGTCGTGTCTGACTATTTACGACCCCATGGACTGCAGCATGCCAGGCCTCCCTGTTCATCGCTAACTCCTGGAGTTTACTCAAACTCATGTCCATTTGAGTTGGTGATGCCATCCAACCATCTCATCCTCTGTTGTCCCTTTCTCCTTCCACCTTCAATCTTTCCCACATCTTTCCCAGGGTCTTTTCAAATGAGTTAGTTCTTTGCATCAGGTGGCCAAAGTATTGGAGTTTCAGCTTCAGAATCAGTCCTTCTAATGAATATTCAGGACTGATTTCCTTTGGGATGGACTGGTTGGATCTCCTTGCAGTCCAAGGGACTCTCAAGAGTCTTCTCCAACACCACAGTTCAAAAGCATCAATTCTTCGGTGCTCAGCCTTCTTCACAGTCCAACTCTCACATCCATACATGACTACTGGAAAAACCATAGCCTTGACTAGACAGACCTTTGTTGGAAAAATAATGTCTCTGCTTTTTAATATGCTCATTGCAAAGAGATCCAACCAGTCCATCCTAAAGATCAGTCCTGGGTGTTCTTTGGAAGGAATGATGCTAAAGCTGAAACCCAGTACTTTGGCCACCTCATGCGAAGAGTTGACTCATTGGGAAAGACTCTGATGCTGGGAGGGATTGGGGGCAGGAGGAGAAGGGGTCAACAGAGGATGAGATGGCTGGATGGCATCACCGACTCAATGGACACGAGTTTGAGTGAACTCCGGGAGTTGGTGATGGACAGGGAGGCCTGGCGTGCTGCGATTCATGGGGTCACAAACAGTTGGACACGACCGAACGATTGAACTGAACTGAACTGAACTAGGTTGGTCGTAACTTTTCTTCCAAGGAGCAAGCATCTTTTAATTTCATGGCCGCAGTCACCATCTGCAGTGATTTTGGAGCCCCCCAAAATAAAGTCCATCACTGTTTCCATTGTTTCCCCATCTATTTCCTATGAAGTGATGGGACCAGATGCCATGACCTTAGTTTTCTGAATGTTGAGCTTTAAGCCAACATTTTCACTCTCCTCTTTCACTTTCATCAAGAGGCTCTTTAGTTCTTCTTCACTTTCTGCCATAAGGGTGGTGTCATCTGCATATCTGAGGTTATTGACATTTCTCCTGGAAATCTTGATTCCAGCTTATGCTTCATCCAGCCCAGGGTTTCTCATGTTGTACTATGCATATAAGTTAAATAGGCAGGGGGACAATATACAGCCTTGATGTGAAAGTGAAGTCGCTCAGTCGGGTCCAACTCTTTGCGACACCGTGGACTGTAGCCCACCATGCTCCTTTGTCCGTGGGATCTTCCAGGCAGGAGTACTGAAGTGGGTTGCCATTTCCTTCTCCAGAGGATCATCCTGACCCAGGGATCGAACCCAGATCTCCCACATTGTAAGCAAGATGCTTTACTGTTTGAGCCACCAGTGAAGTCCTCCTTTTCCTATTTGGAACCAGTATGTTGTTCCATATTCCATGTCCAGTTCTCACCGTTGCTTCCTGACCTGCATGCAGATTTCTCAAAAGGCAGGCCAGGTGGTCTGGTATTCCTATATCTTAAGAATTTTCCACAAACTATGGAAGAGTGGTTTAAAAAATAATAACTCAACTCTATGTTCTTTATAAGAAATTCACTTCAAACATGATGACAGAGTAGCTTCAAAGTAAAAAGATGGAAAAAATATCTCCAAACCCAGATGGCTTCACTGCAGTATTTTACCAAACATTCAAAGAATTGATAAATGATTTTAATCTATTTCAGAAAATAAGAGAGTTAGGACACCTTCCAACTAATTTTATGAGCCTATACTATTCTGATCCCCAAATCAGACAAAAATAGCACAACAAAGAAAACCACAGATCATTATTCCTCATAAATTTAGATGCAAAAATCCTCAGAAAAATGTAGCAAATTAAAGAATATATAAAAAGATGATATACCACAACGAAGTGGGGTTTATCTTTCCAGTTATAAAGGCTGGTTACATATTTCACAACCAAGACTGAAGGTCATATGAACATTTCAAATTACACAGGAGAAACATTTCACTAAATTCAACAAGTTCATCATTCATGATAAAAATTCTATGTATTCCATTAAGTCCCATAAAAAGGACTTAGTATCATAAAGAACATTTACAAGCCAACAGAGAGCATCATACTTGATGGTGTGACTTTCCCCATGAGACTGAGAAAAGAAGGCAACAATATCTGCTTTCACCACTCCTACTCAGCATAATACTGGAATTTCTAAACACTGTCACAAGTCAAGGAAATGCCAAAAAAAAAAAAAAAAAAAAAAAGACATCCAGACTGGAAAGAAAGAAATAAAACTTTCTCTACTTGCAGACAACATGCTTGTTTATGTTGTAAACTCCAAGGAATGTATAAAAATATCTAGAAATAATAAATGAGTTCAGAAAGATGGCAGGATACCAAGTTACTATGCAAATTTATTTCTATAGCTGATGACATTCAAGTGGAAACCAAAATTAAAGATACCACTTAGAATTGCTCTAAAGAAATGAAACAGGTATAAATCTAACAAAACATGCACAAGATCAATATGTAAAATTTATGAAATGCTGATAAAGAGACATAACTTGTTCAATATTTGAAAGATTCAACATAGCAAAGATGCTAATTCTTCTCAAACTCATTTACAGATTTACCACAATCCTCAACGAAATCTCAACAAGATTTCTTTTTATAAATATAGAAAGGCTTATTCAAAATTTTAGATGGATAGGCCCTAAAATAGCCAAAACAAATTATAAAAAGAAAAGTGGGAGTAATCATTCTTTTAAATGTGAAGTGTTTGCTACTAGCTACAATAATATTAATAGTATCATATTAGCAGAGGGATAGTCATATAGATTAATGGAACAGATAGAAAATGAAGAAATAGATCTATACAAATTTGTTCATCTACTTTTAACAAAGGAAAAAAAATCATTCCAGTGAGAGAGAGATAGGGTTTTCAGTAAATGGTGCTGAAGTAGGTACCTATAGCAAAAACAAAAAAACCTTAAACTAATCCTTCAACTTTATACAAATTTTAACTCAAAATGGTAAGTTTTTACAAGTACGTAAAATGTAAAACTTCTAAAAAAAATAGGATAAAATATTCAAGACCTATTAGGCAGAGTTCTTAACCAAAAGTATGATTCCTAAAGGAAAACTTGATTAATTGAACCTTATACAATCTAAAACTTTTGCTCAGCTATTGACCCCATTAATGAATATGAAAAGACAAATTACGGACTAGGAAATATTTGCAAATTACATATTTGACAGAGGATTTGTGTGTGGAATTTACAAAGAACATTTCAAACTCAAGATTTAAAAAGACAAACAATCTAAATTTTAAAACAGGCAAAAAATATGCATAGATGTTTTATGAAATAAGATATGCATATGGAAAATAAGCACATGAAAAAGCATTCAACATCATTAGGAAAATGCCAAGTAAAACTACATACCAAATAGAACTACACACCATTCATAATTACAGAAATAAATACAGTAATAACACAAACAATGGTGAGGATGTGGAGAAACTGGATCCATGATTAATTGCTGCTGGGACTATAAAATAATACGGAGTAATATAATTTTTGTAAATGATATCTTGACCCCTTTTTGATGCCCTGGCTATAGGTTGGTCAGTTTTCCTTCTTGAACACCCAATTACGCCCAAACTCCCAACTATTGATTTACTGGGCTCTCATTCACCTAGCCATTATTTGTTGTTTTTGCTGTCAGTCACTAAGTCATATTCAACTCTTTGCGACCCCATAAACTGCAGCACGCTAGGCTCCCCCTGTTCTTCACTATCTCCCAGAGTTTGCTCAAACTCATGTCCATCGAGTCGGTGATGCTCCTTCTCCTTATGCCTTTAATCTTCCCCAGTATCAAGGTCTTTTCCATGAGTTGGCTCTTTGCATCAGGTGGCCAAAGTATTGGAGCTTCAGCATCAGTCCTTCCAAGGAATATTCAGTCTTACTTTCCTTCTAGGATTGACTGGTTTGATCTCCTTGCAGTCCAAGGGCCTCTCAACTGTCTTCTCCAGCACAATTCCAAAGCAGCAATTTTTCAGCGCTCAGTCTTCTTTATGTTCCAACTCTCACATCTGTACACAACTGGAAAAAACCATAGCTTTGACTATAGGGATCTTTGTCAGCAAAGTGATGTCTCTGCTTTTTAATATGCTATCTAGTTTTGTCATAGCTTTTCTTCCAAGGAGCAGGTATCTTTTAATTTCATGGCTGCAGTCACCATCCACAGTGATTTCGGAGTCCAAGAAAATAAAATCTGTTCCTGCAGCCACTTTTACCCCTATTTGCCATGAAGTGATGGGACCAGATGCCATGATCTTCGTTGACTGAAGGTTGAGTTTTAAGCCAGCTTTTTCACTCTCTTCTTTCACCCTCATCAAGAGGCTCTTTAGTTGCTCTTCACTTTGTGCCATTAGAAGGGTATCATTTGCATATCTGAGGTTGTTGATATAGCTCCAGCAACCTTGATTCCAGTTTGGGAGTGATCCAGCCCAGCATTTCACATGATATATACTCTGCAAATAAGTGACAATACACAGTCTTGTCCTACTCCTTTCCCAATGTTGACCCAGTCCATTGCTCCATGCATCTTTATTGGATTTTAACAGTCTGCAGGGCGTGCCTCTCGCCCCTATGCTGTGACCTTACTCCTGGCAGGCTGGAGCCTGATTCTTCTCTCTACCCTGGTTGGAGCACAGGGCCTTGGCCACTAGTTAATTAATGCGCCGTCATGCAAACATAATCTATCAGCTCAGTCCTTTCTCTGCTCATTTTCAACCACCACCTTAATAGAACATCTTGATCTTTGAACACATCTCAGGACAGTTACATCCGGCTAGGATCCCACAATTGTCCTTGAATTTACTGGACTGAACGATCAATTATGGACTGAAACGGGCCATTAACTATTATTTTCTGTATATCTGAGGCCAGAAAAATCATTCACGACTAAATGTCTTGTCTTTAGAGAGATCAACATACTGGCTAAGCTCAAAAGTCTGAAAGCCTGTCCTGTTTCCAAGAAACTGACAGGCCAAATGAAAGGGAGGAAGATCAAGGAAAAAATGAACAGCCTGAGACCGAAAAAAAAAAAGAAGAAAAAAGAGTTAGTTGGAAATAGTAGGAGCGTTAAGAAGATGATTAAGTAGAAACGACAGGCAGTAACAAGCGAAGAGAGCAAGAACAGAACTCAGACCCTGAGAGGCGGGCACTGGTCACCGCGCCCCAGAGCCCGGGACGGGGAAGAGAGAGGGCGGGGCCTGCGGAAGCGGCTAGCGGAGAGCGACCGCCCCGGATGCTGAATGGTCGCGCCCTGCGGCGGTGGCCAATGGGCGCCCGGGATGTTGGAGCGGCAGCGTCAGTCGCGGCGCTCTCTCGCTCGCTCGCCGCAGAGGGGGTGAGTTGGGGGAGGGGGACGGCGGCCGCCGCCATGATGCTTGTTTGCTTTCAATGAAAACAAGGGGGACGCGGAGGAGGAGGAGGCGGCGGCGTCGGTGGCGGCGGCGTCGGCTGCGCGGAGGCGAAGGCAGCGGAGGGTGCAGCGAAAACGGAGAGGCCGGAGGCCGAGAGGCCGAGAGGGCGTAGTGGCAGCTCGTCGAGGAGGCTGAAGCGGGCGGCTGACGCGGTGGATCTCGGAGGGGGAACAAAGAGCGGCGGCTAAGGCGGCAGAGGAGCGGCGACGGCGGCGCTGCAGCTGCGGGCGGGACTGGTATGGTGGTTCCACAGGTCAGACCCCGCTGCACTCACAGGGAGGAGGCGGCGGCAGCGGCGGAGGAAGGCGGCGCACCCCAAGAGGTGAGCGAGACCGGCCCGAGGCCCAGCCGGGCGCTGCTCCTCGCACTGGCGGCGCACGGGCCGCTCGCAGTCGTGTCCCGGGGACCGTAGCGCGGGGCACTCCAGCGAGAGCACTTTAAGTTTTGTGGGCGGCGGGCCTGCAGCTTGGAGGAGATGGCGGCTGTTGAGGGGTCCCTAGATGCGCGGCTGTCGCGATCCCGCTGATTCCGGGACCGCGCCCCCGCGCAGAGTCCGGGGCTGAGGGGTGTTGATTGACGGCGAGGGTGGGGGCGCGCAGGGGGGTGCCGGGGTTGGAGGCAATGCCCTGGCTCTCGACTCTGGCTCTGGTCACTCGCAGGAGGAGAGTTGGTGTCTTGGGACTCTTGGCCAGGACGGGTGGCAACTTTGGAGAAGTGGCAGTGTGGGATTGCGCGAAGTGTAGTATGGAACTTCGCAGTTACCACAGAGCTGGAAACTGTTTCCCTCAAATGTGTTTAAAATTAAGTTTTAGGCAATTATCTTTTTTTTGGGGGGGGGGAATGGATTGGGAGGATGGGAATGGCATGGTTAAAGAAGCCCTTAGCAGCAGATGGAGAGATTAGGATATTGCTGAGGACTCAGAGATACAATTACTTGAAGCTTTTATGTTTAAATAACCTAAATCTTATCTTTCCTCTTTTTTCTAAGTACCAGTCATTATTTTCTTCGGAAACTTTTTTTCTTTTGACTCTTCTTCTGTACCTTTCTTAAAGAGCTTGCTAAGCAATGCCTGTGACCGTTTCTTGAACTGTTAACTGTAAAAGACCGTTTTGTGAATGGTCGTTTTGCTTGTTATTTTTGGATGTGTTATTGTGCTAAACTGACGTTTAAATAATTTCCTTGAATATGAGTTCCCATATTTATTTCCAGGTGGATTGCCTCATTAGTGGCAGTGCAGAATCTTCTTGTCTCTTTGTATCTGGGGATTTTATTTTTGCGGAGGAAGAGAGTGAATATGAACAAGAGAAAAATAAAATGGCATATAATACTTTGTGTTTTTCTGAATGCACTAGAGTTTATCACCCCAAAACAGTTTTGTAGGCTATAGGAGCTGTGTCCATTGATCAAGAGGGTTTGAAGGCTTGTTTTGTAATTGCTATCAGAGTAATTATTAAAGTCTTTAGAATATGATGACTTTTAGAATAAAATTTGCTTAATATTTTTAGACCAGTGATGTGGTCCAGTCGACTTGCTGTAAACAAAATTTTTGAATAGCTACTAATGAGGAAACAAACTTAGAAAGGTTAAAGCGACTTGCCTAAGACATTACAGTTAAGAAGGAAAGGACCAGGTTTTGTGTAAGTGTGAGAGCACATGAGAGTGATGTACTTGCCAAAGATTAATTCTTTGGGGAGGGCTGCTGCTGCTGCTGCTGCTAAGTCACTTCAGTCTGACTCTGTGCGACCCCATAGACGGCAGCCCACCAGGCTCCCCCATCCCTGGGATTCTCCAGGCAAGAACACTGGAGTGGGTTGCCATTTCCTTCTCCGGGGGAGGGCAGAGTGTGTTTTAATAAATGGAAGTTATTTGAGATAGTTGAGTCTGATCAGTTTCAGTAAGTGAAAAAGATAGTTAATGAAATGGTCAAAAAGTGAGGATGTGACAAAAGACAAAGTTTCTTGTGAAGCTAAGAAGATTTTGCATAGTTTCAGAAGTGTCTTCATCAGTGGTATGTGTTAATAGATGAAGAAACTCTTCTGAATGCTTGTTTGTAGGGATTTTCAGTTTTCTTAGGCCTTGGTGGCAAAGTAAAACTTCTCAGACTCTTGAATAGACATGAAGTTGGTTATAGAACTTAGTCCTGACTACAGATACTGGCATTTGCTTCTGTACTTGTGGTTTATAAATAATGTATTTTGGTTAGTGCTTAGACATTCCGCTGTGTCCATATTAGCCTTTTTTTTTAATGTTCTTTAAAGCATGAACCTTTTTCATATTGTAGTGCAGCAGAAAGGGGTAATATGTGTAAGGCATACTGGAATAAATGGTCAAGGCTGCTCACAACTTGTAGCTTTTGGGTCATAAAGTATGAGGACTCTTTAGCACCCTTGTAACTTTCTCATACTTAAGGTACTGGTTGAAAAACTGCTTTTAAAGTATTTATTTGCATATAAGGTGGGGGCTCATTTAGGCTGCCTTAATCTTACCCTTCTCTGGGCTTTACCTCTCCCTCATCCATTTTTATTGTCTTGGTTACTTATGTGCAAGGAATAGTATATGCTGGACGTAGTGTTGGATCCTGAGAATTAAAAAGTGAATAATAGTTGCTGTCTTCTTGTTTCTGTAGTCTTAGTAGGTGTACAGAGGCTGTGGGAGAACAGGAGAGAATGATTAAAATTTGTAGAAGGTGTGGGAGCAGTTTACAGAAAATAACATGGAATTAGGTTTGTCAGGCTGGGGAGACAGGTCATTTCAAACGTAAGGAACTCTGGGTGCATTGAGATGCCAAATGTTGGGGTAAGGCCAGTGGTGACATGTTACTGAAAAGGAGAGTGACTGGAGATGAGCCTGCAAAGGTATATCCATCCTCGATTTTGAAGACCCATGCTTATTAAGCTAAAAGGGAGGTTTATATCTTTATCCTATAGCAAAGGAAAGAGCGAAATATTTTTCAGAGGGGAGCAATGTGATTTAGAGATCATTTAGGCATCAGTGTGGACAACTAAGTGGAGGCCCTACATATAAGAAAGTCACATTTGAGATAGTGGAAGTTAGTGAATCTGAATCTGTTTTAAACTTGGATATATAGGGTATTTTGTTTCTGTGATCCCTTTTGTAGTGGGCTTGAGGACTCAGTTCAGTTGCTCTGTATTACAGGGTAATTGAAAATGTTTTGAAAATTAAGAGCATTCAAAACAATTAAACCCATATAGTGGTACTGTAGGCAGGCATTCAGGCTTTCAGAACTTGTCTTCTCAGTTAGGCTGAGGCAGATTGTAGTAGTTAAGCTGGAAAAATCAACCCTTTGCTCACCAGAAGTGAAATCCACCAAGCTTAAAGGTTATGGCTATCCTGATGGTCTGTGAGGATATGGACTGTAAGCATTTTGTGAAATTGGGTGGAGGACAGAATTTTCCCTTCTGTATGGTGGTGGTGGTTTAGTTTCTAAGTTGTGTCTGACTCTTGAGACCCCCATGGACTGGGGTTCCTGCCAGGTTCCTCTGTCCATGGGATTTTCCCAAGCAAGAATACCTGAGTAGGTTGGCATTCCTTTCTCCAGGGAATCTTCCCAACCCAGGGTTTGAACCCAAGTCTCCTGCATTGGCAGGTGGATTCTGAGCCACCAGGGAAGCCCAGAGCAAGATACAGGATCCTAAAAGTCACCATGATAGGCAGAATTGTGCAGTAAAAACTATAGGCCTTTTGGGAAAAATGGTACTGGAACACAACAGTCAAAACATTGTCAGTGACTTTATTTTTTTAAAAAGGAACCTGATAAAAATGGTAGCATAGTTTTAATCCTAAATGATTAAGGAATACATAAATACCACAGGTGCTGGAGAAGACTCTTCAGAGTCCTTTGGACAGCAAGGAGATCAAACCAGTCAGTCCTAAAGGAAATCAACTCTGAATATAGATTGGAAGGACTGATGCTGAAGCTGAAGCTCCAGTGTGAAGCTGATATGAAGAGCTGACTCATTGTGAAAAGACCCTGATTCTGGGAAAGATTGAGGGCAGGAGGAGAAGGGGACAACAGAGGAGATGGTTGGATGTCATCACCGACTTGATGGATAGGAGTTTGACCAAACTCCTGGAGATAATGAAGGACAGGGAAGCCTGGGGTGCTGCAGTCCATGGGGTTGCAAAGAGTTGGACACAGCAGCTGAACAAATACCATGATAAATGTGTCACTTTACCTTGAAAAAGACCTGGTTTGCTTGTGGAAATGGGCATGAGAAGGGTTGCTGCTTGTGCGTTATTATAAAGTGATGGAAAGAGGGTTACCTGAAATCAAATGGAATGTTATAATAATACCAAATGTGGATAGGTGTGGCTCAGCATATGTGTTCGCACAGACTGAATTGATGGAGCTGGTGTTTTCAGGTGTGTGTATTTTGTAAATTTCTATGTAGTTCTGTTCAGCCAGGGGCAGGTTTCTACCTTTTTCAAGTGTTTTTCTCAGACAAAATCGTATGTAAGCAAATGGGAATTTTGTGTTATGCTCAAATTTTCTGATGTATCAGTCACGTTGGAACAGATTATTTTCAGAATAAAAGATACAGCAGAACTAATTACACTTCAACATAGTATTTTAAAGTAGTGCTAAAACTCACTTCCAAAAATACCTGAAACATGCTATTGTAGACTTGCTACTGTAATCGGGATGGTTGGAAAGTGTCACCGACTCAGTGGACATGAATTTAGGAGATAGTAGAGAATGGAGGAGCCTGGTGTGCTTCAGTTTATGGGGTCGAAAAGAGTCAAGACAGCGACTGAACAACAACAACAGTAGTAGGGCTTATGCTTTTTTGTTTCAAGTGGGCTTATAATGGTGCAGAGAGAAAAACAAATGAGCCAATAAAGTGCTCATCAGGTTACATGAGGAATACACAAAGTATTTGGGGGATGCTAAAGAAGGAGCAGAGGCTTCCCTGGTGGCTCAGTTGGTAAAGAATCTGCCTGAAATGCAGGAGACCTGGGTTCAGTCCCTGGGTTGGGAAGATTCCCTTGGAGAAGGGAATGGTTACCCACTCTAGTATTCATACACGGAGAATTTCATGGACAGAGGAACCTGGCGAGCCGCAGTCCATGGGTTCGCAAGAGTTGGATGTGACTTAGCAACTAAATCACCACCACCAAAGAAGGAGCATCTAATTCTGCTTTGGAATCAGGGGATTCATCTCAGAGGTCTTTGGGCTGAATTTTGAAAGTTGACTAGAGGTTTGTTAGACTGAGTGGGGCATTTCAGTGGGAAGAAAGAGCATGTGCAAAGACAAGTTACATACAACTTGGACTGTGAAACAGGTTGCAAAGATGTAAGGGACAGGTGGAGTTGCCAGAAATAGTCTGTGAATGGTCTTAGGCTCTTTCTTAAAGTGTTGGGATGTAAGTTTGTATATAATAGGGATTCATTGAGAGTTTAGGTGGAGGGGGTGGGGAAATTGTGTGTGTGACATACTTTTTCAGGAGGCATAGTAAAAATGTGAAGGCTTGATAAAGAGGGTCAAGAGACTGGGGTCAGAAAGTCCTTAGGACTTCACTTAAGTCCTTGTAAGAGAAATACTCTAAATTGTTAAAGCCTTCATGATTTTTATGGTCAGCATTTTGTGAATGATTTTCTGTCTTAGTTTTCAGGGGGAAAAAGGACTAGAGGGTCAAAATTGATTTCTAGTATATTAGAACTTCCCACAATGATTGTATGTATGACTTAGCAGCTAGAATAAATGTTGAATGTCTCAAAAGGCCAAAATTGCAATGAGATATGGTGTGGTCACTCACGTAGAGCCTGACATCCTGGAGTCTGAAATCAAGTGGGCCTTAGGAAGTGTTACTACAAACAGTGCTAGTGGAGGTGATGGAATTCCAGCTGAGCTATTTCAAATCCTAAAAGATGACGCTGTGAAAGTGCTGCACTCAATAAGCCAGCTAATTTGGAAAACTCAGCAGTGCTCACAGGCCTGGAAGAGGTCAGTTTTCATTCCAATCCCAAAGAAGGACAGTGCCAAAGAATGTTCAGACTACTGTACAATTGAGCTCATTTCACAATGCTAGTAAGATGTTGCTCTGTATCCTTCAAGTAGGAACTTCCAGATGGACAAGCTGGATTTAGAAAAGGCAGAGGAACTAGATATCAAGTTGCTGACATTTGTTGGATCATAGGGAAAGGAAGGGAATTCCAGAAAAACATCTACTTCTTCATTGACTATGCTAAAGCTTTTGACTGTGTGAATCACAGCAACTGTGGAAAATTCTGAGAGAGATGGGAATACTAGACCCCCTTACCTGCCTCGTGAGAGACCTGTATGCAGGTCAAGAAGCAACAAAACCTTACATGGAACAACTGACTGGTTCCAGATTGGGAAAGGAGTATTGTCACCCTACTTAAATTGAACTTATGTGCAGAGTACATCATGCAAAATGCCAGGCTGGATGAATCCCAAGCTGGAATCAAGATTACAGGGAGAAATATCAACAACCTCAGATACACAGATGATACCACTCTAATGGCAGAAAGTGAAGAGGGCTATAGAGCCTCTTGATGAGGGTAAGAAGAGAGTAAAAAAGCAGGCTTAACACTCAGCATTCAATAAACAAAGATCTTGGCATCTGGTCCCATCACTTCATGGCAAATAGAAGGGAAAAAAGTGGAAGCAGTGACAGGTTTTATTTTCTTGGGCTCCAGAATCACTGTGCATGGTAACTGCAGCCATGAAATTAAAAGACACTTGCTCCTTGGAAGGAAAACTATGACAAACTTAGACAGCGTTTTAAAAACAAAAATATGTTGCCAACTAAAGTCCATATAGTTGAAGCTGTGGTTTTCGCAGTAGCCGTGTATGAATGTGAGAGTTGGACCATAAAGAAGGCTGAGTGCTGAAGAATTGATGCCTTCGAATTATGGTGCTGGAGAGTCCTTTGGACCACAAGCAGTTCAAACCAGTCAGTCCTAAAGGAAATGAACCCTGATGCTGAAGCTGAAGCTCTGTCTTCAGCTAGAGCTTTGGCCTCCTGATTCAAAGAGCCGACTCATTGGAATAGAGCCTGATGCTGGGAGAGACTGAAGGCAAAAAGAGAGGAGGGCAGCAGAAGAAGAGAGAGATAGAGAGCATCACTGAGTCAGTGGACATGAATTTGAGCAAACTCCAGGAAACAGGGAAGGATAGGGAAGCCTGGCGTGCCACAGTCCATGGGGTCATAAAGAGTTGGTTGCGACTTAGTGAATGAAAGACAACAAAAGGGGGTAGCTATAATAATGTGATCGTAAGAGAAGGAAGAGCAATTAGATGATTGAAAATCTGGCAAAAGATAAGAGATGAAAAGGTTTCTGTTGGCAGCCATCATTGTTGGATTGGTTGTTGCTTGTCTCATGCTAAGAGAAAAGATTTAGATTTAATACCAGTGGTTGGCTTGCCTTACCTTTTTGATCTCAGTGATGTTTCACCACACAAATTTTGACTCAACTCTCTTCATATTAGTTGGCATTCAGCTTTGTTGATTAGATCATAAATCATGATTGTCTTAATATATTCTTTTGCTCTGTACTTCATATTTGACTTAAAATATAGAAATTAAGATTTCTACACTAAGAATTTGTATTTTAAATTGAAATTTGTGGATGACCTGTATTTAGTGTACCTTTGTAGTTATATTTTGAGTTGATTTATTGACTTGAATTTGCTAGTATTTGACCATTTTTGACCTTCAAAATTGGTAGTTTTTCCTGTGGTGTTGCAGTACACTCTCACTTCTGTCTGTATTTTATATTCAATCATGTTATTAGGCACAGGCCCATGGTTAGAATTGCATTTTATCAGCAGTCTGTCGTGGTGGTTGGTGGTTTAGTTGCTAAGTTGTGTCTGACTCTTGAGACCCCATGTATTGTAGCCTGCCAGGCTCCTCTGTCCATGGAATTCTCCAGGCAAGAATGCTGAAGTGGGTTGCCATTTCCTTGTCCAGGGGATCTTCCCAACCCAGGGATCAAACCTACACCTCCAGCATTGCAGGCAGATTCTTTACTGCTGAGCCACCAGGGAATCACCCTTAATAGCAGTCCAGTAAACTCTTACAGGCGGTTGGTTATTGACTGGGCACTGCAGATACAGATGGGTATGCCAGTCTTCTCCTTTGAGAAATTAGACTACTACATCTGCTGTTTGACTCTATTTGAAGGATTATTTTATCATAATTTAAAAATCTTTTTTGCAGACGTTTTACTGGTTGTTTTAGTTAAACCAATATGAATTGAAAGTGAGAATTGTTAGTTGGTCAGTCGTGTCTGACTCTTTGCAACCCAATGGACTGTAGCCTGCCGAACTTCTCTGTCCATGGAATTTTCCAGGCAGAATACTGATGTGGATTTCCATTCCCTCCTTAAGTTCATTTTCATTCTCTGTGAGACAGGGATTTAAGGAATTGAGATTTTGGGATGCAGGAGAAGGTAGCTACTGAAACCTTAAATTTTTAGAAATACCACTGCAATGTTATTTGCCTTTTTCATTCTCATTCTCTTACGAGTATACTGTGTAGTTTTTCATAGACTGACAGATGTGTGTGATATCCGATAAATGGAATTCAGAGTAGACAGGCTGTCTTCCAGCATATTAGACCTTAAAGATTTGCGAAAATGTGAGACAGTGTCACTCTTCTTGCAAAATTTTGCTTTGTTTTTGAAAGTAGTTGCTTTTCATTAAAATGCTGTGGTTAACATGTGCTAGGTTTATTATATTTCTTGAGTTAATACATGCCCGAGTCCAGCTCCAGCAGCCAGGGAATCAGCCTGAAGAGATGAGTGGTGTTGGCGGAAAGTGATGCAGCCTCTGACTCAAGGTGTGGGACTGCCTGCATGTTTATTTCAAACTTCAGGTTTTCTTTTATACTTTGACAAAGCATTAGGTCAGAGGTTTGACATTTTCAGTTCCCCCTCACCCAGATTCTTGTCTCATTGTTGCCCTTCAAACAGAGTTCCTGCTTCAGCCGTGAGAATCGTGTTTACCTGTGATTACATTGTAACTCATGCTTATGTCTGGGTTGCATACCACATTCCTCAGTTTATTTCTTATCTTTCTAAATCCTGCTTGCCTCTAGTATCTTAAGCTCACTATCTCCTAAAAAGGCTTCTAGCTATTAATATCTCTAAAATTCCTAACTATAGTAAAATAAGCTAACACTACAACATTCCTTAAACTTTTAGCTTCTAACTATTCTGAATTATTCCTAAACCCTAAACTCAGCAAATTTCCGTTGCCATAAACATTCCCCTCACAAACAGGTCTCAGATAACAATTCTTCCCATGGCCTTGAGCTGCGGCCTATGTGCTCATCCTGGGACATTCTTTGTAAAGATCCTTGAACAAATGTCAGTGGTTACTTTATGGATTATTTTCTGGGCACAACTGCAGAAGGCTTTGTGCTTTCTCATGCTTCTCTCAAGAACAATAAGCTCCTTAACAATTTTCCAGCCAGCTCAACCTAAGAAAGGAAAAAACAAGTCAGAATCACAAGACCTAACTCCTACATCCCGAGACCGTGCCTGTGGGACGAGGAGAGGGGATTGGGGCCGTGCCTCCATTTTGTCAGTAATGCCTAACGCGCCTCCCGACAAATACACTTTTAAATTCCTTAGTTCTTATTTCTAATACAGTAAATATTGATAGATAGAACTCACATACAAAAGGTCTTTGAGGGGTCTGGTGGAGCGCAGGGGGCATGTGAAGACCACGAGGCAACTGGGAGCGGCTGGTTCCCCGGCAGTGCGCGCCTCGGCTGGGCCGGGAGCCGTGCCAGTCGATGCCCCCAGCAGAGCAGGGTCCGCCTCCCTCCCAGAAATCAGCTGACCGGAGCATGACCAGAGGGCATACCGGATCCACCAGAGGCGCTGCCGCCTGCGCTCCCGGGCCGTGGGTGAAAAAGAAAACACGGCCTCGCTTGGCCCGGAGCGAAGAGGTGGCCCGGAGCGAAGAGGTGGTCCCGAGCGAAGAGGTGGTCCCGAGCGAAGAGGTGGCCTGGAGCGAGGAAATGGCTGCAGCCGGGCTCAGTATGACCGTCACCCACAGCAATGAGAAGCACAGTCTTCAAGTTACCCCACAAGAAGGCAGTAGTGAGCCAGTTGTCCAAGATCTGGCCCAGGTTGTTGAAGAGGCTACGGGAGCTCCACTGCCTTTTCAGAAACTCATATTTAAGGGAAAGTCTTGAAGGAAATGGAGATGCCATTGTCAGCACTTGGAATACAAAATGGTTGCCGGGTTATGTTAATTGGGAGAAAGAACAGTCCAGAGGAAGAAGCTGAACTGAAGAAGCTGAAAGATTTGGAGAAATATGTGGAGAAGATAGCTGACCAGCTGGAAGAACTGAATAAAGACCTTGCTGGAATCCAGCAGGGTTTTCTGGCCGAGGGTTTGCAAACTGAAGCTCTCCGCAAACTTGATAGGAGAGTAAAAGCCACGATCGAGCAGTTTATGAAGATCTTGGAGGAGATTGACACACTAATTCTGCCAGAAAATTTCAGAGACGGTAGAATGAAAAGGAGGGGTTTGGTGAAAAGGATTCAGGCTTTCCTAGCTGAGTGTGACACAGCGGAGCAGAACATCTGCCAGGAGACAGCGACTGCAGTCCACAAACTTGGCCCTCGCTGACTGAGCTGAGGTGGAGAAGGCCGTGCCGCGCTGAGGAGCAGCCCCACCAGCTCTGCCATCTCTGGAACAGAAGGCACCTGCTTTCCCCAGGGCTGCTGGGGGCAATTGGCCCATTGCCTTTTCCTTCTCTTAAAACCTGCTCTCAGTGAACAAGTGTTGTCTGTACAATCTTGAGCCTCCTGTCAGCTTCTCGTTCTGTGTCTGTGGATCTGTGCTGTCCAGCAGCCCACCTTGTCTGGAGAGTGCCCCCATGACCAAGTCTTCCCAGCTGTGGACCTTTGGATGCTTTCTTTGGGCTGGTGAGAACTCTTCTGTATCCTAAGGTAGTTCTCAGTTTATTGGCCCCAGACCCATGAGGCCTTTTTGTGCTTATGATCCCATAAACCTGTCTGTGTAAACCAGAATCACCAGGTGCCGGGGGCCAGCGTGAGGAACTCCGCCCATGGCAAAGGTCATGAGGAAGGAGGCTTGGCATACGCAAAGGCGTGATCAAGCCTCAGGAAACCCCCTGTTCCCGAGCATCTAACCCCCAAACCAGAGTGTTTTACGCTCTCACCTACACCTCTGACTTTACGGGGGGCTCTCCCCCCATAACCGTTTCTCTCTGAGAAGGAGTAAACGTGCAGCTCCAAGGCAATAAAAATTCTTGGGCGTGACAAAGAGTGTTTCAGCTTACGGACTCCTTTGAAGGTTATCTAGCCCACCTGTATAGGTTCGTCCAGCCACATGTGATTGCTTACAGCCTCCCAACCTGAGAGGCACGAGATGTTTTAGACTTACTAAAGGCAAATTATTTTGGGGAGTTAAAATTATTAGTATAGTTGGTTAGGAATTATATTGGTGAAGGGTCTCTTCATTTGTTGTGTCAATAATTGCTGCTAATTCCCTGCTCTGGGTGGGACAAGGATGTCTCAGGTCAAACCTCTCTGCTGACAGACTAGCTTGTGTGACAGGATTATCCTTACTGCTGCCACTAGGCACATAATTGTTTACTACCTCTCAACCATAAACAGCACAGAGAGTTTTGGAGTATTTTGAGAGTCTTAATTAGCATAGGACTTTTTCTTCTTGTTGAGTCAATGATTGCCGCCAGGCCTCCATATCCTTAGGTACCTGGGAATATATTAATCAATGTATTTGGAATATAGCAAAGGAAATATGGTAGTTTTTTATGTTAGCAATACTAGACTTTTTGAGTTAATGGATTTTCTCTTTTGTAATAGATCACTGTACTTTGTTATATATCACTGTGTCCTTGCTGTGTAAGAATGTAACTTTATCATATCTTAAGACTAAATAGATCTTAAGGGGAGCATTGGTGAAAGGATTTTCATTTGTTGGGCTGATGTTTGCTGCTAAATCTCCATGTTCCCTACTCTTATAATGAATATAACTAGCATATAGGAAGAAATAAGTATTAACCTTTAAGCATATAGGAGAAATAAGTATTAACCTTTAAGACTAATCATGGTAACCTTGGGTTAAATAAATTCCTTTCTTGATTGTGACTCACTACACACTCACCCTATAGGAATGTAACTTTATTTGGAGGGTGGTGCCTGGTTTAAGAAAAAACACCCTTGGAAGAAATAAGTTTTTTTGGTTATCAGAAAGAAAGGATCATAAAATGTAAGCAGGTCTCACTCATGGCCAGAAGATGATGTAATATCCCTAAGACCTTTTTTTTATATACATTTATGTGAACACCTGATTTTGACAAAGGTCAGGACTGCTGACCCCCACGTGACTCTGTATTCATCCCTATGTGTAACAAAAGGTATATAAGCAAACCCAAAAATAAAGAAATCGGATCAGTTTCCGGAAAGACTGATTCCCCCATGTCGCTTCTTTCTTGCTCCCGTTTTTCTGGCTGAATTCCCATCTGGAGCATGGATGCTATTCCACGTAATCCAAGTTATTCAGCCTCTTTTTCTCCACTGATCTTCCTACTACACTATCCATTTCTAATCTCTCTATGTCTGTGATTAAATATGTATTTTTCCAAAGACGCCGACTCCGTCCCCACCTTCGAATCACCCTGGATCCACCGGGGCTGGACCCCGGCAACCAGGAGCCCGTGTCTGGTGAAGAAAGTCTGGAATGGGTCAGAACAGGTAGCCCGAGTGTCTCTCATATGACCTGATTCTGAAACAGCTGGCTGGTTGTGGGTTCATGACCCTATCCTCAGCTCCCAGTGACCCTGATCAGCCATAGGTCATGAGATCTCTGGTTCATTCCTGGAGTGGGGCTTGTGGTTGATATATGGACTGCCTTGCTCCCAAGCACATCTCTAGAAGGTTGGAACCCAGAGTTGACTAAGTCTCTGCTTGCAACCAGGTCAGACCCTGGCTTACGAGGGGCAGTGAGGGGCCAGAGTGAATGCAGCAGGCAGGTAGTGAGGGCAGCCATAAACCTCTCAGGAGTTCCTTCAAAGGCATTGTTACGAGCCATCCCCTTCTGAGATCTACATTTTCTTCAAGTTACTTTGAGGTTGTTTCTGTTTTGTGGTCCTTTCCCCCTTCATTTGTTATTTAAAAAATAAAGCAGTTTATATACACACCAGCAAGCAGAAAAAAAAAAAGGTCTTTGAGGTACCTGAGTATAAGGATCCTGAGATGATAGCATTTGAGATCTGCTGTCTTAAGTATTAGGCAGAGTTTGGGAGTGGAGAACATGAGTGAAGAGTAGTTTGTAAAGATGATATATCTGAGAAGGCAGCTCAAGGACTCATGGTCTTAGCAACATAATATTTGAAGAATGAACCCAGAAGATCTTGGTTTCATCAGTGACAGAATTCTAGAGCTGTATGAGGCATTGGTGTACAGCTTGCAACTAGATTTTCCCAGGTTCAAATCCTAGCTCTACTATTAGGTTGGTGCAAACATAATTGCGGTTTCAGACTGTGAATCATTATAACTAGGCTGAAACACAAATCTTTATTAATCAAAATAGGAACCATTACAATCCACACATTTTTGCCAATAAGAAAAAGGTTTTGTTTATTCCTGTAGCATAAAAATCCATGCTTTGCGTTTTGAAAAACTCTTGGAAGTTTTTCCACCTGCTGGTTGTGGAAGTGTTTTCCCGGGAAAAAGTTGAGATGCCTGAAGAAGTGGTAGATGATTTATGAGGACAGGTGAATATGGCAGATGAGGCAAACCTTTGTAGCTCAATTAATTCTTCAGCTTTTGAAGCATTGGCTGTGTGATATGCGGTCAGGCCTTGTCATGGAGAATTGGGCTCTTTCTGTTGACCAGTTCTGGCTGCAGGCCTTGCAGTTTTTGGTGCATCTCATTGATTTGTTGAGCATACTTCTCAGATGTAATGCTTTTGCCCTGATTCAGAAAGCTGTAGAGGATTAGACTGGCAGGAGACCACCAAGTTTGGCTTTGGGAGAAGCTTTGGAGCTTTTTGGTTCAACCACTGTCGCCAGTTGTTGTATAAAATCCACGTTTTGTTGCACGTCGCAATCCGATTGAGAAATGGTTCATTGTTGTGTAGAATAAGAGAAGGTGACACTTCAAAACTGTGATTTTTTTTTTTTTTTTAAATTTTCGGTCAGCTCATGAGGCACCCACTTACCGAGGTTTTTCATCTTTCCAATTTGCATCACATGCTGAATGACTGTAGAAAGCTGGACACTGAAGTCTTCGGCAACTTCTTGTGTAGTTGTAAGAGGATCAGCTTCGGTGATGGCTTTCAGTTGGTCGCTGTCAGCTTCGGATGCTTCTGATGGCTGGCCACCACACTCCTCATCTTCAGGGCTCTCGTCTCCTTTGCAAAACTTCTTGAGCCACCGCTGCACGTATGTTCATCAGCAGGTCCCCAAGCCAAATGTGTTGTTGATGTTGAGAGTTGTCTCCCCTGCTTTACAACCCATTTTGAACTTGAATAAGAAAATCGCTTGAATTTGCTTTTTGTCTAACATCTTTTTCATAGTCTAAAATAAATATAAAATACATAGAAAGTAATGTCAAAAGCAAAAAAAAAAGGCAAGAAATGGGTATTAAAATGATGTATAACATAATCATATTTATTTAAGAATATGTTGCAATATCAAACAGCAAATTTCAACAATGCTGAAACTGCAGTTACTTTTGCACCAACCTAATACTAACCAAGTGTGTGTGACTTTGGGCAAGTTACTTACATGTAAGAGCCTCAGTTTCCTCATCAAAAGTAAACAGAGGATAGTGTCTACTTCATGGGCTGCTATGAGAATTAAATTGAGATAATACAAGGAAATTATTGTATAATGGCTGAAGCACAGACTTTTGGATCAGATTTGAGTTAAAATCTCAGTTGTGCCACTAGTACCTGTGATCTAGGCAAGTGACTGTCTGACCCTTCCTTTCTTTATGTATGGAGAATAGTAGTATTTATTTGCAGGAGTTGCGAGGATTAAATGGCATCATGGATGTGAAGGGCCTGCCGGTCGGTGAGTGCTCAGAGCGTGTTAGCTGTTGGGTGCCTGGTGCAGAGAGTGGCGGATAGGCATCCAGCAGTTGTGTTGTTACTGCCGCCTGTTTGAGGTTTGCTCTCATTTTGCTCTAGTTAATGTCACTAAGATCATACAGATTTTACCTTTAAGTTTGGGCTTTCCTGGTGGCTCAGTGGTGAAGAATCTGCCTGCCAATTCAGGAGATGTGGGTTTGGTCCCTGGGTTGGAAAGTCTCCAGAGAAGGAAATGGCAACCTACTCCAGGACTGTAGCCTGTTCCCATGGACAGAGGAACCTGGCAGGCTACAGTCCATGGGGTTGCAAAAGAGTAGGACACGACTTAGCAATTAAACAACAACATTCACTGAGCACCTGCTATTTGCCAGGCTCTGAAAATATAAAACTATTTAAAATGTAAGTGCAAGGATCCTATAGTAGAGTAGGTGAATGAGATGTAAAAAAAAAATGAAGGTGGGGTTAAAGAGGCAACATTAGAAATACCTTCAAGATTCAGAATAGCTCAAAGCAGGAAATTATAGACTCCTGTGTTGGTGAGGAATAGGGAAGGAGTCCTAAATTAATGTTTGTAAAAGGAAAGGTTTGTAGTGTGATTACACTGTTGTAAGATTTCTGTTTGCACACCCCCTCCCGCCCCTGTAGGTTAAGATCCAAGATCACGTGATTACACTGTTGTAAGATTTTTGTTTGCACCCACCCTACCCCCGCCCCGTAGGTTAAGATCCGAGATCATGTACATATTTCCTGCGTATTCTTTTTTCCCAGCACCTGACAGAGTGCTTGAAACAGAAGCAGAAGGTGCTTAGTAAATACTTGCTGAATGGATGATTCTGTAAAGAAAGCTTCCTTAAGGAAGCATGATTCAGCTGTATTGAATTGCCTTTTTAAAAAAATTTTTTTTAGTTTTCTTTGAAAACCTGATTTTGAGTTTGAAGGAAAGAATGTTTAGACCACTGTATTAGTGTAACATGCTATGGACGTCCAGACACAGGACGCTGGGAGATAACAATTGGACTGATAAATGCTGAGTAAATGTGTGGTGTGCAGAGGAAAGAGGAGTGGATTTGTGCCTTTGTTGGGAAGGGCTTACAGGGGCTCTGATGTTAACTTGAGTTGCTGTGAAGGGGATGAGTAGGAGTTTCGAGTGAAAGTTGGTGAAAGGATTAGGATGTATCATTGAAAGATTGTCTTCGAAGAAGGTATGCTTTGATCAACTTCGGACTTGATAGAATGATGCATGTGTAAGTGGCTGAAGATGAGTGAGAAAATAGTGGCCTAAATCCAGGTTGTAAAGGACTTTGATGTTAGGGTTTTAACTAACTAGGTAGGCAGAAAGGGCCATGTTAGATTTTTAAGCAGGAGAGTTACATGGGCAGGCATCAATCAGGAAGATCCAGAGAAGGTTGTTTAAAAGTTGTAGCTGATAAATGAGGGTGTGAATTAACTTTAACAGCTGTGAAAATGGAAAAGACAGGTTTAGAAGTCCTGAAGAGGTAAACATCAGAAAAATTTGTTAACACCTAGTGAAAATTTGGATTGGAAAAAGTAAATTGGCACCAAGGCTGGTGGCACTACCTTTCGTATATTCCCTAACTTATAGTTCTTTGAGGAGCCTGATCAATAAATAAAAGGATCTTTCTTTGGGAAATGAGTCTGTTTCTCCTTTTTTCCCTTGTCTGCCTTTCCTCTGCCCCACTCACTCTTTTTCTTTGTGTTTCTGAAAGAAGTAAAATACCAAGAATGGAGGAGAAAATGTAACAAACAAGAAAAGGAAAAGAACTTACTGTTTTGGCTGTAATTTGAACTTGGTCATTTGTAGTGATATGGATGAACCTAGAATATGTCATACAGAGTGAAGTAAGTCAGAAAGAGAAAAACAAATACATATTAACATGTATGTGTGTATATATATATGTGTGTGTGTATATATATGTGTATATATATATATGGAATCTAGAAATATGGTACTGATGAACGTATTTGCAGGACAGGAATAGAAACGCAGACCTAGGCAGTGGACTTGTGGATGTGGGGAAGAAGATAGTGGGACACACTGAGAGGGCAGTGCTCACATGTGTACACGGCCGTGTGTGAAATAGACAGCTAATGGGGAGCTGCTGTGAGACCCAGGAAGCTGTGCTCCATGCTCTGTGATGGCCTAGGGAGTGGGGCTGGGGGCCCTGGGATGGAGGCTCAAGAGGGAGGGGATACATATATACTTAAATCTGATTCATGTTGCTGTACAGCAGAAACTGATGCATTATAAAGCAATCATACTCTAATGAAAAAATAAAAACATTGGCTATGACTCAGCCTTATTTCCCTTGGGGGAAAAATCTGGCCATTACAATTAAATTATTTACCTTCAGAGTGTCTTTTAACACGTTTTTACACATTGCTGCAGTAAAATCTCATAATAATTTATTAATATTTCCAAATATGAACTAGGTATTAAATGTTTCTCCAGCTGTCTGCAGAATGTTGTTTGTTGCAGACTTGTGGATCATTCATTACAGCTCATTATATACATCTCTTCATTCTCTTCAAATCTATAATAGTTCTGACCCCAGCTTGTTGAAGGTAGCAGACCAGTTATCCTGGAGAAAGTCCTTCATTGCAGCTGCTGCTTTGGTGTCATCTAGCCAGTTGCTCTGGGCTTCCCGGGTACCTCTGCTGGTAAAGAATCCGCCTGCAGTGCAGGAGACGCCAGTTTGATTCCTGCGTCAGAAGTTCCCCTGGACGAGGGATAGGCTATCCACTCCAGCGTTCTTGGGCTTCCCTGGGGACTGAAACGGTAAAGAATCCGCCTGCATTGCAGGAGACCTGGGTTCGATCCCTAGGTTGGGAAGATCCCTTGGAAGAGGAAATGACAACCCATTCCAGTATTCTTGCCTGGAAATCCCCATGGACAGAGGTGCCTGGCGGGGTACAGTCCATAGGGTCGCAAAGAGTCGGACGTGACTAAGCACAGCACAGCCAGTTCCTCCAGTTCTGAAAAAGGTAAACATTATTGGTGTGCATTTCATATTCTCTCAGATCAAAAGACCCACAGTATCTGGTTCTGCCCCTTACTAGTGTTGAGACGATTGATGAAGAGGTAATAGTTTATTCCTCTCTTGAACATTTTCTACCTTATAATCAAAAAACACCCTGGGTGGTGGTGTTACCTTAGCATTATGCCAGTGCCAGTGATTCATCCCAAGGTTTTAACTCAGTTTATAAGTCTCTGTTTCAGAAAGGCTCACTGGGAATTATGAAATGATGTTGTTTTTAGTCTTCCATACTTCATTTGTTGTCTTTCTTTTGTAAAATAGGACTTTTTTTCACCTGGGCCATTTGATGACTGAAATAGAGTGCCCATTGAAAGGATAGACACTTAAATCTTTTTCTTTAGTACTAAATTTCTTAGTTTAAAAGCTACCTCAAATGGTGGCTGCCTTGCAGTTAGGGACCCCCCCCCCCCCATCCCTTCCTCTCTCCTCCTCCTTTCACTTCTCTGTTACCCTTTCTCCTGTGTATGTTTAAGCCATTTCATAAAGTCTTTAATAATGTAAGCATATCTTTCTGACTGGTAAATAATGTCCTGCATTTCTTTAAGTTAAATAATTATTCTAAGATAATGAAAAACCATTCCTCTGAGGTCTAGCTCAGGAACAGATTTTATGCTGCCAGGATCAGTAATGATGTTTGGTATTGGATTGGGGAAGTTGAAGATGGACTAGTCTGGGGTTATACACATGCTGACTCTGGCCTAGCTATTTTTTAAAAGTCTTGTAATTTTCTTTGGCAGTTTTCCAGTCAATTTTGGAAACCTTTTACTCTTTTCAGATAGTAATCTGCAGCGACATACTGTATTTTCTAGAGAGCAAGATCTGCTTGTTGAGTTCAAAGTCTGGGGAAAAATCCTGAATTGTTTGTGTTCTTAGGTCCTTTTTACTACCTAGTTTCCAATACTATGTTCTGTTGGACTCCAATAAAAATGGGTGGAGTTGCTTAGTGGGCAGATTTACTTCTCTAAAGGGCTTGATTGTCCAGTTTGCTACCATTTCTTTTATTTTTATTTATTTATTTATTTTTTACCATTTCTTTTATTCTGTCATGTTCTTTTCACACTCTCAGGGATTTGGAAGATAAAGATTGTGCCTCTTTCAAGTTTAAAGTGATGTGCTGTCGCTTAAATTTTAAGACAACCCATCACATGTCTTGAAAACTCCGAAAGGGAGTGGCTGGCTGCCTAGGCAGAAATCATGACTTTTGATGGAATGACCCCAGGTCTAGGACCTGGATTTCAGATTTCAGTTCGTTAATACTTTTATTTATTCTCTGAAGCATGATTGAACTATGGACATTGATTCACACTAAGCTCGCCTGAGATTGGTAAATTAGACTTCTGAACTTTCACTAAGAAGTCAAACGATTAATAACTTGAAGGGAACCCTCTTAACTGTTGGTGGGAATGCAAACTGGTATAGCCACTGTGGAAAACAATATGGAGATTCCTTAAAAACCTGAGAATAGAACTGTGATATGAACCAACAGTCTCAATGCTGGGCATACACACTGAGGAAACCAGAATTAAAAGAGACACATGTACCCAAGTGTTCATTGCAGTGCCGTTTACAATAGCTGGGACGTGGCAGCAACCTCGATGTCCATCGACAGATGAATGGATAAGGAAGATGTGGTGCGTACACAGTGGAATATTGCTCAGCTATAGAAAGGGATGCGTCTGGGTCAGTTTTAATGAGGTGGATGAAATTGGAGCCTATTACATGAAGTGGAGTAAGTCAGAAAGAGAAACACCAATACTGTATATTAACACATACATATGGAATTTAAAAAGGCGGTAATGATGATCCTATATGCAAGGTAGCAAAAGAGACAGATATAAAGAACAGACATTTGGACTATGGGAGAAGGAGAGGGTGGGATGAATTGAGAGAATAGTCCTGAAACATGTATATTACCATATGAGAAATAGATGACCAGTGCAAGTTCAGTGCATGAGGCAGGGCACTCAGAGCCAGTGCTCTGGGACAACCCAGGCGGATGGGTTGGGGAGGGAGAGGGAGTGGTTCAAGATGGGGGGACACGTGCACCCATGGCTGACTCATATCGATGTATGGCAAAAACCATCACAATATTGTAAAATAATTATCCTCCAATTAAAGTATATTAGTTTAAAAAAACAGCTCATAGGACCAAAATACTAGCCTTAGCTGAAAAGAGCAGCTTATCATTAAATTCTATTTTGAAAAGCCAGTGAAGATCAGATGGTTGCTTTGTAAGTAAAATCTAGTCAAAACAGTGGCATTTGAGTGACCCAGTACTTTGGCCACCTCATGCAAAGAGTTGACTCATTGGAAAAGACGCTGATGCTGGGAGGGATTGTGGGCAGGAGGAGAAGGGGACGACAGAGGATGAGATGGCTGGATGGCATCACAGACTCGATGGACGTGAGTCTGAGTGAATTCCAGGAGTTGGCGAACAGGGAGGCCTGGCGTGCTGCGATTCATGGGGTCGCAAAGAGTCGAACATGACTGAGCAACTGAACTGAACTGAACTGAAGGACTCTTAAGGGATGTTGTCATTAAGCTCTGGTCGCCTTTCACAATGTTTTGTTATTACTGGTATATTCATACAATTCACAGTGGGCACTTGCTTTGCCAGCTTGTCCTCTAGGTGGAACAAGAACAGTTCTTGACAGTATAGCTCTTTGTTAGGTATGTTTTGTATTAGTCTAAAAATTTCAGTCATTGTATTTCTATTCTGGAGAAATCAACATGTAGGAGAACAGCTTTATTAACAATATTTAACAAAACAAAAACCAGATATTCTGTTTCTTGTGCAGGTGACTGGTCTCACTGTTTACTTACCTTCTTCAAAAAGGGATTACCCACCTCTTCCTGTGTTTTGGCTACATAGTCAAAACCATTTTTGTGTTTGAAAAATAGCTCTAGTTCTCATCAGTACAGAAGCAGCATAACATAATGAAAGTAGCGAAAAATTAGCTCGTTTCCAATTTTTTACTGTGTAAAATATACATGACGTAAAGTTTACCGTGTTAACCATTTTAAGTGTAGCTGTCAGTGCTTTAAATACATTGATGCTGTGCAGCCCTCACTGTCATCCTTCTTTGTAACTCCTTTCTTTTTGTAAAACTAAAACCTCAAACCCATTCAGCAGTAACTCCATTTGAGGTAAGTAATTGCTGACTGGCTCACTTTAACTTCATATGACAGTGGATTTTTCTCCAGCTTTGTTTAGCTGTGTAGATAGCCAGAGTAGATGTGCAATTCAGTTGCTCGGTTGTGTCCGACTCTTTGCTACCCCCATGAACTGGAGCACGCCAGGCTTTCCGGTCTATCACCATCTCCTGGAGCTTGCTCCGACTCTTGTCCATCGACTCGGTGATGCCATCCAACCATCTCCTCCTCTGTCATCCCCTTCTCCTGCCTTCAATCTTTTCCAGCATCAGGGTCTTTTCCAGTGAGTCAGTTCTTCTCATCAGGTGACCAAAGTATTAGAGCTTCAGCTTCAGCATCAGTCCTGAATATTCAGGATTGATTTCCTTTAGGATTGATTGGTTTGATCTCCTTGCAGTCCAAGGGACTCTCAAGAGTCTTCTCCAACACCACAGTTCAAAAGCATCAATTCTCTGGTGCTCAGCTTTCTTTATGGTCCAACTCTCACATCCATATGTGACTACTGGAAAGACAGTAGCTTTGATTAGATGGATCCTCGTTGGCAAAGTAATGTCTCTGCTTTTTAATATGAATTTTAAAATAACCACAAGCAAAATGAACAGTAGTCCCAGTATCAGCTTAGATATAATTCTTCCAATTTGTCTGATTCTCAGAAATGTTTTTTACACTTAATTGGTCACATTAGACCCAGATGAGGTTTATACATTGCTTCTGATTGCTGTGCCTCATAAGTCGTTTAATATCAGTTTCTTTTTCCTGTCATTCATTTGTTGAGGAAATTGGGCCTTCTGTCATGTAGAACTTTCTATTGTCTGCATCTGGCTGGGTGTATTCTTGTGGCATTATTTTAGAGTTAAGAAAAAAATTTTTTACTCATAGTAAAATATACATAGCAAAATATACTGTCTTAATAATCATTTTAAGTGTGCAGTTCAGTAGTGTTAAGTATATTCACATTATTGTGTCTTATGTTACTTTTACCATATTCCTCTGTCTCCCTTACTTGGTGTAAACTGGTTTTCCAGATCTAGAGAGGCTTATTTGAATTCAAGTTCAGTCTTATAACTTTTTTTGGATGAAGGGGCAAGAGTATACGTAGTTTTGACATATAAGTCTAGTTGTCCTAATACTGAGATGGATCCTTGGGATGAGTTCTTATAGCCTGATCTATTTAAATTTTTTCCATTGGGTATTTTTCACCTGATTTCCATTATTAGCCATTAATGGTCATCCATTTTTTCATTAGAGGTTGTGAAATAGTGGTTTTTCTCATTATGTAACCTTCTGCATTTACTAGCTAGAATTCTGTTAAGAACATTTCCTCAACTAGTTTCTGCCAGGAATGTTGGATAAATGCTTGATTCTTTCCCTTTATTTTCTAACTTCAGGTGACAGGGTTTTTTTTTTTTTTTTAATCAGAGTTTTGGATTCATACAGTTTAAAATTGATCGCAGTCTTCCTTTTGTTGTTCAGATTGTCTTATCTTGGCCAGTGGGACCTCTTCAAGCTAACTCCTATGCCCTTCACACAGCTAGAGCATCTTTATTAGTGTCCAGGCTTGATTATATTTTTCTAGTCCCATTCTTGAAATCTTCCATTTCTCTAAGGAGTTCCTACTTTGTTTTGGTGGGAAATTGTGTTTAGAGATCGTAATATGGATGTCTACTTTTAAAAAATACGTTATTTTCAGCTATTTGACTCTTTCAAATATTGATTGGTTTCTTTTCTTGATTCAACAGGCATGCCCAAAGAAAAATACGAGCCCCCTGACCCTCGGAGGATGTATACAATTATGTCCTCCGAGGAAGCAGCAAATGGAAAGAAATCTCATTGGGTGGAGCTTGAAATAAGTGGTAAGACATACACGGCTAAATTTATGGTTTGCAAGTTAAGATCTAGTAATGCCAATACACAGGGGAAGCAATGCTGTATGTTACCAATGCTGATTTGTCTTAGAAACTGAAATGTTCAGTAGAAAGAACATGGTTTGAGTCAAAATTCAGAATCCATTCATTGCTTATTTTCTCACTGTCAGTGTCCTTTTATAAAATGAAGATGATAATATCAAAGATGAAATGAAAATAGCATATGTAGTGACTAGTATACAAAAGTTTGTTCTGTTCCTTCATTTTCTGGTGACGTAGGGTAGGGATTTTTGTGTTATCCTGTTACAGGTTTCCACTGAGATGAGGAATATCTGTTCTGCTGTAGATTCTGGGATAGATTTGTTTCTCCTTATTTTCTGAATTTGTGTTTCAGTCTGAGTCTCTGGGGACAGCCTTGTTCAGAAACACAAAATCTTGAAAGTTTCAAGCAGCTCTCAGGATTCCCTTCTACCTTTAATGCAAGTCTTCAAAAATATGGCCAAGGGACGTGATTGCGTCTTAAGGCAACCAGGGTTAAAGAAATTTTGTGTTCATGTTGTCCTAACATGCCTCCTCATGCTTTCCTTCTAGTTTTTCTTGACTCTTGCTTTCTGAAATAATATTGACCAAATTTTCTTTTCTTGAGCCTGGCTGTCCTTGATATTTTTAGAAGTTTAATGCAACAAACATACTGAGTATATGCTATGTGTAAAACATTTTTCCAGGTGCTGTACTAGGCATATGTAAGATATATAGATGGGGGAAAAAAAAAGGTCTGTTTCATTCTGAAGCTTTTGGCATATTACGGAGTGAGAGGAAGGGACTATGCCAGTGTAAGTAACTAATAGACAAAATATAACTGTCAAGTCTAAGTAGAAAAGTGCTATACAGAAAGCAAAAGGAAGTAGTGATAGTAGCGTCTCTCCCTTGTCAGCTCAAAAGTTCTGATTAATTACTGAGTAAACCTAAACCCCCTCTTCTGCACCCATGGTAGAGGTTGGCACCTACACGGGTCTCTCCTGTTTTCCCTCTTCCAGTTTCTGGAGTGCTGGTGTAGAGTGGTGGGACAGTGAAATTTCTCTCTTTTTTTGCCTGTCCTGTCAAATTTGATTTTCTCTGTCAGAGAGCCTTTGAAGCATAGGCAATTACCTCTCCAACTTCCCCTTTTAATTTCTGCAGGATTGGTATTTAACTATATTTTTCTTTTTTCAGTCTGTATTAGCAGTTTTTGAATTACAAGTCGTTAGCTTCTAGGAAATTTGGATAATGTAGAAAGTGTTCACTTAGGTCAGTGAGGTTATATCTCTGAGGTGAAGGGGACTTTTCTCTGTCTGCTCACTCTACTTCATGTTGGGAACTTATTGGCAATTTTGAGTCATTGTTCTCTGCTTACTCTGAACTTTGGGAAGAAATCTGTGTAGAAGATAGGAATGAAAATGAGAGATTTTCCTTCAAAATAGCATTCTTAACAGTTTTATCTTTACCAAGTGTTGTGGAGGATAAGCTGTTGGTTGAATAGGTGTGGTGGAACAAGACTTTGTAATTAACAAAACCGCTATCAGGAAGGTCACTTTATCATGTTAATACATGAACATAAACTGCAGTGTGTAGAAATTTTCAAGACTGAATTCATTTCATGCTAAGATTAGGGTTATTTCAAGGCTAGAGTTGTCATGTATATACTCTAGCATTCCTTAAGATCCTGTGATACAAAATTCTAGGGATCTGAGGTCATTGAATTCTGGACCTGAAATAGTCTCATATATTTTTCTGCTTCTGGGGAGATGGGTGGTTTGATCCTTGTACCATTTGGAGGTAGCCAGATCGTCAAAGAAGGCCATTTTTTTATGGTGAAATGAAACACAGATAAAGAAGACCCCAGAAGCATATTAGTGAATTATTTTACGGCCAGAAACCTAGTAACACCCAGGTAAAGAATTAGAAGTTTTCTGATCAGTCCAATAGGCATGAAACGCATGTGGCTACTGAGCAGTTGAAATGTACTTAGATTAGTCCAGGGCTTCCCTCGGTGGCTCAGTGGTAAAGAATCCTCCTGCCAGTGCAAGGGCCATGGTTTCCATCCTTGGTTTGGGAAGGTCTCACATGCCTTGGAACACCTAAGCCCGTACACCACAGCTAGTGGGCCTGTGCTCTAGAAAGCATGCTCTGCAACAGGAGAAGCCACCACAGTGAAAAGCCTCTGCTTGCAGCAGCTAGAGAAAGCCCATGTGCAGCAAGGACGATCTAGCACAACCAAAACTAAATAAATAAATCTGAAAAAGAAAAGAAGTGTCCTTAGTCCAAACTGAGGTGTACTCTAAGTATAAAACATATGCCTGATTTCAGAGACTTACACAAAAGAGATGTAAAACCCTTTGTTAATAACTTGACATTAGTGAAATAATAGAAGATTAAATAAAATATTATTTTACAGTTTAAAAAAAGGAATTAGAAGTTTTCACTTTTCCCAGAACCCCTTCCACACCACAGCCAAACACAATCCCTTCCCCATTGCCCAAAAGTAACTGTTACCCTAACTTTTATAGTAATGACTTCTTTTGTTTCCTTACAGTTTTAACATCAGGTTACATAAGGCTTGCCTGGTAGCTCAGATGGTAAAGAATCTGCCTGCAATGCGGGAGACCTAGGTTTGATCCCTGCGTTAGAAAGATTTCCTGGAGGAGGGCATGGCGGTATGGCAGTACATCTCCAGTATTCTTGCCTGGAGAATCCCCATGGATGAGGAGCCTGGCGGGGTTGCACAGAGTTGGACACAACTGATGACTAAACACAAGTGTTAAGAGTTTAGTGCTCTCCTTTTTATTTGATATGTCTTAATTTACATGTTCCCCATCCATCCTTTTCTTCACAGTTTATCTGTTGAACTTCTTGTTACCCTGCAGTATGTATTCTCCTGCATGCAGTTCGAACTGTTTTTCATCCATATTAGCAAGTAGGATGCAGAGACTTGATCAAGAGTTGGATTTAAGACCCTTGACAGGACTGAAGACTGCGTTATGTGTGTGGTATTATTCTTTTTCTTTAGGAGGCACATAAGATACACAAGCCTTCTTTTCTACTGATGTTCAGTGTCTAGAGCCATTAATTCTTTGAAGGTTGCAAAATAGTGATAACTCTTTTTTTTTTTTTTTAATTAGATGAGGTGTATAAGAGATACTTTCCCTCATCTTAAATTTTTATTTTATCTTGGGCTTCCCAGGTGGTGCTAGTGGTAAAGAACCTTCCTGCCAATGCAGGAGACACAAGAGAGGCTTGATCCTGGGTTAGGAAGATCCCCTGGAGGAGGGCATGGTGACCCATTCCAGTATTCTTGCCTGGAGAATCCCATGTACAGAGGAGCCTGGCGAGCTGCAGTCCACAGGCTTGCAAAGAGTCGGACATGACTGAGTGACCTATGGTGCACACAGTTGATTTACTGCCTCATTTACTAATTGATTGCTCAAGGTATAAATTTGTATAGGAGAGGTAGAAAAGAATGCTTCTTTCTTTCCTTTTATTTGCGAATTTTCGGGATAACCTGTTGTCCTTTGAAGGTGACCAATCAGATTTTTAAAGTTTCATTTTTAAAGTATCCAGTGGTTTAAGAATCTGACTTCCAATTCAGGGAATTCAGGTTTGATCCTTGGTCCAGGAACTAAGATCTCACATGCTGCAGGGCGACTAAGGCCTTGCGCCACAACTACTGAGCCGATGTGCCCCAACTGGAGAAGCCCCCATGCCACAGTGAACAATCCTGCACGCCACAGCTGAGACCCTACAGAGCCAAAAGTAATTAAAGAAATAGAGTATGTTACTAACTAGTATATTTGGGTTTCAAACACATGCCATGAGTTGTCATTATTCCTCTTTATTTTGTTGCTTAAAATTGTCCTGTTTTGCCGTAGGCTTGATGGCAGTCAGATTTTTTTTCATTATTCAGTTCAGTTCAATTTCCCAGTCATGTCCTACTCTTTGTGACCCCATGGACTGCAGCATGCCAGGCTTCTCCGTCCATCACCAACTCCTGGAGCTTGCTCAGACTCACACCCATTGAGTTGGTGATGCCATCCAACCATCTCATCCTCCTTCATCCCCTTCGCCTTCTGCTTTCAATCTTTCCCAGCAACAGGGTCCTTTCTAATGAGTTGGTTCTTCATATCAGGTGGCCTGAGTATTGGAACTTCAGCCTCAGCATCAGTCCTTCTAATGAATATTCAGGACTGATTTCCTTTAAGATTGACTTGTTTGATCTTGCAGTCCAAGGGACTCTTTGAGAGTCTTCTCCAACCTCACAGTTCAAACACATCAATTCTTCGGGGCTCAGCTTTCTTTATAGTTTATTATTATTTTCTCTTTTTTGCTTAGATGCCCAAAGAATTTTTTACCCTTAAAGTTAGTAATTTTTACTTGAATATATTTTGGTGTTGGTTGTTCTACTTTGATATTCGTATGTATAATATGCTCTTTCAATGTGTAGTTTGAGTTTTTTCTCTTTCAATTTCAGGGAAGTTTCCTTGAAATTAAAATAGCTTAAATAGCTTTAGTGTTTGTTCTGATTCCTGTCTTCACTTTTTCTTTCAGAGAGATTTATTCTCTGAATTTGAATATTTACATATTTGTCTCAGAATCATTTTTAAAGACAAGAGTACAGTAAGTTCACTCCCTTACTGTCGTACCATTCCTTTACATGTACAGTCTGACACTCGTTTAACCACCATCACAATTACAATATGGAGTGATTCCATCACTGCAGGAAACTTCACCCTGCTCCGTTTTAGGCAGACTCTCCCGCCACTTTCAGCCCCTGCTAATGACTGAGTCTTAATTTTTTCTTTTTGACTAAACTGTATTGGGTTCATAGCACCTTTGATGTAAAGTACAATGTATGATCCTTCCACTGTCAACATCCCCCACCAGAGTGGTGCATTTGTTACATCCATGAATCTGCTTTCGCACCCAAAGTTCGTAGTTTACATTAGAGTTCACTCTTGCTTTTGTACATTTCTGGGGTTTAACTTCAGTTGCTCAGTCGTGTCTGAATCTTTGCGACCCCATGAATTGCAGCACGCCAGTCCTCCCTGTCCATCACCAACTCCCGGAGTTCACTCAGACTCACGTCCATCGAGTCCGTGATGCCATCCAGCCATCTCATCCTGGGTCGTCCCCTTCTCCTCCTGCCCCCAATCCCTCCCAGCATCAGAGTCTTTCCCAATGAGTCAACTCTTCGCATGAGGTGGCCAAAGTACTGGAGTTTCAGTTTTAGCATCATTCCTTCCAAAGAAATCCCAGGGTTGATCTCCTTCAGAATGGACTGGTTGGATCTCCTTGCAGTCCAAGGGACTCTAAAGTCTTCTCCAACACAACAGTTCAAAAGCATCAATGCTTTGGTGATCAGCCTTCTTCACAGTCCAACTCTCACATCCATACATGACCACTGGAAAAACCATAGCCTTGACTAGATGGGCCTTAGTTGGCAAAGTAATATCTCTGCTTTTGAATATGCTATCTAGGTTGTCATAACTTTCCTTCCAAGGAGTAAGCATCTTTTAATTTCATGGCTGCAGTCACCATCTGCAGTGATTTTGGAGCCCAAAAAAATAAAGTCTGACACTGTTTCCACTGTTTTCCCATCTATTTGCCATGAAGTGATGGGATCAGATGCCATGATCTTTGTTTTCTGAATGTTGAGCTTTAAGCCAACTTTTCCACTCTCCTCTTTCACTTTCATCAAGAGGCTTTTTAGCTCCTTTTCACTTTCTGCCATAAGGGTGGTGTCATCTGCATATCTGAGGTTATTGATATTTCTCCCAGCAATCTTGATTCCAGCTTGTGCTTCTTCCAGTCCATCGTTTCTCATGGTGTACTCTGCATAGAAGTTAAATAAGCAGGGTGACAATATACAGCCTTGATGTACTCCTTTTCCTATTTGGAACCAGTCTGTTGTTCCATGTCCAGTTCTAACTGTTGCTTCCTGACCTGCATATAGGTTTCTCAAGAGGCAGGTCAGGTGGTCTGGTATTCCCATCTCTTTCAGAACTTTCCACAGTTGATTGTGATCCACACAGTCAAAGACTTTGGCATAGTCAATAAAGCAGAAATAGATGTTTTTCTGGAACTCTCTTGCTTTTTTGATGATCCAGCGGATGTTGGCAATTTGATCTCTGGTTCCTCTGCCTTTTCTAAAACAAGCTTGAACATCAGGAAGTTCGCAGTTCATGTATTGCTGAAGCCTGGCTTGGAGAATTTTGAGCATTACTTTACTAGCTTGTGAGATGAGTGCAATTGTGTGGTAGTTTGAGCATTCTTTGGCATTGCCTTTCTTTGAGATTGGAATGAAAACTGACCTTTTCCAGTCTTGTGGCCACTGCTGAGTTTTCCAAATTTGCTGGCATATTGAATGCAGCACTTTGACAACATCATCTTTCAGGATTTGAAACAGCTCGACTGGAATTTCATCACCTCCACTAGCTTTGTTGGTAGTGATGCTTTCTAAGGCCCACTTGACTTCACATTCCAGGATGTTTGGCTCTAGATGAGTGATCACACCATCGTGATTATCCGGGTTGTGAAGATCTTTTTTGTACAGTTCTTCTGTGTATTCTTGCCACCTCTTCTTAATATCTTCTGCTTCCGTGAGGTCCATACCATTTCTGTCCTTTCTCCAGCCCATCTTTGCATGAAATGTTCCCTTGGTATCTCTGATTTTCTTGAAGAGGTCTCTAGTCTTTCCCATTCTGTTGTTTTCCTCTATTTCTTTGCATTGATCGCCGAAGAAGGCTTTCTTATCTCTTCTTGCTATTCTCTGGAACTCTGCATTCAGATGCTTTTATCTTTCCTTTTCTCCTTTGCTTTTCGCTTCTCTTCTTTTCACAGCTATTTGTAAGGCCTCCCCAGACAGCCATTTTGCTTTTTTGCATTTCTTTTCCATGGGGATGGTTTTGATCCCTGTCTCCTGTACAATGTCACGAACCTCATTCCATAATTCATCAGGTACTCTGTCTATCAGATCTAGGCCCTTAAATCTATTTCTCACTTCCACTGTATAATCATAAGGGATTTGATTGAGGTCATACCTGAATGGTCTGGTGGTTTTCCCTACTTTCTTCAATTTAAGTCTGAATTTGGCAATAAAGAGTTCATGATCTGAGCCACAGTCAGCTCCTGGTCTTGTTTTTGTTGACTGTATAGAGCTTCTCCATCTTTGGCTGCAAAGAATATAATCAGTCTGATTTCTGTGTTGACCATGTGGTGATGTCCAGTCTTCTCTTGTGGTGTTGGAAGAGGGTGTTTTTTGGGGGGTTAGACAAATATATGACATGTATCCATCCACCACTGTCACATCATACAAAGTAGTTTAACTGCCCCAGAAGTCCTCTGTGCTTTCCCTGTTCATTCCTACTTCACTCTCCCTGAACCCCTGATCTTTTTACTCTTGCCATTGTTTTGCCTTTTCTATCCTTGGGATCAAACAGTGTGTAGACTCTTAGATTGGGTTCTTTGACTTAGTAATACGCATTGAAGTTCCTCCGTGTGTTTTCATGGCTTGAAACTTCATATATTTTTAGTGCTGAGTGATACTCCATTGTCTAGATAGATCACAGTTTATCCATTCACCTGCTGAAGGACATCATGGTTATCTCCAAGTCTTGGCAGTTATGAGTAAAGCTGCTGCAGATGTCAGGTTTTTGTGTGTGTGATGTAGGTTTTCAACTCCTGGGTAAACGGCAAGGCGCCTGATGGTGAGAATGTTTAATTTTTTTTAAAAAATGCCAGACTCTTCCAAAATGGCTGTATTATTTGGCATTTCCACTAGAAATGAATGAGAGTTCCTATTGCTCTACATCCTCTCCAACATTTGATATTGTTCTGGGTTTTGTCCATTATAATGGGTATGTATAGTGGTATCTCAGTGTTATTTTAATTTTCATTTCCCTGATGATAAATGATTAAGAGCATCTTTTCACATATATATTTACTGTGGAGATACCTTCATTGGCAAGGTGTCTGTTCAGGCCCCCCCCCTTTTTTTTTTTTAGATTTTTTTAAAAAAAATTATTTTTAACTGGAGAATAATCGCTTTACAATATTGTGTTGGTCTCTGCCATACATCAGCATGAATGAGCCATAGGTATACATACATCCTCCTCTTGAACCTCCCTCCCTCCTCCCACCCCATCCTGCCCCTGCATCATACAGCAAATTTCCATTGGCTGTCTGTTTTACATTATGGTAATATATGTGTTTTCATACTATACTCTCAATTCGTCCCGCCCTCTCCTTCCTCCACTGAGTTCGTAAGTCTTTTCTCTGTCTGCAGTCCTTTGCTGCCCTGCAAATAGGTTCATCAGTACCATCTTTATTAGATTCCAGATATATATACATTAATGTACAATACTCTTTCTGTCTTCACTCTATATAATAAGTACTAGATTCAGTCATTAGGACTGATTCAAATGTGTTCTTTGCTGTGGCTGAGTAAAATGTCATTTAATTTAGATGACCATTACTACTGTAGGCAAGGATCCCTTAGAAGAAATGGAGTAGCCTTCATTGTCAACAAAAGAGTCTGAAATGCAGTTTTGGGGTACAGTCTCAAAAATGACAGAATGATCCTGTTCATTTACAAGGCAAACCATTCAATATCACAGTAATCGAAGTCTATGCCCCAACCACTAATGCTGAAGAAGCTGGAGTTGAATGGATCTATGAAGAACTACAAGACCTCCTAGAACTAACACCAAAAAAATAAGATGTCCTTTTCATCACAGGGGACTAGAATGCAAAAGTAGGAAGTCAAGAGATACCTGGAGTAACTGGCAAATTTGGCCTTTGAGTACAAAATGAGGCAGGCAAGGGCTCACAGTTTTGCCAAGAGAACAGACTGTTCATATCAGATACCCTCTTGCAACAATACAAGAAACAACTCTATGCGTGGACATCACCAGATGGTCCATACCAAAATCAGATTGCTTACATATTTTGCAGTTGAAGATGGAGAACCTCTATACAGTCAGCAAAAATAAGACCTGGAGCTGACTGTGGCTCAGATCATGAACTCCTTATTGCCAAATTCAGACTTAAGTTGAAGAAAGTAGGGAAAACGATAAGACCATTCAGGTATGACCTCAATCAAGTCATTTGTGATTATACAGTGGAAGTGACAAATAAATTCAAGGGATTAGATCTGATAGAGGGCCTGAAGAAATACAGATGGTGGTTTGTAACATTGTACAGGAGCTGGTGATTAAGACCATCCTCAAGAGAAAGAACTGCCAACAGGCAAAATGGTTCTCTGAGGAGGGCTTACAAATAGCTGAGAAGAGAAGAGAAACAAAAGGCAAAGGAGAAAAGGAAAGATATATCCATCTGAATGCAGAGTTCCGAAGAATAGCAAGGAGAGATAAGAAAGCCTTGCTCAGTGATCAGTGCAAAGAAGTAGAGGAAAACAATAGAATGGGAAAGACTCGAGATCGCTACAGGAAAATTAGAGATGGCAAGGGAATATTTCATGGGAAGATGGGCTCAGTAAAGGACAGAAACGGTATGGACCTAACAGAAGTGGAAGATATTAAGAAGAGGTGGCAAGGATACACAGAAGAACTGTACAGAAAAGATCTGAATGACACAGATAACCATGATGGTGTGGTCACTCACCTAGAGCCAGACATCCTGGAGTACAAAGTCAAATGGGCTTTAGGAAGCAGGAAGCATCACTATGAACAAAGCTAGTGGAGGTGATGAAATTTCAGCGGAGATATTTCAAATCCTAAAGGATGATGCTGTGAAAGTGCTACACTCAACATGCCAGCAAATTTGGAAAATTTGGAAGTAGCCACAGGACTGGGAAAGGTCAAGTTTCATTCTAGTCCCAAAGAAAGGCAATGCCAGAGAATGTTCAGACTACCGCATAATTGCACTCATTTCACATGCTAGCAAAGTAATGCTAAAAATTCTCCAAGCCAGGCTTTAACAGTAGGTAAACTGAGAACTTCCAGATATGTAAGCTGGAATTACGAAAGACAGGAACCAGAGATAAAATTGCCAACATCCATTGGATGATAGAAAAACCAGAGAATTCCAGCAAAACATCTGCTTCATTGACTACACTAAAGCCTTTGACTGTGTGGATCACAACAAACTGTGGAAAATTCTTCAAAAGATGGAAATACCAGACCACCTTACTTGCCTCCTGAGATATCTGTACGCAGGTCAGGAAGCAACAGTTAGAACCATACATGAAACAAGTGGACTGGTTCCAAATTGGGAAAGGAATATGTTAAGGCTGTATATTGTCATCCTCCTTATTTAACTTATATGCAGAGTACATTGTGCAAAATGCTGGGCTGAATGAAGCTCAAGCTGGAATCAAGATTGCTGGGAGAAATATCAGTAACCTCATATATGTAGATGACACCACCCTTATGGCAGAAAGTGAAGAGGAACTAAAGAGCCTCTTAATGAAAGTGAAAGAGGAGAGTGAAAAAACTGGCTTAAAACTCAACATTCAGAAACAAAGATCATGGCATCTGGTCTCATCACTTCATGGCAGATAGATAGGGAAACAGTGGAAACAGTGACAGACTATTTTTTGGGGCTCCAAAATCAGTGGAGCTGGTGAGTGCAGTCATGAGATTAAAACATGCTTGCTCCTTGGAAGGAAAGCTATCACTAACCTAAAGAGCATATTAAAAAGCAGAGAGATTACTTTGCTGACAAAGGTTCGTGTAGTCGAAACTATGGTTTTTCCAGTAGTCATGTACAGATGGGGAACTGGACCATAATGCTGAGCGCTGAAGAATTGATACTTTCGAACTGTGGTATTGGAGAAGACTCTTGAGAGTCCCTTGGACCACAAGCAGATCCAGCCAGTCCATCCAAAAGGAAATCAGTCCTGAATATTCATTTGAAGGACTGATGCTAAAGCTGAACCTCCAGTATTTTGGCCATCTGATGTGAAGTAGTGAAGTGAAATCGCTCAGTCGTGTCCAACACTTTGCGACCCCATGGACAGTAGCCTGCACTAGGCTCCTCCGTCCATGGGGTTTTCTAGGCAAGAGTGCTGGAGTGGGTTACCATTTCTTTCTCCAGGGAAAAACTGTCTAATTGGAAAAGACCCTGGTACTGAGGACGATTGAAGGCAGGAGGAGAAGGGGACGACAGAGGATGAAATGCTGGATGGCATCACCAACTCGATGGACATGAGCTTGAATAAGCTCCAGGAGTTGGTGATGGACAGGGAGGCCTGGCGTGCTGCAATTCCTGGGGTCGCAAAGAGTCAGACTCGGCTGAGCGACTGAACTGAACTGAAAATGTCATTGTGTCTATATACCACAGCAACTTCTTTATGCATTCGTCTGTTGATGAACATCTAGGTTGCTTCTGTGTTCTTGTTGGTTTTCAGTCACTAAGTTATGTCTGACTCTTTGTGATCCCAGGGACTGCAGCATGCCAGGCTTCCCTGTCCTTCACCGTCTCCTGGAGTTTGCTCAAACTCATGTTCATTGAGTCAGTGATGCCATCCAACCATTTCATCCTCTGTCTCCCCCTTCTCCTCCTGCCCTCAGACTTTCCCAGGATCAGAGTCTTTTCCAGTGAGTCAGCTGTTTGCATCAGGTCACCAGTATGGGAGCTTTAACTTAAGGTTTGCATGGGTCCTTCTAATGAATACTCAGGGTTGATTTCCTTTAGGAGTGAGTGGTTTGATCTTGCCGTCCAAGGAACTCTCAAGAGTCTTCTCCAACACTGCAGTTAGAAAGCCTGAGTTCTTTGGCGCTCAGCCTTCTTTTTGGTCCTGTTACTGAGTCCAAGCTCAATCTGCTCATAGCAAGTCAGTGAAAATCAGATGAGGTATTGGGACCAGGAAGATGGCTGCCTACTGCCTCAAAAAAACTATCATGTTGGGGCCTGGATATCAGATTCTTTTATGGATCAGGGATGAGGGGAAGGGAGGAAACAAAGTAAAGAGACCGTTTCATTCCTGCAAGTGTCTCTTAGAATGGCGATACTCAGGTAGGGGGTATATTAGTTTCACTTTTTCACAGTCATTTCATGGGTAGCGTGAAATGGAATATTGCCTGTCATACCAACAGAGATGCCACATTTATCTGTGGTTCCGGCCTCTCGAATTGTGAATTTCTGCGGCAAGCCTGTAAGAAAATGAAGGGTGCCTCGTGCCCATGCCTCATGCTGAGCCATTTGCCACACAAATGATTTCAGTTGTCACAGTCCTTCACATGTGGGCTGGGTCAGGTTATCTTCCTGAGGCGCACCATTATGTATGCTTAATAACAAAACGGGTTAAAGTCACAGAAGCTGTTCCAGTGTAAATTCAAAATTAACCCTTCTTGGTTACAGTCCAACTCTAGCATCATTATGTGACTGCTGGAAAAACCATGGCTTTGACGACCCAGACCTTGTCAACAAAGTAATGTCTCTCCTTTTTTAATATGCTGTCTAGGTATGTCAGAGTTTTCCTTCCAAGGGCCAAGCGTTTTTAATTTCATGGCTGCAGTGATTTTGGAGCCCAAGAAAATAGTCTGTCATTGTGTCTGGTTTTCTTCCTATTTTCTATGAAGTGATGGGACTGGATGCCATGATCTTAGTTTTTTGAATGTTGAGTTTTAAGCCAGCTTTTTCACTGTCCTCTTCCACCTTCACAAGAGGGTATTTAGTTTCTCTTCCATGGCCTAGCTGTATATAATAGTGCTGCAGCAAACATTGGGATACGTGCCTCTCTTTCCTTTATGGTTTTCTGAGTATATGCCTGTAAAGGGATTGTTGGATCATATGGTGTGTTTTACTCCTGGTTTTTTAAAGGAATCTCCATACCGTTCTCCATAGTGGCTGTATAAGTTTATATTCCCACCAACAGTGCAAGAGGGTTTCCTTTTCTCCACTCCCTCTTGAGCATTTATTCTTTGCAGATTTTTTGATGATGGCCATTCTTTGATTTGCATTTTACTAATAATAAGTGATGTTGAGCATCTTTTCATGTGTCTGTATGTCTTCTTTGCAGAAACGTCTGTTTAGGTCTTCAGCCCATTTTTTGATTGGGCTGTTGGTTTTCCAGATGTTGAGCTGTATGAGCCTTGTACATATTCTGGAGATTGATGATTAGTCAGTTGTTACTTTTGCAATTATTTTCTCCCATCCTGATCTTTTAATTTTGTTTATTGTTTCCTTTGCAGAAACTTTTAAGTTTAATTAATTCCCATTTGTTTATTTTTGTTTTTATTTCCATTACTCTAGAAGGTGGATCAAAGAGGATCTTGCTGTGATGTATGTCAGAGAATGTATTGCCTGTGTTTTCCTCTAAGAGGTTCATAGTTTCTGGCTTTACATCTAGGTCTTTAATCCATTTTGAGTTTATTTTTCTGTATGGTGTTAGGAAGTGTTCTTGTTTCATTCTTTTACCCGTAGCTGTCCAGTTTTCCCAGCACCTCTTATTGAAGAGACTTTGCCCATTTTTTAATTGAGTTGTTTTCCTGTTGAGTTTTAAGAGTTCTTTGTCTAAATAACAGTCCCTTATCAGCTATATCTTTGCAAGTGTTTTCTCCCAGTCTGGTTTGTCTTTTCATTCTCCTAACAGTCTTCCATTGAGCAGAAGTTATTTTAATGAAGTCCAGTTCATTATTTCTTTCACAGATTGTGCTTTTGGTATTATATGTAGTCATTGGAGAAGAGTGAAACAGAGACCAGAAATAGACCCCCATAAATAGACCCCCATAAATACCAATAGACCCACATAAATATGTAGTCATTGCAAACTCAAAATCATGTAGGTTTTCTCCTGTGTTGCTTTCCAGGAGTTTTATGGTTTTGTGTTTTATGTTTAGTTCTATGATCCATTTTGAGTCAGTTTTTATGAAGAGTGTGAGGTTAGATTTTTTTTTTTTAACTCCTGGATGTTCCAGCATCTTTCATTGAGATTACTTTTCTCTATAGTATTGCGCATGCTCCTTTGTCAGAGATCAGTTGACAGTATTTATGTGGGTCTGTTTCTGGGTTCTTGTTCAATCTTTTGCCAATACCACAGTCTTGATTACTGTAACTTTATAGTATTGAAGTCAGGTAGCATCCAAATTTTATTCTTCAGTTTTATGTTGGCTATTCTGTATCTTTTTCTCCTCTGTATAAACTTTAGGATTAGTTTGTCGTATCCACAGAGTAACTCATTTGGCATTTAGAAGTCTTATTTATGTTCTTTTATCATTTCTTAATACCTTACAGCTCATTTTGAAATTGTAGGTGATAGTTTTTGGGTTGTGTTTGGTATATTTTTGTTGTCTATAGGGAGTTTTTCCTGCTCCATATATATATATATATATATATATATGTATATATGTTTTCCTGTTCTTTATATATGTTTTTCTTATATAATTTTTAGAACTATATGACAACTTTTACAGGATTTGACCTTATAACTTCTGTTCATTTTTATTTAAATTTAATTTTTATGAACTTTTAGGTGTGATTCAGAATAGTTTTTCTAACTTTAGAGCTCCTCCTCCTGTGTTTTTTGTTTGCAGAGTGTTCACAATTGTGGTAACGTATTTTATTCTCTGAAACTTTCTGATTCTGTTCCCTGGACTTTTCCCCCCTTTATTTCTTTTATACTTGTCCTACTTTATTTTATTTCCATTTTTTTGAGCTTTTCTTTCTTTTTTCTCAGTGTGAGGCCTTGGCTGGTCAGTTTGGAGAAATTCTGGGACCCAGGCTACTGTGAAATTAAATTATCTTCTGCCATATCAATAAACAAGAAATGTCACAGCAATCTGCAATTTCGGGCCTCCAGATGTGAGTGAGGGCTCTCAAAACAGAACACAGGGCAGTCCAGGACAAGTTGCTGCCTTTTGCCTGCCCTGTGTGGTGATTGCTGAGGCGCTCAGGGGAATGGAGGCAGCAGCCATCCCCACTCCTTAAGGTGAAGGTGAACAAGGCATTAAGGATGTAAGCAATCAGGAAACTGGATTTGGCCGCAGATAGCTGAGGTACATATGACAGGAATGAATTCAGTGAGCCCAGAAGCTTGCATCTTCCCTTACAGAGAGGAATACCAAATTCCTTAACTCAGTATCTGAGTTTCCTTACCTTGCAGTAATCTTTGATGTTCAGACTGCCTGCTCTCTTTGTTGCAAAGACTGAAATGAAGTGATTGAAGTGAAGTTGACGCTCAGTCGTGTCCGACTCTTTGTGACCCCGTGGACTATAGCCTGCCAGGCTCCTCCATCCATGGGATTCTCCAGGCAAGAGTACTGGAGTGGGGTGCCATTTCCTTCTCCAGGGGATCTTCGTGACCCGGGTCTCCCGCATTGGAGGCAAACGCTTTAACCTCTGAGCCACCAGGGAAGCCTGTTTGTTGCAAACTTTGTTGCAAACTGACTCCTCCTTCAGCTTCTTTGGAGCAGTTTTCTTGGGCTACAGAGATGCTGCCTCCCAGGATTGGAGTCCTTAACATTCCCGCCAATAAAATAACTCTCTGCTTTTTATTTTTCAGTAAACACTGCTTTCAGGCTTACAGTGGACACTGTGGAGTAAGTGTCCCTAACTCATTCCTGAGTTGCAGTAAACTCTTCCCAGTTGTGATACTGTGGGTGGGTGAAAGTGTCCTCTTTAGATCTCCAGAGCTTTCAATCTGTGTAGTCTCTCCTCTTTGGTGCTTTGCCCTGTCACCTGTAGCCACCTTGGCATCTTTGGACTCCCAGCATCATCTCTTCAATTTTCATAATATTGCCAGGCTCCATTTGGCAATGTACTACTCCTTGTACTACCTTGGAAACTGTAGCAGTAAAATGGAACAGACTTTAAGGGCTCACCTTGTTTTCCGTCTCATCAGAGATCACTGTCCTGTGTTGCCTATTGTCTGTCCAGTGCCTGAAACACAATATCTCATATATTTGTCTGGTTTTTTAGTTGCTTTAGGTGGGAGGGTAAATCCAGTTCATGTTACTCTATCTTGCTGAAAATCAAGTCTGTCAGTTTTTTTTTCTCTTTAAGATTGTGTTTGGTAACTCCAGTATCTAAATCTCCTGGGCGTTCTGCTTTGTTGTTTCTCTTTTTCTTCTGTTTTTCATTTGTTTGGTCTGACAATTTTTATTAAATAATAAAAATTATATGTTAAATGGTAGAATAATTTGATGGTCTGGATGGTATTCTCTTTCTTAGGAGTGAATTTTCTTTTTAGTTTGTCAGACAGTTCTGTAAGAAGTGACCTGAATGTAATCAGGGATTCATTCATCTCATTTAAACTTGGTGTTGGCAGTGGTTTTAAGAGTTGACTTACTGCAGAGTTGCCCCTATTCCATTTATAGATGCCAGCTGGAATCTTGATGGTTAACAGAATCAAGTTCCTCAGTGGTTCAATTCCTGTTTTGCATTCCCAGCTGTGTAAGAGGACTTAACGTTGTGCTCAACACTTCACCCTCCTGGCCCCAACTTTGATTTCATCTGCTTGCTTCTGCTGCTTGTGACTCAGTGTATTCTTTTGGAAGTAATGTGGTGGGATGTGTCTCCCTCATTACTTCTGTATTTGCTTCCCTTTTCTCCAGGTTCTTTGTCTCTCATGTCTTGCTGCCTCTGTAGTCCTCCATTTCTTTTAAACTCATATTTGTGGTGGTTTTCCTCTTTTTTTACTTAGTTTTTCTTTTGCCCAGTGGGATTATTGGTCAGCAACAAATGACTCTCATTAGAGTGTTGGAAATGCTCTCAAACGGTGTTGCAGGAATAAAACAGAGAATTGAAAATGGCTCTGCAAGGTGGTCTTTACTTCTGCAGAAGGGTGTGCTGCAGACTCAGGCCTGGGAGCAAGCACACCAAATGGGAAATCCGCTTGGTCTATTCCTAAGATGCAGATTCCCTCCCCTGGCTCCTCATAGACTGAGGACCACAGAGTTTTACAGTCTTTCACAGACATTGCCTAAGTTTTTTAGTAGACAATTGATAACTGTTTTCCCCACGCTTTTAGTTCTTTGCGCATGTCCAGGATAAAGCCCGCAAACTTAGCCTGACAAAATGTTCTTATGAGGAAAGAGAATCAGGACTTGAAAAGAGGAAAGGCTTGATACCGAGCCACCATTTAGGAATCTTATTCGCAAGCCGGCTATTTACCTTTCTGTTCAGCTATTCTAAGAGTGAAGCACTTCTTTATTTTTTATACCTCTCCTTTGATAGAAAAGACCATAAAGTGAAAAGTGAAGTCACTCAGTTGTGTCCGACTCTTTGGGACCCCATAGACTGTAACCCCACCAGGCTCTTCCATCCATGGAATTTTCTAGGCAAGAGTACTGGAGTGGGTTGAAATTTCCTTCTTCAGGGGATCTTCCCAACACAGGGATCAAACCCAGGTCTCTCTCATTGCAGGTGAATATCATCTGAGCCACCAGGGAATCCCAGAAAAGACCATAACTTTCTTAAATAATTGGAAACAAATACAGATGTGTACTAATTTGAAAATTCTGCTTAAAGAATCTGCAGATACCAAACTTCTTTCCTGTTTCTCATTTGGTGGTGGTCTTACTGTTTTTTCATTGTGTGGGGTAACACTGGTTACCTGTATTTAGGTACATCTGTAGCCCAGAATAACTGCTTATTCCAGGCTCTCGAGGTAGCAGTGTAGGGCAAGGACAATATACGGACTAGAACTGCTCCCAGGAGTCTTCCAGGAAGTAGAGCCTTAAATCTGCACTCCTTGGTAGTCATTAAATGATCTTAGAACTAGGTGACCTGGCTGTAGGTTGCATATCAGTCTTAACTACTTTGTGACATTTTCCAGCATTTTGAAAGCTTGAGTTTATCTTGAAGTTAATCTCTATTCAGACTTAACTGTTTTCCACTGGAAAGTGATAGACCATGTCTCCCAAATTCTGAATCAAATACTTCTGATTTAAAAAAAATTTTTTTAATATTATTTTTGGGTCTTTGATAATGTGGTAACTTCAGAGTCAGGTAGCTTTCATTATGTTATCAGCTTGTGCATGCCCACCCTCTGGACAACCCTGGTGTCTGCTGTATGGAAGTTCATAGTGGGAATGGGTAAACAGGAGAGGAGGGAGACCCAAGTAGATACAGCAGATACTGAATGGTGGCTCTGAGGCCATCACTAGAATCACTTATATGTCACTCATTCATTTATTGAAACTTTGATGGGACAGAAGATTTTAGTAATCCAGCAGACTGTAGGAAGAAATTCCTTCAAGAAGGTACTTAATCAAACCTTGATAAATACAAGGGAGAAAGCTTGAACTGTTTGTCATTTTTAAGATTGTCTTAACCAGGAATCACAGAAAGCATCCTTAAAATAGCTGACTTTAGAGTTAATGATATTAGGAGAGAGAGGAGTTAACAGCATCTCAGGAAGAGGAGACATGGAGAATATAAAATACGATGGAAGTCTCTGATCCCCCTGTTATACTCCTAGAAATCACAGGCACGTGACCATTCAAATATAGCTTTATTAATTTCTTTTGCATCCTTTTAGAGTCCCTCTGTGTATATACAAAATAAGTTCTTGTTCCATCCCTTATTTTTAACTCAAAAGGTGTAGTACATTATATACAAACCTGCACTGTGCTTTCTTTTAATGTAACGTGTTTTAGAGAGATTTCTTAACACGTATATAGATAACTCTCCTGTATGTTTTAAACTCCATAATATTCTGTCACATGTGTACTGTAATTTCAGTGTTACAGTACTGATGTCTGACAAACAGTGCTGTAGTAAATATACTTGTAGGTGATTTTGTATTTCTGCTAATAAATCTATAAGTCAAAGGGTATATGCATTTATAATTTTGACAGATATAACGTAATGATTGGATGGGAAGAAGAATAAAACAATGATTTCTTACTCTTTCACTATAGGAGGCAAGTGTAAAAGTGAAGCATGCAGTTAAAACTGTAAAGAATCTAAGCTTTAATGTTTCGTAGAACTTAGCTTAACTATAGAGGGATTTTAGAAAATCTTTTGTAGCAAAAGAAAACAAAGTTTGAAGGTCTGTATTTCCATTATTTTTTCATTTTTTCTTTTATTAAATCAAAATTAAAGAAGCTTTCAGTCCATTTTCATTGCTTTTTATATTAACATATTAATGTGATACAATGGTAGTCATGCTAGGTGATAGAACTTTGGTTTTTTTAAAAATGATGCTGTGTTACCATGTGGTAGAGCTACTTAGTGTTAGTTCAGTTCAGTCACTCTGTTGTGTCCGCCTCTTTGCAACACCGTGTACTGTAGCTCTTAGTGTTAGAGCACAGACTAAAACGTAAGTCCCCTGACTTGAATGCATCATTCTTTTCCTTTTTTTTTTTTTTCTTTTTCAGATATTTTAAAACTTTCATTGTGTTTTTTTTTTGTTTTTTTTTTTATATTTTTTTAGTTTTTTATTTTTTAAATTTTAATATCTTTAATTCTTACATGCGTTCCCAAACATGGACCCCCCACCCACCTCCCTCCCCATAACATCTCTCTGGGTCATCCCCATGCACCAGCCCCAAGCATGCTGCATCCTGCGTCAGACATAGACTGGCGATTCAATTCTTACATGATAGTATACATGTTAGAATGTCATTCTCCCAAATCATCCCACCCTCTCCCTCTGCCTCTGAGTCCAAAGGTCCGTTATACACATCTGTGTCTCTTTCCCTGTCTTGCATACAGGGTCATCATTGCCATCTTCCTAAATTCCCTATATATGTGTTAGTATACTGTATTGGTGTTTTTCTTTCTGGCTTACTTCACTCTGTATAATCGGCTCCAGTTTCATCCATCTCATCAGAACTGATTCAAATGAACTCTTTTTTACGGCTGAGTAATACTCCATTGTGTATATGTACCACAGCTTTCTTATCCATTCATCTGCTGATGGACATCTAGGTTGTTTCCATGTCCTGGCTATTATAAACAGTGCTGCAATGAACATTGGGGTACATGTGTCTCTTTCAATTCTGGTTTCCTCGGTGTGTATGCCCAGAAGTGGGATTGCTGGGTCATAAGGTAGTTCTCTTTGCAATTTTTTAAGGAATCTCCACACTTTTCTCCACAGCCTCTCCAGCATTTATTGCTTGCAGATTTTTGGATCGCAGCCATTCTGACTGGTGTGAAGTGGTACCTCATTGTGGTTTTGATTTGCATTTCTCTAATAATGAGTGATGTTGAGCATCTTTTCATGTGTTTGTTAGCCATCCGTATGTCTTCTTTGGAGAAATGTCTATTTAGTTCTTTGGCCCATTTTTTGATTGGGTCGTTTATTTTTCTGGAATTGAGCTGCATAAGTTGCTTGTATATTTTTGAGATTAGTTGTTTGTCAGTTGCTTCATTTGCTATTATTTTCTCCCATTCAGAAGGCTGTCTTTTCACCTTGCTTATAGTTTCCTTTGTTGTGCAGAAGCTTTTAACTTTAATTAGATCCCATTTGTTTATTTTTGCTTTTATTTCCAGAATTCTGGGAGGTGGATCATAGAGGATCCTGCTGTGATTTATGTCTGAGAGTGTTTTGCCTATGTTCTCCTCTAGGAGTTTTATAGTTTCTGATCTTACATTTAGATCTTTAATCCATTTTGAGTTTATTTTTGTGTGCGGTGTTAGAAAGTGATCTAGTTTCATTCTTTTACAAGTGGTTGACCAGTTTTCCCAGCACCACTTGTTAAAGAGATTGTCTTTACTCCATTGTATATTCTTGCCTCCTTTGTCAAAGATAAGGTGTCCATAGGTGTGTGGATTTATCTCTGGGCTTTCTATTTTGTTCCATTGATCTATATGTCTGTCTTTGTGCCAGTACCATACTGTCTTGATGACTGTGGCTTTGTAGTAGAGCCTGAAGTCAGGCAAGTTCATTTCTCCAGTTCCATTCTTCTTTCTCAAGATTGCTTTGGCTATTCGAGGTTTTTTGTATTTCCATACAGATCTTGAAATTATTTGTTCTAGTTCTGTGAAAAATGTGGCTGGTAGCTTGATAGGGATTGCATTGAATTTGTAAATTGCTTTGGGTAGTATACTCATTTTCACTATATTGATTCTTCCGATCCATGAACATGGTATATTTCTCCATCTATTAGTGTCCTCTTTGATTTCTTTCATCAGTGTTTTATAGTTTTCTATATATAGGTCTTAAGTTTCTTTAGGTAGATATATTCCTAAGTATTTTATTCTTTTCATTGCAATGGTGAATGGAATTGTTTCCTTAATTTCTTTTTCTACTTTCTCATTATTAGTGTATAGGAATGCAAGGGATTTCTGTTTGTTGATTTTATATCCTGCAACTTTACTATATTCATTGATTAGCTCTAGTAATTTTCTGGTGGAGTCTTTAGGATTTTCCATGTAGAGGATCATGTCATCTGCAAACAGTGAGAGTTTTACTTCTTCTTTTCCAATTTGGATTCCTTTTATTTCTTTTTCTGCTCTGATTGCTGTGGCCAAAACTTCCAGAACTATGTTGAATAGTAGCGGTGAAAGTGGACACCCTTGTCTTGTTCCTGACTTTAGGGGAAATGCTTTCAATTTTTCACCATTGAGGATAATGTTTGCTGTGGGTTTGTCATAGATAGCTTTTATTAGGTTGAGGTATGTTCCTTCTATTTCTGCTTTCTGGAGAGTTTTTATCATAAATGGATGTTGAATTTTGTCAAAGGCCTTCTCTCTATAGATGCAGAGAAGGCCTTTGACAAAATTCAACATACACAACAACGCAAAACCTGTGGGACACTATAAAAGCAGTGCTAAGAGGAAAGTTCATAGCAGTACAGGCATACCTCAAGAAACAAGAAAAAAGTCAAATAAATAACCTAACTCTACAACTAAAGCAACTAGAAAAGGAAGAGTTGGAGAACCCCAGAGTTAGTAGAAGGAAAGAAATCTTAAAAATTAGGGCAGAAATAAATGCAAAAGAAACAAAAGAGACCATAGCAAAAATCAACAAAGCCAAAAGCTGGTTCTTTGAAAGGATAAATAAAATTGACAAACCATTAGCCAGACTCATCAAGAAGCAAAGAGAGAAAAATCAAATCAATAAAATTAGAAATGAAAATGGAGAGATCACAACAGACAACACAGAAATACAAAGGATCATAAGAGACTACTATCAGCAGTTGTATGCCAATAAAATGGACAACATGGAAGAAATGGACAAATTCTTAGAAAAGTACAATTTTCCAAAACTGAACCAGGAAGAAATAGAAAATCTTAACAGACCCATCACAAGCACAGAAATTGAAACTGTAATCAGAAATCTTCCAGCAAACAAAAGCCCAGGTCCAGACGGCTTCACAGCTGAATTCTACCAAAAATTTAGAGAAGAGCTAACACCTATCCTCCTCAAACTCTTCCAGAAAATTGCAGAGGAAGGTCAACTTCCAAACTCATTCTATGAGGCCACCATCACCCTAATACCAAAACCTGACAAAGATGTCACAAAAAAAGAAAACTACAGGCCGATATCACTGATGAACATAGATGCAAAAATCCTCAACAAAATTCTAGCAATCAGAATCCAACAACACATTAAAAAGATCATACACCATGACCAAGTGGGCTTTATCCCAGGGATGCAAGGATTCTTCAATATCCGCAAATCAATCAGTGTAATTCACCACATTAACAAATTGAAAAATAAAAACCATATGATTATCTCAATAGATGCAGAGAAGGCATCATTCTTTTCTACATCACACTGTGGTGGTCATTTTATTTTCAACTAACATTGTCATCTTTCTCTCAATTTTTGTGTTTTTCCTAATACTTAGTTTTTGTCTTCCCATTCTCCAGTTCTAGGCTTTTTACCTTGAGCTGTAATCTTTTGCTTAAATCATATGTGTTTAATTTGAACAAGCTGCATCTTTCTGTTGCTACTAGGACATGAATTCCTTCACACGAGAGTTCAGCGATGTGTATATATACCTTCGCGATTGCGTTTTCCTTTATGAGCTGAAATTTTTGTTAAATGCTTGGTGCATTAAGTTCATTTTCTCCCTCGACAATCCTGCTATTTTTAAACTAAGCATTATTACTGTATTTAATCTGCCAAGTGTTTTCCTTAGCACCCTTTGTGTTATTTTAATCTGGTCTCTTTCCTTCCTTTTAATCCAATTTGCAAATCTTAAAACTGAATCGTCCTTTTGTAAGCTTGCAGTTTCCCTTGCTAGAAGCCTGAAATCCTAGTCTTGAACTTCAACAGGAGTTTTGACTGGAGAAAAATTCAAATTACCACCGTTTCCAATTATAGTTGATTCTCATTATTCACTGTAGTCATGTTCTGTATAACTACCTGAATTAGCAAATACTGAACTGTTACTCTCAGATGGAATCGTTAGGTTCCTAGCAACCTCTGGTGGTAATATTTCTGTCAGCTGATGGTACATAAGCTGTTTGATGTGTGTTTCTATTTAAAGACAACTTTTTAAATGTATGTTGTCACTCATTAACATTAAACTCATGACCAGCAACACTGTAACTTGTGCCTGAAGGAAGCTTATCTAAGGCATATCATACAGCCTTGTGTTTAGCACTACACTTAGGGGCTGTTATCACTCATAAAGCAAAAAATGCAAAAACTGGCAGCAAATAGTGACAAAGATAACTTGTTCACATTGTGAGATCAGTGACAAGAAAGAGTATTGCCTGTTGGACCTCAGCTGGAACCTTAGGCAACTCCAGTTTTTACTACTCTGTGCTTATTTGTGAATGACTATGAAATTGTAAGAATTGATTTGGCAATTAGAAATAAATTTGAAGTGAAGTGAAAGTTGCTCAGTTGTGTCCATCTCTTTGCAACCCCATGGAGTGGGTAGCCTTTCCCTTCTCCAGGGGATCTTCCCAACCCAGGGTTTGAACCCAGGTCTCCCACATTGCAGGTGGATTCTTTACCAGCTGAGCCACCAGAGAAGCCCGAGAGTACTGGAGTGGGTAGCCTATCCCTTCTCCAGCAGATCTTCCTGACCCAGGAATTGAATCAGGGTTCTCTCCATTGCAGGCAGATTCTTTACCAGCTGAGCTATCAGGAAAGCCCAGGGAATAGGCAGATTTGCAAATACAGAATCCAGGAGTAATGAAGCTCAGCTGTAATACCTGATTCTTCTAAAATATTAGAGTTTCAGTCAAGATTTCTTCCTTGATTGATCTCAGTCTGCAAATGGGAGGTAGTGATTTCTCTGTAGATAATCCTAATTATAACACCCAAAAAAGGTGTCCTTTTCATTATAGGGTACTGGAATGCAAAAGTAGGAAGTCAAGAAACACCTAGAGTAACAGGCAAATTTGGCCCTGGGGTATGGAATGAAGCAGGGCAAAGGCTAATAGAGTTCTGCCAAGAGAATGCACTGGTCATAGCAAACACCCTCTTCCAACAACACAAGAGAATGCACTGGTCATAGCAAACACCCTCTTCCAACAACACAAGAGAAGACTCTACACATGGACATCACCAGATGGTCAACACTGAAATCAGATTGATTATGTTCTTTGCAGCCAAAGATGGAGAAGCTCTGTACAGTCAGCAAAAACAAGACCAGGAGCTGACTGTGGCTCAGATCATGAACTCCTTATTGCCAAATTCAGACTTAAATTGAAGAAAGTAGGGAAAACCACTAGACCATTCAGGTATGATCTAAATCAGATCCCTTATGATTATACAGTGGAAGTGAGAAATAGATTTAAAGGACTAGATATGATAGACAGAGTGCCTGATAAAGTATGGATGGAGGTTCGTGACATTGTACAGGAGACAGGGATCAAGACCATCCCCATGGAAACGAAATGCAAAAAAGCGAAATGGCTGTCTGGGGAGGCCTTACAAATGGCTGTGAAAAGAAGAGAAGTGAAAAGCAAAGGAGAAAAGGAAAGATAAAAGCATTTGAATGCAGAGTTCCAAAGAATAGCAAGAAGAGAGAAGAAAGCCTTCTTCAGCGATCAGTGCAAAGAAATAGAGGAAAACAATAGAATGGGAAAGACTAGAGATCTCTTCAAGAAAATTAGAGATACCAAGGGAACACTTCATGCAAAGATGGGCTTGATAAAGGACAGAAATGGTCTGGACCTAACAGAAGCAGAAGATATTAAGAAGAGGTGGCAAGAATACACAGAAGAACTGTACAAAAAAGATCTTCACGACCCAGATAATCACAAGGGTGTGATCACTCACCTAGAGCCAAACATCCTGGAATGTGAAGTCAAGTGGGCCTTAGAAAGCATCACTACAAACAAAGCTAGTGGAGGTGATGGAATTCCTGTTGAGCTATTTCAAATCCTGAACGATTTGGAAAACTCAGCAGTGGCCACAGGACTGGAAAAGGTCAGTTTTCATTCCAATCCCAAAGAAAGGCAATGCCAAAGAATGCTCAAAACTACCACACAATTGCACTCATCTCAGACGCTAGTAAAGTAATGCTCAATATTCTCCAAGCCAGGCTTCAGCAATACGTGAACCGTGAACTTCCAGATGTTCAAGCTTGTTTTAGAAAAGGCAGAGGAACCAGAGATCAAATTGCTAACATCTGCTGGATCATCGATAAAGACAAGAGAGTTCCAGAAAAACATCTATTTCTGCTTTATTGACTGTGCCAAAGCCTTTGACAGTGTGGATCACCATAAACTGTGGAAAATTCTGAGAGAGATGGGAATACCAGACCACCTGACCTTCCTCTTGAGAAACCTATATGCCAGTCAGGAAGCAACATTTAGAACTGGGCATGGAACAACAGACTGGTTCCAAGTAGGAAAAGGAATACGTCAAGGCTATATATTGTCACCCTGCTTATTTAACTTATATGCAGAGTACATCATGAGAAACGCTGGGCTGGAAGAAGCACAAGCTGGAATCAAGATTGCCAGGAGAAATATCATTAACCTCAGATACACAGATGACATCACCGTTATGGCAGAAAGTGAAGAGGAACTGAAAAGCCTCTTGATGAAAGGGAAAGTGGAGAGTGGAAAAGTTGGCTTAAAGCTCAACATTCAGAAAACGAAGATCATGGCATGCGGTCCCATCACTTCATGGCAAATAGATGGGGAAACAGTGGAAACAGTGTCAGACTTTACTTTTGGGGGCTCCAAAATCACTGCAGATGGTTATTGCAGCTATGTAATTAAATGACGCTTATTCTTTGGAAGGAAAGTTATGACAACCTAGATAGCATGTTAAAAAGCAGAGACGTTACTTTGCCAACAAAGGTCCGTCTAGTCAAGGCTATGGTTTTTCCAGTGGTCATGTATGGATGTGAGAGTTGGACTGTGAAGAAGGCTGAGCGCCGAAGAATTGATGCTTTTGAACTGTGGTGTTGGAGAAGACTCGAGAGTCCCTTGGACTGCAAGGAGATCCAACCAGTCCATTCTGAAGGAGATCAGCCCTGGGATTTCTTTGGAAGGAATGATGCTAAAGCTGAAACCCCAGTACTTTGGCCACCTCATGCAAAAAGTTGACTCATTGGAAAGACTCTGATGCTGGGAGGGATTAGGGGCAGGAGGAGAAGGGGACGACAGAGGATGAGGTGTCTGGATGGCATCCCCCACTCGATGGACATGAGTTTGGGTGAACTCCGGGAGTTGGTGATGGACAGGGAGGCCTGGTGTGCTGCAATTCTTGGGGTCGCAAAGAGTCAGATACGACTGAGCGACTGAACTGAGCTGAACTGAATTATACCTAATCTCTTTGCTAATCATCTCTTTGTTTTCAGGGAGCACCAAGGAGATTCTTTCTGTTTCCTGGTATTTAGAAATTAAGAATTCTCGGCACTTTAGAATGAATTTGCCTATCAAAACAGAGCTCTTAAGTTAGACGGGGATAATCCCAGTGTTTCTCAAGTCACTATAAACTGCTTAAAATTGAAGGCAAATTTTTGAGTGCTCATGAGTATGTTCAGTTTTTATAGAAAATTAAATAGATATCATCAGAACCTCAGAAGGTCTGTATTCTTTGAGCTCTGTCAGAAAATTAGGAACCTTAGTTTGCTGAATAGCCTAGTTCTGTCAGTAGAGATTTACCTTTCTCTGCAGTATGTTGCATTCTTTTGCTTTTATAACTGTTGATCTTTAAACCAACATTTTTTCCCAAATGGAGTACTGTAATGTTTTGAAATTTGCTTTTTTCCTCTTTTTTTGGTGACCATCTTTCCATATCATTATATAGCTCTACCACATTCTCTTTAATAGCTGCAGCATATCATTGTGTATATGAGTCATAATTTAAGTATACTCTATTAATGATCATTGGTTATTTCACATTTTTCCCTACTACCAATAGTATATATTTCTTGGTATTCTTGAATATATTTTTATAAGGTAAACCTTTAATTGTAGAATTGTGATAGGGCAAAGAATATTCAAAGTTAAAATTTAGTAGCTATTATTACAAGATTGGTTTAAAATATGGTTGTATTTTTCCCATAATGAATGTGTGTTTCCCTCTTAGCCTTGCCAGTACTGGGTATTAATCTTCTTATTTTGCTATTTGCATTGATAGAAATGTTTTATTTAGATTTGTATCTCTTTTATTACTGAAATGAACTTTGTAAAATGACTGACCCTTTGTTTTTTATTGATTAAGTTACTTGTTCTTATCTGTTGTTCATTTTCCTATTGCTGATTGCTATTTTGATTATGGAGCTCACATAAAAAAATCCCGAGGTTGGGAGCTTTGTCTTATTACCATTCTGTTTCCACACCATACTAGTCACTAAACGTTGGCTGAATTAATGGATGTTGTCTCTTTAGCTGCCAAACATGTTGGCAACTCCACCATATACAGTTGAGCCTTGAACTTGCCTGTTTGAACTTCATAGGCCCACTTAGGTGCAGATTTTTTTCAATAAATGTGTACTACAGTACTACACCATCTAAGGTTGGTTGAATCTGAACAGAACTGCACATTAAGAGGACTGGCTGTAAGTTATGTGTGGGGGACTCCGCATTGTTCAAAGGTCAACTGTAGAGGTTATCTCTTCACTTACCTAGGACTCCTTTCATTTTTTTCAGCATTCTTTTGTAGTTCTTAGTACACTTGGATTCTGCGTTGTTGTTGTTGTTGTTGTTGTTGTTGTTTTTGGTCAAATTTGTCCCTAAGTGTTAACATAAGTTTGATAGATAATTAATATGTAACTGTGGATAATTCTTCAAGAGATGGGAATACCAGGCCACCTTACCTGAGAAACCTGTATGCAGGTCAAGAAGCAACAGTTAGAACCAGACAACGGACTGGTTCCAAATTGGGAGAGGAGTATGTCAAGGCTGTATATTGTCACCCTCCTTATTTAACTTATATGCAGAGATCATCATGTGAAATGCTGGGCTGAATGAATCACAAGCTGGAATCAAGAGTGCCAGGAGAAATACCAAAAAACTCAGATATGCAGATGATACCACCCTCCTTTATGGCAGAAAGTGAAGAAGAACTAAAGAGCCTCTTGATGAAGGTGAAAGAGGAGAGTGGAAAAGCCGGCTTACAACTCAACATTCAGAAAAACTAAGATCATGGCATCTGGTCTCATCACTTCATGGCAAATAGATGGGGAAACAATGGAAACGATGACAGATTTTCTTTTCTTGGGCTTCAAAATCACTGCAGATGGTGAATGCAGCCATGAAATTAAAAGAGGCTTGTTCCTTGGAAGAAAAGCTATGACCAACTTAGTAAGCATATTAAAAAGCAGAGACATTCCTTTGCTGAGAAAGGTCTGTCTAATCAGAGCTGTGGGTTTTCCAGTAGTCACGTGTGGATGGGAGAGTTGGACCATATAGAAAGCCGAGCACTAAAGAATTGATGCTGTTGAACTGTGGTGTTGGAGGAGACTCTTGAGAGTCCGTTGGACAGCAAGAAGATCAAACCAGTCATTCCTAAAGGAAATCAATCCTGAATATTCATTGGAAGGGGTGATGGCTGAAATTGAAGCCCCAGTCCTTTGACCACCTGATGCAAAGAGCTGACTCATTAGAAAAGACCCTGATGCTGGGAAAGATTGAAGGCAGGAGGAAAAAGGGATGACAGAGGATGAGATGGTTGGATGGCATCACTGACTCCATGGACATGAATTTGAGCAAGCGCTGGGAGTTGGTAATGGACAGGGAAGCCTTGCTGTGCTGTAGTTCGTGGGGTTGCAAAAAGTTGGATACGACCTAGCGACCGAACTGAACTGAATTGTAAATGCTACAGTTTTAAAATTTCAATTCCTCATTGTTCATTGCTAGCATGCAGATATACAGTAGATATTTTTGTATATTGATCTTTGCTGTACAACTTTGTTAAAGTCACTTACTGGTAGCATTTTTATAGATTCCATAGGATTTTTTTACATATATGATTTGATATTTGCAAATAAAGATTTTTATATCTGCCTTTTAAATTTTTCTTGTCTTGGAATAGCTAGAACCTACTATATAATGTTGAATGGTAGTGGTGAGAGTAGATATATTTGCTTTGTTTCTGACCTTAGGGAGAGAATTTATTTCTTTATCACTAAGCTTCTTGTAGGTGTCCTTCATCAAGATTGAGGAAGTTCTTAGTTTACTGAGCATTAAAAATTTTTTTTTCGTGTATGAGGATTTATTTTTATTAAAATTAAAATTCTTATAGAGGAAACACGCTGTTTACAGTTATTGTATGATATTGACTATAATCTCTGTGTTGTGCAGTCCATCCTTGTGGCGTTTCACACAGAAGTTTGTGCCTCTCACCCCAGTATTGCCCTCCCTTCCCACTGGTAGCTGCTAGCTTGTTCTCTGAGTCTGTGAGTGAACCACCTTTTTATTATTACACTAGTTATATGTTTTTAGATTCCACATATGAATGATAGTGTACAGTATTTGTCTTTCTCTGTCTGACTTAACTCACTTAGCTCAATACTCTCTAAATCCATCCATGTTGTTGCAAATGGCAGAATTTCATTAATGGCCAAGCAGTATTTCACTACATATATATATATATATATATATATATATATATATATATATATATATATATATACACACATATATATATATATATATCTCCATTCATCTATTGATGGACTGTTAGGTTTCTTCTGTATCTTAGCAGTTGTAAATAATGCTGCTATAAACATTGGAAAGCATGTATCTTTTGGAATGCGTGGTTTTGTTTCTTTTGGATATATATCCAGGAATGGAATTCTGGGTCCTATAGCAGTTCTATATTTATATTTTTGAGAAACCTCATAGGCTTGTCCACAGTGGCTATATCAGTTTACATTCATACAGCATTGTAGAAGGGTACCTTTTGCTCCTCATCCTTGCCAACATTTCTTATTTGTGTTCTTTTCAGGGATAGCCATTCTGATAGGTGTAAGGTATTTCATTGTGGTTTTGATTTAAGAAGAAATAAATGAATTATTCTGAAGATAGTTATCCCATTTTCTGAAACATGACATGATGGGGAATTCATAGTTCAATAGTCAGTCATTTTTAAAAGGTAATGAATGCTGCTGACCATGACAATATGCCCCTTCATCTTTTAAATTTGGCTGACTTTTCTCATTTCACACTATCCCTTACTAATCAGATAATTTAGTTAATTTTCAAGTAAATCCACTCAAACCTATCTTATTTTTCCTTTTATGCTCAGTCTTTGTCCCATTAGAAATATTTGAGGGGCTTCCCTGGTGGTCCACTGGTTAAGACTCCATGTTTCCAATATATGGAACTCAGGTTCAGTCCCTGGTTGGGGAACTAAGCTCCAACATGCAATGCAGTACAGTGAAAAAAAAGAGAGAGAAAGTGAAATATTTGAAATGAAGAGTAAAGAAGGTAAAATGCAAGACTGTAAGACATGGGAAAGTTGAGACTAGTCTGATTAGACAGCTTCCTTTTAAATACCCAATCAAATCCTACATTAAAATTTGCTTCCAACTGCTCTGGTCTGAATATTTATTTCCCTAAATTCATACAGCATCCAACTAGTCCATCCTAAAGGAGATTAGTCCTGGGTGTTCTTTGGACGGAATGATGCTAAAGCTGAAACTCCAATACTTTGGCCACCTCATGTGAAGAGTTGACTCATTGGAAAAGACTCTGGTGCTGGGAGGGATTGGGGGCAGGAGGAGAAGGGGATGACAGAGGATGAGATGACTGGATAGCATCACTGACTCGATGGACGTGAGTTTGAGTGAACTCTGGGAGTTGGTGATGGACAGGGAGGCCTGGCGTGCTGCGATTCATGGGGTTTCAAATAGTCGGATGCGACTGAGTGACTGAACTGAACTGAATGATAAGTGATGTTGAGCTTCTTTTCATGTACCTGTTGGCCATCTGTATTTCCTCTTTTGAAAACTGTCTGTTCAGTTCTGCCCATTTTTTAATCAGGTTGGGTTTTTTTTTTTGGCTGCACTGGGTCTTTGCTGCTACTCACGAGCTTCCCCTGGTTGTAGTGGGTAGGGGCTGTTCTCCTCTTGGTGTGGGGGGGGCTTCTTGTGGTGGCTTCCCATGTTGCAGAGCACAGTCTGTAGTGCACACAGACTTCAGTAGTTGTGCTCCATGGGCTTAGTTGCCCCGAGGCTTGTGGACTTCTCCCAGACTAGGGATCAGATCCAAGTCTCCTGCACCGGCAGGTGGATTCTTCAACCACTCAACCATCAGGGAATTCCTGGTTGGTGGTTTTGATACTGAGTTGTATGAGCTGTTGAATATGTTGATATTAATGTTAATAATATGTTGGTAGGTCATAACATTTGCAAATGTTTCCTCCCATCGATTAGGTTGTCTTTTTGTTTGGTCAGTGGTTTCCTTTGCTGTGCAAAAGCTACTTAAGTTTAATTAGATTGCATTTGTTTATTTTTGCTTTTATTTACTTTGAGACAAATCCAAAATAAAAAATATTGTTGTGATTTATGTCAAAGAGTGTTCTGCCTATATTTTCCTCTGGGAGTTTTTCAGTATCTGGTCTTACATTTAGATCTTAAATCCATTTTGAGTTTATTTTTGTACTTGGCGTTAAAGAATGTTCTAACTTCACTTATTTACATGTAGGTCTCTAGTTTTCCCAGCACCATTTATTGAAGAGATTGTCTTTTCTCTGTTGTATACTCTTGACAGAGAAGGCCTCCTTTGTCATAGGTTGACCATGAGTGTCATAGGTTCACATAGCTTGTCATGCGTGACATAGCTTGTCATGAGTGACATAAATTAACATAGGTTGTCATGAGTGTCATAGATTGTCATGAGTGTCATAGATTAACAAAGGTTGTCATGAGTGTGTTAGGTAAAAGTCCAGGACACCAAAAAAGTGTCTAACAGGCTTTTTAATGGCAAAGCGCTACCGGGTGGCGTTCCCGGACCGGAACAAGGCAGGTCGAGGAAGTCCGTGCCCAGACCATGTTGGGGGTGGCTTTTATATGTCGTTGAGAGGGATGGTCAGGCTAGATGGGCGGGGGTTCGGATAGGTCGCCAGGCCGAGGTGTCGCGGGCTGACAGGTCCTTCTGTGTGGCTGGGGTGGGGCGGCTTTAGCTGGTGAAGTGTGCTGTCATTGGTCCCCGGAATCTGGGAGGCTCCTTCTGTTAGGGACGTCCCCCGCCAGCGGGAGCGAAGGAGGGGTGGCCCATCATGGCCCCTGGGGTCCGGCCTTATATTCTGACCCTTTTGATAGGATAAGGGGCACCGTTATTGCTTCTGGCTACTTCCTGCTGAACTGGGGCCTTGCTGGGGCTGAGGGTCGTGGCTGGATCCCGGTGACCTTTAGGGGGCCTCAGGGTGTCTGGACGGGAGCTTGGAGTACGCGGCTACCATCAACATCTGTCCAGTAGCCGTCTGGGTTAGCTCCCTGACCCTCCGGAAGATGATCTGAAAAACACAAGGTCTTATCGACAGGATGAGGAACGAGGCTGCGAGGGGTCCCAGAAGTGGGAGAAGCCATCTTGCCCAAGACGACCTCCACCATCCCGAGAAATCGAAACCGTCTGACTCGGCCTGTCCAAGTCTGATGCTCCCTCTCAGCTCTCGGACCTTGTTCTGGACCATCCCCGAGGCATTACGAAAAAAAATAACAGTCTTCCCTTAGGAACTGACAGGTTCCCCCTTTTTCAGCTGTTGGCAGGTCTAGGGCCCTTCGATTTTGGAGAGCCACTGATGCCAGAGAGGTTATCTGGGTTTGTAATGCCATTAGGGAATCTGCCACCTTGTCCAGGTCTCGATTGAGGTCTGCAGACAGCTCATAGTAGAAGTGTGTGGCTGATCCCAATCCTCCTGCCCCCAGTCCTAAGGTTGTGAGTAAATTTCCTCCGGGGAGCAGGGGAGCTGCAGCTAATGCCCTCTGGCGGCAGCGGGTTGGGTGGATCTGGTCTTCCATTGCCGGAGGGTTTGGGGATAGGGGGTCTCGTCTCGAGCCATCACAGGCCACTGTGGTTAATTAGATATCGTTGGCCAGAACACAAGGGGCATTGGCTGGGAGGTACAGTATCTCAGTGGTCAAGGGCCCCATTGACAAGGTTACTTCTGTGGCATTTCGAGTGAGATTTTGGGCCTCTACCCATTTCCTGGGGATCCGTTGGGCAAGGAACGGTCGAGGTTTCAAGGGAAGACAGAGCCAACATGAGAGGTTTGGCGAGGTTTCAGTCAGGGTCTGGTAGGTGTCATTGAGGCCGGTGAAAATTTGGGATGAAAAATCTAGGGGTTTGAGCGCCTGATGAACCTGGTCTAGGAGTTTGTTGGGCTTATGATGTGGACCAGAGGCTTCAGTTGCCAACTTTATGAGGTCCCAGTTTGGAACCAGTGGCCTGCTATGGGGTTGGGGCACTGAATACTACAGTGCTGGCATAAGGCCTTTTTGCAGGAGGTCGCCATTAACCCCACCATAGTTTGGCCTCAGTCCAAACAGAAGAGAGGGAATACAGCCCCACCTGTCAACAGAAAATTGGATTAAACATTTACTGGACATGGCCTTGCCCACCAGAACAAAAGACCCAGTTTATCCCACATCAGTCTCTCCCATCAGGAAGCTTCCATAAGCCTCTTATCCTTATCCATTAGAGGGCAGAAAGAATGAAAACCACAATCACAGAAAACTAACCAAACTGATCACATGGATTACAGCCTTGTCTAACTCAGTGAATGAGCCATGCCACATAGAGCCAACCAAGACAGACGGGTCAGGGTGGAGAATTCTGACAAAATATGGTCCAGTGGAGAAGGGAATGGCAAACCACTTCAGCATTCTTGCCTTGAGAACCCCAGAAACAGTATGAAATGGCAAAAAGTGGTTGCATTCACCACCAGACTGGAATGATGGGGATGACAAGTGAACATGGGGATTTCTGACATGTTTCAAACGTTAGCAGAGATTTTGAAAGACACTGAGTCAGGGCCTTCTTTCTCCCAGCTGGTGCATGATCACCGATCTCAGCTTTCAAATAAGTTTGAGAATTACTTCCCAACCACAAAAGACCCTGACCTGGGAAGGAACAGATCCACAACCCATCTGTGAATAAGACAGGTGAAACGACTTTGTCCTTGCTAGAAAAGGATCAATTGCTTGAGATAGCAAATGACTTGGCCTTTAAAGTATGTTTGAGACAACTTCAAATCTCCATACATTCTGGATTAAAATCAAGGTGGAATATCCTGAGATGGCCACAAACGCACTGAAAAGCCTGCTTCTATTTCTAGCATCCTATCTTTGTGAAAAGGGGTTTTCTGCAGTGACAGCAACTGAAACAAGATTACAGAGTAGACTGGACACAAGCAACACACGGTGGGCATCACTGTCTCCCATCATTCCAGATGGCACCATCTAGTTGCAGGAAAACAAGCTCAGGACTCCCACTGATTCTGCATTATGGCAAGCTTCTAACTGGACATGAACAACAGACTGGTTCCAGATTGGGAAAGGAATACGTCAAGACTGTATATTGTCACCCTGCTTATTTAACTTATATGCAGAGAATGTCATGCGAAATGCTGGGCTGGATGAAGCACAAGGTGGAATCAAGATTACCAGGGGAAATATCAATAACCTAAGACATGCAGATGACTCCAACCTTATGGGAAAAAAAGAAAGCAAAGAGGAACTAAATAAAGAGCCTCTTGATGAAGGTAAAATAGGAGAGTGAAAAAGCTGGCTTAAAATTCAACATTCAGAAAGTGAAGATGATGGTACCCAGTCCCATCACTTCATGGCAAATAGATGGGGAAACAGTGGAAACAGTGACAGACCTTATTTTTGGGGGGTTCCAAAATCACTGCAGATGGTGACTTCAGCATGAAATTAGAAGATGCTTGCTCCTTGGAAGAAAAGCTACAACAAACCTAGTCAGCATATGAAAAAGCAGAGACATTACTTTGCTGACAAAGTCCATCTAATAAAAGCTATAGTTTTTCCAGTAGTCAAGTACAGATATGAGAGTTGGACCAAAAAGAAGGCTGAGTGCTGAAGAATTGATGCTTTTGAACTGTAGTGCTAGAGAAGACTGTTGAGAGTCCCTTGGACTGCAAGGAGATCAAAACAGTCAATTGTAAAGGAAATCAGTCCTGAATATTCATTGGAAGGACTGATGCTGAAGCTGAAACTCTAGTACTTTGGCCAACTGATGTGAAGAACTGACTAATTGGAAAAGACCCTGATGCTGGGGAAGATTGAAGGCAGGAAGAGAAGGGGATGACAGAGGATGAGGTGGTTGGATGGCATCATGGACCTAATGGACATGAGTTTAGCAAGTTCCAAGAGTTGGTGATGGACAGGGAAGCCTGGAGTGCTGCAGTCCATGAGGTCACAAAGAGTTGGACATGACTGAGCGTCTGAACTGAACTGAAAGAAACCAACAAGCCATCTAGTCATGGCAGCCACTCTGTCCCTGCATATACAGATAAAGAATGACCAATTCTGTCGCTCTGATGTGTAATCATTCTTGAATAGTTCTGCAGCTGTGATGTTGGTTGCCAGCAAAAGTGCACGTAACGTATCCTCAGGCACGTATCACACAGACAAGCACTTTTGTCCTTTTGTCAGCGTCAGTAGACTTTCAACCTGGATTGCATACAGCAGTGATCCTTTCTAACAATCGTGCTGTTTCATCCATTCGTCTGCTTACGGTGCTAGCCTAAAGGGAGCTCGTGCCACCTTTTGATCTGCAGCATCTTCTAAAAGTTCATGATAAATGAACTTTAGCAGCAGTCAGGATCAACTCTTCACCAATAGTAAAGGGCTTTTAGTTTTAGCAATGTAGTTAGCCACTGAGAAGGATGCTCTCAGTGCAGACACATTTGATGACATGATGGCCTTCAGTAATTGCTTCTGGTTTTCATATTTTCATGTTTATCTTTTAACTCTAAAGCCTTGTTTTTTAATGACGTGTGCTTGGTCTCCATATGGTGAAGCAGTTCTCACAGCTTCATGGCTTCTTGGATAACTGGTTGCCACATATTACACAAAGTGGCCTTGGAGAATGTGAATCACTTACTGCAATGAACCCCTAATTTAAATAGGACTCTGGTATTTAAAATACAGCTTTCTTTTTGTTAGTAGTCTTGGAGTCTTCTGCTGTCTCATCATTGGGTCTCTCGCGCTGTTCAAAGACGCTCTCCAGCAATGTTTGTGTTTTACTCACTTTGGCTGGGATTACTTTGTGGGCTTACCATAATTGACTGAGACAGTACGCAGTTCAGGAGAGAGGCACAGATGGAAGTGGTAAAGAAGATAATGGGCGGGCCACTCATGGGCTAAAGTAGTATCGAATTCTGACTTAAAGCCTGCCGCCAGATGCAGCTGTATAATTGAAGTATGTCAACTCACTTGCAGCCATAAACCCTGACACCAGATGCAGCTTAATTGTCACTGGCCACTCACTGGTAGGGATTTGGTAGGAGTTTGCAAGCAATTGATTTATTATAGTCTCTGTGCAGTCAAACCTCTCTGCTGATAAGAATCTGTGTTTGCAGCTGCTCCTCAGTGCTAGCATCACTGCCTCAGCTCCACCTCAGACTCTCACAAGGAGCTCACAGTGTAGATCCCTTGCATGTGCAGTTAACAGTAGGGTTCTTGCTGCTCTGAGACTCTAGTGCCACTGCTGATCTGATAGGAGGTGGGACTCAGACGGTGGTGTCAGCAATGGGGAGAGGTTGTAAATACAGATGAAGCTTGCCTTGCTACCCCAGCCATTCATCTCCTGCTGTGTAACCCAGTTCTTAACAGGCCATGGAGCAGTGTGAGGATTGGGGATCCCTATCTTAGAGGGAATGCTTGCAGCTTTTCACAGTTAAGGATGATGCTAGCTGGAGAGAACCCACAGTCTCTGGAGAGATTTTTTTTGGTCATAAATGGATTTGAATTTTATCAAAAGTGTTTTTGCATCTGTTGAGATAATCCTATGACTTGTAAAAAGATTTATTCATTCATTTATTTATTTTTGGCTGTGCTGGGTCTTCATTGCTGCATACGGGCTTTCTCCAGTTAACTGGGAGGGGGGTCTGCTCTTCACTGTGGTGCTGGGCTTTTCACTGCGGTAGCTGCTTTCATTGCACAGGCTCTGGGGTGTGCGGGCTTCACCGTTTGCTGTTCTCAGGCTCTAGAGCACAGGCTCTGTGGTTGTAGCACATGTCGGGTCTTCCAGGACCAGGGAATGTTGCTGTACTCTTGAAAAGAATGTTTATTCTCCTGCTTTCAGATGGAATGTTCTATATGTTTATCAACTGCGTCAGTTTGTCTAATGTGTCATTCAAAGTCTTTGTTTCCTTATTGATTTTCTCTCTGATGCCTTGTCAGTTGTTACTATTGGTTTCTCCTTTTATGTCTGTTGACACATTATTGACCAGGGGAGTTTTTACAGAAATTAACGCCTGTGGCTGGTGATTGTAAGTGTATGTTGACATGCTCATGTTGGAGTAAATACCAACAAGTTTTTTTTGCACTTAATGTATTTATTTGAAACTTTGTACATGTGTTACTAAAGCCTTCTAATATTTTGTTAGCATGTGATAGATAGTACAGCAGGCATCTCTGTGCAGAGGAACAGAACATCTATTACAAATACACCATTTCACTGCTTTCCCTGGGAAGAGCAGACTCTCCACTTTCTGGCAGGATTCTTTTTTAGTCCTGTGGGTATTATTTCCTCTAGAACATGTTCTTTTATTTTACCTGATAGTTAACAAGGTGGATCTTTGAAGTGGGCTCTTTTTCAAATGAGAAATTTTGTGATATGTCATTTCTGATAGTTTTACAGTAATAAACTTGTGTTTATAATATTTAGAAGGTTGGAACAAAATCTTAATGAAACAAAATGTGAATGATAATGATAACCACAAGTTGTATAATGAACCCTTGATAAGTTTTAAGTTCTAACAACTTCACACAGTGCTGTTAATTGTACCACTCTCTAAAACTACTCTCCCTGGTCATTAACGCACAGGTAACAAAAGACACATTAATGTGTCGTTGGTCAATACTCTGTTAGTATTTGCGTTACGTATTGAGGTGCTCCTATGTTTACAGTTGTTATAAACATTCCTGGATTGATACTTTAATCATTATGTGGTGTCCTTTTTGTCTTTTCTAACAGTCTGTATTTTAACGGTGATTTTTTTTTTTTTTTGTATGATAAAAGTATTACTGCTCTGGCTTTCTTTTGGTTTCCATTTTGCGTACACTTCTGTTTTTCATTCAATCACTTTGTGTGTTATCATTAGTTCTGAAATGAGTGTCTGGTAGGCAGTATATTTATGGATATTGCTTCTGCATCCACTCATCCACTCTTATTTTTTGGTTGGATCATTTAGTCCATTTACATTAAGGTAATTACTGATTTATATATAATCAATTTTACCATTTTGTTCATGGTTTTATTGTTTTTTTAGGTCTTTTTACCCTTTTATTCTTAATGATTGATGGCTGTCTTTAGTGTTGTTTCAGTTGCTTCCTTTTTTGTGTGTATGTCTATTTATACTTAGTTTGCAGTTAACCACGAGGTTTTTGTATAACAGTCTACATTTGGCCCCAGTAGCTCAGCAGTAAAGAATCTGTTGGAGATGCAGGGGACACAGGTTTGATCCCTAGATCGGGAAGATCCCCTAGAAAAGGGAATGGCAATCCACTCCAATATTCTTGCTGGGAAAATCCCATAGACAGAGGAGCCTGGCAGGCTATTTAGTCTATGGGGTCCCTATAATTTTTAAAAATAATTTTAAAGTTATTTTTAAAATAAAAAATGAAAATTTTCAGTTTCTGCTGAAAAATCAGCTGATAGGAGAGGTTTTTAAAAGTCAGAAATGGATACTGATTTTGTCCAATGCTTTCTTTTCTGAGACAACATTTTTTTAATGATATTTTGTAAATGTTCAACAAACCTAGCATTTTCTGTCACAAATCTTACTTGGTCATTATCCCTTTTAATGTATTATTGGATTTGTTTTCGTTAAATTCACATTTATGTTCATGAGGATGTTGTTTTGTAGTTTTCTTGCCCTAGTGTTGTGTGGTTTTGGTATCAGGGTGCTGTTGACCTCATAACGAGTAGGAAAGTATCCTTTTCAGGTTTCTGGATGAATTTGTATAGAACTGTTTTTAATTCTCCTTTGAACGTTTGGTAACACCCACCAGTGAACCCATTTGGTTCCAAAATACCCTTGATGGAAAAGTTTCTTAGATACATTCATAGTGTGCATTTGTCATTGCCATCCATCTCCACAGCTCTTTTCATCTTGTAGTTTGCCTTCACTTTTGAAAATGCCTCGCTGGGTTGCTAGATTGTGGCATTATTGTGGGGATTTTTCTGCCTACGTGTGTGTGTCTGTCTCTCTCTTGGTGGCAGCTATAATTGTTAACAGTGTAATTCACACAGTTCACCCACTTATAGTACAAATTCGGTCATTTTTATATATTTTGTAGTGCACCCCTTACCACAGTTCATCTGAGAACATTTTTATCATTCCCGGAAGAAACCCTGAGTACGTTAGCAATCATTCTCCATTTCCTCTTAACCATGGTGTTCAACTTGAGAAGTTCAGTATGAGCGTCTGTGCCGTCTCGTTCAGTTGTCTAGCTTTTGACAGTATGGAATATAATTAAAGTAACTTTTAATATCTACTAGTTGTATCATTGTTATCTCTTGTGGACTGGTCTTAATTGACTGACTTTTCATTATGGATATTATTTTACAGTTTCTTTGTGTACCTAGTAATTTTTAATTAGGTGCCAGATATTGTGGATTTTACCTTATTGAGGGCTGTGTGAACTTGAGTGATGTGTGAACCTAGGGATTATTACCTCTGCTCCTTTTGGGTGTTTTTTTCCTCTGGTTCAGGCAGTTTCTCACATGCATCTGCTGATCAGTTGGTAACTTGGGGAGGAAAGTCAAATCTCTAAACCTCTCTCTTCATCTCTCTCCTCTCTGGTACTCTGCCTTTATAAATTCTAATCATCCTGGCCTCCCTGGACATGTGCTGTGTATCCTGTACTTGGGGGAGATCAGTGTTCTTCCCCTGGAATCCCCTAACTGTGCTGAGCTGTTCCAGAAGGAAGCTCAGATAATGGTAGACCTGACTTGTTTGTTTCCCTTCCTTAACGGATCACTCCTGCATTGATGGGTGTCTGATCTCTGAAATTGGTCGATTCATGTATATTAGACTTACTACTATAAACTACTCATACTATTTCTTTTCATAGCTGAGGCTAATTAAAGGATAAAGTCTTTTAACTATTGTGCTCTTTAAAATAACAATGCAATCTACTGATATATTACCTTAAATGAGTTGTGGTTAGTTTGCTAAGTGGAGAGTTTATAACTTAATCCTAGCAGTGAATTGTTCTAGAATCAATAAGGTGTTGACCCCTTTCTCACAATTTTTTGTATGATAAGTTATTACTCAATAAAACATCTAAATGTTACTTAATCCAGAGACCAAATTGTAGAGTTAATTCTTGTCCCATTTTTTTTTTCTTTTACAGGAAAAGTAAGAAGCTTAAGCTCATCTTTGTGGTCACTAACTCACTTGACAGTTTTGTATCTAAGTGACAATTCCCTGTCCCGCATTCCTTCAGACATTGCCAAGCTTCACAATCTGGTGTATCTGGACCTGTCCTCTAATAAAATCCGAAGTTTACCGGCAGAACTCGGAAACATGGTATCACTCAGGTATACAGACCCAACTCAGTGCATAGTTATATACCCTTAAAACAAAACATTATTATATCCTTAGGAAACACCACTTTGTTAGGAAACAACGTTGTCAATTTAATGTTATTTGAACAAAATTAAACATGAGGTAAAGTTTTCTGGGAAAATTGAATGTCAGCTAACAAATCATAAGTCACGTAGATCCATTGCCTAGCATTTATTTTATTGCTGTTTTGTGTAATATGCTTCATATTTGAAACAAAATTTTAAGACGAAGTGGAACAGCTAGAACGTGCTTGTGTTATTCCATATATGCACTTACTTGTGACACAGTGGAGGTGCTTTTTCTCCACTAAATTCTGGGGCCCCTTATCCTTAATACAGGATCTAGGAAGTCATTGCCAATTAGTGATACCTTTTTGACTGTCCCAGGGCTTCTGTGCATAATAGTAACAAAGATGGGACTTGAAAGAAGCTAGAATTAGTGATTGAATGTGGGGGACTTTAGTGTGGAGTATAGGAGGCAGATAGAATGTGGAGTCATACAGAGTTTAGATTAGAAACTTTGTCATTTATAAATTGTGTGATTTGGAGCAAGCTTCTTATAACCTTGTTGAGTGTTCCTTCATCTGTGAAGTTGCTGTAATAGGGACCCAGCTGAGATCAGCAATATTTGGGATACTGACTAAAAAGCTATTAGCAACCCTGTTTGGCAGATACTTTATTAGTAAATGGTAATTCCTGTAACCTCTGTTTTCTAAGATAGATGAGATTTGCTCAAGTTGAATATAAAGTCAATTTCTAGCTATTGTGTTAATCCTAATGGAAAATCTTGTACCATTTCATATTATTTGCCTTAAAAAAAAAATTCCACTGACTTTTTCTGCTGCTTTCTATCATTTGTTGCATAATAAAAAAAAAAGGTATAAGGACCTTGTGAGAGGTGGTTGTTTTTTTTTTTTTTAAACCTCTTTTGTTTCCAGACCAGCCCTTTGACAATTTCAGGTTTGAGTATATACCATGACTTTTAATCCTCTGAACCAGATTTACTTAAAGGACCTCCTTTCCTATGTGATATATTTGGAAATAACAGGTATTCAGAACAAGTTTTTCTTGTTCATTTTATGGCTTCACCAACCTCTGGTTTTACTCAGTAGTAACCAAGCTTCTTTTAAATTCTAAGGACCAAGGATTTTAGAAGTAGTTTTCATTCACATGTAAAAATTGACAAAACTTACTATTATAGGATATTACCAGTATCTTCCTATTGGATCTTTCTTTTTTTCCTACTGAAGGTGTCTTTAATAGTTACATTTTCTATGCAAAACAAATCATTAAAATAATCAGTTGTTATTAATATAGCTGCCAGTATTCATAAAGTGAAACATTAGTAAATTTGGAAAAATATTAATCATAAACTTATTGTGCAGCTACAATAAAGTATTTTGTTTCGGCATGATATGATCATTTAAATTCTGTTTTCACAGTTTACATGTTAGGCAGGGTTTTCATTTCCACTTTCTGAAATATGTGTGGGAGACATCCATCTGTGCTGACCAGGCAGTCTCTGGACTGTGCCATTTCAGAGTGTGTCACCAGCTTGCAGTGAGATACACAGCATGTATCTGTTGAATCTCATGCTCTTAAAAAATGGGCTTATATTTTGTTGGTCTTTTTCTTTCTCATTTTTACAATAATTGATTCCCTCCCCCCCCCCCCCCCACCGTGTTTTATAAATGTATCTTTGGCAGTTTGTGATTTTTTTTTTTTGTTGTGTCTTTTTTTTTTTTAACCACATGAGAAGCACTGTACTAGACATTAGCATATAATACTAAATTTATATTAAGAATTTATATCTTTATATTCCTAGAAATCATATTGTTGATTTTAGCTGTTAAAGTTAATATATCTTTTGACTTCCTGGAATTTTTACATCTACAGGGAACTCCATTTAAATAACAACCTGTTACGAGTTCTACCTTTTGAGCTGGGAAAACTGTTTCAGTTGCAGACTTTAGGCCTGAAAGGTATGACTTCCCATATTTGTGCTGCTTATGGTTTATATGTATGTCTTTGAGTCTAAAGAAGGCATGAGGGAATCTTTGCCAGGGATTTGCAGGTTCATTCTTCCCCAGAGTTCATCAGTTTGTTAGATGTAGCCCACTAGTTTTTTCTCTTTTTCACTGATAGATTGGCTGCTAGTCTTTTTATTGTTTTTTCCTCCTAGCCCAGCATTGCTTTTCTTGCCCTTATTTCAGTCACCTCTATGTTTTGGTTATACATTCTTGATGTCAGACTTTATTTCATCATGCTGTAAAACAGCTTATTTCTTTTTATAATGTTCAAATCTCAAAAAATGGAGATTCTTACAAAGTGCAGAAAGCAGTTAGAAAATTTTGATCCATTTGAATCCTCTAATATAAAGACCAGTATTTAAGCATTTTTTTAAAAATCAAAAAAATCAAAAATAAAATTGATTTATAAGGGCTTCATTAATATGTTAGAACTTGGGGACATAATTGACTTAGTAAGAAGTATTGAGAAATATTTTTTTTAACCAGCAAGGTTAAAAGTTACATGTAAGCATATGTTAATACCTGCAAATTTTTTTTTGTCACATTATGGTTCTTGACTAGTCTTGTAGATGTAGCCAGCTTACTCTGTAGTTGATTCCTAAATAGAGAGCGCAGGGAGACTGCCTTCTCATCAGGTGGCTGTGACTCTGCCCTTGTACTGAAGGGGCCTGAGTTCCGTCTCTGGTTGGAGAACTCAGATCCCACATGCTGTGTGTTGTACCACCCTTGCCGCCCCAAAATCTTCAAGAATTTTATTTCTTAAAGATAGTTATAGAATGAGGTTTTGTTGATATAAATCCATGTCATATTATAAAATTTAATGTCATTGTTCACAAAAGCAATTGGAAGAATATAAATAATACCTTTACAAATATATGTAAATCCATGTTCAACAGACATCACCTTTATAAATGATTTTTTGGAAAGGTTTTATCTATAGGGTTACACTGGGTGAGTCCTCTTAAAATGGATGTCAGGGAAATGTGAGTTGCAAAAGCCTTTTTCTGTTCTATTTCCCTATGGTAAGTCTGATTTATTCTTATTTTCTTGTTTTTAAATTTGAAAAACAGAAAAATATAAAATGTAGCCAAGTGTAATCCATATAAGGACTACCAGAATTAGCAATATTTTGTCACTTTTGTGTCTGTTTTTTTTTTAATGTAAAAGAAAGAAAACGTTACAGAATGTTAAGGCCCTCTTCTTTGTTCGTCTTCTAGTCTTTTTCTCCTCTCAGGGGCAGCTTATGTCCTTCTGGTTTAAGGTTTTTTTGTAATCTTATAGTATATACATATTTACAAACCTTAGCCTGTATTCATTTCTCTAAAGATTTTGCTGTTTTTGTTCAGTCACTAAGTCATGTCTGACTCTTTGTGACCCATGGACTGCAGCATGCCATGCTTCCCTGTCCTTCACTGTCTCCTGGAGTGTGCTCAAATGCACGTCCATTGAGTCTGTAATACTATCCAACCAGCTCATCCTCTAAAGATTACAAACTTTATTTGAGGTTAGGGTCATTGGTCACAGGTTTTATACTGATTCAATGTATGTAAAAGCCCGTGAAAGTAAATGCTGGGGATGGGTAGGAAAGTCTTTATGGCACCTTCCGTTTTGATTCATTGGTCTTCCATTTCAGAAAGAGCCTTTACTATTTGATATTTGTGCTGTTATGTTTCTCTCTTGGAAGTATAGTTTCACTGAGATGTTTGTATATCTCAGCAATTCTGTTGGACATTGTTACATATCTCTCTGTAACAAGTCTTTTCACTTAATTTCACCGTTTTCAGACAGATCTCTGTTATTTTCCTGAGCTTTGCAACTTTGCATTTTAATGTACTAGCTACTAAAAAACGGTTACATTACCCTTACTCTATGAAAACTTCCACAATTTCTCATATCACTGTTCATTATTTGAAAGAGAAAATGTATCACTTTGTTCAAAAATCAAGTCTGTTTGCTATATCATCCATTCATACAGAGCCAGAGTGTTTCTGCCATGTAAATCAGTTCATACCATTTTCTTTAAAGTTGTTTGCCTAAGGCTAGCATGTGTCACTTTTTTTTTTTAAGTTTTTCCATGTTCTTCAAAATTGTTCTACTGTGAAAGATAGGACTATAACCTTAGATGCACATTCATTTTTTAAAAACAAATTTTGAGGTACTTAAAAGATTCGCATGAACCTGTAAGAAATAATGCAGAGAACAATTCATGTGCCTTTACCAATGTCCCTCCAGTGATAACATCTTTCAAACCTATAGTACAGCTTCACAACCAGGGTATTGGTTGGGAAGCTCCCCTGGAGAAGGGAATGGCTACCCACTCCAGTATTCTTGCCTGGAGAATTCCATCGACAGAGGAGCCTGGCGGGCCACGGTCCATGGGGTCACCAAGAGTTGGACACGACTGAGCGACCAACACACACATGCACAGTCAAGGCACAGAATGGTGCCCTCACCAAAGGATCCCTCTTGTTGCCCTTTAATAGCCACACTTGGTTCTTCTTGCCCCGGTTCACTCCTTAATTTGTTACAACCACTAAAAAACCTTTCTGTAATTTTGTTATTTCAAAAATAATATGTAGAACTTCCTGGTGGCTCAGTGGTACAGAATCTGCCTGCCAGTGCAGGAGACAACCGTTTCGATACCTGATCTGGGAAGATCCCACGTGCTTCAGAACAGTGAAGCCCACGTGCCACAACATTTGAGCCTGTTTTCTAGAGCCTGCGAGCCTCAGCTCCTGAGCACAAGTGTAACAACTACTGAAGCTCAAGCACCCTAGAGGCACTGCTCTACAACAAGAGAAGCCACCTCAATGAGAAACCCATGCTCCGCAGCTGGAGAACAGCCCCTGCTTTTTGCACCTACAGAAAAGCCCGCACAGCAGTGAAGACCCAGTACAGCCATCAAATTAATTAATTAATTAAATTATTTTAAAAATACTATGTAAATAGAATTATGCTGTGTCTAACCTTTTTTTTTTTTTTTTTAACTCAGGTTAATTCTTTGGAAAGTCGCCAAGGTTGTTGGGTGTTTGCTTGTTTATATTGATGAGTAGTATTCCTTGGTATAGATATATATCTTCATGGGTTGTTTAACCGTCTTGCTGGGTTTTTATGGAGGCTGCATTTTGTAGGTCTAGTTGATTAGATCATTGGCTGTTGGTGTTTTGTCCCTTCTGGGGGTGGGACTGAAAGTTCCAGTCTTCTAGTCACATAATAGTTCTCTTAGCAATGAACCCTATCTTTCAAAGAAATCCAAATATCACCTCATCAACATGAAGCATCTTTATGAATCTCATCACTTAGGAAATTTCAGAGGTTTTAGGATCTATGTACCAGGAACACCAGACAGAAAGTAAATATATATTCCTTATTATAAATCATACTGTGACACAGGGTATTTTATATAGCAAAAGTCTTAAATTTTGATAAAGTCCAGTTTATCAGTTTTTTTTGTTTCTGGAGCTTTCTTTTGGTGTCCAGTCTAAGAGCTCTTTAAAATAGCTCTATATGCCCAGGTGTCCAGCACCATTTGTTGAAAAATTTATCCTCCATTGAATTGCTTTGGCACTGTTTTCGTAAATCAGTTGAACATATCTATGTGGATTCTCTTCTTTTCATCAGTCCCTGTGTCTGGCCTTCTGCCAATATCACATAGTTTTTGGAACTTGAAATAGAGTAATAAGTCTTAATAGATAGATTCTTCTTGTCTGTGGTTATAAGAAAATATTGCTGGGATTTTGATAACTTGTATCAAACTGGGGAGAACTGACATCTTTACTAGGTAGTGTCTTCCAATCAAGGAATGTGCTATATCTTTCCATATATTTAGATCTTCTTTGATCTTTTTCATCAGTTTTGTATAGTTTTGGTATGTAAGTCCTGTAAATATTTTGTTAGACTTAATACTTCTCTTTTTGTTTGTTTCTTTAGAGTGAATATAAATCATAATGTATTTAAATTTTCCTGTCTGTGTGTTCATTCCAGTATGCGTGTGGTGTGTTATTGGCTTGAGTTGTGTCTTGACTCTTTGTGACCCTGTGGACTGTGGCCCAACAGGCTCCTCTGTCCATGGGATTCTCCAGACGAGAATGCTGTTGCAGTACCCTCCTCATGATCATTCCCTGTATACAGAAATAGGATGGATTTTTAAAGTTTTATTTTATATCCTTCTACATCGTAGAACCCCATTTTAGTTTTAGGAGTTGGTTTTTCTTTCTTTTTTTTTATAATAGGTTATTTGGTAATTACAAAATTTTTTTCTATGTAGAAAATTAGTTACTTGCAAACAAGAACAAGTTTATTTTATTTTTTCCAATATGTATGGTTCCCCTGCCTTTCTCTTGCCTTATGGCACTTACTAGAACTTCCAGCGCTATGTTGAGTAAGAGCTGTGATGCAGATATCCCTCCTTTTACCTGATCTTAGAAAGTATTGTTTTCATTTATGAGTATAATGTTCAGTTCAGTTCAGTCACTCAGTCGTGTCTGACTCTTTGCGACCCAATGAATCGCAGCACGTCAGGCCTCCCTGTCCATCACCAACTCCCGGAGTTCACTCAGACTCATGTCCATCGAGTCAGTGATGCCATCTAGCCATCATCCTCTGTCGTCCCCTTCACCTCCTGTCCCCAGTCCCTCCCAGCATCAGAGTCTTTGCCAATGAGTCAATTCTTCGCATGAGGTGGCCAGAGTACTGGAGTTTCAGCTTTAGCATCGTTCCTTCCAAAGAAATCTCAGGGTTGAGCTCCTTCAGAATGGACTGGTTGGACCTCCTTGCAGTCCAAGGGACTCTCAAGAGTCTTCTCCAACACCACAGTTCAAACACATCAATTCTTTGGCGCTCATCCTTCTTCACAGTCCAACTCTCACATCCATACATGACCACTGGGAAGACCATAGCCTTGACTAGACGGACCTTAGTCGGCAGAGTAATGTCTCTGCTTTTGAATATGCTCTCTAGGTTGGTCATAACTTTTCTTCCAAGGAGTAAGCGTCTTTTAATTTCATGGCTGCAGTCACCATCTGCAGTGATTTTGGAGCCCCCAAAAATAATGTCTGACACTGTTTCCACTGTTTACCCCCATCTATTTCCCATGAAGTGATGGGACCGGAGGCCATGATCTTCATTTTTTGAATGTTGAGCTTTAAGCCAACTTTTTCACTCTCCTCTTTCACTTTCATCAAGAGGCTTTTTAGTTCCTCTTCACTTTCAGCCATAAGGGTGGTGTCATCTGCATATCTGAGGTTATTGATATTTCTCCCGGCAATCTTGATTCTAACTTGTGTTTCTTCCAGTCCAGCGTTTCTCATGATGTACTCTGCATATAAGTTAAATAAGCAGGGTGACAATATACAGCCTTGATGTACTCCTTTTCTTATTTGGAATCAGTCTGTTGTTCCATATCCAGTTCTAACTTGCTTCCTGACCTGCATACAGGTTTCTCAAGAGGCAGGTCAGGTGGTCTGGTATTCCCATCTCTTTCAGAATTTTCCACAGTTTATTGTGATCCACACTGTCAAAGACTTTGGCATAGTCAATAAAGCAGAAATAGATGTTTTCTGGAACTCTCTTGCTTTTTCCATGATCCATCGGATGTTGGCAATTTGATCTCTGGTTCCTCTGCCTTTTCTAAAACCAGCTTGAACATCTGGAAGTTCACGGTTCACGTATTGCTGAAGCCTGGCTTGGAGAATTTTGAGCATTACTTTACTAGTGTGTGAGATGAGTGCAATTGTGCGGTCGTTTGAGCATTCTTTGGCATTGCCTTTCTTTGGGATTGGAATGAAAACTGACCTTTTCCAGTCCTGTGGCCACTGCTGAGTTTTCCAAATTTGCTGGCATATTGAGTGCAGAACTTTCACAGCATCATCTTTCAGGATTTGAAATAGCTCAACTAGAATTCCATCACCTCCACTAGCTTTGTTCATAGTGATGCTTTCTAAGGCCCACTTAACTTCACATTCCAGGATGTCTGGCTCTAGGTGAGTGATCACACCATCGTGATTATCTGGGTCGTGAAGATCTTTTTTGTACAGTTCTTCTGTGTATTCTTGCCACCTCTTCTTAATATCTTCTGCTTCTATTAGGTCCAGACCATTTCTGTCCTTTATCGAGCCCATCTTTGCATGAAATGTTCCCTTGGTATCTCTAATTTTCTTGAAGAGATCTCTAGCAGTAGGAATTTTGTAGATTCTCTTTATCAATTTGAGAAAATTTCCTTCTGTCCTTTTTCTGAGCATTTTAAATCATGAATGGGTATTAAATTTTGTCAAATATTTGTTTTATATCAGTTGATATGATGTAAAATGTAATTTTTCTTCTTTAGCCTGGTAACTAATTTTTGAATATTGAACCACGCTTGCATTCCTGGAATAAAATCTGCTTGATCATGATGAATAGTTTATTTATTGCCCATGTGTGTATCCTAATTTTTTTTAAGGATCTTTGACTCTCTATTCATGAGAGATGTTTGTATTTTTGTTTTTTGTTTGCTTTTACTCACTTTGCCTGGTTTTGGTATCAAGGTGATATTCAATTCAGCTCAGTTGCTCAGTCGTCGTGTCCGACACTTCGTGACCCCATGGACTGCAGCACACCAGGCTTCCTGGTCCATTACCAACTCCCAGAACTTGCTCAAACTCACGTCCATCGAATCAGTGATTGCATCCAACCATCTCATCCTCTGTGGTCCCCTTCTCTTCCTGCCTGCAGTCTTTTCCAGCATCAGGGTCTTTTCCAATGAGTCAGTTTTTTGTATCAGGTGGGCAAAGTATTGGAGCTTCAGCTTAGCATCAGTACTTCTGATGAATATTCAGGACTGATTTCCTTTAGGATTGACTAGTTTGATCTCCTTGCAGTCCAGGGGACTCTCAAGAGTCTTCTCCAACACTGCAGTTCAGAAGCATCAGTTCTTTGGCGCTTAGCTTTCTTTATGGTCCAGCTGTCACATTCATACATGACTACTGGAAAAACCGTAGCTTTGACTGGATGGACTTTAGTCGGTAAAATAACGTCTCTGCTTTTTAATATGCTGTCTAGGTTGGTCATAACTTTTCTTCCAAGCAACAAGCCTCTTTTAATTTCATGGCTGCAGTCACCATCTGCAGTGATTTTGGAGTCCAAGAAAATAAAGTCTGTCACTGTTTCCATTGTTGCCCCATCTGTTTGCCATGAAATGATGGGACTGGATGCCATGATCTTAGTTTTATGAGTGTTGAGTGGTAAGCCAGAGTTTTCAGTCTCTTCTTTCACTTTCATCAAGAGGCTCTTTATTTAGTTCCTCTTCGCTTTCTGTCATAAGGGTGGTGTCATCTGCATATCTGAAGTTATTGATATTTCTCCCAGCAATCTTTATTCTAGCTTGTGCTTCATCCAGTCCAGCATTTCACATGATGTACTCTGCATATTAGTTAAATAAACAGGGTGACAATATTCAGCCTTGATATACTAAAATTACACTTGGAGACATTAATACCCCTCTCTCAAAAATATTTTGAGTTTTGTTACTTGATGGATACACATTCAGAATTGCCACTTCTTCTTGAGGATTGGCCCTTTGTCATTACACAAGACCACACTCATGCTGTGGTAATTTTCTCCCAAATTTACTGTATTTGATATTGATCTAATCGCTTCTGCTTTTATTTGATTAATATTTGCATGCTTTTTTTTCCATCCTTTTCCTTTCAACCTGCTTAGACTGGTATATTTGAATTGAGTTTCTTGTTTATAGCATATAGTTGCGTCAAGTTTTTAAATCCACTCTGCCAGTCTCTATCTTTTAATTGTACATTTAGACCATTTACACTTACTGTAATTATTGATTTATTGGGGCTACAGCTGCCTCTTCATTTTTTGTTTTCTTTTTTTTTCTCCTTGCTTTGTTTTCTGTTTTCTGTTTCTTGCCTTTCTGTGGGTAACTTGAGCATCTTTTTATATTACCATTTTAAGTTGTCTAAGTAAACCAAGGCTATGGTTTTTCCTGTGGTCATGTATGGATGTGAGAGTTGGACTGTGAAGAAGGCTGAGCACCGAAGAATTGATGCGTTTGAACTGTGGTGTTGGAGAAGACTCTTGAGGGTCCCTTGGACTGCAAGGAGATCCAGCCAGTCCATTCTGAAGGAGATCAGACCTGGGTGTTCTTTGAAAGGAATGATGCTAAAGCTGAAGCTCCAGTACTTTGGACACGTCATGCGAAGAATTGACTCATTGGAAAAGACTGATGCTGGGAGAGATTGGGGGCAGGAGGAGAAGGGGACGACCCAGGATGAGATGGCTGGATGGCATCACGGACTCGATGGACGTGAGTCTGAGTGAACTCCGGGAGTTGGTGATGGACAGGGAGGCCTGGCGTGCTGCGATTCATGGGGTCGCAAAGAGTCGGATGCGACTGAGTGACTGAACTGAACTGAACTGAAGTACATTTGAATGATCTATTTGTATATCTTCTTTAGTAGTTGCTCTTTATTTCTTTGGTGTTTAGCTGGAATAAAGATGCTGCTATCTATAAGTTTTGTTTTGTTAGGTTGCCGTTTCCTGGTCCTTTGGCTTTTGTTGGATTTTTTTTTCCCTTGTTCCCATTTATATGTTCAAGTTGCTGGCTTCTTCAGTTCTGTATCTGGAGTATGTTAGGCAAATAGTGAATTCAAGGAGTTCTCTACTGTGTTCCTCAAGTCCTGGTTGTTCTGCCTTCTTACCCACATTTCATTCAGTCTTATGTTTCTTTACAGAGGCGTTAGTTGTTTTTGGTAGGAGGAATAGGGAAAAGTATGTTTACTTCATCTTTTCAGAAGCAGCTTCTTTCACTTTTCTTCCTCAGTTTTAAGGGCACAACATCATGTTTTAATTGCAGAATTGTGTTGTACTTTTTAAGTTTACCCTATGTATTTTTCCAGGCAATGAAAAGCCAGATTAATTATAAATTTAAAGGAATTTCAAAAAAGTACTCTTATGTTGTGGGAAATATACCATTTGACTTCATCCATTTATTGTTGTTATTCAGCCACTCATTCATGTCTGATCTTTTGCAACCCCATGGACTGCAGCACACCAGGCATCCCTGTGCTTCACCATCTCCCAGAGTTTGCTCAGACTCATGTCCATTGAGTCAGTGATGCTATCCAACTCTCTTGTCCTCTGTCGTCCCCTTCTCCTCCTGCCTTCAATCTTTCCCAGCATCAGGGTCTTTTCCAGTGAATTGGCTCTCTGCATCAGGTGGCCAAAGAAATGGAGCATCAGCCTTTTCAATGCATATTCAGGGTTGATTACCTTTAGGATTGACTGATTTGATCTCCTTGCAATCTAAGAGACTCTCAAGAGTCTTCTCCAACACCACAGTTTGAAAGCATCAATTCTTCAACTCTGCCTTCTTGATGATCCAGTTCTCATCCATACATGACTACTAGAAAAACAATAGTTTTGACTATAGGGACCTTTGTTGGCAAAGTGATGTCTCTGCTTTTTCATAATGCTGTCTAGGTTTGTCATAGCTTTCCTTTCATTGAGCAAGTGTCTTTAAGTTTCATGACTGCAGTCACTGTCCTCGGTGATTTTTAGAGCCCACAAAAATAAAATCTGTCACTGTTTCCACTTTTTCCCCTTCTGTTTGCCATGAAGTGCTCGGACCAAATGCCATGGTCTTAGTTTTTGAATGTTGAGTTTTAAGCCAGCCTTTCACTCTAATCTTTCACCCTCATCAAGCGTCTTTAGTTCCTCTTGCTTTCTACTATGAGAGTGGTAACATCTGCAAATCTGAGGTTGTTGATGTTTCTCCTGGCAATCTTGATTTTAATTTGTGATTCATCCAGCCTGGCATTTTGCATGGTGTATTCTGTATATAAGTTAAATAAGTAGGGTGACAGTATTTAGCTTTGACCAACTCCTTTCTCAATTTTGAACCAGTCCATTGTTCCATGTCTGGTTCTGTTACTTCTTGTTGACCTACATATAGATTTCTCAGGAGACAGCTAAGGTGGTCTGGTATTCCCAACTCTTTCAGAATTTTCTACAGTTTGTTGTGAGCCACACAGTCAAAGGCTCTAGCATAGTCAATGAAGCAAAAGTAGGTATTTTTTCTGGAATTCTCTTGCTTTCTCTGTGATGTTGGCAGTTTGTTCTCTGGTTCCTCTGCCTTTCCTTTTTTTTTTTTTTACTTACATATTAGGTTTATACTTTACATAGTACTTCTCACCATGGAGATGTTACTCAGTTAATATAAACATTTTTTGTTTTTTTGTTAAATAATAGATCTCTTCTCCATTTCAATGTAATATATTTTTTTTACATTAAATCTCTCCATTTCAATGTTAGATACATTGGATACATTTTCTGAACTTTTTCCCACACAGAGATAAGTTTTAATTTCTGGCCAACTGTATTTAATGTCTAGGTACAGTATTAACTTGGGAGATAACAAAACAAAAATCCAATAAAAATATGGAGAAAAAATTTCTCAATGATGCAGGAGGCAGTGATTATAACTGAACAGTGGCAATTTCCTAGGATTCTGGGCAAGAGTTTCCTTCTTCCTACTGAGAATTCTGAAACTATGAAATATTACTTAGGCAAATTTCAGCAAATGCAAATTACAGATTGCATTTTCCAGTGCATTATCTGTTATGACAAAAACATGTTGTTTTCCCTTTAACACAGTATATCAATCTGTTCCTTTTTATAGGAAAATAGCCAATAATATAAAACTTCTCTATTAACTGTTTCTTGGGAACTTTCAGACACCAAAGCTCAGTTCTGAAACTCAATAGCACAAAGATTTTCAGAGGAAGGTTTGATTCAGGAGGCCCTTCAAAGTCACATCTGTCCATTTCTTTTTCGTGCATACACCCCCAAACAAGCACAAATGCCTGTCATGCTGAGAATCACACCTAACAAGAGAGCAGTTGCATCTCCGGCTTCTACTGCTTCAACAACAGGCAGCACCAAAAGCAAAGAAAAGAGGGCTAGGAACAACTGTGTTGAAACTGAGATCATGATGTGGCTGGTTCTTGAAGGATGAAGATCTCAAAGAAGGCGGTACTGAATTCTATCTGACTCCCTTCCAGTAGCTCCGGATGCTGAGGCTAAGAGATTCCACGTGACAGTGCCTTCAAGGAAGCAGCCATTACAAAAAATCTGCCTTTCCTTTTTTATATCCGGCTTTTACATCTGGAAGTTCTTGTTTCACGTACTGCTGAAACCTAGCTTGAAGGATTTTGAGCATAACCTTGCTGTCATGTGGTATGAGGGCAGTTGCACAGTAATGAGAACTTTCTTTGGCATTGCCTTTCTTTTGATTTGGAATAAAAATTGACCTTTTCCAGTCCTGTGGCCACTTCTGAGTTTTCTGTATTTGCTGACATAGTGATTTCAGCACTTTCTCAGCATTATCTTTTAGGATTTTAATTAGCTCAGCTAGAATTCTGTAACCTCAGTGATTGCCTTTAAATATTTTTTATGCTAGAAAGTAGTAAAAAAGACAGCGTTAAGTGTAATCTGGTTAGAATGGGATGCTTACCTGGTACTGAAATTTTTTTAGTTGACTTCATTTTCTCAACACACCCACAGGGTCCTGGTAACTTTTAAGTTACAGCTACCTGTTTCATAGGATTGTGACTAGATGAAAGTTTCAGGACTCTGGTATCTGTGGGGCTTCCCTGGTGGCTCAGAGGGTAAAGTGTCTGCCTGCAATGTGGGAGGTCTGGGTTCGATCCCTGGGTTGGGAAGATCCCCTGGAGAAGGAAACGGCAACCCACTCCAATATTCTTGCCTGGAAAATCCCATGGACAGAGAAGCCTGGTAGGCTACAGTCCGTGGGGTCGCAAAGAGTTGGACACGACTAAGCAACTTCACTGGTATCTATAAAGAGCTGTACACATATGTTGTAACTTGTCTTCCTGCAATTAATACTTCGCATTTATAGGAGCACATTTTTACCTTTACAGTTACTAAAATCGTAGAGCTCTTAAAAGCCAACTAATTTAGCTGTTCTTCCCACCCGTGTAATCTGGCTTTTTGTGAAGGATATTCCACTGTCTCACAGGTCAGGGCATGTTATCTTAAATAGTTCTAATGCTTACCATCCACTTCTCTTCTGAGCTGGCTTTCTATCAGATCCTGCCCCTTGTCCTCATTCTGCTTTTTGTGTCTATTCTTTCACAAGAGAAAAGAATAAATGCAAATTACTTTTTTTTCTCTGTTTGGTGGTGATTCTTAAATTCCATCTTAAAAAAAAATTTCAAATGACTAAAATGTCTTATTATTTTAGCTATCTTCAGTCTGTAGAATTTACTAGTCTTTCTTAAAATGGAACATGGATAGGAACTTTGGTTTTAAACAGTGTACTGTGTTGTTACTTCTCGTATGTGAGAAACCCTTCTGAGAGAATTTCAGACTCTTAACAGTACATGTAAATCATTGCATTTGCTTTCATTTGGGGCACTTATGAAACAATGATTGAATTTGCTGTTGGAATACTGCTCTGGGGTTTTCCTCCTTCATTAGTGAGTTAATCTGAATTAACTTAATTAACTGTCTCATTTTGCTATTTCATTCTTTAGAATTTTAAAAAATCTAAGTGCTAGACGGCATTTTTCAGTAGGATATTTCCTTATTAACTCTGTAGCATTCTTCAATTACGATTCTCAGGCTGATTATATTGGCTCTCACCTTTCCTTCTCCTAGTCCTTCTTGCCACTGTTCTCCAGTCCCGTTTTGATCTTTATGAAAGTGTTGAAGCGGCAGGGTCAAATGCAGAGCACTATTAGATATCTTCTAGATTGACGTCAGGCCATTAGTAATCATTTTTGGGTACTTCTATGTAATGTGGTATGAATTATTTTTACTCTTCACAAACTGAAGAAAATATTTTTTTTCTAGTTTGATATATTGAGTTACTATATATATATATATTTATATATGTGGTTAATATATACAATTACATAGTTAATACACAAATGATCTGATAGTTTTGGTATATTTTTAAGTTTTGAAATATTTTAACATTTGTCTTTGTTTCATTTTACCTATTTTAAAAATATTTCCAGGAAATCCACTTACCCAGGACATATTGAACCTCTATCTGGAGCCAGATGGAACAAGAAGGCTACTGAACTATTTGCTTGATAATTTGGCAGGTACTGCAAAAAGAAGTAAGTGGTCATTTGATTAAACCATATTTTTAGAAAGACATCTAAGAATATTGTTTAATTTTGTGTTTTATGTTCAACTAGTTTCAACAGAACAGCCACCTCCAAGATCTTGGATTATGTTACAAGAACCAGACAGAACACGGCCAACTGGTTGGTAACCTGATTTTTGTTTTAATCTTATTTTTACTTTGTCTTTATAAACCTAATAGTATTGTTGGTATGCTTTAGTTTATGGGCAGTATTACAGTAGAACACTTAAGGTTGATTTGGTTTGAAGATGATAATAAAGGCTTGTGTGAGTGAAGTGGAAGTTGCTCAGTCGTGTCTGACTCTTTGTGATCTCATGGACTGTTGCCCGCCAGGCTCCTCTGTCCATGGGGATTCTCCAGGCCAGAATGCTGGAGTGGGTTCCCCCCTCCAGGGGATCTTCCCAATCCAAGGATTGAACCCAAGTCTCCTGCATTGCAGGCGGAATCTTTACTGTCTGAGCTACCAGGTGTAACTGGCCTCTATATAATCATTGTCGAGGAAAGTTTGGTATAAGGCAGTACTTCTCAGCCAGGGGTGGTTTTATCCCCCAGAAGACATTCAGCAGCGTCTGGAGATATTTTTTCATTGTCAACAAGTGGTAGATGTGCTCTTGGCATCTTGTGGCTAGAGATCAGAGATGCTGCTGTGCATAGCACAGCCCTCAACAACAAAGAATTACCTACTCGTGATGTCAGTGGTGGTGCTTTTGAGAAACTCTGTTCTAAAGTATTGGTCAAATTCAGTTATACACCCACATCTTTCTATATTGTAATTTCCCAAATTCTGCAGTATTCCAGCTGTATGATAATACAAAATTATAAGAAAGCGAAAACACCTACTTGAGAGAGAAATCAAGCTAATGACCTCTAATCTTTTAAAATTGTATGAAGATAGTTTGGGCACTTCTGTCGGGTGTGCAGTGGTGTTCTTCTTTCATGTGAATTAATAGTTGCTTTGTAGAAGAAGAGCAGAGATGGCTGTTAAGAAAAAAAACGTATGTTTTCTTAGATAAATGTCAGATTACATTCTACATGAATAATTGATGAAGTGGTGGAGGGAGCATAGAAATGAGGAGCCTTGGTCTTAGAAGCTGAAGGACTCAAGATCTTAGTCTGTTTCCTTTTGAACCTTCTGTCTGTACTTATGTAGTGGGAAACACAATTATTATTTATATTTGTTCATATATCTGTTCTTCCTTTATTATCTGACTTATGCCATGTCTGGCATATGGTAGCTTTTCTGTGAGGATATTATTGAATGAATAAAGTCAAACTTAGTTTTAAGTGAAACAAAATTAATTTTCTTTTTCTGCCACGTGTGTGAATAAGTAAAGTTATCTTTCCTACAGCCTTGTTTTCTGTCATGTGCTATAATGTTCTTTGTGATAAATATGCGACCCGGCAGTTATATGGCTACTGTCCATCATGGGCACTAAATTGGGACTACAGGAAAAAGGCCATTATTCAAGAAATCTTGAGTTGCAATGCTGATATCATAAGTCTTCAGGTAAGTCATCAGAAGAATACTTGTGTAAATTGCAGAAATGCCCCTTGATCAAGCAAGGAGTAGCTTGAGTATGCATTACATTAACACATTTGAAGTCCTGGCTTTCGCAGTTCTTAAAATACAGACTTTTCCTGTATTGACTGAATTCTGGGAACATTCGCTGCATCCTGTGCTTTTAGCATTGTGCTGCCAAATTAAGCAAATGGGTTAAGCTGGGTGTTTAGGTGATTGCTATTACAGCTAAATGTTTACCTGCTCCTCCTTTATGTCCTTCCACACTATTTTTAATCGGGTGGCACTGTCAAGGTATAATTTTGCTTTACTACCAGTGGTAATTGAATAATCAGGGCCAAGTGGAAAGAACATTGAATCTGGTAGACAGTAACTGGGTTCTCAGTCCAACCCTCATAATAACTTACATGACCTTTGGCAAGTGACTTTCTCCTTGTGGTCTGAAACTTGATCTGTGGAGTTCCTTCTCCTGTTCTGATTTTTGTTTATACCAGTTTTAATATAAGGAAATATATATATCAGGAAATATAAAATATAAGGAAATACATATGCATAGGGGTATATGGCTTTCCATTCTTTACTCCTAAACAGCAAAGAGGTACTTTATTAACAGGTACCTGTAAAATGACAAGTAGGTGTTGTGATTGATTTCAGATAAATTACATTGAAAAGATGTAATTCTTCATTCTTCAGATCAGTCCTTTGAATTTATTTTAAGGTCTCAAACTGTACATATAAAGATAGTGCATAGGACTGGTTTTTGTCTTATGAAATAACTGCTGTTTACAATTTTTCAGGAAGTTGAAACAGAACAGTATTACAGTTTTTTTCTGGTAGAACTGAAAGAACGTGGCTATAATGGATTCTTTAGTCCTAAATCTAGAGCTAGGACAATGTCAGAGCAAGAAAGAAAACATGTTGATGGCTGTGCAATATTTTTTAAAACAGAAAAGTAAGTCATCTTCTTTCTTTCTTCTTTTTCTTGGGGGGTCCATGCCATGTGGGGATCTTAGTTCCCTGACCAGTGATCAAACCTGTTTCCCTGCAGTGGAAGTCAGAGTCCTAACTACTGGACCACCAGGGAATTCCCCAGTCATCTTACTCTTGAAAAGAAAATATTCTCTGAATTTGCAGGATGAGGGTCAAGGGAATGGAAATTAGTTGGCAGCTAAGAGAATGAGGCACATTTTATTTCTCAAGAAAACAGTACTATGATTTAAAGGGTGTTTTGATTCATCAGAAAAAATGTTTTTGGAAGACATGTTGAAAGTTCTGCTGTTTTTTCAGGTGTCTTCTAGGGTTTAACTCCAGTTGTTAATTGAAACACTTTGTAATTGCATTCCCTCTGGGATGGTAGAGAGATTCTTAAGCCCATACTTTGGAAGAAAATTATTTTAAAATTGTAAGATGGAATATTCCAACATGAAACCTAAATAGAAGATGACTGTATTGTCTTAAGATGACTGTATTATCTTAAGTTGTAAAAGTTTCTCAAGATGTTATTTGTATCTGTGGCAGACTGAGAGCAACTGAAATGGACACGGGAAGCTTAGTGCTAAGTGTGGAGGATTTTCTGTAATGTAATTTACATGTCATCATGTCTGTTAAGGAAGTTGGGGGGAAATTGCATTTACCACAAAATGGATGTCTTGGTATCCCCAATTTTATATTTGTGTGTGTTTTGTTTTAGATTTACTTTGGTTCAGAAACACACTGTTGAATTTAATCAACTAGCAATGGCAAATTCAGAAGGGTCTGAAGCCATGCTGAACAGAGTCATGACGAAAGATAACATAGGAGTGGCTGTACTGCTAGAGCTTCGAAAGGAACTGATTGAAGTATCATGTGAGTGACCTTTTCACTTCCTATAAAATCTGGCCTCCAAAATGGAATAGACGACACAAAATGTTTCATATTAATACTCTTGTCTAATGCCTGAAGAAATTCAGAATTTAAATCTTTTCTAAAATCTCATCCAGTTTTCTCTACCGCAGAGCTCAAGAAGAGGAAGCATTGCCTAGAAAAGTATTTCAAATCTTAAAAGGCATAAAACAAGGTTTTTTCTGCTCGAGAATTTGTCACATAAAATACTGAAGTAAATATTAGTTAAAATAACTGCTCAGAGAGAAGAATTCTGTACACGTAATACAATTTCTTGGCAACAAGGATATTTCTGTGTTGACTTCTCTCCCTGACCTGCTTTTAATCATTATTTTAAAGGTCTTAAGTCTTGGAGAAATGGACCACCTATTTCAGATTAAATGTATATTTAGAGAGTGATCATCATGGTAAGAACTGAGACTTCTTTCACCTGAGGAGCAGCTGGAAATGGGGATATATAATCTGAGGGATAGAAAAGATGGAAGATGGAACTTAGTGACTTTTTAAAATGTTTTTTTAAGAAAAAGGATGTCCGTTTAATTTTGTGATGCTCAGTTTAGGACATCTAGAAAATTAGAAGTTTTAAGGAGCTGGAACTATTTAAAAACCAAGCTGTCCCAAATAGTATGGGCTCTCTGTTCAAAGAGTGAATACCCTGTGCTGGAAGTCCTCATCCCAGAGGCCAGATGTCTGTTTCTCAGGTTTGTTGCAGAGGGTAGATCAGTTTTCAGATGGGAGATTTTCAACCAGATTTTAGCATTTTTTTTAAATTCCCAGGACTCTGAGATATTACTTGCTTTCAGACCATGTGAGAATATATGGGCTTTGTTTCTTTTCTTTTTATCTGATATAGCTGGAAAGCCACATCTTGGAACAGAAAAGCAGCTTATTCTCGTGGCTAATGCTCATATGCACTGGGACCCTGAATACTCCGATGTGAAGTTGGTTCAAACGATGATGTTCCTCTCAGAAGTGAAGAATATTATTGATAAAGCCTCGAGAAGTCTCCAGTCCAATGTATTAGGAGAATTTGGAACTATTCCACTAGTGTTATGTGCAGATCTTAATTCTTTGCCGGACTCTGGTAAACAAAACAATGCTATCTTACATAGAACACTTGCTGACTTAAAATGTTTTTGTAATCTGTTGTTTCTGATAATTCCAAATCTAGTCAAAATGAAAATTCAGTTTATAGTGGCCGCTATCAATCAGGTTAAAAATCTTTTGTGTGTGTGGAGTAGGGAGACCATTTTGAAAATGAAATGGTATTATTACCACTTCATTATAAAATGAAATAGTAAATGGTAATGGTATTATCCTCTGGATATTATCCAGATGTTAATCATCTTCAGAAAACACATGGGCATATATTATTATCCCCATGTTCTATGTATTGCAGACTCTGAAAAGGTTACTAAGACAGACTCTGGGATTCCAGCATGTGGTAATATAATCCAGTTTAAATTTGACCGTATATCACCCAGTCTCAAATTTTGGTAGACTCGATTAGAAACATTGTGCACCTCAGTTGGAATTTGAGATTTTTCTGTTTACACAGGTCAGACAGTGGTTTTAACAAAAAAAGGATCAAGAATGTTGATATTTAGTCACAGAGTGGAAGAATACAGAAAGCCTTATTCTTAAACTTTTCCATAGATAGTACAGTGAGTAACAACCGTACTTTCTTGGATACTCAAGAGAACTTTCCCTTGAACTTACTTGCATGCATGAATGCATGCATTCACACACACACACTTGGAGTAGTTAAATTCAGTAGCATATTGCTGCTGTCACAATAGATGAAAGAAAAGATAATGAAACAGAATTTATGTTAAAATCTGTTTTGGGGGAAATAAAGGTGCCTAAGATCCATAATTCTTTAGTCTGTCTCATCAAAGCCATCTGGGGATTACTGGAAAGTTCTTTATTTGCTTTTCATCCTCTTTAGCTACAAAATATGTGAGGGGCAAAGAGAGACTCTTGTCGCATGATACAGATCTTAAGACTCATTTCTATGTTGCATTGTAATAACAAAACACATGGAAAAATGTCTAGTTTTGGTAAGTGATTAAATGAAAGTTAAATATTTGCAGAGCCCACCTTATGCCTGTGTGTGTGCTAAGTCACTTCTGTCATGTCTGACTCTGTGATCCCATGGACTGTATCTGTCCAGGCTCCTCTGTCCATGGGATTCTTCAGGCAAGAATACTGGAGTGGGTTGCCACACTCTCCTCCAGGGTATCTTCGGAACCCAGGGATTGAACTCAGGTCTCCCACATTGCAGATGGATTTTTTTACCATCAGAGCCACAAGGGAAGCCCCACCTTATGCTTAGCACACTGGAAAAATAGTGTCCAGAGATGGTGAGATGGCTCTGTCATTCTTTCATAATTCATGTATTCATACGCACAATGAATCCTAATGTTGGTATTTCATGCTGACCCTGAGCAGAAGCCTACATACTAAGATGTTGATTGGGGTGTTAATTAAAAAAAAAAAAAAAGGAATAACATGAACTTTAAGAAATAGGGAAATGGTTTAACAAATACTATATGTCAGCCCTGTTGTGTTACACAATTATTAAAAAAAAATAATTGAGATGACATAAGTTCATGTGGTAAAGTGTAAAATATTCACTGTGATTAAAACCATGGAAAAAATGTGTTTATACAAGTTTTGGCAAAGGTGGAAAATAGTGAAACATTTTAAAAAGTGAGAATATGTGTGATTTAAAACTTTACTCTTGAATTACCTGTTTAGTTACGTATTACACATTGTATATTATACTTAACAATGCAGAAAGTACATTTATATTCTTTATAGGTGTTGTAGAATATTTGAGCACTGGTGAAGTAGAAACAAATCATAAAGACTTTAAGGAACTGAGATACAATGAAAGTCTTACGAACTTCAGCTGTAATGGGAAAAATGGGACAACCAATGGAAGGATCACTCATGGCTTCAAGTTAAAGAGTGCCTATGAGAGTGGCCTGATGCCTTACACCAACTACACATTTGATTTTAAGGTGAGTTTTGAGATGAAGAAACATTTAAAACTCCATTTTTTTTTCAAGAGCATTTTATAATTTTGTGATGGCTTTAAATGTTAACACTCAGAATGGAATTAAGCCATCTCAAATTAGCTGACAGCAGTATTCTTATGTAGAATTCCATGTGATTAGAATTCCACCCCTACTTTATAGATATTATTAGAATCATTTCTAGGGTTAGAGATCAGATGAAATAATGATATTAAATCCTGAGTTATCTGTCATCTCTTTAGAGCTTTTTTTTTTTTTTTTAATGGGCTCATTACTAACACCTGGATATGCAGGACCATTGTATTTTATTTGATGTTAGTTTGATGTTCCGTTTCTTCTCTTTCAGTTTAACTGAAACTGTACTATTTGAGAACCAAAATGTAGTTTACTGTTAGCTGTTGTAAATTTTCTAATACACATATTGTTTATATGCCTTCTTATACAATTAATGGATTATTACAATGTGGAGTTTTTTTCCTAGTAATTCTCCTCATTTTTATTATCTGTGGTTGTTTAGGACTTGTGTTCAATTGTCCTTTTTTGCCATCTTTTGCATTTTTGCTCTCTTAAATCCTAGTTTTCCATTTCTAACCTGCTGAAAAAATAGTCATTCAGGTTAGATTGTCTATTAGAATAGTGCAAATACTTGTGTTAACTGTTGCTTAATTTTAGAGGGGAGGGTTATTTAGACTCCTTTGAGAAACTTTTGAAAACTAAAAAATTTTTTTATTTGACTTTCGAGGATCTATAGAACCGTAGATAATGATTTAACACTGGGCAGAGATGAGTATGTATAGTTAAAGAGAGACTAGAGTAGACTGGGCAAAACTAACATGTAAATGATGATAGTAATCAAAGAGGTGGAAAACCATGACAGTATAAGGAACTTAAATGCCAAGGAAGGAAAGCCTTTCTAGGGAAAGAGGAGTGAGTGTTAAGCTTCAGAAAGATTTGCTCAGAGTTGTCTGTAGAGGTGTTCAGAGAAACTAGAATACAATGAGTTGAAGAGTAACTGAGCAATGAGTGAAAAAACCAGCTACAGATTTTCGTTTCAAGGAGGTTGATGGCAGAAGAGGGGAGGATGATAACCACAAGATGGGAGAGATTAGAGGTGTTTGCCTTCTGACTACTGTTACTGGTAGAAAATTAGGAAGAATTTAGAATGTGCTTAAATACTTTTGGCCAAGAGCATGTAAAGGACAGACTGTTACAGTTACTGGACAGAGAGGAGCAAACTAAGAGTATCCTAGCTGTGTGCCAGATGCTGTGCCTGAGTGCTGTTGAAGGTGTAAAAGGCAGAGATGTGCTTGGCCTTTGTGACATCATAGTCTGGTGGGAACATAGATTTCAGCCACACAAATGAGTATATAGTTGCACTTAAGGGTGTACATTAGCAAGGGAAAAAATCAGGTGGTAGCTTTAAGTGGATAAGGGTAGGATTCCAGAAGGCCTTGGGAAGGTAATTAAACTTGGCACTTGAAGGTTAAGAGGGATTTAGTCAGGTGACAAGTAGAAGAAAGTGTTGCAGACACGTGTGCTGGCCCTGGAGGAGGACGGAGCTTCTCACCTACAGGAGACGCACCTCAGTTCACACCCTGCTTCCCAAAAAGGGCTAGTATGGCAGTGGAGTAGTGAGCAAGGAAAAGTGTCACAAGTTAAGTTAGGAAAAAGAAGCAGAGGCTGTATCGTGAAGGATTCTTTAGGTCTCGTTAAAGATTTTGAAACGATCTACATAGGAGGAAGAAGGATTACCATCCCTAAGGTTTCTTCATTCTCAGTTTGTGGTTGTTATTTGATCTATGTAATAACTGCCCTTTTCTGCAGCCTAGTAAATTTCTTTGTTTACCAAACACGACTGAGGATATGTCTTGAAAGTTCTCAGTATTTCAGTGTCATTTTATGTGTCATTTTCTTATTTTTCTTTTTGCCTTCTGTTTTTCAGGGTATAATTGACTACATCTTCTATTCTAAACCTCAGCTGAACACTTTAGGCATTCTGGGACCTCTGGACCACCACTGGCTAGTTGAGAACAATATCAGCGGCTGCCCACACCCACTCATCCCCTCTGACCACTTCTCACTTTTTGCACAACTGGAGCTCTTACTGCCTTTCCTGCCCCAGGTTAATGGCATTCACCTTCCTGGCAGGAGGTAGTCAAGTACCTTCAGAGGATGACCTCAGTTTTACTCATAAACTTGTAAAAATTCTGAATATAGGGGAGTGAGGTATGGCCACTAAGATTTGTTGGTTTGTTTTTTCTTAATGATGATTTGAGTTTTCAGTCTGATCATTTGATAAGGATATAGTATGAAAGCCAGGTGCTAGCAAACAAATTCTGAGCCCAGTATGCTTTATATACTGTTAGACAGGGATTGGTGTGTTTGCACCTATCTTTAATTTGTTGCAAATAATTTTCCTGTTTCTTCTATCCAATATAATATTTTCATGCCTTGAAATAGGAAACTGAACAGCATATTCTCTTTGCACAGAAATCTGTAGCACTACTTTTTTGAGGCCAGTAATAACATCCAGAGATCATTCTTCCGTACTTTACTCCCTCCTTTTTCAGACTTGTTTGTAAAATATAGAATTTGAATTTAGCCTTTATGATTGTATATGATCCACAGAAGACCTGATTTATGAAATTTTGTACTAAAAAAATCAGATTTGGAAATGATTGTATTGTAATCTAAGGCTAAGGTTTTTTTTTACCTGTTTCATGTGTTATAAAGCTTGTAAAAGAAGTTGCAACAGACTTTCTCTGCTGATGATTTGCACTGTTAGGGTTTTGTTAGCCCTTTTGTACTACTTTGTTTTTAAATGGAAAACATTAAATTTAACTCTGTTTAAAGTTTAGGACATTTGCTTGGACTAGAGACAACTTACCTATGAATTCCTGGATTTTTGCAAAAAACTATTTACCAGGACAGATAATCTGAGTAGTGAATGATCTGAAGGCATTTATGGACTGAATGTGTAATGGTTGATGTATGTACATTCTGATATTTTTAAATCCTTAACTTTTTTAAGTTAAAAAATTATGGCTGCTTAGGTACAGCTTCTTAACTCCTTTTCGAGACACTTCTTGTCCTATCTCCACTGTGCCTGCCTGAATTTGTTCCCACCAAGCACTGCCTGTGCATGCAGAGAAAATCTGTGCATCCTCTTTTGTATTTTTTAAATACTGTTTAGCATTTGTGAGAGTTTTATGAAAATCCTTTTGTATGAGCTGTGGGTTTTTTCCATTGTGAAGCATTGAATATCACATTTTGGAACGTGTTCATAGGGTGGGGATCCCTGGGTCTTTGTTTGCCAGACCCAAGCACTGCTTTTTGGCGTCATTGCACAGTGCTGTTCATCACCCAGAGTACTACTATCATGTGAATTCTTTTTGTTTTCCATGTATTCCTTAGTTTCCATGTTTTTAAAAAATCATTCCCTTTTTTTAAAAAAAGAAAAAAAGTGATTTTCCGTTTATGAAGCAGTATAAAATAAATGAGATGTATTTTCAAAACAGGTCCCTAAGACAATACTTCAGATCATTTTTAAAGTGACCAAGTCATTTTAATATGTCAACCAAGATAAAAGATATTATACCTTGTATTTTGCCTGTAGTGCCATTAGTAGGATAGAGATTAAAGCCAGCTTTAACTTTGCAAAGTGAACTCCTATATGTTCTGTTCTCATTCATTCATTCTCTCAAAAAACAAATGAATTCAGAGGGAACTTGGTCTAACTGCTTTTGTTTCAGCTGCAGGCAGGGAAGCAAAAGGACACCATGTATCCAGTGAGCATTAAGAAGAGAAATTGTTGATTGTTAATAACAGTTTTTATACAGAGAATGAGTCATTTTGGATAATGACTTAAAATTTTATGAAAAATGTTCAGCACTTAAATGTGCTTATTCTAAGAGAAAATAAAATTACACACTGTTTAAGTAAAAGATTCTTATTTTTTTCCTTTAAAAAAAAATTCTACAAAAGGTTTTGATCTTGAATCTTTGTCTGGGACCTGGTTTTTCCTTTGAGGTTTGCTTTTTCTTTCTTTCTTTTTTTTTTAAGATTTTGTTGTGATAGTTTTTTATTTTTTGCCTTTTGTTTTACGTTGTGCTGACACCAAACACATCTGGTTTATAATCAGTACATTGGAAAGCTGGTATTATTGATATAGAACCAATGCATAGCTTTCTTTAGGGTTTCTTTTTGGGTTTTTGGTTTTTGTAAAGTGTGAATAAAAGATGTTTACTCATTTTTCCTAAACACTGTGTTGGTAGTGTGCATCATGACAGTTTCCAGCAAAGGCAAGCTGGAGCTGGTTGGACTGATGAGATGAAGGAAACTGCTTGAGCTTTATGGAAGAAGGGGAGAAGCACTTACTCTGTTTTTAATGGAGGATGTATTCTTTTCATAGATGCTGGAACTAGAGTGCACTTGTTAGATGCTAAAGGTTTGAGCTTTACACAAAATATTTTCATCTGTATTTGTTATTGTCTACAAAATATTTTAATTTGGAACCAGCATACTAAGATACAATGGCTGGTTATGTCTTGAAAATATTTGTTCTTGCCTCTTCTAGGCATACTGCATTCTGTGGGTCAGTTTGAACAGCTTCTCCACCTTATTAGATAGTGGTAAATTGAACCAGGAGTAGATTTACAACCATAAGCTTCAAAAGAGAAAAAGTGTTTTCAGTCTATAGTGAATAAATGATCATACCAAAATAGACTGAAACTTCGGTTAAGCAAGGTTTGTGTTTTAAATATTTTCTGTGTTCTGGATAATTTCCAGTAACCTGTACTCCCTAAAATGCAGTAAATAAAAAAAAGAAAAACTAGTAAGTTTTCACAGTATAGGTTTTCTTCAAAAATTCTGTAACAAACATATTTAATGTGGTGTTGCCATAATGTAATTTCAGTGTTCTTACAGGATAAACCCATCTTATGAATATTTTGCAGAAAATTTGGGGTATATTTTCTTTTTAATGATCAGAAATTTACAGGTGCTCAATTCCTTGTAAAATCTCTTGAAGTACAGTTTACTGTATTAGTGGCTGATTATTTATGCTTTACGAACTTAAATAATGTTCATCAAAATTAACTTATGGCATAATTTTAAGTTGTAGAAGTAAATTGTTGATTGCAACTTAACAGTCCTAGAAGATAAGCAGGGAACAACTCCAAGAAATGTTTTCTATTTTACTTGATTTAGTGACCACCAGGAAAACTTGAGTTAGCACTTTGAAACCTAAGGACATGATTAAATTGGGTGGAATGCACTTCTAAAGGTTGAAATTAAAATTTCAAAGCTCTTCTAAGATGTCAAGTTTTCAATAATAAGTTTAAGTTTCTGTATTCCACTTTTTACTACTTAAACTTACAGAATTTCCATAGTAACTTTTAAGGTTTGGGGGTTATGCTATATAAGTACAAGAACCATCCTGGGCAAAACAACAATTTACAGCAGATTTGTTCTTTTAATGAAACAATAAGAATAACCAGCTGCAGAGAATTCAGAGAACCTTTATGGCAAGTGTTTATCCCCCACTTGTAAACAGTGTTTTAAGATGTTCACTTTGCTCTTTTCGGTTACATAAATTTTAGTAACCGTTCTATTGAAATAGTGTCTAAAATAGAGTATCTAGTCTTTATTCACAGTACATTATATTATGTAATGCACTGGACTAACTTTTGTTTACCATTCATGTAACAAAACCCAGCATGTTATCTGCACTAAACTCAAGGAATGTCCCATTTGCCTAGGCAGCTCTTTAATAAGGGTAATGGGAAACTGAATATGACCTATGGACTGATGGTAACAAGGGCTTTTACTGTTCTTTTCAGTGGAACCTTCATTGTAACTAGCTAGTATTATATTTATATACAGGGTCTCTTTTCTTTACTGATGTATTTTCCTACTCATAGCCAACCAATAAATTCAATTATCTGTTTCAAATATTTTTAAAGTGTAATTTGTATAACTGTAGTACTGAGGTTTGAGGAGATGCATGTTAATCAGCAGACCACCTATTTAAAATTCTGAGTTCTCTGGAACAGAGTTGTAACTCTTTGAAAGGGAAGAGTGAACAGGGCCCGTGATGTGGGGAGATGATGTGAAATTAAGGATCTCCTTATTGCTGTGTTATCCTGTGTAACACATCTTTGCCAAAGATCAGTTTTATATTTAGGCAACTGATGGTCCTTTTGCATTTGGGTTTTTTGTTGTTGTTACCATATACCTCATAGCATAAGAAATGGGCTCGTGTGTCTTTCATCCTTTGGAATGAGCTTGACATATTTTGAATAAATGCTTTTAAATACAGTAGCAAACATTGTATTGGTGGGGTTATACTAATTAAATGTTTTAATTGTTACATGTATATTTTGTTGTATATATAAACTTTTAAAATGTCTGATTTCTCAACTCTTCAGAGCATTACGTCTATTTACTTTTTAGAAACTACTTCTTTAATAAATAAATGTACATTTTTATGTAGATGCTGGGAAAAAAATCCTTTAAAACTACAGCACAATTTAGATAAAATGTTCGCTGAGATGTCCAGTTTTTAAAGCAGACATTTTCTACATAATCCTTAATATATAATTTTACCTCTCTAACAGAAGAATTTTGCTAGATATGAAGAAAGATGTCTGGGATTACAAGGTGACTGAAGACCAGTTTCTACAGTTACTTTAGCAACATTAACATTTTAAATCAGATGAGTATGGAGATGTCCATTTTCTCATTTTCTTTGAACTGTTCACTTCAAATAACTTGAATCTGTTCAAAAACTATTGAATTATTTTGGCCTGTTCACTATACCAACATGACTGTTAAGTGATCCCAAGAGCTGTTACTGCCAGATACTTTTCAGGCTTAACCAGTAGAGTGCGTTTAAGCTGTGGGATCTCAGAGCCTGATTAATTAATTAATTAATTAAAGACTTTTGACTCTCATCCTGTAGCCCTGGTGATTTTGGTATCTCCCCTTCATGGCAATCCTGCTAGTAACTTTTTTTTCCCAAGCTTTGTGTAATTCTTGAAAGTATGGTCCTTGAAAGACGTTGAAAAGGGATGCTGGTGTGATCACATTCAGGCAGAAGAAATCTGCAAAATCGTAGGACTTGCTTTCCTTTTAATATTCATAGTGATGAAGATGTGAGGGGTGTGTGCTCACATTCTGAGCTTTATATGGGAAATAACTTTCTCCCCTCCCCATTAACATGATGCTTCCCAGTGGTGACTTTGAACAGACCTGATGAGTGGGAGAACTGTGTGTACTTGGTCCCTTTTGATGAATCAGTTTTCATTAATCTACTTTTCCTACTATACTGATAAGCGTTACTAGTACTATACTGATCAGTGGGCTTCCCTGGTAGCTAAACGGTGAAGAATCTGCCTGCAGCTCAAGAGACCTGGGTCTGATCCCTGGGTCAGGAAGATCCCCTGGAGAAGGGAATGGCAACCCACTCCAGTATTCTTGCCTGGAGAATTGCATGGACAGAAGAGCCTTGAAGGCTATAGTCCATGGGGTCACAAAGAGTCAGACACGACTGAGTGACTAACACATACATACATACTGATCAATACTCACTTGGAATTTCTTCTTTTCAACCCCATGTTTAGATTGGAAATAGAGATTTATCAGACATGTCCTCTGACTTTAGTTGTTCATGGGTCATTATAATCTAGTGTGATATGTGCTGAAGATATACCAGGTATGAAGGGAACAAGTCTGTCTACATGGGTCTATAAAGTCTTCCAGAGGTGACTATAAAGCTGGTTTTAAAGAACTAAGCTTGTTTACTGTATGACTAATAGCTGTATTAATTAACATGGTATATTAATATAGTAGGAGCTGTATTAATTAACATGTATTATATTAACATGGTGAAGATCTTTCAGTGGAAAGTGCCCTAGTGTATTATCTGGAACACAGTGGGCATTTTTGAACTTTAAAGCATGTACTAAAGTTTGAATTTCATCCTGTAGGTGGTGGTAAAGAGCCACAAAGGGTTTTCAATGGGAGTAGCATTAGCCAGTTTGTGTTCTAGAAAGGTCCTTCTAGCAGTACCGTGCAGGGTGGATTAAAGCGATTACTGTTAGCTGATTTTCTTGTGGTCCATTTGTCAGATGATAAGCTGAGAAGAGATTGCAGGGCAGTAAGAGTAGAAGGGAAATTTGACATATTTAGGAAATGGCATCAGTGAGAAATTTGATTCCTGCCTGCCTTGTGGGAGAAAAGACAGGTAAATGAATTTTGCTCATTCATTCTTTATTCCATTAGAAAAACCCTGACTCAGCATCTCTTAGGTCTTTACCACCAAGGCCCTTGTTTTTCAGGCCCTTTACTGGCCTGACAACATTTAGTCAAACATTTTTTTCTCAAGTTTCATTCTACTTCATTTCCCATTATAATTCATTCAGATTTTAGTCTGCAGAAGAGATCCAGTGTGCCTCTACTAGACAGTTAAGTAACTCTGGAAAATAATAGGAGATAACATTTGATGCTAATTTGATTGTTTTAGCCTGTTTCTTCTAGGCTTTTTATGTCCTTGAAAATGCCATATGTATAAAAAGTTTTTTAAATCTAGGTTACTAGGTAAGATTATTCTTTAGGAGATACTTCAATAGAGGAACCCTTAAATGGGAGGAATCCAGCCATTCTAAACCCACTTGTTTTCCCTCATGCAATGAATTAGACTGTTCAATATGATACATGGTGTTTGAGCACTTGAAATATGGCTAGTGTGAATGGAGCTGTAAAATGCTTTCTGTTAAGTGAAACTAAATATTTCCCTTTATCTCTTGTACTGTGCTTGTTCATACTACACATAAACATCATCAGTTGATGTCAAAAAACTGGTTCCATTCTAATTATGATTTACTAACCAAAGTAATAAGTGTTCATCTGAATGCTTTATGCAAGCAGCACAAGCCACTGTGCCTATGTGGATCACAGTTAGTAATTGAGATGCTTATATTCATTTTGATATCATTAAATTATTTTTTCTAGTTCAAAAATAAATATGAACAAATTGCTAAATTTAAAATCAGTTCTACTAATATAGAACAGCTATTACCACAACTGGAAAAGACTGGGAGATATAAATTTTACAGTGAAATATTAATAATTGTAATTTGTGTACCAGAGCAAAAGAAAAATTTTTATGCAAAAAAATGTAATAAAAACAATATTAAGATATATTTTGTTCAGGTGCATATTGGGTTTATTGTTTTAACAGTCAAAAAAGTATGGATGAAATTAATCACCTGAAATCAGAATTAAAAGTCCAACAGTAAGAGGATAAGAACTTACATACTTGGCTAGCTAAAAAAGATCTTGTACTCAGGCAAAGAAAAAATTTTTTTAATGGATTTATGGTTTATATTATGGAAATCTTCTTGGAAATTGCAGAAAAGACTGTTTTACAAAGATGAAATATATTCAGTTAAGCAGATTACCTATAGACTATAAGACCTTTCTGATAGTATTAAAGATTAGTTAATTCAAAACTGAAAGTATTGGGTTGCCCCAAATGTTTGGGTTTTTCTTTAAGTAATAAGTTACAGAAAAACCTCAATGAACTAGGCCAACCCAGTATTTTTTTTTAGCTTTAGATGAGCTATGATGTAAAAGACACTGCTTAGTTAACGGTTTGTATGCTTTGTCTTAAAGGAGTTCCAAACATACCCGAAAAAGGTGAATTCTCAGCCTAAAAAAAAAAAATCACTTGTGGCATATTTTTGCATCTTTGATATCTGCTGAAGAGTTTTGCTAAATATGAAGAAAGAGGTTCCTACCACTACAGAAAGTGTTTCTGCTATGTCAGGTCAAAAATCTGGATTTCTTATGACTTTTTAAATAAGCCTGGATTTCTCTTACTGTTTTGTTTCATCTAGTGATGCTTATTGCAAATAACTTTTCTGAAATAGACACTTTGAAGAGCGTCACAATTGTCAAAACTTGATCAGTATATAGGTTCAAACCCAACTGCTATAACCAGTTTGTGATAAAAGACAATTTAATGATCTTGTCTACCTTAATGCTCACTGGTTGAATTGTTAATTTCTAACAATGATTTATTATTTTGTTAATCCCAGTTTTGGATTTTATTGCCAAATATCCAGTAATCAAAAGCAAAACATGTCAGTATAATACACATTTTCTTGCCTATATCACAGAGTATATTAGTGAGCCAATACTGAAACTCCAAGGAAAGGAAAAACCTGTCACATTCATAGCCAGGTACAAAAATCTGTCTTGAAGCATGATGATACAGATCAAGAAATGGTGATTGTACATATTTTCTGACATTATTTAAAAATTTTCATTGTAATCAGGCATTTTGTAAATTTGCAACAAAAGCAACCAGAAAAATTTGAAGAACACTGTTGGTATTAAATAAGTTTAGAGTTTCTTTACAAATTATGCAAATACCTTTTAAAATTTGATTTAATCTAGAGTTGACAAGGATTGATACTTAAATAGAAAAGTTAACTAATTTGGAGAAAAATTGATAACCTTTTGCTAAAAAGTTAAATAGGTTCTTTTACAAAATGTTTTGTTGCTGTGGATCCCAAAAGAAGGTCTTAATGACTTTCAAGTAGTTGATTCAGTTGTGGGAAAACAAGTATATTTCGAGCAATTTGGATATATGAGTCTACTTTTTCAACTGTAAACTCAATTATGAAATGGAGAGCAAAATTTATAAAAATTAAACGGTTACACTGGAAAATACTCAACACAAAAAGGAATAAATGAACAGCAACCAAAAAAAGCATGAGATGCTAAAAAAAAGTAAAATGATGGACCTAAGTCCAGTAGTGTTAAATGTGAATGGATTGCTTCTATCAAAACAGATCAGACTGGATAAACATGATCCAACTATTTGCTGTGTATAGGAGACATTAGATTTAAAGATACAAATAGTGAAAGTAAAAGGATGGGAAAAGGTATCAGGCAAACAGACTATCAGAAAGTCGGAGTGGCTATACTAACATATAATAGGCTTAAAAACAAAATATGCTATTAGAAATAAAAGGAGGCATTTTATAACAATGAGCAGCACCAATAAGCAACCTCAAACTACAGGAAACAAACTGACAAAATGGAAGGGAATAATGGACAATTGAACAGTGATAGTTGGACACTTTAATCATTGTTGCTAATTAATCACTAAGTTTTGTCAGATTCTTTGTGACCCAATGGACTGTGCCCCACCAAGTTCCTCTGTCCATGGGGTTTTCCAGGCAAGAATACTGGAATGGATTGCCATTTTCTTCTCCAGGGGATCACAGGCAGATTCTTTACCCCTGAGCTACCAGGGAGGCCCAAACACTTTAAATACCCCACTCCCTGGTGGCTCAGATGGTAAAGAATCTGCCTGCAATGTAGGAGACCTTGGTTTGATCCCTTGATTGGGAAGATCCCCTGGAGAAGGGAATGGCTACCCACCCACTCAAGTATTCTTGCCTAGAGCATTCCATGGATCACAAAGAGGCAGATACGACTGAGTAACTAACACGCTGTCAATGGATAGAACCAGGGAGACCAACAAACAGGAGACTCTAACAGCACTGCAAGGCAACTATAGCTAACAGATACTTGTAGAACACGCCACACTAGAATGCACATTGTGCTCGAGTGCATGTGGGACTTCAGTATTCCATAGGCTACATCAAAAACAAGCTTCAAAATTTTGAAAGAACTAAAATGAAAAGTATATTCTCCAATCATAATGAAGTTAGATGCTTTGGAAATGTATGGAACTTTGGAAATACATGGAAATTAAACGATACACTCCTAAAAACCAAAGGGTCAAATGAAGAAAGAAATTAGCAACGCTTTGAAATAAATGAAAAAGGATAACGTACCAAACCTGATGGGATGCAGTCAAAGCTGCATAAAGGGAAATTTGTAGGCATAAAAATCTAGATTAAAGAAAAAATAAGAACCCTAACCTTTCAGTTTAAGACACTGGAAAACAAAGAGCAAAGTAAACCCCAAGCAAGCATAAGAAAGAAACTAATGGTTAGAGCAGGGAATAATGAAACAGAATAAGAAGACAAATGAGAAAGAAACAAAACAAAATTTGGTTCTTTGGAAAGATCAGCAAAATTGATCAAAGAGCACTCAGATTAGTGAAATCAATAAAGGGGAGCATTACTACCAAATTTACAGAACAAAGATTATTATGGAATACTATTGTAAATAAATAACAGACAAATTCCTAGAAAGACACACTATCAAAACTGATTCAAGAAGAAATAGAAAAAGTTGAATAAACTTCAAAAGAGATTGAGTTAATAATGGGAAAAAAAGCTATGAAAAGAAAATTTCACACAGATGGCTTCACTGGTGAATTTTAAGAAAAGTAATTCTTCACAAACTCTTCCAAAAATTTGAAGAAGGAACACTTAACTCATGTGAGGCCAATATTACCTTAATACCAAAACCAGACAAAACTATCACGAGGAAAGAAAACCACATGCTAACATCACATAGGAATATAGATAACAAAATTCTTAATCTAGCAAAACAACCCAGCAAAATGTTAAAAGATCATACACTATGACAAAATACAATTTACCCCAGGAATGCAAAGTTGGCTTATGATCCCCAATTAATGTGATAGACTGTAATGTATGCAAAAATGATTACTATAACAAAGCTAATGGAGGTGATGGAATTCCAGCTATTTCAAATCCTAAAAGATACTGCGAAAGTGCTGTATTCAATATGCCAGCAAATTTTGGAAAAGAGTAGTGGCCATAGGGCTGGAAAGGGTCACTTTTCATTCCAATCCCACAGGCAATACCAGCTGCACTTATTACACATGCTAGCAAGATAATGCTCAAAATCCTTCAAGATAGGCTCCAGCAGTATGTGAACAAAGAACTGCCAGATGTACAAGTTGGATTTAGAAAAGGCAGAGGAACCAGAGATCAAATTGCCAACATCTGTTGGATCATAGGAAAAGCAAGGGAATACCTGCCCCCCCAAATCTGCTTCATTAACTATGATAAAGCCTTTGGGTGGTGTTGGAGATTGCCAGTGAAATGACACAAAGACACACACGAGACGGACAAAGATACAACTCTGGCGGAGGAAAAAGAACTGCGCGAGCAAGCTTGCGGTTTACTTTTATATAGCCCCCTGGGCAGAATTCCAGACTATGACTAAGCCTTCTCAGTATAGCGCATGTGCATAAATGTTCTCGTACAGCAAAAGGGAGTGAAATTCCTGCTTATTGCAGAGTCTGTCCAGAGCCCTCTCTTCCTCCTTATCACAGGAAGGGAATGTTCCCTCGTTTGCAAGGGACCATTAAACTCAAGGCTGTGTCCAGATTCCTTGGCAGAACGCCTCATTTGCAAGCACGTTCAGCCCGGGCAGAGAGTCCCGTTTGCAGGCACATGTCTGCTACCCTATTGTGGCTGCATTAACCCTTCAGTGAGGATCACAACAAACTGTGGGAAATTCTTAAAAGAGATGGGAATACCAGGCCACTGGGGCTATCTGCCTCCTGAGAAATGTGTATGCATGTCAAGAAACAACAGAACCAGGCATGGAATGATGGACTGATTCAAAATTTGGAAAGGAGTACGTTGAGGCCACATATTGTCACCCTGCTTGTTAACATATGCAGAATACATCATGTGAAGTGCTGAGCTGAATGAATCATAAGCTGGAATCAAGATTGCCAGGAGAAATATCAACTGCAGATGACACCACTCTAATGACAACAAAGAGGAACTAAGGAACTTCTTAAAGGTGAAAAGGATCGTGAAAAAGCTGGCTTAAAACTCATTCAAAAAACAAAGATCATGGCATCTGGTCCCATCACTTCATGGCAAATAGATGGGGAAACAGTGACAGACTTTATTTTCTTGGGCTCCAAAAATCACTGCAGATGGTGACTGCAGCCATGAAATTAAAAGATGCTTGCTCCTTGGAAGACAAACTATGACAAACTTAGGCACCATATTAAAAAGCAGAGACATTACTTTGCCAACAAAGGTCTGTCTAGTCAAGGCTGTGGTTTTTCCAGTAGTCATGTATGGATGTGAGAGTTGGACCATACAGAAGGGTGAGTTTCAAAGGAGTGATGCTTTTGAACTGTGGTGTTGGAGAAGACTCTTGAGAGTCTCTTGGACAACATGGAGATCAAACTAGTCAATATTAAAGGAAATCGATCCTGAATATTCATTAAAAGGACTGATGCTGAAGCTGAAGCTCCAGTACTTTGGCCACCTGATGCAAAGAGCTAAATCACTGGAAAAGACCATGATGCTGATAAAGACTGAGGGTAGGAAGAGAAGGGGGCAACAGTGGCTGAGATAGTTGGACGACCTCACTGACTCAATGGACATGAGTTTGAGCAAACTCTTGGACACAGTGAAAAACAGGGAAACCTAGTATGCTACCATTAATAGGTTTGCAAACAATTGGGGTCGCAAAGAGTTGGACACGACTGAGCGACTGAACTGAACTGAAGCAGTAAAATACTTAGGAATAAATGTAACAAATGCACAACTTGCACACTGAAAATGAAAACATTGAAAAGAGACGTAATTGAATGGAAAGTCTTTTCACACATTGGCTGTAGTGCTTCGTTTATCATATTCATCCTTAGTTTACTGTGGAATTTTAGAGGTAACTTCCCTACTGCTTGCCAGTGCCCTCTCACCTTATAACCTTTAGGGTTTTGAATGACGTGTTTTGAAAATCTTAATACTGTTAGGATGACAGTACTCCCCAAATTGATCTATAGAGTCATTTCCATCCCTAACAAAATCTTACTGGCTTTTGTTTGTTGCAGAAATTGACAAACTGATCTTAAAAATTCCTACCAAAACCTAAGAGACCCCAACAGCCAATCTTGAAAAAGAACAGATTTGGAAGACTCAAATTTCTTGATGTCAAAACCTATTACAAAGCTACAGTAATCAACACACTGTGATATTGGCATAAGGAACATATATAGATGAGTGGAACTGAATTGAGAGTCTAGAAATAAACTCTTACATTTATGGTCAATTGATTTCAAACAGAGATACCAAGATACCTCAATAGGGAAAAGAATATTGTCTCCAAAAAATGATGCTAGACAACTGAATATCTACAAGTAAAAGAATGAAGTTAGACTTATACATCATATATTTACAATTAACTCAAGACAAATATATAACATTAAATGTAAAGGCTGAAACTACAAAAACTGTTAGGAAAACACAGGTATAAATATTCATGACATTGGACTAAGGTAATAACTTAGATAAGACAACTTTTAAAGCACAAGTCAGTCAGTTCAGTCGCTCAGTCATGTCCTACTCTTTGCAACCCCATGAATCGCAGCACGCCAGACCTCCCTGTCCATCACCATCTCCTGGAGTTCACTCAGACTCACGTCCATCGAGTCCGTGATGCCATCCAGCCATCTCATCCTCTGTCATCCCCTTCTCCTGCCCCCAATCCCTCTCAGCATCAGAGTCTTTTCCAATGAGTCAACTCTTTGCATGAGGTGTCCAAAGTACTGGAGCTTCAGCTTTAGCATCATTCCTTCCAAAGAAATCCCAGGGCTGATCTCCTTCAGAATGGACTGGTTGGATCTCCTTGCAGTCCAAGGGACTCTCAAGAGTCTTCTCCAACACCACAGTTCAAACACATCAATTCTTTGGTGCTCAGCCTTCTTCACAGTCAACTCTCACATCCATACATGACCACAGGAAAAACCATAGCCTTGACTAGATGGACCTTAGATGGCAAAGTAATGTCTCTGCTTTTGAATATGCTATCTAGGTTGGTCATAACTTTTCTTCCAAGGAGTAAGCGTCTTTTAATTTCATGGCTGCAGTCACCATCTGCAGTGATTTTGGAGCCCCCCAAAATAAAGTCTGACACTGTTTCCACTGTTTCCCCATCTATTTCAAGCTGGTTTTCAAAAAGGCAGAGGAACCAGAGATCAAATTGCCAACATCCGCTGGATCATGGAAAAAGCAAGAGAGTTCCAGAAAAATGTCTATTTCTGCCTTATTGACTATGCCAAAGCCTTTGACTGTGTGGATCACAATAAACTGTGGAAAATTCTGAAAGAGATGGGAATACCAGACCACCTGACCTGCCTCTTAAGAAATCTGTATGCAGGTGAGGAAGCAACAGTTAGAACTGGATATGGAACAACAAACTGGTTCCAAATAGGAAAAGGAGTACATCAAGGCTATATATTGTCACCCTGCTTATTTAACTTCTATGCAGAGTACATCATGAGAAATGCTGGACTGGAAGAAACACAAGCTGGAATCAAGATTGCTGGGAGAAATATCAATAACCTCAGATATGCAGATGACACCACCCTTATGGCTGGAAGTGAAGAGGAACTAAAAAGCCTCTTGATGAAAGTGGAGAGTGAAAAAGTTGGCTTAAAGCTCAACATTCAGAAAGCACAAGTAACCAAAGACAAAAATAGATAACCTGAACTTAAAAACTTTTGTACTTCAAGGGAAAAAGTAAGACAACCCATAGAAAAGGAGAAAATATTTGCAAGGCATGTATTTGATGGGTCTCGTCCCCAGAATATATAAAGAACACTTACAGCTCAACAGTGAAAAGACACCTCAATCTAAAAATGGTTGAAGGATTTGAATAAACATTTCTCCAATGTAGAGTGACATCTAAGGGGGCTGATATAAATGTCCTGAGATTCAGTAGTAGTGAGGATTGCACTACTCTGAATATTCTAAAACCTCTGAATTTACTTTTAAAAGGGTAAATTTTATGGTATATGAATTATCTCAAAAATAATAACATGTATTAAAATTATACAGTATGAGAGTTGTGAGTTAAGTTTTATTTGGGCCAAAATGCAGACTATAACTCAGAGAGAGCACCTCAGAGAGCTCTGAGAAACTGCTCCAAAGAAGCAGGGGGGAAGATCAGGATATATGTGGTCTTTTTTTGCTTTTTGCTTTTTTTTTTTTTGAAGAGGGAGTACATGCAATCAGTCACTTTTGTGTGTGTGTGTGTGTGCGCGCAGGTTTCTGCTAGTTACCATGAAGGATTTTAGTGTTTTTCTAGATGTGAGTATCAACAAGAATTGGGTTCATAAAATTAGCTCCTGAAAGTATCTAACTCTCTGAAAACTTGTTCTGCCTGTTTTCCCAGACCACAGAGTGCCTCACTTCTGCTCTCTGCAGTGAGCTCCTTACCATGGGGTGTTTGAAAATCAGCAGCTGCAGCAGCTCATGATTTAATCCTTGTAGATGACAAGTGCCAATTTATAGTTGACAGGGTCCCCTCTACTGTAATTTGTGAGGCATTTCATGACCATTTTGTCCCACAGTGCTAGGAAGGCTCATTTCTAGGTCTGGCAAAGATTTCACTAACTCAATGTGCTGTTACTGAGCTAGGTCTTATCAAAAGTAACCAAAGGACTCAAGACTGTTTTACTAATCTGTTATAGTCCAGGAAAAATTCCCTCTTGTTGTGTCTTCCCATAACTAGAGTAATACTATTGCAATCATTGATCTCAAATAAAACTACATATTTTTGTCAGAAGCTCAGTCACACATTTGGTAATGCAAGAAACAGCAATTTAATAAAACAGGCAAAGTACAAATAACATCACTAGCAGTATTATTAAAGTCATAAGTAATAATTAAGTGAAGAACTTCCGTTAGGTGCTGTCCAGTATATTCTCAGGTTGTCTAAATTAGTCTATTTTATACCAGTCTTTTTCTTTAGAGGGAATTATATATTAGTCCTGTCCATCAGTTTTCAAGGTGGCATAGTGGTAAAGAATCCACCTCCCAGTGCAGGAGGTGAAAGAGCTGTGGGTTCAACCCCTGGGTCAGGAAGATCCCCTGGACTAGGAAATGGCAACTCTCTTCAGTATTCTTGCCTGGAAAATTCCATGAACAGGAGAGTCTGTGGCTTACAGTCCATGGGGTCACAAAGGGTTGGACGTGACTGAGTGCACGCACACACACACTGTCCATATGGCTCCCAGTCTTGTTTCCTAGTGTTATTAGACTGGTTATCCTTAGCACAATTTCATTATTCGCAAGATAAAGAGGGGGGGTCTTAAAACTTAAGTGAACACAGCTTGATTTTAACCACTGAAACATCTTTTTCTCTCTAAAATCACCTGCATTTTTACCAAATATATCCAAATTAAAGACTAATATGTTTGTAAAATATGTCCAGTGTCAAAAAACTTGGCCTGATAATTTATATAACTATAATTGATCATACAGGCCTTTTGCTTTCCTGAAACTTTTATGAGGCGTCTCAGACTGAACTTTTAAAATATCACTCAGAGCTAGGAAGCTCATGCCAATGGCTTATCACAGATCCCACCTAACAGATTTAGGTGAATTCCTTCCTTTTCAAGGTCCCCAAAATACCTTGAGGGACTTCCCTTGTGTCTCAGTGGTAAAGAATCTGCTTGCCAAGCGGGAGATACGGATTTGATATCTGGATCAGGAATATGCCCTGGAGAAAGAAATGGCGACCCACTCCAATATTCTTGCCTGGGAAATCTCATGGACAGGCAGGCAGGTTACAGTCCATGGGGCAGCAAAAAAGTTGGACATGACTTTAGTGACTAAATAGCAACTACAACAAAATACCTTGAGGTTTCTGTACCTGCTAGTGAGGTAGCCTTCACAATTTATCTGACAAACCTGCTGGGGCCCTAAGAGTTTAAAAATCTCTGGAGGGAACAGATAGAGAAAAAAACATCTCAATTCTGCTTACAAATGTATAATTTACCAAATTACTGTGAATCATAATTAGTTTGAGGGAAAAGTTTCCTTATACATAGAAAAAATTTAAACCAAATCGAAACCGTAAAAATTATGACCATATTCACCAGTTCACTCAGTCTTATGTAACTAACTCTTTTTGCTAACAGTTTATGAAGCCATCAGTTTTCTCATTAGGATTTTTAATTCTCTTAACTAGTTCAGCATTATGGTCTAAAAGTCAGAAACTTCTATTTATCCAAAAGTTCTTTCTGTTAATCTTGGAGGGGAAACATTTCCCCAAAGGCATTATAATCAAACCACAACTGCCTATAATGACAAAAAGACTTAAGACATATTTAAAATCTGATCGCAATGCAATTGACAAAGAGACTTGATTACTGCTGTGACATATAGCACTTTAATAACTAGGATTATGACATAGCATTTACAAGGATATGTCATATCTTTAGAAATTCCATATAATTTCTAGAATGTCTATATTAGTAAGCATTTATCCTCAATATAACCTGAGAAGATTCATTACTCATTTAACAATACTTCCCAGGTAATTTAACATATCAAATACAACTAATTAATATCTCTCTTTGGGATGTTTCAGGGGCCCTTTGAAGTATCCTAGAGTTAGCAAGAGGGCAAAGGACTTCATTAAATTTTGGTTTAGGAAGTTTTGTCAATAAATATCAAAAAGGTTTAGAATACTCAGTCAGATAGGATTATATGTCACTGTGAAAAATAGTTGTTCACTTAGCCAAAGTAACAAAGATTTCAAAGCAAGTACAGACTAGATCACTTAAAGGGTAAACAGCTTAAAATCAGTTATCAAAGGCAGTTTGCTGCTGCTGCTGCTGCTGCTGCTGCTGCTGCTGCTAAGTCGCTTCGGTCGTGTCCGACTCTGTGTGATCCCATAGATGGCAGCCCACCAGGCTCCCCGGTCCCTGGGATTCTCCAGGCAAGAACACTGGAGTGGGTTGCCATTTCCTTCTCCAATGAGTGAAAGTGAAGTCGCTCAGCCATGTCACATCTTAGTAAAACTTATCCTCTTAACAGAGAGAAAAGCGAAGTTCAAGTTTTATACAGCTTACTTTAATTTTTTTAACCTATCAGTAATTTTTTTTTGCATTTTTAAACAATTATTTAATTTAATTGGAAGATAATTACTTTACAATATTGAGAGGGTTTTTGCGATATATCAGTATGAATTGGCCATAGGCATACATTTGTCCCCTGCATCCTGTACCATCCTCCCAAATCCCTCCCTACTCCATCCCTCTAGGTTGTTACAGAGCAATGGCTTTGTTTGCCCTGTGTCATACATCAGACTCCTAATAGTTGTCTGTTTTGCATATGGTAATATATATGTTTCGATGCTATTCTCTCAAATCATCCCACCTTCTCCTCACACTAAGTCCAAAAGTCTGTTCTTTACATCTGTGTCTCCTTTGCTGGCCTTGCATGTAGGGTTGTGAGTATGATCTTTCTAGATTCCATATATATGCATTAATATATGATATTTGTCTTTCTCTTTCAGACTTACTTCACTTTGTATAATAGGCTCTAGTTTCATCTACCTCATTAGAACTGACTCAAGTGCATACCTTTTGATAGCTGAGTAATATCCCATTGTATATATGTACCACAACTTACTTATCCATTCATCTGCTGATGGACATCTAGGTTGCTTCCATGTCCTAACTACTGTAAATAGTACTGCAATGAATACTAGGGGACGTGTTTTTTTCAGTCTTGGTTTCCTTAGGGCATATGCCCAGTAGTGGAATTGCTAGGTCATTTGGTATTTTTTTCCTAGTTTTTAAAGGAGTCTCCATATTGTTTTCCATAGTAGTTATATCAGTTTGCATTCTCACCAACAGTTTAAGAGAATTCCATTTTCTCCAGCATTTACTGTTTGTAGGCTCTTTCATGATGACCATTCTGACCAGTGTGAGATGATACCTCGTTGTGGTTTTGATATGCATTTCTCAAATAATGAGTGATGCTGAGCATCTTTTCATGTGTTTATTAGTCATCTGTATGCCTTCTTTGGAGAAATACCTGTTTAGGTCTTCTGTCCACTTTTTGATTGGGTTGTTTGTTTTTCTGGTTTTCAGCTGCATGAACTACTTATATATTTTGGACATTAATCCTTTATCAGTTGTTTCATTTACTATTATTTTCTCCCCTCCTGAGGTTTGTCTTTTCACCCTGTTTATAGTTTCCCTTGCTCTGCAAAAACTTGTAAGTTTAATTGGGTCCTACCTATTTAGTTTTGCTTTTATTTCCATTTCTCTAGGAGATTTGTCATGGAGGATCTTGCTGTGATTTATGGCAGAGAGTGTTCTGCCTATGTTTTCCTCTAAGAATTTTATTGTTTCTGGGCTTATATTTAGCTCTTTAATCCATTTTGTTTATTTTTGTGTATGGTGTTAGGAAGTGTTCTAATTTTATTCTCTTACATGTAGTTGCCCAGTTTTCCTAGCACCACTTGCTAAAGAGACTGTCTTTTCTCCATTGTATATTTTTGCTCCTTTGTCAAAGGTGTCCAAAAGTGTGTGGATTTATCTCTGGACTTTCTGTCTTGTTCTGTTGGCCTATATTTCTATTTTTGTGCCAGTACCATACTGTTTTAATGACTGTTGCTCTGTAGTATAGTTTGAAGTTGGGATGGTTGATTCCTCCAGTTCCTTTCTTCTTTCTCAAGATTGCTTTGGCTATTCAGGGTCTTTTGTGTTTCCAAACAAATTGTGAAATTATCTATTCTACTTCTGTGAAAAATACTGTTGGTAGTTTGATAGGGATTGCATTGAATCTATAGATTGTTTTGGGTAGTGTAGTCATTTTCACTATATTGATTCTTCCAATCCAATGCTGGCCAGGAGAGAATGGTGGGATATACTTAAAGTGATGAAAAACCTACAATCAGGATTTCTCTACCTAGCAAGGATTTCATTCAGATTTGATGGAGAAATAAAAAGTTTTGCAGGTGAGCAAAAGCTAAGAGATTTCAGCACCACCAATCCAGCTCTTCAATAAATAGTAAAAGAACTTCTCTAGACAGGAAACACAGAAAAAGCCCTTAAGCAAACCCCAAACAATAAAGTAAATGGTAAGGGGATCATACTTATCAATAATTACCTTAAACAAAAATGGGTTAAATGCTCCAACCAAAAGACATAGACTGGTGAATGGATACAAAAACAAGGCCCCTATATATGCTGTCTACAAGAGACCCACCTCAAACCTAGGGACCCATACAGACTGAAAGTAAGGGACTGGAAAAAGATATTCCATGCAAAAAGAGACTAAAAGAAAGTAGGAGTAGCAATACTCTTATCAGATAAAATAGACTTAAAAATAAAGACTGCTATAAGAGACAAAGAACATTACATAATGATCAAGGGATCAATCCAAGAAGAAGGCATATCAAGTATTAGTATATTTGCATCCAACATAGCACCTCAGTACATAAGGCAAATGCTAACAACTATTAAAGGGGGAAATCAATTATTACTAAAATAATAGTAGGGGACTATAATACTCCACCCACACCAATGGACAGATCATCCAGATGGACAAATAACAAGGAAACAGAAGTTTAAATGATACGTTGGACTTAACCAACATCTACAGGGCATTTCACCCCAAAACAATGGAGTTCATCTTTTTCTCAAGTGTACATGGAACATTCTCCAGGATAGATCACATCCTGGCCCACGAATCAAGACTTGGTGAATTTTAAAACACTGAAATCAGTTCAAGCATCTTTTCTAATCACACAGTAAGATTAGGTATCAACTACAGAAAAAAAATTATAAAAACAAAACCACATGGAGGCTAAACAACATGCTTCTGAATAACCAACAGATCACTGGAGAAATAAAAAAGGAAGTCAAACTATGCCTAGAAACAGGACAATGAAAACACAACAACCCAAAGCCTATGGGATTCAGTAAAAGCAGTGCTGCTAAGCGGGAAGTTCATACCAATACAAGCCTACCTCACGAAACAAGAGAGACATCAAATATAAACCCAACCTTACACCTAAAGCATGTAGAAAAAGAAGAACACAACCCACAAAGTTAGTAGAAGGAAAGAAATCATAAAGCTTAGAGCAAAAATAAAGGAAAAGAAATGAAGGAAACCATAGCAAAGATCAGTAAAAACTAATAGATGGTTCTTTGAGAAGATAAATGAAATAGACAAACCATTAGCCAGACTCATCAAAAAAATAAAAAGGGAGAAGACTCAAATCAATAAAATTAGAAATGAAAAAGAAGTTACAACAGACAATGCAGAAATATAAAGGATCATAAGAGACCACTATGAGCAACCATATGCCAATAAAATGTGCACTTAATTGGCATAACTGAAGGTTCGTAATTGTCATAGGTAGCCCATTTTTTCTTGATGATTGTGAAAAGTTGGTCAGCCAGTGTAATAAGGACATTTTTATATAACTCTGACCAACTTAGACTGTCTTTTGACTAGAGTAGCCAAGTACTCATCTAGGTCCAAATCCTCCATTTATGAAGTGTAGTTAAGCAAAAGATCATTTTGGTTAGAAAATGATTTAAATGTCAAGTCAGAATATTGCTTTAAGGTTTTTTCAAGCATTTCACAATAGTTCAGAATTGATTCATCTGATCTTTTCTGGCACTGTTGAATCTGTCCAGTCTACATTTTTTGAAAAAGCTCTGGGGTAAGTTTGAGTAATTTCTGTGCGAATTCCTTGCATTTATTGCAAGCCTGTTGTTCAAAATACATTAAGGGATTGTCCCCTCCTGCTTTCTTTATTCATTCCCTTGCTTTGTTTTCAGAAACTAACTTTATTAGTTGATATATTAATAGATTTGAATACCCAGGGTCATAGGACTGGGTGGTTAACTCAAATTCCTTAGCAAATTCCAATGCATCCTGACTTAGCTAAGGCTAAACTCTAGGTTCTGTTTGGGTCCAGGGTGTGTACATAAGGACTAAGGACAGGTCACCTCTTCCTATGATAGACTTCTCCTTAAAGGGAATATAATCACTTCTGATTTTTTAAATCCTCCTTTGCTGAAGAAAGGGGACAGCAGGAGGTTGAAGAGTTGGAGGAGATAAAAAGATAGTGTCTGGGCCAGACAATTCAAACAGAAGAAGATACATGGGAGGAACAGTACTTCTAGTGACCTTTTAAAATTCTGATATAGTTTCAATCAATCTTGTTGGTTTCCTGCAAAGAAATTACTCCACCATTTCCTTTTTAGGAAACTTCTAAATATAAATAAAAATACCAATCTATTCAATATGTTGATCTTATGGCCAGCATTGTCTAACACATGTGCAAAAATATCTATTTTGGAATATCAAAAGAACCTCAATTTGGCCATTTTAGGTTGACATCTTCTTTAGTATAATTTTCCCAATTAACTAGGTACTTGCAAGTCTGAGTTTTGTATGTTCATAACCCTGGCCAAGGTGTTAGTTAGAGGTTGACTTCCTGATGGCCCTTATTTCTGTGTTTGAGAGGTGCTATTTCCCGTTTTAAAGTTGGATTTGTTAGGGATAAAATTTACTAGTGAAATTGTGTGGTGGACCAGCGTGGTGCTTGTGAGCTTATCTCCTCTGTCATCACTCTCTATAGTCATTTCAGCCCTCTCACATGTCTTGGTTTTTCCCTCAGCAGCTTAAGACCAGCATGGGTGGTTGCATCATTGAATGCAATTGTTATTTGTGATCCCCGAGGAGCAAGTGTTTTAATTAATGAGTGGGTTTCCCTGTGGGACCACTGCACAGTATGAGGACTCTGCCTCCACCACTCCTGTATATTTTTCAGTTGCCTGAGAAAGCCAGAGCCTGCTGGGAGTCTTGTCACTCTTCTCCAGAGCAAAGTTCTCATATCTTTCCTTTTATCTTGACAAATTCTATTAAGGCAGCTGAATAGGGGAAGATTGCCGAATCAGCCTCTTACCTAACCACTCAGCAAAGACAGCTGTCTCCTGCAACTTAGAAAACTCTGAAATCTTTCAATCAAGCCTGTCCCCCCAGTATCTTTCACCTGGGTGGGTATTCCCTGGTAACTTTCAATCAGCCCCCTTCTCTGCCTGCCCCCCCCAACCCCAGTTTCCACTGGAAAGAGTAACCAGTATCTTTCAACTGGCTCCCTCCCCCCAGTATCTTTCAACTGGGAGGGGGCAGATATCTGCTATACAACACCAAATAAAGTCCAGGATCATCAACCAGTATGGGAGATCCAAGAACCAGGACAGACTTACCCAAGTTTCTCTGGACTTTCTGAGGAGGCAGATGGGCACAAGGGCCTCTGCTGCTACAAAGTCTCCAGTTCTTCACAGAGTTCAGGTGAAGGAGAAGTCCACTGTGGGTCTCTTCGTGGTCACTGTAAAACTTTCAACCTAAAAAAAAAAAAAGCACAATGTAAAGGCTGTGAGTTAAATTTTATTTGAGGGCAAAATAAGGACTGTAGCCCTCAGACAGCACCTCAGATAGCTCTGAGAAACTGCTTCAAAGAGTCAGGGCAGGGGGCAGGGAGATAGTTTTGGTGAAGGGGGAGCACATGCAATCAAGCACAAATTTTTTTCGCAGAAGATTTCTACTATTCACGAGGAGCAAGAATTGGGTTCATAATGTTGCTCCTGAAAGTCTAACTATCTGAAAACCTGTTCTGCCAGTTTTCCCAGAGCACCGAGTGCCTCATTTCTGCTCTCCATCTTGAGCCCCTTACAGTGGGGTGTTGAAAATCAGCAGCTGAAGCAGCACATATTTCAAGAATCCTTGTAGATGTCAATAACGAGTGCCTACTTGTAGTTGACAAATGAAACCATTTTGTATGATTTCTTCTGGGACTTGAATTCTTTGGTCACTGAATTTTTGAGCTTCATTCATGTTAATACATGCAGTTGTAGTAGCTAATTTGTTTTCACTGTGTATTTTGTGAATATTCCAAAATATATTTATTCATTCTTCTCTGCAAGTGTCCTTGTGTTGTTGTTTTTAGTTTGCTTCCTCCTTACCCCTGCTCTTAAAAAATCATTCTGCTCTGAACATTTGGTAGGTGTTGGAGTACAAGAGCTTCTCTGAAGTATTAACTTGAGGGTTGGAATTGCTAGGTGGTAAAGCAAGCACATGTTTGACTTACTAGGTATGCTTACATTTGTTCAAAGTGTTTGTTCCCATTTACTCTCCCATTAGCAGTATGTGAGGCTTTTTTCATCATCCACAACTTGCTGTTGTTCAGTCGCTAAGTTGTGTCCAACTATTTGGGACCCCATGTGGTGAAGGCCTTCACCACAACTTAGCCAATGCTTGTTTTTGTCTGATTTTTAATTTTTGGTAGCCTGGTAGGTATAATGATATTTCATTGTGGTTTCAATTATATTTCAAGTTCCTCTTATGATTTTATGCCTATTGGAGTGTTTTCTCCTTTTCTGGTTGATGCGGAATTCTTTGCATACTCAGGATACTAATCTTTTATCAGTTATGTGTGCTGCATATATTCTCTCACGTTCAGTCTTTTTATTTTTTTGACTTTGTGCTTTGAAATGTTTCCAACATATGCTGTAGTGTAGAGAACAACCGAATGAACTTGATTCATGCATCATCAAGCTTCAATTACCACTACATAACTAATCTTAATTTCAACTAGCCTATCTGTTGTGTATACCCTGGGCTATCTCAATGCAAAGTCCAGATATCGTATCATTTAATCTGTAAATATTTCAGTAAGTATTTTGAAGTGATAAGCATTTTCAAAAAATGTTTATCAATTTTCAGAACATTGAGTTGATTTTCTTCTATCTCTGTTACCACGGAGAAGGCAATGGCACCCCACTCCAGTACTCTTGCCTGGAAAATCCCATGGACGGAGGAGCCTGGTGGACCGCAGTCCATGGGGTTGCTAAGAGTTGGACATGACTGAGTGACTTCACTTTCACTTTTCACTTTCATGCATTGGAGAAGGAAATGGCAACCCACTCCAGTGTTCTTGCCTGGAGAATCCCAGGGACGGGGGAGCTTCATGGGCTGCCATCTATGGGGTCGCACAGAGTCGGACACAGCTGAAGCGACTTAGCAGAAGCAGCAGCAGCAGCTGTTACCACACAAACTATTTCCCCCATATCAAAATCATATGGGTTTGAAGAAGCTGGATCATGGAAAAAGGAAGAGAGTTCCAGAAAAATGTCTATTTCTGCTTTATTGACTATGCCAAAGCCTTTGACTGTGTGGATCACAATCAACTGTGGAACATTCTGAAAGAGATGGGAATACCAGACCACCTGACCTGCCTCTTGAGAAACCTATAAGCAGGTCAGGAAGCAACAGTTAGAACTGGACATGGAACAACAGACTGGTTCCAAACGAAAAGGAGTACGTCAAAGCTGTATATTGTCACCCTGCTTATTTAACTTATATGCCGAGTACATCATGAGAAACGCTGGGCTGGAGGAAGCACAAGCTGGAATCAAGATTACATGGAGAAATATCAATAACCTCAGATATGCAGATGACACCACCCTTATGGCAGAAAGTGAAGAGGAGCTAAAAAGGCTCTTGATGAAAGTAAAAGAGGAGAGTGAAAAAGTTGGCTTAGAGCTCAACATTCAGAAAACTAAGATCATGACATCCAGTCCCATTATTTCATGACAAATATATGGGGAAACAATGAAAACAGTGGCAGACTTTACATTTTTGGGCTCCAAAATCACTGCAGATGGTGACTGCAGCCGTGAAATTAAAAGATGCTTACTCCTTGGAAGAAAAGTTATGACCAACCTAGACAGCATATTAAAACAAAGAGACATTATTTTGCCAACAAAGGTCTATCTAGTCAAGGCTATGGTTTTTCCAGTGGTCATGTATGGATGTGAGAGTTGGACCATAAACAGAGCTGAACACCGAAGAATTGATGCTTTTGAACTGTGGTGTTGGAGAAGACTCTTGAGAGTCCCTTGGACTGCAAGGAGATCCAACCAGTCCATCCTAAAGGAAATCAGTCCTGAATATTCATTGGAAGGACTGATGCTGAAGCTGAAACTCCAATGCTTTGGCTACCCGATGGGAAAAACTGACTCATTGGAAAAGACACTGATGCTGGGAAAGATTGAAGGTGTGAGGAGAAGGGGACAACTGAGGATAAGATGGTTGGATATCATCACTGACTCAATGGACATGAGTTGGTGATAGACAGGGAAGCCTGGCATGCTGCAGTCCATGGGGTCGCAAAGAGTCAGACACGACTGAGCGACTGAACTGAACTGAACTGAACTGATGCTTCAGTAAAAAAATATAATCCATGTTGGATCCATTATTTTATATATATAACTATATCTATTCATTACTATGATGTTTTTCTGATTTAAAGCAAAATGCAATTGAAACCTTTCCATGTCCTAAGTGCATCACTGGTCCTTAGCTCTTCTCTGGACATCACGTATCTTGCGGAGAGCATCAGCCCTGAATATAAGTAACTGGAGAACACCTAGCACGTTGTCAGAGAAGCTCTCTGGGCCTCTCCCAGCTTCTGGTATGTATCTTTGCATTCTGCTCATGAGCCAACTGTCTTGCTGTATCTCACTGTATTCACTGTTCACTGAACCCAGGGTAGGCAAGGCTAAAGCTAAGATGCTGGAAAAAGACTTGAGGAGCCATAGGAATTGCAGACACCTTGATTCTCTCCTGGCTGGCTCGGCAGCAGTAGCATAACCCAACACTACACAACCTCTCTCCTGGCTGACACAGCAGCCATGATAGTATTCTCTCCTCGCTGATGCGGAAGCTGTGGCAGTTGACACACTGCATTCTCTCCTCTCGTGCTGTGGCTGACACAACAGACACAGCCATGACGCAGCGTTAAACCCGCAACTTTCTACGTGGAGCTCATGTAGCCCGTGACCAAGCGTGACGTGCATGCGCGGTGCTACAAATGATCCCAGCTGTTACACAGTCATTGTTTACAAAACGTGGGGTGAGAGAGCCTGAACACGCCGTCTTGGCCCATTTGCTCTCTCCCCACACTCCACCTGCTGAGGGTCTCTCACCTCATATTCTATGCACCGTCCATCTGCGATGCTCCCTTGACGAGTAACTCTGACCCTTGGACTTACATCCTGCAACAATAGTAGCTACAACAACAAACAGTTACATCTCCAATACATCGCAAAACGCAGCGCCGGGCATCACCTGGAACTCGTGTTACAGTCCTTGCACTCATGGGGCTAGAAGAGCCACCCACCACAGGTGCAGTGCCTCTATCTTCCATGGCCAAGTTCAGCCTACTGTCTGTCCGTGTGAAATTGCAGGACCATCTCCACAGGGGCAACTCCACTGCCGTGAGATTTTTTTTTTTTTTTTTTTGCAGCGTTCCCAGTCCATTCACATGATCACACTTGTCTAAATCTGAGGACACAGTCTTTCTAATGCACTGTCTACATCCTAGGACACAGCCTCTACAGTACTCTGTTCTAAATCTGTATCACAGGACACAGCTTTATAGTACACCTTCACACAAATCAGCCCACATTGCATCCGCATAACCCAGTGGGACCCCTGCCAGCTCAGGCCCCCTTTGGGATCTTCACATTTTCAAACTGGAGTCTTGCATGCCATCCCTCTACTTCTCTCAGTGAGGACCCACAAACCCCCCATAGGTTCTGGGCCCACCCCTGTGTTCCAGAATCTCAAAAGGCAAGCTGCTGAGGTTTCCCCTTGCTTTTTGCCAAAACTGCTTACCCAAGTCGACCAATTCCTCCTGAGTATATAGATGATACGTCATGAACTCAGTCACATTGGTGCCCCTTGAGGATGCCCCTCCTGGGCCATAAGGTGCTCACGCTTCACTTTTTGCTGCACAATGGGCCTCTCTGCCAAGTGGGAACCCTCAGTCTCATAACGTTCATCATCACCGTCACTTACCGCCTTGCTGTCAGAGATGCTGGGTTCTTCAGTGCCACAGGGTTCTTGCTGTAATGCTTATATACGTTACTCTAGTTCTTCCAAACGTCTCTGCACGTCATGCACTAACATGGCAACACATAGGGCATGATCCATATTTGCCTTCAGGTCAGTCAGGAAAGTCCACCCCACAGTGCCAGCAGCGGCCCATGCGTTCTTGTTCGGCAAGTGGGAACTCACCACCTGTAACGCCTGTTCACTGCTTCCCAGTCTTCCACCAGAGCCCACACTGAGAGAATCACAGCCACATGGCACCACGTGCTATACGGTGGCCACTGGCTTCCTCCATCCAGCGGAGCCTCAGGCTCCCCTACATGCTGGGTATTCTGCTGACTGCCTATTGTATGGCTGATCCTGTTTGTGATGCCAATTGTCTCACTGTATCTCACTGTGTGCACTGCTTGCTGAACCCAGGGTAGGCAAGGCACGAGCTAAGAGTCTGGAAAAAGACTTGAAGAGCCGTAAGAACTGCAGACACGTTTATTCTCTCCTGGCTGACGCAGTACCATAGCGGTAGACACACTATATTCTCTCCTCTAGTGGCTGAACCAAGGGACACAGCCATGAAACAGCAGTAAACGCCACTGCTTTCTAGGTGGAGCTCATATATCCCTACAACACAAAGTAGCCCGTGACCAAGTGAGCACCTCACGATGCTCATTGGCAGTACTACAAATGATCTCAGCTGTTACATAGTCATTGTTTACAAAATGTTAGGTGAGAGAGCCTGAACACGCCATGTTGGTCAGTTTGCTCTCTCCCCACATGGTGGCTGCCAGCATTCCTCAGCTTGTGGCCACACCACTCCAGTATCTGAGTGATCACACATGATCACACTGCCCCTTCCTTTTATATGTGTGTGGAGAGAGAGATACATTTCTGCCTCCCTCTTAGAAGACTTATATGTGATTTCATTCAGGGCTCATTGTATAATCCAAGATAATATCCTTATTTCCAGGTAATTAACTTCATCAGATATGCTGAGAGTCTTTTTCCACATAAGGTAACATTCAGAGGTTCAGGAATTAGAAGCTGGATATTTTGGGGAAACTTCTAAGGCCACCTCATCCTTCAGGCTCTGCATGACATCCCCATCAAGTCTGTAGAGGGTGCTCAGAGGGATATTGGAAGCCCACTTGGCTCAGGGTGAGGGTGCAGAGGTGAGCAGAAGATATCAGCATCCACCTGGGCCTCCCGGATCTGGATCGTGCACGCCTTCCTCCTGCTGGCAGAGGGCTGGGGTGACACAGAGATGCCCCTCCTGCAGATGACATGACCAGCCTGTCCTGGGCACCTGGGCAGTCCCGGGTGCAGTTCAAACACCAAATTTGGGGGCTGAGGCAGACTGGGACTAACCAGACCCGGGAGCCAGGCGCTCAGACAGAGCGCTTCCGCAGGGAGCTGAGAGGCTCGTGCAGCCGCCTCTGCCTGGGCCTCCTCTGCGGCTCTGACTTCAGCAAACCCCTGGAAAGGGCACCTGGCAGGGGTCCCTGTGTTGTGACAGGGACCAGTGGCTCCTTCACACTGGGCTGGGGCTAGCTTGCAAGCCACTCCCTGCCCCTGAGGTCCAAGAGATCCCTCACTCTCTTCTCATTCTCTTTCTGTTAGACCAGCATCTGTGTTTCTGGGCCCTGTCTGAGAATCTGGCTAAGTAAATTATTAAGCAAACTGGAACAGATTATGGACAACAGTTCCACTTCTCACTGAGGGTTAGGGTCAGGGTCAGCCCTAACCCAGCTTCGCCTTTCACACCAGTGGGCAGCTGGAGCCTTGGTTACTGTACATCACTGGAGGGTTCTTGATGCCCACAGGTTTTTTTTTTACAATAACTCACTGGGGTGTAGTCTCCTAATATCTGTGATGCTCCTCAAGTATAAACTCCTGCGTCAGTCTCTGAATCCAGTGCACATACCAGCCTGGAAACAGCCCCCACGGTGCCTTGCCTCATTCCATGGTGCTCCTTTCCCAAGGAAGGTGGGGATGGAAGGGCAGTCTTGAGTTGGTTTCCAGGGTCTTGAGGCCCCTTTGCCATAGCCTGGTCTCAGAGACTCCCCCTGCCCTTATGGCCCCCCTCTCCCCTCCTAGGGATGTCCTCGTGGGCCAGGACTTGCCACACCAACCAGCCAGGAGAAGATCCCTCCCTCTCTTGTCCTGAGTAGTCACCACGACTCAGGCAGTCATGCCCAGGGCCCTCCTGGGAGCCCAGATGAGGCCATCCCAGCAAGGCTTCAGGGTTCTTCCTTGTACAGGTCGGAGCAGCTGATGGTAAGTCGGTGGGGGAGGGCCAGAGCAGAAGGCTTGCTGGGCTTGGAGCTGCGTGGTCTTCCCCAAGGTCACACCTTGAATCTCTGCCAACACCCACTTTTGTTTCCTCCCTCTTCCTCCTACTCATTCATCCGGGCCCTGGGCTCTGGACTATGTCGCCAGCCTGTCTATTCCTGCCTCCATGGGCACCTTCCCCTGGGTCAATATTTATCTGGCTCCTTCAACTACTTCCGTCTTCCCCTCCCCTGTGCAAGGCCCACCTTCTCTCAGAGTCCTGCTGTGGGGAGGGTGGACAGGGTCAGCTGCCATCCACGTGGTTTTGCTGTGTGAAAGGGGTACACTGCACTGGTTAAAGTGATGGGCTATGGCTTAAGCAAAGAATGAAATTCTGCCTTTTCAGCTAGGTGTCTGGCAGCCAGCAGTACCAAACCTCAGACACTATTTCAGGCTAGGGGGACAAGCCTCTGTCCTCAGGGCCAGTGTTGCACTGCTCCAAGTGGCCAAGCTGTGTCCTGCATAATTAAGTCCAGTTTGCCTGTTTCAGCCTGAGCTAGTGGGATCCTACAATTCGTGGACTGAAGATACTGTCAGCAGTGGTTCCTTACGTGGAGTGGCATCACCCTTGTGAATCAGAAGAAAGGCAGCTCAGAGAATGCTGGTGACCTGCCAGGGGTCTGCAGCCAGTTCCAGGTGTGTCTGCAGGGTCTCCTTGGTCTCTCCTTATGCCTTCTAGTGCCGCTCAGGACTGCAAGGTCCCCCGCTGACTAGCACCTTGAGCTGCCTCTACACACAGGGGCTGGGAGCAGCCACCCGCCAGCTGAGCAATGGGAGTTGGTGGATCGAGCCCCGAGGAATGTCCCAGCCCAGAGCCCACCCATACAGAGATGCACTCCCTGCCATTCCAAAGTGAGGACTCTCTGAAGCTTATTCAACAGCTTCAAACCCAAGGGCTTGATAGGAATCCCTCTGTTATTCCCATCTCTCACAGGCCATGGAGGGAAGCATGATATCCGTCAGTGCCCAGGGTGGGCAGACTCCCTTCTAGGGGTCCATGCCTGACTGTACTGATCCACACAAACCAGCTCTGACGGACATCACCCTGGGAGACATTTTGACCTGTCTAACTGGACCTTGTGTCCCATGGAGGCTGACTGAGGCTTTCAAAGATGCTGCCTTATCACCTTCCAAAGCCCTCAGTTCCGTCTCTCCAACCTCTCTGAATTCTTCCCTTAGCCCCTTTGTGTTTCCCTGTCAGTATCCCTCACCTCTACCCCCCTTCCCCTGCACTGGGCTGATGACAAACTTTGCCCCCTCTGGCTACAGCTGGGAAGTAAAGGGGTTTCCACCTGGATCTAAAGAGACAGAGGTGCTCTCATTCCGCTGTGTACCAGGCCAGGGGCGACTCACTCGCAGTGGTGGCTGTACCCAGCTGCTCTAGCATATCCTCAGAGGAGGCTCACTGACTTCCAGAAGGTGCCCGTTTGGTCTCATACAAGCGATACATTTTCTTCTATTAAGGTCATCTTGACCCTAATCCTCCTAAAAATAGGCTTTTCCACCTCCCATGTCTATTCTCCTAATGAAGCCCTAACCAACTAGCTGAGAATAACTCTGCCCCCATCCTGTGGCTGCCACCCTCAAAGTCTCTGTGATTCCTGATGGGGTATTTGTGGCGGCTTAGTTCCCGTTTATTCTGCCATGGGGGGATAGGTGTGGAAATGGATGTATGTTTGTATGTGGATACGGGGCTTCCCTGATGGCTCAGACGGTAAAGAATCCACATGCCATGCGGGAGACCTGGGTTTAATCCCTGGTTTAATCCCTGGGTTTGATCCCTGGGCTGGGCAGATCTCCCGGAGAAGGAAAGGGCAACCCACTCCAATATTCTTACCTGCAAAATTCCTTGGACAGAGAAGCCTGGCAGGCTACTGTCCATGGAGTTGCAAAGAGTTGGACATGGCTGAGCGACTAACACACACACACGCACACACGCACACACGCACACACACGCGCACACACGCACACACGCACACACACACACGCACACGCACATGTATGGATAGACAGATCCATGGATAGAGGGATGGATGCATGCATGGGTGTGGACAGATGGATGGACGGACAGATGGGTGGGTGGATGGCACAGTGGGTATCTGGATGATGAGCAGGAGAGTGAACCGATGCAGGGGAGGTGTTGGTGTTGGGTACCACTGCAGACAGGGTCTTTCCAAGCTGAATTACTGTTGCTTTGAAGGACATGACTTGGTGAGGGCAGGGCTTCCTCCTCAGTGTGGTCACTCCTAGGGGCAGTTAAATTGTTACCATCACCACCATCTCACCATCAAGGTGGCAATGTAGCAACTCACAAATAAGAGACCAATGCCCAAAGGGGCAGGGCCTGGCCCAGGGCCACCCAGCCTCAGGGTGCCGTGGGTCGCCACTCTCTGCTGCAAGAAGCCTGCAGAGCAGCCTGACCCAGACTCTCTGCCCGGTGGCTCAAGGCACCCGGGCCCCACTCAGGGGCACCGAGGGGCAGGCCTCCATCCTGGCAATGCTGCAGTTCCCGCTATGAACCTGCATGTGGGCATCTGGCGGGGTGGACCCCACGACATGGGCACCGGCTAGTGCCTCAGGCACTGTCTCCAGCGGATTATCTGGGCTGAGTGCCCGGCCTCAAGAGTTGGCATGGCACTGCTAAAGACAAGCGGCCCTAGGGATCCACGTGGGGGTGAGGGAGGCCAGTGTCTGTGAAGTTTAGAGCTGCTTTCTGGGTTCCCCCTGCAGACAGTGAACACTGAGTTCATGGGTCCTGTATGTCTGAGGGCGCTGACAGGGCTGGGCATCCTGGCCGACCCACTCGGGTGTCCCTCTGTCTCCCCAGGAGCCCAGCATTGCCACTCCATCCAGCAAGTCCTGGGTGCTTCCAATACTGCTCTCCCCTCTTTTCTCAACTATTTCTTCTCCCATTGGGACGCTGGCCCCTGCCCAGACCCGAGGAAGTCAGGAAGTCCCCTTCCTGTGTGGTGTCAGGCCCCATGTCCCCATTGTTCTCTTGTCCTTGTGGCTCTTCCCCTGGCACTTGGGTTCTTGGACTGAGAATGCCCTGGGCCTCAGGCAGTGTGGGTAGAGCAGGTTTAGGACTGGCTCTTATAGAAGTCCACTTAGGAAAAGGGATTTTTCTGCATATCTAGCCTGGATAAGGACCCTCCTAAGAGTGGAACTCCTCTGCCCTTCTGGCATCTTCCAAAGCTCTCCTCTCCTGCCACTCACAGATCACTCTGGTGCAGCCCAGCCTCTCCCCACCAGGGTGTCACCCAGCTCCCGGGGGGTCCTGTTTTGCTCCTCTAAGAGGTGTGCTTCATAGAGCATGCATGGAAGTCGAAGATTGTTGCCGCTTTCTCTAAACTTCATTTTGGGCTGCTAGGCCCATAGGGCGGGCTCCTGTCAGTCTCTGCGCCTCACCTCCACCCACCTCTCCAGATCCCTCTTTTCTTCTGACTCAAGGCCTTCAACATCAATCTTCCTCCCTTGCAAAGCTCTGCCCACATGTCACTCCTTACAGTGGGGACTGTGGGGAAAGAGACTCTGCCGCGTTCCAGGGCCTAGGACGATGTGCGGCTCAGAGCAGGGACCGATGCTAAGGAGCAGTGGTGACATTACTGCAGAATCAAGGGACACTCAAGTGTACCCTTGGCCTGATTCCTCCTAAAGGAGGTGACTCATGACTCTCTGGTAGAAATGAGCAGGAGTGTGAGCCTGGGGAGGGGAGGAGGGGGGACGACGGAGTGAGTGGGCACCCTGTAAGGGGCTGGGGCCTGAGAGAAGAGAAGCTTCCAGGAAGTGGGAGGGGCTGAGGGGTCAAGAGGTGGGAATACTGTTGCCTGGTGAGATGCTCCCTGACAGTACCCTGCTGGCTGTGCTCCGATTCATACCGAGTCTCTGGTGCTCTAGGGACATGCCGTGCAGCCCTGAGCATGCAGCCCGGGTGGCACCAAAGAGGCCCACAAGGGCAGCCCAAATTGGAACTGGGCACAGACGGGACACTGGCTTCCGCCACATGTGGGCACTTTGGGCTGGGTAACCAGGCAGGCATCTGGATGGCTGACTCCTAGGTTGAGACATTCACCAAGGAAGAGTGGCTAAATTCAACCAATGATATTATAAAGTTAAAATGTCCAAACTCAATGGAAGTCTTTTCTGTATCCATGTTAAGGATTATTATAGAGGTAAAAATAACAGCAAGCTCAGTACCACCAAAAGCTGCCTTTGTGGGGAGGCACTCTGTCCATGGGAGAGGCAAACAAGGCTGGGACAGTGGGCATCACCTCTAGGGGTGCAGGCATCCCTGAGGAATGAGAGAAGTCTGAACAGGGTAAATGACCAGGGCCCGGCCACAGGCTGGCTTCTGGCTCCTGATCTTTCTGGGCCTTGGTCTGCTCCCGAGGTGTCCGCTGGGCTGGCAGCTGCGTCCATGGGACATGGCCCACTTTCCTTCCTGAGCCTTTAGCATTGCTACTGGTCTAGCCCTTCCTGGTATGCCTTCTGAGGCTGTGTCCAGAAGGCCAGGGTTACACACCAATCTAAAGTCACTACTATGCCACCCGTGAAATCACGCAAACATCCCAGGGCAGGGCTATGGAGGGCCCTGCCACACTCTCCTGACACGAGTTCATCTCTCTGGGTGGAGACTGAAGTTGGGGTCAGAATCCCCCGATCTTGAAGTTCAGGCATGTCCTAGGTCATCCCGGATGCACCCTTCACCCGTCCTGTTCTGTCCTGTCCTCATCTGTGGGCTGTGATGGAGATGTTCACAGGCTGTTTCTGGAGGGGGCAGGTGAGACTTGGGGAGGTGACTGCAAGGACTGAGCTTGGGCTATGTTCTCAAGTCCGTGGGCCATCAGAGTTCACAGCCTGAAGTAGCATTGGGTTTTAGTAGGTGAGGACAAAATGCTGCCACTTTATTGATAAAGTAAATATTTGAGGAGTGCCCATGCTTAGCTCTCAGAAGCTAAGTTAGGCACCTCTTCAGTGAGTGGAGTTGAGTCCCAGTGTCCCAGTGCTTCCAGCGCCCTCTGCTGGCGGCTTTGGGGGACTCCCCAGCAGAGTGAAAAAGCTAGCTTAAAATTCAACATTCAAAAAACAAAGATTATGGCATCTGGTCCCATCACTTCATGGCAAACAGATGGGGAAAAAGTGGAAACAGTGTCAGATCTCATCTTCTTGGGCTCCAAAGTCACTGAGGACAGTGACTGCGGCCACGAAATGAAAAGACGCTTGATCCTTGGAATAACAGTTATGACAAACCTAGACAGTATATTAAAAAGAGACATCATTTTGCTGACAAAGATCCATATAGTCAAAGCTATGGTTTTCTACATAGTCACGTATGGATGTGAGAGTTGGACCATAAAGAATGCTGAGTGCTGAAGAATTGATGCTTTCGAACTGTGGTGTTGGAGAAGGCTCTCGAGAGTCCTTTGGTCTGCAAGGAGATCAAACCAGTCAATCCTAAAGAAAATCAACCCTGAATATTCATTGGAAGGACTGATACTGAAGCTGAAGTTTCAATACGTTGGCCACCTGATGTGAAGAACTGACTGATTGGAAAGACCTTGATGCTGGGAAAGACTGAGGGCAAGAGGAGAAGTGGGTAACAGAGGATGAGATGGTTGGATGACATCACTGACTCAGTGGACATGGGTTTGAGCAAACTCTGGAGATACTGAGGGACAGGAGAGCCTGGCATGCTGTAGTTCACAGGGTGGCCAAGAGTCAAACACAACTGATTGACTGAACAATAGCAGCGTTTTGGGCAGAGAAAGGGGGCATGGGCTGCCTCTGCTGCCGTTTCCTTTGCATGGCCTGTCCAGTGGCCTTGTAGGGCTGACGATCAGGTGGGAGGAAGGCTAGAATACAATCTTAACAGAGATCTGGAATTTAGCTGAGACTCTATTCACTGTAACTCAAGACTGGCATCACATTTATTATTATTTTTTGTTAAATACTTTATCTTTTTGGAGCATATGTCCTGCAAGGGGCAGGGGGAGGCTTTCTTCTCAGTACATTTTTGTGTGTGCAGTTATGTGGCAGGAGCATGGGTGGACACGTGTCAGGAGGGGTCTTGGGCCTGGGCCACTGCACGAAAGTCCTTGAGATGCTTCTCTGATGGAAACGCCCTCTGGACTTCAACCAGGTAAACCTGAGACCCAGGTCTCACAAGCAGGTGATATCAGGGGAGAAGGATATCACCTGGGGACAGTTAGGGTTACAGCCACACTTACAGTCAATGTATCTTAAAGGAACAATGTACAACGTGGTGGTGGGGGGTGGCGGTGGTTCCTGCCGGGCATGCCCCTGCTCACTGCACGGCCGCCTGTCCTGCAAGCGTCTCGTGGTGGGGAGCGGGGTGTCAACCTCCGTGATACTAGGGATGAGGGTCTTTCTCCTGGGGTGTGGGTGGCCAGGCAGTGCGGAATGGTCCAGCCTCCAGAGGGCCCTCCACTGTTCTGTGGCAGCAGAGGCTTGACCTTCCAGACCACTGATGTCAGGTACAGACCAGGGGGCAGGAGACAGGGGCCTCCATGGGGGTGTAGGGACATCTGTGGATTGCCTCCTGGTATACAGCAATACTGGTGGGTCCTCTGGGCCAGCCCCAAAGCCTTTCTTAAGGAACCCATAGTATTTGGCTCTCATAAGGATGTTCACAGCTTGGGCGGTGCCTTGGGTAGCAGATCCAGGCCCCAGAGGGAAGAACCAGGTGGCTTTCCAATGGGCAGCTCTAGACAATCAGATGACTCTTCCAATTCTGGACCAGGCAGGTATGGCTGGGGGCCTTCTCCAGAAAGAGGTGGCAGCCACAGTGGGGTCTTTTATGCCAGCAGTTGACTGGGTGTCAGAGGCAAGAATTTTCCAGATTCAGAAACACCTTTCCTGGGTTCCCTTCAGACTGAAGTTTTTAAAAGTAAAATTTTCACAGCAGCTCAAATAGCCTCTGAAATTCTAATGAAAAAAAAAATGTTGAATAGTTCTCAGCACTCAGGAGAAGGCTGCTGTAACTGGTTTGGGACTGCAGAGATGGCTACTCTGAGCTGCTTGGTCAGCTAAGGAAAGGAGATCTCCATTCCTCTCCACTCAAATTTCTCATTTTTTGCTTTGAGTTGGAAATATGGCACCTTCTCTGAGCCTTGGAGAGGCAAATGAAGAAAGCCATTCCCATGGGACGGGGCAGGGCTGGGAGACCACACTTCAACCTCGACTATTATGTTATTCCCATATTTCTCATCAGAAGTCAGGGATCACACCATCTATCATGCTGAGAGAGGCACCCAAAGAGATATTTCCTATGAGAGTGCCCAGCCCAGAGCTGGCCTCTGTGGGTGTTGAACCAAGTGGAATCTGAGTCTGAAAGAGAGGAGGGCCCCAGGGATCTGCAGGGTGTCCTGGGCAGGCATGCTGATGGAATTGAAGGGAACGCTGGAGCCTGGGTTTTGCTCTTCCTAGCTAAGGAGGAAGAAATGTCTCCTGGCCCAAATTAGATGAGACAAGCTTCCAGCCTGGGTCTCTAGCCCTCTGTTCACTGGCCAGGCGTGACCCCCAACCCACTGTTAGAGCCCAGGGTCCAGGGTGGCTTGTCCGAAGCTGCTTTAGTAGCTGCTGTCTGTGAAGAAGGGCGCTCGGGCGGCTGGGGTGCTGGAGCTCTCCTCCGGGGGCCCCGCCAGCTCCCCGTACTCGCTGTTGTAGAACTCCTGGCCCTGGGGCCCAGGGTCGGGCCGCCGCCTCCCTTGGGGGTCGAGGTGTGCCGCGGTCACGCTCACATTCCTGCCGGGGCCTTTACAGCTGCCGAGACAGGAAGGTGACATCAGTCAGAAACGAAGAACAATTGGAACTGTGTTCGGGTCTGACTGGAATCACCAGAAACAACCAGAGCAACAAGCAAAGCCAATGGAAACACACGCAGATTTGACTTAAATAGAAAAACAAAGCAATGTGCCTGCCGGCAAACACCAGAACGTTCCTTGTCGTGCCTGGGCGCGGGACAATGGAGAAAGCCCGACTCCATCCCTCCAAACCTGCTTCTCTCCCAGTCTTGCTCATCTCTGTAAATGGCACCAACGTTGATTTAGCGTCTCAAGCACCCAGGTGTCTTCCTTTCCTTCTCCCCTTCCCTCACCCCTCACATCCAGCCCACTCGGCAGTCCTGTCCTTTCCGCGCTGAAATGCGCCTTTAGAGTGAGCTGCCACCACCGTGCGCTCTGTACTGCCCTGGCACATCTGTTTTCTCCCACTCATGCCTCCCTACAGGCCAGCCTTCAGAGATCCTTCAAGTCACACCCTTCAACACAACTTGTTCACTACAACTCACTCTCTGAATAAAGTCCAAGCTTCTGCCCCTGGCCGAGAAGGCCCTGCAGCTTCCGGTCCCCTCCTGCCTCACCGGTTCCCTCCTGCCTCACCGATGGCCCAGTGATTCCCCCTCCTTAGCACTCATTTTCTTTGAGATTTCTGCAAGTTTGTTTCATTGCTTTTGCTTTGCATGGTGCTATTGAAAAGCCTGATGCTTCAATCTCTCTCTCTTTCTCTCTTTTTTTGGTGACTTGATGTTTTACCTGAATGTTTATCTCTAGCTGAACCTGATACTTCAACTAGGAAATGTCTCAGAGTTTACTCTTTTTGGACCAGTTTTTCCAGGTACCCTTTTAACATGTAGATTTGGTCTCCTTTTATTTAAGAGCATTATCTTGAATTACATATTTAAATATTAGTTCTAGGGAGGGGGGTTCATGTTTGGGAACTCATGTAAGAATTAAAGATTTTAAAATTAAAAAAATAAAAAATTACAAAAAAAAGATCATAAAGGTAACAAAATAAAAGTAGACATTCAAAAAAAATAAATATTAGTTCTATTTCACTGTTGGCATTTTTCTTCTTCAGAGACACCAGTTTTACATATGCGAGAGTTTTCTATTTAACTTCTAAAATTTTCACATTCCTTCTGACCCTTTAGATCTCTTGATTTATTCTCGACCTCTTTTCATATCTATCAAATGTGCCCTCCACTGCAAGTCTGATCATATTCAATTGTCCCTTGGGCACTCTGCTCTTCACTTTTGAGAGGATTTGTCTTTTATTTCAATTCCTTCCATAAATTTAGTCGGCTCCCATTTGATATTGTCACACTTTGTCCCTTTTTATTCTGAATTTTTGAATTTATGATTCATAGTGCAGCTACTTATTTCATTATGATTTATGCCGCTGTGTTGTATCACAGTTTTTCCATGCTGTTTTTGGAGTGTTTATGGCTACTGAAAAGTTTTAGTTCTGATTTCCTTTTTTATTCTTATAATAACTGTATGGATAGTGCTCATTTTTTTCTGTTCATACTTATCAGGCTGAGATTACCTTATGGGTTTGATCTGGACCGTAAGGAGATCAAACCAGTCCATCTAAAGGAAATCAGTCCTGAATATTCATTGGAAGGACGGATGCTGAAGCCGAAACTCCAATACTTTGGCCACCTGATGCAACGAACTGACTCACTGGAAAAGACCCTGATGCTGGGAAAGATTGAAGGCAGGAGGAGAAGGGGACAACAGAAGATGAGATGGTTGGATGACTTCACCAACTTGATGGACATGAGTTTGAGCAATCTCCGGGAGTTGGTGACGGACAGGGAAGCCTGGCATGCTGCGGTCCATGGGGTCGCAAAGATTCGGACACGACTGGGTGACTGAACTGAACTACCCTATGGCAGGAGGGCCAGGAATGTAGGTGTCTCCGCAGCTTTCTTCATTCCGGAGTACTGTAACAGCATAACACCTTGAATCCAGCTGCATCCCTCTCTCCAAAGGCTCCATTCACGTCCCATGCTGTATCACCAGCGGGGACTTGCCCCTCCCTTAAGAGGGAGTGCTGGACACCTCCCCAGCTGCTGCTGTGCAGCCATACTGACCAACCACAAGCCTAGCGCTTTCAGATCGCCCTTTCACCTAGACTTGGATGAACTGCCATGTCACAGGGATCCTAAGTCACATGGCATCCCAAGTGCCGCTGAAAGGACTGGGTGAGTCACCTTGAAGTGAGGATGCGTTAACTTCCCACAGGGTGAGTACTAACCAGTGGTTAACAGAAGATAGGAAAGAACAGAGGAGATAAACTCCTTCCTTCTCCCTGACAGATGCTTTCAAGGTACGTTCCATCCCACCTCTACATCTGTTTGGGGAATGTTCCATTTGCCAAGTGACCGGCTACACCTCTTTGTGGCCCATCACGATGTGTTTCTAAGGGAACCTGGGAAGAGAATAATGTCCTCTGTTGCTCCCATCAAAATATGCAGTTTCTGTAATGAAGAGACCCTTGGGTGTGTAACTGTCTTTTCAACTCTTAATATAATCTTGTTTATATAAGGCTCTTCTCCCCCACTAGGCGCCTGAGATGCACATTCCCCTCCTGCTCACTGTCCTTTCAGAAGCAGAGCCTTCCTAAGGCCGCTGTCCTGGTGCTCACACTCTGCAGTCTCCTGTCTGTGTGGCCATGGTCCCAAGGACCTTGATGGTCCCCTCTCAGGGGGCAGTTCCCAGACAGCTCTCCTGGGCCAGGCTGTGGGCATGGCTGTGCTGGTTCTGCTGCTGAGTTCTCTGCTCACACACAGCTGGGTCTCTCCCTCGCTCATGTCACAGTCACGGGCTCTGAGAGGTCTTGTTTCCTGTGCTGATTTTAGAAAGATGTGTGGAGACTGGAATTTAAGGAGTTAACATCTTCTGGCTCATCCTCTTACTGAAATACTTTTTGGGGAGATTAGAAAACAAACAAACAACTGTTTGGTAAAGAAAAATTAGCCAGAAACTATTTTTGTTGAATAAGTAAAAAGCATTAGTTTTTCAAAACTCGGTTACTCATACAGGTTACGTGACAGAATCAATAAAAACAAAGAAGGAGGTCAAGATGCATGCTGGAGGTACAGCAGTCATCTGCAGGCATGCGACCCCACGAACCTCTGCGTTCACAGTGCTGCAAACATGCCTTTGCAGGCTGCTGGGAAGGTAACAGATATTTGGCTAAGTTGCAGAGATCTTAATGATACCTACAAGAAAGGTGAAGAATGACCTCAACTATCCTGCTGTGATACAAATTAACACCTGTGGTCTAGGGTAAACTATTCAATGATAACACCTATTGATTCAAAAACAGTCTAGGCAGAAGACAAAGAAAACTACACCAGATGACCCCAAAAGGGGTCCCTGAAAGACACAGGTGTCACAAAAGGATCTGTAAAAAGCAAAAGAGAGCACTGTTTATATTAATATAATATTTTAGGTTCTATCATTTAAACAATGAGCAAGTCGATTACTAAAGTATGAGCAAGTCGATTACTAAAGTAAATAAGTAAAAGTACAGCTGGATACGGGGCACATGAAAAGATGCTCAATATCACTAACCATGAGAAAAATGAAAATAAAAATTACAGTGAGCTATCACTTCACACTGGTCAAAATGGCCATCACCAAAAAAAACCACTAAGAATAAACGTTGGAGAGGGTGTGGAGAGAAGGAAGCCCTTCTTCACTGTTGGTGGGAATGTAAATTGATCGAGTCACTATGGAGAACAGTATGGAGGTTCCTTATAACACAAAAAATAGAGCTACCATATGGCCCTGCAATCCCAACTCCTGGGCATATATCCAGAGAAAAACATGATCTGAAAGGATGCATGCATCTCAATATTCATTGCAGCACTGCTTACAATAGCCAAGACATGGAAGCGACCTAAATGTCCATTGACAGAGGAATGGATAAAGATGTGGTGCACAGATACACTGGAATATGACTCAGCCATGAAGAAGAATGAAATAATGCCAGGTGGAGCAACACGGACAGGCCTAGACACTGTCATACATACTGAATGAAGTGAGTCAGACAGAGAAGGACAAAGATCATATGACATCCTTTACATGTGGGTGGAATCCAAAAAGACTTGATACAAAACAGAAGGAGACTCACAGACTTAAAGGATGAACTTACAGCTGCTGAGGGCAAAGATGTGTGGAAGGGACAGCTAGGGAGTTTGGGATGGACATGCATACACTGCTATATTTAAAATGGCAAGCAGCAAGGATGCACTGTATAGCACATGGAACTCTGCTCAATGTTATGTGGCAGCCTAGACGGGAGGGGAGTTTGGGGGAGAATGGACACATGTGTATTTATGGCTGAGTCCCTTCACTGTTCACCTGAAACTATCACAACATTGTTAGCCAGCTATACCCCAATACAAAATAAAAAGTTAAACAGGAAAGACACTAATCTTCACTTACGTGCTTCGCTTATATGCAACTGAGTATCTTAGGCCATTGCCCAGACCCATCTTTAATGTGCAGTTTCCCCTGGATTTTAAGAGATGGCTGTGTGAAAAAAGAATTGTGTGTTCCAATGAAGTTGAAAAAAATGGATCAAAAGTTTAAAAAAATATGTGCTCATTTAACTATTTAATGTATACCCTTAAAAGTTTAAATATTCAGATCTATTTTTAAAGAGTGGAGGTATCTTCTTGGAAAATGGAGGTCATTGTTTATGGAGCTCACCCCCTATGCAAGCACACTGGAAGATTTCTCTGTAACTGTATTCTCATCAAAGAAGTACAACAGCCAGCTCTAAGTCACATGATCTGTGGCCTCTCCTGGCTGGGGGAAGGGTGTTACATCCATTGGACACAGCAGATGTTTCTTGGTTTCACAAAGAGGTTATTGTCTAGTATCTGTCAAAGGGGAGGGAGGTTTTTGGAGACCAGCACCAGGGTGCTGGGTCAGGACAGTGATGAGGGGTGGGGCTTATGGGAAGGCTGGTGGACAAAATCCTCAAGTTCCAGTGTGGTCTGCCTTGAACACACAAAAAGGTAATTTGGAGACACGAAAAGTTTCAGGTAAGAGAGTGAGAGGCACATCAGGCTCCCCGCGCTGGGCCCTGGCCAGGAGCGGGCTCCAGAAGCCCTACCTGAGCCTGCTCTCTTCTCTGTGCCTGCTCTCCAGCTGTTCAAACTCCTCGGAGGCCAGCACCATCCCACTGTCCGTCTGGCTGTCCTGTGCAGAGAGATCACACCAAGATTGTGGGTGGGCCCCAAGAGGGCCCGTCTGTAGGCAGCTGCCCCTCAGACCTGCCCCGCTGCTGCCTGGACGCTCATCCTTCGTGCGGGAAACAGGCCTCCGTTCCATCACGGAGGCTGTCGGTCAGGGTCTCACGCCCCTGCCGCAGAGGGAGGAACTGCGGCTGGCGGGGCCCCGCCCTATGAGTCAAGAGGGTGGCAAGACTGGGACGCCCCTGTTGGGAGATACACAAGGCGGCCATACACCTGCTCAGGACACAGCAGAGTAGGAGCACCGGGAGAAACAGGGGAAGTCTAGAAAGAATCTGACAGCTCACAGTACAGAGAAAGGATCCTCAGATACCTCCAAGGTTTGGTGGGGCTATGTCACAATCAGTGTGACTTGGAGTGGTCTTAATTTCTGTGGAGGGGGACTGAACCGCACTCTCATCAAAGATGGGGGGCCCTCCCCCTAGGCCTTTATCTGACCCTGGGGATGGGAGCTCGGGTCGGCATGGCGCTGGTTCAGGGCACCCATCGCAACCCCTGTACTCAGCCTCCCCTGGGCCTGTACTCACCCTAGCCCCATCTGGATGGAGGCTACAAGGCTGTGCTTTTACACAATTGCCTGACGATTGCCTCCAGCCTTACTGAGCTGTAAGAGGTCTCCTCTGCTTGACCACATCTGGGAACATGAGTGGTCTTCCCGTGCCTCTTACCCTAGACTTCTAGTCTAGTACCCCATCTTCTCCTCTCTGGTCACGGGGCCCGATGGCCACCCACGGGGGGCCCTGACTTGGGTCGATCCCAGGAGAACCGTCTAGAAGGAGGAGCTGACTTTCCACTGGGTTTCTACCTTGCTGAGAGAGAGAGGCTGGGTGCTGGGGAGGGGAGGCCCTGGGTGGGTGAGGAGGGCACAGTGAAAGGAGCAGAGACATGGTGGCACGGGGCTCCTTGTGCTGAGCTGGCTTCTGCCACGAGCCTCAGGACTTCCTGACATCCAGCTCCTTGTGGAAGGAGTCCAGCGGCCCTAACCTGGGGCGGCGGAACAGGCCCATGCATCCCACTTACCACTATGGCCTTGTAGGTAGTTGGGGTCATGGGAAATTCCTCAAATGTTTTCATCCTGGAGGAACCTTGGGTTTGAGTGCCTCTGGCAGGGCATCCCGGAAAGGACACACAGTTATAATATCTGTGGGGAGGAAACGGCAAGTGCTGAGAAGTGCAGCCCAGCACCCCTCCTGAATGCTCTCTCCACCTTCCCTTCTGCACCCCTCTCCTCTCGGGAAGGACCCCAGGCCTGGGGCTGAGTACAGGGGCTGGTCTAGACGGCTCCCCAGGCCCCCGAGTCTTGCCTCTGCTCCCAGGCAAGACGAGCGAACCTCCCTGAGGCCACTGCTGGGGAGGAGGTGGGAAGCAAGCAGCAGAGGGCACCTGGCCTGGGCGTGACGTGGAGCTGGAGAGAGACTTGGGGAGGACTTCCCTCCAGGATGGGCCACCCTATGCAGGGCAGGCAGTACTGATGTCACAAGCCCCTGCCTGACCTGCACGCGTGTACGTGGGTGTGCACATTCGAGTGCCTACAGCAGGGCTGGTGGAAGGAACCTGGCACACCCAGCTGGGTGTTGCTGTTCCCCAGGCTCGGCTTGCTCTCTGCTGGGGAAGATGGCATGGAGAGTCCCGAGCTCTTCTCTCAGCAGCACCAATGCGAATGTGGATATATGACCTTCTTGGAATGTGAATATTCACTGGCCTCTGACCCCAAACTCTGGATACTTAGGCTCCATTCTAAATCCTGAATAAGGTTAGTGAGTGACCAGCCCCATTCTCAGGGTCCCTGGGAACTCGCCCCTCTCCCTGCCTGCAGCATTTTCTTTCCTTACAGGGTGGAGCTGGCCAGGGTGTTGTGCCTGAGAGGGGCGCTCCCTTGAAATTGATGGCGGAGGGCCTTTCAGGGCCTAGGAGTGTGGGCAAGCAGAGGAAGCCAGAGGGCAGAACGGAGGGGCATGGAGAAAAGCAATGTTGAGAGGCCACATGGGCTTGGAAGGACTCGACACTGACCACACCCACCGGGGCATCAGCGATGCTGTCACTCAGCTCTTTGAATTGATAAACAATGGCCTCTTAAGTCCTTGTCCTTCGCTTTTCCTTGATGACTGATGAGGATAAAACTTACATGTCCAAATTGCTTTCCCCTTGCCCGGGGGACCCTTGGATCTGAAGAGGGGGGCTGACCTGGCGGCCAGGCTGTGCTGGTGCAGGCTCAGCGGGCTGTCCTCTGTGTCAGCATCCATCTCTGTGATGTGCGTGGCTGTGGTGGATGCCTGCAAGAAGCTGCCTTCCTCTGGGCTCTGAGAACCACAAGGAGCCACACAGTCCTCATCTTCCTGGCAGGAATGGCACAAAAAGCCAGGTTCAGAGGCCCCCAGGCCCCACTTTGCCCCTACTCCTGCGCTCAGGACTTCTAGAGTTCCTGATCCTTCAAGTGCTGTTCTCAAGGGCTCCAAGGGCTAAAGGAGCTGGGCAAGTTCTCCTCACAGCCCTTCCAGGTGCCCCATCTAAGGAGGAGGCAGGCATAATAACAGCGTCCTCGTTCCAGAGCCTGGCTGTCCCTCAGCCTCGAGCATCAGTACTTCCCACCCTCAGCTTGGGCAGCACTGGCCACCAAGTGCCCATCTCAAGTCCCTGAGGCTGGGGCAGCAGGCAGCTCCCTGCCTCCTCCTCCAGGTCTCAGGCTGCCCTGAGCCAGCCCTGAGCTGGGGGAGGGAGATATAAGTCAGAGGTGGGTGCAGGGGGCAGAGGGGCAAAGGGGGAGGCAGAAGAACATGTCACTCTTCTGCCAGGAGGTGGGGGCTCCTTGCCAGCTCCCTGAGGACCAGCCTGGGCCTCTCTGCGGGAAAGTTGGGCTCTGACCATCCATGTGATGATCCCTGGCTTGGGGGCCAGAGGTCGCTGCAGCAGGACAGGGGGAGTCGGGGCCTCACCTGCTGGGCCCTGCCCTGAAGCAGGTTCCCCAGGATCTCCACCAGATCTGAGAAGGCAGGCCTCTCTTTGGGGTCTCCCGCCCAGCAGCTCAGCATGATGCGGCGTCTGTGGGTACAGCTGGATGCTGGACGGCCGTCTGAGTGCACCCCGCACCCGACCCCAGCAGACCCAAGTCTCCCACCTCCTGCCGATCCCTCACACCTGCTCTGCCTGCCTCCCTCCCCTGGGCTTAGGCTGGGCCATCTCTCCTACCTGCAGGGAGGAGAGCTGTCAGCAGACCCATGGTGGAGTGAGAGACGGTGTCTGCAGGCCTCCAGCTCGGCTCCTGTGCCTGAGCCCCTTCCCGCCTCCCACCCCTGCTGGCAAGCCCCATTTCCCAAGCCTGCACACAACCCCCCTTACATTTTCCTGGTGCCCACCCGCCCCTACGGCCCCTCTGCCTCGAGGCTTCCCAAGAGACTCACATGGCAGGAGTGGCTAGCTCTGGGGCCCGCATCCGGGTGCCCTCTTTCAGCCGCTGGCAGAACTCCTCATTGATCTGCACCCCAGGGTATGGGGAGGCCCCTGATGGTGGAACAGGATCGGGGCTGGGTGGGGAGCAGGCTACCGCTATTCAGCTCAGGTCCGAACCGCCTCTGCCCCGGCCCCTCATGGCAGGAGCTCACCCTGCTGCCCCCCTCCCCTCGGACGAGTCCTTTGTTTGGTTAAGAGGATGGTGGCACCCGCTTGTGAGAACTGCCATGAGCATCAGAGCTTTCACAGGCACATTGGCAGAAGCACTTCCCATTCTGGGACCGTCAGGTCAGGGTCAGTAGAGCTTTGCTGAGCCAGCTGAGTGGCCCTGTCACAATGCCCCCTCTTCAGAGAAGCCTTCTCCAGTTCTTCGTTAAGTCCTGTGTCTCTACCAGCAAAAAGGACCTAGCTCCTGCAAGCCATACAGTAGTGGAAAGGCCCTTTAAGGTAAGGGCCTCTCCCTCAAACCCTGCACGGCTCCCAGTAGACTTAAATTCCAGGCCTTCACCCCAGAGGGCCTGCAGAGGCTGCCTGGACCACCAATACAAGCTTTTGTGGCATCTCCCAATGCTGACTGCTTACATCCTGCTCAGCTCCCCAGCACAAGGACCACGGCCCTGACCAGCCCTGCACCCTGGACTGCTGTTTTGCAGGCCCTCTTGCCTCCAGCCCACCCACCGTCGTCAGCCTGCCCCTCCTGGCCCCTCCGGCTCACATCCAGCACTGTCCTTCCTGTGCGCGCCGTGCGCTTTTATCTTTACTAACAGTATTGGTCACGGTTGCCATTCAGCGTTTTCACTTTTCTACTTGTTTCCTGCCTCACCCCCACCCTGGTTGGGGCCCTTCATCTTGGATCCAGCGAGGCCTGGTTTACTATGTGAGGTGGTAGCAACTGTGGTCATCGAGGGAGCAGCCGGTCTCCTTCCAGATGCTCCCCAGCCCCATGAAGGCAGAAACAGTGTCCTCAACGGCTTGTGAGGAAGGGACTCGGCCAGGGAGGGAGGGGTCTAGGGAACTCCTACGGCCTTTCCCTCTGTGACGGGTGACGGGCCCAGGAGCTGGTGGGTGAACACAGGGTTCTGCCCTGGGCACAGGCTGGACATGAAGGGGGGACCCAGGGAGCCCTCCAAGCACCTGTCTCAGAATGAGCGGGACTGCTCGGCCCAGGCGTGCACCTCTGCTGAGCCTGCCCTGCCCTGCCCCCTTCCTGTACTCACCCAGGGAGAAAATCTCCCAGAGCAGGACCCCAAAGGACCACACGTCACTCTGCGTGGTGTACACCTTGTCGAAGATGCTCTCAGGGGCCATCCACTTCAGGGGCAGCCGGGCCTGTGGGATGGACGTGTGTCCCAATGGGGAAGGGAAGAACGGAGAGAGGCCAAACCCAGGGGCATCCCTCCCCTGCCCCTCCTCTCCCCAGGACTCTGGAGTCACCGCACAAGAAAGGCTCTTTGGTCAGGCCCACCCTGCGTGTACTCAGATGGCTCCCGCAATTGCTCTGTCCCTGCCACCTCCCCCAACTCCATTCCACAGGTGCCTGGTGACTTTGAAGGCTTCTTCCCTGCAACTACTCTGGGCAGACATCCAGTCCCTCTCTTCCCCTGTGCTCTCCCAGAGAAAACTTGTAGCCTGTCTCCAGCTCCACACCCTCTGGCCCAGTATATTGAGGGATGCTGTATCCCTGCACACCCTCACCAGCTCCACCTCTGTCCATTCACTTGGTCCCCACACTGGAAGCCTGGCATCACTCCTGAGCCCACTTTTGGTGGCTCCTAATGTGACTTCCCTCCTATGGCTTTGACCTGGGAGCCTTGAGGACCATGGGCCTTCCTGACTTGCCTCGGCCTCCCCCCACCACCCCCCCCTTGTTATAGCTTGCAGAGGGAGTTTCTAGACAGCTGACTGTTACCTCCATAGTCCCCACATAACTGAGAGTTAGAATAAAGGACAAAAGCCTGCATGGTGGGCCTCTCATTGTTGTCTGTTGTTTAGTCACTAAGTCGTGTCTTGCAACCCCATGGACTGTAGCCCACCAGGCTCCTCTGTCCATGGAATTTCCCAAGAAAGAATATGGGAGTGGGTTGCCATTTCCTTCTCCATAGCCTGGACCCAATTTGCCTGTCAACCTCCCTCTTAGCCTCTTCATTCATCCCCTGGGGCAAAACCCTAAACAAATTTAGATGCCAGATGCCTGCTTGGCTACGTCTGAGCACCACCAATGAGACACAAGATGCACCTAGCGCCCAGGTATTCTTCTGTAACTGTGCTACACTAGGCGTGTCCGCCTCGAGGACAAACAGCATGTGGGATCTACCTCAGCATGACCAGCCCCTACTCAGCAGGTGTGTGGAGTCAGTGCCCACCTAACGGACCAAAACGGCCAGACACGGGCTCCATTTGGAGCACTGGGGCCATTGTCAGCTCCTGTCTCCACTCACCTGCTGTAGGTGCCTCAGCAGGGTCTCCAGGATCCCTGTGGGTGCAGGTCCTCAGACCTCCCGGGTGGATGGCGGTGAGTCCCCACCCTGCTCCCTGGCCCACAGCCCCCACCCCCCGCTGTGGCCTGTACTCACACTGCCCTTGCGCACATAGTCAGGGTCCTTGTAGATGTCCCGGGCCAGGCCAAAGTCACAGATCTTCACCACGTCGTTTTCTGACAACAAGATGTTTCGAGCGGCCAGGTCCCTGTGGATACACTAGGGGGGTGAAGAGGAGCAGTGAGGCGATCAGGGCAGGCGCCTGTGGCCACACCCGCACCTAGAGCTCCAGGATACCCTGCGTGAGTCCTGCTCTCCTGAGGATAGATGCAGTGTGCCCCACGACTTGCCATGGAGTAGCTGGTGGCACTGTGCGGACAGCGGAGAAGGCTGCACAGAAGGACAGACTGGCTCTGTGCCTAGCTCTGCCCCTGAGTAGCAGAAAACCCTGGGAGTTCGGTTCTACCCTTTGGACTCAGTCTACAGCTCTGCAAAGCGGGCTCAGCTGGTGAGTTTTGGCCTTTCTCCCCTCTGAAGAGACTGCTGGGGCAGTCACCTTTCGAGAGGCCAGGAACTCCATCCCTCGGGCCACCTGGAAGCTGTAGCAGACAAGATCTTCCATGGTCAGCGGGCTCAGCCACAGGTCCTTGGCTGCACGAAGAAGTGAGGCTGGCTAGGAGGGTCCTCAGCCGTGACTCCCGCTTTCCACCCAGCCCCAAAGGGAGCTCTTACGTGTTCACTGACCCTGGCTGTGTCCCTCCTGGCCAGGCTTAACAAGCCTGCTGGTCCCCTCTCCTGCCCCTCAGCTTGCCTTCTCTCCGTGGTACCCAGAGCAGTGAGTACTGTTGCCACACTAGACCTCTGCCTTTGCTGCTTCTGCCTGGACGGCTCCTCACCATGTTTGCAGGGCAAACTCTTATTTATCTGCTGCTGCTAAATCGCTTCAGTCGTGTCCAACTCTATGCGACCCCATAGACAGCAGCCCACCAGGCTCCACCATCCTTGGGATTCTCCAGGCAAGAACACTGGAGTGGGTTGCCATTTCCTTCTCTAGAGACGACCAAATCAAACATCAGAAGTCTCACACCCCCAGGAGGTTGACCACCCGTGAGGATTAGGATTTTGAGCTCCGACATTAGGGCACACGGCTCACTGGCTATGGCGCCCTCTGGCGGGAGCATGGGTGCTTTGCTTCCTGAGGTGGCATCTTTCTAAGGCAGCAAGCATTTCATCCGCTCCCCTGTTAAGTCCCTCCAGGAGGGCCCCAGCTTGGCGTATCCCAGGGTCCTGGAGCATGCCAGCCGTTTTGGGCAAGGGGAAGCCAGACTCTTACCTTCTTGGACTGGAGCGGCCCGCCCTGCCCCGCCCTTGCCCGTTAGGAGCCTTGTGAAGAGGGCCATGTCGCAGTTCCCTGGCCTCCTTTGGTCAGCCTTGGCGCCCTCCACCATGGAGCAGAAGCGCCTTTGCTGCTCAGCAGACTTCTCCTGAGATGCACAAAGCAGGTCGGAGCGGGAGGAGGCTCGCCATCTACTGGAAAGGCACTTTCCGCCCTCCCCACCCGGCTCACCAGCAGAGGCCTGGCCCTCGGTGGGGCGCCCACCTACCGCGCAGGGATTGAAGGCCTCCCGCTTGGCGCGCAAGAAGTTGGAGAGATTGCCATACTTGCAAAACTCCACGATCACCATGAGAGGGCCTGGGGCAGGGCAGGAGGGTGCGCTGGAGGGCAAGCAGCACAGCCAAGGACCCGCCCCCAAGCCCTCCTGTGTCCAGCCCATTCCCAGCCCAGCTGGCCCTTCACACCCACAAAGATGAGGGCACCTTGGGGCTTTGCCCTCCCCGCAGGGCGCCCGAGTTCTTTACCATTGGGCTTGGTGCAAGCCCCCAGGAGGTTGACCACGTTCAGGTGGTTACCAATGTGGATTAGGATTTTGAGCTCCGACATCAGGGCGCGATGTTCGCTGGCTGTGGCGCCCTCTGGAAGCAACATGGGGGCTTTGCTTGATTCCCGGGCCCATCTGGCCCCTGACCTAGGCCCTGAATATCCCTTTTTCCGGGCCACTAGCTCAGACGGTAAAGAATCCCCCTGCAATGCAGGAGACGCAGGAGTCCCAGGTTTGATCGATCCCCTGGTCTGGAAGATCCCCTGGAGGAGGAAATGGCAACCCTCTCCAGTCTTCTTGCCTGGAGAATTCCATGGACAGAGGAGCCTGGCGGGCTATAGTCCATGGAGAAGCAAAGAGCTGGACAGGACTGAGTGACGAGCACTTTTGCTTTCAGCTGAGCTGAGGCCTGACCAGCGCTCTTGCTGGTGGGAGTGCAGTAAATATCGCTTCCCTCTGAGGCTAAAGGTTTAGGTGGGACTGGTAAGTATTACTCAGAGGGGAGCCCCAGGCCGTGGATTCCCTGCATAACCTCTGGTAAGAATCTGTTCTGAACCTGTTTCCCTTCCGGCACCACAGACCCACCAGCCCACCCAGAGTTGCTGATCCTCACCAGCTAAGCCACCCCTTCTACCCATGACCCCACACCTTTCAGCATTTTCACGGCCACAGTGTCACAGCTGCTGCCCTTGTTGATGCCAAAGGCTGAGGCTTCCACCACCTTCCCAAAGGCCCCGTGGCCGAGGACTCTCCCTGTGGGGGCAGGGAGCTGGTTCCAGGTGAGCTGTATGGGGGTGTGGGTGGAGAGGACTGGGCAGAAGGGACAACCCCTGTGGAGGGCCAGGAAGGAAGGCCCAGGAGGGGGAGGAAAGTCAGGAGCCCCCTTGCCAAACAGGAAGTGCATGGGGAGCAGGGTGGGGAGAGAGGGAGGAGAGAGACAGACAGGAAGGCCTGCATCCTCTCCCAGCAGGTGTGAGAGGCCCACCCTGCTCAGAGCAGCAGGAAGTGACCTCGGGGGGCCTGGGAATTGGAGCCCCTATAATAGTTCTGGGGATGCGTGCCTAGATGGACAGGTCAGGCCAGGTGGGGGCCAGGTGGGACTTTCTGGCATGAGTTCTGAGAATGGAGGGATTGCAGGACTCCAGCCTGCCTGACCCCAGAGCAGCTGAAGAAGTGTCCGCCCAGCAGGACTGGGTGGGTGAAGCAGGCTGGGAGCAGGTCTCACCAAGGTGCAGCCGTTCCCGGGGGAACTCCCACTGACTAGCGTCGTAGGACAGGTATTCACACTGCTCCTCCAAAGGCACCTCCCCGGGGTCCATGATGATGGACAAGTAGCCGGTCTTGATGTCTGCATGGGTTGGCTGGGAGGTGGGGATGGGGACAGCTCACTGACTCGGCCATACCGTCCTGGCTTCAGTAAAGCTGTGCTCAGGACAGATGGCCTCTCCTTAGGGACTTCCGATGTAGGAGGAGACAGATGGACAACCTCTTGTCCTCTAAGAGTGCAGCATGGAGGGGTCTGGGGGGCCTCCCAGGATACAAGGCTTCCAGGTGAGCCAGGGTGAACCATATTCCTTAACTTAGGGGCTGGGCAGAGTGGAGAGAGCCCATGAGCAGCTCGGGAGGAGGAGTGCTTACCCTCCTCATGTTACAGAAGATGAGGAGAAGGAGGACCCAGAAGAAGACAGCGATGACTCCTGTGCCAACAAGGATCACGATCTCCATGCTGCCTTTATCCTCAGAGCCTGAGTGGGCAGAAAGAGGGGGTGGCTACTGTGCACATATTGTGAGGGGGGAGAGGGTGCACCCTTCTGGCAGGCTCAGCTGGCAGTGAGGTGGCCGTGAGGAGACGGCATCGAGTGCGGGCAGAAGGTGGGCCGAGGGGCGCGGGGGGAGGCTGGACCTTCCACAGCCACGCTGGCAGAGGAGTTGACGCAGCCCTTGGCGTTGCACGCGCTGCACAGATAGTGGCCCGCGTCCTCCTCGCGCACGCGCTGGATGCTCAGCCTCTGGTTCGAGTCCGCCAGGTCGATTCCTGCAGCGAGGGCGGTGGACGTTTGAGTTCAAATAGGTCTGGGGCTTTGGCCTCGAGAGCTGCCGGACCCCGCCCTCCGCCCATACCCATCCCCCTACCGGACTCTTCTTCCAGCAGCCTCTCATCTTTGTACCACACGATGCTGGGTACGTGCGCCCCAGCCACTGGGCACCGCATCTCCAAGGAATCGCTCACGTTCACCAGGAGGTCGCTTAGGTTCTGTGTGAGCCGTGGGGCTTCTAGGGCTGGGGGCGGGGTCGAGAGAGAGCTGAGTGGAGCTGCAGAAAGCAGGAGGGCACTCCAGGAAAGGGCCCTCCAGTGCTAGGAGCTCTCCAAGCTGAAGGGTCAGGGTTTGAGCTCGGGGTGGGCAGGGCTGTGCACCCCCCGGAGGGGAAGGAGAGGGGCATGGTGCTCTTGCATGCTCGGGCTTGTGAATGGACTTCCCCGGGCGCGTGCTGGGCGGAGGGGAAAGGCTCCTTGGGGAGCGCTGCCGTCCGGCCCCTCCGGCTCCGGCTTGCCTCACCCTGCACGGACAGGTACTTCTTATGGCAGTGCTTGTCGTGGCTGCGCCGGTCCTGCACCTCGCACACGTAGTCACCTTCGTGCTCTGGTGCCACACTGGGGATGGTGAGGGTGAGCGTGGCGTGGGGCTCCCCGGGTGCCCCCTCCTCCAGGCTGGCAGCCAGTGGCGTGGCAAACAGGTGCACGTTCTTGCAGTCAAGCAGCAGTGGGTTGCCCTGCGCGTCGTGCAGCGTGGACAGGTTGAGGCGGTACCAGTGCAAGTGCTCGTACGTGTAGTTGTCAGCCCGGCAGCTCAGGCGCACGGCCTGGCCCTCTAGCGGCTCTTCTGATGGCTCTGACTCTATGCTGAAGCCGTCGGGGATGGCTGGGGACGGAGGAACCACTCGCTATGACACTGAGGTGCTGGCGAACCTACCCACCTGCTCAGGGACTCCCTCGCTTTCTCATTGACCTTTGAACTCACTCAGCTCTCAAATAGGGGTGTATGTCACCCTGCCTGGGCCAGGGACACCACTCTGGAGACCTCTTCTCTGTCTCGCTGCCAAGAGACCAACTCTCCCAAGTCAGTTCCACCAGGGGCTCCTCTGGCCGTGCCTCCCTCTAGTTTTTCCTGAACAAGCCCCAGCTGGGTACTGCCCCTACCTCTCCCAGGAGCCCAGGCCACCAATGAGTTTCTTGCCAGCAGCTGAGCAGGTGCGCGAGGGCCCATTCCCCCTCACTGCTGAGCACACTCCCACCCCGTCCTCTTCTTGACACAGTCTGGCTCCATTAGCCTTTGGCAGGGGCTCCCGATCTCCTCTGGCCCCTCTGGCTGTCCACTGTTGAGCTCCCATGGGCTCCTCTCTCCTGCAGAGTGTTTTCTTTGGCTCCACCTCTCTTCCAGGTGCCCGCATTTAAACCTCTGGGCCCAGTGACTGTCCTTCCATGGTCTTCCTAGTGTTCCTGAGGTCATTAACAGGTTTGAAAAATCTGAGGCAACCATGGACCTTCTTTCCAGGGCCAAACGCACATGAGAACCAGCTGCCGTGCAGGATCCACGGCTCAGGAAGGGGGTGGGAGGGAAGTGGAGGGAGGTGGAGCTGTGGGGAACAAGATGGCACCCCTTGGGAGGCACCTCCTGGTCTAAGGGCAGATGGCGCTGCCTCATCCCAGTTCATATGCCTGTAGCCTCCAAATCTGTCCTCCTGCTGAGGCCCAGAGGCCCGGGGGGCTGGGGTTCCTCCTGGTGCCTCATAGGACACTCACTGGGTCCCCAAAGTAGGCATATTGTCTCCTCCCAAGCCTGGCCTCCTCCTGCGCCCACCTGGCTCCTGACCTCTATCCAGGCCTGCCCAAGGCACTCACTGGCCACGTAGAAGTAGATGAGCCGCTCATCCTGGCCCACTTTGTTGAAGACCACGCATTTGTACATGGCGGACACATTGGCCTCCTGGATCACCAGCTTGCTCACCGTCTGGACAGGATACATGTCAGGTATAAGGATCCGTTTCCTGCCTACGTTCCCCTACCCTAACCTCCTCTTTCTGCATGGAAGTTGCTGTGCCCACTAGAATAATGGGGGAAACTGAGGCTCTGGGCTGGAGATGACCAAAGGACTGGTGAGGCAAGGAGAAGGTGATGAGGTCCTCGGGCAGCAGCAAGAGGTGGCTCCCCTGAAAACTCAAGGGACAGCACGATGGACAGCGGGCCTCAGCTGTGGCTGGGGTCAGAAGGCAGTGTGAGGCAGGGCCAGAGAGGCCTCTGGCTGCAGGTGGGCTCAGGGGGCTGCCGTGCTGAGGAGGCGACAGGGGCCTGGTGGCACTGGGTTGGTCCAAGCCAGAGTTCAGATGCACGCTCGGGTCACATCGAGTGTCAGCCTGTGGTCCCAGGAGTCGCTGTGTGAGGCCCCTGGGACGTGCCCACAAACACTTCGGGGCTGCCCCCTGTGATGTGCCCACAAACACTTCGGGGCTGCCTGCAGAGCCTCTCAGTGCTCTGGGTCGTGGCAAGGGGAGGAGATGGGGTCCAGGGCTCCAGAAGGACTCTGGCCTGGGGGAGTGGGCAGCTTGGAGGCAGAGGAAGAGAGAGGGCCATAGTCTCTGCCTACCAGCCCAAGAGCCCACCCCCCAACCTCAAGCCGGGCACTTCCTGGCCAGCCTGGAACAGGAAGAGGCTCTGGAGGTGTGTAGGAAAACAGGAAGTGACTGTAGGAAGTGGGTGCCTTTGTTCAGCCCTTCCCCTGCTTGGCCTCTTCTAGGGATTGCCCCCAGCCTGGACCAGCCGTCTTTGGGGAGGATAGAGCTTGTCCCCAGCCCCAACTCTGCCAGCCCTTGCTAGTTTGGGCCCACAGCTGTGAATCTCAGCTTCCCTCTCTGGGAAGCAGCGGTAGGTCAGGCCCCTGTAGTCTATTGCAGGCAGGGAAGCTGATGTCCAGAGACATTGCAGAAAGGTTACTGACTCTCAGCTGCTATTGCAAGAACTCTGCAAGTCCGGTGGAGACTGAGAAGGCTAGGAGAGGACCCCACCTCTCCTTCTGATCCCACCTTTCTTCTTCTGAAGAAAGGACCTCACCTCTCTCTTCTTCTCCCCCAGCCACTCAGTGGCCTGGCTGGTCCATACCTTATTTTTGCCCTCTACAAACTCCGTCCAGGTGTCCAGGCTCTCAATGGGGTTCACAGCATCCTGTGTGGTCACCTCCCTCCAGTCCTGGCACTGTGGCATTCGGTCTCGCTGCTGCCGCCGCCTGCTGCTGAAGACAAGGAAGGACAAGGGCAGTAAGGGATCCAGGCAGAGAGCGACTACACTAAGGGCAGGGTCAAGCTTTTCTCATACTCAGGGTCCTCTCATCTCGTGGTGGGGAAGGTTTGTGCCCCAAAGTAAGTGAGGAGGGCAGGAGCTTTGTTTCTGGCACACTGTTCAGGGCTCAGCAACCCATCCTGCATGGGCTGCCAGACACAGCCTTACCCAGCAGACCAGGATCTGTGCCTGCAGAGCACCACACGCCTGTGACTCTGTGCCAGTCCTCTGGTCTGCTGTGCCCCCTGCCCCTAGCCACACGTGTCCCTTCCTGCAAAATCCACCTAGATCTCCTGGGGCAGCAAAGTCACTCCTGTTAACTCCTGCTACAGGAAGCCCTCTCCTTCCATCCCTCTTCTAAAGCTGCAGCCCCTCCCTGGGACGGCTGTGCATCCCAGCACCTTTGGTCTCCTGCTGGGATGAGGGCCTAAAGGGGAAGGCGTGGCTCAAGGGAGGCTCTTGTCTGCCCCTAGGGAAGCAGAACTGGCCCTGGGGCTCTGTAATCATGCAGGGCATAACAGTAGAGCATCAGATGGAAACACATTTGGAGGTGCCAGTGATCTGCAGCTTCACAGTCCAGAAGATTCTCTTATGAACCCCGAATGCTGCGGGCTGGCCACCCCTACTGAACCTCCCTAACTGGCCATGCCAAGGGCCACAGTCTCTCTCCCAGTGTGGCTGCCTCGTCTCCCTTGGCTTCCCAGCTACTGTCCTTCCCCAGCCTGGGACCCTGTCCCCTGTCCCTTAGGATCTCTTGCTAAATGGCCAATGTGACTAGTCCCTCCCCTGCTCAGCACCATTCACTGTCTCTCTAGTACTTTCCAGACCACTAACCACCTTGGCGCCCTCCATTCCTGGCCCTTGCTGGTTCAAGTTTTCCGTTCTCCGGGACTGACTGTCCCACTGGCACCCAAGTAGGGCAGTGTGGCCCAGCAGTTAGGCATGCTCTGCTGCTCACTGCCATGACATTAGGAAAGTCATGCCCCTTCTCCAAGCTCACTTTCTCCTCTCTAAGGGGTCATGATGAGCACTACACAGATGAGCAGGTGAGCCTGGACATACTTAGTGTGCCTTGGAGTTCACTGAGTCCATGCCTCTCAAAACCAGCCCAGGCCTGCCTGCTTGGTGAGGGGTGTCCTCCCTAGTGCCCAGAGGCATGTCCTTGGGTCCCCTCCAGACATGCAGTTGTGTGTCTGGGGAGCATCGCTTTCAAGGGAGAGGATGGTGGGGGCTGCACCATCCCTGTGTCCAGCCTGGCCTGACAGTACAAGGGAGGGTCTGAGCCTTGTTCAGGCAAGGTGAGGTCAGGGATTGACTGTAATGCATGAATTATGATAGGGTTTGGGTTTAAAGCGGAGCTATGGGGAGGGGTGCTGGTAGAGAGAGGGCGTTATGGTTGAAGTCGGGGATGGGGCTGGGAAGCAGGGGGAGGCCGGGTGGAGCCACACTCACAGGCTGCGCTGGCTGAAGGTCCTGCAGGGCGTCCACGGCCGCCAGTGCCACCGGATGCTGAGAGGAGGGGGCACCCCGTAGGCCGTGCAGGTGAGGGCCTGGCGACTATGGCGGGAGTAGATGCTGGGGGAGGAGGCCTCCTTTTCATGGATGTGGGGGGGTACTGGAGACACAGGCGGACAGCCAGTCAGTCAGCATACCCCCAAACACCCCCCCCGTCCCCCTCCCCCTCTCCTGTCCCACCCGCACCTACCATTCACCACCAGCTCCAGGCTGATGTTACGCCTCAGGCCAGCTGCGGTGTTCCACAGGGCCAGGGTGTAGATGCCCGCACTGGCCTCCGTCACCTCCTTGAGCACCAGAACATGGGGACTGTGGCGCCCGGACACTGCCTTTCTGTCCTTGTACCTAGCCCAGGGAAGGAGTTCAGGGGGCTGTGTGACCTCCACCCCAGCCCTGTCCTCCCTCCTTCCCTGAAGTGCCCCAGCCCTGACCACTAGGACACAGTCAGGAGATGGGAGAGGCCTCCCCGCCCCAGACCTGCTTCTGGACTGGGGGATAGACGGCTGTGCACCCCAGGCTCAGGACCAACGGGAGTCCCCAGGGGCCCTTGTCTCTGCCATAGGCTTCACGGGGCTGAGCTGTGAAGGAGTGGAGGCGTGGTCCCCGAGGGCGCAGCTCAGATCCTGATCACGTGGGGGTCTGGGAGCTCTGACCCTGACTCTGCCCTTCCTGGAGCTCTCCAGATGCCTGGGCTTCTTGTTGCCCTGCCCCTTTTCCCAGGGCCTTTGTGCTCACTTTCCTGCTTTGCTTGGATGCTAGACACCTGCAGGGCTCCCTCTCTCCTATATCCACCATCACCCAGCCATCAGAGCAGCTGTGTGGACCAGGAGCTGGCCCTCGGCCCTGTCCCTGCTCGTCTGCATGCTAGTGTTCACACACGCGCCTGTTGCTTGTCGGTTCCCACACTGAGCTGTACGTACGGCCACCGCCGTATGCCCTATGTGAGGAGTGGCACCCAGCACACATAGGCGCTCAGTGTTCATAGGTATAAATGGATGACTCATACCCCAAAGGAGACTCCCCTCCAGTCCTGAGTTGGGAATGAACCCAAGCTCTGGCCTCTGCCTGGAAGTAGCCCTCAGGCAGGCATCGTCTTCTGGTTTACTAAGCCAGAGAGACACGAGGAAAGCACAGCCCTCGGGATGGAAAGTAACAGCGAGGGGCATGCAGGAGGCTGGCTTTCAACTGCTGCACCACAGCCCATTTAGAAGAGGTTTGACTTGCCAGAAGTCACACAGCAGGGCAGGGCAGAGAAGGGCCAGGCTGGGAGGCCTGCTGGGCTCTGGTGCAGAATCCTGGTTGCTACTTGCTGCGTTTGTGATCCTAGGCACACTCCTTCATTGCCCCAAGCCCCCGAGTCTTCACCTGAAAACCAGGGAAACCACATGCTCCTTCTTGCAGGTGTGGTCAGGTCTCCTAAGATACAGCCTTGGGGTCAGCGTGGTGCTGGACACACAAAGGCTGCTTTGTGGGGAGGACCAGCCTGCCCACTAGATCTCTGTCTATTCACTTGCTAGTAATCACCACACGATGACCTGAAGAGTGGATCCTGGTGGGGCTATGCTCACCACTAAAGCCCTGGGGCAGGTGTCTCAGTGGACAGTGGGCCCAGTGGAGCACTTCTTGGAGGCAGATATTGACCAAGTGAGAAAAAAAAAGAAAGGGCCAGATGTGGTGGGAATGGCAAGAGGAAGTCAGCTGCCTGAGGATCAGGCCTGGACCAGATCTTTGCTGCAACAGAGCTGGCCACCCTCCCAGACAGGGTCAGTACTACTGGCCTTGGAAAGCAGGGGACAGGGCCTTAGCCCAGACTGCACCAGTGCCCTGCAGGATACTATCTCAAGTGTCCCGGTCCTGCACCAGGTGGCCCGGACGGACCCCAAAGCCTGTGCCTCACAGGGAGAGTCCCAGAAGTCCCAGGCCCAGGGCTTCCAGGGCCCTCTCGGGAGAAGCCTGCTTCCGGCCTATGGCCAGAGAAGTGGGGTGCTGGCTGAGAATGTCTGGGCTTCTTCTTGCCAAGCTCTAGCCTTTCAGAAAAGGTCATCCTGCCTGGTTGGAGGTGCTCCAGGCTAGAAAGGCGAGGCTCCCCTGGCCAATTGTGAAAGGACAGAGCAGATGAGTCCCGGGAGGCACAGGGCTTGGGCAGGAATGCCCTTCCCCTTTCCTGGCCTATTTCCCTCCTGTGTGTGATGAGAGTCAGGCTAGAGTGTGATCTCCCAGGATCAGGCTGTATGGACTGCTCAGATGGCCGAAGGGTGCATGGTGGGGTGCTGCGCCTTCCCGAGTTCTCGGGGAGCGTCTGGTGAAGGTAAAGCCACCACTGAGGGACCGTCTCTCTGACTCTTGGCATACCCTGCAAGGAGTACCTTACTCTCAGGTCACACCCAGGAGTGGGGATCTTGAATTTGTAGGCCTCCCGGAAGCTCAACTCACTGCCACACAGCTCTCGGGCCCAGCCCAGAAATCCTTGTGAAACTCTTATCATATCTCCAAAATTCTGGTTAGAAGTATCCTGGGGGAGGCAACCTGTTTGGAGAGAGCCTAGGAAACCTGAGCCATTTCTCTATGACCCCCTCCAGTAAGGGCCCTCAAGGAGGCTGAGTGGGTGCAGGAGAGTTAGATAAAGCCCTATGCTAGGCCCACCACACCCACACATAACAGGAGGCCAGTATTCACACTCTTTCACAGTTTAGCAGCAATGCAGGCCAACCTTCCCTCCAGCCAAAATATCACATGACGTGTATATTCCTTGGAATCTTCATAGGGGGTCCCCCACTCCAGGCACAGGTCCTCATCTAGGTCTCAGGAAGAAGACCCTGATAGGGGGAATTTTGCCCTTCCCTTTCTGTGGTTCTTTCTTACACTGGACTTGGTGGGTAGGGAGGGGCAGGAACAAGGGAGGTACCATTGGAACTCCGGTGGGGGATAAGCTGCCAGCTTCACGGGCAGCTTCACCAGCTCATCTCCTGCTGTGGCCTCTAGAACCGGACCCTTGAGCCACTCGACGGTGATGAAGGGCTTCTCTGTCAGACAGGAGACATCAGGGTAAAGCCAGGGCTGGTGGGGCTGACCCACCACCACCCAGGGATTCGCAGCCACCCCCAGTTGCTAGATGCCCTGCTCTCTGGGGCGTGGGAACTGGGCAGTCGATCCATTCATGACCCTCCCTTCCCTCTGGCTGGACTCCACATGACTCGGGTGCACCATGACCTATGGCCCGGGGCCCACACTGCACAAGAACCCTTGGGCTCCAGGCTTGACAACTGACACCCAACCTAGCCCAGGCCACGCTGGGCACAATGGCCTGACAGGCCGTACCATGCACAATGACCTCAGTGCTCTCCTGGAACTGCTGGATACCATTGTTGGCCTGGCACACGTATGGGCCCAAGTCACGCTGGCTGACGTTGTGGATGGTGAGGATGCTGGAGAGCTCTGTGTGAGTCTGCTGGGAGCGCCGCTCTGGTACCCACTTACCCCGCTCTGCCTGCCCAGGACCAGGGGAAGCACAGGGTCAGAGCAGGTGGGCTCTGACAGGACTGACCCCCATAGGCACCCCCCCCCCCAGCCCAACCAGCAGCAGCTCCAGAAGCCCTGGACTCAGACTGACTTTTCCTTGGCATAGGAAAACTTCCCTATCAGACAGGGGCTCCTGGGACAGAGGGAAGTACGTGTGGGCCAGACCAGGGCGAGTGTGGGCCGCGACAGGGATTCCTGGGGGTGATTCAGGCACAGCCCCTGCCAGGGATGCTGAGCTCACCTGCTTCCCTGGATAGTTCCAGTCAAAGGTGACACCTGAGTTGAACTCGGCCCACACGGTACAGTTCAGGACTAGTTTTTCCCCAACCAGCAGCTCCAGTGATCTCTTGGGGAACAGCTGGATGTCGTAGAGCTCATTGCCTGGTGACACATGTACAGGAACCCCCATGCCCTTTGTAGGACGGTGCATGTGGAGTACAGGGCGCAGGGCATCCCCTGAGACCAGCCACACCGCGGCGCCTACAGCCCCGCTGCTGGGAATTAGAGGGCTCCTGTCCTCTTTCTGCTCTTCTCCTCCCAGGACGTGGGGAGGGCCCCGCAGCCCCAGGCAGCCCCCTACCTGTGATGTGCACAACGAAGGGGTTGGACAGGAAGGCCTGGCCGCCCCAGGTGGTCTCACACTGCAGGTACAGGGCATCGCGCAGCAGAGGGGTGGGCACCCGCATGCCCCGGCGGTCATCCCACACCACCTCCTGTCCATCAGGCTGCAGTGCTGAGCTTTGCTGTAGGGACGCAGTGGCTGTCAGGGCCCAGCTTCCGCCTGCCCCTTGGCCAGACGAGTGGCCATTCTCCCAGGGACAGAACCAGAGGGCCGGATCTAGGGTGGAGATCGGGGTGGGGCTGTACCGAGCGCAGCGTGACGTTCAGGCCGGGGATGGACACCAGGCAGGGCACCCACGTGGAGTCCTTCCTATTGACCAGGAGTGTGTCTGGCTTGTTGATGAATGGCTGCTCCCAGTCTGAAGAGAGGGGACAGGGTGTGGGAGGCGGGGCAGGGTTCAGGGAGTGTCTGCCCAGGTGTGGAGCCGCAGGGCAGCCCCCCTCCCCCAGGGTCCCGGGGCTGGGGTTGCAGCCACAGATGCCAGCCACCTCTTGAGGACCCAAGACCCTGCCCATGGCTCCCGAGTACCCTTGGGGTGGGTGCTGGGCCCCCTCACCTCTCACAAACACATAGGTGCTGGCTGCAGTGGTGCCCTCGATGCGAGCCTTGATGTACTTATAGTAGCAGCGGTAGCTGCCTGTGTCGTTGGCGTGCGCCTCCTGCAGCTGCAGAACCTTGCAGTAGGGCCGGGCGTCTGTGCCTTCGCAGTCTCGCACCGTCCCCGTGTCCTCACCATCCTTCTCCTCTGGGACTGGAGCAGCCTGAGCTCCCGGCCAGGCCCACTCCAGGGGGTGCTGCCCCCTGGCGAAGGAGGCAGGACATCAAGAGAGGCCCAGGCCGCAGCCCCGGGGGGCAGTCCCTGTGGAGCCTCTCAGAGGCCCAGCCTTGCTCATAGCCAATTTCACTCAGAGGTCAGGGCAGACCAGCCCTTGGGCACATAACGCAGGGTACCCCTGAGCCCCCTGGGGCCCCTGCCTGGCTCCTGGGCCTGCACTTGGCAGGCTGTCCTTCAGAAAAGCCTGGGCCTCAGATTACAGCTGGGGCTGAAGGGAAGATAACAGCTTGGCGGTCTGTGCAGGTGGGTCTGGGGCCAGTGAAGGGTGGCAACCCAGCATCTGTGTGGCTGACCTGGGGGTGGGCATGGGGTGGCCCGGGTCAGTACGGGTTGACTCAAGAATGGATGCAGGGTGATAGTCTGTGGTCCGGGAGATTGTGAGGGCTGGGTATGGGTGAAATGCGGTAGGGTGCAGGATGCCTGTGTGTACAGGGCAGGGGATGGTCTGTGCCTCTAGGAACCTACACTGAAGCCACCCCTAAGCCTTGAGGCCTCTCTGCCTTGGGGTTGGGGTGCTGCCTTCTCAGTCCTTTGCCACCATCAGCTCCGCCTTCTGCAGTCTCCTTAGCCTGCTAGGGAGGAGGGACTCAGGCCCAAGCCCCCCTGGGTGAGGGCTGAATACCTGCAGGAGATGGACAGGCTGTCACTGGAGTCGATGACATATGTCTCTTCCGTGATGTTCAGGGCTGGTGGGGTCATGGAGTAGCCACTGGCCAGGCCTGGGTTGGGAGATAGGGTTAGTGTGGGATTGGGTCATAAGTTCACATGACGATATCGATCTGGTGCTGGCGGGCCCCTCCGCAGGGCAGGTGCTGCCTAGCCTTTCAGCCCAGAGCAGGACTGATACGATCCAAGACATCTGGGAACCTCCACCTCAGGCTCAGCCTGCCTGCTGGCTGCAGCCCCAAGTGAGCCCTGACTGAGGCCTGGGCTGAACTCAGGCCTCTGGTCCCTCAGGAGCAGAGCTGCCGACATGAAGTCAACAGGGGAGACCACAGGCTTCCTCCTACATTAGGCGAAGCCTGCAGTACACTTCCTTGGCATTAAGACGCCCCCTAGCCACTGCTTTTGAGGGGGTCCTGCACAGCGCAGCCCCCCAAACATGCCCCAGACTGAGGCCTTGGTTTCTCCCTGGGATTCTTCCTGTGGCCTTGCCCTCTTCTACATCCCATGGAATCCATCTCACATGTGCTTGGTTCCATCAGTTTCTCCTTGCCCCCAAGGGACCTTCGGGCTGCCCTTGCTCCCCACTCCCTGCTCCCCCTGCCTCAGCCCCTCCATGATTCCAACAGGTCTAACCCCCAAACAGAGAACTGCCTCGCCTGGTTAAAGACTGTCCTGTAGCCCTCCAGGACCCCGGCCCTGCTGCCCACGCGGCTTCTTAGTCTCCACCCTCCTCCCAGCAGGAGAGTGTTGCGTGCATGTGTACACGTGTGGGCATCGGCGTCTGTGGGCGTAGATCGGCGTCTATAGGACTGATGATGTGTGTGATTTTGTGCGTGTGTGTTACTGAGATGTCTGTGTGCGTGCGCATATGATCCTGGAGGAGGGTGGGAGCAGGCCCCAGGGGAGGTCTGGGCCTGGAACTCTGGCAGATGCATCCTGCCAGGACCATCCTGAGACAACAGGAAGTGAGGACTGTGTGGCTGGAGGCCCAGGGCTCTGTTCTGTCCCTCCCCCAAGTCCCTGTCCTCCTGGGGGGCACAGCCCGCTGCCCTGCCCTCGGTCCACAGGGCCAGTTCCTCTGCCCTCCCCAGTTCAGCTTCCTGAGGCTTAGAGTCTTGCCCTGGCAGCAAACTGTGGGAGGCAGACCTTGGAGGAATCCCTGCTATAGTTGGTTCTACATCACCCTGACCCCAAGCTGCCCTAGAAAGCAGCATAGGATGGCACACTCTGCACACCACGATCTCATTTCAGCATCACATGGACAAGATAGCTGCCAGGGTCTGGCCTCTTGCTGGCCCAGACTTCTCTGTGTACCACACCACCATTGGTCAGAGGCAGACGGTCCTCATTGAGCATCTAATCTAACTAGCATCTACTCCAGCCAGGGAACCTTTGGCCCTCGAGCTGGACTGCATGGCCAGCTGCTGGGACCACTATGCAGTCTCTCCTTAGCTTGAATTCAGTGCACCCCCTCCTGGCACTCAGGACAGAGGCCCCACCCTGGGGTCCCCAGGTGGGAAAGTAGCAGGTCCATTCCTTCCCAGGGTGGGTTCCGGCTCCCCATCACACTGCCTCACCTAGCCCTGGGGCTGCTCAGGTGGAGAGGCCCCACAGTGGGGAGGATTCCTTCTGGTGGTGAGGGGCTGGGAGTGGATGCCAGGAGGACACCTCTAAGGTGGGTTTTGAAAGAGAAGTAGGATTTTCCAGGCAGAGGAATGTGAATAAAGCCACTCTACAAACTGGCTTCCGACCTACAGAAGCGGAGGAGGGGCAGGGATGATGGACTTGGGTTTGGACGTGTGAAGGGTGAAAGAACCAGCTCCCAAGTGGACCACTCAGGGTTCAGGCCTGAGGCTGGCGTTTGGGCACCAGAGCAGCCAGGCAGCGGCCAGGACCTGTTTGCCCTGGGCCATTTGTGCCCCATTGTGAGGGCTCTAGTGTTATGCTGGGCTGGGAAGGTCAAGCTGGAGCCCGCTTCCCCGAGGCGCTCCTCCAGGGCATGCCCTTGGCACTAGAGCTATGGCAGTCGCCAGCCCAGCCTCCTTCGGCAGCTCTCCTTTGCTTCCAAGACAAAGCTGGGAGACCCCAGGCCTCTCCTGTCTGCCCACTCGTCTTCTTTCCAGCTTTATCGAGACATCTGAGAGGCACAGACTGCTCACTATTGTCCCAGAGTGCCAGACTTCATCCTGAAGTCTCTGTGTTCATTTTTTCACCCCGGACATTTGCACTTCCTTCCCTCCTGTGGATCTCCTTCTTTAGGTTCTAATTCACGAGTCCCTCTATAAGGGGCAGTCACTCAGGAGATACTCAGGCGGTGCTGACCCCTAGGCTCATGCTGCTAGAACACTTACTAGACTAAATCATGGTTTTCTGGTCACATCTGAACAAAGACTGCATTTCATCTTCCTAACCTTAGTACAAAAGAGGTACACACCCCAAATTGAGGATATGTATTCAAGAATACGTGGGCAAACTGGGAGACTGTGGAGCGACAGGGAGGACTGATGTGCTACAGTCTATGGGGTTGCAGAGTTGGACATGGTTTGGTGAGTGAACAACAACAAATTCAAGAATGGCAGGATGGATGAAGGATGATCAGATGAATGAATGGATGATTATGTGGAAGGATGGTGGGCTGAGTGGCTGGATGGGGTATGGAGCCTACAGGAGCTTCCTCCCTAGAGGCTACCATACCGCCAAAGGAAGCATCTGAATCACTGTGCTAAATGGGAGGTTCATCCATTATGCTTGCTGACCCTTTCACCCATCTGAGAGCCTTTCCTTTATTGCCACATGCCCTGAATTTCCCCGGTGCACCTTTCCTCCGCCGTGCCGCCCCCGCCACCACTTCCACTGGACCCCGTGTGAGCAGTAGTCTGCGCTGTACACATCCCTGGCCTCCTCCATCCTTCCTGCCTTAACTGAAACCTGCATTTCTGAGGACACCGCTGTCCCTGGGGTGGTGACTGCTCCCCACTGCACACGTTGGAGAACTCCTTGTGGTCACTTCCCCTTCTCCAGCAGCACCGCCCGCTCCCCACTAAAGCTGTCATCAGCCCTGTCCTGGTCATTTCCCCTCATTCTCTGCTCCTGGCTCTCCAGGCCCCCCAACCTCAATCCAGGCCATTTCTCAGAACTTCGGCAGCCACAGGACCGAGTCACCAGCACCCCGCCTTCGCGGTCCTCATGTACCCTGTCCCCAGCCTCCCTGCAGCCCCTCACTTCCTGGGCATACCCGGGTCTTGGTCCACCTAGAAGCTGTCCCCATCAAGTGCCTATTTTCCTGTTCTTGCTTTGCCTCCTTCGTCTCCTGCTGAGTCTCACCAGGGCTAAGTCCTTCAACCTCATCAAAACATCCAGGCCAGGAACCCCTCTGCACTGCCACCTCCTCCTGGCCCCACCTCTCTTCTGGCTTTGCGTGGCCCACAGCTCATCATTCTGAATGCTCCCTTGCCCCTGCCTGCTCCCCCAGCCCGGCAGTGCCCATGGCCCTGAGAGGCTCAGCAAGCAGCGCAAAGCCCAGGACCCGTGCTGACTCCCCTCTCTCCTGGTGGCAAAGCCTGAGCGGCCTCGGGCTGAAGTCCAGGGCGGTCCCTCCTCCTTCCCTCTCAGCACTAATGAAGTAGAGGCATCAGATGGAGACCCCTCATCTTCCCACACTCAAATCCCACACCCTTCCCATACCCAGCAGGACATTCCTGCTCCCAAGGCCAAGCCCTCCAACATGTTGGGGATCCCAACTCCCCCAGATCCGGCCTCTGCAGATCATTTCTTTCTTTTCTGGCTACCAACTTTCCTCTATGCAATCATCTCCCATCTTGTAAACAAACAAACAAATAAACAAAAACTCTCCACTTCCTTGACCCTATATTCCCTTCCCCTTTTCTACCCCCATTCATAGTAAAAATTCTCTTCGCTGCCTCCTTCCTTTCACATTTGCTCACCTTCCCACAGAGGGCAGCCTCCCTCTACTCCCTGGAGCCCCTGGCAAGGTATCCTGTAGCCTCTGTGCCGCTGCAGGAGGCTCTCCAGGGCAGAGAGCAGAGCTGTCCCCTCTTCTGCTAGCTTCTGTGAGCTCACCCTCCTCCCCTTGTCTTCCATCCCTTCTGCCCAGCACCAAATACTGTTGCTCTTAAGTGGTCGTGTTTTAGGTTGGCCAAAAAGTCCATTCAGGTTATTCCATACGATCATATGGAAAAACCTGAACCACAGTTTTGGCTGACCCAGTACTTATAAAATCTCTGCCTCCAGCCCAGAGCCCCTTCTCTCAACTGCAGCTTTAAGGGACAAAATCATGCTTAAATTTCATCAGTGACATTCCACCATACTTCAAGGGACATCCAACCTTCTGACTGTGGCCTGCCCACCACCCTCTTTCCACACCCTCTTGACCAGGAGGTGTGGCCGCTCTGGCCTCCTGCTCTTGTCTTCCAGCCCCTGGCCCCAGGCTGTTCCATAGCACGCCACGCTCCTTCCTACCCCAGGCTTTTACACACGCCACTCCTCCTGATGAGCCTCTGCTCACACGCCTTGTACAGCCGGGCCCTTCTCACTTTCAGGCCTCAGCGTAGACATGGCCTCTGCACTCCCACCCCCAAAACCTATTCTTGTCATAATATGTAATTTTGTCATTTACTTAGGTTATGTTTTTCCATTTCCTCTCCTAGACAATACGTTTCAATGGGGTAAGGACCCAAACGGTCCCTTTTCCAGCCCACTCCATGCCTAGCACCACACTTGACACAGAGCCAAGTCTCCATAAACCCTTGTTGAATGAATAAACAATCGGACAGATGAACCAAAGGACAAATGAGTGGATGGATGGAAGAATGGATGGGTGGAAGGGTAGAAGTGTGGAAAAAAGAAAGGGTGGCTAGATGGAAGGACAGATGGACAGTCAGAAGGAGGGATGGGGAGAAAGACGAATGGATGGATGGAGAGAAGGATGAATGGATGGCTGACTGAATGAATGGTTGGTTGGCTAAACAAACCTCTGCGGTCAACCTTTGGGTTAAAACTCTGTCAAACCTTGTGACTTTGTGAAAGATTCCAGTTTTAAAGGCCAGGTCCCCTGGTGACCATGAATAGCCCAGACTGCTCCGCAGCTGGGGGCGGTTCAGGCCTGTGCTGCCATGCCTGAGGCTCTATACTGCCCAGCCCCCACACGCAACCCCAAAGAAGGCGCATCCTTCCTGCCTGGCTGTTGTCTGTCCCCGCTGTCCTTCCCTTCCCGAAGCAGGAAGCACTGTCATCCCTGCCTCTGCTGCACTCCCCCTGCCTTCCTGTTCCTGGCCCAGGAACTGGCTTCTTCCTTCCCCTGGCCAGCAGCCCTGGCCCCCTGGCCTGAGCAGAGCAGTCAGGGTAGGCGCCAGGCCGAGGTCAAGGGGCCAGAGTGCATCCCTCCTCTTCCCTGTGCTGTCAGCAGCCTTGGGCAGGGGGGCCCTGGGGTCAGCCGCAGGTGCTGGGCATGGGAGCAGCACACCGGCATCCTGGGCGAGGGCAGACAGGAGGGTGGGAAGGCCGGCGGGCTAGATGCTGACCACATCCCAGCACTTGGCGCCTCATTTGATCCTTACACTTACTGGAAGGGAGGGACGGATTGGGAGCCCAGTCAACAGGGAGGACACTGAGGCTCCAGCCTCCACGTCAGCGGTAAGCAGCAGCTGTGCAGGAGCCCAAGTCTGCCCAAGTCCAGGCCCGTCCCTGCCTGGGACCCAGCCCTCACACTTCTCCGTCTCCTCGTCTCCATTGCCACCGCTAGTGCCAGTCTCCTGACCTCTCTGCTTCCTAGCAGTCTCCTCCCTGGCCTCCAATTTGTCCCTCAGCCCAAAGGACACCTTCCCTGGCTCCTTGTGGCCCTCCGGATCTGTAAAGGCCCTTGGCCCGGCCTCCAGAGCTCTGCCCTGCCCCACTGGCCCCCTTCCTGGCCAGTTTCACCTCCCGGTGCTTCTGCCACACAGTCAGGATATCAGCCACACCCAACGTCCCCCGCTGAGCACCCCAGGCACTCATCTACCACACAGGAAAGGGCTGTGTCACTGAGCGGCTCCTGAGGGCCAGGATGTCCCTGGGCCACGTCTCTGTCCTGAGGCCCAGCACAGCCAACCCAGGCCCGTGATATCAGGATGGTGCTCCAGCTCGGGGGTGCCATTCCACCTCTGGCAGTGTGTGGCAGTAGTGGTTTTTGCATTTGGCAATTTCCTATTTCAGGCCCTGTCATGATCACCCAGTGGATAACAGGGGCTGTACAGCAGTTCTGGTAGTCAGATCCATGGTCTCCTGAGCAGCTGTGCCCTGCAGACTGGAGGCAAGCTGAGGGGGAAGCACTGGGGCCAGGCGAGGCCAGGTGGGGGCTCTGTGCAGCAGTCCCAGGGCTCAGCCAAGCTGGAGAGCCTGCTCTCCCTTCACTCTTGGGGCCGGGCTTGTGCACTGACCTCGGGGGAAGGCTCACGGCGTGTTCTGCCTTGGCGTTCTCCCCAGCTCCAAGTAGATGGCAGTCTCTGTGCTTCCAGAGAACAAGGGTGAGGGCATCGGTCCTCCTGCCTCCCGCCCTGCGGGGCTGAGAAGGCTAAGCCGGGAGGGGCTGTTCAGAGAGAGTGCTCAGCCCTGAGAGCCCAGCTGTGTCCCCGCCAGTGTCACTCTGACTGTATGACCTTGGGCAAGTCACTTCCCCCAATCCACACTTATGACATGAGAATTGTCCCCGGGATCACTGAGTACCACAGACCACAAATAACGTACTATCACACGAAGAACCGTGGTAAGATATGCTGTTGCAGGCTGAGGCATACTGAGAGCCTCTTCCAGCTTTGGAAAAGCTTTGCCTTTCACAGCTGGAGCAGCTAGTGTGATTTGGTGCTCTGGCCACAGTGCCAAGGTTTGGGGCGATCAGATAAAGTCTTACCAGTGGAAGGGAGTGTTCACATGAGTTGAAAAGGACTTTGTGGAATGAATAAGAAATCGCTGGTCCAGGAGGAGGGCGCAGAGGGCAGAGGGCCCTGTGGCAGAGTGCTGGTGACCTTGGGCTGTCAGGCAGGCAGAGCTGTCAGGGCGGCGGTGCACAGCGTGGGGCAACAGGCCCCAGAGTGGGGCCACGGGTCACAGGCCTAGCCGTAGGCTCTTGGCAGGCTCATTTAACTGGAGCCCTGCTCAAGGTGTGCTTCCTCCTCCTAGAGTTGGCCCCAAGACTTCAAGCCCACCTCTGAGCTCCCCCACCCTCCCTGGCAGCTCTCCTGAGCTCCAGCCCTGGGGGGCTCTGCTTCCCCGATGTTTCCTGCCAAGTGCCCCCAGCCCTAAGACCTAGACCATCCCCACTACTGAGGAGGACAAGGAGCCACAGGGCAGCACAGAAGTGTCCCCGAGCCCAGATAAGCAAGCATTTAAAGGGTAGAGAATTCCCAGTATTGGCAAGGCTGTGAGCAAACAGGCACTCACAGAAATGAAAATGATGCTCATTCACTTTGACCCTCAGATTCTGCTTACTCCAATACATCCTGTTACAACAACAGACAACAAGCGCAAACACTTTCTGTACGCCAGCACAGCCTACACACTTGTGCGTACCACACCCCTCTATTGCTCCCCTGAAAGAAGAAAGTGACAATGTTAGTCACTCAGTCATGTCCAGCTCTTTGTGACCCCATGGACTGTAGCCTGCCAGGTTCCTCGGTCCATGGAATTCTCCAAGCGAAAATACTGAAGTGGGTAGCCATTCCCTTCTCCAAGGGATCTTCCCAACCCAGGGATCAAACCCAGGTCTCCTGCATTGCAGGCAGATTCTTTACCATCTGAACCACCAGGGAAGCCCCCTGAGGTGGGTACTATCCTGATCATTTTGCAGAAGAAAAAACTAAGACACAGAGGTTAAGTTAACTAGTCAGAGATTACCTTTGGGTGACAGGATTATGGAAACTGCTGTTTCCTCTATACCTTCTCAGAACCAGCATCAACAGCAGAGTGGCTGGAAGCCTCAGGGTTGCTTCTCGCCTCTCCCTACCACCCTGGCAAAGTGCTTTGCACTCCCAGAGCTCCAGCATTGAGCAGCAGATGTCCTCTAGCCCGAGTGTGACCCCTTGACATTCCGGGACTGCCCTTTTCAGCCCCTTTCTTTGCCATCCGACTGGCCAGCCTCAGTGTCCCATCCCTAGGTTACCACTCTTTCGTCTCCCCACTAGTCCAGGCCTTTCGCAGTGTTTAGAGGATCCTTTGAGAACACAAATCCTTCTTCTACCTAAAACCATTTCCTGCCTCTCTGCTGCTTGGAGATGGAATCTGAGTTTCTCATATGACTCTCTAGTCACTCTTGTCACTTGCCTGGTACCTGCTCCAGCCCTAGGCTTGCATTTTTAGGTTCCTGGGAGCCTCTCTGCACATTTCCACAGCTTCATGCAGCAGCCTGACTGATTACACTCAACAGTTCCTCAACGCAAGGGTTAGATCCTTTCCTGGGTGGCATCACCAGCATGGGACTTGGCCCTGGCTTGCTCTTGACTGGCTTTGAGGATCCAGGGAACAAAATTAGAGTGCACAGCATGTGAGCAGAGGCAGAGGTGGGGACGGAGGGGCAGAGGCCCTGCACTGAAGCCCGCACACCTGTCAGGGGCAGATCCAGGGGGAGCAACGTGTCCAGTGGCATGCTGTTTGTGAAAGCTCTCTGGGGCATCGAGGTGAAAATGTCCACGAGGTGGTCAGCAATTTAGGACCTCACATGCCCACCTTGCTGGAATATGGACACACCAGCTATGCCTGCCACTTCCTCCTCCTTAGCCCTTATGCCATGTGGCACCAGACCCCAGACACCTGTCACTTCCCTCAAAGCTGCTCTGACAATCTAAAGAGCCATTTCACCCCCCTAATTTTCTAATTAATTTTACTAATCTCCAAATTGAGGACAATAGCCTATGTCACAAGGTTAAAATCTTCACACACCCTGTGTGGAGAAATTTGATTAACCATTTCAGACTGAGGTGGGACTCACTGGTAGTGTGCGCGCGCGTGTGTATGTGTGTGTGTGCATAAGTGATGCTTCACACAAACAAAACTTCATTAGGTAGAATTCTGAAGAGCTTTGAGGATGGTGTTTAGGTTGGATAAGGATGAGAGCCTCCCGTGAACCTACCCTAAAACTTAGATTCTGTGCTCCTGGGGCACACAAGGGGTGGGGAATGAAGCTCTCTTCCTGCCCCAGCAGATTCCTCCCACTTGGTGCAGCATCACCTTCTGCCTGAAATTCTTAGCAGCCTCTCGCATGTATGTGGAGCAGAAGAAAGCTCACACACTGAGATTGTGGTGTGGGTGCAGGCTAGGTGGATATGGGGCTTGGGCTCCTCTTGGAGGAGGCCCTCTAGCAGGAGGGCCTGTACCACCAGCCCAAGGGGACCGAGGAAGGCTCAGATCTGTGTTTCAGAGTGGTCCTGCTAAAGCAATTTTTGGAAGCAGGGAGTTTTGGAGAGGCTGAGTGGGACTGTAGGGTGCTTGAGTATCCTCAAGGGGTGAGATGGGGGAAGAGCACCCTAGTAGGTGCAGGGCGCCCCGTGCAGCAGTCATGGGTGCAGCCAGCTTTACCAGGCAGTTGCCCTGGCCTTTCTGGGGTCAGGGCTCTGCTCTGTGGCGGCAGGACGGGCAGTGTTATCAGACAGCCCAGCTGGCTCAGAGGTGGCCCCCCAGTGCTGCTAAATCTGGGCCACGGGCTCCTGCTGCAGGAAGAGGGAACGCAGGCAGGATGTCCTCTCCTGTGGCCGGCAAGTCCTTTCCCATGAACCCATGCTGACCTCACTGGCCACGTGGCGGGGCTCCCCCACTTGCCACCCTGACTTGTGCGTGCTCACAGGGCCACCCGCACCCCATCCGGCCCTCGGAGATGGGGGTGGCCTGGGACACTGGAGCCAGGCAGGGCTGTGCCTCTTTCGGGCCACACCCAGCCTCAGTGGCAGCCAGTCCCAAAGCCTGCATCTTCCTGCTCCCAGACTTCTCCTTTCAGTGTGACCGGAAAACGGAGATCCCAGAGGAAGCCAGTGTCTGAAAAGGATCGAAACTCAGGAATCCCTGGCTCCAGCTGGACACGTTGGCCATGTCTTGTTCAGAGGTCGGTGCAAGGAGTGTGGGAGTCTCTGGACTCCTCTCCCTACCCATCCCCCTTCGCCAAGGGATATCTCAGGACTGTGGGGCACAGACTAGGTCCTAGTGGGAAGAAATCTGCATGGTGGGGGGGAACACCAAAATGGCAGCAGGAGGGGTGTAAGCTAGATGCAGGAAAAACCTTCCCCTCATGACTGAGACCCCACTTAATTTCCCCGGATTCCCTGACTTCCCTCTATCATATCACACTCCCAACTTTCTTCCTTCCTGCCTTTGACTGGAGGCCCTGCCTCCCCAGTGGAACGCCTCATTTTCCCCATCTCCTCCTCTTCTCAGGGTTCCCGGCTGGTAAACAATTTCATGATCTATTCTGCCACTTCAGCCAGAGACTGGCACTCGTCCCTCTCTCTCCACCATGCCCTGCTGCCTCCTTCCCTGGTATATCTCCTGGGTGCACCTGCAGCTTCCTTGCTGTGGCCTTGCCTCTGCTCTTGCCCCTCTGGCGATGCCTTCAGGGGAGTCTGACCCTGTGGCTCCCCGCTACACCCCCTTCCAGGTGTGCCGCTAGCTCCTGCGTCTCCATTTCCTGTCTCTTTCACTCCATTGCTCTGCCCCCAGGACTTTAGCCTCATCTGATCACCACCTGACTTTTCTGTCTCTGGGCCTTTGAGGCAGTCTTTGTCCTACTTGGAACCCCTTTCCTGGAGTCTGCAGACCCCTCAAGGAAGCTCCAAGCTGGAAGCAACTTGGTGGAGCCCACACCGCCAGCTGGACCACACTAGGCTCACTGAGCACTATCACCCCTGGGCTACGATGTCATGGTTGTGCCCCTGCAAGTCTGGCACTTGAGAAGCTCCTGCAGAATGGACTTGGTCCAAATCTTCCCTTTGCCACCCTGAGCAGACACTATAGCTTTCACCTTGCACAGGACTATAGTCCCCTTCACTGGTTAGGCTGCCTGCCACTGCCTGGGGGTCAGGGTGGGGGTGGCACAGCAAGGAGATGGCCAGACAGTCCCCTTGTCACACCTCATGCCCAGCCTGGCGCCTGGTCATGCGGACACTGTGCTGTGGGGAGGCAAAGACTCCTTCGGCCACACTGACCCAGTGCCTCCAGCATGCTGGGTCTGTGAGCACGCCTGTATGTGAGTCCTCAGAGCACTGAGCTAAGGCCAGTGCTGTACCTGCACTGACTCACATGCCTGCCCCTCTCCCACACCTCTGTCCACACCTGGCCCTGGCTCAGGGCTGAGGAGCAGGGACGGGAAAGAGCTGGGATGGTCATGAGTGTCTCAGCCGTGGCAGGAACCAGTAGCCTCATGGCTGGCCAACCAAGCTTCCTGGCAATTGCCTCCTTCCCCACATGTCCCTGAGCTGACTGCCCACTGTTCAGAGGCACAGACAGCCTCTCTAGAGTCTAAGCCCCAAGAGATAAAGCCTGTAGGAGGTGGCCTCTGCCATCTGCCTTCTCTAGAGGGACACGATTGGGGTAAGGAGTCCAGCCCCAAGCACAGCCCCTCAGAGCGTGCCAGCTTGTTGCAGTGCTATGTGTGGGCAAACTGAGGCATAAGGAGAGGAAGGGAGGGGTCCAGGCAACACAGCAAGTAATTTAGGGGTAGAGCCAGGAAGGAGCCAGCTCTGGGACAAACACCACATCTCTGAGGGTCGCCTTCGGGCCAGGCTGCTCACCTGCCAGCACATGGCCTCCCACTGGGGCTGCACTGGAATGTCTGAGCTTCTGCTCCAGCACTCCCATCAGTCTAGGGGCTTCTCAGGTCCTCTTCAGCCCCAAAGTGGCTGGCACAAGTATAAGGCTCAGGGACTGTGGCAATGGTCTGCTCTCAACGGGTTATCTCCCTACCAGCCGTGCCCTGGTCCAGCCAAGGCCGTCCCCCTCCACGGGCCCCTTAGCTTCATTCTTTCTCTTCTCCCTCACTGCCCAACTTTGGTAAGAATCACCTGTACTCACTGCGAGACTGACTTATCCCCCCTCTGTCTGCCACCTTGCACTCTGCTCTACTCAGGAGCACCAGGACGTGAGTCTCTCCTGGTTTTCCTTACACTCTGCACATTGGATGTTTTCTATCTCCCTGGAAGCCTCTCGCTCTCTGGTCCCCTCTTTGGGGAAGATGGTCCCATCCTGGGACAGCTTCCTCTTCAGCCTCTCTCCTGAGCCTTGGACACTATACCCACTGCCTGCTGGATGTCTTCTCAAGGCGGGATATCCCACTCAGCCCTGAAGTCCAACCACGGCACCTGTGAAAGCCTGGGCCTGGGAAGGGTGCAGGGGAGCAAAGAAGGGCCAAGAGGCAGCCCCTCTGCTCAGACCTGCCCTGACTTGGAGGCCAGAAGTTGTCTTCTTCTATCCTCCTCCCCCTAGGTTCACCCACACTTCCCTTCACTCCACTCTCCCCAGCCCTTCAGCCCATATAGACACAGAGAATGGGGTTCTTGTATCCCAAAGACCTGGGTTGAACATGTCCTTTACTACTGGCTTCCTGAGGACTTTGGGGGAAGTTACCCCTGTCCTTGGTTCAAGTGTTCCCGTTTGTAAAAAGGGTCTAACATTTCCTTGTGAGGATTAAAAGAAATGAAACATGTAAAGCCAGTATTCAAAGCCAACAGTGTTTAAAAATAGAGGTATCCATTTCTCCCTTCAGATCTTTCAGAACTACTCCCTCAGACACTGGGGACCCATGATCGGTCCTCCGCCCTCTGACCCCCAGGGTCACTGGATCTCTCATGGGCTTCCAGCTCATCTGCCTCTCATTCCTGATGCTTTCCCCATGACATCTGCAAACAGCCACCCCTCCCTCAATCCCCAAACTCTCTTCCCTCCGATCGCTCAGAGGCAACCTTTAGCCATGTTCCCATCACCTGTTTCCACACTGCCTCTCCTGTGTTGAAGACCGTTCTTTGCAGCCCCTGCCTTATGATCCTTAGCTTGGCCATCCAGGGTGCTACCCCCCAAATATGGCGAGGGCCGGCCTTCTGCCTCCCCTGCCATGCTGATCACTTACGAGCTGCTGACTCAAGATCAGCCTCAAAATCCAACAACTGCGCCCAGTTTTCCCGGACTACGCCTGATTCCCTGCATCCCTTGGGACTGCTCCATCCCAGCAGTCCTTGGCCTGGGGAAAGTGAACAGCAACCAGAGTTCCCTCAGGAATGCTGATCTCGAGCGCAGACTAGAGTCGCGGGGAAGTGCGCCTCCGAGACTACGACCCGGCGGGGACTGCAACCTCTGCGCTGGGGGACAACCTCAGCGCGCGCTGATCGCAGGATAGAGTAGTGCGGTGCCCCGACTCCGCAGAAAAGCGTGTAAGCAAGCGAAGGATCCAGGCTGAGGATGCAGCGCGAAGGGGCCCGGGTCCAAGGGAGCTGAACCATAGACCGTGGAGTGAAGTCGAGAACCCATCTCCACGCTGCTGGGCTGCCCCGCGGCCCGTCCTCTCCCTTTCCTCATCCCGGCAAGCCCGGCCCGACTCTCTGTGCTCCTTCCGGGATCTGAATTCCTGGCTCTCAACCCTGTCTCCCCTCGTGCCCAAGGGTCCCGCGGGCCCCGTCCCCCGACCGGTCTCGCGTCCGTGCAGTCCCACCATTTGCCCAGGGAAAGCGTCCCCGCTCGTGGCCAGCTGCGCACTGGGGCCGGCGGAGGGCTCACCACGCTCGTTGTCGAGCAGTCCGAGGCAGAGCCACAGGCGCAGGCACAACGCGGCACCCCGCTGCATCTCCGGCCGCGGTGGCGCGGATCAAACGTGCGACCGCGGCTCGCGCTTGAGTGTGGGCGCGAGGCACCGCGCAGGCGGGGCCGGGGCGGGGCTGCGGCCGGGGCGGGGCTCCCGCGGCGGCCTTGGCCTCGGAAAGCGGCCCTCGCACCTCTTAGGACCGCCCTCTCGCCCAGGAGACTGCCGCAGAGACGTGAGGGTGCTGGCGCGAGGGAGGGCTGGTCCGCGCCCCACTTCCGAGTCAACCGCAACCCTTCAGGTTGGCCATTGTGAGTTAAAAAGGGCACGAACCCAGCCGCCAAGATTGGACAAAACGTGGCAGCACGTATTTTTCTGTAATTTCCTTCAGTTAATAAATACTATGTTTAAAGTAGGAAAAAGAAGAAAGCAATATAATTTAAAATAGCAATATATCAAATCTTTGAGACCGTTCAGTAAACTTTATCTTACCGCCTACGTGGTGTAGATGGAGACTGGACCCTTGGGCCAGGCACCCAGTATAACTAACCTCCATCCTGCAGGCATGTCCTCTTTAGATTTCCTCCAAATAGTTTTGCTCTGAGCTCATTCAGAAGTCCTTTCATCAGGTGACAGTTTGCTCTCTGACTTGGCAACCCTTTCATAGACTTCCTTTCTCTTTTCAGGTCTGTCTCTAGATTTTTCCTATTTAAAAACAAATCCCATGAGCATGACTGTCTCCCTCTTCTGCTTTCATAATCACACTTTTACTATCCCTCCCCCTACCACCTGCAAAAGTCCATTCATCCTTGTCAAAAACCGTTGATGAAAACAATTGTTACTGAATCTCTAATGCAAGAAAGAATGGAACTTAAGTTGTAATCATATATGGAATATTTAATAAATAATGTGAAAGGTAGGCAACCAAATAAACGAAGTTAGATCCTTTTCCTCAACCACATGTTGCTTTTCTTTCAACTTTTGTTGTTAGTTTTAACATATTGAAATTTGGTTTTAATATATTGTATTTAGTTTAAATACGTTGATATATAATCAAGGTACTATAAATGAGAATTTTAAAGCAAACACTTCTGTTTCAGTCCCACAGATTAAAGAATATAAAATGGCACAAGCTTTCCAGAAGCTTGCCCTTTCTCCTCCTTAACCCCCAAATCCTGGCTTTATCATTTCGCTGCTTTTCTTTATCATTTTATTTCCCAGATATATTTTGCTTGTTTTTAACCTGGCCTTATCATTTCCCTGCTTTTCTTTATCATTTTATTTCCCAGACATATTTTGCTTGTTCATTGCATAATCTTTTGCTCAGCATCTTTTGTGAGATTCATGTGTATTGCTATGAAGACCTATGAAAAAGTGAGTGTTAGTCATCTTGTCTGACTCTTTGTGACCCCATGGACTGTAGCCCACCAGGCTCCTCTGTCCATGGAATTCTCCAGGCAAGAATACTGGAGTGGGTTGCCATTTCCTTCTCTAGGGGATCTTCCTGACCCGGGATTGAACCTAGGTCCCCTGCATTGCAGGAACTTTACACACTGAGCCACTGGGCATGCCCTATACTTCACTGAAGACCAACACTTCACTCATTTTCACTGATGCATAGTCTTCTGTGTGATACAACACAGTTCATTTGTGCACCTACTGTTGATGGAAGTTTGAGTTGTTACCAGTTTCCAACTTTTCTGCTACAAACATATGTTTTTTGGTATACATGTGCCCTGTTCTCTAAGTTACATGTACAAGAGTGACACTACTAGATTTCTTCTACTTTGTGGTTGGTACCAACTATTCTTCCCTTATTTGTACACTTTGCACTGTGATTAGTTCCCTGTGTTCCACACCTTCACTGACACGTATGTCAGTTTTAATTTTTGAATTTAGCCATTTTAATTGATTTGTAGTGGCATCTCTTTATGGTTTTCACTAGATTTTCCCTAATTAATGTTGAATTTGAGAACATCTTGTATAATTTTCCATTTGAATGTCAAGTCTTTTGCTTCTTAGCACTTCCTATTGTCTTTTTTGTATTGATTTGTAGGTTTCTTTTTTCTTTTGGCTGCTGAAATGTTTTAATCTATTTTTTTAAACTTTTATTTTGTATTGGGATGTAGCCAGTTAACAAACAGTGCAATGTTGTGATAGTTTTAGGTGAACAGTGAGGGGACTCAGCCATATATATATATATATATATATATATATATATACCCCAAACTCCCCTCCCATCCAGACTGTTACATAACATTGAACAGTGTTCCATGTGCTGTAACACTAGGTCCTTGTTGGTTATCCATTTTAAATATAGCATTGTGTACATGTCCATTCCCAAATTCCTAATTATCCTTTCCCCCTGTCCTTCCCCTTGGCAACCTTAAGTTTGTTCTCTAAGTCTGTGAGTCTCTTGTTGTTTCGTAAGTAAGTTTCTTTGTATCATTTCTTTTTAGATTCCACATATAATGGATGTCATACAATATTTCTCCTTCTATGTCTAACTTACTTCATTAAGTATGACACTGTCTATGTCCATCCATGTTGCTGCAAATGGCATTATTTTGTTCTTCTTCGTGGCTGAGTAATATTCATATATATATATATATATATATATATATATATGTACCACATCTTTATCCATTCCTCTGTCGATGGACATTTAGGTTTCTTCCATGTCTTGGCTATTGTAAACAGCACTGCAATGAATATTGGGATGCATGCATCCTTTCGGATCATGTTTTTCTCTGGATATATGCCGAGGAGTGGGATTGCAGTGTCATATGGTAGCTCTATTTTTAGTTTTTTAAGGAACTTCTTTACTGTTCTCCATAGTGGCTGTATCAATTTACATTTCCACCAACAGTGTGGGAAGATTCCCCTTCTCTTCACATCCTTTCCAGCATTTATTGTTTGTGGATTAAAAAAATTAATTAGTTTGTTTTCACTGGAGAATAATTACTTTACAGTATTGTGGTGGTTTTTGCCATACATAGACATGGACCAACCACGGGTGCATATGTTTCCCCCAACTTGAACCCCCCTCCCATCTCCCTCCCACCCCATCCCTCTGGGTTGTCCCAAAGCACCAGCTTTGAGTGCCTGCTTCATGCAACAAACTTGCACTGGTCATCTGTTTTACATATGGTAATATACATGTTTCAATGCTATTATCTCAAAACATCCCACCCTTGCCTTCTCCCACAGAGTCCAAAAGTCTGTTCTTTACATCTATGTCTCTTTTGCAGACTTGCATATAGGATTGTCATTACCATATTTCTAAATTCCATATATATGCATTCATATACTGTATTGGTGTTTCTCTTTCTGACTTACTTCACTCTGTATAATAGGCTCCAGTTTCATCCACCTCATTAGAAATGACTCAAATGCATTCTTTTTTATAGCTGAGTAATATTCTATTGTGTATATGCATCACAACTTCCTTATCCATTCATCTACCAACAGACATCTAGGTTGCTTTTATGTCCTAGTTATTGTAAACAGTGCTGCAATGAACTTTGGGGTACATGTGCTTCTTTCAGTTCTGGTTTCCTTGGTGTGTATGCCCAACAGTGGGATTGTTGGTTCGTATGGCAGTTCTATTTCCACTTTTTAAAGGAATCTTGTTTGTGGATTTTTTTGGTAATAGGCATTCTGACTGGGGTGAGGTGATATCTCATTGTAGTTTGGGCTTCCATTTCTCTAATAATTGGAGATGTTAAACATCTTTTCACGTGCCTATTGGCCATCTGTATGTCTTTGGAGAAATGTCTATTTAGGTCTTTTGCCCATTTTTTGAGTGGTTGTTTGTTTTGATGCCATTAGGCATCATTTGCTATTTGTAAAATTTGGAAATTAATCCCTATTGGTCATATCATTTGCAAATATTTCCTTCCAATTTTTGGGTAGTCTTTTCATTTTGTTTATTGTTTCCCTTACTGTGCAGAAGCTTTTGCATTTATTTTTGATTTTATTTTTATTATTCTGGGAAACAGATTGAAGAAGACATTGCTGTGGTTTATGTCAGAAAGTGTTCTGCCTATGTTTTCCTCTAGGAGTTTTATAGTATCTGATCTCATATTTAGGTCATTAATCCATTATGAGCTTATTTTTGTGAATGGTATTACACAAAGAATGATCTAATTTCATTTTTGTTTTTACATGTAGCTATCCAGTTTCCCCAGCACCATTTGTTGAAGAGACTGTCTTTCCAACATTGTGTAATCTTGCCTCCTTTGTCATAGATTAATTTGTCATAGGTGCATGGGTTTCAGGGTTTTCTATCCTGTAACATTGATCTATAGTTCTACTTTTGTGCCCGTATCATACTATTTTGATGAATGTAGCTTTGTAGTATAGTCTGAAGCCAGGGAGCCTGATTCCTCCAGGTTTATTGTTCTTTTTCAAGATTGATTTGGCTATTTGGGGCCTTTTGTGTCCTTATACACATTTTGAGATATTTTTCCTAATTCTCTGAAAAATGTCATTGGTAGTTTGATAGAAATTACACCAAGTCTATAGATTGCCTTGGGTAGTTTAGTCATTTTGACAGTATTCATTCTTACATTCCACAAACTTGATATATCTTTCCATCTGTTTATGACTTTGATTTTTTTCATCACCATCTTATAGTTTTTGGAGTACAGGCTTTTTATTTCCTTAGGTAGGTTTATTCCTAGGTATTTTATTCTTTTTGATGTGATAGTAAATAGAAATCTTTCTTAATTTCTTTTTCTGATCTTCCATTGTTAGTGTATAGAAATGCAACAGGTTTCTGTGTATTAACTTTGTAACCAGCAACATTACCAAGTTCATTGATGAGCTCCAGTAGTTTTCTGGTACCACCTTTAGGATTTTCTACATATAGTATCATGGCATCTGCCATTAGTGACAGTTTAACTTCTTCTCTTCCAATTTGGATTCCATTTACTTCTTTTTCTTCTTTGATTGCTGTAGCTAAGACTTCCAAAACTATGTTGAATAAAAGTGGCAAAGCAGATAGAAGAAGTAAGAACTACAATCCTGCAGTGGCTAGAATGAAAACCACAACACAGAAGGTTAATCAGAATGAAGAAGCAGAGTGTTAGTTCCCGAGATGAAGGGACAAGACGAAACCCCAGGGGGAGATTCTGGTTCAAGTTGGCAGAGTAGAAGAACCTGTGCTCCTCTCCTCCTTTGCAAACACCAAAATTGCAACTAGTTGTTGAACAGCCATCGACAGGAGGATGCTGAAACCCAGCAAAAAAGATACCATACATCCAAAGACAAAGAGGAAACTGCAACGAGATGGTAGAAGGGATGCAAACACAATAAAATAAAATCCTATACCCACTGAGTGGGCAACTCACAACCTGGAGAACCATATAATACCAACGAATCTCACTGTTATGAAGGTTCTGAGCCTCATATCAGGCTTCCCAGCCTGGGAAGCTGGCAAAGGAATTGGAAATCCCCAGGAAGTCTGACTTTGAAGGCCAGTGGGATTTGATTTTAGGACTTCCACAGGACTGGGGGAAACAGAGACTCATTCTTGGATGGCACATACAAAATCTTGTGCACACTTAGACCCAAGGGAAAGGAGCAGTGATCCCACAGGAGACTGAACTGGACTTACCTGCTAGTGTTGGAGGGTCTACAGTGGAGGAGTGGGGTGACAATGGCTCACTCCGGATGGGGGCACTGGCAGCAGCAGTCCTGGAAAGAACTCCATGGCATAAGTCCTCTTGGAGGTCACTGTTAACCCTTTTATAGAGTCCCCATAGACCCCAGGGCTGCATCCCCATAGGCCAAACAACTAACAGGAAGGGAAAGCACCACCACCCATCAGCAGATTTTTAGATTTAAGTTTTATTGAGCTTGGCTCTGCCCACCAATGCCCTGTTTTCCCCACCACCAGTGCCTCCCATCAGGAAGCTTATACAAGCCTCTTAGCCTCATCCATCAGAGGGCAGCAGCAGAAGAAAGAAGAACCACAATTCCACAGTGGCTAGAATCAAAATGACACCACAGAAAGTTAACCAGGATGAAGAAAACATAGGGTTTTGTCCCAGATGAAAGGGCAAGATAAAACTCTAGACAAACAACCAAATGGAGATAGGCAACCTTCCAGAAATAGAAATCAGAACAATGATAGTGAAGATGATCCAAGATTTGGGGAAAAGAATGGAGGCAAGAAATAATTACCAATGACCTAGAAAACTAAAGAACAAACAGAGATGAACAATACACTAGAAGGAATCAATTAGCAGAATAAATGATGCAGAAGAATGGATAAGTGACCTGGAGGGCAGAATGGTGGAAATCACTGCTGCAGAACAGGATGTAGAAAAATGAATGGAAAAAAAAAAGACAGCCTAAGAGACCTCTGGAACATTAAATGCACTAACATTCGCATTATAGGGGTTCCAGAAGAAGAGAGAGAAATGACCTGAGAAAACATTGAAGAAATAATACCTGAAAACTTCCCTAATATGGGAAAGGAAATAGCCAACCAAGTCCAGGAAGCATAGAGTGTCTCAGGCAGGATAAACCCAAGGAGGAACACACCAAGACACAGAGTAATCAAATGAAGGAAAATTAAAGACAAAGATAAAGTATTAAAAGCAACAAGGGGAAAACAACAAATAACATAAAAGGGAACATCCATAAGGTTATCAACTGATTTCTCAACAGAAACTGTACGACTCAGAAGGGAATGGCATGATACACTTAAAGTAATGAAAAAGAGGAACCTATAGCCAAGAATATTCTAACCAGCAAGACGCTTGTTCAAATTTGACAGAGAAATCAAAAGTTTTACAAACAAGCAAAAGTTAAGAGAATTCAGCACCACCAAACAAGCTTTACAACAAGTTCTAAAGGACCTCCTCTAGGCAGAAAATGCAAGCCTAGGAAAAGACCTACACAAAATAAACCCAAAACAATTTAGAAAATGTTAATATGATCATACATATCGATAATTACCTTAACTGGAAATGAATTAAATTCACAAACCACTAGGCAAAGACTGGCTAGGCAGATGAAAACATGTGCATATATATAATAATTTTCCTTCCACTTACCACATCATTCCACTTAACCCCCAAATTGTATATAATTATTTTATATTGTTAGGTTAATCATGTTTCCTTTATGGCTTGCAATTGTAATTATATTTTATATTTTGTCCAGCTATTGATTGTGAAAAGTGGTAAAGATCTTTTACTATTGTGATTATGTCAGTATTATTCACTTAATATCATGGTATCATGATTGGTCAACAGAAAACAATAGAAAAAATAAAATTAAAGTGGTGAGAGTTGACATTCTTGTCTTTTTCCTGATCTTAGAGGAAATACTTTCAGCTTTTCACTATTGAGTATGATGCTAGCTGTAGGTTTGTCATATATGATCTTTATTATGTGGAGGTATGTACACTCTATGCCCACTTTATAGAGAGATTTTACCATAACTTGGTGCTGAATTTTGTCAAAAGCTTTTTCTGTATTTATTGAGATGATCATATGGTTTTTATTCTTCAATTTGGTGATATAGTGTAACACATTGATTGATTTGCACATGTTGAAAAATGCTTGCATCCCTGGGCTTTCCTTGTGGTTCAGTTGGTAAAGTATCTGCCCACAATGCAGGAGACCTGGGTTTGATCCCTGGGTTGGGAAGATACCCTGGAGAAGGGAAAGGCTACCCACTCCAGTATTCTGGCCTGGAGAATTCCATGGACTGTATAAACCCATGGGGCCCGCAAAGAGTCAGACACAACTGAGTGACTTTCACTTTCTCACTGGGATGAATCCCGCTTAATTATGGTGCATAATCTTTTTATTGTACTGTTGGATTCTGTTTGTTAGTATTTTATTGAGGATTTTTGCATCTTTGTTCATCACTGTAATTTGTGTGTGTGTGTGTGTATGTGTGTGTGTGTGTGTGGTATGTTTGTCTAGTTATGGTATCAGGGTGGTTGTGGCCTTATAAAATTAGTTTGAAAGTTTTCCTTCCTCTCCAATTTTTTGGGCACAATTTCACAAGGATAGGTGTTAACTATTCTCTAAATGTTTGCTAAAATTCACCTGTGAAGCCATCTGGTCCCGGACTTTTGTCTGTTGGGAGGTTTTTAATCACAGTTAAAATTTCAGTGCTTGTGATTTGTCAGTTCATATGTTTTATTTCTTCTTGGTTCAGTCTAGGGAGACTGTACCTTTCTAATAATTTGTCCATTTCTTCCAGGTTGTCCAATTTTTTTGTCATACAGTTGTTAATAGTAGTCTCTTATGATCCTTGGTTTTGGATTGATGCTTTTGAACTGTGATATTGGAGAAGACTCTTGAAAGTCTCTTGGAATGCAAGGAGATCAAAGCAGTCAATCCTGAAGGAAGTCAATCCTGAATAGTCATTGGAAAGACTGATGCTGAAGCTGAAACTGTAATACTTCGGCCGCCTGATGCAAAGAACTGACTCATTGGAAAAGACAATGATGATGGGAAAGACTGAAGGCAGGAGGAGAAGGGAGTGACAGAGGATGTGATGGTTGGATGGCATCACCAACTTGATGGACTTGAGTAAGAGCAAGCTTTGGGAGTTGGTGATGGACAGAGAAGCCTGGCATGCTGTAGTCCACGGGGTCGCAAAAAGTCAGACATGACTGAGCGACTGAACTGATCCTTGGTATTTTCATGGAGTCAGTAACTTCTCCTTTTTCATTTCTAATTTTATTGATTTGAGTCTTCTCCATTTTTTCCCCTTGATGATTCTGGCTTAAGATTTATCAATTTTGTTTAAAATTTCAAAGATCCAGCTTTTAGTTTCATTGCATTTTTTTTTCTTTGTCCCTATTTCATTTATTTATGCTCTGCTGCTTATGATTTCTTTCCTTTTTACTAACTCTGGGTTTTGTTTTTCTAACTCTAATTGTTAAAACAATTAGATGTAAACAAAAAACCACATAAAACAGTTTAGGTGTAAGGTTAGGCTGTTTACTTGAGACTTTTCTTGTTTCTTGAAAAAAGATTAAGTATTGCTACAAACTTCACTCAGAATTGCTTTGCTGCATCAGAGAGTTTTCAGATCATTGTGCTTTCATTTTTCTCTAGATATTTTTTGATTTCCTCTTCATTCTTTTCAGTGACCCATTGGTTATTTAGTAGCATATTGTGCAGCCTCTACATGTTTGTGTTTTTTTTATAGTTTTTCTTCTTGTGGTTTATTTTTAAAGTCATAATGTTGTCATTGGAGAAGATGCTTGATATGATTTCAATTTTCTTAAATTTACCAAGGCTCATCTTGTGGCCCAGCAGGTGGTCAGTCCTGGAGAATGTATAGTGTGCTACTTTTGGATGGAGTCCTCAGTTATGTCAAACTGATCTAAAGTGTAATTTAAGGCCTCTGTTTCCATATTAATTTTCTGTCTGGATGATCTGTCCATTGATGAGAGTTGGGTGTTAAAGTTCCCACTATTATTGTGTTACTCTTGACTTCTCCCTTTATGGTTATTAGAATTTGCTTACATATTGAAGTATTCCTATGTTGGTTGTATATATATTTGTTACATCTTCTTCTTGAACTGAACTCTTGATCGTTACGTAGTGTCCTTGTCTCTTATAGCAGTCTAAGTTTTAAAATCTATTTTGTCAGATACAAGTATCACTACTCAAGCTTTCTTTTAATTTCCATTTGTATGGAATACTTTCTTCCATACCATTACTTTCAATCTGTAAGTGTCCCTAGGTCTGAGGTGAGTCTCTTATAGACAGTGTATGTATGTGTATATATATATAAGGATTTTATATATACATATATATATGTATATGTAAAATCTAGCTTTTGTATCCACCCAGCCAGTTTGTGTCTTTTGGTTGGTGAACTTAATCTATTTATATTTAAGGTAATTATTGATATATATGATCCTATTGGGCTTCACATGTGGCTCCCTGGTTAAAAAAGTTGCCTGACAAGCAGGAGATGTGGATTCAATCCCTGGGTCAGGAAGAGTCTCTGGAGAAGGAAATGGCAATCCACTCCAGTATGCTTGCCTGGGAAGTCCCTTGCGGAGAGGAGCCTGGTGGGCTACTGGGTTGCAAAATAATCAGACACAACTTAGTGACTAAAGGAGGAGTAACAACAGTAATCCTATTACCATTTTCTTAATTGTTTTGGATTTATGTTTTGTAGATTTTTCCTTCTCTGTGTTTCCTGCCTAAAGATGTTCTTTTAGCATTTGTTGCAAAAATATCTTGGTGATGCTGAATTCTCTTAACTTCTGCTTTTTTGTCTCTAAAACTTTTGATTTCTCTCTCAAATTTGAACAAGAGTCTTGCTGGTTAGAATGTTCTTGGTTATAGGTTCTTCCTTTTCATTACTTTAAATGTATCATGCCATTCCCTTCTGACTTGTACAGTTTCTGTTGAGAAATCAGTTGATAACCTTATGGGTGTTCCCTTGTATGTTATTTGTTGTTTTCCCCTTGTTGCTTTTAATATTTTATCTTTGTCTTTAATTTTAATCAGTTTGACTACTATGTGTCTGCATGTGTTTCTCTATGGTTTTATCCTGTCTGAGACTCTCTGTGCTTCCTGGACTTGGTCAACTATTTCTTTCCCATATTACAGATGTTTTCATCTATTATCTCTTCAAATATTTTCTTGGGTCCTTTCTTTCCCTTTTCTCCTTCTGGGACCCCTATAATGTGAATATTGCTGTGTTTAATGTTGTCCTAGAGGTCTCTTAGGCTGTCTTCATTTCATTTCATTTTTTTTTTTTAACATTCTGTTTTGTGGCAGTGATTTTCATCATTTTGTCTTTTAACTCATTTATCTGCTCTGTCTCAGTTATTCTGCTGTTTATTCCTTCTAGTGTATTGTTCATCTCTGTTTGTTTTGTAGTTCTTCTAGGTTATTGGTAAACATTTCTTTCACCTTCTCCATTATTTTTGTAATATCCGGGATCATTTTCATTATCATTATTCTGAATCTTTTCCTAGAATGCTGCCTAGCTCCACTTTATTTAGCCGTTTTTTTGGGATTTTTACCTTGTTCCTCCATCTGGGACAGAATCCTTTTTATTTTGATTAGCTCTCTATGATTGTGGGTTTTGTCCTGAAGCCTGTGGGATTGTGGTTTTTCTTGCTTCTTCTGTCTGCCCTCTGGTGGATGAAGCTAAGAGGCTTATATACGTTTCCTGATGGGAGGGACTGGCTGTGGAGAAAACTGGGTCTTGCCTTGGTACTCAGTAAAACTTTGATTTGATTATCTGCTGATGGGTGGGGCTGTGCTCCCTCCCTGTTGGTTGTTTGGCTCATGCCAGTGGTTACCTCCCAGGAGTGCTGCTGCCAGTGCCCTGCTGCAAGTTACTGTTGACTCATGCCGCCACAAGAGACCCTCTAAGACTGTCAGGGAGGTCTTTTTCAGTCTCCTGCAGGGTCACTGCTCCTTTCCTCTGAGTCCTGTTGTGGACAAGGTTTTGTTTCTACCCTCCAAGAGTGGAATCTCTGTTTTCCCCAGGCCTGTGGAAGTCATGCAATCAAATCCCACTGGCCTTCAAGGTAAGTCAGACTCTCTGGGGATCCCTAGTTTCGTTGCTGGATCCCCAGGCTGGGAAGCCGTACTTGAACCTTCACAGCAGAAACATGTGAACCTTCACAACAGTGAGAGAACCTCTTTGGTTTATTTTTCTCCAGTTTGTGGGCTGCCTGCCCAGTGGGTGTGTGATTTGATTTTATCATGATTGTGCCCCTCTACGGTCTTGTTGAAGCTTCTTTTTTCCCTTGGACATGGGTATCTTTTTCTGGTAGGTTCCAGCACCCTCATGTCAATGACTCTTCAACAGCTAGTTGTGATTTTGGTGCTCTCACAGGAGATGAGTGCACATCCTTCTACTCTGTAATCTTGAATAAATCTGTTTTTGTGGTTTTGATTGGCATTTCACTCATGGTTAGTGATGTTCAACCTTTTTTCTTGTACTTACTGGCCATTTGTACAAATTTGGAGAAATGTCTATGCAAGTCCTTTGCCCATTTTAAAAATTGAGTTTTTTTCCCCCCTTTACCCTTTTTTTCTTGTGTTTCTTTTGCAGAGAAGAAACAAACTCTGACTCCATGTTGTAAACTGTTTGTTTTCATTGCTTTTGTTATTATAATCATACCTAATTGCCTGCCTCAGAAGACCCTGACCTGTTACCTGAACGTAAACTAAAGTGCCTTTGTTCAGCTCAGAGAGAGATAATCTGACCCTGCCCACCTGTGAATAGAAGACATTAACACACCCCAAAATCTATGGCCATACCATCCTGAACGCACCCGATCTCGTCCGATCTCAGAAGCTAAGCAGGGTCGGGCCTGGTTAGTACTTGGGCGGGAGACCGCCTGGGAATACAGGGTGCTGTAGGCTTTTGGGGCTTCCCTGATGGCTCAGAGTTTAAAGCGTCTGCCTACAATGTGGGAGACCCGAGTTCAATCCCTGGGTTGGGAAGATCCCTTGGAGAAGGAAATGGTAACCCACTGCAGTATTCTTGCCTGGAGAATCCCATGGACGGAGAAGCCTGGTAGGCTGTAGTCCACGGGGTCACAAAGAGTCAGACATGACAGCAACTTCACTTCAACTTCCAAAGACTAGAAATGTTTTGCAAGACGGAAGATCCTTTCACTTTACTTCCCCACTGCCTCTCCCTCTCTATTCTGCCTTTTGACTTTGGTTCCTTATAGCTTCTCTTTTTGGCCCTGCAAAAGAACGTGGCTTCCAAACCCCAACAAGATGGTTACTTTGAGATATTAGTCTACCATCTTCTCTGTCAGCTGGTCCAAATAAAGTCGTATGCCTTCTCTCAACACCTTGTCCCTTGGGTTTATTGGCCTCTTGTGCAGTGAACAGAGTGAGCTTGTACTCAGTAACATTGTTTCTGAAAATATGTATGTTTGCATTTATTTAGTTGGCTGCACTGGATCTTAGGTGTGGCACACCAGCTCTTTGATCTTCCTTGTGGCATGTGTGTTCTTTTTTTAGTTGTGTATGTGAGATCTTTTATTTGTGGTGTGTGGAGTCTTTCGTTGCAGCATGTGCAATCTTTAGTTACTGCATATGAACCCTTAGTTGTGGCTTGTGGGATCTAGTTTCCTGACAAGAGCTTAGTCCCGGGCCCCTTCTACACTTGGGAGTGTGATGTCCTAGTCACTGAGCCAACAGGGAATTCCCCCTAGTGAATTTCCATTCAGTTCAGTTAAGTTGCCCGGTCGTGTCCAACTCTTTGTAACCCCACAGTCTGAAGCACACCAGGCTTCTCTGTCCATCACCACCTTGGAGCACTTGCTCAAACTCGTCCATTAAGTCGGTGATGCCATCCAACGATCTCATCCTCGGTTGACCCTTTTTCCTCCTACCTTCAATCTGTCGCAGCATCAGGGTCTTTTCCAATGAGTCAATCCTTTGCATCAGGTGGCCAAATTGTTGGAGTTTCCAGCTTCAGCATCAGTTCTTCCAATGAATATTCAGGATTGATTTCCTTAGGATTAACTGGTTTGATCTCCTTGTAGTCCAAGGGACTCTCAAGAGTCTTCTCCAACATCACAGTTCAAAAGCATCAATTCTCTGGTGCTCAGCTTTCTTTATGGTCCAGCTCTCACATCCATACATACATGACTATTGGAAAAACCATAGCTTTGATTATATGGACCTTTGTTGGTAAAGTAGTGTCTCTGCTTTTTCATATGCTGTCTAGGTTGGTCATAGCTTTTCTTCCAAGCAGCAAGTGTCTTTTGATTTTTTAATCACTGCAGTCACCATCTGCAGTGATTTTGGAGCCTGAGAAAATAATGTCTGTCACTCTTTCCACTGTTTCCCCATCTATTTGCCATGAAGTGATGGGACCAGAGGCCATGATCTTCGTTTTCTGAATGTTGAGCTTTAAGCCAACCTTTTCAGTCTCCTCTTTCACTTTCATCAAGAGGCTCTTTCAGTTTAGTTCAGTTGCTCAGTCGTGTCCGACTCTTTGTGACCCCAAGAATCGCAGCACACCAGGCCTCCCTGTCCATCACCAACTCCTGGAGTTCACTCAGACTCACGCCCATCGAGTCAGTGGTGCCATCCAGCCATCTCATCCTCTGTCGTCCCCTTCTCCTCCTGCCCCCAATCCCTCCCAGCATCAGAGTCTTTTCCAGTGAGTCAACTCTTCGCATGAGGTGGACAAAGTACTGGAGTTTCAGCTTTAGCATCATTCTTTCCAAAGAAATCCCAGGGCTGATCTCCTTCAGAATGGACTGGTTGGATCTCCTTGCAGTCCAAGGGACTCTCAAGAGTCTTCTCCAACACCACAGTTCAAAAGCATCAATTCTTCGGTGCTCAGCCTTCTTCACAGTCCAACTCTCACATCCATACATGACCACTGGGAAAACCACAGCCTTGGCTAGATGGACCTTAGTCGGCAAAGAAGTTCTATATTTTCTGCCATAAGGGTGGTGTCATCTATGTATCTGAGGTTATTGATATTTCTCCATGAAATCTTGATTGCAGCTTGTGCTTTATCCAGTCCAGCATTTCACATGATGTACTCTGCATATATAAGGTAAATAATCAAGGTAACAATATACAGCCTTGACATACTCCTTTTCCAATTTGGAACCAGTCTGTTGTTCCATGTCCGATTCTAACTGTTGCTTCTTGATCTGCATTCAGATTTCTCAGGAGGCAGGTAAGGTGGTCTGGTATTCCCATCTCTTGAAGAATTTTCCGCAATTTGCTGTGATTCACATGGTCCAAGGCTTTAGCATAGTCAATGAAGCAGAAATAGATATTTTTCTGAAATTCTATTGTTTTTTCTATGATCCAACGGATGTTGGCAATTTGATCTCTGGTTCCTCTGCCTTTTGTAAGTCCAAATTGAATGTCTGTAATTTCTCAGTTTATGTACTGTTGAAGTCCGGCTTGGAGAATTTTGAGCATTACTTTACTAGCATGTGAGATGAGTGCAATCTGCGGTAGTTTGAACAATCTTAGCATCGTCTTTTATGGGAATTGGAATGAAAACTGACCTTTTCCAGTCCCATGGCCACTGCTGAGTTTTCCAAATTTGCTGACATATTGAGTGCAGCACTTTAACAGCATCGTCTTCTATGATTTGAAATTGCTCAGCTGGGATTCCATCACCTCCACTAGCTTTGTTCATAGTGATGTTTCCTAAGGCCCACTTGACTTTGCACTCCAAGATGCCTGGCTCTAGGTGAGTGATCATACCATCGTGGTTATCTGAGTCATTAAGATCTTTTTTGTATAGTTCTTCTGTGTGTTCTTGCCACCTTTTCTTAATATTTTCTGCTTCTGTTAGGTCCGTACAACTTCTGTCCTTTATTGCGCCTATCTTTCCATGAAATATTCCCTTGGTATCTCTAATTTTCTTGAGGAGATCTCTAGCCTTTCCCATTCTGTTGTTTTCCTCTATTTCTTTGTATTGACAACTTAGGAAGGCTTTCTTATCTCCTCTTGCTATTCTTTGGAATTCTGCATTCAGATGGATATATCTTTCCTTTTTTCCTTTGCCTTTTGCTTCTTTTCTTTTCTCAGCTATTTGTAAGGCCTTCTCAGACAACCATTTTGCCCTTTTGCATTTCTTTTTCTTGGAGATGGTCTTTATCACTGCCTCCTGTACAATTTATGAACCTCTGTCCATAGTTCTGACACTCTATCTAAGATCTAATCCCTTGAATCTATTTGTTGCTTCCACTGTATAATCATAAGAGATTTCACTTAGGTCATACCTGAACGGTCTAGTGGTGTTCCCTACTTTCTTCAATTTAAGTCTGGATTTTGCAGTAAGGAGTTCATGATCTGAGCCACAGTTATCTCCAGGTCTTGTTTTTGCTGACTGTATAGAGTTTCTCCATCTTCAGCTGCAAAAATTATAATCAATCTGATTTCAGTATTGACTACCTGGTGATGTTCATGTATAGAGTCATCTCTTGTGGTGTTGGAAGAGGGTGTTTGTTATGACCAATATGTTCTCTTGACAAAACTCTGTTAGTCCTTGCCCTGCTTCAATTTGTACTCCAAGGCCAAATTTGCCTGTTACTCCAGGTATCTCTTGACTTTCTACTTCTGCAATCCAGTCCCCTATGATGAAAAGAACATTTTTGGTTGGTGTTAGTTCTAGAAGGTTTTGTATGTCTTCATAGTACCGTTCAACTTCAGCTTCTTCAGCATTAGAGGCTGGGGCATAGGCTTGGATTACCATGATAGTGAATGGTTTGCCTTGGGAATGAATAGAGATCATTCTGTCATTTTTGAGACTGCATCCAGTACTGCATTTCTGACTCTTTCGTTGACTATTATGGCTACTCCATGTCTTCTAAGGGATTCTTGCCCTCAGTAGTAAATGTAAGGGTTATTTGAATTAAATTCACCCATTCCAGCCCATTTTAATTCAGTGATTCCTAAAATGTCAATATTCACTTTTGCTATCTCCTGTTTCACCATTTCCAATTTGCCTTGATCCATGGACCTAATACTTCAGGTTTCTATACAGTATTGTTCTTTACAGCATCTGGCTTTAATTCCATCGCCAGTCACACCCACAACTGGGTGTTGTTTTTGGTTTGAGTCAAGCAAAGTGAAAGACAGTGATTTTGTTGAATAGTTTCTATTGTAGTTTTTCAAGTTTCTTGGTGTTTTTCCAGTTTTTCTTCTGCTAATCTGCTATTTAACACTTCCAGTGAATTGTTTATTTCTGCTGTTGTAATTTTAACTCCAGTTAAAACTGATATTTTTATATATCTTGTTACTATATGTTCATTTTGTTCATTTGTTTTCCTTTAAGATTCTTCAACATGTTTATAACTTTTAAAGTCATTGTCCACTTATCCCAGCATCTCTCTAATTATGGTTTTGTTTCTGTTGACTGGTTCCTCTTGGTTTTGAGTCACATTCTTCCAGCTTCTTTGCTTATCTAATAATTTTTATTAGATTTTAGGCATTTTAAATGTTATATATCTATGAATATCTAGGCTTCCCTGGTGGCTCAGCTGGTAAAGAATCTGCCTGCAATGCAGACCTGGGTTCGATCCCTGATTTGGTAAGATCCCCTGGAGAAGGGAAAGGCTACCAAATCCAGTATTCTGGCCAAGTCCTTATGAAAGGCAAACACAGCTTAACACGCATCAAAAAACTTGAGGTGACTCATTTACAATTTTCTGGAGTACTTTTTATGTATAATCTTATCTTGAACTTTGTACTATAAACTCCAACTGCCTCGGCCTCCCTAATTCTAGGATATGTTGCCTTATCGCAGCAGGTCTATTAAGCCTTTTTTGGGTTTCTTCTCCTTGTGCCATGATATAGAAAGCTGAAATTTTAGTATGATGGTTGGACAATTTGTAGAAGTCGCTTTGATTTTCAATGCCTGAAAAACATTGACAAATTTTGTATGGTTTTTCTAATTGTTTATAGTCAGAGGGAAAATTTGTTATGGTGAAGTTAGTCTTCCAATTTTGGTTGAACTTATATTTGTGTGTATACTTGTTATTTAGATATTGTCTGTTTTAAACTCTCTGTTCAGTTGTTTTGTCAGTTATTTCTTTTGTGATTGTCTTTTTGTTTTTAATCTGTAGAACTTCTTTATGCAGGATACCTTTGCTAGACATTTATTGCAAATATCATCTACTCAGTGACTAACTTTTGCATTACTTTAGTGCTTTTTTTCATTAAAAAAATCTTTTTTAAAATAAATTTATTTATTTTTAAATTGAGGGATAACTGCTTTAAAGAATTGACTTTTACACTATCTTTGATAAGTATAAGTTAATTGAAAGAATTTCAGTGGAGTATGGAAGTTATTACATTTTACATAGTACCTTTTCTAAGTTTTCCTTTTGTGCATGTTCGTGTATTCTCTTTTCAAAATTTCCTGCTTATTCCAAAGTCATGAAGACATTTTTCTCCACTTTTCCCCCTCAGTACATTAATTTTTCTTTCTTCATTTAGATTGACTACCTACCTAGAATTGATTTGTATATAGTATAAGATTGATATCAAGATTTTTTTGATTGCTATTTCATTGATTTAGCATAACTTATGTAAATAACCAACCTTTTCTCACTACATTTCAGATTTGTTATAATCCATGTCACCTTATATGGATTAGTCTGTATCTAGACTGTTAGGTTTCATTTGTCTACTTGCCCATTTTACACAATGCCATGCAATTTTAATTATGGTGGTTTTATATTAACTTTCAATATATAGTCATGTTAGTTCATGAAATTTATGCTTCTTTTTCCAAAGTGCGTTGCTTTTTATTGGCTTTTTAATTTCCATATTAATTACAGAATCAGCTTGTCAATTTTCAGGAATGAAAAATATGCTAGTACTTTGATTGAAATTATACTGAGCAGTTATCTTCTTAATAGTTTTCACTCAGGAATATGTTATGTCCATCCATTTATCTAGCTTCTCTTTTATTTATATATATAATATTTTATAGTATTGATTTACTTTATTTTATTGTAACTCATATCATAGCGTTTTATAATTTACAGTATTATTTCTTCTTTGAACTGTAGGTTATTTAGAAATATGTTGTTTAATTTAAAAATACTTGGTGATTTTTTATTTATAGTTTAAAATTATGTTATAAGAGAATGTATTCTTACTGAGTTCAATCTAATGAAATTTGCTGAAGCTTGCTTTGAGGCTCAGCATGTGGCCTATCATGGTAAACTTACCAATCTTGAAAAGGCTGTTTGGTGTAGCATGGTGCTGTACATGGTACCTAAATCAAGTACTTTAATCATGCTGTCCAAGTCTTCTATATCCTTAACTTTCTATTTGTTTGTTTTCTTGTTCTGAAAGAGATATGCTAAAATTGTTAATTTTTGTTTTACATAATTTCAATATATATTATTATATATTTATGTATCGGCTTTGTATGAGTTAATGAAATTGGGTTTTTTAACTTCTTAATGGATTAATCAAGTATTTTATTTTTTTTCTTCAATTAATGTGAAGTTTGCAAAGGTGGCTATTATTCTTTACTTCTCTCTGTATCTATGCCCTTTACAATGTGCCTTGGCAGCTTTTATCATCAATTTTATGTATTTTGAAGTAATATTGCTAGAGGCATGAAAATTTAAGACTACTTATATCTTCTTATGGAATTGATCCTTTTAGCTGTATGTAATATTTGTAACTTTTGTCTCTTGTAGTACAACTTAACTTAGAGTACACTTTGTCTGACTTTATCATAGCCATACCAGTTTTTTGTTTGTTTGTTTGTTTGTGTGTGGTTTATCTTTTATTATGTTTTTCCTTCCAATCCATAATCAATTCTGTTTTAATCCACCATATAGGTTCTTAAAACTCAACATACAAAATTCCACAATTAAAATCACAGAGTATATCGGGGAAATGCGACCATGTGTTAGGGGAAGCACACTGACCGAAACTGCTCATCCTGACCAGGCACGATAGTAACCATTTGCACGAGTTATTTTAAAAGTTCCATATCGCCTATCTGCAGGTGGCAAGAGATGTCTATAAGCTCACCCTTTTGGCCCCCCTCTCCTGCCTTCTTCTCCCTCTTCTTTTAATCTGGCTTCCTTTCCTCTCTTTGAAATCTTTGAAGACCTGAGATATTTTCATTTATTCTGTTAGTACTTGGATATGAAGTTCTGTGTATCTATAGGAGGTTTTCTGAGAGACTGTAATTTTGTATTTAAGGGAGTGTCTGATTAGGAGTGCCAGGTTTATGTGTGTGTTTTATGCTTTGTATTCTGTGTTGTGATTTGTGATGGCCATTTTGCTTTCTGTGGCCACCATTTGGTTTAGACATGCTGCCATTTTATTAGAACTTGAGACCTGGGCTCAGGAACACTTATCTAGACCATCTCCAACTCCTGAGACTGAGGAAAAATGTGAAGACACCTGTAAACATTTTATTTATTCTAATTACTATTTATAAACTAGTAAATTTTATATTGTACTATCTAATTCATGACTAAGTTTAGAAAATGAAGCTAAATTTCTGGTTGTGTCTGGATAATACTGCTGTTGTTAATTTATAAATGAGTCCTGTTTAATTGACTTAAAGTAAAGTTCATTCAGTTCAGTTCAATTCAGTCACTCAGTCGTGTCCGACTCTTTGTGACCCCATGAATAGCAGCACGCCAGGCCTCCCTGTCCATCACCAACTCCTGGAGTTCACTCAGACTCACGCCCATTGAGTCAGTGATGCCATCAAGCCATTTCACCCTCTGTCATCCCCTTCTCCTCCTGCCCTCAATCCCTCCTAGCATCAGGGTCTTTTCCAATGAGTCAGCTCTTTGCATGAGGTGGCCAAAGTATTGGAGTTTCAGCTTTAGCATCAGTCCTTCCAATGAACACCCAGGACTGATCTTCAGAATGGACTGGTTGGATCTCCTTGCAGTAAAAGGGACTCTCAAGGATCTTCTCCAACACCACAGTTCAAAAGCGTCAGTTCTTCAGTGCTCAGCTTTCTTCACAGTCCAACTCTCACTTCCATACATGACCACTGGAAAAACCATAGCCTTGACTAGACAGACCTTTGTTGGCAAAGTAATGCCTCTGGTTTTTAATATGCTATCTATAAGGACTTACAAATCAAACAATTCCAAATTAAGCTAAATGAATTTCATGTTCATGTGATCTAGGAAGTATAGTACCTGGTAATATAGACGTGTCTTTAGAACCATCAATAAGTATAATACTTCTGTTGTACCTAGACTTACTAGAAGTCAAATATGACTGTAGTCTATCTGTTACAAATCTGTCAACAGGAAGAGGAACTCAATTTGGAATAAAACTTTTCAAGGAAGTGTTTTCAATAAAAGAAGTTGTGAAAAAGGAAAAATTACTGAAATGAGTGAGTTATACATGATCAGGATTTTCTAAGATTGGATTGCATTTATTTGGGTAAAAGGATTTTGCTAGGAATGTCACAGCCATAGGAAAGTTAGTCAGAGCCAACTAGGTCCAAGATGGCAGAGCTGACTTCCACTAGACCTGGAGTCTCAGTATACACCCCCATTATAACATAGCAGCAAACTAAGTGACACGCCCACCAGCATTGGCTAAATCTGATTGAATGTTCTAAACCCTTTTGAGTTTTTGCATAAAAATTCCTAAGTCAAATTCTATTGCAGTTCTTTTGACCTCAGCTAACTTTGGGATGCTTCAAAGGGCTGCTGAAACATCCCGAAGAGAGATATTAAACCAATTGTGTTTATTTGGTAGATTAAATTAGATAGGAAGTATTATCAAAAGAGTAATAAACCCTCTCACATTATATTTTATGGTAAATATTGCTAATATAGATATATTAGAAATTATATAGAGTTACTAAAATTCTGATATGTTCTGGTATTCTAATGGGAAAACTGATGACTTCACAAAGGATAAAAAAAGGACTGAATGAACTGGCAAATGTGCTTATAACTTTTATGGCTTCCATCTTACAGATGGAAAGTTACATCTTCCAAAGTTACAGGTTTGAATCTATGTTTTTCAGGAGTAGAGAAAACCTTCCCCTCAAACTAATTATGACAGTAATTTAAACTTTATAAAAAAATTGAAACATTTATCTTTCTATCTGACCCTGGAGATTGGAAACTCTTAGGTTTCTTGTAACTTTATTAGATAAATTAGAAAGATTATCTCACTAACAAGTACAAAAATCTCAAGGAATTTTTGATAACTTGAGAAGGGAGGGATTAGCCTAACAAATCTATGATAAGCCTTTGGCGTGACTTTCTTAGCTGTGAAAGGTTTTATTTTAAAAGTTCAGTCTGAGACTCTGTAAAAGTTTCAGCAAAGCAAAAAGTCTACGATCACTTAGTGAAGTGAAGTGATCATTTATGGTTATATAAATCATCAGGCCAAGTGTATTGAGATCAGACCTATTTTGCAAACAAGCTAGTCTTAATTTGGTTGTATTTAGTAAAAATGAGCGTGATTTTAGGGAGAAAAATATGTTTCACTGAATGGTAAATCCCAATTTGTTAGTGGAGGTCTATATCTATGAAGACTCATTTCCTGGATAGTTCTTTGCTGTTATGGGATATTAATGTAAAATTTAATTGAATTCTTAAAGAACATCCTAAGTTTGTTTCTGAAACTTATCTCAGTAATCTGTCCTTGGATGAAGATCAGACGCCTCACGACCTGCAACCAGGACTGGAAAAAGACATAGTTTAAGGGACTATCTTCAACCTGGATGGAAGGAACTTTTTATCAGGTACTCTTAACTAATCATGCACAGAAAAATTGAAGGGAAATCAACTCCTAGATTAATTCCCACTTTTCAAAGGCCCGTACACTGGATTGCCCTATAGAGAGGACAGCTGATCTGATTGCACCTTAGAAAGGTGCTCAACCAGAAGAAACTGCATTGTACTAGGACAAGACGATGATGACATCAGAAGTAGACAGGTGGCCCAAGATCCTCAACATGACTTGAATGATCATTTATAATGTTCTCTTCACTACTTGGACCTTTGCATATGAATCAAATGTTTTTCTATCATAGGCATGATCCTATGCTAGTTTTAGAAATCAACCCAATTGTTGGGTTTGTGGCTAATTACCTGTGTCTTGTTCTAGGTTATCTTGGTGAACTTCTTTCCTCTGAAACTCTAATTGGTTGGCCCCGAGGAAATTTACTTTAAAAAGAAAATTATAGTTCATGTTCAGGTCACTATTGATATTCCTCTCACCTGGTTAATTCGGAATAGTGTGTTCTGATCCTGGTCATAGATTTAAGTTTCCTTTTCAGTTCAGTTCAGTTCAGTCACTCAGTCGTGTCCAACTCTTTGTGATCCCATGAATTGCAGCATGCCAGACCTTCTTTTAGGGTCATTCCAACTCAATCAGAGTGACAAGCTAAGTCTCAATAAAAAAACTGTAACCTCTCATCTATTAAAAAGAAAACTCCCATAACTATAGGATGGAATTATGTAGATAATACCTGGCTATGGTAACTTAAGTTTAAAGTGTCCTCTATTTTAAAAACAATTAAATCATACTAAGGATAATCAGCCTAGTAACACTAAGAAACTGGGCTATGTGCCTTATAGACAGTGCCGATATATAACTTCCCTGGAAGATAAGGATTGGAATAGAAAAGACTAAGTGAGATGACCTGGAGTATTACTGGGCTGCACCCAATGAAAGTTATTGGCTTAATTCTTACTTAAGACTTTACTAATAGCGTTAGCTATGTTATTTGTATTTCATCTGTTTTACAGAATTGCTGTTTCTTACACTGCCAAATGTGTGACTGAGTCTCTGATAAAACAATATATTGTTCCATATGAGATCAACGATGGTGACAGTGTAATTCTAGATTTGGAAAGACGCAACAAGAGGGCATGTTTTCCTGGACTAAGAGGCTAGTAAGACAAGTGGTTCAGAGAAATTGGATACTGTTTCATGCCCTAGTCCAGTAACAGCACTTTGAGTGGCCTGTCAACAAAATCTTTGCCAGACCTGAGAATCAGCATTCTCAGCACCGTAGAATGAAATGGTCATGAAAGCCGGCCCCCCGACCTCAAATCATGGTCAAGTTTATGACCAAGAAGGGGGCCTCCCAACTGGAAACTGACACTTGCCATCTACCTCTACGAATATTAAATCATGGCCACTACAGCTTTTGACCTTCCACACCCTTGAAAGGAGTGCAGGGTGGAAATCAGGAATAAGGCCCTCTGTACTCTGGGAAAAATGGGCAGAACTGGCCTTCAGATGGTTGGATTTGTTTCAGCAGAAGACTTTATGAGTCCCAATTCTTGCATCTTCTCCTATCTAGAGGAACACTGACATCGTTAATGGTGACATCTGCTTTGGTTATTATGGAGAATATTACAATTAAAAGTCAAAATAGAGTAGGTATGTTTCAGATATCCAAGGAAATAACTAGGTGATCCTATGGGTGTAATTTCAGATTGTCCTTGTACTGCTAAGAAATTGATCTGAGCTGTGTCAGACTTGGATGCCACAGTCTCAAAACAATGTCAGGTGGCAACCTTATTTTTTGTAAAGCGAGGCAACTGGCTACCCAGCTACAAGTCTCCCCAAAGTGCCAGGTCCAGACTGGGTTTCAGGCTTATTTTTCTGAAAATAAATGAGATTTATTTTGTCTATTAAATTCCAGTTGTTATCTTCCAACTACTTCTAATTGGTCTATTATATCAAAATGGCAGAACAAGGGGTTGAAATTTAAATCATGCAAGTCTCCAACCTAGGACTTGAAACTCAGAAATGCTTCTAATTCAGTGTCTAGTCTCCAAACTGAGGCAGCCCTATGCCACATTTTGACAGGAAGTTATCAGAGTCATAGCCGTCCAGTTCCCTGAATTAAAACTGAGCAGGACTCTGTGGGGCTCTAGAGTACAGATCCTTTCTGTGCTCCTCATTTCTTATTCGTGGGATACAGGCTTCATTCAGCCTCCTTGACCTTCCCTGAGTTCCAAAGGGTGGAGTCAGACAGTTGCTGACCAGAGAAGGAGGAGATACAGACACAGGAGGAACAATCAAATGGTGGCACAGCCTTGGGGCAAGAGCCTGGTTCTTACTTAAGTGACCTGTAACAGTACCTGCAGGCAGCTGCGGGCCGGCTCACTAAGCGCGGCTGGGAGGAGCTACCCCAACGTCCGAGGTCAGGGGCAGTGGCCTAGAGTGCCAGGTGTGACGGCACAGGAACGGCCGAGGGGGCTGCCCTGCATCCGGGGTCAGTGGCGGCAGCCAAGAGGAGCTACCTGGCCTCCGGGGCCAGTGGCCGCCGGGAGGAGACACCCTGAGTCCGAGATCAGGGGCTGCCAGGAGAAGCCACCTCGCGCCCGAGGCCAGGGGCAGTGACGTTAAGGAGCCACCCGGAGCCCGAGGCCAGGGACAGCAGCTGGGAAGAGCCACCCACGCCCCAGGCCAGGGCCGGCGGCCAGGAGGAGCAACCCTAGGAGTGGTGGCTGTGCAGGCACAGGAGGGTCTAGAGGAGCTATCCCACGTTGAAGGTCAGGAACTGTGGCAGTAAGGAGATACCCCCGTCCAAGGTAAGGAGCAGCGGCTGTGCTTTGCTGGAGCAGCTGTGAAGAGATACCCCACCCCCAAGGTAAGAGAAACCCAAGTAAGATGGTAGGTGTTGCAAGAGGACATCAGAGGGCAGACACACTGAAACCATACTCACAGAAAACTAGTCAATCTAATCACACTAGGACCACAGCCTTGTCTAACTCAATGAAACCAAGCCATGCCTGCAGGGCAACCCAAGATGGTGGGTCATGGTGGTGAGGCCTGACAGAATGTGGTCCACTGGAGAAGGGAATGGCAAACCGCTTCAGTATTCTTGCCTTGAGAACCCCATGAGCAGTAGGAAAAGGCAAAATGATAGGATACTGAAAGAGGAACTCCCCAGGTCATTAGGTGCCCAATATGCTACTGGAGATCAGTGGAGAAATAACTCCAGAAAGAATGAAGGGATGGAGCCAAAGCAAAAACGATACCTAGTTGTGGATGTGACTGGTGATAGAAGCAAGGTCTGATGCTGTAAAGAGCAATGTTGCATAGGAACCTGGAATGTCAGGTCCATGAATCAAGGCAAATTGGAAGTGGTCAAACAAGAGATGGCAAGAGTGAACATCGACATTCTAGAAATCAGCTAACTAAAATGGGCTGGAATGGGTGAATTTAACTCAGATGACCATTAAATCTACTACTGTGGGCAGGAATCCCTCAGAAGAAATGGAGTAGCCATCATGGGCAATAAAAGAGTCCGAAATGCAGTACTTGGATGCAATCTCAAAAACGACAGAATGATCTGTTTGTCTCCAAGGCAAACCATTCAATATCACAGTTATCGAAGTCTATGCCCCAACCAGTAACACTGAAGAAGCTGAAGTTGAACGGTTTTATGAAGACCTACAAGATCTTTTAGAACTAACACCCCCAAAATATGTCCTTTTCATTATAGGGGACTGGAATGCAAAAGTAGGAAGTCAAGAAACGCCTGGAGTAACAGGTAAATTTGGCCTTAGAATGCAGAATGAAGCAGGGAAAAGACAATAGAGTTTTGCCAAGAAAATGCACTGGTCATAGCAAACACCCTCTTGCAACAACACAAGAGAAGACTCTACACATGGACATCACCAGATGGTCAACACTGAAATCAGATTGATTATAGTCTTTGCAGCCAAAGATGGAGAAGCTCTATACAGTCAACAAAAACAAGACCGGGAGCTGACTGCGGCTCAGATCATGAACTCCTTATTGCCAAATTCAGACTGAAATTGAAGAATGCAGGGAAAACCGCTAGACCATTCAGGTATGACCCTAATCAAATCCCTTATAATTATACAGTGGAAGTGAGAAATAGACTTAATGGTCTAGATCTGATAGATAGAGTGCCTGATGAACTATGGAATGAGGTTCGTGACATTGTACAGGAGACAGGGATCAAGACCATCCCCATGGAAAAGAAATGCAAAAAAGCCAAATGGCTGTCTGGGGAGGCCTTACAAATGGCTGTGAAAAGAAGAGAGGCCAAAAGCAAAGGAGAAAAGGAAAGATATAAGCATCTGAATGCAGAGTTCCAAAGAATAGCAAGAAGAGATAAGAAAGCCTTCTTCAGCGATCAATGCAAAGAAATAGAGGGAAACAACACAATGGGAAAGACTAGAGGTCTCTTCAAGAAAATTAGAGATACCAAGGGAACATTTCATGCAAAGATGGGCTGGATAAAGGACAGAAATGGTATGGACCTAACAGAAGCAGAAGATATTAAGAAGAGGTGGCAAGAATACATGGAAGAACTGTACAAAAAAGATCTTCACGACCCAGATAATCATGATGATGTGATCACTAATCTAGAGCCAGACATCTTGGAATGTGAAGTCAAGTGGGCCTCAGAAAGCATCACTAGGAACAAAGCTAGTGGAGGTGATGGAATTCCAGCTGAGCTGTTTCAAGTCCTGAAAGATGATGCTGTGAAAGTGCTGCATTCAATATGCCAGCAAATTTGGAAAACTCAGCAGTGGCCACAGGACTGGAAAAGGTCAGTTTTCTTTCCAATCCCAAAGAAAGGCAATGCCAAAGAATGCTCAAACTACCTCACAATTGCACTCATCTCACATGCTAGTAAAGTAATGCTCAAAATTCTCCAAGCCAGGCTTCAGCAATACGTGAACCGTGAACTCCCTGATGTTCAAGCTGGTTTTTAGAAAAGGCTGAGGAACCAGAGATCAAATTGCCAACATCTGCTGGATCATGGAGAAAGCAAGAGAGTTCCAGAAAAACATCTGTTTCTGCTTTATTGACTATGCCAAAGCCTTTGACTGTGTGGATCACAAGAAACTGGAAAATTCTGAAAGAGATGGGAATACCAGACCACCTGACCTGCCTCTTGAGGAATCTGTATGCAGGTCAGGAAACAACAGTTAGAACTGGACATGGAACAACAGACTGGTTCCAAATAGGAAAAGGAGTACGTCAAGGCTGTATATTGTCACCCTGCTTATTTAACTTCTATGCAGAGTACATCATGAGAAACACTGGACTGGAAGAAACACAAGCTGGAATCAAGATTGCTGGGAGAAATATCAATAACCTCAGATATGCAGATGACACCACCCTTATGGCAGAAAGTGAAGAGGAGCTAAAAAGCCTCTTGATGAAAGTGAAAGTGGAGAGTGAAAAATTTGGCTTAGCTCAACATTCAGGAAACGAAGATCATGGCATCTGGTCCCATCACTTCATGGGAAATAGATGGAGAAACAGTGGAAACACTGTCAGACTTTGTTTTTTTGGGCTCAAAAATCACTGCAGATGGTGACTGCAGCCATGAAATTAAAAGATGCTTACTCCTTGGAAGAAAAGTAATGACCAACCTAGATAGCATATTCAAAAGCAGAGACATTACTTTACCGACTAAGGTCCGTCTAGTCAAGGCTATGGTTTTTCTTGTGGTCATGTATGAATGTGAGAGTTGGACTGTGAAGAAGGCTGAGCACCGAAGAATTGATGCTTTTGAACTGTGGTGTTGGAGAAGACTCTTGAGAGTCCCTTGGACTGCAAGGTAATCCAACCAGTCCATTCTGAAGGAGATAAGTCCTGGGTGTTCTTTGGAAGGAATGATGTTAAAACTGAAGCTTCAGTACTTTGGACACCTCATGGGAAGAGTTGACTCATTGGAAAAGACTCTGATGCTGGGAGAGATTGGAGGCAGGAGGAGAAGGGCATGACCCAGGATGAGATGGCAGGATGGCATCACGGACTCGATGGATGTGAGTCTGAGTGAACTCTGGGAGTTGGTGATGGACATGGAGGCCTGGCGTGCTGCGATTCATGGGGTGGCAAAGAGTCGGACACGACTGAGCGACTGAACTGAACTGAAGACTATCTTTGAGTTCTTCTGCAGAACTGGGGCCCCACCCAGGTGGACTATGATAAATTCAAGCTGAGAACAAGATTCCTGAAACATCACTCTGTTGTCTCACTACCAAGCAATCAGAAGAAAACCACACACATTGCAGCCCTCATCCTGAAAGTTGCCTTCTCTTTCTGAAGTCTGATGATGATCATCCTGTTAGGTCTCCTCTTTGGCCCCTGTCTCATCTATGACAGGGTCCAACAATTTCAGGCTAAATTGCTATTACTAGGAGGGTGCATGCTGGTTTCAGGGTGAATACCTTGACTTAGACCAGATAGAGAGAGACTTCTGCTGTTAGGCAGGATTACACCCAGGCACAGCAGGAAGAAATTATAGAATGAGACCTCCATCCCAATTCCCAAGAAGCTTGAGTATGAAATCACTCAGAGGGGAGTTGTTAGGAGAAGCACACTGACTGAAACTGTCTACTCTGATCAGGGATGATAGTAACAATTCCTGTGAGTTATTTTATAACAGGAGGACCTGTTAGGGGAACCACACTGAGTGAAACTGCCCACCCTGGCCAGGCACCATAGTAAACATTTGCATGAGTTATTTTATGACAGGAGGTCCTGGTAAGGAGCACGGAACTAATAAGCCACCACCAACTCGAAGTGTTTGGGAAAGGTCAAAAGACGACACCACATGTCTGACCACCTCTCAGAATCCTTCTTGCTGGCATCCATCTTGGCTGAGCAATCCGTGCACCACCAGGAAGGACTCTGAGTCAGAATGATTGATCAGGGACAACCCAGAAACTAACCCCGTCATCATAAACCCCAAGACTGCAAGTTATGTGGCAGAGCAGCTTTCCTGGGTTCTCTCACCCTACTGGTTTGTCAGCTCATGTATCCCCTCAGACAATTCATTTCTGAGTGTTAGACAAAAGCCCACTCTCAGGCCCTGGAAGGGGTCCCCCTCCCTGCAACAGGGGCATAACATTAAAAAACTTCATTAGGGACACATGCAAAAGATGGGAACCTAGTAAATATTGTAACACAGATTCTGCTGTTATGACAGTATGAGGAGCTCTATCGACACTGGTGGAAGTTATTTTAAAACAAACATTTAAAGTCTCTAAAATGGTCTGAAGCATACAGAAAAGGAAGAAATGTTTATTCAAGAAAATCTAAAGCTTGGTTAAAAATAGTGAGAATCTGTGGCATCTGAGTCAGAACCTGTTCCTTCCTTCCCATCCCCCAGCTCAGGGTGTTGAAACTCCACTCCAGATAGGTGCAGCCACAAAAAAGGGCATCCTTTCCCTCAGCTCCCAATTGGGAACCCAGGAAGGGCAAGCAGGGGATCAGCATTTCTCATCTGGCCCTTGGATATCCATTGTAAAGGTTAAATTCCTGGTGAATGTGGTCAAGAAATGGGGGCTCCCATATTCTGTCAGTATCCATTCATAGAAGAGAGGCTATATTTTGAGTGTAGTCTACTGAGAATACAATGGCCCTGATTGCCCTCACCCCAGCTAGCATTTGAAGTGCAGATTCCATACCAGGAGAGGCAAACCGAGAAGACCAGAGGCTTCAGCTTTCCCTCCTCTTTTATGGAACGTCTCATTATTAAGACAGGTGTTTTTTCTCAGAGAGAAACATGCCACTGTCCCCACCCCCAACTCTAGAGCTGCTGCTCAAAGGTTTTTCCCAGAGGGAGGAGTAGGTGTAAAACAGAATACTTTGAAGCTCTTCCAAAAGGAACTGAGCTTATTTGCTACAGAAAGCAGGGTTGTTCAAGCCTAAGGACTGTTTACCATTATGCCAAAAATAATGGAGGTTATGGTGAAAAACAATAAGAGGAAACAATGCTAGATTTATTAGAAAGTGAAAGTCGCTCAGTTGTGTCCTACTGTTTGTGACCCAGGCCAGGATACTGGAGTGGGTAGCCTTTCCCTTCTCCAGGGTATCTTCCCAACCCAGGGATTGAACCTAGGGCTTCTGCATCACAGGCAGATTCTTTACCAGCTGAGCCACAAGGAAAGTCCAAGAATACTGGAGTGGGTGGCCTATCTCTTCTCCAGTGGATCTTCCCAACCCAGGAATTGAACTGCGGTCTCCTGCATTGCAGGAGGATTCTTTACCAGGCTATCAGGGAAGCCTCTAGATTTATTATAACTATAAGCTAAACTGTAAGTTGTCTAGTTTACCAGAGAGAACCAGGAAATGAGTCTGCTAAGAAGAACACTCTTTTTTTTTTTTAAAAATCATACAAAATTTTTAATTTGTTTTTACAAACAGGCTGTAACATTTTTTTCTGAAATTCTTCTAGAAAGCTACATAACATTAGATGAGCATTTTTAAAAAACCTTAATTTTCACATTTATTAGCATAATTCTTATTACTCTTGGTTTTGAATATTAAGGCCTAAATATTTTGCTAAGAAGAACACTCTTAAGGTTCTTTGTTATCAGAAAAAATCTCAAACACAGACTTTAAACTCTATCCCTGTAACAGAAACCTCAATTAAATGTGATCAGTCTGTGTAGCAATTTAAATGCCAGGGCATTATTAAAAACAGCAGAGCAGTCACTCAACAATTAGTGGAGCTTAAGATCTGGGAGTGGACAGGGAGACAAAGAGGCAAAAGTCACTCTGTCTTCCTGGGGTAAGTGTGCACATGCTTAAGGCTGCACCTTCTAAAGCTTCACACTGCAGAGAATAAATTGACTTCACTAAAATAATTCAATGGGTCAGTAAACAAATAAACAACAAATAATGACAACAAGTCATGGGGAGGGGGAGGACAAAGACCAGTCCTCAGAATTTCTATAATATATTGCCTAAAATATAAGCTTCAACAGTGTGTGAACCAAGAACTTCCAGATGTTCAAGCTGGATTTAGAAAAGGCAGAGGAACCATAGATAAAATTGCCAACATCCATTGGGTCAGAGAAAAAGCAAGAGTTCCAGAAAATCATCTACTTCTGCTTTATTGATGACACCAAAGCCTTTGATTGCATGGATCACAGCAAACTGTGGAAAATTCTTAAACAGATGGGAATACCAGACTACCTTATCTGCCTACTGAGGAATCTGTATGCAGGTCATGAAGCAACAGTTAAAACCATACATGGAACAAAGGACTGCTGCCAAATTGGGAAAGGAGTACGTCAAGGTTGTATATTGTCATACTGCTAATTTATCTTATATGCAGAGTACATCATGTGAAATGCTGGGCTGGATGAAGCACAACCTGGAATCAAGGTTGTTGGGAGAAATATCAATAACCTCAGGTATGCAGATGACACCATCTTTACGGCAGAAAGCAAAGAGGAACCAAGGAGCCTCTTGATGAAAGTGAAAGAAGAGAGTGAAAAAGCTGACTTAAAACATTCAGAAAACTAAGATCATGGGAGAAAAGCAATGACCAACCTAGGCAGCCTAATAAAAAGCAGAGACATTACTTTGGCCACAGAAGTTCATATAGTCAAAGCAATGTTTTTTTCCAGTAGTCATGTATAGATGTGAATGTTGGACCATATGGAAGGCTGAGTGCCAAAAAATTGATACTTTTGGACTGTGGTGTTGAAGAAGACTCTTGAGAGTTTCTTGGACTGTAAGGAGATCCAACCAATCCTAAAGAAAATCAGTCCTGAATATTCATTGGCAGGACTGATGCTAAAGCTAAAACTCCAACACTTTGGCTACCTGATGCAAAGAACTGACTCACTGGAAAACACCCTGATGCTAGGAAAGATTGAAAATAGGAGGAGAAGGGGACGACAGAGGATGAGATGGTTGGATGGCATCACCGACTCAACAGACGTGTGTTTGAGCAAGCTCTGGGAGTTGGTGATGGACAGGGATGCCTGGTGTGCTGCAGTCCATGGGGTTACAAAGAGTCGGACATGACTGAGTGACTGAACTGAACTGAATTACCTAAAATATCTAGTTTCCAACAATAACAAAAAAAATTACAAGACATGGAAATAAAATAGGAAAATCTGACCTGTACCTGGAAAAAAGCATGAAACAAAAACTGCCTGGAGAAAGAATAGATGTCTGACTTTGCTTCATAGTGGTAGACTTCATAGCAGTCATTATAAATATCTGCAAAGAACTAAAGGAAACCGTGCTTAAAGTAAAGGAGGTATCATGAAAATGTCTCATTAAATAGAAGATATAGACAAGATGTAGAAATGATTAAAAAGAATGAAATGAAAATTCTAGAGCAAAGTATAATAACTGAAATGAAAAATTCATCATAGTAGGCAAACTATCAGAAGAAAGAATTAGTGAGTTTGAATGCAGATTAATGGAAATTATATCAGTAGAAGAATAAATATATAAAGAAATGAAAATGAACAGAGCTTCATAGAAATGTGGGACACCATTAAGTGCATAAACATATGTGTAATTTGACAGCCAGAAGGATAGAAGATAGTGAAGCAGAAAAAATATGTGAAGAAACAATGGCTGAAAAATTTCCAAATTTGAGGGAAAACTTTACATATTTGACAAGTTCAAGGAATTTTTAGTAGGATAATCACAAAGAGATTCATTCATGAGCAGACACAAAAATGCTGAAAGACAAAGGCAAAGAGAACATTTTTAAAGCAAGAAAATAAAAATAAATAAATACTTACAAGGTATCCTCAGTAAGATTTCTTTACTTCTCAGCAAAAACAATGGGTGCTAGAAGACATTTGGATAACATAATCTAAGTGTTCAATGAAAAGAAAAGTCAACCAAAAATCATATATCCAAGAAAGTTACATTTCAAAAACCAAGACATAATAAAGACATTCTCATATAAATAAAATCTGAGAGATTTGTTGCCAGAAAACCCATCTTACAAAAAATACCAAAGGAAGCTCCTCAGACTGGAAGCAAGTAATCTCAGGTAGTAATTTAATTCCACATGAAAAAACAAAGAACACCAGTAAAAGTAATTATATTGAAGGTAGTATAAATGCATATTTTCTTTTCTTTCTACTCCTAACAGATCTAAAATGCAATTGTATAAAACAATGTGTATATATATTAGTGTTTTGAGCCGTTGAAATATATAAACAATAGCTCAAAGGAGGAGTATGGGAACTGTGTTGGGCTAAGGAAATGACTCCAGATGTTAACTTGAAGCCTCAGGAACAAATGAAGAGAACCGGAAGTGATAAATTAGAAGGCTAATATGACAAAAGTTATTAACTGTGCCTTTGATCTCCTTTCTTTTGTCAGTTTCTTTAAAGGACATAAAATTAAAGTAATAATTATATAATATATTTATTTTTCTGGGCTCCAAAATCACTGCAGTTGGTGATTGCAGCCATGATATTAAAAGATGCTTACTCCTTGGAAGGAAAGTTATGACCAACCTAGATAGCATATTGAAAAACAGAGACATTACTTTGCCAACAAAAGTCCGTCTAGTCAAGGCTGTGGTTTTTTCCAGTAGTCATGTATGGATGTGAGAGTTGGACTGTGAAGAAAGCTGAGTGACAAAGAATTGATGCTTTTGAACTGTGGTGTTGGAGAAGACTCTTGGGAGTCCCTTGGACTGCAAGGAGATCCAACCAGTCCATTCTAAAGGAGATCAGTCATGGCTGTTCTTTGGAAGGAATGATGCTAAAGCTGAAACTCTAATACTTTGGCCACTTCATGCAAAGAGTTGACTCATTGGAAAAGACTCTGATGCTGGGAGGGATTGGGGGCAGGAGGAAAAGGGGATGACAGAGGATGAGATGGCTGGATGGCATCACTGACTCGATGGACATGAGTTTCAGTGAACTCCAGGAGTTGGTGATGGACAGGGAGGCCTGGTGTGCTGCTATTCATGGGGTCGCAAGGAGTCGGACACGACTGAGCAACTGAACTGAACTGACTGATATAATATATTGTATCTTAAATGTTTATAGATGAAATTGTGTATAAAAGTAGTACCACAAAATGTGGGAAATATAAATGCTACTGCTAAGTCACTTCAGTCATGTCCGCCTCTGTGCAACCCCATAGACGGCAGCCCTTCAGGCTCCCCCGTCCCTGGGATTCTCCAGGCAAGAACACTGGAGTGGGTTGCCATTTCCTTCTTCAATGCATGAAAGTGAAAAGTGAAAGAGAAGTCACTCAGTCCTGTCCGACTCTTAGCGACCCCATGGACTGCAGCCTACCAGGCTCCTCCGTCCATGGGAATTTCCAGGCAAGAGTACTGGAGTGGGGTGCCATTGCCTTCTCTGAGGAAATAGGAATAGAGCTGAGCTATACAGTAGTAACATTTCTATATCTGACTGAAATTAAGTTACAGTATATCTGAATAGATTCTGATTGACTAAGATGTATATGTAAGCCCAAGAGTAATCACTAAGGAAATAACAAAATAATAATGCAAAAAAAATCGTTAAAGAACTCAAAATGTTACATAATGAAATAGCTGAGAAAAGAAGAGAAGTAAAAGGCAAAGGAGAAAGGAAAAGATATACTAAACTAAATGAAGAGTTCCAGAGAATAGCAAGGAGAGATTAGAAAGGCTTCTTAAGTGAACAATGCAAAGAAATATAGGAAAACAATAGGGAAAGACTAGAGATCTCTTCAAGAAAATTGGAGATACTAAGGGAACATTTCATGCAAAGATGGGCACAATAAAGGACAGAAATGGCAGGGACCTATCAGGAGCAGAAGAGATTAAGAAAAGGTGGCAAGAATACACACAACTGTACAAAAAAGATCTTAATGACCCAGATAACCATGACGGTGTGATCACTCACCTAGAGCCAGACATCCTGGAGTGTGAAGCCAAGTGGGCCTCAGACAGAATTTCTATGAACAAAGCTAGTGAAGATGATGGAATATCAGCTGAGATATTTAAAATCCTAAAAGAGGATACTGCTACAGAGCTGCACTCAATATGTCAGCAAATTTGGAAAATTCAGCAATGGCTGCAGGACTGGAAAAAATCAGTTTTCATTCCAATACCAAAGAAAGGCAATGTCAAAGAATGCTCAAACTACCACACAATTGTGCTCATTTCACATGCTAGCAAGGTAATGCTCAAAATCCTTCAAGCTAGGCTTCAATAGTACATGAACTGAGAAATTCCAGCTGTTCAAGCTGGATTTAGAAAAGACAGAGGAGCCAGAGATCAAATTGCCAACATCCATTGGATCAGAGAAAAAGCAAAGGAATTCCCAAAAAAGTTCCAGTTAAAAAAAAAATTCTACTTCTGCTTCATTGACTATGTATGATAAAGCATTTTACTGTGAGGATCACAACAACCTGCTAAGAATTCTTAAGGGGATGGGGGTACCAGACCGTCTCACCTGCCCCCTGAGAAACCTGTATGCAGGTCAAGAAGCAGCTGTTAGAACCAGACATGAAACAATAGACTGGTTTAAAATTGGGAAAGGAGTATGTCAAGGCTGCATACTATCACCATGTTTATTTAACTTATATGCAGAGTATATCATGCGAAATGCCAGGCTCGATGAACCACAATCTGGAATCAAGATTGCTGGAAGAAATCAAGCAATTCCAACAGAAATCCAGCAAATCCAACAACCTTTGATATGCAGATGATACCACTCTAACAGCAGAAAGTGAAGAGGAACTAAAGAGCCTCTTGATGAGAGTGACAGAGGAGAGTTAAAAAGCTGGCTTAAAACTCACCATTCAAAAAACTAAGATCATGGCATCTGGTCTTGCTGCTGCTGCTGTCACTTCAGTCGTGTCCAACTCTGTGTGACCCCATAGACCGCAGCCCACCAGGCTCCGCCATCCCTGGGATTCTCCAGGCAAGAACACTGGAGTGGGTTACCATTTCCTTCTCCAATGCATGAAAGTGAAAAGTGAATGGGAAATAGATGGGGAAAAAGTAGAAACAGTGACAGATTTTATTTTCTTGGGTTCCAAAATCACTTCAGATGGAGACTGCAGCTTTGCAATGTATGTTCAGTGAGATGGTAAAGCCTTTAAAATGGCAAAGTAACACATGAGTTTTACAGAAGGAATATAATCAATTCTTTCTTACCCTATGAAACAACTTCTAGGCACCGCATTCTTTCCTTGAGTGGAAGATATATTTGAACTGTGTTACTAGAAGAATACTGTATGAGCTCTGTAATATTGCTGTCTTGAGAAGTACTCTAAGATTGCATTCATTTTGGTGTGTAATCACCAAAAGCTGTGAAGGCCTTTCCCCTCTAGTAAAAGGCTGATTTCCCACTAATGGAAAATATCCTTATCATAGAGGTTAGAGTTTTACACGGCTTGTTCCTTCAGAGTATGGTACTCAAAACCCCAATATGGAGAAGCTTAGAGTTTGGAGTTGGAGTTCTGCAAACCAACTCTTGGTGAAGTTGCATCGAAAGCTGGGGAAAACCCTGCATTCACTGGCAAAAAAATCCTTGTGGAGTGCTTGCCAAGGCTTCTCTTTTTTCTGCAAAGTATGTTCACAATGAGGACTAGGGAACTCTTCGGCACAGTGTTGTTTTCAATGTATGGCACTTACCCCAAATAATTACACTAGGTAGTGTTTTCCATGTAACACTAACGTTTCCACAGGCTATTTGATTATTTCTAGAGAACATGTGTTTCACTGACAACATAAGCAAGGTTTTAAAAAATTTTTTAATTGGAGGATAATTGTTTTACAGTGTTGTGTTGGTTTTATCCATACAATAATATGAATCAGCATAAGTGCACATATATCCCCTCCTTCTGGAACCTCCATCCCGCCACCCCCATCCCATCCTTCTAGGTTATCACAGAGCACCGGGTTGAGCTCCCTGTGTTATGCAGCAATTTTCCACTGGCTGTCTATTTTACATATGGTAATGCATATGTTTCAATGCTCCTGTCTCAGTTTATCCCATCCTCTCTTTCCCCTGCTATGTCCACAAGTCTGTTCTCTAAGTCTGTGTCTCTATTCCTGCCCTGCAAATAACAGGTTCAATAGTACCACTTTTCTAGATTCCATGTATATGTATTCATATACAATATTTGTTTTTCTAATTTACTTCACTCTGTAAAACAGGCTCTGGGTTCATCCACCTCAATTCAATGGCTCAAATTCATTCTTTTTATGGTTGAGTAATATTCCATTTTGTATATGTACCACCACTTCTTTATCCATTCATCCGCTGATGAACGTCTAGGTTGCCTCCCTGTCCTAGCTCTTGTAAATACTGCTGCAATGAACATTGGGGTACATGTATCTTTTTAAGCTATGGCTTTCTCATGGTATATACCCAGTAGTGGAATTGTTGGGTCCTATGGCAGCTTTATTTCTGTTTTTTTTTTTTTTTTTTTAAAGAAATCTCCATACTCTGCTACATATGGCTGTACCAACTTACATTCCCAATAGTGGCAAAAGGGTTCCCTTTTCTCTGTGCTCTCTTCATCACTTATTGTTATAGGTTTTTTGGTGATGGCCATTCTGACTGGAGGGAGGTGATACCTCACTGTAGTTTTGATTCACATTTTTCTAATAATGAGTGATGTTGAACATTTTTTCACGTGTTTATTTGTCATCTATATGTCTTCAAAAAGGCAAGGTTTTCAAACTTCAGTGTAGTCTTGGTGATACAGATCCATAAGACAAATCACTAATATGATGACTCAATGACTGTTATTTCCCTTCAGTAAAAAAAAGTATGCCTTAAATTTCTTTCAGGTAGCATGTCAGAAACATTTAAAAGCGTTATATGAGCATGTGTTTCAGAGATGAAGATATAAAGGAAGCTAAAGTTGTCTTGTTTTTAAAGCTAGTTTGCTAGCCACTTCAATATAGCCTTCAAAACAACAGTGATAGAGATACATAATACAACTCACTATTTCCACGACTCAGTGCACATTACTTCCTTTCATTTAAAGAACACTGATCCTAAAATTTACTTCACTCTATACGCGACTGAGCAACTTAGCACAGCACACATACAATGGAATATTGCTGATATTGTGCTGTTGTCATGTCCAACTCTTCGCGGCCCCATGGACTGCAGCACACTAGGCCTCCCTGTCCCCCACCATCTCCCAGAGTTTGCCCAAGTTCAAGTCCCTTGCTTCAGTGATGCCATCCAGTCGTCTCATTCTCTGTCACCCTCTTCTCCTTCTGCCCTCAATCTTTTCCAGCAGCAGGATCTTTTCCAATGAGTTGGCTGTTCACATCAGGTGGCCAAAGTACTGGACCTTCAACTTCAGCATCCTTCCAATGAGAATTCAGGGTTGATTTCCTGTAAGACTGACTGATTTGATCTCCTTGCTGTCCAAGGGACTCGAGTCTTCTCCAGCATCACAGTTTGAAAGCATCAATTCTTTGACACTCTGCCTTTTTATGATCAAGCTCTCACAATCATACACAACCTTTGGAAAGACTATAGCCTGGACTCTATGGATCTTTGTCGGTAAAGTGATGTCTTTGCTTTTTACACGTTGTCTAGGTTTGTCATAGCTTTCCTGCCAAGAAGTAATTGTCTTCTAATTTCAAGGCTGCAGTCACCGTCTGCAGGCTTCCCTTGTGGCTTAGCTGGTAAAGAATCCGTCTGCAATGTGGGAGACCTGAGCTCGACCCCTGGGTTGGGAAGATCCCCTGGAGAAGGGAAAGGCTACCCACCCCAGTATTCTGGCCTGGAGAATTCCATGGACTGTATGGTCCATGGGATCGCAAAAAGTTAGACATGACTGGGTGACTTTCACCGTACTGTCACCACCAGCAAAGATTTTAAGAGCCCAAGAAGAGGAAATCTGTTACTGCTTCCATATTTTTTTCCTTCTATTTACCATGAAGTGATGGGGCCAGATGCCATGATCTTAGTTTTTTAAATATTTAGTTTTAAGCCAGCTTTTTCCACTCTCCTTTCTCATCAGGAGATTCCTTAGTTCCTCTTCGCTTCCTGCCTTTAGAATGATATCATTTGCATATCTGAGGCTGTTGATGTTTTTCCCAATAATCTTGATTTTAGCTTGTAACTCATCCAGCCTGGCATTTCTCATGATGTGCTCTGTGTATAAGTTAAATAAATAAGGTGACAATAAACAGCCTTGCTTTACTCCTTTCTCAGTCTGAACCAGTCAGTTGTTCCATACAGGGTTCTAACTGTTGCTTCTTGATCAGCATACTGGTTACTCAGAGATAGGTAGAATGGTCTGGTATTCCTATCTCTTCAAGAATTTCCCACAGTTTGTTATGATCCACACAAAGGCTTTAGCATAGTCAATTAAACAGATGTAGATGTTTTTCTGGAATTCCCTTTCTTTGTCTATGATCCAGTGATTGTTGGCAATTTGATCTCTGGTTCCTCTGCCTTTTCTAAACCTATCCTGGACATCTGGAACTTCTAGGTTCATGCTGAAGCCTAGAATGCAGGATTTTGAGCACAGGCTTACTAGCATGGGAGATGAGTGCAATTGTCCAGTGGTTTGAACTTTCTTTAGTACTGCCTTTCTTGGGAATTGGGATGAGGATTGACCTTTTCCAGTCCTGTGGCCGTGTTTTCCAGATTTGCAGACATATTGCATGCAGCACTTTGATAGCATCATCTTTTAGAATTTTAAATAACTCTGCTGGAATTCCATGGCCTCCACTATCATTATTGACAGCAGTGCTCCCTAAGGCCCACTTGACTTCACACTCCAGAATGTCTGGCTCTGGGTAAGTCACCATACCATCATGGTTATCTAGTCATTAAGATCTCTTTTGTACAGTTCTTTTGTGTATTCTTTCCATCTCTTCTTGATCTCTTCCACTTATATTAGATCTTTACCATTTTTGTCCTTTGTTGTGCTGATCTTTGGATGAAATGTTCTTTTGAAATTTGGGATACTGTTCAGCTGTTAAAAAAAATGAATGAAATAATGCCATTTATAGCTACATGGATGAACCTAGAGATTATCATACTAAGTGAAGTTAGGATGAGAAAGACAAATACTATATCATATCATTTATATATATGATCATATAATTTATACATATATATATAAATATTATATCATTTATATATATATGGCATCTAAAATATGACACAAATGAATTTATCTATAAAACAGAACAGAATTGCAGACATAGAGAACAAACTTGAGATGGATGTGCTTGGATTGGAATTTAAGACTAGCAGATGCAAACTATTGTATATAGAATGGATAAACGACAAGAATTTGTTGTATAGCCCAGGTAACTATACCCACTATCTTTAAGCCCACCTATGAAGGATTGTAAGGAAAACCAACACATTCCCATGCCTGAGGCTTGCAGTTTTAGGGGACATTTGCAAGGACTGAAGTCTTTTTACTTTATTTCCTAACCTCCCTGCCACCGCCATCTCTGATCCATTAACGTGAAGGAGGAAACAGAACAGACTCTATCTTGAAAGCAGGACTCCATCTTGGGCTGGATTGTGAACTTTGAGCTCTATGCCCAGTATCTATGGAAATGACATACCAACTGGAAAACCAGGCCCCTGGAAGGAAGAGCCCAGGGCTCTCCATCGCCTAAAAGAATACCCTAATTATCTTGGTGACCGAATAGAATCATACATTCTATTATTCTTATTGGGGAATGACCACAAGCCTATTGATAACTGTCCATTGCTAACTACCTAGGTTTAAGGCATATGAATCACAAGTTGACTTTGATTGTGTCTTTCTTTTTCCTTTGTTCAGACTAGTTTCAGGGAATTTGGGGAGGTGGGTAGAGAAGGTTTTCACAAAAACTGGTCGAGGTCCTTGTCTAAGAGAAGATTGCCTTGGGTTCGCCAGTGTAATAAACTGCACTCCACTATCTACATTGTCCTTCTGAGTGAGTTTGTTTCCCGGAGAGCACGGCTACAACAAAAGAATCTGGCAACCAGCCCCTGACAAGATGGTTATTTTGAGGTGTTAGACTGCCATTTTCTCAGTCTGCTGGCTCGGGATTAAAGTCTCTTCCTTGCCTCAACACCTCATCTCTCGGATTCATTTGCCTATCGTGCAGCCAGCAGAGTGAGCTTGGACATGGTAACAATCTGGCTTAGCCAGTCAGGATTCTTGCTGCTTGTGGCTAGCCGGCCCCAGTCAGGGAATGCTGGGGCAAGACCCTAGCAGCTGTTGGGATCATTTGGCCTGAGGTTCTTTCCTTCAGGATTCCTTGAAGCAGCACCGGCTGCCCCTAGCACTTGGCAGTTGAGACAAGGAATTGACGAACTTCTCTTGACGGACTTGGTTTTTAGGGTAAGTCTACCCGCCAGCTCACTTGTTTCATGTGTCCTTTTGTGTTAAGAGCCAATGGGGTCCCTTTTGGAGGGTAAGTCGCTCTGGTGTGCACATCGGGAACGTTTCCCCCCACCTCAATCTGGGCCTTTCCTTTGTGAAACAAGCCAGTTTGGTTGGGGTACCCCTTTGCAGAAGGGAGGTGTTGTTGAACTCTACCCTGAACTGGTTCATTGGGAACTAGTTCTCATGGGGGAAGCCCACCTTAGTGGGAATTTATTTACCTGATTTGGGAACTGATCCAGTTGGAACTGATTCATTTGGGAGTTAGTTCTTGTGGGGGTGGGTAGCTAGTTGGAATTAGTTCATTTGTTTTGTAGGGTAAATTTATTACCCTGTCGGGAAATCAGTTCCTCTGTATATTGATGCTGGAATCGGCTTGTGCTGTTTTTGTTAGAATTTGTCTGTGTCTGTTGTGTTTTGGTGTTATGAAGCTTATAAAAATGGGACATATTTCATCTATCTTGAAGGAAAGAATTTTGGGGTGCATGTTAGATACTTTAAGATGAGAAGAGCAATGGCCCCTGAATGGCTCACAGTTAAGCAATCTGGCAGTCAGAAATGCTTTACAAAGGAGAGGAACTCTCTGATAATGAACATGCTCGGGGTCAGGGTGGGGCTCCTTTGGACTTCAGGCATCCAATTCTAATTTCCCCTACAGGAACCCCAGAGCCCCATATAACTTTGACAGTGGGGAACAAGTTGATTGACTTTCTAATAGATACTACTTTCCTTTGTAAATTAAACACTCAAATAATCTTTTCCCCAGAACAGCTTGACATCAGGGTCCCACTGGGGCCTTTTTGACCTTGTCCAGTCTGGAGAGCTTCAGCTCCCATCTGGGGGGCTTTGGCTCCAGTTTGGGGTGTTCTCCCTGTGAAGGGAAATTGTTTATAAGGTGGTTTGGAGAAAGGTCACTGATCTAATGGGATTGGGAAATCATGTTAATGTGACTTTCCAGCTGGCTAGGTTTTGGTTTACTCTGGTTACTTTGGTAATGCATAGACATTTGGTTCTAACTGCTTCCTCCAAGTCTTCCTCTACAGTTTTCTCATTTCTTTCTCCTTGAACCCTCTGGGAATAGGCGAGTGGCTGTGGAAGCAACTGAGGAACTTTGGCCAGGGATTACTCTCTGGTGTGTTCCAAAGGCCCACTTATGCACACTTAAGTCGTGCATAAGTGTGCGTGGCCAGTACAATGAAACTGAAGATAATTCATTAAATCAGTTATGGCTCCTTTGGTCACTTATTTTCTAAAATCTATTTATTTTTTAATTGAAGGTTAATTGCCTTACAATTTTTTTTTTTTGGTCAAATATCGACAAGAATCAGCCACAGGTATATCACATCCCCTCCCTCCTGAATTTCCCTGCCCATCCAACCATTCTAGACTGTCACAGAGCCAGTTTGAGTTCTTTGAGACATACAGCAAATTCCTATCAACTTCATTTGAATAGTTTTCTCTTTTTTTTCCATTTTTCCCAATTTACTGTGTTTGATGTCTCCTTTTCCCAGGCTTTAGGGTTATATTTCTTCTTCCTTTTGGTTTCTGCCCTCAGTGGGTGAGGTTGGTCCAGTGGTTGTGTAGTTGTGTAGGTTTGTGTTGGGGGGACTGGTCTCTGCATTCTGTTGAGAGGAGCTGAGATTTTTCCCTCTAGTGGGCACGGATGCGTAAAGTGGTATGTTTTGAGGTGTCTGTGGGAAGCCTGTCTGCTGATGATTTGGTTTGAGCTTTCGTTTTGCCTGTTGTTTGGGTGAGGCCTGCTGCACTTGGTGCTGCCAGCAGTTGGGTGGAGCCAGGTTGTGGATACAGCTTGCAGCCTTAGTGGGAGTTCTCATTAATTTATACTCCCTGGGGTCGTGAGTTCTCTGGCAGTCTAGTGTCCTGGACTTAGCACTTCCACTCTAGAGGCCCAGGCCCAATCTCTGATGGGAACCAAGATTCCATAAGCCATTTGTAATGGCTTGAAGGTGATTTAAACAAATACACAAAAACAAAAAATAAACAAGAAACAAAAAGTGAACACTAAACAAATGGTAAGTACAAAACCAAACGAACAATAATAGAAACAAAGGAACACACACATGCATGCGTGCGTGCGTGCTAAGTCACTTAAGTCATGTCTGACTCTTTGCGACTCTATGAACTTGTAGCTCTCGAGGCTCCTCTGTCCATGGGATTCTCCAGGCAAGAATGCTGGAGTGGGTTGCCATGCCCTCCTCCAGGGGATCATCCTGACCCAGGGATTGAACCTGTGTCTCTTGTCTCCTGCATTGGCAGGCAGGTCCTTTACTGCTAGTGCCACCTGGTAGCCAAATGGTAAATACAAATGGTAAACACAAAACCAGACAAACAATAACAAAAACAAAGGAACACACACACACACACACACACACACACACACAGAAAATGAAAACAGTCCAAAGAAAACAAACTACAGGAGAGTGACTTGGCAAACAAAAGAATCAAAAAATTTTTATCAACTGATTATAAACAAAACTAATTAAAATATAAACCAGAATACAAGATCAAAGCAGAGTGCAAACTGGTGAATAAAGTGAAGAAAATAAACCAACAAACATGATGAAATAGAAGGAAGAAAAGAAAAAATAGAAAAGCAAAGCTAAATAGAAATCTATAAAAAGATTTACACATATTTAATTATAACTACAGCAGGAAAAGAATGATGAGAACAACAAAAACATTAAAAAAGGAAAAAGGTTTAAAAAAAATCCACAGAACTGCAAAAAGCTAACATAGAGGTAGAAATAATAATGTAAGTAGAAATTGTGATTAAAAAAATTCTCAAGAGCTTAAATAAAGATAATAATAATAAAACAACCACAGCCATAGAGGAAAAAAGAAAAAACCCAGAAACAACTATAGAAGGAATCCAAATACAAGGATAATAACAAATGTTTTCCTCACATCTCAGCTGTCAGTGTCCTTTTCCTTGCTGTAAGTCACAGTCCACCTCCACCTCCCTTGGATGCCTTCCAATACTATGCCGGTTTCTGGACCTGCTGTGGGGACAGTTCAGACTCTAATCTGCCCCTACTCTTTCGTGTTCTTGCCTCCACGTCCACATCTGCCAGAGCTAGGGTGTTTTCTTTTGTAGGAACACTCATTGCCCTTTTATATATTCCATAGACACAGAGTCTAACAAGTTGATTGTGTGGATTTAATTTTCAACCTGTACAACGGGTGGAAAAGCTTTCAGTTTTCTTCCTTAGCCACACTGCCCCTGGAGTTCAGTTGTGTTTTTTTCCCACCTTAGCATGCGGGTTATCCACAGGAGTTTGCTCCTGGAGGACTTGGGTTTGCCCCCATTGAGGACAGGCTGTGGAGATGGCAAATACAGATGGTAAACACAAAGCCAGACAAACAATAACAAAAGCAAAGGAACACATGCACGCACACACACACATGTGCACACACACACACAGAAAACAAAAACAGTCCAAAGACTGTTAGGGTCCCTGCTTGGATCTCAGGGACCCTAAGAGTGCCAAGTACACAGGGGGGCTGGCAGCATGGGCTTAAGAGATATGGGGCTGTTAGGGTTTTTTCCTAGCCTCTGGTAGCTCTGCTGCAGTGCGGATCAAGCATGGAGGTGGCACAGCTGCTTGGATCACAGGGACCTGAGGGCCCCAAGTGTGCAGGGATGCCAGCAGCCTCAGGCACAGGAGCACAGACTGTTAGAGTCTTTTTCTCGCCTTTGCAGCTGGCATTCAAAGTTCTCCCTGGATGGGGGCCTTCTCTGTTCCTTGGCATGTGAGGCACTCAAAGGGCCACCCTCTCTGGGAGCTTCCTCTGCTGGTCAGCTCTTGGCACTGGCGTCTGAGAGAGAAGCTACAGTGATGGCTCCATCCCCTGCACATGATTCAGCAATATTGCCTTATCTGCATGGCTTCCCAGCTTTCCTCCAAACGTATTCCCCTCTGCGATCTCTTCCCTCACGTCCCCTTGGACTGTCTCCCTGCAGTCAACAGCAGACCTCTCCCTGGGACTGCTCCCCAGCCCCTAAGTTCCAGCTCCCAGCCATCACACATTCCAGGGTACTTATGTCCCTGTCTGGGGTATGTAGGGCTGTGGCAAGGATTGTTTGTGTGGGTTGTCACTCCATTCAGGCTGTCCCAGATGAGCTGCTGCACTCTCCAAGGGCTAAAATGCTTCCTCTCTATCCCAAACAATTGCCCCGATCTGGGGATCTCACTCCCACTTCAGTTCCCCCACTCCCTGGTTGCAGGTCCAGTCCTGCTCACTCTTCCTCTTTTTTCCTTCCTTCCTTTATCTTACTATTACATGGATCTATATATTCATTTCCAGTTGTCAGAGACTTCTTCCAGCTCTCACCTGTTCTGTGAGATTTCCTACACTTGAAGATATATTCCTGATGCATCTGTGGAGAGAGATGTACTCCTACTCCTCATCCACCCACTCCTCTGCCATCTTGTCTCTTACTTTCAGTTTTTAAACGATAGCTTTGTTGGATATAGGATTCTTAGTTGAGAGCTTTTTTTCTTTTTCAACTTTTTATTTTTTATTGGAGTAGAGCTAATTAACAATGTTGTGATAATTTCAGGTGGACAGCAAAGGGACTCAGCCATACATATACATGCATTCATTCTCCCCCAAACTCCCATTCCATCCAGTCTGCTACATAACATTGAGCAGAGTTCCCTGTGCTATACACTATGACCTTTTGTTGGTTATCCATTTTAAATATAGCAGCATGTACATGTCAACCCCAAACTCCCTAACTGTCCCTTCTTCCAATCTTTCCCCATGGCAATCTTATGTTTGTTCTCTTGTCTCTCAGCCTGTTAAATTTTTTTTTTAAATGAGATGTTTTAAGATAGACTCTCTTCTTGTTTAGTCATTAAGTCTTGTTTGCAACCCTAGACTGTAGCCTGCCAGGCTCCTCTGTCCTTGGGGTTTCCCAGGCAAGAATATTGGTGTAGGTTGCCATTTCCTTCTCCAATTTTTTTCTTTTAATCGCATGGGTGAATTATTATACATGTGTCTTCCATTTTTTTTCTGATAAGTCAGCTATTGTTCTCACTGATGTTACCCTGTACATAAGTCAATTTTATCTCGTTGCTTTCAAAACTTTCTCACTGTCTTCAAAATTGAGCAGTTTGACTATAATGGATATAAGTGTAGATGACTTTGAATACATTCAATTTGGAATTCATTAGATGTATGGACAGTTTTTCCAACAGATTTGGAAAGTGTGGGGCCAATATCCCTTCTTTTTTTTTTTTTTTCTGTCATTTTTGCTCCTCTTCCTGCATTCCCATTATACCTATGTTGATTGTGCTTTTCTGTGTCCCACAAGACTCCTAGGCTCTATTCATTTTTCTGCATTACAAACATTTTTTTTTTCAGATTGGATAATCTCTATTGTTTCATCTTCAAATGCACCAATTCTTTTCCCTGCCTGCTCAAATCTATTGTTGAGCCCCTCTGGAAAATTTTTGGTTTTCAACTCCAGGACCTCCATTTGGTTCTTTTATGTTTTATCATTTCTATCTCTTTATTGTTAGTCTCCATTAGATAGATCATTGTTATCATAATTTTCTTTGTTTAAACATGGTTTTCTCTAGTTCTTTCAAGGTATTTATACCAGCTTTTTTTGAAGTCCATTTGCTAAATCAACACCCAGGGCCTCCAAAGGTAGTTTCTATTGCTTATCTTATTTCCTGTGTGTAGATTACACTTTCCTATTTCTTTGTATGTCTTACAGTTTTTTTTTCTGCATATAGGACATTCTAGATAATATATTGTAGCAATTCTGAATTTTGATTCCTCCAGAGCTTGTTGTTTTTGCTTTTTTTTTGTTTGTTAAGTGACTTGCCTTTGAATGCTGTTTTTCCTGTAATGTGCAGTCTCTGATGTTTCTGCTCATCATAGTTTACAGTGAAAGACAAAATGCTGTTCCCTAGGATCACCAGGCAAGGATGTCTGATTATACAGCTTATATTCAATATTACACTCATGGTTTTTGCCAGCATAATAGCTCAGGATAAAGAAGTGAAAGTCATCTAGGTTGGAAAAGAAATAAATCTCTCTTTCTTCACAAACTACACGATCTTCTATGTGGAAATTGAATGAGTTAAACAAGGTTGCACTGGCAGAGTAGAAGTACATGAGCTCGTCCTCTGCAAGAATACCAAAATTGCTGCTAGCTGCTGAACAACCATCGACAGGAGGATGCTAGAACCCACCAAGAAAAAGATACCCCATGTCCAAAGAAGAGGCTGCAATAGGGGTGCAATCATGTAAAAATCAAACCCCATACCCACCAGAGACTCTTGGAAGGCAAAAACAAAACAAAACAACTTGTGTGCACCAGGACCCGGGGAAAGTAAGAGTGACTCCCACTAGAGACTGAGCCTGATTTGCCTGTGAGTGTTTGAGTGTCTTCTGTGGAGACGTGGGTCAGCAGTGGCCTGCCATGCGGAGGGGGGCACTGGCAGCATCAGTCTTGGAAGGCACAGCGTGCTGGCATAAGTCCTCTTTGAAGAGGTCACCATTAGCCCTACCATAGAGCCTGGAGCTCGACCACAGAGGTGATGAGTGGGTGACCCCACAAACTGGAGAACAATTATACCAAAGAAGTTTTCACTCTACTGTGAAGGTTCTAGTCCCCAAATCAGGCTTCCCTATCTGGGGATCTGGTAAAGGCACTTCAATACCCAGGTTTGAAGATCAGCAGGATTTGATTACAGAACTTCCACAGGACTAGGGGAAACAGACTTTTGGAAGGGATCAATGAAACCTTGGGTGCACTAGGGCCCCAGTGAAAGAAGTGACCCCAAAAGAGACTGAGCCAGACATTCCTGTGAATGCTTGGAAGTCTCCTGTGGAGGCTTGGGTTGATAATGGCCTGCCACGGAGTCAGGTCACTGGAAGCAACAGTCAATGAGAAACATGACTTGTTGGTATCAGTCCTCTTTGAGGAGGTAGCCATTCGCTGTCCCATAGAGACTGCAGACCCCAGGACTGAGCTGCTCAAGGCCAAACTACAGGAAAGGAGCACAGCCCCATCCATCAACAGAAAATTTGATTAAAGATTTACTAAGCATGACCCTGCCCACCTGAGTAAGACACAGTTTCCTTCACAGCCAGTCTCTTCTGTCAGGAAGCTTGCATAAGGTTCTTTAAAAATTTTATTTATTTATTTTTTATTGAAGGATAATTGCTTGACAGAATTTTGTGTTTTCTGCCAAACCTTAGCATGAATCAGCCATTAGTATACATATATCCCCTCCCTTTAAAAACTCTCTCCCATTTCCCTCCCCATCCCACCCCTCTAGGTTGATACAGAGCCCTTGTTTGAGTTTCCTGAGCCACACAGCAGATTCCCGATGCCTATCTATTTTACATATGATAATGCAAGTTTCCACATTACTCTTTCCATACATCTCACCCTCTCCTCCCCTCTTGCCATGTCCATAAGTCTATTCCCTATGTCTATTTCTCCACTGTTGCCCTGTAAATGAATTCTTCAGTAATATTTTTCTAGATTCTGTATATATGCGTTAGATTATGGTATTTATCTTTCCCTTTCTGACTCACTTCACTCTGTATAGTAGGTTCTAGGTTCATCCACTTCATTAGAACTGACTCAAATGCATTCATTTTTATGGCCGAGAAATATTCCATTGTATATATGTACCACAACTGCTTTGTCCATTCATTGTCAATGGACATCTAGGTTGCTTCCATGTTCTAGCTATTGTAAACAGTGCTGCAATGAACAATGGGATACATGAGTCTCTTTCAGTTTTGGTTTCCTCAGGGTATATGCTTAGGAGTGGGATTCCTGGGTCAAATTGTGATTTTATTCCTAATTTTTTAAAGGAATCTCCATACCATCTTCCATAGTGGCAGTATCAGTTTACATTCTCACCAACAGTGCAAGAGCATTCCCTTTTCTCCACAGCTTCTCCAGCATTTATTGTTTGTAGACTTTTTGATGAGTGCCATTCTGACCGGTGTGAGGTGATATCTCACTGTAGTTTTGATTTGCATTTCTCTAATAATGAGCTATGTTGAGCATCTTTTCATGTGTTTGTTAGCCATCTGTATGTCTTTGGAGAAACGTCTGTTTAGGTCTTTCCCCACTTTTTGACTGGCTTGTTTTTCTGGTATTGAGTTGTATGAGCTGTTTGTATATTTTGGAAATTAATCCTTTGTCAGTTGTTTCATTTGCTATTATTTTCTTCCATTCTGAGCGTTGACTTTTCACCTTGATTATAGTTTCCTTTGCTGTGCAAAAGCTTATAAGTTTAATCAGGTCCTGCTTGTTTACTTCTGTTTTTATTTCCATTACTCTAGGAAGTGGGTCTAGAGGATCTTGCTTTGAGTTATGTCTTTGAGTGTTCTGCCAATGTTTTCCTCTAAGAGTTTTATAGTTTCTGGTCTTACCTGTAGGTCTTTAATCCGTTTTGAGTTTATCTTTGTGTATAGTATTAAGAAGTGTTCTAATTTCATTCTTTTACATGTAGCTGTCCAGTTTTCCAAGCATCATTTATTGAAGAGGCTGTCTTTGCCCCATTGTGTTTTCTTGCCTCTGTTGTAAAAAATAAGGCACCCATAGGTTCATGGGTTTATTTCTGGGCTTTCTAGCTTGTTCCATTGGTCTATATTTCTGCTTTTGTGCCAGTACCATACTGTCTTAATAATTGTAGCTTTGTAGTATAGTCTGAAGTAAGGAAGGTTGATTCCTCTAGCTCCATTTTGTCTATTCAGGGTCTTTTGTGTTTCCATATGAATTGTGAAATTTTTTTGTTCTAGTTTTGTAAAAAATGTCCTTGGTAATTTGATAGGGATCTCATTAAATCTGTAGATTGCATTTGGTAGTATAGTCACTTTCACAATATTGATTCTTCCTACCCAGGAACATGGAATATCTCTCCATCTGTTTACGTCATCTTTGATTTCTTTCATTCAGTTCATTTCAGTCACTCAGTCGCTCATTCGTGTCTGACTCTTTGCGACCCCATGAATCGCAGCACGCCAGGCCTCCCTGTCCATCACCAACTCCTGGAGTTCACTCAAACTCATGTCCATCAAGTCAGTGATGCCATCCAGCCATCTCATCCTCTGTCGTCCCCTTCTCCTCCTGCCCCCAAGCCCTCCCAGCATCAGAGTCTTTTCCAGTGAGTCAACTCTTTGCATGAGGTGGCCAAAGTACTGGAGTTTCAGCTTTAGCATCATTCCTTCCAAAGAAATCCCAGGGCTGATCTCCTTCAGAATGGACTGGTTGGATCTCCTTGCAGTCCAAGGGACTCTCAAGAGTCTTCTCCAACACCACAGTTCAAAAGCATCAATTCTTTGGTGCTCATCTTTCTTCACAGTCAAACTCTCACATCCATACATGACTACTGGAAAAACTATAGCCTTGACTAGAGGGACCTTAGTCAGCAAAGTAATATACTATCTAGGTTGGTCATAACTTTCCTTCCAAGGAGTAGGCATCTTTTAATTTCATGGCTGCAGTCACCATCTGCAGTGATTTTGGAGCCCCCCCAAAATAAAGTCTGACACTGTTTCCACTGTTTCTCCATCTATTTCCTATGAAATGATGGGACTGGATGCCATGATCTTCGTTTTCTGAATGTTGAGCTTTAAGCCAAATTTTTCACTCTCCTCTTTCACCTTTCATCAAGAGGCTTTTTAGCTCCTCTTCACTTTCTGCCATAAGGGTGGTGTCATCTGCATATCTGAGGTTATTGATATTTCTCCCAGAAATCTTGATTCCAGCTTGTGTTTCATCCAGTCCAGCGTTTCTCCCAGTCCAGCGTTTCTCATGATGTACTCTGCATATAAGTTAAATAAGCAGGGTGACAATATACAGCCTTGACGTACTCCTTCTCCTATTTGGAACCAGTCTGTTGTTCCATGTCCAGTTCTAACTGTTGCTTCCTGACCTGGATACAGATTTCTTAAGAGGCAGGTCAGGTGGTCTGGTATTCCCATCTCTTTCAGAACTTTCCACAGTTTCTTGTGATCCATGCAGTCAAAGGCTTTGGCATAGTCAATAAAGCAGAAATAGATGTTTTTCTGGAACTCTCTTGCTTTTTCCATGATCCAGCAGATGTTGGCAGTTTGACCTCTGGTTCCTCTGCCTTTTCTAAAACCAGCTCAAACATCTGGAAGTTCACAGTTCACGTATTGCTGAAGCCTGGCTTGGAGAATTTTGAGCATTATTTTACTAGCATATGAGATGAGTGCAATTGTGCGGTCATTTGAACATTGTTTGGCATTGCCTTTCTTTGGGATTGGAATGAAAACTGACCTTTCCCAGCCCTGTGGCCACTGCTGAGTTTTCCAAATTTACTGGCATATTGAGTACAGCACTTTCATAGCATCATCTTTCAGGATTTGAAATAGCTCAACTGGAATTCCATCACCTCCACTAGCTTTGTTCGTAGTGATGCTTTCTTAGGCCCACTTGACTTCACATTCCAGGTTGTCCGGCTTTAGATAAGTGATCACACCATGGTGATTATCCGGGTCGTGAAGATCTTTTTTGTACAGTTCTTCTGTGTAGTGTCTTTCCTTGTCTCTTGTAATTGCCTCCATTTTTAAGTCTGTTTCATCTGATATGAGTACTGCTATTGTTTTTTTCTTTTGATTTCTGTTTGCATGGAATATCTTTTTCTAGCTCCTCACTTTCAGTGTGTGTTTCCACCGGTCTGAGGTGGGTTTTTTTGTAGACAATTTGTATAAGATCCTTATATAGGGATCTTGTTTTTGTATCCATTCAGCCAATCTGTGTCTTTTGGCTGGAACATTTAATCCATTTACTAACCTAGATAGTATATTCAAAAGCAGAGACATTACTTTGCTGACTAAGGTCCCTCTAGTCAAGGCTGTGGTTTTTCCTGTGGTCATGTATGGATGTGAGAGTGGGACTGTGAAGAAGACTGAGCACCGAAGAATTGATGCGTTTGAACTGTGGTGTTGGAGAAGACTCTTGAGAGTCCCTTGGACTGCAAGGAGATCCAACCAGTCCATTCTGAAGGAGATCAGCCCTGGGATTTCTTTGGAAGGAATGATGCTAAAGCTGAAACTCCAGTACTTTGGCCACCTCATGCAAAGAGTTGACTCACTGGAAAAGACTCTGATGCTGGGAGGGCTTGGGGGCAGGAGGAGAAGGGGACGACAGAGGATGAGATGGCTGGATGGCATCACTGACTTGATGGATGTGAGTCTGAGTGAACTCTGGGAGTTGGTGATGGACAGGGAGGCCTGGCGTGCTGCGATTCATGGGGTTGCAAAGAGTCAGACACGACTGAGGGACTGAACTGAACTGAACTGAAGGTAATTATTGATGTGTATAATCCTGTTACCATTTATTGTTTTGTAGGCCTTTTCCTTGCTTGTGTTTTGTGTCTAGAGAAATTTATTTAGCATTTGTTGTAAAGCTGGTTTGGTGGTGCTGAATTTTCTCAATTTTTTCTTGTCTGTAAAGCTCTTGATTTCTCTTTTGAATGTATATGGGATCCTTGCTGGATGGAGTAATCTAGGTTATTTCTAGGTTGTTTCTTTTTTTATCACTTTAAGTATATTCTATCCCTCCATTCTGGCCTGTAGATTTCCTGTTGAAAGTTCAGCTGTTGACCTTACTGGGATCCCCTTATATGCTATTTGTTGCTGTACTACTTCTTTTAATATTTGTTAATTGTGTTTAACTTTTTTAGTTTGTTTAATATGTGCCTTGGTGTATTTCTCCTTGGGTTTATCTTATTTGGCACTTCTGGGCTTCCTGAACTTGGGTGGCTTTTCCTTTCCAATGTTGGGGAAGTTGTTTTTTTTTTACTATAATCTACTCAAATATTTCCTCATACCCTTTCCTTTGCTTTCTGCTGGGACATTTATGAGTCTCATGTTATGCTTAATGTTGTCCCAGAGGTCTCTGAGACTGTTCTCATTTCCTTTTATTCTTTTTAAAAATTCTGCTCTGCTTCTGTTATTTCCACCATTCTATGTTGCTGCTCACTTGTCCATTCTTCTGCCTCAGTTACTCTGATATTGGTTCCTTCTAGTGTACTTTTAATCTGTTATTTTGTTGTTCATCGATGATTGTTCATTCTTTAATTCTTCTAGATCCTTGTTAAACATCTCTAGTATCTTCATTTGTGCCTCCAGTCTATTTATCTGTGCTTCCATTTCATTTTTAAGTTTTTGGATCATCTTTACTATTACTATTCTGAATTTTTTTCATGTAGACTGCCTATTTCCTTTTATTTGTTTGGTCTTGTTTGTTTTTTACCATGTTTCTTCATCTGCTGCATGTTTCTCTGTCTTTTAATTTTGTTTAATTTACTGTGTTTGGGATCTCATTTCTGCAGGCTGGAAGATCATATTTCTTCTTAATTGTGGAGTCTGTCCCCCATAGGTGGGGTTGGGCCAGTACTTCGTGAAAGTTTCCTGTTTGGTGGGATTTGTGCCTGTATTTTGAAGGATGGAGCTGGATCTCATCTCTCTGAAGGGAAGTGCTGTACACAGTAGTGTGTTTTGGGGTGTCTATGGGCTTGGTATGGCCTGCCTGCTAATGTATAGGGTTAGTTTCTGTTTTGCTGAAGTATGGTGTGGGGTACCCAGCACTGGAATTTGCTGAACTTTGGGTGTGGCTTAATCTTGGTGTTGAGATGGAGGTCTTTGGGAGAGCTCTTATCAATTAATGGTCAGTGGTGTCAGGAGTTCTCTTGTGGTTCAAAGTCATGGGCTTGGGTTTCCCGCCTCAGGTTCAGGCCTTACTCCTTACTGTAGCACCAAGACCTCACAAGCCATGCAGCACAGAAGACAAAACCCCAAGACTCTTAGTGAAAGCAACACTCAACAGTCCAGAACACCCAGAGAGACTCACACCAAAGTCCTCCAATATTTCTAGGAATGTCTCTGGACCTGTAGTGGGCAGTATAGGTTCCACTCAGCCTTGTATCTGGCCTTACTCCAGCTTGTACTTGCTCCCTAATTCCACAGTTGCCCCTATGTCTATGCTGCTGCTGCTGCTGCTAAGTCGCTCAGTTGTGTCTGACTCTGTGCCACCCCATAGACGGCAGCCCACCAGGCTCCCCCATCCTTGGGATTCTCCAGGCAAGAACACTGTAGTGGGTTGCCATTTCCTTCTCCAATGCATGAAAGTGAAAAGTGAAAGTGAAGTCACTCAGTCGTGTCCAACTCTTAGTGACCTCATGGACTGCAGCCTACCAGGCTCCTCTGCCCATGGGATTTTCCAGGCAAGAGTACTGGAATGGGGTGCCATTGCCTTCTTTGGCCCCTATGTCTATAGTCTCAGGCTAAATGTAGCTATTTAATTCAATGCACCTGTGACTGCTGGAGCCCATTCCCTTTCTATTCTTTGGTCACACAGCCCCGGGTGTTCTGCTTTGGTTTTGGGCCCTGCTCTGCTTATATAGGAGAAGGCAATGGCACCCCACTCCAGTACTCTTGCTTGGAAAATCCCATGGATGGAGGAGCCTGGTAGGCTGCAGTCTATGGGGTCGCTAAGAGTTGGACATGACTGAGTGACTTCACTTTCACTTTTCACTTTCATGCATTGGAGAAGGACATGGCAACCCACTCCAGTGTTCTTGCCTGGAGAATCCCAAGGATGGGGGAGCCTGGTGGGCTGTCGTCTATGGGGTCGCATAGAGTTGGACACGACTGAAGTGACTTAGTAGTAGCTGCTTATATATCACCCTCTGGTGATTGTCTTCTGCCAAGTCATGAGCTGGCGAAGGCAGAGGCTTATTAAGGCTCGCTTTCTCAGTTGGGCTGCGTAAAGACAGGGGTAGAGAAAGGGGTATTACTGCTACAGTTGGGACATTCTGGAGAATGCCTGCACCAAGTAAAGACCTGCCAGCTGTTGTTACTGCCTGAGCAGGTTGTGTGCTCTCCCAGAGGAATTGGCTCCAGTTGTGGGTCCCTAGGAAGAGTGAAGCTGCTTAGACTCCAAGCAAGATATGGGCAGTAACCTGTGTGCTCACAGCCTGGAGGTAGTTGTCATCTCTGGGGTCCTGACTGCATCTGTGGCATTTTGTCTACTGCTTCGGGCAGTTTCCCTGGCTTTGGCAATAGTTGTGGCTTGTTTCCTCTTCTGGGGTTGTAAACTGCAGTTGAGGCTAATTCTGCCTGCTGGGAGTCTAACCAGTTTTGCAGGTTTTGTAGACTACCAGTAGGCACTGTGAATGTGGAGAATTAGTATATCCCAGGTAACAAGACCTCTTGCTACTCTGGGATGCTGCCCTTTACTCTTTCAGCTGTTTCACTGCCCACCCCTCCCCACCTCCCCCATATTATCCTCATAGCAGCCAACCCTGTTCCTCTCCCTGTGGTCTGAACCTATGCCTGAGCCTCAAAACCCAGTCCCCACAATCTGCTGTGGATGGAGGTATGCTAGCCGCTTCTCAGCTGGGAAGTGTTTCTTGGCAAAGAACACCATAGTGTGTTCTCTGTTTTGCCTTCTGAGTACCTATCATTGCACTCCCCTCTGAGGTTCCAAAGCTCCACCTGGCCAGGCCTGTGAGGAGGTTTCCAAGTGTGTGGAAACTTTTCCTCCTTCATGATTCCCTCCCTGGGTCACAGTCCTCATTCTGAAATCATGTCTACTTTTTAATCTTGATCTTTTGCCCTACCTCATTGTAAGCAGATTGGATTGCCTTTTTGGATGTTCAGGGTCATCTACTAGCATTCAAAAGTTGTTTTGTAGAAGTTGTTCCATTTCAGATGAATTTTCAATCAGTTTGTGGGGAGGAAGGGGATCACTTTGTCTTAATGGAAAATTCTTAAAGAGATGGGAATACCAGACCACCGTACCTGCCTCCTGAGAAATCTGTATGCAGGTCAAGAAGCAACAGTTAGAACCGGACATGGAACAACAGACTGGTTCACAATTGAAAGAGGAGTATGTCAAGGCTGTATATTGTCACCCTGCTTATTTAACTTACATACAGAGTATATCATGCAAAATGCTGGGCTGGATGAAGTACAAGCTGGAATTAAGGTTATTGGGTCAAATATCAACAGCCTCAGATATGCAGATGATACCACCTAATGGTGTAAAGCAAAGAGGAACTAAAGAGCCTCTTGATGTGCATGAAAGAGGTGAATGAAAAAGTGGTTTAAAACTCAACATTCAAAAAACTAAGATAATGTCAACTGGTCCCATCACTTCAAGGCAAATAGATGGGGAAACAATGGAAACAGTGACAGGCTTTATTCCCCTGGACTCCAAAATCACTGTGGATGGCAACTGCTGCCATGAAATTAAATGACACTTGATCCTTCAAAGAAGAGCTATGACAGACTTGGACAGTGTATTTAAAAGCAGAGCCATCACTTTGCTGACAGAAGTCTATATAGTCAAAGTTATGGTTTTTCCAGTAGTCATGTATGGATATGAGTGCTGGACCATAAAGAAGGCTGAGCACCAAAGAACTTATGCTTTTGAATTGTGATGCTGGAGAAAACTCTTGAGAGTCCCTTGGACTGCAAGGAGATCAAACTATTCAATCCTAAAGGAAATCAACACTGAATATTCACTCGAAGGACAGATGCTGAAACTTCAGCTCCAAGTTGAAGTTCTAATCAGGCCACCTGATGCAAAGAGCTGACTCACTGGAAAAGACCCTGATGCTGAGAAAGAATGAGGGCAGAAGAAGAAGGGGGCAACAGAGGATTAGATGGTCAGATGGTATCACCAACTCAATAGACATGAGTTTGAGCAAACTCCATGAGATGGTGAAGGACAGGGAAGCCAGGTGTGCTGGAGTCCATGGGGTCACAAATAGTCAGACACAACTTAGTGTGACTGAACAACAACAATGACAAACCTATAGATAGCATCATAATCAACAGTGAAAAGCTGAAAGGGTTCCCTTTAATATCAGGAACAAGACAAAGATATCTACTCTTGATACTTTTATTCAATGTAGTTTTGGAAGTCCTAACTACAGAAACCAGAGAAGGAAAAGAAGTAAAGGGACTCCAAATTGGAAAAGAGGTTAAACTGTCACAGTTTGCATATAAGAAGATCTGAAAGATGCTACCAGAAAACTACTGGAACTCATTAAAGAATTTGGTAAAGTCACAGGTTACAAAGTTAATACAGAGAAATCTGCTGCATTTCAATACACTAACAATGAAAGATCAGAAAGAGAAATTCAAGAAGAAATTCCATTTATGATTGCATCAGAAAGAATAAAATACCTAGGAATAAATCTACCTCAGGAGACAAAAGACCTGTACTCCAAAAACTATAAGATGCTGATGAAAGAAACCAAAGAAGACATAAACAAATGGAAAGATATACCATGTTCACAGATTGGAAGAATCAGTATTGTCGAAATGACTATACTACCCAAGGCAGTCTAGAGATTCAATGCAATCCCTGTCAAATTATAATGGCATTTTTCACAGAAGTAGAACAAAAATCTCAAAATTTGTATGGAGACACAAAATACCCTGAATAGCCAAAGCAATAAATAGAGCTCAAGGAATCAGCCATCCTGGCTTCAGACTATACTACAAAGCTACAGTAATCAAAACAGCATGGTATTGGCACAAAAATAGAAATATAGATCAATGTTGCAGGATAAAAATCTTTGAAATAAGCCCATGCACCTATGGCAGATTAATCTATGACACCAATGACAAAGGTGGCAAGACTACACAATGTTGGAAAGATAGTCTCTTCAACAAATGGTGCTGGGAAAACTGGACAGCTACCTGTAAAAAATGAAATTAGATCATTCTTTAACTCCAAACACGAAAATAAGCTCAAAATGGATTAAAGACCTAAATGTGAGACCAGATACTATAAATTTCCTCAATAAAAATATGGGCAGAACACTCTCTGACATAAATCACAGCAATCATTTTTTCGATCTGTCTTCCAGAATACTGGAGAATAAAACAAAAATAAACAAATGGGACCTACTTAAACTTAAAAGTTATTGCATAGCAAAAGAAACAATAAACAAAATGAAAAGACCACCTAGAGATTGGGAGAAAATATTTGCAAATGATGTGACTGATAAGGGATTAGTCTCCAAAATTTACAAACAGCTCATGATGCTTAATGGCATCAAAACAAACCAATACAATATTGTAAAGTAAAAAAAAAAAAAAAAAAAAAAAAACAACCCAACTAAAGAAAAAGCTAAAAAAATAAACAAATAAAATGAAAACAAACAAACAAACAAACCCACTCACAAAATGGGCATAAGACCTAAATAGATATTTCCTCCAAAGAAGACATACAGAAGGCCAATAGACACATGAAAAGATGTTCAACATCTCTAAGTATTAGAGAAATGAAAGTCAAGACTACAATGACATATCACCTCATGCAAGCCAGAATGGTTATCAACGAAAAACTCACAAAGAATAAATGCTGGAGAGAAGGTAACTCTCCTGTGCTGTTGGTGGGAATGTAAATTGATACAGCCACTATGGAGAACAGTATGGAGGTTCCTCATAAAGCTAAAAGTAGAGCTACCACATGACCCTGAAATCCCACTCTTGGACATATATCCAGAGAAAAAGCATGATCCAAAAGGATGCATACATCCCAATGTTCATTGCAGCACTGTTTACAATAGCCAAGACATGGAAGCAACCTAAATGTCCATTGACAGAGGAATGGATAAAGGAATGGATAAAGATCCCATTGTACATACACATAATGGAATATTACTCAGACATTGTAGAGAATGAAATAATGCCATTTGCAGCAATGTGAATGGACCTGGAGCATATCATACTGAGTGAAGTAAGTCAAAGAAGGAGAAATATTGTATGACTTCCTTTATATGCAAAATCTAAAATGACATGATACAGATGAACTTACAAAACAGAGAGAGACTCACAGACTTAGAGAACGAATTTATGGTTGCTGGGAGGAAGGGATAATTAGAGACTGGGATGAACATTACACACTGCTATATTTAAAATGGATAACCAACAAAGAGCTAGTGTATAGCATATGAAACCCTCTGCTCAATGTTATGTAGCAGTCCGAATGGGAGGGGAGTTTGGGGAGAATATATATGTATGGCTGAGTCCCTTAGCTATTCATCTGAAATGATCACAACCTTGTTAATAGGCTACACCCCAATACAAAATACAAAGTTAAAAAAATTAATGGTTGAAAAATTCCTTTAGAAAATTTTTATTGGATAACAAATTTTAATGTGTCTATTATTAAGATTTATTTCTTTAACTGAGGAATGGATTACCTTCAAATACCTGGAATAATTCCATTCATATTGTGGTAGTATATCCACCCATCATGACATTTTCTCTTATTTCATTTTTGAAAGGACTTTGAAGCACAGCAGACAGATAAAAAACATTGGGAGGTTGTCAATATTGTTAATTTTTTTTTTTTTGCATAAAGATGAAAGTCAAACTCCTGAATTTTATAACCCACTAGAATATTTAGTTAAAGTATAGCCCTTTGGATGCTAGTTACACAAAATCATACTTCCCTTCTCTGCTTGCTGAGCACAGCACTGACTGGAATAACTCCTTTGAACAACTACCTGGTCTAGTAAAATGTCAAGCATCATTCACTAAGTGATGATAATCCAAAATAAGGCAAAATGATTTCAAAATAAAACAAAAAACCAAATCAAAGTGAGTGTAGCTATGAAAACATCAAAGATTTTTAAATAGCCTGAGTATTCTAATGTATTCACCTTTCAACTAATACTAACTGCAGTCAGAATTTACAGAGAGCCAAATTCTGGGTTCTAATTTGAATTGCCAGGTCCCTTGTCCCATCCATAGACACAGACTTACTGAAAAGGAATGACAGAAAGCCCTGCAGCATTTGCTGAGGGGCAGAAAGCAAAGATTAGGGTCATGGCAAAGTACGACCTTCAAAATTCAAGTTTAAGTCCCAGATAACACTGCTCCTGGGTATAGAGCTGTCTAAAAAGATACCAATTCTCTACTTCTGGTCATTGTAAACTGTTTTGGAAACCTTACTTTCCAGGGGAGGAGGATGGGGTGGGGTATCAGAAAAGTAAGATTCACGGGAAAGGAAACAGGATGGGGAGCATCCACTCTGGCTTCCCGCGTCCGGCTGGTTCCCTCCTGCAGTCTTGGACACCTGGGTGGCTATGCCCCCAGGATCTCGGTGGCACGGGGTAAGAACGGCTTTCCCCTAGAGTATCCGGTGCTGACCCCGGAGATGCAGCATAGAGTGGGCGCTGCTGAGCCCGGAGCCATTAGGTTTGGGGAACACTGCCAGTCACCTTTCCGCGACGGAGCTGGAGCCTGGTTGCGGGAAGTGCGGCTGCGCCCAGGGAGCCGGTACTCCAGGCGCCAACACCTGCGCCCCGCAGACACCTGCGCCCCGCCGACACCTAACCCTAACACCTACGCCGCATCCGGCAGGAAGCACCCGGGTGCGCTTACCCCTCCCTCGTGCAGGCCTAGCGTCCTCTTTCTTCGCTCACGCGTTCCAACGACGCGTCACAGGCACCACCCAACAGTAAGCGCTTTGCCTGGCACCCCTTAGGCAGCTAACGGAAATCTCTCTGAGCCACTAGACTCCATTTGAGGGTCCCGACAGTGCAGAATTGCGCCTCATGGGCTGTTACCTTAGCCGGCCTCGCCCTCGCCCGTGGTCACCTGCTCTGCCGGGCGGGGACCAGCCAGAGAGCCCCGAGTGCCTCGGGCCCGCGCACACCGCCAGCCGTGTTCCCCCAGCTTGCCGGGTTCACTCGGGGGCCCCAACTCTGGACCTGGCTCGAAGGCTGTCCTTTGAGGGTCTCATGGCTTCACCCCGTCGTCGTCTGTACCGTCGCGGGTTTGTCCTAGTCCATCGGCGGCAATATTCAATCCAGCAAGCCCGGTGTTTATTTTGGGGTTTTTTTCCCTCTGTGCCCCGGAGTGGCCATCAGAAGCCATTGCCGTCTGCTTGCAGTTCCAACATGTTCCACACCTCAGTAATCCTGAGGATGGCATCCGCAAAGGGCAAACTGACGCTCCGTTTGCCTCTGAAGCGGACAGTCATCTGTACATGGTCTTCATTTTCTGTTCACCTCCCAAACCTTTGTGTAAAGGAGATTCTGGTGAGGGCCCTAGAAGAGAGTGGTCAACTGAGAGGAAAGGAAGAGAAGGACCTGACAGCCTTGGCTGAGAGCAGAAAGGGGCTAGCAAAGCAAAAGAAAGGGCACTCAGCCCAGGAGAGTCAGGATAAACAGAGAAGGGGCTCGAATCCAGGTGGGAATGCACAGTCTGCGTTTAGACGCCTCATGATCAACGGGGTCCTCTCTTCCTTTGTGCCCAGGCCTGGACCTCTGGTTCTCTGTTCCAAGAGTTCGGAAGATATCCTGATTAGGAAATCCCAGACCTATTTTTTGAGTTCACGCAGCAAACGAAATGCCATCACCAGTTCATACAGCTCCACAAGAGGTTTCCCACAGCTCCAGAGGAGTGGTCCAGGTGCAGCCAGACTCCTGGGCCCAGAGTCATCGCATCTTCATGAGCTCTCAGAGAAAACCAGCGAGGAAGGCCATCGGCCTAACCCTTCAGCCTCAATGGAACCTCAGAGGAAGATCGAGGATGAAAAATTTGCAGATGGCCACTTAAGAAAGAAACAAAACTTAAATTGGTCACAGTCATCTGACAGTTCCAGGCCCCGCAAACGCAAGATTCCTCTGCTGCTACCCACCAGGAGAAATGGCCCACTGATCCTTCCCCCACCCCTCCAGATAGGCTATCCAGTCACTGCTGAAGACCTTGACCTAGAGAAGAGAGCTGCAATCCAGTGGATTAACAACGTCTTGGAGGGGTAAGACTGAAACCATCTAGTCTGCAGAACCCCTCAGCCTTCTATTCTGCCAGCTCCCAGCTCTAATTCACAGTGGAGGAGCTTCTGGAAGATATAGAGCTTCCCAGGTCCAGTGGCCTTCTTTTAGTTGGTTGGAGTAGCCATCTCTATGAGATATTTTGTCTGGGTTTTCCCTGTTTGTCTTGCTCCACTTGGCTTAAAAAATTGGTTCCATTTTCCTGGCCCACCAGGGCCTGTTCCCCAGTACTTTGCTGCTTGGCCCCTCAGTGGTTCCTTGGAGAAGCAGTGCAAGACCATCAGAGTCCAGCTTTGCTCTTGAGGGAACCCAGAGTGCTGCTCCTGTGAGCCCATTCCCCTACCAAGTCAGTTCTCTCCAGAGAGACAACATAACATTCTTATCATCTTTCTGTCAGAAGTGCACCTGGAACTTGGGCAGCTGGAGGTTGTTAGTCTGGCCTGACCCAGTGGTCAGCATCCTTGCAGCAGCAGAGGGAAGCTTTGAACCAGTTTCCCTCCAGGCAGGAGCAAGCAGGATGCCCACTGCTGCAATCGCTGCCTTTTCCTGCCTTCCCCATTTTCTTAACTGGGGCCTGGTTCATCTTTCTTAAAATCTCTATATTCTCTCTCTGAACATTTGGTACCACATAGATACTCAGTTGATGAACAAAGTCATATATGTTGCATACATATAGTCACATGTATTTATACATGTCATTTATATATTAATATAGTCATATAATATATATTATGTGTATGTGAGGTGAAAGTCAGTCATGTTCGACTCTTTGTGACCCCATGGACTATAGAGTCCATGAAATTCTCTAGGCCAGAATACTGGAGTGGGTAGCCTTTCCCTTCTCCAGGGGATCTTCCCAACCCAGGGATCAAACCCAGGTCTTCTGCATTGCAGGCAGATTCTTTAGCAGCTGAGCCACAAGGGAAGCCTGTATTATGTGTACATGTATATACATATGTATATATTATATATAACTTATGAGAATACATAGTTCATATACATCATATATTAAATATGTATAATATATATGTATATTGTTTAGTCCCTCTGTCCTGTCTGACTCTTTCGTGACACCACAGACTGTAGGCTGCCAGGCTCAATCTGTCCATGGGATTTTCCAGGCAAGAACACTGGAGTGGCTTGCCATTTCCTTCTCCAGATATGTATATATGTATGTATAATATTAGTATATGATTATATTCATAATAATCAATACTTAATATAGGTAATGTTACATACTCATATGTAATATGTGTTAATATGACCATGTACATTACATATGCGCTTATAACATATACGTATGTGTTTAATACATTATGTATAGAATACATGTGAATTACATTACATATAATAGTATGTATTGAATACATATATGATCTTTGCTAATTTATCAAGTATTCCTGCCTGTGCTTTTTGAATTCACAGTGAAGGAAGAAGTGACTAGTATGAGTGGCCAGACTTTTAACTCTAGGTTTTCTGTGGCCCAGTCAGAAAAGCTGGAACCACTTTATGTCTCTAGATGCTGAGTCCTGATTTCTATGTTTTGAAAAGGCACTTGCCTTTTTTCTCTCTGCTTGTCATCTGCCCACTTGACTTCACTATGGGTTGGATCATGCCTAGTGTATGTTAAGAAATTACTTGTGACAACTTTAGTTTTTAAAAAAGAATTGAATTTGATATAATTTTAGACTTACAAGAATAGTAGAGAGAATCCCCAACTAGTCTTCACTGAACTTCTCCTAATGTTAATATCTTACAGAACAGTTATTGAAACCAGGAAATTAACATTGTTGCAATGCTATTAGCTAAACTTCAGACTTTAAACATATTTCCTCATTTTTCCAGTAAAATTTTCTTCCTGTGCCAGTATAATCTCGCATTTCATTTAGTTGCCATGTCTCCTTAGTTTCCTCCAAACTGTGACCATTACTCTATCTTAATGTCTTCTGTGACCTTTATACATTTGTAGAGTACCAGTTAAGTATTTTGTAGAATTTTCCTCAATTTGGATTTGTCTGCTGTTTTATCATGAGTGTACATTGAGGTTTTGAATTTTTAAGAGAAAATCACACGCTTGTGATGTCTCATCCTCAGCACATGGGAAATGTTAATCTTGATCACAATTAAAGTGGTATCTGGCCAGGGTCCTCCTCTCTCTATTTCTCTCTAGTACATATTTAGGAGGGTCTTACGTTGATGTGACACAAAAATCCTGTTTATCCTTAAACTTTCACCACTAATTTTGCCATCTTGCCTGAAGCAATTATCATTGCGGTGTTCCATGGTGATTTTATATCTTTCTTGTTCTACATTTGATTAGAATTATTATCCGAGGCAGAGTTCTCTGCATTTATATATTCAGTCACTTATATCTGTATGGTCTCATCAATATTTCTTTTATTATTTGGGCTATGTCTAATATGATCACTGTTAATTTTATTGCTCACATTGTTCCAGATTTGATCATTATGAGTTCTTTCAGATTATCTCCTGAGTCCTTTAAAATGCCTGCATCTCCCTCCCAACTTGTCCCAAGGATTCCTTTACCTTTTAGCCCCATAAGGTATTCCAGAATTATCTTATATTTTACCTGCCCCAGTTCTGGAGTCAACCACTCTTCTAAGAAGCTTTGGTTCATTTTATTGGAGAAGAAATTAAAAAAAAATCTGGGGATTCAGGTGTTGTTATGGCTACTAGGGAATCTTTGCTTCTAAGTCCTCTCAACAGACAGAATTGGAAATGTACGTTCCCATTTATACACTTGTATCTATTTCTGTATGCTGTGTGTGTACACATGTGTGTGTGTGCAAAAGAGATAATACTGATACCTCTAACTAATGTAGTGCACAGTCAGGGTTCATCTTAGAAATGTTCCTCTTTGCTTATGTGTAACTTCTTCAACAGTTTCTCCAGAGAAATCTGGTCTAATTATAACTTTAATTACTTATTTGTTCAATCCAGAATGCACATAGTTTCACAATTGGCAGCCCTGTGAGCAGCTCAGCAAAGTGTTCATGTACAATTCTTTCTGTATATAGCCTTGCAGCATCCAGGCAAACATTGCTTTTAAAAACTACCTGGTTTAGCTTCTTTCAGCAACTGTGCAGCGAGGTTATGTGTACGACATTTAGATTCACTTGTCATTGTCTACATTCCATTTTGGGCTCCTGCAACAACCTGGTTGATTTTAATTTTCAAAGTGAACTCAAGTCATTGTGGTATAAAATTTGTTTACATTTTTTGAGTATTTTTGTGTCTGTTTTCATGAGTGATGCTGATCTTAAATTTTCTTTTCTTGTGATGTCTTTATCTGATTTTGGTATCAAAAAATACTGCCCATACAGAGTGAGTTGGGAAGGCTTCCTCCCTCTACTTACAGAAAGGGTGGTACAATTTTTTCTTAAAATATTTGGGAGGATTAACCAATGAAGCCATTTGGGCACAGGTTTTTATTTTTGGGAAAATTTTTGATTATTAATTCAATCTCTTGTTATAGGTCTAAGGTTTTCTAATTCTTCTTGAGTCAGTTTCAGTAAACTGGTCACTTTCTGGAGACTTTGCCTACTTCATCTAAGTTGTATAATTTATTGGCATGAAATTGTGCTATTTTCTTATAATTCTAATATCTCTAATGTAGGAGAGGATATCCTTTCTTGAATTCCTAATTTTGTTAATCATTGTCTTCTCTCTGTATCTCTTTCTCTCTTATTCTTGCCCTTTCTCTCTTTCACTGTGGCTAAAAATTTATAAATTGTGTTGATTTTTTTAAAAGTCAGTTTTTGTGCTTTTCATTTTGTCTATTTTGCTGTTTTCTATTTCTATTTTAGGCTCTAATCTTTACTATTTCTTTCATTCTTCTTCCTTTAGGTTTGATTTTCTCTTCTTTTACTATTTCTTAAATTGAAAGACTAGGGTATGGATTTGAAAGTTCTCTCTAATAAACTTTTAAATGATGTAATTGATATAACATGCACAGAGGAGCCTGGCAGGCTACAGTTCATGGGGTCGCAAAGAGTAGGACACAACTGAGCAGGTAACACTTTATTTTCACTTATATAAATTTAAGGTATAAACCTAATGTTGATTTGATACATTTATGTATAGTAATATGATTCCCATTGTAATGATAATTAACACTTCCTTCATGTTGTATAACTATCATTTCTTTCTAGTGGTTGGAATTATTAAGATCTGTCTCTTGTCAAGTATGATTACAATAATACAATATTATTGTCTGTATTCACTATACTGTGCATTAGAATTGTAGAAATTACTGGCTTCTTGTTGCAAATTTGTACCCTTAAATAGCATCTCTCCTATCTCACCATCCCCTAGCTTTTGGTAACCACTATTTTAGTCTGGTTTTATGACTTTGGCCTTTTAAGATTACACATATAAGTGATATCATATAGTATTTGTCTTTTCTTGTCTGACTTATTACTTAGCATAATGTCCTCAAGGTCCATCCATGTTGTTGCAAAGGTGTACTTCTTACTTATGACTAAAAAATGTCCCCTTGTGTATATACCACATCGTCCTTATCCATTCCTCCTGCAATGGGCATGTGGATTGTTTCCATATCTTGGCTATTATGAATTATACTATAATAAATATCAGAGTAAAGACATCTCTTTGAATCTTGTTTTCATTTCCTTTGAGTACATACCCAGATGTAGCTCTATTTTTATTTTTTTTGGAGAACCTTCATACTGTTTTCCATAATGCATGATCTAGTTTACAATTCCGCCACCAGTATACAAAGATTCTTTTTTCCCCATATCCTAGACCAATACTTGTTATCTCTTGTCTTTTTCATTGAAGTATAGTTGATTTATAATGCTATACTAGTTTCAACTGTTCAAAATTGGGAAAGGGGTACATCAAAGCTGTATATTGTCACCTTGTTTATTTAACTTACATGCAGAGTTCATCATGTGAAATGCCAGGCTAGATGAAGCACAAGCTGGAATCAGGATTGCCAGGAGAAATATCAATAACCACAGATATGAAGATGACACCACCATTATGGCAGAGAGTGAAGAGGAGCTTAAGAGCCTCTTGATGAAGGTGAAAACGGAGAGTGAAAAAGCTGGCTTAAAGCTCAACATTCAAAAAGCTAAGATCAGGGTATCTGGTCCCATCACTTCATGGCAAATAGCTAGAGAAAAAAAGGAAACAGTGACAGACTTAATTTTCTTGGGCTCCAGAATCACTGTGGATGGTGACTGCAGCCATGAAATTAAAAGATGCTTGCTCCTTGAAAGAAAAGCTATGACAAACCTAGACAGCATATTAAAAAAGAGAGACATCACTTTGCTGACAAAAGTCAAAGCTATGGTTTTTCTAGTAGTCATGTATGGATGTGAGAGCTGGACCATAAAGAAGCCTGAGTGCCAAAGAATTGATGCTTTTGGACTGTGGTGCTGGAGAAGACCACTCTTGAGAGTCCCTTGGACAGCAAGGATATCAAACTACTCAATCTTAAGGGAAATCAACCCTGAATATCAATTGGAAGGACTGATGCTAAAGCTGAAGCTCCAATACTTCGGCCACCTGATGTGAAGAACCGACTCATTGGAAAAGACCGTGATGCTGGGAAAGATTGAAGGCAGGAGGAGAAGGGGGCAACAGAGGATGAGATGGTTCGATCACATCAACAACTCAGTGGATATGAGTTGAGCAAACTCTATGAGATGTTGAAGGACAGGGAGGCCTGGCCTGTTATAGTCTGTGGGGTTGCAATGAGTCAGACAAGACTGAGCAACAAAGTTTCAAGTGTACAATATAGTGATTCAGTATTTTCAGATTATGCTCTATTTAAATTATTGGTTATATTCTATGTACATCCTTTATTCCATTATATCCTTGTCAGACATGACTTAGCAATTGAACAGCAACCTAGTATTGATAGTTTGTATCTCTTAATTCCTTTTCCTTATGCCCCTCCTCCCAACACTCTCCCCACTGGAGAGACAAAGTATTTATACCAATAGTTTGTCCACTCTATGTCTGTTTTCATTTTGTTATATTTATTTGTTTAAATTTTTAAGTTCTACATTTAAGTTAAACATATAGTATTTGTCTTTCTGTCTTACTTCACTAATCATAACACTCTCCAGGTACATCAATGTTGTACAAATGGAAAAATTTTATTCTTTTCATGTGTGTATCTTGTTGGTCTTTTCATCTGTTGATGGACACTTAGAGTACTTCCATATCTTAGCTATTGTAAATATGATGTTATGAACTTTGGGGTGCACATATCCTTTCAAAGTAGTGTTTTTGTTTTGGATATATACCCAGAAGTGGAAATATTGGATCATATGGTCATTCTATTTTTAATTTTTTGAGGAACCTCCATACAGTTTTCCATGGTGGTTTACCAATTTAAATTCTCTCCAAAGTGGGCTAGCATTTCCTATTTTCCACATCTTTACCTATATTGTTTGTTAAAATTTTTGATGATAGCATTTCTGACAGATAAGAGATGATGAGTCATTGTGGTTTTGATTTGCATTTCCATAATGATTGGTGATGTTGAGCATCTTTTCATGTGCCAATTTGCTGTCTGTATGCCTTCTTTGGAAAATGCCTATTCAGGTCTTCTGCTCATTTTTAAAGTTTGTTAGTTAAAATTTTTTTGTTATTTTAAGTATTAACCACTTATCAGACATATCATTTGGAAATATCTTCTCCCATTCAATAGTTTGTCTATGCTGTATGGTGGGTTACTTCACTGTGCAAAAACTTTTAACTTGAATTAGAATCCATTTATTTATTTTTGCTTTTGTTTCCCTTGCCTGAGGAGGCAGATCTAATAAATACTGCTAAGATTTATGTCAAAGAGTGTACTGCCTATGTTTTCTTCTAGGAGTTTTATGATTTCTGATCTGAAGTTTAGGTCTTGAATCCATTTTGAGTTTACTTTTGTATGTGATGTGAGAAAATGTTCTAATTTTATTCTTCTACATGTAGCTGTTCAGTTTTCCTAGCACCACTTATTGAAGAGACTTCTTCCCATTGTATGTTTTTGCCTCCTTTGTTGTAGATCAGTTGACCATAGTTCATGACTTTATTTTTGGGCTTTCTATTGTTCAACTGATCTATGTGTTCTTTTGGTGCCAGTACCATACAGTTTTGATTACTATGGCTTTGGAATATAGTCTGAAGTTAGAGCGTGTGATTCCTGAAGCTCCATAGCATTGGCTATTTGGGGTCTTTTGTGTTTTTCATACAAATTTTAGGACTATTTGTTTTAGTTCTGTGAAAAATGTCATGAGGGTTTTCTTTTTTTTAAAATAGGGATTGCAGTTGATGTGTAGATTGCTTTGAGTAGTGTGGCCATTTCAACAATAGTAACTCCTCCAACCCATGAATATGGATATCTGTCCACTTGTTGGTATTATCTTCAATTTACTTCATCAATGCCGCCTAAGGTCTGCCTAGTCAAGGCTATGGTTTTTCCAGTACTCATGTATGGATGTGAGAGTTGGACTGTGAAGAAGGCTGAGCACCAAAGAATTGATGCTTTTGAACTGTGGTGTTGGAGAAGACTCTTGGGAGTCCCTTGGACTGCAAGGAGATCCAACCAGTCCATTCTGAAGGAGATCAACCCCGGGATTTCTTTGGAAGGAATGACGCTAAAGCTGAAACTCCAGTACTTTGGCCACCTCATGCGAAGAGTTGACTCACTGGAAAAGACTCTGATGCTGGGAGGGCTTGGGGGCAGGAGGAGAAGGGGATGACAGAGGATGAGATGGCTGGATGGCATCACTGACTCGATGGACGTGAGTCTGAGTGAACTCCGTGAGTTGGTGATGGACAGGGATGCCTGGCACGCTGCGATTCATGGGGTCACAAAGAATCGGACACGACTGAGCGACTGAACTGAACTGGACTTCATCAATGATTTATAGTTTTCTAAGTATAGGTCTTTCATTTCCTTGGCCAAGTTCATTCCTATGTATTTTATTCCTTTTGATGCAACTGTAATTGTTTTTTTTTTTTTGTTTGGTTTTCTCTTTCTGATACTTTGTTATCAGTGTATAGATAAACAATTGATATCTATATATTAATCATGTAACCTGGAATTTTGCTGAATTATTTTTTAGTTCTGATAGTATTTTGGTGATGACTTTAGTAATTTCAGTATACAATATCATGTCATCCATAAACAGTGACAGTTTTACTTCTTACCTTCCAATCTGCATGACTTCTTGTCTGATTTCTATGGCTTGGAGTTACAATATTATGTTAAATACACATGGCAAGAGTAGGCATCCTTGTCTTGTTTCTGAATTTAGAAGAGAAATTTTCAGTTTTTCACCATTGAGTTCTTTTAACATTTGAAAAATTTTGTGCCACTTTGGACTTCATTGTTTTGGAAGATAAGTCTGCCGTCATTAAAATTTGCATTTCTTTTTGTACAATATCTTGTTTCTGTTTTAAAATTTTATCTTTGTTAGTTTTCAGAAGTTAAATTATGCTGTACATTGATATGGATATTTTTATTGTTATTTTTAATGTTTTTGGATTGGCTCAGTTTTTTGAATCTGATTTATGTATTTTGACAAATTTGTGACATTCTCAGCCATTATTTTCTCTGATACTTGTTCAACACTGTGTCTTCTCTTTCTGAGGCTCTGATGATATAAGTTCTAGACCCTTTGTTATAGTCCCTCAAGTTGCTAAGGCTCTGTCTTTTTTGTCTATGTTCTCTCTGTTAAAATTGCACAACTTCTACTGATTTATTTTCAAGTTTATTGATTCTATCCTCTGTCATCTTCACTTCTATTGAGTCCATCTATCAGGTTGAAAAAAATTTAGCTGATGTAGTTTTCAGGTGTATTATTTCCATTTGATTGCTTCCATTTTGTCCTTTATATAACTTCTATCTTATTGCTTAAATATTATTTTTTCAGTTGTTTCAAGAGAATTTGTAATTGATTATTGAAATGTATTCATGATGGCAAATTTAAAATCCTTGTGTGACAGTTCTAACTTTCAACTTGATGCTGGTGTCAGTCGATTGTTTTTTCTCACTGTTTATGGTTTCACTGGCTTTTGGCACGAGGCACGTTTTTGTGTTGTATCCTTGATATTTTGGTTATTATGCTTAGATACTCCTATTTTTTAAATATAAATTTATTAATTTTAATTAGAGGCTAATTACTTTACAATATTGTATTGGTTTTGGCATACATCAAAATGAATCTGCCATGAGTGTCTTTTACTTAGAAGGCAATTTTGCTGTTTAGGTTTAGCTTGTAAGTTGACCTATTTTGTGAACTTGACAGTTTAGCTTCCTGAACCCTGGAAATATTCCTGCTGTTCTGATCTGCTTCATTCTTCTGGGATCTCTGTCAATTCCTGCTGGTGCTGTATGTGGGAACATAAATGTGTTTCCTGGCTTGTCTAGTGTCTGTGGGCCATCACCTGTTGAACAGGGAAGAAGGTGAGTCAAAAGCCGTTGCTCCTGTGTTTCTTTATGCTGCTGGTGGAAGTCAGGGAGACAATGGCTTTGCTGTCGGTATTTGGAGCTTTTGTGGGCAGTTGACGCTGCTTGCTGGTAACTCAGCTGGGGATGCAGGTTTGGACTCTTACTCAATCTGTTTGGCTTCTTGTTTCTTATCCTTTGGCCAAAAAGATCAGCCTTTTTACTGTTGGTGGGTTTTGTTTTTTACCTATCTGGTAGTTCCAGGTTTCAAAACTCCCTGTATCAAGTCCTGGGTATATGTGAGACCAAATAATAATAATAATACAAAGAAAGAAAAGAAAGAGAAAACCCTACAGGAAAACCCTGTATTATTCTTCAAGTTCTGAGATCCCTAGTCAGTCTGATTTCTTTTTTCCAGCCTTCAGAGTTCTTTTATTATTGTCTGTGTAATAATTTCCAAGATACTTAGTTTCATTAGAAAGGATAAGTGGGGAAAAGTAAGACAACACTGTCTATTATGGAGCTGGTGATTTTAACATTGCTTTTTGAGGAGAGGATTTGGTGACCACCTTGCTCTCCCTTCTGAAAGCCCCACCCCCAAATCAGTCTCATTATAGCTTTTCTAATGAAAGTTACATTTATTGCACTGTTGTATTCTCTTCTCAATGGTCCTGCATGTGTGGAAGCTAAGTTGCTTTGGTTGTGTCTAACTTTTTGTGACCCTATGGACTATAGCCTGCCAGCATCCTCTGTCCATGGGATTCTCCAGGCAAGAATACTGGAGTGGGGATGCCCTCCTCCAGGGGATCTTCCTGACCCAGGGATCAAACCATGTCACATGTCTCCTGCATTGGCAGGTGGGTTCTTTACCACTAGCATCACCTGGGAAGCCCCTCAATGGTCCTAGCACAGTCCAAACATCCATCAATTATTCCCATGTATCAGTATTTCTTATAATTTAGATACTTGTCTTTTTAAAATAAGGAAATTAATTATATAATTATTTTTATATTATTATAATTATATAAATTATTATATAATAATTATACAATATATGATTATACATTATATAATATAAATTATATACACTTGTCTTTTTAAAATAGGAAATTATATAGCTATTTTAATATTATAATAATTGTTTAATGTATAATTATATAATTATAAAATAAAATATTATTATGATTATATTATATATTATATAAATTATACATATAAATATATTATATAAATTACATATTACATATTATAATTATATATTATATATTATAGAAATAATATATTATCTTTGATTATATAATGTATAAATATATAAAATTATAAAATGTTATTATATTATATAATATATTGTATATAATTATAATAATTATAAAACATATAATTATATAACATAATTATAATATATTCATATAATATAATATTATATAATTATTTTTCTTGCATTCCTGGTCTAATCCCTAGATCTACCTTTATTCTTGCTGAAATTTTTCTTCAGTAGTTCGTTTAGTGAGGTTATATGGGAATAAGCTCTCTTAATCTTTTTTCATCTTCAATGATTTTTGTTGGCACTTACTTTTAAAAGATAATAAGGATAGGTATAAAGTGTTGGGATTGATACATAAATCCCCTCACCACCTTTATATTAGGGCATGGTCATCTGAAGACACTAAGTTTTGAGTCCATTGGGCAAGTGCAGTTCCAAGGATAAGAGTTTGTGTTCTGGTTTCAGGGTCCATCATCCTGACCTCAAATGTAGGCTCTTGTACACTCCAGTATGTGTCTTGGAAAAGATATTGATCCTCTGTTTACCTACAGATGAAATGGAGATAATCATAAGTGAGCGTTATATCAAGTACTTTTTGTTTATGATTCCACTGATTCTTTTTCACACAGTCACAACCATTTTTATCTTTTACAGATGATGGAACTAAGACCCTAAACAATCAAATGACTTGAGAATAGTGACATCATGATTCATCTGCATAGGCTCCAATCTTCAAACACAAATACCTAAGCTTACTCTTTTCTTGTAGTGCAATATCACATTCCATGTAGAGTCATTTTGATACTTAAATAAAGTAATCAATCTGAAGTGCTAACTGTAGTGTCTGACTTATGTGTTTGGTTCATGTTATCACTTATTATGATTAGTTTTCTCTTCTGTTGATCGCATCTGTCCCACTTTAGAGAATCCTCCTACTTCACTTGGCTGTCATGAGAATGTTCATGTGTCAGCTGACATGCTGGCTCAGGAGGCTCCTCAAACTTTCACTTCTCAAGGAGCTACAAGCAGTTCCACCTCCCATGCAAAGCTTGGGGGAAGTGCACCTTCCTCCTTCTGGAACACACTCTGTATCATGCTACCGAAGCATCTGTATTTGTATCCAGAGCGTCATAAAACTCCTTTCTCAGTGACACTATCAACGTCAACCTCTGACCCCTCTCTCTACATAAATGTTCAAGTCAGATACATGGGACAGGTTGAGGACAAATACCAATTCATTGTCCTGCACACGCATTACTTCTCTCTTGCCTCTGTTTTCCTCAGATTTCACTTGTCTCTCCATCCCACTTCCAGCCACTGATCTTCTCAATCACAAACTTTATCAAATCCAATTTAGTTTGCTATTCTGGAATAGTGAAAGCCAGGGCAGAGCTTCAACTGTTTAAGAGAATAGGGGTCAGAGATAAAGAAGAGCAGAAGGCTGAGGCAAGATGGGACACCAACACTGGAGCAGAAGTGCCTCTATGAGGCTATGCCAGAGGAAGGCTAGATTGTTCTGGATTGGGACAAGGAAAGATCAGGTGGAGGGGGAACCTAGTGTTAGGTGGAGAGAAAAAGTGATCCCCCCCCCCAGACCATCCCCTATGGGCCCCTTCATGGGTATGGTGGATGAGGAGTTCCCATAGCAGTCTGTCCTGGGTGAGAGTCACCGATTGTGGAATGACAGACACTGGGCAGGCAAAATATGGCCCTTGTTGCTTAGGGTTGAAACCTAGCATTTGTTTCTTATAGCCAATGCTGAGCATCAGGAGATGGCAGCACCAGGGGACTGAGTGGGTTGGCTGTGGCCAAGACTCCTCATTCCCCTAGCAGAGATCAGATACTTTCCCTCAGCTCAGGCCTCAAGATATGATAGGTGATTCAGGGGACGCATGCCAAATTCCATAGGCTTAAGTGCAAGGGGAGTGTCTAACATAACTTAAGAGACCCTGGCATCACGGAGTGGCCCTCCTGGATGAGGCAAGTGCTGGCCTGGGTTAGGGGTCTTCATTGCTGCCTCTTTGACATGGTCTCCTATGAAGATGATACCTGGACTTCTGTATGTGAGATTCTCAGAGGCCTCAGGTTTATTATCAGAAACATTGCATTATGTATTCTATTTTGCCTGTTTTTTCTCTTTCACATGAGAGTGATAGCTTATGGTGAACAGTGCCAGTATTCATGGTCTCTACAGGAGAAAATTTCACTCCAGGACCCAAAAGATGTGGTCTCAGTCACTCAGAGCTTTGTGTAACAAAGTTTAATTAGAGTGAAAAGTATAGAGAAAGCCTCCAGCAAAAGGCACTGGAAGGGAGTAGGAGAGTACCCCACCTCACTATTTTAAGCAGGGAATTATGTACTTTTCAAACTGGCTGCTGAGAACAGATGGAATACTTCAAGGTTGTGAGAGTTCCATTAGACCCTTTCCCAAGGTGTACATCCTGAGATAACTTCAGTACAAGTTTAGCCAGAAAGAATGAGTTCTGGGCAATGTGTTTCTGGGTGAGATATTCTGTCTTTTTTTTTTTTTTTTTTTTTTAGTTTTTTATTTTTTAAATTTTAAAATCTTTAATTCTTACATGCGTTCCCAAACATGAACCCCCCTCCCACCTCCCTCCCCATAAGATCTCTCTGGGTCATCCCCATGCACCAGCCCCAAGCATGCTGCATCCTGCGTCAGACATAGACTGGCGATTCAATACTTACATGATAGTATACATGTTAGAATGTCATTCTCCCAAATCATCCCACCCTCTCCCTCTCCCTCTGAGTCCAAAAGTCCGTTATACACATCTGTGTCTCTTTCCCTGTCTTGCATACAGGGTCGTCATTGCCATCTTCCTAAATTCCATATATATGTGTTAGTATACTGTATTGGTGTTTTTCTTTCTGGCTTACTTCACTCTGTATAATCGGCTCCAGTTTCATCCATCTCATCAGAACTGATTCAAATGAATTCTTTTTAACGGCTGAGTAATACTCCATTGTGTATATGTACCACAGCTTTCTTATCCATTCATCTGCTTATGGACATCTAGGTTGTTTCCATGTCCTGGCTATTATAAACAGTGCTGCAATGAACATTGGGGTACATGTGTCTCTTTCTTTTTTTTTTTATTTTTTTTTATTTTTTTTATTTTTTTTTTTATTTTTTATTTTTTTTTATTTTATTTTTTTTTTAATTTTAAAATCTTTAATTCTTACATGCGTTCCCAAACATGACCCCCCCTCCCACCTCCCTCCCCACAACATCTCTCTGGGTCATCCCCATGTACCAGCCCCAAGCATGCTGCACCCTACGTCAGACATGGACTGGCGATTCAATTCTTACATGATAGTATACATGTTAGAATTCCCATTCTCCCAAATCATCCCACCCTCTCCCTCTCCCTCTGAGACCAAAAGTCCGTTATACCCATCTGTGTCTTTTTTCCTGACTTGCATACAGGGTCGTCATTGCCATCTTCCTAAATTCCATATATATTTGTTAGTATACTGTATTGGTGTTTTTCTTTCTGGCTTACTTCACTCTGTATAATTGGCTCCAGTTTCATCCATCTCATCAGAACTGATTCAAATGAATTCTTTTTAACGGCTGAGTAATACTCCATTGTGTATATGTACCACAGCTTTCTTATCCATTCATCTGCTGATGGACATCTAGGTTGTTTCCATGTCCTGGCTATTATAAACAGTGCTGCGATGAACATTGGGGTACATGTGTCTCTTTCAATTCTGGTTTCCTCGGTGTGTATGCCCAGAAGTGGGATTGCTGGGTCATAAGGGAGTTCTATTTGCAATTTTTTAAGGAATCTCCACACTGTTCTCCATAGTGGCTGTACTAGTTTGCATTCCCACCAACAGTGTAGGAGGGTTCCCTTTTCTCCACAGCCTCTCCAGCATTTATTGCTTGCAGATTTTTGGATCGCAGCCATTCTGACTGGTGTGAAGTGGTACCTCATTGTGGTTTTGATTTGCATTTCTCTAATAATGAGTGATGTTGAGCATCTTTTCATGTGTTTGTTAGCCATCCGTATGTCTTCTTTGGAGAAATGTCTATTTAGTTCTTTGGCCCATTTTTTGATTGGGTCGTTTATTTTTCTGGAGTTGAGCTGCATAAGTTGGTTGTATATTTTTGAGATTAGTTGTTTGCCAGTTGCTTCATTTGCTATTATTTTCTCCCATTCCGAAGGCTGTCTTTTCACCTTGCTTATATTTTCCTTTGTTGTGCAGAAGCTTTTAATTTTAATTAGATCCCATTTGTTTATTTTTGCTTTTATTTCCAGAATTCTGGGAGGTGGATCATAGAGGATCCTGCTGTGATTTATGTCTGAGAGTGTTTTGCCTATGTTCTCCTCTAGGAGTTTTATAGTTTCTGATCTTACATTTAGATCTTCAATCCATTTTGAGTTTATTTTTGTGTGCGGTGTTAGGAAGTGATCTAGTTTCATTCTTTTACAAGTGGTTGACCAGTTTTCCCAGCACCACTTGTTAAAGAGATTGTCTTTACTCCATTGTATATTCTTGCCTCCTTTGTCAAAGATAAGGTGTCCATATGTGTGTGGATTTATCTCTGGGCTTTCTATTTTGTTCCATTTATCTATATGTCTGTCTTTGTGCCAGTACCATACTGTCTTGATGACTGTGGCTTTGTACTAGAGCCTGAAGTCAGGCAAGTTCATTCCTCCAGTTCCATTCTTCTTTCTCAAGATTGCTTTGGCTATTCGAGGTTTTTTGTATTTCCATACAAATCTTGAAATGATTTGTTCTAGTTCTGTGAAAAATGTGGCTGATAGCTTGATAGGGATTGCATTGAATTTGTAAATTGCTTTGGGTAGTATACTCATTTTCACTATATTGATTCTTCCGATCCATGAACATGGTATATTTCTCCATCTATTAGTGTCCTCTTTGATTTCTTTCATCAGTGTTTTATAGTTTTCTATATATAGGTCTTTAGTTTCTTTAGGTAGATATATTCCTAAGTATTTTACTCTTTTCGTTGCAATGGTGAATGGAATTGTTTCCTTAATTTCTTTTTCTACTTTCTCATTATTCGTGTATAGGAATGCAAGGGATTTCTGTGTGTTGATTTTATATCCTGCAACTTTACTATATTCATTGATGATCTCTAGTAATTTTCTGGTGGAGTCTTCAGGGTTTTCCATGTAGAGGATCATGTCATCTGCAAACAGTGAGAGTTTTACTTCTTCTTGTCCAATTTGGATTCCTTTTATTTCTTTTTCTGCTCTGATTGCTGTGGCCAAAACTTCCAGAACTATGTTGAATAGTAGCGGTGAAAGTGGACACCCTTGTCTTGTTCCTGACTTTAGGGGAAATGCTTTCAATTTTTCACCATTGAGGATAATGTTTGCTGTGGGTTTGTCATAGATAGCTTTTATTATGTTGAGGTATGTTCCTTCTATTCCTGCTTTCTGGAGAGTTTTTATCATAAATGGATGTAGAATTTTGTCAAAGGCCTTCTCTGCATCTATTGAGATAATCATATGGTTTTTATTTTTCAATTTGTCAATGTGGTGAATTACATTGATTGATTTGCGGATATTGAAGAATCCTTGCATCCCTGGGATAAAGCCCACTTGGTCATGGTGTATGATCTTTTTAATGTGTTGTTGGATCCTGATTGCTAGAATTTTGTTGAGGATTTTTGCATCTATGTTCGACAGTGATATTGGCCTGTAGTTTTCTTTTTTTGTGACATCTTTGTCAGGTTTTGGTATTAGGGTGATTGTGGCCTCATAGAATGAGTTTGGAAGTTTACCTTCCTCTGCAATTTTCTGGAAGAGTTTGAGGAGGATAGGTGTTAGCTCTTCTCGAAATTTTTGGTAGAATTCAGCTGTGAAGCCGTCTGGACCTGGGCTTTTGTTTGCTGGAAGATTTCTGATTACAGTTTCAATTTCCATGCTTGTGATGGGTCTGTTAAGATTTTCTATTTCCTCCTGGTTCAGTTTTGGAAAATTGTACTTTTCTAAGAATTTGCCATTTCTTCCACGTTGTCCATTTTATTGGCATACAACTGCTGATAGTAGTCTCTTATGATCCTTTGTATTTCTGTGTTGTCTGTTGTGATCTCTCCATTTTCATTTCTAATTTTATTGATTTGATTTTTCTCTCTTTGCTTCTTGATGAGTCTGGCTAATGGTTTGTCAATTTTATTTATCCTTTCAAAGAACCAGCTTTTGGCTTTGTTGATTTTTGCTATGGTCTCTTTTGTTTCTTTTGCATTTATTTCTGCCCTAATTTTTAAGATTTCTTTCCTTCTACTAACTCTGGGGTTCTCCAACTCTTCCTTTTCTAGTTGCTTTAGTTGTAGAGTTAGGTTATTTATTTGACTTTTTTCTTGTTTCTTGAGGTATGCCTGTATTGCTATGAACTTTCCTCTTAGCACTGCTTTTATAGTGTCCCACAGGTTTTGGGTTGTTGTGTTTTCATTTTCATTAGTTTCTATGCATATTTTGATTTCTTTTTTGATTTCTTCTGTGATTTGTTGGTTATTCAGAAGTGTGTTGTTCATCCTCCATGTGTTGGAATTTTTAATAGTTTTTCTCCTGTAATTGAGATCTAATCTTAATGCATTATGGTCAGAAAAGATGCTTGGAATGATTTCGATTTTTTTGAATTTATCAAGTTTAGATTTATGGCCCAGGATGTGATCTATCCTGGAGAAGGTTCCATGAGCACTTGAAAAAAAGGTGAAATTCATTGTTTTGGGGTGAAATGTCCTATAGATATCAATTAGGTCTAACTGATCTAATGTATCATTTAAAGTTTGCGTTTCTTTGTTAATTTTCTGTTTAGTTGATCTGTCCATAGGTGTGAGTGGGGAATTAAAGTCTCCCACTATTATTGTGTTATTGTTGATTTCCCCTTTCATACTTGTTAGCATTTGTCTTACATATTGTGGTGCTCCTATATTGGGTGCATATATATTTATAATTGTTATATCTTCTTCTTGGATTGTTCCTTTGATCATTATGTAGTGGCCTTCTTTGTCTCTTTTCACAGCCTTTGTTTTAAAGTCTATTTTATCGGATATGAGTATTGCCACTCCTGCTTTCTTTTGGTCTCTATTTGCGTGGTATATCTTTTTCCAGCCCTTCACTTTCAGTCTGTGTGTGTCCCTTGTTTTGAGGTGGGTCTCTTGTAAGCAGCATATAGAGGGGTCTTGTTTTTGTATCCATTCGGCCAGTCTTTGTCTTTTGGTTGGGGCGTTCAACCCATTTACGTTTTTGGTAATTATTGATAAGTATGATCCCATTACCATTTACTTTATTGTTTTGGGTTCGGGTTTATACACCCTTTTCGTGTTTCCTATCTAAAGGATATCCTTTAGAATTTGTTGGAGAGCTGGTTTGGTGGTGCTGAATTCTCTCAGCTTTTGCTTGTCTGTAAAGCTTTTGATTTCTCCTTCGTATTTGAATGAGATCCTTGCTGGGTACAGTAATCTGGGCTGTAGGTTATTGTCTTTCATCACTTTAAGTATGTCTTGCCATTCCCTCCTGGCCTGAAGAGTTTCTATTGAAAGATCAGCTGTTATCCTTATGGGAGTCCCCTTGTGTGTTATTTGTTGTTTTTCCCTTGCTGCTTTTAATATTTGTTCTTTGTGTTTGATCTTTGTTAATTTGATTAATATGTGTCTTGGGGTGTTTTGCCTTGGGTTTATCCTATTTGGAACTCTCTGTGTTTCTTGGACTTGGGTGATTATTTCCTTCCCCATTTTAGGGAAGTTTTCCACTATTATCTCCTCAAGGATTTTCTCATGATCTTTCTTTCTGTCTTCTTCTTCTGGGACTCCTATAATTCGAATGTTGGAGCGTTTCATATTGTCCTGGAGGTCTCTGAGATTGTCCTCGTTTCTTTTAATTCGTTTTTCTTGTTTCCTCTCTGATTCATTTATTTCTACCATTCTATCTTCTATTTCACTAATCCTATCCTCTGCCTCTGTTATTCTACTATTTGTTGCCTCCAGAGTGTTTCTGATCTCATTTATTGCGTTATTCATTATATTTTGACTCTTTTTTATTTCTTCTAGGTCCTTGTTAAGCCTTTCTTGCATCTTCTCAATCCTTGTCTCTAGGCTATTTATCTGTGTTTCCATTTTGATTTCAAGATTTTGGATCATTTTCACTATCAATATTCGGAATTCCTTCTCTGGTAGATTCCCTACTTCTCCCTCTTTTGTTTGGTTTGGTGGGCAACTCTCCTGTTCCTTTACCTGCTGAGTATTCCTCTGTCTGTTCATCTTGGTTATATTGCTGCATTTGGGGTGGCCTTTTTATATTCTGGTAATTTGTGGAGTTCTCTTTATTATGGAGCTTCCTCACTTTGGGTGGGGTTCTATCAGTGGCTTGTCAAGGTTTCCTGGTTAGGGAGGCTTGTGTTGGAGTTTTGGTGGGTGGAGCTGGGTTTCTTCTCTCTGGAGTGCAGTGGAGTGACCCGTAATGGGTTATGAGACATCAAAGGTTTTGGGATAATTTTGAGCTGCCTGTATATTGAGGCTTAGGGGAGTGTTCCTGTGTTGCTGGAGAATTTGCGTGGTATGTCTTGTTTTGGAACTTGTTGGTCCTTGGGTGGAGCTTGGTTTCGGTGTAGGTATGAGGGCATTTGATGAGCTCCTATTGCTTAATGTTCCCTGAATTCAAGAGTTCTCTAATGTTTTCAGGCTTTGGATTTAAGCTTCCTGCTCTGGTTTTCAGTTTTATTTTTACAGTAGCCTCTAGACTTCTCCATCTATACAGCACCGATGATAAAACATCTAGGTTAAAGATGAAAAGTTTCTCCACATTGAGGGACACTCAGAGTGGTTCACTGAATTACAAGGAGAGGAGAAGATGGAGGGGGTAGTTAGAGGTAACTGGAATGAGATGCGGTGAGATCAAGAGAGGAGAGAGCAAGCTAGCCAGTAGTCACTTCCTTATGTGCACTCTATAGTCTGAACCACTCAGAGGTATTTACAGAGTTATACGGGGAATAGGAGAGGGAGGAAGTAGACAGAGGTGACCAGGAGGATAAGAGAGAGGAATGAGTAGGAGAGAGACAAATCCTGCCAGTAACCAGTTCCTTAGGTGTTCTCTACCATCTGGAACACACAGAGATTCACAGAGTTGGATAGAGAAGAGATGGGGGAGAAAAGAGACAGAGGCCACCTGGTGGAGAAAAAGGAGAGTCCAGAGGAGGAGAGAGTGGTCAAGCCAGTAATCTCACTCTCAGGTAAACTTGGGTAGTGAAGTTTGGGTCTTTAAATGTACAAAATTGACAACATAAACCTAAGAGCAAAGATTAAAAATCTGGAGTAGAGGTTGGATTTTCAAAGATACAATATTAAAGAAAAGCAGAAGGAAAAAGGAAGAAAGAAAAAAAAGAATTATTAAAAAACAAACAAACAAAACAAAACAAAACAAAACACCAACAACCATCCAAAAAGTATATATGGTGTTTGCCTTAAAAAAAAAAGTCTTTTTTTTTTTTTAAATAGTAATACTAGGTTATAGAAATAAAAATTAGAGGAGAAATAGAAGATGTAACAATTTTTAAAAAGCTAGGAAAAAAAAAAGAAAAAAAAGCAAAAAGCAAAAAAAAAAAAAAAAGGAATGATTTTAAAAATATTAAAAATAAATCTGGCTCTTCTCTGATGTTATGGGCCGTGTGGGCTCACTTCCAAGGTGGTTCCCTCTGTTTAACTTCTTCTGTTTGCTGGTTTTTTAGGCTCACTAGTTCAGTCGCGCTGTGGGGAGGGGGGATGCTGCAAACAATTAGCACTGTTGTGTGTACACAGTATCTCTGCCCTGCTTGACCTGTCCTTTCTCACGGCACACAAACTGCTCCGGCTCTACGATGCTCAGCCAGGAACCGTCTGGGGCCGGCCCTAGGCTGCGTGCACTTCCCCGGTCCAAGCCGCTCAGGTTCGGCGCTCAGATAGCCCTCAGGGGCACAAATGTGGCTGGGACTGCGCTTTGTGCCCTTCCCAGGTCCGAGTAGCTCAGGAGTTTGGCGAGTGCGATCGCCGCGGCTTGTCACCTTTTCCGCCGCTGCCGCTCAGCTCTCTGGGTGGACCGCTGTCGCACCCCGTGAGGCAGACTGTGACTGTCCAGCACCCCCAGAAGTCTTAGCAAAGGAGCCTGCTTGCAGTTAGGTAAGTAAAGTCTCTCCAGGTCTGCAATTGACCCTTTCCAGTCCTTACGGCTCTGGCTGCCTGTCCCCAGCGGGGAATGGTCTGCAGCCGGCTTTTTCCGTTCCGTCCTTTGTTCTGTGCTCAGTCCTGGCGGTGTCTTATGTTCGAGCTTTTCGCGTGGTAGCTATCCCACAGTCTGGGTTGCTAGCCCAAGTTAGATCGTTCTCAGATATTCTGTTGTTGAGAAACAGGTTCCCGAGCAAGATTGTTACACTTATAATTATTAGCACAGAGTCAAAGAAAACCATTTCCATAAGCAAGACATTGTGCTGTGTAGACATTACTCCCAGACCTAAAGAAAGTCCAGTTTTCAGGCAAGATACAGTTGCAAAGGGCTTAAGGAAAGCATGAGGGAAAATGTCCACCTCCTCCTTAAAGGGTGTTAAGCTTTAACTCTCTCATTAGGCAGGCTCTGCCTCTTTCCTAAGGATGTGGGGGAATTTCATTTGTATTTGTCATCTTGTAAATCGAGGCGTCCATAGACAAGTGACTGGATAGGTGGACAGGAGCCAGGTAGAAGATGGAAGCTTGAGGACCCATGATTCTTTCCCTATGAGACCAGTGGAGTCAAAAGAGGTGAATGCCCCTTTGAAAATGCAGTTAAAAAAATTTTTTCCCCTCATCTCCCTGACATTATCCTATGTTAATGATATTCTCCTATGAATGTACGTGTATTAACATAAATGGCACATAGAAAAAGCTGGTACCTTACAAAAATAGGATATAAAGTATGCAGTTCTGTTCATCTTACTTTTCTTAACAACATCAGTTCAGTGCAGTTCAGTTGCTCAGTTGTGTCCAACTCTTTGGGACCCTGTGGACAGCAGCACTCCAGGCTTCCCTGTCCTTCACCAACTCCAAGAGCTTGCTGAATCTCATGTCTGTTGACTCAGTGTGATGCCATCCAACCATCTCATCCTCTGTTGTCCTCTTCTCCTTTGTCGTATTTAAGAATGAATCAGCCAACAGGGTCTAGTACATTCCTTTTAAGATCCTGTCCTGTGAGGCACCTAACCCTAAGGGCTAACCCCAATGTGTAAAATCTAAGGTCATAGCCATGAGGCCTTACTCCAAACCCTAACTCCAGCCCTAACACTAGGGTCCTCACTAGAACCCTAACCCCCAGGCCCTAATCCTATAAAGCCTAATGCTGACTCTGAGGCCCTAATCCATGTGGAAATAAGCTGCAATGTACTCAACTCCTCACTATTTTTTAAAAAAATTTATTGGAGTATAGTTGATTTACAGCAATGTGTTAGTTTTAGGTGTACAGAAAAGTGAATTAGTTATACATATACATATGTCACTTCTTCTTCAGATTCTCTTCCAATACAAGATATTATAGAAATATTGAGTATAATTTCCCATGCTATGCAGAAGGTCCTTATTATCTACTTTATAATTTTATATACAATAGCATGTATACCTTAATCCCAATATCTTAATTGATCACTCCCCCCCCCCCCCTTTTCTCCTTTGGTAACTCTAAGTTTGATTTTGAGATCTGTGAGTTGGTTTCTGGTTTGTAAAGAAGTACATTTTTATCAGTGGTTATTGCACTCCACATATAAGTGATATCAGATGATATTTGTCTTTCTCTGTCTGACTTACTTCACTTAGTATAATACTCTCTAGGTCCATCCATGCCTTTTGGTTGTAGCACTTAATCCATTTACATTTAAGGTTAACTACTGATATGCAGAGTACATCATGAGAAATGCTGAGCTGGATGATTCACAGACTGGAATCAAGACTGCTGGGAGAAATATCTAACAACCTCAGATATGCACAAGATACCACTCTAATGGCAGAAAGTGAAGAGGAGCTAAAGAGCCTCTTGACGAAGGTGAAAGAGGAGAGTGAAAAAGCTGGCTTAAAACTCAACACTCAAAAATCTAAGATCATGGCATCTGGTTCCATCACTTCATGGCAAATAGCCAAGGAAATAGTGGAAGCAGTGACACACTTTATTTTCTTGGGCTTCAAAATCACTGCAGATGGTGACTGCAACCATGAAATTAAAAGACACTTGCTCCTTGGAAGAAATGCTATGAAAAATCTAGACAGCATATTTAAAAGCAAAGACATCAGTTTGATGACAAAAGTGCATATAGTTAAAGCTATGGTTTTTCCAGTAGTCATTTATGGATGTGACAGTTGGACCATAAAAAAGTTGAGAGCTGAAAAACTGAAGCCTTTGAATCGTGGTGCTGGAAAAGACTCCTGAGAGTCCCTTGGACTGCAAGGAGATCAAACCAGTCAATCCTAAAGGAAATTGACACTGAATATTTATAGGAAGGACTGTGGCTGAAGCTGAAACTCCAGTACTTTGACCATCTGATGCAAAGAGCTGACTCACTAGAAAAATCCCTGATGCTGGGAAAGATTGAAAACAAAAGAAGAGGGCAGCAGAGGATGAGATGGTTAGACGGTATCACCAACTCAGTGGACATGAATTTGGGCAGACCCTGGGAGACAATGGAGGACAGGGAAGCCTCATGTGCTGCAGTCCATGGGGTCACAGAGAGTTGGACATGACTTACCGGCTGAACAACAACAATGTTCCTATTGCCATTTTTAAAATTGTTTTGGGTTTATTTTGGTAGGTCCTTCCCCCCTACTCTCCCGCCTTTTCTTCTTGTGTTCTCTTATGATTTGATGACTATTTGCATTTGGGTTGCTTTTTCTGTTTTGTGTGTGTTTATCTGTTGTGATTTTATAGTTTGGAATTCCCATGAGGTATGACATAGCATACAAGGTTGTTTTAAGTTGTTGATCTGTTAATTTTAAATGCATTTCTCACTCCTTGCATTTGTACTCTCCTCAGAGTTGCTTGTTTCACTATCATATTTGTGAGGATAATTCCTACTTTTACTGTATGTCTGCCTTTACCAGTGAGCTTTCCTATTTGTGATTTTGGTGTTTCTATTTGTGCCTTCTTTCTTTTCACCAGCTAAACAACTTCTTTCAACATTTATTGTAAGGCTGCTTTGGTGGTGCTCTATTCTCTTACCTTTCACTTGACTGTAAAACTTTTTTTCTTTAGCAAATGAATGACAGCCTTTCTGGGTAGCATGTTCTTGGTTGTAGGTTTTTCCATTTCATCACTTTAAACATATCATATCCCTCACTTCTGACCTGCTGAGTTACTGCTGAAAAATCACCTGATAACCTTATGGAGATTCCCTTGTATATTATTTGTTGCCTTTCCTTTGCTGTTTTTAAAAAATATTTTTTATTCATATTTTAATTTTTTTCAGTTTATTATATGTGTTTCAATGTGTTCCCCCTTGGATTTATTCTGTTTGGGACTCTGTGCACTTCTTGGACTTGATTTTTTCCTGTCTTATATTAGGGAGGTTTTCATCCTCAAATATTTTCTCAGGCCCTTTCTCTTCTCCTTCTGGGATCCCTATAAAACAAATGTTGCATCTGTTGAATGTAAGATATTGTCCCAGAGGTCTGTGAGACTGTCCTCATTTCTTTTCATTCTTTTTTCTTTATACTGCTCGGTGGCAGTGATTTCCTCTAATTTGTCTTCCAGGTCACTTATTTGTTCCTCTGCCTCAGTTATTTTGCAATGGATTCCTTCTAGTGCATTTTTCATTTCAGTTATAGTGTTGCTCATCTGTTCTGTAAGTCTTCTAGTTATTCGTTAAACACTTTTTGTATCTTCTCCATCTGTACTGCCATTCATTTACTGGGACGATCATCTTGGGATCATCTTCACAATCATTACCCTGAATTCTTCTTCAAGTACGTGGCATAACCCTTCCTTATTTACTTGTTCTGCAATTTTATCTTGTTCTTTCATCTGCAGCATGTTTATCTGTCATCTTATTTTGTCTTTCTACATTTCTGTTTTCCTTTCCACAAGCTACAGGGTTGTGGTTCCTCTCTTTCTGGTGCCTGGATCCTGGTGGGTGAGGTTGGCCCACCAGCTTGTGTAGGCTTCCTGGTGGGAGGGGCTGGTGCTTGCTTTGTGATTGGCTTCCTGGTGGGAGGAACTAGTGCTTGCCTTCTGATTGGCCCCCTGGTGGGAAACTAATGCTTGCCTTCTGATGGTGGAGCTGGGTCTTGACCCTCTGGTAGGCACGGCTGTGTCAAGGGGTCTGTTCTGAGGTAACCGTGAGTGCAATATGACTTTAGGTCTTCAGTTGACTGATGGGTGGGGCCCAGTTTCTATCTTGCTGATTGGTTGGCCTGAGGGCTCTTGGGTGGGGCCCTCATAGGTAAAATGGGGATCTCTCAGAGGTCTCCCACTGCTCAATATTCCCTTGGTCTTCTGCCACCAGTGTGTACCCACAGAGAGCTAGTTAACCTCTATCTGCCTAGGAGAGCCTCTAGGATCCATAGGTATGTCTATCCCAGACTCAAACAGGACACACTGGATCCTTCTTCATGAACATTGGTTTGAGTAGAGGGTTTTTTGACTAGTTAGTACAATACCTATAACTAACCTGATTAGGTGAAAATGTACTCTGAGATTACCTCCTAACAAGGAGTTTTGAGCAGACTGTTTCTTTCAGAAAACTGAGGGGTTGGACCAAAAAATTTGCTGAACTGAATACAGGAAAGGTAACCAAAGTGTTTTTCAACTAGCTTTTAGTCTACAACTAACTAGCTTCCAGAGGCAGATAATACATCTTTAGCCAAGGCTCTTGGATTTGAAGATTCACACACAGCATGTTTCTGAACAAGATGCCCTGGATTCTTTTTCATGATCACTGGTTTGAGCAGAAAGTTATGTGACTACCTAGTACTATACCTATAATTGCTTGGTTAGGTGAAAATGTACTCTGAGATGACCTGCTAACAAGGAATTCCAAGCAGCCTGTTTCTTTCCAAAAACTTGAGTGTTAAACTAAGGAGATTGTAGCAAAAGCAACCAAAGTGTTTCTCAACTACTATTCAGTCTACAACTGACTAGATTTCTGAGGCAGAAAATATAGCATTAGCCAAGAGGCTCAGGTTTCAAGGTTCACTTGCATCGTGTTTCTGAATAGTGTAGAGACTCAAGCAGGACACACTAGATCTTTCTTTATGAGAACTGATTTGAGCAGAGTTCTGTGGCTAGTTAGTACTATACCTAAAACTAACCTTGTTTGATGAAAATGTACTCTGAGATTGGCCTCCTAACAAGGATTCCAAGCAGCCTGATTCTTTCAGAAAATTCAACGGTTAGACAAAGGAAATTTGAACTGAATACAAGGAAAGTAACCAAAGTGTTTTTAAACTAGCTATCAGTCTACAACTAACTAGTTTTCTGAGTCAGATAATACATATTTAGCCAAGAGGCTCAGATTTTAAGATTCACACACAGTGTGTTTCTGAACAGTGTAGTTAGCCAAACAGGGCAACTGGATCCTTCTTATGAACACTGGTTTGAGCAGAGAGTGCTGTGACTAGTTAGTACTATACCTATAAATAACCTGGATTGGAAAAAATGTATTCTGAGATGACCTGCTAAAAGGAGTTTCAAGCAGCTCATTTCTTTTTGACAACTTAAGGGTTAGACTAAGGAAGTTGTTGAACTGAATATATCAAAAATAACCAAAGTGTTTTCAACTAGCTTTTTGTCTACAACTAACTGGTTTTCTGAGGTAGATAATACAACTTTACCCATAAGGGTCAGCTTTCAAGAGTCAGCTTGTTTTTGAACAAGGTAGAGCCTCAAACAGGATATGATGGATCCTTCTTTGTGAATACTGATTTGAGCAGAGTATACTCTGACTCTTTAGTCCTACACCTATAACTAACTGGTTTGATGTAAATATACTCTGAAATAACCTCCTAAGCAGGAATTCCAAGCAGACTGAGTCTTACAAATATTCAATGGTTAGACAAAGGAACTTTTTGAACTGAATACACATAGGTAACCAAAGTGTTTTTCAACTAGTTTTCAGTTTACAACAAGCTAGTTTTCTGAGGAAGAAGATACATTGTTAGCTAAAAGGCTCAGATTTCAAAATTAACAGATAGCATGTTTCTGAACAGTGTGGAGTCTCAAGAAGGACACACCGGATCCATCATTGTGAACACTGATTTGAGCAGATAGTTCTGTGACTACTTATTAATATACCTATAACTAATCTGGTTTGGTGAAAATGTACTCTGTGATGACTTCCTAAGAAAGAGTTCCAAGAAACCTGTTTCTTTTGGAAAACTCAAGTGTTAGGCTAAGGAAGTTGTTGAACTGAATAAAACAAAGGCAAGCAATGTGTTTAACTAACTTTCAGTGTACAACTAACTAGTTTTCCTAGGCAGAAGATACAGCTTTAGTCCAGAGGCTCAAATTTGAAGATGAACACATAGCAATGTCTGAGAAGTATAAAGTCTTAAACAGGATACATGGGCTCCTTCTTTGTGAACAATGGTTTGAGCAGAGAGTTTTGTGACTAGTTATTAATATGCTTATAACTAACCTGGTTAAGTAAAAATGTACTCTGAGAAGACCTCATAAAAAGGAGTTCCAAGCAGGCTGTTTCTTTCAGAAAATTCAATGGTTAAACTAAGGATGTTGTTGAGCTGAATACAAGAAAAGTAACCAGAGTGTTTTTCAACAGCTTTCTGTCTACAACTAACAAGTTTTCTGAGGCAGATAATACACTTTTAGCCAAGAGTCTCTGATTTCAACATTCACACACACCATTTTTTCTGAACAATGTAGAGACTCAAATAGGATGTACTGGCTCCATCTTTGTGAACACTGATTTGAGCAGACAGTTCTGTGGCTAGTTAGTACTGTACTTATAACCCAGTTAGGTGGAAATGTGCTTTTAGAAGACCTGTTAACAAGGAGTTCCTAGCAGCCTCTGTATTTAAGAAAATTCAACGGTTAGACTTGAACTGAATGCAACAAAAGTATCCAGTGTTTTTCAAGTAGTTTTCAGTCTGCAATGAACCAGGTTTTCAAGGCAGATAATACATCTTTATCCAAGAGGCTTAGATATCAAGATTTACATGTTTCTGATTGGTGTAGAGACTCAAGTAGGATACACTACATCCTTCTTTGTGAACAGTGGTTTAGGTAGTGTGACAAATAAGTACTATACCTATAACTAATGTGGTTAAGTGAAAATGTACTCTGAGATGACTTCCAAATAAGGAGCCCCAAGCAGCCTGTTTCTTTCAGAAAATTCAAGGGTTAGGGTAACAATGTTGTTGAACTGAATACAACAATAGTAACCAAAGTGTTTTGTAGCTAGAATTTAGTCAACGACTATTTCCAACACAGATTATACAGCTTTAGCCAAGAGGTTTGGGTTTCAAGATTCACACACAGCATATTTCTGAACAATGTAGAGACTCAAAAAATGCACTGGAACCTTTTTCCTGAACACTGAACAGAGTTCTGGGACTAGTTAGTACTATAGTTCTAACTGAAGCCTGGCTTGGAGAATTTTGAGCATTATTTTACTAGCGTGTGAGATGAGTGCAATTGTGCAGTAGTTTGAGCATTCTTTGGCATTGCCTTTCTTTGGGATTGGAATGAAAACTGACATTTTCCAGTCCTGTGGCCACTGCTGAGTTTTCCAAATTTGCTGACATATTGAATGCACCACTTTCACAGAATCATCTTTCAGGATTTGAAATAGCTCTACTGGAATTCCATCACCTCCACTAGCTTTGTTCGTAGTGATGCTTTCTTTTTGTTTTTTTTTGTTTTTTTTTTTTTTAATTTTTTTAAAATTTATTTATTATTATTTTTTTTAATTTTAAAATCTTTAATTCTTACATGCGTTCCCAAACATGACCCCCCCTCCCACCTCCCTCCCCACAACATCTCTCTGGGTCATCCCCATGCACCAGCCCCAAGCATGCTGCACCCTACGTCAGACATGGACTGGTGATTCAACTCTTACAAGATAGTATACATGTTAGAATTCCCATTCTCCCGAATCATCCCACCCTCTCCCTCTCCCTCTGAGTCCAAAAGTCCATTATACACATCTGTGTCTTTTTTCCTATCTTGCATACAGGGTCGTCATTGCCATCTTCCTAAATTCCATATATATGTGTTAGTATACTGTATTGGTGTTTTTCTTTCTGGCTTACTTCACTCTGTATAATTGGCTCCAGTTTCATCCATCTCATCAGAACTGATTCAAATGAATTCTTTTTAACGGCTGAGTAATACTCCATTGTGTATATGTACCACAGCTTTCTTATCCATTCATCTGCTGATGGACATCTAGGTTGTTTCCATGTCCTGGCTATTATAAACAGTGCTGCGATGAACATTGGGGTACATGTGTCTCTTTCAATTCTGGTTTCCTCGGTGTGTATGCCCAGAGGTGGGATTGCTGGGTCATAAGGTAGTTCTATTCGCAATTTTTTAAGGAATCTCCACACTGTTCTCCATAGTGGCTGTACTAGTTTGCATTCCCACCAACAGTGTAGGAGGGTTCCCTTTTCTCCACAGCCTCTCCAGCATTTATTGCTTGCAGATTTTTGGATCGCAGCCATTCTGACTGGTGTGAAGTGGTACCTCATTGTGGTTTTGATTTGCATTTCTCTAATAATGAGTGATGTTGAGCATCTTTTCATGTGTTTGTTAGCCATCCGTATGTCTTCTTTGGAGAAATAGGCTCACTTGACTTCACATTCCAAGATATCTGGCTCTAGATGAGTGATCACACCATCGTGATTATCCGGGTCGTGAAGATCCTTTTTGTACAGTTCTTCTGTGTATTCTTGCCGCCTCTTCTTAATATATTCTGCTTCCATTAGGTCCAGACCATTTCTGTCCTTTCTCCAGCCCATCTTTGCATGAAATGTTCCCTTGGTATCTCTAATTTTCTTAAAGAGATCTCTAGTCTTTCCCATTCTGTTATTTTCCTCTATTTCTTTGCATTGATCACTGAAGAAGGCTTTCTTATCTCTTCTTGCTATTCTCTGGAACTCTGCATTCAGAAGCTTCTATCTTTCCTTTTCTCCTTTGCTTTTCGCCTCTCTTCTTTTCACAGCTATTTGTAAGGCCTCCCCAGACAGCCATTTGGCTTTTTTGCATTTCTTTTCCATGGGGATGGTCTTGATCCCTGTCTCCTGTACAATGTCACGAACCTCATTCCATAGTTCATCAGGCACTCTATCTATCAGATCTAGGCCCTTAAATCTATTTCTCACTTCCACTGTATAATCATAAGGGATTTGATTGAGGTCATACCTGAATGGTCTAGCGGTTTTCCCTGTTTTCTTCAATTTGAGTCTGAATTTGGTAATAAGGAGTTCATGATCTGAGCCACAGTCAGCTCCTGGTCTTGTTTTGTTGACTGTATAGAGCTTCTCCATCTTTGGCTGCAGAGATATAATCAGTCTGATTTCGGTGTTGACCATCTGGTGATGTCCATGTGTAGAGTCTTCTCTTGTGTTGTTGGAAGAGGGTGTTTGCTATGACCAGTACATTTTCTTGGCAAAACTCTATTAGTCTTTGCCATGCTTCATTTCATATTCCAAGGCCAAATTTGCCTGTTACTCCAGGCGTTTCTTGACTTCCTACTTTTGCATTCCAGCCCCCTATAAGGAAAAGGACATCTTTTTTGGGTGTTAGTTCTAAAAGGTCTTGTAGGTCTTTATAGAATCGTTCAACTTCAGCTTCTTCAGCGTTACTGGTTGGGGGGCATAGACTTGGATAACTGTGATATTGAATGGTTTGCCTTGGAAATGAACAGAGATCATTCTGTAGTTTTTGAGATTGCATCCAAGTACTGCATTTTGGACTCTTTTGTTGACCATGATGGCTACTCCATTTCTTCTGAGGGATTCCTGCCCACAGTAGTAGATATAATGGTCATCTGAGTTAAATTCACCCATTCCAGTCCATTTTAGTTCACTGATTCCTAGAATGTCGGCGTTCACTCTTGCCATATCTTGTTTGACCACTTCTAATTTGCTTTTATTCATGGACCTGACATTCCAGGTTCCTATGCAATATTGCTCTTTACAGCATCAGACCTTGCTTCTATCACCAGTCACATCCACAGCTGGGTATTGTTTTTGCTTTGGCTCCATCCCTTCATTCTTTCTGGAGTTATTTCTCCACTGATCTCCAATAGCATATTGCGTACCTACTGACCTGAGGAGTACCTCTTTCAGTATCCTATCATTTTGCCTTTTCATAGTGTTCATGGGGGTTCTCAAGGCAAGAATACTGAAGCAGTTTGCCATTCCCTTCTCCAGTGGACCACAATCTGTCAGACCTCTCCACTATGAGCCACTCGTCTTGGGTTGCCCCGCAGGCATGGTTTAGTTTCATTGAGTTAGACAAGGCTGTGGTCCTAGTGTGATTAGATTGACTAGATTTCTGTGAGTATGGTTTCAGTGTGTCTGCCTTCTTATGCCCTCTTGCAACACCTACCATTTTACTTGGGTTTCTCTTACCTTGGGGGTGGGGTATCTCTTCATGGCTGCTCCAGCAAAGCACAGCTGCTGCTCCTTACCTTGGATGAGGGGTTCTCCAAGCCAGGCTTCAGCAATACATGAACCGTGAACTTCTGATGTTCAAGATGATGGTTTTAGAAAAGGCAGAGGAACCAGAGATCAAATTGCCAACATCTTCTGGATCATGGAAAAAGCAGGAGAGTTCCAGAAAAACATCTATTTCTGCTTTAGTGACTATGCCAAAACCTTTGACTGTGTGGATCACAATCAACTGTGGAAAATTCTGAAAGAGATGGGAATACCAGACCACCTGACCTGCCTCTTGAGAAATCTGTATGCAGGTCAGGAAGCAAGTTAGAATTGGACATGGAACAACAGACTGGTTCCAAATAGGAAAAGGAGTACGTCAAGGCTGTATATTGTCACCCTGCTTATTTAACTTATATGCAGAGTACACCATGAGAAACGGTGGACTGGAAGAAACACAAGCTGGAATCAGGATTTCTGGGAGAAATATCAATAACCTCAGATATGCAGATGACACCACCCTTATGGCAGAAAGTGAAGAGGAACTAAAAAGTCTCTTGATGAAAGTGAAAGAGGAGAGTGAAAAAGTTGGCTTAAAGCTCAACATTCAGAAAACGAAGATCATGGCATCTGGTCCCATCACTCCATGGGAAATAGATGGAGAAACAGTGGAAACAGTGTCAGACTTTATTTTAGGGGGCTCCAAAATTACTGCAGATGGTGACTGCAGCCATGAAATTAAAAGACACTTACTCCTTGGAAGAAAAGTTATGACCAACCTTGATAGTATATTCAAAAGTAGAGACATTACTTTGCCGACTAAGGTCCATGTAGTCAAGGCTATGGTTTTTTCAGTAGTCATGTATGGATGTGAGAGTTGGACTGTGAAGAAGCCTAAGCGCTGAAGAATTGATGCTTTTGAACTGTGGTGTTGGAGACGACTCTTGAGAGTCCCTTGGACTGCAAGGAGCTCCAACCAGTCCATTCTGAAGGAGATCAACCCTGGGATTTCTTTGGAGGGTATGATGCTAAAGCTGAAACTCCAGTACTTTGGCCACCTCATGTGAAAAGTTGACTCACTGGAAAAGACTCTGATGCTGGGAGGGATTGGGGGCATAAGAGAAGGGGACGACCAAGAATGAGATGGCTGGATGGCATCACTGACTCGATGGACGTGAGTCTGAGTGAACTCTGGGAGTTGGTGATGGACAGGGAGACCTGGCATGCTGCGGTTCATGGGGTTGCAGAGTCGGACATGACTGAGTGACTGAACTGAACTGAACTGAACTGATAGTTCTAACTAACCTGGTTAGGTGAAAATGTACTCTGAGATAATCTGTTAAAAGGAGTTCAAAAGAGCTTGCTTCTTTCAGAAAACTCACAGGTTGGATTAAGGCAGCTGTAGAACTGAATGTAACAAAAGTAACCAAAGTGTTTTTCAACTAGTTTCGGTGTATAGCTACTAACTAGCTTTCTGATCAGAACATAGTGTTTTAGCCAAGAGGTTTGGATTTCAAGATTCACTCACAGCATGTTTCTGAACTGTATAGAGAGTTATATAAGACACACTAGATCCTTTGTGAGCACTGGTTTTAGCAGAGAGCCCTGTGACTAGTTAGTACATAACCTATAACTAACATGGTAGGGGAAATGTACTCTGAGATGACCTCCTAACAAGTAGTTCCAAGCAGCCTGTTTTTTTTTTTTTTCTTAAACTCAAGTGTAAGACTAAGGAAGTTGCTGAATTGAATACAACAAAAGGAACCGAAGTGATTTTTCCACTAGCTTTCAGTTTAAATATTTTACAAGTCAGAAAATACAGTTTTAGCCGAGAGGTTGGGATTTTAAGATTCACAACAGCACGTTTCTGAACAGTGTAGGGACTCAAACAGGATGCGCTGGATTCTTCTTCATCCACACTGGTTTGAGTAGAGGGTTTTGTGACTAGTTAATACTATACCTATAACTGACTTGTTTAGGGAAAATGAATGTTGAGATGACCTGCTAATAAGGAGTTCCAAACAGCCTGTTTCTTTCAGAAAATTCAGCTGTTAGACTAAGGACATTTTTGAACCGAATGCAACAAAAGTCCCCAAAGTATTTTTAAACTAGCTATCAGTCTACAACTAACTAGCTTTCTGAGGCAGATAATAGAGCTTTAGCCAGAAGCTAGAATTTCAAGATTCAAATACAGCATGTTTCTGAAGAATGTAGAGACTCACACAGGGCAACTAGATCCTTATCTGTGAACACTGCCTTGAGCAAAGAGTTCTGTGAATAGTTAGTACTATACCCTAAACTAACCTGGTTATGTGAAAATGTACTGAGATTACCTCCTAATCCAACAAATTAGAAACAGCTTGTTTCTTTTAGAAAACTCACAGGTTAGCATAAGAAAGTTGCTAAATTGAATACAACAAATGTAACTAAAGTCCTTTGCAACTAGCTTTCTGTCTACAACTAACTAGCTTTCCAAGGCAGATAACACAGCTTCCGCCATGAGGCTCGCATTTCAAGATTCACACACAGCATGTTTCTGAACAATGCAGAATCTCAAACAGTACACGCTGAATCTTTCTCTGTGAACACTGCTTTGAGCAGAGAGTACTGTGACTAGCTATGGTAGTATAGTATAAGTTATATAAGTATAGTTATAAGCATATAAGCATAGTTAGTAGTACACCTATAACTTAGTTATTTGATGAAACTGTACTCTCTGATGACCTCCTAACAAGGACTTCCAAGCAGCCTGATTCCTCCAGAAAATTCAAAGGTTAGACTAAGGATATTGTTGAACTGAATACAACAAAATTAACGAAAGTGTTTTTCAACTAGCTATCAGTCTACAACTAACTAGCTTTCCGAGGTAGATATTAGAGCTTGAGCCAGAGGCTTGGATCTCAAGACTCAAATACAGCATGTTTCTGAACAATGGAGAGAGTCAAACAGGACCCACTGGAATATTCTTCATGAACACTGGTTTGAGGAGAGAGTTCTGTTATTAGTTAGTACTATTCATACAACTAATATGACTAGGTGAAAATGTATTCAGAGATGACTTCCTAACAAGGAGTTCTGGCAGCTTGTTTATTTCAGGAAACTCACAGGTTAGACTAAGGAAATTTCTGCACTGAATACAACAAAAGTAATCAATGTGTTTTTCAACCAGCTTTCAGTCTACAACTAACTAGCTTTCTGAGGCAGAAAATACACCTTTATCCAAGAGATGTATTTCACCATTAGGTGAAAATGTCCTCTGCGATAACCTTCGAACAAGGATTTCCAAGCAGCGTGTTTGTTTCAGAAAACTGAAGGATTAGAATAAGAATATTGAACTGAATGCAAAAAAGTAACCAAAGTGTTTTTCAACTAGCTATCTGTCCAATACTAACTGGCTTTTCAAGGTAGATGATGGAGAAGGAAATGGCAATCCACTCCAGTACTCTTGCCTGGAGAACCCCATGGAGGGGGGAGCCTGGTAGGCTACAGTGGGGTCGCAAAGAGTCAGAGACGACTGAGCGACTTTACTAATACAAGTTTAGCAAAGAGCCTCAGATTTCATGATTCATACACGGCATATTTATGAACAATGTAGAGACTCTAACAGGATATACCGGAACCTTCTTCATGAACACTGGTGTGACCAGAGAGTTCTGTGACTAGTTAGTACTATATCTATAACTGACCTGGTTAGGTGAAAACTTATGCTGCAATAACATCCTAACAAAGATTTCCAAGCAATCTGTTTCTTTCAGAAAATTCAACAGTTAGACTAAAAAAGTTGTTGAACTGAACACAACAAAAGTAACCAAAGTGTTTTTCCACTAGAATTCAGCCTACAACTAAATAGTTTTCTGAGGCAGAAAACACAGCTTTAACCAAGAGGATTGAATTTCAAAATTCACTCACAGCATGCTTCTGAACTGTGTAGAGACTCAAATATTGCACACTAGATCCTTCTTTGTGAACTCTGCTTTGAGCAGAGTTCTGTGACTAGTTAATACTCTACCTCTAACTAACCTCAGGTTAAATCTACTCTAAGATAACTTCCTTACATGGAATTCCAAGCAGCCTGTTTCTTTCAGAAAACTCAAGGGTTAGACGAAATAAGTTGTTGAACTGAGTACAATATGTATATAACCGAAGTATTTTTCAACTAGCTTTCAGTATACAACTATCTTGCTTTCCAAGTCAGATAATACAGCTTTAGCCAAGAGACTCCGATTTCAAGACTCACACAGCATGTTTCTGAACAATGTAGAATCTCGAAAAGGATGCTTGTGTCCTTCTTCGTGAACACTGGTTTGAGCAGATAAAAAATTCAGCTGTTTGATTCAGGAAGTTGTTGAACTGAATACGACAAAAGCAACTAAATTGTTTTTCAACAAGTTTTCAGTCTACTAACTAGCTTTTCAAGGCAGAAAAGCTTTGTCAAGATGCTTGGATTTCAAGATTCACTTACAGCATGTTTCAGAAATGTGCAGAGGTTCAAACAGGATACACTAGATCCTTCTTTGTGAATCCTGGTCTAGGCAGACAGTTCTGTGACTAGTTAGTAGTATACCTATCACTAACCTGCTTAAGCGAAAATGTTCTCTGAGACGACCTCCTAACATGGAGTTCCAAGCAGGTAATTTCTTTCAGAAAACTAATGCTTAGACTAATAAAGTTGTTGAACTGAATAAAACAAAAGCAAACAAAGTGTTTTTAAATTAGCTTTCAGTCTACATTAAAATACCTTTCCGAGGCAGGTAATATTGCATTAGCCAAGAGACTCGGACTTCAAGATTCACTCACAGCGTGTTTCTGAACAGTGTAGAGACTCAAATAGGACCCATTGTATCCTTCTTTGTGAACACTGTTTGAATAGAGAGTTCTGTGACTAGCTAGCACTTGTCAGGGAATGTTTAACAGGAGGATTCCTGTGTGCTGCTTTCTGTCTCTCGTAAATCCTCTGTTCCCTATCAGTTCCTGATAATGGCAACGAGTGGAGCAGCACACTGCTCCCAGGACTGAGGTCATGAGATGAAATGCATGCGTGGATTTCTTTCAGTAAACATTCTCCTTATGACAAAACTGCTTAGTCATGACCCTCCTTCTTGAGATATGGATTGTCTTCTGACCTTATGACCATTGCTAATTCCTTGTTTCCTTGATAACAATTGCTGTGTGTTTAGTTTTCTGATCTTTATCATTGTTGAAAGAAATTCCTTGTACAACATCCAATAAATACTCACAAAAAGATCATTAAAACACCCTTGCTCCACCAGAGACTTGGGTCCCCATGTCTTTTTCTCTTTCTCTCCCTCTGGCTAATTCTCTGGAGCATGAAAACCCGCCGAACTCACTCTCCTGCCCAGCCTTTCAAGAACTCCTCGAGAGGACGCCCTGTGCCTTTATGAGGAGTGCAAGCCCTGTTCTAGGGTTTTCTTGGTTCTCTGCATAAACCAGGGAATACTAGCTTCTTTCTCTCTTTTACTTTCTTATCGTCGACTCCTGACCACCAGGTTCCAGTTCATTAAAGGACCCACAACAAGTACTATACCTATAACTAAGTAAGATGGCCTGCTAACAAGGAGTTCTAAGAAGCCTGTTTCTGTCAGAAAACTTAAGGGTTAGACTAAGGAAGTCTTTGAACTGAATATAACAAAAGCACCCAAAGTGTTTTTCAGCTACTGTTCAGCTACAACTAACTACCTATCCAAGCCATAAAATACGGCTTAAACTAGAAGCTTTGATTTCAAGATTCACACATAGCTTGTTTCTGAACAGTGTAGAGACTCAAGCAGAATGCATTGGATCCTTCTACGTGAACACTAAGGAAGCTGCTAAACTGAATAGAACCAAAGTAACCAAGGTTTTTTATTTTATTGTATTTTTTAAAATGGAAGGATACTTGCTTTACAGAAGTTTGTGGTTTTCCTGTCACACATCAACAAGAATCAGCCATAGGTACAGCCATGTCCCCTCCCGCCTGACCCTCCCTTCCATCTTCCTCCCCATCCCACTCTTCTAGATTGTCACAGAGCCCCTGTTTGAGTTCCCTGAGTCACACAGCAAATGCCTATTGGCTATCTATTTTACATGTGGTTTTATAAATTTCCATATTTCTCTCTCCATACATCTCACCCTCTCCCTCCTCCCATGTCTTTAGGTCTGTTCTCTGTGTCTGTTTCTCCATTGCTGCCCCTGAAAACAAATTCATCAATTTCATATTTCTAGAGTCCATATATATGCATCAGTATATGATATTTTTGTTTTTCTTTGACTTATTTCACTTTGTATAGTAGGCTCTAGGTTTGTCCATCTCATTAGAACTGACTCAAATGCATTACTTTTTATGACGGAGTAGTATTCCATTGTATATATGTACCATGGCTTCTTCATCCATTCATCTTTTGATGGAAATCTACGTTGCTTCCATATTCTATCTATTGTAAATAGTGCTGCAATGAACATTGAGGTATATGTGTCTTTTTCAATTTCAGTTTCCTCGGGGTATATGCCTAGGAGTGGGATTGTTGGGTCGTATGATGGTTTTATTCCAAGATTTTTAAGGTATCTCCATATGGTTTTCCATACTGACTGTATCAATTTATATTCCCACCAGAAATACCAGAGAGTCCCTTTTCTCCACACCCTCTCCAGCATTTATTGTTTGCAGACTTTTAGATGATAGCATTTCTGACTGGTGCAAGGTGGTATCTCATTTTAGTTTTGATTTGCATTTCTCTAATCATGAGTGATGTTGAGCATCTCTTCATATGTTTATCAGTCAGTTAATTGCATGTCTTCTTTGGAAAAATGTCTGTTTAGGTGCAGAATACTCCTTACTCTCAAGTGCACATGGAACATTCTCTAAGATAGATCCCATCTTGGGTCCCAAATCAAATCTCAGTAAATTTAGGAAAATTGAAATCATATTAAGCATCTTCTCCAACCATAATGCTATGAGACTAGATATCAATTACAAGAAAAAACTGTAAGAAACATAAACACATGGAGATTAAGCAATACATTTGTAAATAACCAACAGGTTACCAAAGAAATCAGAAAGGAAATAAAAAAATTTCTAGAAACAAATGACAATGAAACCACGACAACTCAAAGCCTATGGGATGCAGCAAAAGCAGTTCTAAGAAGGAAGTTTATAGCAATACAATCCTACCTCAAGAAACAAAAAAAATATTGAATAAGCAACCTAACTTTACAGTTAAAGCAACTGGAGAAAGAAGAAGGAAAAACCCTTAAAATTAGTAGAAGGAAAGAAATCATAAAGATATCAGAAAAAAATGAAAAAAATGACAGAAGCAATAGTAAAGATTAATAAAACTAAAAGCTGGTTCTTTAGGAAGATAAAGAAAATTGATGAACCCTTAGCCAGACTCATCAAGGAAAAAAAGAAAAAGAGAGAGAAGAATCAAATCAACAAAATTAAAAATGAAAAAGGAGAGGTTACAACAGACAATGCAGAAATACAAAGGATTATAAGAGACGATTATAAACAACTATATGGCAATAAAATCGATAAGCTGGAAGAAATGTACAGATTCTTAGAAAAGTTCAATCTTCCAAGACTGAACTAAGAAGATATAGAAATTATGAACAACCCAATCACAAGCACTGAAATTGAAGCTGTGATCAAAAATCTCCCAAAACACAAAAGCCCAGGACTAGATGGCTTCACAAGAGCATTCTATCAAACATTTAGAGAAGAGCTAATGCCTATCCTTCTAACACTCTTTCAAAAATTGCAGAGGAACACTTTCAAACTCATTCAATAAGGCCACCATCACCCTAATATCAAAACCATTCAAAGGCAACACACAAAAAGAAAACTACAGGCCAATATGACTGATGAATATAGATGCAAAAATCCTCAACAAAATTTTAGCTAACAGAATTCAGTGACACATCAAAAGCTCATACATCATGATCAAGTTGGGTTTATTCCTGGGATGCAAGGATTCTTTAATATACAGAAATCAATCAATGTGATACATTATATTAACAAATTGAAAGATAAAAACATATGATCATCTCAATAGATGCAGAAAAAGCCTTTGACAAAATTCAGCACCATTTATGATTAAAATTCTTCAAAAAATGGGCATAGAAGAAACCTACCTCAACATAATAAAGACCATATATGATAAGTGTACAGCAAACATTATTCTCCATTGTGAAAAACTGAAAGCATTCCCCCTAAGATCAGGATCAAGGCAAGGGTGTCCACTTTCACCACTATTATTCAATATAGTTCTGGAAGTCCTAGCTACAACAATCAGAGAAGTAAAAGAAATAAAAGGAATCCAGATTGGAAAAGAAGAAGTAAAGCTCTCAGACGACAGATGACATGATACTGTACCTAGAAAACCCTAAAGAGAGTAGCAGAAAATTACTAGAGCTACTCAGTGAATTTAGCAAAGTTTCAGGATACAAAATCAATACACAGAAATCACTTGCATTTCTATATACTAACAATGAAAAATCAGAAATAGAAATTAAGGAATCAATCACATTCACCATTGCAACAAAAAGAATTCAATATCTAGGAATAAACTTAAGGAGACAAAGGAATGGTACACAGAAAATTATAAGACACTAATGAAAGTAATCAAAGACGACATAAACAGATGGAGAGATATTCCATGTTCCTGGGTAGGAAGAATCAATATTGTGAAAGTGACTATACTACCAAATGCAATCTACAGATTCAAGGAGATCTCTATTAAATTACCAATGGCATTTTTCACAAAACTAGAACGAAAAACTTCACAATTCATATGGAAACTCAAAAGGCCCTGAATAGCCAAAGAGGTCTTGAGAAAGAAGAATGGAGATGGAGGAATCAAGCTTCCTGACTTCAGGTTATACTACAAAGCTACAGTCATCAAGACAATAGGGTCCTGGCACAAAAGCAGAAATCTAGACCAATGGAACAAGATAGAAAGCCCAGAAATAAACCCGTGTACCTACAGGTACCTTATTTTTGACAAAGGAGGCAAGAATATACAATGTGGGCAAAGATAGCCTCTTCAATAGATGGTGCTGGAAAAACTGGACAGCTCCATGTAAAAGAATGAAATCAGAATGCTTTTTAACACCATACACAAAGATAAATTCATAATGGATTAAAGACCTAAATGTAAGACCAGAAGCTATAAAACTCTTGGAGGAAAACATAGGCAGAAGACTTGAAGACATAAACCAAAGCAAAATCTTTTATGACCCACCACCCAGAGTAACGGAAATAAAAACAAAAGTAAACAAGTGGGACCTGGCTAAACTTTAAAACTTTTGCACAGCAAAGGAAACTATAAACAAGGTGAAAAGACAACCCTCAGAATGGGAGAAAATAATAGCAAATTAAACAACTGACAAAGGATTAATTCCCTAAATATAAAAGCAGCTCATAGAACTCAATACCAGAAAAACAAACAAACCAAACAAAAAGTGGGATAAAGACCTAAACAGACATTTCTCCAAAGAAGACATATAGATGGGTAACAAACACATGAAAAGATGCTCAACATTGGTCATTATTAGAGAAATGCAAATCAAAACTACAATGAGATATCACCTCACACCAGTCAGAATAGTCATCATCAAAAAGTCTATAAACAATAAATGCTGAAGAGGGTGTGGAGAAAAGGGAACACTCTTGCACTCTTTATGGCAGAAAGTGAAGAACTAAAGAGCCTCTTGATGAAAGTGGAAGAGGAGAGTGAAAAAATTGGCTTAAAGCTAAGTTTATGGCATCTGGTCCCACCACTTCATGGCAAATAGATGGGGAAACAGTGGAAACAGTGGCAGACTTTAATATTTTGGGCTCCAAAATATCTGCAGATGGTGACTGCAGCCATGAAATTAAAAGACGCTTACTTCTTGGAAGGAAAGTTATGACCAACTTAGCATATTAAAAAGCAGAGACACTACTTTGCCAAAAAAGGTCCATCTAGTCAAGGCTATGGTTTTTCTAGTAGTCATGTATGGATGTGAGAGTTGGACTATAAAGAAAGCTGAGCACTGAAGAATTGATGCTTTTGAACTGTGGTGTTGGAGAAGACTCTTGAGAGTCCCTTGGACTGCAAGGAGAGCCAACCAGTCCATTCTAAAGGAGATCAGTCCTGGATATTCATTGAAAGGACTGATGCTGGAGCTGAAAATCCAAGACTTTGGTCACTTGATGTGAAGAACTGACTCATTGGAAAAGACCCTGATGCTGGGAAAGATTGAAGGCAGGGGGAGAAGGGGATGACAGAGGATGAAATGGTTGGATGGCACCACCGACTCAATGGACATCAGCTTGAGTAAATTCTGGGAGTTGGTCATGGACAGGGCAGCCTTGTGTGCTGCAGTCCATGGGGTTGCAAAGAGTCAGACATGACTGGGTGACTGAACTGAACTGAACTGAACTTGCATTCTTTGTGGGAATGTAAACTGACACAGCTACTGTGGAAGTCGGTATGAAGATCCCTTAAAAAACTAGGAATAAAACCAGCATATGACCCAGCAATTCCACTCCTAAACATATACCCTGAGGAATCCAAAATTGAAAGAGACACATGTATCCCAGTGTTCATTGCAGCACTATTTACAATAGCTTGAATGTGGAAGCAACCTAGATGTCCATCGACTAATGAATGCATAAATAAGTAGTGGTACATATGCATAATGGAATATTGCACAGCCATAAAAGGACAGCATTTGAGTCAGTTCTAATGAGGTGGATGAACCTAGAACCTATATACAGTGAATGAAGTCAGATAGAGAAAGAGAAATATCATATTCTAACACATATACAGAATTTAGAAAAATGTTACTGAAAATTTATTTACAGTGTAATAATGGAGAAACAGACATAGACAATAGACTTATGGACATGGGGAGATGGGAGGAGAGGGTGAGATGCATGGAAAGAGTATCATAGAAACTTACATTACCATATGTAAAATAGACAGTCAATGGGAGTTTGCTGTATGGCTCAGAAAACTCAAACAAGGGTTCTGTATCAACCTAGAAGGGTGGAATGGGGAGGGTGGTTCAAAAGGGAGCAGATATATGTATACCAATTTCTGATTGATGTTGAAGTTTGACAGAAAACACAAAATTCTTCAAGCAATTATCCTTCAATAAAAAATAAATTAATTTAAAAAAGTAAAAGAAAAAAAAAGATATTTGAAAATAACCCACATATTTTCAAGTCCAGTGTGACATTTACCAAGAAAAATCTCTGACTTAGTCACGGAAAGCCTGAATAAAGTTGGAAGACTGAAAAAAACACAGAGAGTGATTGCAGAGAAGAAAGCATTTAAATGAGAAATTAATATCAAAATGAGAATTTAATATCAAAGATTCTTTAAAAGGCCCATGTATTTGGCAAATTAATGTCTATTTTAAAGTGATGGGTATATCTAAGAAACCATACCAAGGGAAATTCGAATATGTTTGTAACAAAATAAAAAGGAAAAGAGAATTTGCCAGAATTTGTTGCATGCAGCTGAAGCTGCTCAAAGAAACTAAATACAACAAAGAATCTTGACTAAGGTATGAAAATGAACATAGACTCTAGCATAAAGTTTTGTGAAATTTGAACAAAATCTGTACTTTAGTTAGTAATATTGTACTGCATGTTAATTTTCCTATTTTTTTTACAATAGTATTTCTTATATTCTCAGACTTTAATTAGAAGTTTCAAGCCTCATTTTTTAACATCACTAAAATAATAAATTTTCTAGTCTTTTAGCAGTATTTAGATGCCAAAATACATGAACTATATCAAAGTTTTCAGTGATTATAAATTAGAATGCTAGCATTTTATCCATACAAGTTGAACAAGTGGAATCATGTTATAATTTTTTAGCTAGGCAAAAATTCATGTTTCCTAAAATTAATGTATTATATTATACATACTATATGTGTGTGTATGTACAAAAGATTTTTTTAAAAAACTATGCTTGATAAAAGCTTGAGAAAGAACAGCAATAAAAAAGATATGGAGAAATTCATAAACATAAACTAAATGAAATGGGAGCCCTGCATGTGAAATAGAAAAAGTGAAACAATCTAGATAAAGGTGAAAAATCATCATATAGTCCAGTCATTTTAAAACATGGGTGCTCATTAGAAAAACATCTGGAGCTTTGGAGAAGAAAAAGCTGTACCTGGGTATTTGCATTTTTCAAAAAATTCCAAGATAATTCAGACGTGCATCTGGATTTTCAGAAAGTGATTACAAGTTTTTCTCTTAAATGGTAAATTTTGTGATATAGAGGCTTCCCTGACAGCTCAGTTGGTAAAGAATCCGCCTGCAATGCAGGAGACACTGATTCAATTCCTGGGTCAGAAAGATCTACTGGAGAAAGGATAGGCTACCCACTCCAGTTTTCTTGAGCTTCCCCTATGGCTCAGATGGTAAAGAATCTGCCTGCAATGCAGGAGACCTAGGTTTGATCCCTGGGTTGGGAAGAACACTTGGAGATGTGAAAGGCTACCCACTCCAGTATTCTGGCCTGGAGAATTTTTTGGACTGTATAGTTCATGGGGTTGCAACATGACTGAGCAACTTTCACTTTGTGATATAGAATCCTATTATTTTCTGTTGAACAATCATGATACAATAATATTGAATTCAATGGTATTTAGTGAATTGTGGTCCACTGGAGAAGGGAATGGCAAACCACTTCAGTATTCTTACCTTGAGAACCCCATGAACAGTAGGAAAAGGCAAAATGATAGGATACTGAAAGAGGAACTCCCGAGGTCAGTAGGCACCCAATATGCTACTGGAGATCAGTGGAGAAATAACTCCAGAAAGAATGAAGGGATGGAGCCAAAGCAAAAACAATACCCAGCTGTGGATGTGACTGGTGATAGAAGCAAGGTCTGATACTGTAAAGAGCAATATTGCATAGGAACCTGGAATGTCAGGTCCATGAATAAAGGCAAATTGGAAGTGGTCAAACAGGAGATGGCAAGAGTGAACGTTGACATTCTAGGAATGAGCGAACTAAAATGGACTGGAATGGGTGAATTTAACTCAGATGACCATTATATCTACTACCGTGGGCAGGAATCCCTCAGAAGAAATGGAGTAGCCATCATGGTCAACAAGAGAGTCCGAAATGCAGTACTTGGATGCAATCTCAAAAATGACAGAATGACTCTGTTCGTCTCCAAGGCAAACCATTCAATATCACAGTTATCCAAGTCTATGCCCCCCAACCAGTGACGATGAAGAAGCTGAAGTTGAACGGTTTTATGAAGACCTACCAGACCTTTTAGAACTAACACCCAAAAAAGATGTCCTTTTCATTATAGGGGACTGGAATGCAAAAGTAGGAAGTCAAGAAACACCTGGAGTAACAGGCAAATTTGGCCTTGGAATGCAGAATGAAGCAGGGCAAAGACTAATAGAATTTTGCCAAGAAAATGTACTGGTCATAGCAAACACCCTCTTCCAACAACACAAGAGAAGACTCTACACATGGACATCACCAGATGGTCAACACCGAAATCAGATTGATTATATTCTTTACAGCCAAAGATGGAGAAGCTCTATACAGTCAACAAAAACAAGACCAGGAGCTGACTGTGGCTCAGATCATGAACTCCTTATTACCAGATTCAGACTGAAATTGAAGAAAGTAGGGAAAACTGCTAGACCATTCAGGTATGACCTCAATCAAATCCCTTATGATTATACAGTGGAAGTGAGAAATAGATTTAAGGGCCTAGATCTGATAGATAGAGTGCCTGATGAACTATGGAATGAGGTTTGTGACATTGTACAGGAGACAGGGATCAAGACCATCCCCATGGAAAAGAAATGCAAAAAAGCCAAATGGCTGTCTGGGGAGGCCTTACAAATAGCTGTGAAAAGAAGAGAGGCGAAAAGCAAAGGAGAAAAGGAAAGATAGAAGCTTCTGAATGCAGAGTTCCAGAGAATAGCAAGAAGAGATAAGAAAGCTTTCTTCAGCGATCAATGCAGAGAAATAGAGGAAAACAACACAATGGGAAAGACTAGAGATCACTTCAAGAAAATCAGAGATATCAAGGGAACATTTCATGCAAAGATGGGCTGGATAAAGGACAGAAATGGTATGGACCTAACAGAAGCAGAAGATATTAAGAAGAGGTGGCAAGAATACACAGAAGAACTGTACAAAAAAGATCTTCACCACCCAGATAATCATGATGGTGTGATCACTAATCTAGAGCCAGACTTCCTGAAATGTGAAGGCCTTGGAAAGCATCTCTACAAACAAAGCTAGTGGAGGTGATGGAATTCCAGTTGAGCTATTTCAAATCCTGAAAGATGATACTGTGAAAGTGCTGCACTCAATATGCCAGAAAATTTTGAAAACAGCAGTGGCCACAAGACTGGAAAATGTCAGTTTTCATTCCAATCCCCAAGAAAGGCAAAGCCAAAGAATGCTCAAACTACCGCACAATTGCACTCATCTCACGCGCTAGTAAAGTAATGCTCAAAATTCTCCAAACCAGGCTTCAGCAATACGTGAACCGTGACCATCCTGATGTTCAAGCTGGTTTTTGAAAAGGCAGAGGAACCAGAGATCAAATTGCCAACATCCACTGGATCAGGGGAAAAGCAAGAGAGTTCCAGAAAAACATCTATTTCTGCTTTATTGACTATGCCAAAGCCTTTGACTGTGTGGATCACAAGAAACTGGAAAATTCTGAAAGAGATGGGAATACCAGACCACCTGACCTGCCTCTTGAGAAATCTGTATCCAGGTCAGAAAGCAGCAGTTAGAACTGGACATGGAACAACAGACTGGTTCTAAATAGGAAAAGGAGTACATCAAGGCTGTATATTGTCACCCTGCTTATTTAACTTATATGCAGTGTACATCATGAGAAATGCTGGACTGGAAGAAACACAAGCTGAAATCAAGGTTGCATGGAGAAATATCAATAACCTCAGATATGCAGATGACACCACCCTTATGGAAGAAAGTGAAGAGGAACTAAAAAGCCTCTTGATGAAAGTAAAAGTGGAGAGTGAAAAAATTGGCCTAAAGCTCAACCTTCAGAAAACGAAGATCATGGCATCTGGTCCCATCCCTTAATGGCAAATAGATGGGGAAACAGTAGAAACAGTGTCAGACTTTATTTTTTTAGGCTCCAAAATCACTGCACCATGATTTTCATGGTGATTGCAGCCATGAAATTAAAAGACACTTACTCCTTGGAAGAAAAGTTATGACCAACCTAGATAGCATATTCAAAAGCCAGAGACTTTACTTTGCTGACTAAGGTCCGTCTAGTCAAGGCTAACGTTTTTCCTGTGATCATGTATGGATGTGAGAGTTGGACTGTGAAGAAGGCTGAGCACCGAAGAATTGATGCTTTTGAACTGTGGTGTTGGAGAAGACTCTTGGGAGTCCCTTGGACTGCAAGGAGATCCAACCAGTCCATTCTGAAGGAGATCAACCCTGGGATTTCTTTGGAGGGTATGATGCTGAAGCTGAAACTCCAGTACTTTGGCCACCACATGTGAAGGATTGACTGATTGGAAAAGACTTTGATGCTGGGAGGGATTGGGGGCAGGAGGAGAAGGGGCGACCAAGGATGAAATGGCTGGATGGCATCACTGACTCGATGGACGTCAGTCTGAGTGAACTCCGGGAGTTTTTGATGGACAGGGCGGCCTGGTGTGCTTGATTCATGGGGTCACAAAGAATCAGACACGACTGAGCGACTAAACTGAACTGAACTGAGCCAGACAAAAAAGAAAAGATAATTACAATAGTAAGCCATAATGAAACATGATTAATCTAACAGTATAAAATAATTGCATGCTATTTCAGGGGCTAAGTAGAGTGACGTGGCAAGTGGAAGTCCATACATGCACATATTTTCATCCATCCAGCCAGTCTATATCTTTTGTGTGGTGCATTTAATCCACATATGTTTAAAGCAATTATCCCTATGTATGATCCTATTACTATTTTCTTAATTATTTTTGGTTCACTTTGTGTAGGTCTTTTCCTTCTCCAGTGTTTCCTGCCTAGATATATTCCTTTAGTATTTGTTGTAAAACTGGTTTGGTGGTGCTGAATTTTCTTATCTTTTGTTTGTCTGGAAAGCTTTTGATTTCTCCATCAAATCTGAATGAGATTCTTGTAGGGTAGAGTATTCTTGCTTGTAAGTTCTTCACTTTCATTCCTTTATTGTGCCGTTTGCTTCTGGCTTGTAGAGTTTCTGTTGAGAAATCAGCTGAGTTCCTTTGTATGTCATTTTCCCCTTGCTGCTTTTAATATTTTACCTTTGTCTTTATTTTTCCTCAGTTTAATTACTGTATCTTCTTGTGTTGACTATTTCCTTTCCCATGTTAGGAAAATTTTCAGCTATTATCTCCTCAAATATATATATATATATATTTGGTCCTCTCTCCTTCTGGGACTCCTATAATGTGAATATTGGTGTGTTTGTGTCCCAGAGGTCTTTTTGGGCTTCCTTTGTGGCTCAGATAAAGAATCTGCCTACAATGCAGGAGACTTGGTTCAATCCCTGGGTCTGTCTGGAAGATCCCCTAGAGAAGGGAATGGCTACCCAGTTCGGTATTCTTGCCTGGAGAATCCCATGGACAGAGGAGCCTGGAAGGCTACAGTCCACAGGATTGCAGAGTCAAATATGACTGAGCAACTAACACGTTCACAGAGATCTTTTAGGTTGTCTTTTTTCCCCCCCCCCCATTCTTTTCTCTATATTCTCTTCTGTGGCAATTATTTCCACCATTCTATCTTCCAGGTCACTTATCCCTTCTTCTGTCTCAGTCATTCTGTTATTGATTTCTTCTAGTGTATTGTTAATCTCTTTGTGTTTCTTCTTTATTTCTTCTAGGTCTTAGGTAAACATCTCCTGCATCTTCTCCATTGTTTTTCTGAGATCCTGGATCATCTTCATTATCACTATTCTGAATTCTTTTTCTGGAAAACCTACCACTTCATTTAGTAATTTTTCTGGGGTTTTATCTTTATCTGGACATCTATTGCCTTCATCTAAGACATAATCCCCTGCTTTGTCATTCTGATGAACTTTTTGTGATGTGATTTTTGTTCTAGTCACTGTGAGATTGTGGTTCTTTTTGCTTCTTCTGTCTGCCCTCTGGTGGATGAAGTTAAGAGGCTTGTTGTAAGCTTCCTCATGGGAGGGACTGGCGGTGGGGAAAACTGGGTCTTGCTCTAGTGGTTAGGGCCATGCTCAATACAACTTTAATCCAATTATCTGCTGATGGGTGAGGTTGTACTCCCTCCCTATTAGTTGCTTTTCCTAAGGGGACCCATTCCCCTAGGTTCTATGGTGGGGTTGATGACAACATCCAAAAAGGCTTTTGCAAAAAGGCTCTTCCATGAGTGCTGCTGCCAGTGATCCCCTCCCTATGGTGAGCCACTGCTCACCAATACCTCCACAGGAGACCCTGGAACACTAGCTAGTAGGTCCAGTTCAGTCTCCTGCGGGATCACTGCTCCTTTCTCCTGGGTCTTGGAGTGCACATGATTTTGTCTGTGCCAAGAGTGGAGTCTCTATTTCCCTCAGTCCTGTGGAAGTCCTGTAATCAAATCCTGTTGGCATTCAAAGTCAGATTCCCTGGGAACTGCCAGTTCCTTCGGAGGTTCTCTAGGCTGGGAAGCCTGACATCCAGTCTCAGAACCTTCACAACAGTAGAAAAACTCCTTTGGTATTATTGTTATCCATTTTGTGGGTTACCCACCCAGCAGGTATGGGATTTGATTTTGTCATGATTGCATCCCTCCTACCTTCTCATTTCAACTTCTTCTTTGTCTTTGGATGTAGGGTATCTCTTGTTGTTGTTGTTGAGTTTTAGCATCCTCTTGTTGACATTTGTTCAACAGCTAGTTGTGATTTTGGTGTTCTCACAGGAGGAGATGAGCATACGTTCTACTCTGTCATTTTGAACCAATTACAGTAAAAACATTGTTTAATTTTTTAAAATAAATTTGTTGTTGTTGTTTAGTCATTTCATTATGTCCTTCTCTTATGTGACCCCATGAGCTATAGCCCACTAGGCTACTCTGTCCATGGCATTTCCCAAGCAAGAATACTGGAGTGGGTTGCCATTTCCTTCTCCAAGGAATCTTCCCAACCCACGGACCAGACTTGTGTCTCCTGCACCAGCAGTGGGTTCTTACCACTGAGTCACCAGGGAAGCCCTTTTCATAAAGTGGCAGGTAGTAAACATCCTCAGTATCGCAGGACATGTGGTCTCTGTGGTATCTACTCACGTCTGCTGTTAGGAAACAAAAATCAGTCATAAATACATAAATTAATGATCATGGCTGTGTTTCAGTTACATTTCATTTATAAAAATAGACAACAGTTTGCTTACTCCTCTTGGACATGTCCTATTATTTTTTATAGCTAACTCTCATGTAATAGTACAAAATCCTAATACAATCAGAGTAATTCTTACTCACATTTTTTCCCCCAGGTACCCATTCCCTCTTCATGGAGAGAAAACTGCCCCTGGCCTCTCTCTCTACTCTTCTAGAGACATCCTTGGCGACCTCAAGATGTGTGTTTTATTGTGGGTTTCTAGTTCCTGTGTTCCTCTATTTCTCTCTTGTTATAATCACTTATTTGATGCTACAAACCCTTTGGTAAGTTCATGAGCAAGGAAAATCTTTTTATAATTGGCTTACATACCTGATAATATTTATTTGCCAAGTGATCCAAACCCAATGAATCCTACTGTTAAGACAATTGGAATTTCCTAGTACTGATGGAACAATTAAAATCATTACAGTATTCTTTATATTTTAGCAAATAGAGGCACTGCAACCCTTCTACCCTTCATGTTTTATAATTGCAAGTTTTGTTGTGATATATGTCTTCAACTTTCTATCTCATGTTACAACTACTTTTAGGGGCTCTAGGTTCTGATTTAGATGAAAATGTTGTATCTTTTCCTTTTTTTCATGTTTCTCTTCTATATTATGGGCTTCCTCTGGTGGCTTAGATGGTAAAGAACCTGCCTGCAATACTGTAGACCCTTGTTTGATCCCTGGGTTGGAGCATTAAAAAACCAAGATCATGGAATCCAGTCCCATAACTTCATAGCAAATAGACGGGGGGTGGGGGGGGTGGGGAGGGAGGGCGGGGAGTGGAAACAGTGACAGATTTTATTTATATTGAGTCAGACACAACTTAGTGACTGAACAACAACAACTCCTATATTATAATATTCCAAAGGGTAGGATCCTGGAGTTATTTAATTATGCAAACATGAAAACTTATGCAGCGTTGTGGATCTGGTACATAACATAATATTTGTATAATGATATATATATACCTATATAGAATGATATATGTAACGAATGATATATATATATATATATATATATATATATATATATATATATATATCCATAGGGTTGCAAAGAGTTGGGCATGACTGAATGACTGAATTGAACTGAACTTATATATTTACCTACTCTGTGCTTATTATCAGGGTGTTAAATATATAATTTTCAAACTTTCAAGGCACCCACAGGTTGGGGGGTGCCTTGAAAGTTTGCTGTATACAACAACATATATGTTGTATTTTATGGCATACTTAATGTGGTCCCTGATGAGAATTCAGAACAAGATTGCCCATTGGAATCAGTGCCATGGACTGATTAAGCCATGTAGCTTAATAGGAAGAGTGCAGGCAGACCTGAAACTACACATAATTGGGGAAAAATACTGATTAAAATATGGATATGTTGAAAGAATGCAAAACCAATACAGTATTGTAAAGTAAAAAAATAAAATAAAAAAAAGAATGAATGGAGGCATGATTTGAGGGCAATGGTGCACATTGACCCTTTTGCCATCCCCTTGGCTTCCTTTTTATTGAGAAATATTTAGGAGGGGAAGTTACCATAAAATGGTTATATATATATATTCTACCTTTCTGATTGGAAATTTCTCTCCCTGGACATAAAACAAATAAAGCTGCAGACGGGCTTTCCTTGCTCTGGAATTTTTCTGAATCCTAGAACACAACTCTGGCTGTACACAGACTGAGGGATCCGAGGGGAAAAGAGAATCTTGGGTTATAATTTTACACACTATGAGTAGCTTTCAGAGGATGTCTGCAGTTCTTGCCTGTAAGAGAGAACTTTGATCTTCAATAGAAAGTCATCACTGTGTTTTCCCCACCCTCCATTGTTGATATTATATAAACATATAATTAACACGACTATGGTTAACTTCTCTTGCCATTTCCTTGTCCAACCAAGTTATCTAGTCAGTTTTATTTCATAAGGCAATGACAACACCGCCCGGGTTTTTCTCTCTTCTATTACATATTTCTTCAAAATCTTTTCCATGCAGATTTCTATGTATTAATAGTAATCATTTTGAGAACTTGTATTCCTGATGATTTTACCATGCCCTCATACTTGGTTAAATAGAAGACAATAGCTTTTAGGTGAAAGACTCTAATGATGTTATAATTAGGCAGAGTATTAAAAGCATCCATTTGAAAAATAGATACTGCCTTATGGAGAAAGTGCAAGAATGTTTTATGAACCACTGATTGTAGTTAACCTGATTCTGGGTTCTTGAGTCCAGGAGTGGGATCTTATTTTAGAAAATTAATAAAACAAGCATTCCTTTAAGCTATATCACCTGCACAATTGCCTGGGATGGTTCAACTGTGAAAATATTAAATAAAATCTCAGTCAGTGGTTTGAGAAGCTAAGTAGAAAGAAGGTTGATGGCAGATGACAAAGGAAAATGAGAATAGTGTCTACAAAGTAGTGCTTGAAATCTGTAATGTAGCTGTGTTTATAGTGCATCTAAACATAATTAAGTCTCTGCTTATATAGGACTGAAACTTAAGGCTTTCAGGATAAATGAAGGCATATATTTGATGTGTACACACACACATACACACACCACATTAGCTTCATAATTCCATTCATTTTATTCACTTGACTGTTGCATGAACAGATATAACCCAAATTTAAAAGGAAGAGCTTATTCAAACATGTTCTTCCCATCCACAATATCTCAGAAAACATGTGGGTAAGACGTCAGAGAACAAAGTCGAGATATGAAATGTGAATTTAAGGCTGAATTGAAGAGGTGCCTACTCAATCTCTCTTCAGATACCTCTGAAATGTCTATCTCCAAGACTGAAATAAAGCCATGCCTCTTTGAAGCCAATAGGCCATTCTATCATCTTTTCACTGATGACCATGACTTGATCATATGGAGCATGGGAGACAAACTCTCCAACTTTAACCAGCAGCCCAAGACCAGCAAGAAAATTCACCGTGTTGTGGACATTATACCATGCCACATGGTTCTGTTTTTCATCTCTGCATGCATGTTCCCCTGCACTGTTGATAAATTGGATTTTCCTCAGGATTGGCTGAAGTTGGAGGAGAAGCATAATTTGGAAGTGAGGCTTGCATTCAGATTAGAGGTGGAAGACACACCCCCACCAAGCAATCTTTTCCTCCACCTCCCACCCTCAGGTTTCTTTTTGGTAAAGGGTTGGTTTTGTTTATGTGTTCACCACCTCATAGGCTCAAGGGAAATGAAGTTTTACACTCTTGAGAAAGATGGTTGAATGTTTGAATACAATCAGAAAATTCAAGGATGATGCTCAGAACAAAGATGGTACTCAGAACATGGTTTAGACATTTTGGCCAATAACCCTGCTCAGAGCTTCTTGTAAGCTAATGCCTATATTTAAAAAAGGTACAACATGGATGTTTTTGCCGTTGAGCTTGTTTTGGATGAGAATGTGATTATCTTGTTACAATGCATGGGAAAATCTATGGCATAATATAAAATCAAATTTTTTGGATTTTAATGAATTTTTAAATTTAGTTAATTTATCTTTGTACCTTTGGGTCTCATAGAATATTATCATGGGAAATAATAAATCCCTCATTGTTCAGGCATCCATTGTTTAAGTCTGGAATTATTTGTAGTAGAAGCATTCTAAATGATCCAGAATCACATCTTGGGAAGTCATTTTAGCCAAGACACCTAATTTTCTGAGTCAGCACTAAATAAGCTCAAAGTTATATATCCAATATTATTCTTGTAAGTAAAAACAGGAATTAAATGGCAAATGAAATTTTCAGACATGAATTTTTACTTGTACATATTTTCCTTTTTCTAGATATTAAATTTGCTTGATTAGATATTTGTGTAATTTAATCCACACATTTGATTAGTATATTTTCCCCTTGTTCATGAGGACTGTTGTTAATAAGTATATTTTACAAATGGGTTGTGGATTAGACACACAGAGTGAAGATCCCGACAAATCTATTCATAATTTAGGAAGGTATCCTGAGTTTATAAGCATTATCATTACTCTCATATTTAAAAATGAGAACACAGTTGCAGATTTTGTTTTAAGCAAAACCATTTTATGGTGTGTTTGGCCACATCATATACAAAACAACTTGTGAAACAGTCAGATATGGTTGCACGAGTGCTCAGTCGCTCAGTCATGTCCAACTCTTTGCGACCCCATGAGTTGTAGCCCACTGCGCTACTCTGTCCATGGGATTCTCCAGGCAAGAATACTGCAGTGGGTTGCCATTTCCTCCTCCAGGAGATCTTCCTGACCCAGGAATCGAAACTGCATCTCTTGTGGCTCCTGCATTGCGGGCAGATTCTTTGCCACTGAACCACCTGGGAAGCCCCCAGATACGGTTATTATGTCAGTGTCTTCTGACACTGCATACTTTCCAAAGAAAAGTATAGATTTGACCAATTTTGATCTCTTTCTGTTTTGTCATAAATTGTCTTTTGATCTTTTAAATCCTTTCATTCTACATTAGAAAGCATAATTCTCATACAATTTTTTAATTTAAAAAGTTGTATTTAAGTCCCTAAAGGTGGAATTCTCCAAACAGATGTAACAGTTGAAGACATGCCCATAACCAGTGTGAAAGAACCATCTACCTATTTTGTCCAATCTTGTTGGTTTTGAGCCAAAACATGGCCATGATGTACCTCAGGATAGTGCCTACAGGTGCTATCAGGCGGTCAATGTGTGTCTTGCTTCTGGAGGCCATTTATCTGCCAAGGAAGAAATATAGGTTTGTCTCTGTCAGCTGGAGATCTCATTTCTGTTTTCACCAAAAGCATTTCATGGAGTACTTGGGCCATTGTGTACACAGCATTATAGCCAAAATAGCTGATAACAGACATAGTCATCATGTCAACATTTATGGGATAAACTCTAAGGAAGAATTTGGTGGGCAGTCTCTAAGTTTTCCACAATGTGATCCAGCAAGTGAACCATCAAATATGTCATACAAGGATCTACTAAAGTATAAGTCTTCTGGGTATTTGGAGAGGTTAACTACCTTGAGAAAGTTTTCAAAACCAGGGATTTCCCTCTTCTGGTGTGAAAATGAGGGGCTGCCCTGGAAAGAGTGATGCATGTGGTCCATCTCATACAGAACAACATCCCACTTTACTGCCATGATCCACACCTTCCTTGAGGTTAAATACAGTTCTCCCACCATTCCTAGGATGATAAGGTTCCCTATGTCACACATATCATATGCACATTTGGAGATGAGACTCTGATTCTGGACACGAAGCTCACATCACTCGGCCCATATGTTCTTGTAGTGGCAGGGAACTTTTCTGTAAAGGCCATACAGATACCTTTCTTTACCATCTCTGCTTTCAGATCCGAAAGGAACTTCTCACCTTTCATATCATCAGATACAAATACTGCCATTCAGGTTCAGCCAAAATGCAGCAATAAACAGATCATTCCTTGAGCCAGGGGATTGTCCTTGTGGTCAACTGATAAAAAAGATGGGAATTGATCTTTATCACTCAGAGTGGTATCAAAGGGACCATGCATGACTTGAATAAGAAAAGGAATGTCTTGATTCTGAGTTTAGTGTGACTTGGGGTTGTCTTCATTAGTGGAAAGGTGAGAGAATTCTCAACTGGAGAGGACAAGTAACAAGAATATAAGATGACTATACAGACTGCTGTAGAGATGATTTATTTTCTCATTATGGGCTCATGAAGACCATATTTCCAAGCTCCATTGCTCTTAAGGAGGGGCACCAGACAAGTTCTGACCAATACATTACTCCCAGAGCAAAGCATGACACAAATGTGCAAGGACCACATGTGCTATGCCTCCTCTGCACTAAGAATTAAGGAAGGCATGAACTTCAGATGACGCATCTTCAAGATGGTAGAATCTCCATCAGCCTTGCCCCATGAAACTGGTGGAGAAGTGCCCCCTTTCCCACAGAGACCAATGTTGGATAAAAACTAGGATAGATGTAAATTCTTATTGTGTTAATCTTTTGATGCTTTGATACTTGTGACAGTCCATGGAATTCTCCAAGCCAGAATACTGGCATGGGTAGCCGTTCCATTCTCCAGGGGAATCTTCCCAACTTAAGGATTGAACCCAGGTCTCCCACATTGCAGGTGGATTCTTTACCAGCTGAGCCACAAGGGAAACCCAAGAATACTGGAGTGGGTAGCATATACTTTTGCAGTGGATCTTCCCAACCCAGGAATTGAACTGGGGTCTTCTGCATTACAGGCAGATTCTTTACCAACTGAGTTATCAGGGTAGCCCTTCAATCACCTACCCTCTGTTATTAAAAAAAACAACAACAAACTTCCAGGATAGAATTCCCCTAAGCTAATGTTGTCCTTTTTGGCATTGATGCCTCCCGAACACCAATTATCTCAGATTGGTCACTGGGAGGAATCACTGGGTTGGACAGTTGGGTGTAGAAAGTTTATTAGGACTGATCTAAAGAGGCATCTGTGTGGATGTGAGTAGGCTGGACTGGGCAGAATGATAGGATAAATTGTTTATAGTTATAACTGAGTCTCAACCAATTCTTGAGGATCTCTAGGCTGGGGTTGACGCTTCAGTGTTGTCCAAAATTGAGACCTAATATTTGGGCCTTTATATTCACATATAAAGAAAGCTAAGCACCAAAGAATTGATGCTTTTGAACTGTGGTGTTGAAAAATACTCTTGTGAATCCCCTGGACTGCAAGGAGATCAAACCAGTCAGTCCTAAAGGAAATCAGTCCTGAATATTCATTGGAAAGACTGATGCTGAAGCTGAAACTATAATACTTTGGCCACCTGATGCAAAGAACTGACTCCTTGGAAAAGACCCTGACAATGGGAAAGACTGAAGGCAGGAGAAAGGGATGACAGAGGATGAGATGGATTGCATCACCAACTCGATGGACATGAGTTTGAGCAAGCTTTGGGAGTTAGTGATGGACAGGGAGGCCTGGCATGCTGCAGTCCATGGGGTCGCAAAGAGTTGGACATGACTGAGAGACTGAATTGACTGATCCACATATCTGTCAGTCATTGACTTCTAAATGTCCCCAAGATAGGTGTAATCTGGGATGTGGCAGTATCCACTTGCTGTGGATATTGCCTAAGAAGCCCACTGCTGTTAGACATCAGCAGCTGGGGAATGGAAAAAATGACCCTTAGCAGGAATCTGGGTTGAGGCTCACAACATCCCCTGCACTAGACTTTCCTTTTATCCCCCTCCTTGTCACAGTTCATCATCTCACGATCCAAGGAATTCCCTGGAGTACATTGTAACACTTGTGGGATATGTAAACCCAGTTTCTACATTTCCTTCTGATCAGAAAAAAGAAAATGGTACTGAGGAAAACCCAAACTTTCTCCTCCAAATTCAATACAAACTCACCCATGGGCTTTTGTAGAGCTCCAAGACTGTTCCAATCTTAGCTGAAAATGCCGACACAGTTCCTGTAACTATGTCCACAGATTTTCTCTGTCTCTGGCAGTTGTAGCTAGGGACAGTCTGATTTCCTTCAGAGAGCCATCATAACAGGGCACTCTCCAAAGTCCTTTGGTTTCTGGAAAAGGCACTGTAGAAGTTGAAACCCAAAGACCGATTGGGGCACAGTTGAGCATCCTTGTTGATTTCCTCAATGGTGAAGAGAAATGCCAGGATATATTGTTAATTCTTCTAAAGCCACCTAAACAAATAGGACAGCATTAGGGAGAATGGTCCAGTCATGCCATTTATAGACAACTCCTCAGCCAAGCCAAGAGAAGGGAAGGATATTAGATCATGCTTTCTATTCAGAGATTCTCCTGCCCTGGCATGTGGATTGGGTGTGAATAAGCTTCTCAGGATTCTGGAAGATCTTCGAACACCCTCTTCTACTGTGATGAGGTAAATTGCATTAAAAACAACTAAAGAAGGATTGCAAGACAATGGATGAGTTAGCATTCAGCTGCATGATACAGTTCTCAACTGGATAATTTTTTCAGTGTTCTCAAATCCATGGTATATTAATGCATAGAAAACAGCTAGAGAGTCATGAGTTCATAAGCCCACTTAATGAATCCCTTTGGAAAGGGTTGATTATATTTCAGAATATGATCTTACTTTTATTTGGAGCCATGATACAGGGTGTAAGCATTTGTTTTCCTTATACTCTGGAATATTTTAAGTAGTCCCTGACATATCTGTCCTTCAAATATTTGGGAAGATTGTCTTCCAAAATCATATTCCCCTGAGGCATTTTAAGGAAATATTTTCTGTTATTTTCTATGCTAATATATACACTCTTAAGAAAACAGTTTTGTTGAATTATATTTCCATAAAATAACTTTTATTTAGATCTTATAGTTTGTTATTAGAGACTTAATAATTAATTATTAGAGACAATTTTTTCCTTCAAAGTTTTAAAATTTTCTTTCTCAACAGCTAATTGTCCTTTATCATTTTTAATTTCACATTTAAACATACTCTGCCTTTTTCCTTAATTAGATTTGCTGAACATAAGACTGGTGATTGCTAGGTGCTCAGTGTGGGGGAGAGAGAAAATGCGAAATTCTGCTGAAGTGTATTGAGTTTCTTTTAAAGATAATGAAAATAAGATGTTTCTCCCACAAGTGTTTTGCAACCTGGAACAAAAGTTTCAGGAATGACTATATCACTTGATCCAACAATTTACCCAGTTATCTTCATCAGAGGCATATGAAAAGCCTGTTAAAAAGCACTGATCTTTTATGTATTTCTTACACTCACAGGAAATTAATAACATACAAAAAAGATAGGTGAACAAGGCTTGCCATATCCAGGTGAAATGACACTTGGTAGGCATGGAAATAAAATATAAAGTTACATTTGTTGTACAAAAGTATGCTCATGGTATATTGTAAGGTATGAGAAGCTCATTTCCAGGGTGGAATGGACAGAGCTCACCGACGCTGTAACTTATCTACGGATAGGAAATTCCAGGACTTGATAATCATGTGATACCTGGGCCTCTTATGCCCAGAATGGAGGTAGCCAGAAATTCCCTGGCTGGATGACAGAAGGCCAAGTGCATGATCTGGCTTCTGGTTTTGTGAAGTGGGCAAACTGCTCTCTGTCCTCAGAAGAGAGTTGGGCAATATGCAGTTTGTTTCCATCAGATGTTTCTCCTTAGCAGTATGTCTGTGGTTAACACTGGTCAATTCAGCAGGTTAACACTGACCTCATGGATGAGACAGGCTCTCAGTTTCCCCATAGAGAGCATAAGATCAGAGGATCCCACATCCCCTGAGATGTACCTCCTGCCATTCTCTCATAGAGTGAGAATATCAGTAGAGGACACCAAACCAGAGAATGCACAATACTACTGCCATAAAATGTGTTACTCCATCTTTTGGCTAAATGATAGAGAAAAAGACAAAGAGGGAAGAACCCTCAAAATGAAACAGCTAGAAGGGACAAATGCTGGGCAGACAGAGATCCTCATACAAAAGAGAGAAAACAAAGATGGAATTTCACTGCAAAGATCAGCAGCCCTGTTATCACCTTTGTCCAAGGCAAAAGGAGCTGCTGAAATGACCAGTGTTAACCACAGACATACTGGTAAGGAGAGAGATCTCACGGAAACAAACTGCATATTGCCCAACGCTCATCTGAGAACATGGACAAGGTGATAAATTTAATGCTTTAGCAGCAGAGTCACAAATAGAAAATTATGCTCAGAACACAGGCTGTTTGTTGATAAACCTCCAGCTAAGCATCAAAATAAGCATCTAATAACTTATTTATTGGAGATGCATGCCACATGCCTAGATAAAACCAAGTATTAATGCAATTTTTGCATTCTACCTGGAGAAGTTACTAAATGGGATAAAAGAAAAGGGCACTAAGTCCCTCTGAAAGATCACCTCCTTTTCTTCTTTTGACTTTCCAGATCTGGGACCGGAAGGCTTGATGGCCTGTAGCTCTCAATTACTATTTACTGGGTTATGTTCTGTTCAAGGTAGTGGCTCTCAAACACCCATGGCTTTTCCAGGAGGCTCATGTCCCAAAGCCCTTGTTGGCACAGGACACACAGACTGAGCCCCTGGGTCCTAACGCTGACTTCTGGCCAAGGGGTTAGCATTTTAGGATACTTCTGTGCCCTAATCTAGGGTCCTGGCAGTAGGAGGGGGTGGTGTCTCAACAGTTTCACTCATTCTAAGCCATCCAGGTATGAATCATGGTGATCAGACTAGTGAAATAGATAGTAAAATTAAGTTCTCTCTTCTGTCATGAAGGCACTGAGGGAAAAAGAAGAGACAGAACCCTCACTATTCACTTTTCTGCATTTTTGCCATCTCTGGGCATGCTTTACATAACTGCCAAGGAGATTAACACCACCTCATACACACTCAAACACACACAGAAATGAACTTACACATTATGTGTCATTTGCTTTTGTGGTCTGAATGCAAAAGATAACCACACTGTGTCTGGTTCCTGTTACGAGGAATAAATGGGAAAACCTTCATCCATTATCAGGTCTCCATTCATATATACAGTTAGCTTCATGTTTACAAAACAGCTCCAATTAAGAGTGCATAAATGCTGCAGGAGCAGAAAGAGACTAATGAGAGAGAACATGGCAGGGTCTGTCCAACCAGGGATTAAAAATGCCAAATCTAAATTGAACTGGTGAGAAACTGGAGAGAAATCTACAGGTTCTTCCCTCTGCAGGGCAAAGTAATCTCTGTGTAGGGTCAGTAGACTCCCACTGCCAGTGTAAGCCTTGAGCTAGGAAGCACCATGGAGCCTGAGCCAGGTGTGCCGGAAAAGGGCACAGCTAGAGCAGAAAGGTGGCATTTATAAGGGAGTCATGGTGTCGAGACCTTGCCCTTAGCATCCCTGTGATGAGAGCAGCCTGGCTTCCCCTTCTTTGCACTGCTTCATTTCAATTCCATCGTGGAGCTCTGGGGATGCCCTGCCCTGGGGCTCTGCAACTGTCCCTCTCCATCCTCATGAAAAACAAGGAGGAAAAACATACTTAGAACTTTCTATCCAGGAATCTATGATTTCATCTTGGTCGAGTTAGGCTTTGGGGGACCACTGCATCCCAGCACAGAGGGCGCTGCCATCCTGAACCCACAGGGGGCTGGAGGTGGTTATGATAGAAGATTGCTCTGTGGGATTAGGTACAGTTAGAAAGAGCTGGTGTTGAAGTTAACAAAAAGCCTGAGAACATCCCATATGATGCATTAGCAAAAGGAAAACCCACCAACATAAGTTGGTAATGATCACTATGTCATCAACAGAAGGCACTTTGCTATCCTGTGCTAACATCCTTTCAGATCTGCAATAGCCTTCTGAAAGAAAAGGGTCTTCAGGATTTCCAACTGTCTGCAATCCAGAGACCATTAGGTCATCTTCTCCCTGCAAATAAACTTCTTATCCCTCAGTCTGATGTCCTCTGTTCTGCCATGTGTAATTCTGGCATCAAGCACTCAGTATTATATAATTTAATTTGTCACAACTAAAGAGAATGCTATTCCTCTCCCAACATTTTCCTTTCATTGTCATGTCCTTTATCTACAATGTTTCTTCAAAAGTGTTCTCATTAGGTAAATTTATTCATAAATATTTTATTCTTTCTGTTGCCAGGGGGAATGGAATTGTTTCTTTATTTTCTATTTCTGAATTTTCATAGTTGATGTATAGGAGTTCAATTAACTTATGTGTATTAATTTTATATCCTGTGACTTTACCATACCCGCTGATTAACTCTCATAATTTTCTGGTGGCATCATTAGGGTTTCTTATGTAAAGAATCATGTCACCTGCAAACAGTGAGAGTTTTACTCTGGATTACTTTTAATTTCCACTCTGGATTGCTTTTAAATCTTTTTCCACTCTGGATTACTTTTAATTCTTTTTCTTCTCTAATGGCTGTGGCTAGGACTTCCAAAACTATGTTGAGTAACAGTGGCAAGAGTGGGCACCATTATCTGTTTCTGATCTTAGAGGAAATGCTTTCAGTTTTTCAAAAATGAGGAGAATATTTGCTGTGGGTTTGTCACGTATGACTTTTATTATGTTGAGGTATGTTCCTTCCATGTCTACTTTCTGGAGAGTTTTCATCATAAATGGGTGTTGAATTTTGTGAAAGTGTTTCTCTACACCAATTGAGATAATCATATGGTTTTACCTTTTAGTTATTAACATGGTGTTATCTCATTGATTGATTTACAAATATTGAAGAATCATTTCACCCCTGGGATAAAGTTGACCTGATATTATGTATGATGTTTTTAATGCATTGATGGATTCTATTTGCTAGAATATTGTTGAGAAATTTTGCATCTGTGTTCATCAGTGATAACAAATGGGGTACCTAATTAAACTTGAAAACTTTTGCACAAAAAAGGAAACTATAACCAAGGTAAAAAGACAACCTTCAGAATGAGAGAAAATAATAGCAAAATTCTATGAGGCCACCATCACCCTAATACCAAAACCTGACAAAGATGTCACAAAAAAAGAAAACTACAGGCCAATATCACTGATGAACATAGATGCAAAAATCCTCAACAAAATTCTAGCAATCAGAATCCAACAACACATTAAAAAGATCATACACCATGACCAAGTGGGCTTTATCCCAGGGATGCAAGGATTCTTCAATATCCGTAAATCAATCAATGTAATTCACCACATTAACAAATTGAAAAATAAAAACCATATGATTATCTCAATAGATGCAGAGAAGGCCTTTGACAAAATTCAACATCCATTTATGATAAAAACTCTACAGAAAGCAGGAATAGAAAGAACATACCTCAACATAATAAAAGCTATATATGACAAACCCACAGCAAACATTATCCTCAATGGTGAAAAATTGAAAGCATTTCCCCTAAAGTCAGGAACAAGACAAGGGTGTCCACTTTCACCGCTACTATTCAACATAGTTCTGGAAGTTTTGGCCACAGCAATCAGAGCAGAAAAAGAAATAAAAGGAATCCAAATTGGACAAGAAGAAGTAAAACTCTCACTGTTTGCAGATGACATGATCCTCTACATGGAAAACCCTGAAGACTCCACCAGAAAATTACTAGAGATCATCAATGAATATAGTAAAGTTGCAGGATATAAAATCAACACACAGAAATCCCTTGCATTCCTATACACGAATAATGAGAAAGTAGAAAAAGAAATTAAGGAAACAATTCCATTTACCATTGCAACGAAAAGAATAAAATACTTAGGAATATATCTACCTAAAGAAACTAAAGACCTATATATAGAAAACTATAAAACACTGATGAAGGAAATCAAAGAGGACACTAATAGATGGAGAAATATACCATGTTCATGGATCGGAAGAATCAATATAGTGAAAATGAGTATACTACCCAAAGCAATTTACAAATTCAATGCAATCCCTGTCAAGCTACCAGCCACATTTTTCACAGAACTAGAACAAATAATTTCAAGATTTGTATGGAAATACAAAACACCTCGAATAGCCAAAGCAATCTTGAGAAAGAAGAATGGAACGGGAGGAATCAACTTGCCTGACTTCAGGCTCTACTACAAAGCCACAGTCATCAAGACAGTATGTACTGGCACAAAGACAGACATATAGATCAATGGAACAAAATAGAAAGCCCAGAGATAAATCCACACACATGGACACCTTATCTTTGACAAAGGAGGCAAGAATATACAATGCAGTAAAGACAATCTCTTTAACAAGTGGTGCTGGGAAAACTGGTCAACCACTTGTAAAAGAATGAAACTAGATCACTTTCTAACACCGTACACAAAAATAAGCTCAAAATGGATTAAAGATCTAAATGTAAGATCAGAAACTATAAAACTCCTAGAGGAGAACATAGGCAAAACACTCTCTGACATAAATCACAGCAGGATCCTCTATGATCCACCTCCCAGAATTCTGGAAATAAAAGCAAAAATAAACAAATGGGATCTAATTAAAATTAAAAGCTTCTGCACAACAAAGGAAACTATAAGCAAGGTGAAAATACAGCCTTCTGAATGGGAGAAAATAATAGCAAATGAAGCAACTGACAAACAACTAATCTCAAAAATATACAAGCAACTTATGCAGCTCAACTCCAGAAAAATAAACGACCCAATCAAAAAATGGGCCAAAGAACTAAATAGACATTTCTCCAAAGAAGACATACGGATGGCTAACAAACACATGAAAAGATGCTCAACATCACTCATTATTAGAGAAATGCAAATCAAAACCACAATGAGGTACCACTTCACACCAGTCAGAATGGCTGCGATCCAAAAATCTGCAAGCAATAAATGCTGGAGAGGCTGTGGAGAAAAGGGAACCCTCCTACACTGTTGGTGGGAATGCAAACTAGTACAGCCACTATGGAGAACAGTGTGGAGATTCCTTAAAAAATTGCAAAGAGAACTACCTTATGACCCAGCAATCCCACCTCTGGGCATACACACCGAGGAAACCAGAATTGAAAGAGACACATGTACCCCAATGTTCATTGCAGCACTGTTTATAATAGCCAGGACATGGAAACAACCTAGATGTCCATCAGCAGATGAATGGATAAGAAAGCTGTGGTACATATACACAATGGAGTATGACTCAGCCGTTAAAAAGAATTCATTTGAATCAGTTCTGATGAGATGGATGAAACTGGAGCCGATTATACAGAGTGAAATAAGCCAGAAAGAAAAACACCAATACAGTATACTAACACATATATATGGAATTTAGGAAGATGGCAATGACGACCCTGTATGCAAATCAGGAAAAAAGACACAGATGTGTATAACGAACTTTTGGACTCAGAGGGAGAGGGAGAGGGTGGGATGATTTGGGAGAATGGGAATTCTAACATGTATACTATCATGTAAGAATTGAACTGCCTGATGAGATGGATGAAACTGGAGCCAATTATACAGAGTGAAGTAAGCCAGAAAGAAAAACACCAATACAGTATACTAACACATATATATGGAATTTAGGAAGATGGCAATGACGACCCTGTATGCAAGACAGGGAAAGAGACACAGATGTGTATAACGGACTTTTGGACTCAGAGGGAGAGGGAGAGGGTGGGATGATTTGGGAGAATGACATTCTAACATGTATACTATCATGTGAATTGAATCGCCAGTCTATGTCTGACGCAGGATGCAGCATGCTTGGGGCTGGTGCATGGGGATGACCCAGAAAGATGTTATGGGGAGGGAGGTGGGAGGGGGGTTCATGTTTGGGAATGCATGTAAGAATTAAAGATTTTAAAATTTAAAAAATAAAAAACTAAAAAAAAAAAAAAAAAAGAATTGAACTGCCAGTCCATGTCTGACGTAGGGTGCAGCATGCTTGGGGCTGGTGCATGGGGATGACCCAGAGAGATGTTGTGGGGAGGGAGGTGGGAGGGGGGGTCATGTTTGGGAACGCATGTAAGAATTAAAGATTTTAAAATTAAAAAAAATAAATAAAAAATAAAATGAATAACCAAAAAAAAAAGAACAATTGACAAAGAATTAATCTCCAAAATATACAAACAGCTCACACAGCTCAATATCAGAAAAACAAACAACCCAATCAAAAGGTGGGCAGAAAACCCAAACAGACGTGTCTCCATCAGAGACATACAGATGCCTAATAAACACATGAAAAGATGCTCCATATCGCTTATTATTAGAGAAATGCAAATCAAATCTATAATCTCACACTGGTCAGAATAGCCATTATCAAAACATCTACAAGCAATTAATGCTAGAGAGGATGTGGAGAATAAATTACATTGTTGGTGAGAATGTAAATTGGTACAGTCACTATGGAGAACAATATGGAGATTCTTTAAAAAATTAGGAATAAACCTACTATATGACTCAGAAATCCCAATACTGGGCATATATCCCAAGAAAACTAGAATTGAAAAAGACACATGTACCTAAGTCTTTATTGCAGCACTATTTACAATAGCAAGGACATAGAAACAACTTAGATGTCCATCAACAGATAAATGGATAAAGAAGTTGTGGTAGATATATACAATGGGATATTATTCATCTATAAAAAGGAACACATTGGAGTCAATTCTAATGAGTGAATTCTAGACTATCATACAGAGTGAAGTAAATCAGGAAGAGAAAGACAAATATTGCATATTAATACACATATATGGACTCTAGAAAGAGAGGACTGATGATACTACTTGCAGGGCAGCAAAGGAGATGCAGTCATAAAGAACAGATTCTTGGACACAGTAGGTAAAGGAAAAGGTGGGATGATATGATAGAATAGCATTGAAACATGCACATTACCATATGTAAAGTAGACAGCCAGTAGAAATTTGCTGTATGGTGCAGGGAACACAAAGTCAGTGCTCTTTGACAACCTAGAGGGATGGAATGGGGAGGGAGGTGGGAGTGGGTTACAAGACGGGGGGGGGGGGTACATATCTATACCTATGGCTGATACATGTTGATGTATAGCAAAAGCCATCACAATATTATAAAGTAATTATCCTCCAATTAAAAGTAAAATATTAAAAAACAATTGTTCCCAAGTATCTCCCCCCAACAAGGACATGCTTTCTATCTTCCATCCTCCGATAAATATCTTAAATTAGGTTTGTATCACTCCTTAACCAGTGGAGTCCAAAATACTCTTTTCAAGATTATCACACTTCTCTTGGATTCAGTAAACTTTGCTATATAAGAAATCATCCCTCAAGTAAGTCATTAAAACAGTTATTAACACAAAGTTTCCAGAGTTCAACAGTGTGATCTGGGTTCAGGTGTGCGGTTCTTCTGTTGATATTTTCTTTCAAAAAATTTTTTTTAAAAAATATAAATTTATTTATTTTAATTGGGGGCTAATTACTTTTCAATATTGTATTGGTTTTGCCATACATCAACATGAATACGCCACAGGTATACACGTGTTCCCCATCCTGAACCCCCCTTCCTCCTCCCTCCTCGTACCATCCCTCTGGGTCGTCTCACTGCACCAGCCCCCAAGCATCCAGTATCATGCATCGAACCTGGACTGGCAATTTGTTTCATAGATGATATTATACATATTTCAATGCCATTCTCCCAAATCATCCCACCCTCTCCCTCTCCCACAGAGTCCAAAAGATTCTTCTATACATCTGTGTCTCTTTTGCTGTCTTGCATACAGGGTTATCATTACCATCTTTCAAAATTCCATATATATGCGTTAGTATACTGTATTGGTATTTTTCTTTCTGGCTTACTTCACTGTATAATCGGCTCCAGTTTCATCCACCTCATTAGAACTGATTCAAATGTATTCTTTTTAATGGCTGAGTAATACTCCATTGTGTGTTGATATTTTCTTGCCCACTCATGCATCCACCCTCAGTGGGTGGATGAGCCTCACTCACAAGCCTGGTGACTCATAGGCTAGCAGCATCTGTGCCTTGGTTTTCTTCCCTGGGTCCTCTACAGAAGAATCACTTAGGCTTTTCCACATGGCAGTGGTTTTCAAGAAGACAAGAGAGGAACATGCAAGGTCTCTAGAGAGCTGGGCTCAGAACTTGTTAAATGTGCCACATTTTGTTGGCCAAACCTAGACCACCCTTGATTCAAGAGGTTGGGAAGATGATTCCACCTGTTGATGGAAAGTAACTCATTATAAGTTTCCTCGTTATGTGTCCAGATCCTCTTCTTACTTGATCAGTTAGCATGATTTGACACCAGCAACAATTGAACCCTTTTATCCCTTTAATGCAGCTTTATTGGTGTAGAACTAAAATAGAATAAATTGCATCTTGCACACTTGCATGTTTCAGATGTTTCATCTGTAAGAAGTAATAGGTTTACTTTTCCTTTCCAATTTGGATATCTGTAATTTCTGTCTGCTTGCTGTGGCTGGGACTTATAATACTGTGTGAAACAGAAGTGGTAAGAGTGGGCCTTCCTGATCTGAAGGAAGAGTTTTGAGCTTTTCACCATTGAATATAATGTGAGCTGCCATGATTGGCTTTTATTATTTAGAGATTTGTTCCCTCCATACCAACTTTGATATTTAATTAATTTTTATTTAAAAAATTTAAATTGAAGTACAGTTGATTTGCAATATTAGTTTCAGCTGTAGAACATAGCAGTTCAGTATTTTTGCTGATTATACTCAATTATGTTATTAAAAGATATGATTATAATTTCCTATGCTATCTAATATAGCCTTGTTTATCTGTTTTATATATAGTAGTTTGTACTCTTAAACCCAAACCTCTAATTTTCCCCTCCCTCCTTCCTTCTGCCCTAGTTTTTTTCTATACCTGTGAGTCTGTTTAGCATATGTATTCATTTGTATTATTTTTTTAGATTAAATATTTTAAGTGATATCATAAAGTATTTGTCAATCTGTGTGAATTATTTAAGTAAACATAATCTATATGTCCATCCACCTTGCTGCAAATGGCAGAATTTCATTCTTGTGACGAATATTCCATGGTATATATAGGCCACATTTTATCTATCCATTCTCTTGTAAATGAGCATTGGGCTGCATCCATATCTTAGTGGTTGCAAATAATGCTACTAGGTAAAGAACCTGTCTGCCAGTGCAGGAGATATAATAGATGTGGGTTCAATCCCTGGGTTGGGAAGATCCTCTGGAAAAGGGCATGGCAACCAATACCAGTATTCTTGCCTGGAGAATCCTATGGACAGAGGATTCTGGCTGGCTACAGTCCATTGGGTCACAGAGAGTTGGACATGACTAAAGTGACTAAGTACATGAACATCAGGGTGCATGTATCTTTTTGAATAATTTTTTTCATTTTTCTCAGTATGTACCCCAAAGTAGAATTGCTGGAACCTGTGGTAGTTCTGTTTTTAGTTTGGGGGATTTTTTGGCACCTTCATACTGTTTCTCATGGTGGCTGCACCAATTTACATTCCCACCAACAGTGTACAAAGGCTTTCTTTACTTTCCATCCTCTCCAACAATTGTTATCTGTAGATTTTGTGATGACAGACGTCCTGACAAGTGTGAGATGACAGCTCATTGTTTTGATTTGCATTTCTCTGATATTTATTTTGAGCATGTTCTCACGTGGCTGTTAGCCATTTGTATGCTTTCTTTGAGAAAGTGTCTACTCAGATTTCTGCCCATGTTTATAAAATAAATTCTGATATCAAGTTGTATGAACAGTTTACATATTTGTTGTTGTTCTGTCACTTAAGTGTGAAAGTCACTCAGTCATGTCCGACTCTTTGCAACCCCATAGACTATATAGTCCACGGAATTCTCCAGGCCAGAATACTGAAGTAAGTAGTCTATCCCTTCTCCAGGGGATCTTCCTGACCTAGGAATCAAACTGGGGTCTCCTACATTACAGGCAGATTCTTTAGCTGAGCTATCAGGGAAGTCACTAAGTCACGTCCAACTCTTTGAGACCCCATGGATTGCAGCACGACAGGCTTCCCTGGCTTTTGCTATCTCCTGGAGTTTGCCCAAATTCTTTCTATTGAGTTGGTGATGCTGTTTATCCATCTCATCCTCTGCTATCCCCTTCTCCTTCGCCTTCAATCTTTCCTAGCACCAGGGTCTTTTCCTGTGCGTTGGCCCTTAATATTAGGTGGCTGGAGTAATGGAGCTTCAGCATTTAACATTCATTCCAATGAATATTTAGCATTGATTTCCTGTAGGATTGACTGGTTTGATAATTTTGCAGTCCAAGGGACTCTCAAGAGTCTTCTCCAACACCACAATTTGAAAGCATTGATTTTTTGGTGCTGGGCCTTCTTTATGGTGCCACTCTCATATCTGTACATGACTACTGGAAAAAACATAGTCATAGTGCATAGACTATCTGGATCTTTTTCAGTAAAGTGATGCCTCTGCTTTTTAATATGCTGTCTAGCATTGTCATAGCACCCCTTCTGAGGAACAAGAATCATTTAATTTCATGTCTGTAGTCACCATATTCAGGCTTCCCTGGTAGCTCACACAGTAAAGAATCCATCTGAGATGCAGGAGACCTGGGTTGGATACCTGGGTTGGAAAGATCCCCTGGAAGAGGTAACCCACTCCAGTATTCTTGCCTGGAGAATCCGCATGGACAGAGGAGCCTGGTGGGCTGTGTATTTGGGCTCACAAAGAGTTGGATATGACTGAGTGATTAAGCACACACACACAGTCACTATCTGCAGTGATATTGGAGACCAAGAAAAGAAAATCTGTCACTGTTTCCACTTTTTTTCCTTCTTCAAGGGTCCAGATGCCATGATCTTAGTTTTTTGAATGCTAAGTTTTAAGCTGACTTTTTTACCCTCCTATTTCTACCCTCATCAAGAGGTTCTTTAATTCCTCTTCACTTTCTGCTGTTAGAGTTGTTTCATCTACATATCTGAAATTGTTGGTATTTCTCCTGGCAATCTTGATTCCAGCTTGTGGTTCATCCAGTCCAGCATTTCACATGATGTACTCTGCATATAAATTAAATAAACAGAGTGACAGTATATTGCCTTGTCATACTTCTTTCCCAATTTGGAACCAGTCAGTTGTTCCATGTCCAATTCTGACTGTTGCTGCTTGATCTGCATACACATTTCTCAAGAGACAAGTAAGGTGGCCTGGTATTTCCATTTCTTTAAGAATTTTTCAGTTTATTGTGATCCACATGGTCAAAGGTTTTAGCATAATCAATGAAGTAGAAGTAGACATGTTTCTGTAATTACCTTGCTTTCTCTATGATCCAGTGAATGTCGACAACCTGATCTCTTGTTCCTCTGCCTTTTCTAAACCCTGCTTGTACATCTGGAAATTCTCAGTTCATGTATTACTGAAGCCTAGCTTGACAGATTTTGAGCATAACCTTGCTAGCATGTGAAATGAGGGCAATTGTATGGTACTGTGAACACTCTTTGACATTGCCCTTCTTTGAGACTGGAATGAAAACTGGAATGAGACTGGAATGAAAACTGATCTTTTCCAGTCTTGTGACCACTGCTGGGTTTTCCACATTTGCAGATATATATAAGTACAGCACTTTAACAGAATCATCTTTTAGTATTTAAATAGCTCTCCTGGAATGTCTACTTGGCTAATAACAGTACAGTCATTCCAGCTATGTTTTGTTTACAAGTTAAACAGAATATCTGTTTCCATTCTTCCATAATTTGGATTAGTGTGTCTCTTGCAGATGACATGTAGTTGAATTATGTTTTTTAAATTAATTAGGTCAAACTCTGCCTTTTATTTGGAAAAATTAACATCTTTATATCTTAAATAATTACGAATAAGTGAGTGAGTACTTAAATCACTGTATTACTTGCTTTCGACATGATGTATTTTGTTTTTCAGGTCTACTGTTACTTCCTTAGTGCACCATATGAATTGCTTCTCATTGATTTTCTTCATATTTTAGTTATTAGTCATTAACCTAAAGGTCAAAATTAATATGTTAAGCAGAACAATAAAGTTTGAGTTAATACCAACTTAATTCTATCGTATACAAAATTATGTGCTGCACAGATCAATCTCTCCTTCTTTATTTTGTTGTTCTTACAACTATATCGTTATACATTTGTGTCCATTAAAGTTAATTTATATTAATGTTTTATGCAGTTTTTCTTTTATAGAAAGGAGATGTCTTACAAACCCAAAATACAATCAAACTGCCCTTATAGTCACCTATGTAGTTTCCATTACCAATGTTCTTTATTTTTCCTATGGCTTCATATTATTGTCTAGTGCCTTTTCCTTTTAGCTTGAAGAGATCGTTTTAGCATTTGTTAGTCATATTTACTAGTGACAATCTGTCTTAACTTTTGTTTATCTTTGGAACATCTTAAATTCTCATCCATAAGTGAGGATAGTTTTGGTAGATAGAGTTCTTACTTGACAGAATTTTTAATTTCAGGACTTTAAACATGTCATTTCAATGCTTTTTGTCCTCCAATATTTCTGTTGTGAAATAAACTAACCTTATGGATGAAACATTATATATGACAATTCAATTTTTCCGTACTACTTCCAGCTTCTGTCTTTGTCTCTGTTGGTTTGATCATAAAATGTCTTGGCATAAATCTCCTTGAATTTATCTTTCTTTAATTTCATTGATTTCTTTCAATATGGAGATTTATATTGTTCACATATCGGAAAGCTTCCAGTCATTACTCTTTATTTAAAAAAAATTTATTTTAGTTGGAGGCTAATTACTTTACAATATTGTAGTGGTTTTTGCCATACATTGATATGAATCAGCCATGGGTTTACATGTGTTCCCCTTCCTGAACCCCTCTCCCACCTCCCTCCCCATCCCATGCCTCTGGGTCATCCCTATCTCATGCATTGAAAAAATTTTATTGGGGCTTCCAAGACAGTCCAGAGGTTAAGACTTCATGCTTCCATTGCAGGGAGCACAGATTTAATCCCCCGCTGGGGAACTAAGATTCCACATGACATATGGTGTTCCCCCACCCAATTTTTTTTATTGAAGTATAGCAGATTTACAATGCTGTGTTCATTTTCTGGGCTTCCCCAATGGCTCAGCAGGAAAAAATTCCATCTGCAATGCGGGAGCTGCAGGAGATGTGGGTTTGATCCTGGGTTTGGAAGATCACTCACCTAGAGCCAAACAACCTGGAATATGAAGTCAAGTGGACCTTAGAAAGCATCACTACGAACAAAGCTAGTGATGGAATTCCAGTTGAGCTATTTCAAATCCTGAAAGATGATGCTGTGAAAGTGCTGCACTCAATATGCCAGCACATTTGGAAAACTCAGCAGTGGCCACAGGGCTGGAAAAGGTCAGTTTTTATTCCAATCCCAAAGAAAGGCAATGCCAAAAAATGCTCAAACTACCACACAATTGCCCTCATCTCACACGCTAGTAAAGTAATGCTCAAAATTCTCCAAGCCAGGCTTCAGCAATACGTGAACCGTGAACTTCCTGATGTTCAAGCTGGTTTTTGAAAAAGCAGAGGAACCAGAGATCAAATTGCCAACATCCGATGGATCATCAAAAAAGCAAGAGAGTTTCAGAAAAACATCTATTTCTGCTTTATTGACTATGCCAAAGCCTTTGACTGTGTGGATCACAATCAACTGGAAAATTCTGAAAGAGGTGGGAATACCAAACCACCTGACTTGCCTCTTGAGAAACCGTATGCAGGTCAGGAAGCAACAGTTAGAACTGGACATGGAACAACAGACTGGTTCCAAATAGGAAAAGAAATATGCCAAAGGTGTATATTGTCACCCTGCTTATTTGACTTATGTGCAGAATACATCATGAGAAACGCTGGGCTGGAAGAAACACAAGCTGGAATCAAGATTGCCGGGAGAAATATAAATAACCTCAGATATGCAGATGATACCACCCTTATGGCAGAAAGTGAAAAGGAACTAAAAAGCCTCTTGATGAAAGTGAAGGACTTCCCTGGTGGCTCAGAGGGTAAAGCGTCTGCCTACAATGCGGGAGACCTGGGTTCATTCCCTGGGTCAGGAAGATCACCTGGAGAAGGAAATGGCAACCCACTCCAGTATTCTTGCCTGGAAAATCCCATGGATGGAGGAGACTGGTAGGCTACAGTTCATGGGGTCTCAAAGAGTCAGACACGACTGAGCGACTTCACTCACTCATGAAAGTGAAAGTGGAAAGTGAAAACGTTAGCTTAAAGCTCAACATTCAGAAAATGAAGATCATGGCATCTGGTCTCATCACTTCATGGGAAATAGAAGGGGAAACAGTGGAAAAAGTGTCAGACTTTATTATTTTTGGGCTCCAAAATCACTGCAGATGGTGACTGCAGCTATGAAATTAAAAGACGCTTACTCCTTGGAAGCAAAGTTATGGTCAACCTAGATAGCATATTCAAAAGCAGAGACATTACTTTGCCAACAAAGGTCCGTCTAGTCAAGGCTATGGTTTTTCCAGTGGTCATGTATGGATGTGAGAGTTGGACTGTGAAGAAGGCTGAGCGCCGAAGAATTGATGCTTTTGAACTGTGGTGTTGGAGAAGACTCTTGAGAGTCCCTTGGACTGCAAGGAGATCCAACCCGTCCATTCTGAAGGAGATCAGCCCTGGGATTTCTTTGGAGGGAATGATGCTAAAGCTGAAGCTCCAGTATTTTGGCCACCTCATGCAGAGTTGACTCTTTGGAAAAGACTCATGCTGGGAGGGCTTGGGGGCAGGAGGAGAAGGGGACGACCAAGGATGAGATGGCTGGATGGCATCACTGACTCGATGGGTGTGAGTCTGAGTGAACTCCGGGAGTTGGTGATGGACAGGGAGGCCTGGCGTGCTGCGATTCATGGGGTCGCAAAGAGTCGGACACGACTGAGTGAGTGAACTGAACTGAACTGAACTGGGAAGATCCCTGGATGAGGAAATGGCAACCCGCTCCAATATTCTTGCCTGAAAAATGCCATGGACAGAGGAGTCTGGTGGGTTCTTGTCCAAAGGGTTGCAAAAAGTAGGACATGACTGTGCAACTGAGCACACACATATGTTCAATTTCTGCTGTACACCAACATGACTCAACCATATGTAAATGTGTTTTCTTTCACACTTTTCTCCACTATGGTTTATCACAGCATGTTGAACATATTTCACTGTGCTATACAGTAGAAACTTCTTGTTTATACATTCTCTATACAATAGTTTGCATCTACTAATCTCAAAATCCCAATCCATCCCTCCCCTCCCCTTGTCCTCTTGGCAACCACAAGTCTGTTCTCTATATTGGTGAGCCAGTTTCCTTTTTTTTTTTTTGTATAGATATGTTCATTTGTATTATACTGTAGATTCCACATATAAGTGATATCATAGGATATTTGTTTTCCCTTTATGAATTGCTTTGCTCAATATGATAATCTCCAGGTCCATCCATGTTGTTGCAAATGGCATTATTTCACTCTTTTGTACAACCGAGTAATATTCCATTGTATGAATATACCACACCTTTATCTGTTCATCTGTTGATGGACATTTAGATTGTGCCAATGTCTGCGTTACTGTGAACAGTGCTGCTATAAACATAGAGGTGGATGTATCCTCTTGCATGACAGTATTGTTTATGCTCAGGAGTGGAATTACTGGATGATATGGTAGCTCTATTTTTAGTTAGTTTTTTTTTTTTTTTAAGAAAGCTTCTGTTTTCTGTAGTGGGTACACACTTACACTCCCAGCAACAGTGTAGGAGTGTTTCCTTTACTCCATACCCTCTCCAGCATTTATTATTTGTAGACTTTTCAATGATGGTCATTCTGACTTGTGTGAGGTTGTATCTCGTTGTAGTTTTGATTTGCATTTCTCTAATAATCATCAATGTTGAGCATCTATTCATGAGCCTACTGGTCATACATATGTTTTCTTTGGAGAAATGTCTGTTTAGGTCTTCTGCCTATGTTTGGATTGTGCTATTTGTTTTTTGTTATTGATTTGTAGGACAGTTTGTATATGTTGGACGTTAATCCCTTATAGGTGGCATCATTTGCAAATATTTTCTCCCATTCTGTTGGTTGTCCTTTTGTTTTGCTCACAGTTTCCTTTAATGTACAAAGGCTTTTAAATTTTTCAAAATTATTGATTTCGTTTTGGTTGCACTGGGTCTTTATTGCTGTGTGTGGGCTTTCTCTAGTTGTTATGAACAGCGGGTACTCTTTGTTACATACAGGCTTCACATTGCGGTAGATTATTCTTTTGTTGTGAAGCACAAGCTCTAGGCCCAGCATGCATGGAGGCTTTAGAAATTGCAGCGTGTAGGCTCAGTAGTTGCAGCATGCAGGTTCAGTAGTTGTGGTGCGTGGGTTTTTAGTTGCTTGAAGCATGTGGAATCTTCCCAGACCAGGGGTTGAACCTGTGTCCCTGCACTGGCAGGTGAATTCTTATCACCAGGGCAGTCCAGATTCTATGTTTAATTAGGTCCATTTATTTATTTATTTTTTATTTCTATTTCCTTGGGTGACCTAAAAAAAACATTTGGTTTTGGTGTGATTTATGTCAGAGAATGTTTTGCCCATACTCTCTTCTAGGAGTCTTATGGTTTCTCGTCTTGTATTTAAATCTTTAAGCCATTTTGAGTTTAGTTTTGTGTATGGTCTGAGGGTGTGTTCTAGTCTCATTGCTTTACCAGCACCCGACATTATTCTTAATTATTCTTTTGGCTCCTTTCTCTTTTCTCTCTCCCTTTGGGATTCCAATTGTGTTTATTACTGATGATGTCCCATTAGGATTTAAACTTCTGTTTATTTATATTCATTTTCTTTCTGCACTCGAGTTTTTCATTAATGGCTGGATATTTCAATATAAAATGAAGCCACTCTGGAAGCCCAATTCTTTCCCCACACACCAGCATTTTTTGTTGTTGCTGCTTGCTCTTTACCTGTCCAGCAATTATATACAATATTTTTATGAAGTCAGCATTTTTATCATGTACAATCTATGACATCTCTGTACTTTAATAGCCAGTTAGAGATTTTTACTGTGATTTCCTTAAATGCCACAAAGAAACAAACAGCCTTTTTTAGTCTTTGCACATTGACTGTGTTGGAGCAAATAAAACAAACTCTCACAATTCGTCCCAGATTTTTGCACAGTATGTGGGTGTGGTGTAGGCCTCCAGAGCTCCTATTCTTCATTTCTCACTGAGTTATTTTGGTACAAAAATGAGTTTATTGCAACATCTTTTGCAGTAGCAAGCAAATAGCAACAACAAAACAATGACAAAATGAGATTAATCTATGTATTTATTAATGCAAGAAAGTTTAATAAATTATATAATTTAAATAATGCAGACTTTAGAAAAAAGTGTTTAGTTGCATTGTTGTGCCCCACTCTGTAACCCCATGGACTGTAGCCTGCCAGTCTCCTCTGTCTGTTGAATTCTCCAGGCAAGAATACTGGAATGGTTTGCCATTCCCTTCTCCAGGGGATCTTCCCAACCCAGGGATTGAACCTGGGTCTGTTGCATTGCAGGCAGATTCTTAACCATCTAAGCCATTAACATTTTTAGTGTTAATTTGAATTTTTCCTGATAATTAAGTGGGTTCATTGTGGACAACACAGAGTTGAGACTTTTAATTCCATAATTAGACATTTGATATTTAAAATGATTATTAATGTAGTCCTATTAATATCAATCTTATTTATTAGTGTTTTTGATTTGTTGTCCTTGTTCTTTGTTATTATTTTTGCCTTCAAACTTTTCTATCTTTTATAGCTTTTTTTAGTTCTTTTTTTTTTTTTCTGGAGGATAATTGCTTTACAATATTGTGTTGCCCTCTGCCATACAGCAACATGAATCAGCCACAGGTGTACATATGTCTCCTCCCATCTGAACCCCTCTCCTATCTTCCAACTGATCCTATGCCTCTAGGTTGTCACAGAGCACTGAGTTGAGTTCCTCAACTCCTCAGCTGTAGTTGTATAGTGCTCAGCTATACTCCTTCCCCTACAGTGTCCACAAGTCTGTTCTCTATGTCTGTGTCTCTGTTCAGTTAGTCAGCTCAGTCGCTCTGTCATGTCTCTTTCTGACCCCATGCACTGCAGCACACTAGGCTTCCCTGTCCATCACCAACTCCCGGAGCTTGCTCAAACACATGTCCATCGAGTTTCTGATGCCATCAAACCATCTTATCCTCTGTCATCCCATTCTCTTCTGGCCTTCAATCTTTTCCAGCATCAGGGTATTTTCCAATGAGTCAGTTCTTTGCATCGGGTGGCCAAAGTATTAGAGTTTCAGCTTCAGCATCAGTCCTTCCAATGAATATGCAGGACTGATTTCCTTTAGGACTGCCTGGTTTGATCTCCTTGCAGTCCAGGGGACTTGCAAGAGTCTTCTCCAACACCACAGTTCAAAACCATCAAATCTTCAGTACTCAGCTTTCTTTATAGTCTAAGTCTCACATCTGCAAATAACTACTGGAGAAACCATAGCTTTGATTCAATGGACTTTGTCAGAAAAGTAATGTCTCTGCTTTTTAATATGCTGTCTAGGTTGGTCATAGCTTTTCTTCCAAGGAGCAAGAGTCTTAATTTCATGGCTGCAGTCACCATCTGCAGTGATTTTGGAGCCCAAGAAAACAAAGTCTCTCACTGTTTCCATTGTTTCTCCATCTATTTGACATGAAGTGATGGGACCAGATGCCATGATATTAGTTTTTTGAATGTTGAGTTTTAAATCACCCTTTTCACTCTCCTCTTTCACTGTCATCAAGAGGCTCTTTTGTACTTCTTTGCTTTCTGCCATAAGAGTAGTGTCATCTGTGTATTTGAGCTTATTGATATTTCTCCCAGCCATCTTGATTCCAGCTTGTGCTTCATCCAGCCTGGCATTTCACATAATGTACTCTGCATATAAGTCAAATAATCAGGGTGACAATATACAGCCTTGATGTACTCCTTTCCCAGTTTGGACCCAGTTAGTTGTTCCATGTCTGTTTCTAATTGTTGCTTCTTGACCTGCACACAGATTTATCAGGAGGCAGGTAAGGTGGCCTGGTATTCCAATCTCTTTAAGAATTTTCCAGTTTGCAGTGATCCACACAGTCAAAGGCTTTGGTATACTCAATAAAGTAGAAGTAGATGTTCTTCTGGAACTCTCACTTTTTTGATGATCCAACGAATGTTGGTAATTTGATCTCTGGTTCCTCTGCCTTTTCTAAATCCAGCTTGAACATCTGGAAGTTCATGGCTCATGTACTGTTGAAGCCTGGCTTTGAGACTTTTGAGCATTACCTTGCTAGCCTGTGAGATGAGTGCAATTGTACATTAGTTTGAACATTCCTTGGCATTCCCTTTCTTTGGGATGGAATGAAAACTGACCTTTTCCAGTACTGTGGCCACTGCTGAAATTTCCAAATTTGCTGGCTTATTGAGTGAATCACTTTAAAAACATAATCTTTTAGGATTTGAAAGTGGAAAATTCTGAAAGAGATGGGAATACCAGACCACCTGAACTGCCTCTTGAGAAACCTATATGCACGTCAGAAAGCAACAGTTAGAACTGGACATGGAACAACAGTCTGGTTCCAAATAGGAAAAGGACTACGTCAAGGCTGTATATTGTCACCCTGCTTATTTAACTTTGATGCAGAGTACGTCATGAGAAACGCTGGGCTGGAAGAAGCACAAGCTGGAATCAAGATTGCCTGGAGAAATATCAATAACCTCAGATATGCAGATGACACCACCCTTATGGCAGAAAATGAAGAGGAACTAAAAAGCCTCTTGATGAAAGTGAAAGTGGAGAACGAAAAAGTTGGCTTAAAGCTCAACATTCAGAAAATGAAGATCATGGCAACTGGTCCCATCACTTCATGGGAAATAGATGGGGAAACAGTATGAAACTTTATTTTCTTGGGCTCCAAAATCACTGCAGATGGTGATTGCAGCCATGAAATTAAAAGATGTTTACTCCTTGGAAGGAAAGTTATGACCAACCTAGATAGCATATTCAAAAGCAGAGACATTCAAAAGCAGAGACATTACTTTGCCGACTAAGGTCCGTCTAGTCAAGGCTATGGTTTTTCCAGTGGTCATGTATGGATGTGAGAGTAGGACTGTGAAGAAGGCTGAGCACTAAAGAATTGATGCTTTTGAACTGTGGTGTTGGAGAAAACTCTTGAGAGTCCCTTTTACTGCAAGGAGATCCAACCAGTCCATTCTAAAGGAGATCAGTTGGGTGTTCATTGGAAGGACTGATGCTAAAGCTGAAACTCCAATACTTTGGCCACCTGATGCAAAGAGTTGACTCATTGGAAAAGACTCTGATGGGGAGGGTTTGGGGGCAGGAGGAGAAGGGGACGACAGAGGATGAGATGGCTTGATGGCATCACTGACTTGATGGATATGGGTTTGGGTGAACTCTGGGAGTTGGTGATGGACAGGGAGGACTGGCGTGCTGCAATTCATGGGGTCACAAAGACTTGGACACTACTGAGCGACTTAACTGAACTGAATTGGAGTTCCATCACCTCTAGTAACTTTGTTTGTAGTGATGCTTCCTAAGGCCCACTGGAATTTGCATTCCAGGATGTCTGGCTCTAGGTGAGTGATCACACCATCATTGTTACCTGGGTCTTTAAGGTCTTTTCTGGATAGTTCTTCTGTGTATTCCTGCACCTCTTCTTAATATCTTCTGCTTCTGTTAGGTCCATATCATTTCTGCTTTATTGAGCCCATCTTCGCATGAAATATTCCCTTGCTATCTCTAAGTTTCTTGAAGAGATCGCCAGTTTTCCCCATTCTACTGTTTTCCTCTATTTCTTTGCATTGGTCACTGAGGAAGACTTTCTTATCTCTCTTTGCTATTCTTTGGAACTCTGCATTCAGATGGATACATCTTTCCTTTTCTCCTTTGCCTTTAGTTTCTCTTCTTTTCTCAGCTATTTGTAAGGCCTCCCCAGACAATCATTTTGCATTCTTGCATTTCTTTTTCTTGGAGATGGTCTTTATCACCACCTCCTGTACAATTTATGAACCTCCATCCATAGTTCTTCAGGCCCTCTGTCTATCAGATTTAATCCCTTGAATCTATTTTTCACTTCCACTGTAAGGGATTTGATTTAGTTCAATCCTGAATGGTCTAGTGGTTTTCTCTACTTTCTTCAATTTAAGTCTGAATTTGGCAATAAGGAGTTCGTGACCTGAGCCACAGTCAGCTGCTAGTCTTGTTTTTGCTGACTGCATAGATCTTCTCCATCTTCGACTTCAAAGAATATGATCAATCTGGATTTAAGTATTGACCATGTGATGTCCATATGCAGAGTCTTCTTTTGTGTTGTTGGAAGAGGGTGTTTGCTATGACTAGTGTGTTCTCTTGGCAAAGCTCTGGTAGACTTTTCCCCACTTCAGTTTATACTCGAAGGCCAAATTTGCCTGTTACTCCAGGTGTCTCTTGACTTCCTACTTTTGTATTCCAGTCTCCTATGATGAAAAGGACATCTTTATCAGTGTTAGTTCTAGAAGGTCTTGTACGTATTCATAGAACAATTCAACTTCAGCTTCTTTGGCATTAGTTGTTGGGGCATAGACTTGGATTACTGTGATAGTGAATGGTTTACCTTGGAAATGAACAGAGATCATTTTGTTGTTTTTGAGATTGCATCCAAGTACTGCATTTTGGACTCCTGTTGACTATGAATGCTACTCCATTTCTGCTAAGGGATTCTTTCCCACAGTAGTAGATATAATGGCCTTCTGAATTAAATTCACCCATTCCAAGGGTGTTTTTTTTTAATTGTAAAAAGTTCTGCCATGTCTCCATTGCCGCCTTGCAAATAGATTCATCAGTACCGTCTTTCCATATTTCATATGCATGTTTTAATACACAATATTTGTCTTTCTCTTTCTGTTTTACTTCACTCTGTATAATAGACTTAGGCTTATCCACTTAATTAGGAATGACTCAAATGAATTCTTTTTCATAGCTAAGTAATATTCTATTGTGTATATGTACCACAATTTCTATATCCATTCATCTGTCGATGGACATCTAGGTTGATTCCATGTCCTAGCTATTGCAAAAAATGTTACCATGAACACTGGGGTACATGTGTCTCAACTTTGGTTACTTGAGCGTATATGTCCAGTAGTGGGATTGTTGGGTCATATGGTAGTTCTATTTCTTTTTTTTTTCTTTTTTAAGGAATCTCCATACTATTCCCCATAGTGGCTGTATCAATTTACTTTCCCACCAACAGTGCAAGAGGGTTCCCTTCTCTCCACACCCTTGCCAACATATCTTGTTTGTAAATATTTCAACGATGGTCATACTGACTGGTTAAGGTGATACCTCATTGCAGTTTTGATTTACATTTCCCTAATAATGAGCAATGTTGAGAATTTTTTCATGTGTTGTTGGCCACGTGTATGTCTTCTTTGGAGAAATATCTGTTTAGATCTTCTGCCCATTTGTTGGTTGGTTGTTTATTATTCTGATATTGAGCTCCATGAGCTGCTTGAATATTTTGGAAATTAATCCCTTGTCATTTGTTTTGTTTGCAATCTTTTTCTCCCGTTCTGAGGGTTGTCTTCTCACCTTAGTTATTGTTTTCTTTGTTGTGCAAAATCTTCTGAGTTTAATTAGTTCCATTTGCTTACATTATTTTTTATTCCCATTACTCTAGGAGGTGGGTCAGAGAGAATCTTGCTGTTATGTATGTCAAAGAATGTACTGCCTATTTTTTTCCTAAGAGTTTTATACTTTATGGCCTTACATTTAAATCTTTAATCCATTCTGTGTGTGTGTGTGTGTGTGTGTGTGTATAGTGTTAGAAAGCATTCTAGCTTCATTCTTTTACATGGAGCTGTTTAGTTTTCCCAGCACTGCTTATTGAAAACACTGTTTTTTTCTCTATTGTATATCCCTACTTCTTTCATCGAGGATAAGGTGCCCATAGGTGAGTGGGCACCTCTGGGTTTATCTCTGGGTTATCTATCTTGTGCCATTTGTCTATATTTCTGTTTTTGTGCCAAAATCACACTGTCTTAATGACTGTAGCTTTGTAGTATAACATGAAGCCAGGAAGGTTGATTCCTCCAGCTCCATTCTTTTTCATGAATGCTTTCAGTTCAGTTCATTCACTCAGTCGTGTCCGACTCTTTGTGACTCCATGAATCGCAGCACACCAGGCCTCCCTGTCCATCACCAACTCCCGGAGTTCACTCAAACTCATGTCCATTGAGTCGGTGATGCAATCCAGCCATCTCATCCTCTGACATCCCCTTCTCCTCCTGCCCCCAATCCTTCCCAGCATCAGAGTCTTTTCCAATGAGTCAATTCTTTGCATCAGGTGGCCAAAGTATTGGAGTTTCAGCTTTAGCATCAATCCTTCCAAAGAACACCCAGGACTGATCTCCTTTAGAATGGACTGGTTGGATCTCCTTGCAGTCCAAGGGACTCTTGAGAGTCTTCTGTTTGGGGTCTTTTGCGTTTCCATACAAGTTGTGAAATATTTTGTTCAAGTTCTGTGAAAAATACCATCAGTAGTTTGATAGGGATTGTACTGAATCTGTAGATTATTTTATGTAGTGTAGTCATTTTCCCAATGTTAATTCTTCCAAACTGAGAATATGGTATATCTCTCCATCTGTTTGTGTCATCTTTGAGTTCTTTCATCAGTGTCTTACAGTTTTCTGCATATAGGTCTTTTGTCTCTTTAGGTAAGTTTATCCCTAGGTATTTTATTCATTTTGTTGCAATGGTTAATGGGATTGTTTCTTTCACTTCTCTTTCTACTTTTTCATTGTTAGTATATAGAAAATGCAAGGGATTTCCGTGTATTAGTTTTATATCCTGCAACTGTACTATATTCATTGATTTGTCCTAGTACTTTTCTGGTGAAACATTTAGGGCTTTCTATGTATTGTGTCATATCATCTGCAACTGGGAAAAGTTTTACTTCATTTTCAATCTGCATTCTTTTTATTTCTTTTTTTCCTTCCTCTGATTACTATAGTTAGGACTTCCACAATTATGTTGATTAATACTGGTGAGAGTGGGTACCTTGCCTTGTTTCTGATCTTAGAGGAAATGCTTTCAATTTTTCACCATTGAGAATGATGTTTGCTGCGGGTTTACTGTGAAAGTGAAAGTGAAGTCACTCAGTCCTGTCTGACTCTTTGCGACCCCGTGGATTGTAGCTCACCAGGCTCCTCCATCCATGGGATTCTCCAGGCAAGAACACTGGAGTGGGTTGCCATTTCCTTATATGGCCTTTATTATGTTCAGGTAGGTTCATTCTATGGCTTTTTTCTGGAGTTTTTTTTTTTTCTAATCATAAATTGATGTTGAATTTTGTCAAAAGTTTTGTATGCAGCTATTGAGATGATCATGTGGTTTTTATCTTTCAGTTCGCTGATATGGTGTATCACTTTGACTGATTTGCGTATACTGAAGAATCCTTGCATCCCTGGGGTAAATCCCACTTGATCACATTGTATGTGCTAGTGTGCACTTGGTTGCTTAGTCATGTCTGACTCTTGTGACCCCAATGGACTGTAGCCTACCAGACTTCTCTGTCCATGAGATTTCCCAGGCAATAATACTGGAGTGGGTTGCCATTTCCTTCTCCAGGGAATCTTCCTAAGCCAGGGATTGAGCCTGGGTCTCCTGCATCGCAGGCGGGTTCTTTACCATCTGAGCCACCAGGGTAGAGTTGAATCTTGGTGTTGAGATGCTGACCTCTGAGATACTTCTCTCCAATTAATATTCTTTGAAGCCTAGTATTCTCTGTTATACCAGCAGTTCAGATTCAGTGCTCTTGCCTCAGGGGCTCAGGCCTAGTTTCTGGCCCATGAACTGGGATCCCACAAGCGATGGGATGTAGGGGAAAAAGGAGAAAATAAATAAAGAAAGAAAAAAGCCAGAACAACAAAGAATAAAAAAATAACACCCCCTGAAAGGTAAAACCAGCCCCCAAGAGCAAAGAGAATGAAGGGGGCAAAAAAGAGAGAAAACTATATATGTATATAAATAAAAAATAAGAAAAATAAAATAAGGAAACAGTATAACAATGAAGACTAAAAATAATAGAACCTAGGTTTAGAAAACTACATAAATAGAAAAAATGAGTATGTATGAAACCACAGGAGAGTAAAGCTGAACTCCCCTAGCAAATAGTGAAAGAAAAGAAAAAGGTAGGAAAAAACCTTGCTGTGAAGGATGGGGCTTAGATATATAAGGGCTTATGTAGTGTTTAGATGGAGGTGGGACTTAGGCAGGGGTGCTCTTCTAATTCAGGACCCATGCCATCAGAAAATGCCCCGGGTCGGGGTGGGGCTCCTGGATGGTGGAGGGCTCGCCCTGCGGCAATCAGGGGGCCCCCAAGGAAGGACAAAGCAGTGAAGGGCAGAGGGAACACCAAGCAGGCAGGGAGCCCAGTTCAGAGGGTAGATGGGGGTTCCTAGAGGGATGAGAGTTCTTCAGAGGATGGGAGCCCCAGAGGGAGGGGGAAACTGGAAGGCAGAGAGCACATGGGGGCTTGGGGGGGCAGCCCTGGAGGGTGGATGGTGCTGGGAGGGTGGAAGTGGTGGGGAAGGGCCAAGGACTCAGCCTGGGGGCCTTGGGAGGCTCCCAGGGCCAAGTGGAGGGGGATGGGGGGCATTAGTCAGTTCCCTATTCCTGTAAGCTTCAGGAACTTTCTGAATCCCTCTCATGATCAGGTGACCTATGCAGGGAGAGGGGTCCCTGAAGAGCGGAGGGTACCCCAGAGGGCAGAAGGCTCAGGTGAAGTGTAGAGAGGGCCCCAGAGAGCAGAGGGTGCCCCAGAGGGCAGAGGTCTCAGCCTTGGAGCCCCAGAAGGTTCCCTGGGCTCACATGAAACAGGAACCACAGGGGCTTCCCCAGTGGACCCTCTCGTCCTCTCAAGGGTCCCTCCCTCTCCCAGCTAAGGCAGCAGACTGCTCTGGGCACCCCAAAGTGCCCAAACCATGCCAGGCGCCTAGATCACTCTTAGCACCCAAACTGCTCCCTATCCCCCAGCAAATCCTCTATTGCTGGCCCTCCAGCCTAGACCTTACCTCACTACCCTGTCTGGTACCTGGTTGCCCCCAGGCCTCCTCCTGTCTGCCTGTCCACTGGAGGTCTACCACTAATGCCCAGGAAGTATTCTAGGTGTGGAGACACATGAACTCTCTATCTTCCCTTGCAGTAATTTTGGCTCTGTCCCCCTTTTGTGGCTTTAACTGAGCTTTTAGTTTGATTCCATTTTTCTTTCTTTGTAGCATATAAAGTGTACTTCTTGGTTTAGTGGTTTCATTACAGGATGTAATATACTAATTCAGATCTACTTTCAAATAACACTATGCTACTTCACATGAACTGTAAGTCACTTAGAATAACAATAATTTCCTAATTACTATCTTTTGTATAATTGTCACTTATTTTATTTTTATATAACCTATAATCTTCAAATATTTTTGCTTTGATTATCCCAAATAAACTGCTATCTATTAGGTCGATTAAAAATAAATTATTTTACTTTCACTTATCCCTTCTCTAGTTTTTGTCTTTAAGGCCATTTGAATTTCTATCCTGTACAGTTTTCCTTTTCTCTAAAGGACTTTTTAGTATTTATTCCAAGGCAGAAATTACCTCAATTTTTTTGTGAGAAAGTCTTTAATTCACCTTCAGTTTTGTAAGATTAAATTTTAAGGATACAGAATTCAAGGTTGGTGGGGTTTTCTCTCAAAATACACACACGCGCGCGCACGCACACACACACATTTTTTTTTTCCTCAAAGCATGTATTTTGCTCCTCTGTCTTCTTGCTGCATCATTTCTGAGAAGGAGTTGAATGTAATTCTTATCTTTGATCCTCTATAGTTAGAATTTTCCCCCTTTTCTGGCTTCTTTCAAGTTGTTTTTATCTGTGATTTCTTGACATTTCAATATGATGTATCTAAGTGTCATTTGTTTGTTGTTTCTATTGCTAAGGAGTGTTCCTGCTTGTTGCCTGAGTTCTGTGACCTATGGCTTTGTGTCTAAAATTAAATTGGGGAAAATTCCATTCCTTGATTCAAATATTTCTTCTGTTCCCTCCTATATTTTTCTATTTTTGACATTCCAATTACCCATATATTGCATATGTTGTAGTCGCCCCGCAGTTTTTGTATATCTGTTCCTTTTTCTTTTTTTTTTTTGGTATTTGTTTCTCACAGGTTCATCTGGCTATTTTCTTCTGCGGTAATGCTTGGAAGTCATTGTGGAAGTTATAGTAAAGTTTATGGCTAGTACACAGTCCCTTGCATAGGACATTTTTGGCCACCTTGAACCTGGGAGTGTGTCAGGTAGGCATTTATCTTTTAGGAATCCAAATATATGAACTAATTAAAATGAACCATATAGAGTAATATTGAAATGTTCATATATATATACTTTATTTTGTCCATAAATATATACTGATTGCCATTGTGCATCATAAAATTTGTTGGTATTTACATATAAAATTATAATGCATTGTTTTCAATAAACGAACATTTTGCCTGTCATTTTCTTCAAACCCAGTGCTGCTCTGAGAAGTGATTCTTGAGTTGCATTGCCAGCTCCAAATTGTATTCCATCTGCAAAATAAATAAATAAATAAATAAACTTCCTCCCACTATGTTACACACATTTGGGATTGTGGACTGTTTCAGTCTATATGTAGTCAAAAACTAAATTGTAAATAATTGAATAAATTTGGCAAACGGGCTGATTACTGTCCATCACACTGTCTGTAGCATTAAAAAACTTCCAGCTCTCCCTAAACAGACAAAGCAAATATATCCTTACAAGTGTTACCCACAACTGTTCTTCCCTCAAGGACTCTCACAAAAATTCTATCTTCTTTGCTCTTTGCTCAGGTTACATCCTCTGAAGCATTTCCCTATTGCCCTCTGCACCCTTTCACAGCCTTTTTAAAGTGAGCCACCGTAACACAGTTTTTAAATTTAGTCTTTACCCTAGCCACTGAGGTTAGATTTTAGATTCTTCTCAGTGTACTGCACAATACACAAATACAGGCTAGACCACCACAGTGCCTACGTGAGCTTCTAGAACCCTCCCCAGGGTAAGACCAGAAGTCTTCAACTATGCAGAGCTTAATATTTTTCTCTTATGCATTAAAGGATTTATCTGCTAATCTTGTTCCAGAAACACTGATAGCTCTATCCCATTGCCATGTCCAAGTCCTAAAACTCATTCAAAGATGAGTTAATTTTCTCAAACTACTAGTATTTTTGCTTGGTTTAGCTAAGGTAAGGTATACAGTTCCTGAGTTATCTCACCCATTTTTTTCTTTTATTTATCAATTTCAATCCTCTTTAAATGAAGCTTTAAGTTCACGTTATCTACTTCCATATGTAATCTACTTCAGAACAGCTTCTGTGTCAGCCACATTTTCTATTCCTCATATGCAAAATTCTGAAAGAGATGGGAATACCAGACCACCTGACCTGCCTCTTGAGAAATCTGTATGCAGGTCAGGAAGCAACAGTTAGAACTGGACATGGAACAACAGACTGGTTCCAAATAGGAAAAGGAGTATGTCAAGGCTGTATATTGTCACCCTGCTTATTTAACTTCTATGCAGAGTTCATCATGAGAAACGCTGGACTGGAAGAAACACAAGCTGGAATCAAGATTGCTGGGAGAAATATCAATAACCTCAGATATGCAGATGACACCACCCTTATGGCAGAAAGTGAAGAGCAACTAAAAAGGCTCTTGAGGAAAGTAAAAGAGGAGAGTGAAAAAGTTGGCTTAAAGATCAACATTCAGAAAATGAAGATCATGGCATCCAGTCCCTTCACTCTATGGAAAATAGATGGAGAAACAGTGGAAACACTGTCAGACTTTAATTTCTTGGGCCCCAAAATCACTGCAGATGGTGATTGCAGTCATGAAATTAAAAGATGCTTACCCCTTGGAAGAAAGTTATGACCAACCTAGATAGTATATTCAAAAGCAGAGACATTACTTTGCCGACTAAGGTCTGTCTAGTCAAGGCTATGGTTTTTCCAGTAGTCATGTATGGATGTGAGAGTTGAAGGCTGAGCGCTGAAGAATTGATGCTTTTGAACTGTGGTGTTGGAGAAGACTCTTGAGAGTCCCTTGGACTGCAAGGAGATCCAACCAGTCCATTCTGAAGGAGATCAACCCTGGGATTTCTTTGGAAGGATTGATGCTAAAGCTGAAGCTCCAGTATTTTGGCCACCTCATGCGAAGAGTTGACTCATTGGAAAAGACTTTGATGCCGGGAGTGATTGGGGGAAGGAGGAGAAGGGGACGACAGAGGATGAGATGGCTGGATGGCATCACTGACTCAATGGATGCGACTCTGAGTGAACTCCGGGAGTTGGTGATGGACAGGGAGGCCTGGCCTGCTGCGATTCACGGGGTTGCAAAGAGTCGGACACGACTGAGCGACTGAACTGAACTGAACTGAAAATGTCTAGTATTTTCTAAAAAATTTCACCTCTGACAATCTCATGGGAAATGAACAGATATCAAAAATATTCAGATATTGAGGACAGCATAAATGTGAAGGAATGTCTGTATTATATAATTTCTTTATACAACTACAATCATCATTGTTGATGACAATCATGTATTATTTAGCTTGTATTTAGTTCTTTGTGTATTTGTCTGTGAATCAGTATGGGTTGAAATGTGAAAAGAAAACTCTTAATCCACTGTCTAAGTAATTTGTATGAAACCAACTATAGGAATTACAGTATTTTAAATGGAATCATTTCATATTATTCTTCTAATTACCCTCTTTACATCTTTGTTCCTGTGTATAGATTAGTGGGTTCAGAGTGGGGGCAACAATAGTATCAAAAAGGGCAAGGGCCTTCCCCAATTCTGAGAGTAGTAACTGTTAGGCTGAAAATACATGGACATTATGGTTCCAAAGAACAGCGAGACCACCATTAAGTGAGATGCCCAAGTCCCAAAGGCCTTTTGTTGTCCTTCAACAGAGTGCATCCTCACCACAGCCATTGCTATGCAGGCATAGGAGGTAAGAATGATGCATATCAGATTGGCAAGGGTGATCAGGCGAGCAAATAACATCTTCAACTCAGTTGGACCAGTGTCTACACAGGACATCTTGATAATGACCGGAACCTCACAAAAGAAATTGTCCACACAGCTGTGGCCACAGACAGGCAAAACAGTGGCCAGTGAAGACTGAAAGAGACAATTGGTAAACCCTGAAAACCAAGACATGGCTGCAAGAAAGTGGCAGATTTGTTGGTGCATGATTGTAGCAAAGTGGAGAAACCAACAGATAGCAACATATTGGGCCACAGCCATGACAGCAAGAAGCACACACTCCATGGAACCAAGAGTCAAGGCCATGGTATACTGAACCATGCACTGTATACAGCTGATTTTCTTACTACCTCCTCACATGTTTACCAGCATCTGAGGAACAATGCAAGTACTGAAACAAATGTCCAGAAAGGAGAGGTTTTGGAGGAAGAAGTACATTGGAGTATGGAGATGGATGTTCATGAGGGAGACCAAGATGATGAGTGCATTGCCTAGGAGTGTCATGGCATAGAATTTAGATACAAACAGAGATAGGATAAACTCAGTCTGTGAATATCGTGAGAAGTCAACTAAGATGAAGTCTTCTCCTGAACTGTCATTTATTTTCATCATCCATTTATTTCAGAGAAGTTAAAATAGAATCAATTGTTCTGTATATATTTCCAAAAGGAACAAACAAAAAGAAGTTAGTCAATTTTTATATAACAGTCATCATCATTTCAAAGGTTTTTGCAAATAAATCCAAATATATGAATTCAAATTTCCTGATGTATAAAATTATTTAAATGATTTAAATGCAAATACATTTCACAATTAGAAATCGGGTAGGAGTATACTAAAAGTACACTAATTTTTGCAGCTTCTCCTTGTCAAGTTAATTATTTAACTATGCAGAATATAATTTCTCTTTGACATATATTTCCATTCTTAATATCTTCACTTGCTTAATACACAAGTATGAAAATGAAACTGTGTAACTCAGATACAGACTTGAACCTGGCCTAAATCCACAGTCCTCCAACTGAGATCACACACTTGGTTTAAACACTTAATGAAGCTCAGGTTCTTGATGTCTCATTGCAGAAAGAATTCTGTAAGAGATAAAGTGACAGGTATGAAGTGAATTTATTTAGAGAGAAATATACTCCACAGATGGAGCATGATCATCTCAGAAGAATAGCAGCTTTGAAATATAATGTGCCTTTAAAAAATTTTATTTATTTATTTTTGGCTGTGTTGGGTCTTTGTTGCTATGTGGGCTTCTCTCTAGTTGTGGTGAGTGGGGAGCAATTCTTTGGTTGCAGTGCACAGGCTTCTCATTGTGGTGGCTTCTCTTGTCGTGGAGCATGGGCTCTAGGGCAAATAGGCTTCAGTAGTTGGGGCACGTGGGCTCAGTAGTTGTGATTCCTGGGCATTACAACACAGGCTCAACAGTTGTGGTGCATGAGCTTAGTTGCTCCACAGCATGTGGGATCTTCCTGGATCAGGGATTGAACCCATGTCTCCTACATCAGCAGGCAGATTGTTTATCACTGAGTCACTAGGCAGTTCTTCAATGTGGTTGGTTTCTATGGGTTGGGTAATTTCATAGGCTAATGATCATGAGATTTATTCCAACTATTTCAGGGAAGGGGTGGGGATTTCTAGGAATTGGGTCACTGCCCACCTTTTGGCCTTTGTTGGTTGGCCTCAGAAATGTCATGGTGCTGGTGGGTATGTCACTTGGCTTGTTGATGTGTTATGAGCATATACTGAGGCTCAAGGTCTAGTGGAAACCACCTTGTCCACCATCTTGGACTTTTTGGTTCTAGTTAGTTTATGTCATGTCCTCAGGTTATGTCATTCTTTTAAAGTTTGTGCCCTGACCCCTTCACTCCTGTTTCAAAAGGAATAACCAAGTGGTAAGAAAAAAGTAAAATTTTGGATATGGTTCAGTTCAGTTGCTCAGTCATGTCCGACTCTTTGTGACCCCATGAATCACAGCACACCAGGCCTCCCTGTCCATCACCAACTCCTGGAGTTCACTCAGACTCATGTCCATCGAGTCGGTGATGCCATCCAGCCATCTCATCCTCTGTCGTCCCCTTCTCCTCCTGCCCTCAATCCCTCCCAGCATCAGAGTCTTTGCCAATGAGTCAACTCTTCGCATGAGATGTCCAAAGAAATCCCAGGGCTGATCTCCTTCAGAATGGACTGATTGGATCTCCTTGCAGTCCAAGGGACTCTCAAGAGTCTTCTCCAACACCACAGTTCAAAAGCGTCAATTCTTTGGCACTCAGCTTTCTTCACAGACCACTGGAAAAACTATGCCTTGACTAGACGGACCTTTGTTGGCAAAGTAATGTCTCTGCTTTTCAATATGCTTGGATATGGTAATTTATGTTAATAGACTTAGTTCACCCTGGCTTGAGGATTAGGTGATACAACAGTGAATGTTGTAGTTAGGGAAAAAGTGAGGCTGGACCAAATTGATACTTAAAATATTTTTACGTAGTTGCAAATGGTTCTGTGGAATTTAAAAGGTAAATTATAGTTTCTTCAAAAATGATCTTTTACCTTAATATTCTCTTTCACACACACATACACACACACACACACGAGAGTGCTTCTGAATAATGGAGTCAGTATATCTAAATACTGCTCTTCCATAAAAATAAAAACATTGACAAATATTGTCAAAACAACTTTTTTTCAGAATTATGGATAGTAATCAGATGATTTAATCAACACAAGTATACTTATTCCTAAAAAAGTGTCTTTATTACAGGAAGAACAAGATTTGTGACATTTTAATGGCTTCCAGGTAGCTTGATGGTTAGGAGTCCGCTTGCAATGTAGTAGATCCAGGATTGATCCCTGGGTCAGGAAGACCCCCTGGAGAAGGGAATGGCAACCCACTCCAGTATTCTTGCCTGGAGAATTCCATGGACACAGAGGGGCCTGGTAGGTTACCGTCCATGTATCACAAAGAGTTGGACATGACTGAGCCACTAAGACTTTCACTATTGTGCCCTAATTCACTATCTCCCCCTCTTCTAGAAGCTAGCTTCTGGTTTTCATGGCTACTGCAGAGCTGGAGGAGGGGGGAGATACTGAATTGGAGCTTTCCCCCAAGTCCCATTCTCAGAGAGATGTCATTATTTGATATATCTAGCACTTCCCCTGAAGAAGTCACTGGTGACCCACTCCAGTACTCTTGCCTGGAAACTCCCATGGATGGAGGAGCCTGGTAGGCTGCAGTCCATGCGATCGCTAACAGTTGGACACAACAGTGTGACTTCACTTTCACTTTTCACTTTCATGTATTGGAGAAGGAAATGGCAACCCACCCCAGTGTTCTTGCCTGGAGAATCCCAGGGACGGAGGAGCCTGGTGGACGTGACTTAGCAGCAGCAGTAGCAGCACTTCCCTAACTCCTCTCACCCTCCTCCAAAAGAGCTTGTCTTTATTTGACCTCATCTGTGGAAATAATTCTTTCTTCCAATCACTGTGATCATTGAAAACATTCAACAACTGCTTGAAGAAGTGGCAATAGTTGGATCAAACAAGTAGCTGACCATGAAATTTAAAAGAAAAAGCTGAGGAAATACAAAGTGGAATTGAAAGGGTCCAAAATATTCCTGGGAATCTTGAAGCTTATATGCATATGTAGGTTTATGCGAATGCCTATAAAAACCTTGAGAAGGAGCTAACTTTTCATCTCTAGCTTACCTTGAGAATTATTGCAATTAGCAAACTAGTACAGCCACTATGGAGAACAGTGTGGAGATTCCTTAAAAAATTACAAATAGAACTGCCATATGACCCAGCAATCCCATTGCTGCGCATACACACCGAGGAAACAAGAATTGAAAGAGACACATGTACCCCAATGTCCATTGCAGCACTGTCTATAATAGACAGGACATGGAAACAACCTAGATGTCCATCAGCAGATGAATGGATAAGAAAGTTGTGGTACATATACACAATGGAGTATTACTCAGCCATTAAAAAGAATACATTTGAATCAGTTCTAATGAGATGGATGAAACTGGAGCCGATTATACAGAGTGAAGTAAGCCAGAAAGAAAAACACCAATGCAGTATACTAATACATATATATGGAATTTAGAAAGATGGCAGTGATAACCCTCTATGCGAGACAGCAAAAGAGACACAGATCTATAGAATGGACTTTTGGACTCTGTGGGAGAGGGAGAGGGTGGGATGATTTGGGAGAATGGCACTGAAACATGTATACTATCATGTAAGAAATGAATCGCCAGTTTATGTTTGATACAGGATGCTTGGGGCTGGTGCACAGGGATGATTCAGAGAGATGATATGGGGTGGGAGGGAGGTTCAGGATTGGGAACTCATGTACACCTATGGCTGATTCATGTCAATGTATGGCAAAACAGTATAGTATTTTAAAGTGAAATAAAGTAAAAATAAAAATTAAAAAAATAAAAATAAAAGAAATTTAAAGATAAGGTATAGTTGTAAATTGGCTGCCAAAGTCCTAAAAACATGTTCCAACACACCCAACAAGATGCTAGCAAAGGCTAGGATAGTTACTGTTTCAAGTCACTTGAGGAAATCTCTGTTCCATCATTAGCTGACCACTCAATTAACTAAGCAAGCACAGACTTCAGTGACCACACAAATAATCATACAGACTTTAGACTGTTAGTAAAAAGTAAACATACAAACTAAAACTGCAAATATAAAAGCCCTGGGAATGGTCTGATTTTCAGATTTGCCACATTGTATACTTCAAAATGATCTTCAACAACTATTTTAGAGGCCACACAAGGACACAAAGAAAGGCCATGTGAGAACACAGTGACAATATATATTTGCAAGCCAGCAGGAGACATCTCACCAGAACCCAATGATACCTGGCTCCCTGATATAGAGCTTCCAACTGTGACAAAATTATTTTTGTTTATAACACCCATTATAATATAGTTAGTTATAGCAACATTGACTGATAGAGGAAAAAAAAAAAAAAGCAGTCAGTAAAAGATGACCCTGAAATTGGTCAAGTACTGGATGTATTTGTGGACTTAAAGTATTCACAACCTAAAAGTTGAGGGTTATATTTTATTTGGTTGGATTTTTTAGGATTTCAAGCCTGGAAGGCAGCATTTCAAGTAACCCTGAGAGACTGCTCTGAGGAGGTAAGAGGAAGAGCCAGGCTATATAGAGGACTTGAAACAAAGGGCAGGCAGTCTGAACATCAAAAGATTTCTGTTAATTAAGGACAACCAGATATCCCAAGTTAAGGAATTTAGTGCTTTTCTACATGTGGGAGGATGCAAGAGTCTGGGCTCATTGAATCCATTCCTTTGATATGCACCTCAGCCAATATCCTGTTTTCACATCCTGAGTTTCCTCAGGGCTCACCTTAGGGAGTGGCTGCAGTCTGATAGCTGCTATATGGCAGATATTCTTTCCTGAGTTCCCTCAGGACTTACCAGCTTACCATCCATGGTGGTTGGAATCACTGCTGACTGTGACATGCTTGTTTACTGCTGGTGGGATGCAAGTACAGTCACTTTGTTGTAACACAGTTGGGCAGTTTTCTCCAAAGTTAAACAAGCCTCACCTTGGGATCCAACAATCGTGCTTCCATTATTAGAAAACTGCTTTGAAAATCCATGCCCAAATACAAACAAAGACAGACATATGCACAGCAGCACTACTCAAAATACTAAAAACTTGAAGAAATCAGGATATCCTTCAATAGATGAATGCATAAGCAAATTGGGGTAGGTCCATGTCAGGGTAAGTAGAATATGCCTCCCCAAAATATGCCTTTCTGGTGTAGGATATTTAAGTCAGTATCAAAAAAAATTTCAGAAAACTAAGTAGCCCTTTCCCTTTTGTGAAGGACATTTAAGCAAAGAAATCTCCGCATTTAAGGGCTGTCCCCTTCTTTGCACCAGAAGGATAATTAAAACTCATGTGTGGAGAGGTCCTGACTTATATCTGCAAACAGTCATATACTTCTTTATTGTGTTTTGTGTGATAACTTGCCATAGCTGGCTTTCCCACTTCCACAAGGTCTTTCTTCTATTTTTAGCTGAGTATTTAAGGTGATGGTTTTTTGACAGTTCAGGGAGTGACTCACTTTTCCTCAGTATCTCCCCTGTATACAACAGGTATTTGCTGTTGTTTTAGTCCCCAAGTCATGTCAGATTCTTTTGCATCCCCATATATTGCAGCCTGCCAGGCTCCTCTGTCTGTGGCATATCCTAGGCAATAATCTGGCATGAGTTGTCATTTCTTTTTCCAGATGATCTTCCTCACTCAGGGATTGAACTTGTTTCTCTTGCATTGCAGATGGATTCTTTACCACTAAGCCACCAGAGAAGAATAGAGGAGGCATACATGTTACTAAGCTTGTTTTTCTCCTGGCAATCTGTCTTTTATTATAGAGGGAAGTGAGAGAGTAATTTCCTAGGCAGATTGATAAGAAGTCTAGGGGTCCCCAAGGAGAGAGGGGTCTGGAATTCTCAAGGAGGAAGAAAGGACAAACTTTTTTTCTTCTCTACATTCCTTAGGATTATACAACAATAATGTATTCTGACTGAGGACAGTCTCTGGATTAAACCTTCTGGCTAATTCTGTTATCTTAAAATGTAAATTATGGGAGTAGGTCTGGTGAGGTCTTTACAACCTCCAGACATTCTTTGGATTCATTGGAGAGTATATAACTTCATTGCTAACACTAACAAGCTGGTGCTCTTTCTGCCCCCTTCTGATGCCTATGTCAGAAGCTTTCCCTATCTCCTTTATATTTTAATAAAACTTTATTACACAAAAGCTCCAAGCGATCAAGCCTTGTCTCTGGCCCCGGATTGAATTCTTCTCCTCCAGGGGCCAAGAATCCCGGTGTCGTGATTCAACAACAACATTTCAGTCACGGGGGCCAGAAACCTAGAAACGCAGAATGAAAATTGCTTTTCTTCTCATACACATGCAACGGAATATTACTCAACAGTAGAAAGAAGAAAACCATCAACCCTTGAAATATATGGTTAAATTTCACATGCAGATTGCTAAGTGAAAGAATCCAGTCTGAAAAGGCAGCACACAGTATGACCCCATTTATGACATTCTAGGAAAAGCAAAGCTGCATAGATGATAAGCAGATCATCTGCTGAAGGGGGGTGAAGTATTCTGTGATACTTCAGGATGTGATACTTCAGGATGTGATACTGTCACTATGCATCTATCTATGCTTATTGATTTGTATAGCCCAAGGGATCAAACATCATCTATTCAAGTTTAGTTATTTGGAGTGTTGCAAGATGGAATACACAGTGTGACAGAATCTAACCATATTAGAAATGCATGGGGAAAAAAAAAAAGCTCACTCTAAGAGATGGGACAAAATATGTTGACCTAAGTTAACTTTGGAAATGGATGAAATAGACTGTACATAAACAGACTATTTTATGGAGTTCTTTCCAGGGTGTGGTACAATTCTGAAACCACTGTATATGTAATCTGAAAGAGGAGAAATGAACTGATAAATGGTAGATGGTGGGAGCCAGGCTCCTTGCTTTAGGATTGGGAAGTTACAGAGAAGTAAAGAACTAGAGAATGAAGCTGAGCCCTGGACAGCCTTGCCTTCTGGCTCCAAGTTGCTCCTGTCAGGACTACAGTCACCTGTATATGGATGCTGTGACCAAACAGCCCCCGCCACCACCTGGCCTTTCCTCTTCCTCCCAGTGATGATTCCAGTGACATTTCCAGCCTGGATCCCTCCCCCAGGCCAGATGCATCTGTCCATTCACTGCCTCCCATCTCACTTGGGAACTAATAGGCCCCTTGGAGGACTGTGATCCTGTTGCTCCCCACCCCCAGGAAGCAGCCCCACCTTCCCTAGCTGCTGAGCCCAGACAACTGGTGTAACCAGCAGAAGCCTATGGGGTCTTCCCAGGACAGACCCCACCCCATATCTTCTGCTGTAGCTCCTCTCTGAAGTACAGAGATAATGGTATCTAATGTAAACTCCCTGAGTTGTTTTACAGATGCTAAACCCCCACCCAATGGAAGAAGTTAACTACTCAATGAGCATGAACACAAAGACCCCAGAGCTACTACTGCCTGGGGATTTGTGAGGTTAACCACCTGTTACCTCATCAAGCAGAGAACTGTGCATCAGCTAATCACATGCCCTGTGACCCCCTCCCTCATGTGGCATGTACAATTGCTTTGCTGAAACCCTTCAGAGTTCAGGGTTTAGAGCACAAGCCACCTGTCCTCCAAGTACTGGTGCTTTTACAGTTAATGCTGCTCTTTCCTTCACCATAACTGGTGTCAGAGACTGGCCTTACTGCACTCAGGAACGTGGACCCAAGTTCATTTCAGTAGCTCGGGGGCCTCCCAGGCTCCCACTTCCTTGTGCCCAGTGACTGTGAGCTCCTCCTCCAGAGCCTATGGCCACTCCCTACACTAATTACCCTCTATACCCACAGCCCCCGCCCAAGCCTAACCACCCCTCCATCATGCCCTGATGAAGCTCCCTGCCCTCAAGGTGCATCTCACATCCCACCCCAACGTGGTCTTTCTGAAGCCCAAACAAGACAGTGACTCTCTCCTCCCTGTGATTCCCCTCACCCGGTGAATCCAGGCCTTAATCCATTCCAGGTGACTCCAAGAGCCTCATTCTTTCCAGACCCCACTCACACGGCCACTGTCTATGCCAGTCTATATGGGACTGTGGTGATCTCCTAAAATGAGGGTTATTTTATACAGAGATGGAGTGAATGGTAGCCCCAAAAGATGTGTCCCCCCCAGAACACAGGAACAGGGCCATATCTAGGAAAAGGGTCTTTGTAGATGTAGTTAAGGATCTCAAGGTAAGGTCATCTAGGGTTAGGGTGACCTTCAATCCTACTGACAGATGTCCTTCTAAGAGATGAAAGAGGACATAGGAGAAGCCTCTTAAAGGTGGAGGCAGAGATGGGAGGGAAGGGGCCCCTGGAGCACCCTTCCACAGAGCCTCTGGAGAAACTTCAGCCCTGCACCACCTTGATCTCAGATGCCTGGTCTTCAGCACTGGGGGAGGATGAACTCCTGTTGTTTTAACTCACTCAGCTTGTGATCATTTGTTACAAAAGCCACAGAGCAGCCACACAGACCCTGCTCTGTAGGATCCTAGAAGTGTGGGTCTCACTAAAGGCAGATGGAGCCTGGATTACAGAACCTTTCGAGTCAGCGCTGGATCCTGAGAAATGTTAAAGCATGTTGAGGGGTCAAGTCTGAAGCCTGTCTCTAGGGTACCAACTGCATAAGCCTCCTCAGGTTCTTACAGCTGTGCATCTGGTGCAGTAAGTATTTCTGTCCTGACTGAGGATATTTAATGTCACTGTTTACACCACTAATTAAGAACACATCAGTTATACGGGTGAAAACTCAGGATACTTGCTACCAGGATGAACAATTCTGAAGATAGTCAGAGGTGGGGACTTACATGCAGCCAGCAGCCCTCCCACCCTCTCCCCACCTACTCCTCCACCCCTGCCCAAGGAGTGTCCTCAGTGGAAATCTGGGGGACCACAAGGAGGCATCTCTAAGTAAACGCTGGCTGACCCCCAGGCTAGCTGCTCCTGAACCTCCTCCACCCTTCCCAGGAAAACACCTGAATTTGTGCAAAGACCTCACAGGCTGGAGGAAAGGGCTTGGAGTCACCCCAGCGACAGCATGCTTGCCATTGGCTCCCACAGGCCAGGCGGTATGGTCTGAGAAGGTAATAGGCAGAAGGCCGGGGTCTCCAAATGGAGGAAATAGGCTGCAAGTGTCAGACATTTTTCTCTCTCTCTTAAGCAGCAGGAGGAAACTAGTGTTATATTTTTTGCCTATGGGGTTGCACAGAGTCAGACACGTCAGAAGAGACTTAGCAGCAGCAACATACAAACTTAAAAAGTGGTTTCTCTTAAAGTTCTATGTTGCCATGACACCTGGTTCCACCTGAACTTAACTGCCGGGAGCCAGCATGAGGAGTCCCGTCCGTGGCAAAGGTCATGAGGTTAAGGGGCCCAACAGGCAAAGGTGAGTCAGGCCTTAAGGGAACCTCGCTGGATCTGCTCATTCATCTGCCCCAAAACCAGAGTCTTCCTGCCTTACTGCATTGTGCTTTTCGCCTACTCTTCTGACATTATACGGGGGGCTATCCCCCACCACCTGTCTCTGATAGGGAGTTAATTTAGGACTCCAGTTAATAAATCTCCTGGGCATGACAAGGGTGTTTCAGTCCAAAAACCTCTCTGCTGGCAGACTAGCTTGTGTGACAGGATTATCCACACTCTTGCTACTATGTACATGATTGTTTACAACCTCTCAACCATAAACAGCACAGAGAGTTTGGAGTATTTTGAAAGTCCTAGTTAGCATAGGGTTTTTCTAAAGATAAAAATCATGTTGGTGAAGGGTTTCATTGCTGAGTTAATGATTGCCGTCAGGCCTCTGTATCCTTAGGCACCTGGGAGTATGTTAATCAATGTAATTGGAATGTAGAAAAAGAAATATAGTAGTTTTGATATTAGCAATACTAGACTTTGAGTTAATGAATTTTCTCTTTTGTTATAGATCACTGTACTCCTCTTTGTTATAAGTCATTGTGTCCTTGCTATGTAAAAATGTAACTTTACCACCAGCTTAAGACTAAATAGATCTTAAGGGGAAACAAGTTTTCTGATCGATTAACCTTTATCAATAGAAAGAAAGGTGGGGCCATAAAATGTTAATCGGTCTCCAGACCAGAAGATACTGTGAACAAACATAAGACCCTCGTAAGAACAAAGATATGCTGAGAACACATTTATCTCTATGTACAACTAGAAGTATAAAAGTGGACCTGGAAAATAAAGAAATGGACCAGTTCCTGGAAAGACTGGTTTCCCCCATGTGGTCTTTTCTCGTTCTCTTCATTTCTGGCTGAATTCCCATATGGAGCATGGAGAGTTGCCAAGCCTACTGATTTTGCTGGGGCTTCTAGGATCTGACCAGGGAGGCCTTTGTGTCTCCTCTCCTTCGGGAGAACGGGATGACGCCTGTGGCCTACGTAGGTGGTGCAATCTCCTTGTCTTGGAGTTTTATTGGTTTTCCACGTAAACCAAGTTATTCAGCATCTTTTCTCCACTTATTTTCCTACTACACTATTTCTTTCTAATCTCCCTCCATATCTCTAATTAAGCAATTAATTCCTCAGACGCCGACGCCGTCCCCGTCCCCGCTTCAAATTCCCTGGATCCACTGGGGCTGGACCCCGGCACTTAACTTTTCTCAAACCTTGAGCTACCCAATGCATTTTTCTTGTGGAAATGTTTGTCTTAAGCTATGTTAATGTACTATGTATTTACCCTAGACTGTCTTCAAGTTGGTTCTGCCTAAAGGCTCAGAACCGACTTGACAAACCAGTATGTTATATTCATACATTGTTCTCCTAATCTATGTTAATGAAATTATATATTTGTATGGAAATCTGCCTTTCTTCAAGATTCATGTCAATCGTTTTATGGCCTGGGATGACTCACCTGGTGCCACTGTTATCTCAAAATGCCTGTTGTGGGTGAGGGGCCTGCCATTCTCTTAGTTTTGAGACATTTCCTTTCTTTAATTAGCAGACTGCTAGTAGCTATATAACATTCTGCTAAAGACTAGCAGCAGGGTACTGGTTCTGCCCCCTCTGATGTCTATGTCAGAAGCTTTCTCTATCTCTTTTATACTTTAGTAAAACTTTATTACACAAAAACTCTGAGCGATCAAGCCTTGTCACTGGCCCCCAGAATGAATTCTTCTCCTCTGGAGGCCAAGAATGCAGCGTCTTTCATGGTTCAGCAACAACCTTTCAGGTCCTGATCCAGCGGGCTCTACTGGAAGCTTTCCATTTCCCTACCTGAGTTACCCCTCCTGTCCTGCTCCTGCTGCCTTGTTGTCTTGCATCCTCACCTCTGCCTGTGAAGACTTCCAAAATCAGGTATGGGCGACACATCCTCTTCCTTAGCAAGTGGCAGCCTGGCAGTCTTGCAGAAGGTCCAGTAGAGGCCCAGGCAGACAAAATCACTCACACCATGGCCCCTCACTCCCTGTCACTGTGGCTTCTGAAGGTAGAGAAGATGGCAGCAGGTAGAGCTGCAAGCAGTCTCACTGCCTCGAGGGGGTATTAATGAAGACTTCAAACCAGTCACACCTGGGAAGTGCTGGCTGGCTGGGTCAGGCTACCCAGGTCAGTCAATTGTTGCCCATCAGAGGCTTGTGGTTTCAGAAAACTTGTTGTGCTGTCCAGTTCCAAGGAACAGGTGTGGGTCCTGAGTGTCAGGATGGACATGTGGCTGCAGCTCTGGCTTGTTTTCTAATCATTTTGTCTGGCCTATGAGTGGGAGATGATTTCAAGAAGACCCTTTTGGCTTGAGAGGAATACATGGGTCAGGGAGAGGAGAGAGTGGGTGAAGACTGAAGCCCAATGCCCAGGTGCTGTGGAAGCCTTTAAAAGACCTGCTGGAAGGAGACCACACAGAGTGAAGCCCAGGGTCACAAACCTATCCAGGAGCTGCTGCTTGTTAGTTCAGGTCCTGCTCTAAGGCGCTCAGGATCAGCTCTAAGAAGTGGACTAGAGGGTGCTCTGCAATGAGGTCTCTGGGCACAGTTCCTGGGTGCTAAGCCCTGTGAGGTGCCTGCCCAGATGGGCCCCATGCCCTGGAAGAGGCCTGCTCATGTTAGACCCATGGGCTGTGGGGTACATGCCCATGAGAACCCCATGCTTTTGGGAGGGATGTGTGAATAAGTGTTTTCTCTGTGAAGTTGGCACAGAGTAGCTCTGTGACTCCCCTGTGGGCAGTGCTAGGATGAGATGGGAACTGGGACATGCTGGGGGCCCCTGAACGGGCCCATCCAGAGTGAAGAGGTCAGTAGGCAGGTGCTGGCCACTGTGTTGTGTGAGGGAGGTCCCAAGGGTACCTCTTGTTTTTTCTACGTGACACCACAGATCCCTCCCCAGGAAAGACCAGACAGCCTGGCCCAGGCAGCAGGAGCTCCTGGAAACCTTCCACGGGATGTGAGAGGGAAGGACCAGGCAGAATGGGGTTGGACACACAGACAGAGGCTTGGAGCTTGGGGCCAAGAGGGCCTTTCTGGTCTGAGCTGGGAGTGGACAAGCAGATAGTGAATGTGATCTGGGAAAGTGGCCTTGGTGACGTGAGACTGACCCTGCTTTAGAGTGATGAGCCTTCCAGATGATCCCAGAAACAGAACTCTCTTTCTGTTTACACTGTTCACTGAACCCACGGTAGGCAAGGTGTGAGTGGGGAAGCTGGAAGAAAACTCTAGAATTGTAGAAAATCCAGACTTGTTTATTCTCTCCTAATGGTGCAGCAGCAGACACTGTGTTCACTCCTCTTGTGGTTGACACAGTAGTAACACAGCCATAATGTGGCTGCGAGGGATTTTCAGATGGAGCTTATACAGGTTTACAGAACAAAAGTGGCCCATGGCCAAGCATGACATGCATGTGCAGTGCTATCAGTGATCTCAGCTGCCACATAACCACATATTCACAAAATGTGGGTCAAGTGTGAGAGGCTGTGGGAGGGGGTGAAGGGGACACATGTGGGACCTGCTGTTAATGGGCAGTCACCATGGGTGGGCAGTGGGCAAAGACCCCACTCTGTGGCCCCACATCTGTACTTCTGGGTGGGTTACTTGGCTTCTGGGAACCTCAGCCCCTGGGCCTGCTTGTGGGGTGATGGACTGACTAGTAATCTGCTCAGGTCCTGGTAGAAAGTGGTCTCATGGAAATTCCACAGGACACCGTCAATATGGGACTTGCAGCTTGTTTCCCACAGGTCTGTCTTCAGGATCCAGAGAGCAAATACAAGCCAATGTGCAACAGAGTCCAGGGATGGGCTTGGTTTGGTGGGTCTTCCTGTTTTCTGAATCTCAGAGGGAGCAGGCTCTAGTGGGCAGTGGAAGCATCTGGACCTCAAGGCCCAGCAGCCCCTGCTTCTGGTGTCTGGGCCCCTGGAAGGCAGATGGGTCAGACCAGTTTCCCCCTTGACTCTGTTCCTGCAAATAACATGCAAAGTGCAGGCTGTCAGTACAGAGAAACAGGGGTGGGTGGGAAGGGCACACAGGGGAGCTTGTGTACAGGGACATCCACACAAGGAATGTGGGCTGGTGAGATGCAGGAAAAAGGAGGGGCAGGTGGTGGGCCTGAGGAAGCAGGGTGGGGCTGGGGTCCCCTGGACGGGGTGCATTGAGCTTGGCCTGAGCTGGGCCTTGTATTCTGCTGACATTCCCTCTCATGGCCCCTGGGGAGGAGGAAAAGAGCAGCATTGGTGGAGTGGCCATTCTTGGCCCCAGGCCCTGTCAGCACTGGCCCTTCAGGTTCTGGTTCAGCCTCCCACAAGGGAGGCCCAGAACACTTGGTGAGGAAGCACTGGTATGATCATCACCTGTGCAGAAGCTTCTGAGCCAAGGTCCAGTGGAGCTCTTGACTGCACGTGGGTTTCAAGTCCACAGCACACATCATCTAATGGCTCCGTTATTTGCTGGTCACGAAGAAAAGTCCTAATATGCAATACATCCACATCCCATCAGGAGGGGCAGCAGTGAGGAGATACCCCTCGTCCAAGGTAAGGAGCAGTGGCCGTGCTTTGCTGGAGCAGCCGTGAAGAGATACCCCACATCCAAGGTAAGAGATACCCAAATAAGACAGTAGGTGTTGCAAGAGGGCATCAGAGGGCAGACACACTAAAACCATACTCACAAAAAACTAGTCAGTTTAATCACATCAGGACCACAACCTTGTCTAACTCAATGAAACTAAGCCATGCCCATGGGGCCACCCAAGACGGGTGGGTCATGTTGGAGAGGTCTGACAGAATGTGGTCCACTGGAGAAGGGAATGGCAAACTGCTTCAGTATTCTTGCCTTGAGAACCCCATGAGCAGTAGGAAAAGGCAAAATGATAGGATACTGAAAGAGGAATGCCCCAGGTTGGTAGGTGCCTAATATGCTACTGGAGATCAGTAGAGAAATAACTCCAGAAAGAATGAAGGGATGGAGCCAAAGCAAAAACAATGCCCAGCTGCAGATGTGACTGGCGACAGAAGCAAGGTCCGATGCTGTAAAGAGCAACATTGCATAGGAACCTGGAATGTCAGGTCCATGAATCAAGGCAAATTGGAAGTGGTCAAACGAGAGACGGCAAGAGTGAACGTCGACATTCTAGGAATCAGCGAACTAAAATGGACTGGAAGGGGTGAATTTAACTCAGATGACCATTATATCTACTACTGTGGGCAGGAATCCCTCAGAAGAAATGGAGTAGCCATCATGGTCAACACAAGAGTCCGAAATGCAGTACTTGGATGCAATCTCAAAAACTACAGAATGATCTCTGTTTGTCTCCAAGGCAAACCATTCAATATCACGGTAATCCAAGTCTATGCCCCAACCAGTAACACTGAAGGAGCTGAAGTTGAATAGATCTATGAAGACCTACAAGACCTTTTAGAACTAATACCTAAAAAAGATGTCCTTTTCCTTATAGGGGACTGGAATGCAAAAGTAGGAAGTCAAGAAACACCTGGAGTAACAGGCAAATTTGGCCTTGGAATGCAGAATGAAGCAGGGCAAAGACTAATAGAGTTTTGCCAAGAAAATGTACTGGTCATAGCAAACACCCTCTTCCAACAACACAAGAGAAGACTCTACACATGGAAATCACCAGATGGTCAACACCAAAATCAGATTGATTATATTCTCTGCAGCAAAAGATGGAGAAGCTCTATACAGTCAGCAAAAACAAGACCAGGAGCTGACTGTGGCTCAGAACATGAACTCCTTATTGCCAGATTCAGACTTAAACTGAAGAAAGTAGGGAAAACCACTTGACCATTCAGGTATGACTTAAATCAAATCCCTTATGATTATACAGTGGAAGTGAGAAATAGATTTAAGGGCCTAGACCTGATAGATAGAGTGCCTGATGAACTATGGAATAAGATTCATGACATTGTAGAGGAGACAGGGATCAAGACCATCCCCATGGAAAAGAAATGCAAAAAAGCAAAATGGCTGTCTGTGGAGGCCTTGCAAATAGCTGTGAAAAAAAGAGAAGTGAAAAGCAAAGGAGAAAAGGAAAGATATAAGCATTTGAATGCAGAGTTCCAAAGAATGGCAAGAAAAGATAAGAAAGCTTTCCTCAGCTATCAGTGCAAAGAAATCGAGGAAAACAACAGAATGGAAAAGACTAGAGATCTCTTTAAGAATATTAGAGATACCAAGGGAATATTTCATGCAAAGATGGGCTCGATAAAGGTATGGAACTAACAGAAGCAGAAGATATTAAGAATAGGTGGCAAGAATACACAGAAGAACTGTACAAAAGAGATCTTCAAGACCAAGATAATCATGATGGTGTGATCATCTTGGAATGCGAAGTCAAGTGGCCCTTAGAAAGCATCATTATGTCAAAGCTAGCGGAGGTGATGGAATTCCAGTTGAGCTGTTTCAAATACTGGAAGATGATGCTTTGAAAGTGCTGCACTCAATATGCCAGCAAATTTGGAAAACTCAGCAGTGGCCACAGGACTGGAAAAGGTCAGTTTTCATTCCAATCCCAAAGAAAGGCAATGCCAAAGAATGCTCAAACTACCGCACAATTGCACTCATCTCACATGCTAGTAAAGTGATGCTCAAAATTCTCCAAGCCAGGCTTCAGCAATACGTGAACCGTGAATTTCCTGACGTTCAAGCTGGTTTTCAAAAAGGCAGAGGAACCAGAGATCAAATTGCCAAATTCCGCTGGATCATGGAAAAAGCAAGAGAGTTCCAGAAAAACATCTATTTCTGCTTTATTGACTATGCTAAAGCCTTTGACTGTGTGGATCACAATAAACTGTGGAAAATTCTGAGAGAGGTGGGAACACCAGACCACCTGAGCTGCCTCTTGAGAAACCTATATGCAGGTCAGGAATCAACAGTTAGAATTGGACATAGAACAACAGACTGGTTCCAAATAGGAAAAGGAGTAGGTCAAGGCTGTATATTGTTACCCCGCTTATTTAACTTATATGCAGAGTACATCATGAGAAACGCTGGGCTGGAAGAAGCACAAGCTGGAATCAGGATTGCCGGGAGAAATATCAATAACCTCAGATATGCAGATGACACCACCCTTATGGCAGAAAGTGAAGAGGAGCTATAAAGCCTCTTGATGAAAGTGAAAGAGGAGAGTGAAAATGTTGGCTTAAAGATCAACGCTCAGAAAACGAAGAACATGGCATCTGGTCTCATCACTTCATGGGAAATAGATGGGGAAACAGTGGAAACAGTGTTAGACTTTATTCCTTTGGGCTCCAAAATCACTGCAGGTGGTGACTGCAGCCATGAAATTAAAAGACACTTACTCCTTGGAAGAAAAGTTATGACCAACCTAGATAGCATATTGAAAATCAGAGACATTAGTTTTCCAACAAAGGTCCGTCTAGTCAAAGCTATGGTTTTTCCAGTGGTCATATATGGATGTGAGAGTTGGACTGTAAAGAAAACTGAGCACCGAAGAGTTGATGCTTTTGAACTGTGGTGTTGGAGAAGACTCTTCAGAGTCCCTTGGACTGCAAGGAGACCCAACCGATCCATTCTGAAGATCAGCCCTGGGATTTCTTTGGAAGGAATGATGCTAAAGCTGAAAGTCAAAACGGTGTGGAGATTCCTTAAAAAACTGGAAATAGAACTGCCTTGTGAGCCAGCAATCCCATTGCTGGGCATACACACCGAGGAAACAAGAATTGAAAGAGACACGTGTACCCCAATGTTAATCGCAGCACTGTTTATAATAGCCAGGAAATGGAAGCAACCTAGATGTCCATCAGCAGATGAATGGTTAAGAAAGCTGTGGTACATATACACAATGGAGTAACTCAGCCATTAAAAAGAATACATTTGAATTAGTTCTGTTGAGGTGGATGAAACTGAAGCCAATTATACAGAGTCAAGTACCCAGAAAGAAAAACACCAATAAATTATACTTACACATATATATGGAATTTAGAAAGATGGTAATGATAACCCTGTATGCGAGACAGCAAAAGAGACACAGATGTATAGAACAGTCTTTGGACTCTGGGAGAGGGAGAGGGTGGGATGATTTGGGACAATGGCATTGAAACATGTATAATATCATATAAGAAACAAATCGCCAGTCTAGGTTTGATGCAGGATACAGAATGCTTGGGGCTGGTGCACTGGGATGACCCAGAGAGATGGTATGGGGAGGGCGGTGGGAGGGGGATTCAGGATTGGGAACACTTGTGCACCCGGGGCAGATTCATGTTGATGTATGGCAAAATCAATACAGTATTGTAAAGTAAAATAAAACAAACAAACAAACAAGCTGAAACTCCAGTACTTTCACCATCTCATGCACAGAGCTGACTTTTTGGAAAAGACTCTGATGCTGGGAGAGCTTGGGGACAGGAGGAGAAGGGGACGACAGAGGATGAGATGGCTAGATGGCATCACTGACTCGATGGACGTGAGTCTGAGTGAACTCCGGGAGTTGGTGATGGACAGGGAGGCCTGGCGTGCTGCGATTCATGGGGTTGCAAAGAGTCGGACACGACTGAGCGACTGAACTGAACTGATGTCACTCGAAGTGCTGCCTCTGTGTCCTTCCCTACTGGACACCCAGCAGTCTGTGTCACCGAGTTGTGACTGTCAAGCGGTGCCAGGGAAGTGGGGGATGAGAGTACAGGGTCCAGGCCTGAGGGGGAGGGACCATGCTGTCCACAGAGCCGGTGCTGTGGCTGTAGGTGCACTGCACCCACCACACAGGGCAGAGACCATTGTCCCCTCACAGATCATTACCAAATTAAGTCCCATGGGCACTGTTTGGGCCCTAGCCTGGCTGGGGCTCTGTGCCTCAGTGGGGATGGTTTCTGTTCTCCATTCTGGTTCAGCAGGGAAATAACAAAACCAAAACAAACACAGGACAAGCTTTGTTCAGAGGCCAAAGAATGGAGAAGTGGGAGCTAAGTTCACAGATCAACTTCTCGCCTACCTAGACACACTGTTTCAGTTTTAAAGAGTAAAGACAAAGGGAGGATGAGTGAGGCTAATGCTGGGGAGGCATGTGCATTTGTCCACTGGGGCAGGGGCAGGGCTTTTCTGAGGGAGAGGGTGCCACCTCCTTTTCAGCCCTTTTTGGGCCCTTCATGTCCAGTCAGGGCACAAGTACGTGTGATAATACAGCTAAATCAACATACAATGAGAGTGGGTCTGTTGGTGGTCAGATCCATTGCCATCTTGGTCTCAGCTGGTTCCATCTGGTTTTTGTTTGTTTCTAGCTTCATTTCTTATCTCTGTCACTTTAAGACTCATGTTCACTTCAGTTCAGTTCAGTTGCTTGGTCGTGTCCGATTCTTTGTGACCCCATGAATCGCAGCATGCCAGGACTCCCTGTCCATCACCAACTCCTGGAGTTCACTCAGAGTTGCGTCCCTCGAGTCAGTGATGCCATTTAGACATCTCATCCTCTGTCGTCCCCTTCTCCTCCTACCCCCAATCCCTCCTAGCATCAAAGTCTATTCCAATGAGTCAACTCTTCGCATGAAGTGGCCAAAGTGCTGGAGTTTCAGCTTTAGCATCATTCCTTCCAAAGAAATGCCAGAGCTGATCTCCTTCAGAATGGACTGGTTGGGTCTCCTTGCAGTCCAAGGGACTCTCAAGAGTCTTCTCCAACACCACAGTTCAAAAGCATCAATTCTTCGGCGCTCAGCCTTCTTCACAGTCCAACTCTCACATCCATACATGACTACTGGAAAAACCATAGCCTTGACTAGACGCACCTTAGTCAGCAAAGTAATGTCTCTGCTTTTCAATACGCTATCTAGGTTGGTCATAACTTTTCTTCCAAGGAGTAAACGCCTTTTAATATCATGGTTGCAATCACAATCTGCAGTGATTTTGGATCCCCCCAAAATAAAGTCTAACACTGTTTCCACTGTTTCTCCATCTATTTCCCATAGAGTGATGGGACCGGATGCCATGATCTTTGTTTTCTGAATGTTGAGCTTTAAGCCAACTTTTTCACTCTCCACTTTCACTTTCATCAAGAGGCTTTTTAGTTCCTCTTCTCTTTCTGCCATAAGGGTGGTGTCATCTGCATATCTGAGGTTATTGATATTTCTCCCAAAAGTCTTGATTCCAGATTGTGTTTCTTCCAGTCCAGCGTTTCTCATGATGTACTCTGCATGTAAGTTAAATAACAGGGTGACAATATACAGCCTTGACATACTCCTTTTCCTATTTGGAACCAGTCTGTTGTTCCATGTCCAGTTGTAACTGCTACTTCCTGACCTGCATACAGATTTCTCAAGAGGCAGGTTAGGTGGTCTGGTATTCCCATCTCTTTCAGAATTTTCCACAGTTTATTGTGATCTACACAGTCAAAGGCTTTGGCATAGTCAATAAAGCAGAAATAGATGTTTTTCTGGAACTCTCTTGCCTTTTCCATGGTCCAGCGGAATTTGGCAGTTTGATCTCTGGTTCCTCTGCCTTTTCTAAAACCAGCTTGAACATCAGGAAATTCACGGTTCACGTATTGCTGAAGCCTGGCTTGGAGAATTTTGAGCATTACTTTACTAGGGTGTGAGATGAGTGCAATTGTGTGGTAGTTTGAGCATTCTTTGGCATTGCCTTTCTTTGGGATTGGAATAAAAACTGACCTTTTCCAGTCCTGTGGCCACTGCTGAGTTTTCCAAATGTGCTGGCATATTGAGTGCAGCACTTTCAAAGCACCATCTTCCAGGATTTGAAACAGCTCAACTGGAATTCCATCACTTCCACTAGCTTTGTTCATAGTGATGCTTTCTAAGGGCCACTTGACTTCGCATTCCAGGATGTCTGGCTCTAGATTAGTGATCATACCATCCTGATTATCTGGGTCATGAAGATCTTTTTTTGTACAGTTCTTCTGTGTATTCTTGCCATCTGTTCTTAATATCTTCTACTTCTGTTAGTTCCATACCATTTCTGTCCTTTTCGAGCCCATTTTTGCATGAAATGTTCCCTTGGTATCACTAATTTTCTTGAATAGATCTCTAGTCTTTCCCATTCTGTTCTTTGATCCCTGAAGAAGGCTTTCTTATCTCTTCTTGCCATTCTTTGGAACTCTGCATTCAAATGCTTATATCTTTCCTTTTCTCCTTTGCTTTTCACCTCTTTTCTTTTCAGAGCTATTTGTAAGGCCTCCCTAGACAGCCATTTTGCTTTTTTGCATTTCTTTTCCATGGGGATGGTCTTGATCCCTGTCTCCTCTACAATTTCACGAACCTTATTCCATAGTTCATCAGGCACTCTATCTATCAGATCTAGGCCCTTAAATCTATTTCTCACTTCCACTGTATAATCATAAGGGATTTGATTTAAGTCATACCTGAATGGTCAAGTGGTTTTCCCTACTTTCTTCAGTTTAAGTCTAAATCTGGCAATAAGGAGTTCATGTTCTGAGCCACAGTCAGCTCCTGGTCTTGTTTTTGCTGACTGTATAGAGCTTCTCCATCTTTTGCTGCAGAGAATATAATCAATCTGATTTTGGTGTTGACCATCTGGTGATTTCCATGTGTAGAGTCTTCTCTTGTGTTGTTGGAAGAGGGTGTTTGCTATGACCAGTACATTTTCTTGGCAAAACTCTATTAGTCTTTGCCCTGCTTCATTCTGCATTCCAAGGCCAAATTTGCCTGTTACTCCAGGTGTTTCTTGACTTCCTACTTTTGCATTCCAGTCCCCTATAAGGAAAAGGACATCTTTTTTAGGTATTAGTTCAAAAAGGTCTTGTAGGTCTTCATAGATCTGTTCAACTTCAGCTTCTTCAGTGTTACTGGTTGGGGCATAGACTTGGATTACCGTGATATTGAATGGTTTGCCTTGGAGACAAACAGAGATCATTCTGTCATTTTTGAGATTGCATCCAAGTACTGCATTTTGGACTCTTGTGTTGACCATGATGGCTACTCCATTTCTTCTGAGGGATTCCTGCCCACAGTAGTAGATATAATGGTCATCTGAGTTAAATTCACCCCTTCCAGTCCATTTTAGTTCGCTGATTCCTAGAATGTCGACGTTCACTCTTGCCGTCTCTCGTTTGACCACTTCCAATTTGCCTTGACTCATCGACCTGACATTCCAGGTTCCTATGCAATATTGCTCTTTACAGCATCGAACCTTGCTTCTATCACCAGTCACATCTGCAGCTAGGTATTGTTTTTGCTTTGGCTCCATCCCTTCATTCTTTCTGGAGTTATTTCTCTACTGATCTCCAGTAGCATATTGGGTACCTACTGACCTGGGGAGTTCCTCTTTGAGTATCCTATCATTTTGTCTTTTCGTACTATTCATGGGGTTCTCAAGGTAAGAATACTGAACCGGTTTGCCATTCCCTTCTCCAGTGGACCACATTAGGTGGGGGTTGGATGGTTGTGTGCAAGTTTTTCAGGAAGCCGGACCCCTTCCAGGGCCCAAAACTGGGCTCTTGTCTGACACTCAGAAATAAATTTTCCGAGGTGACACATGTGCTGAAAAAGCAAGAGCTTTTATTGGGAAAGGGCACCCGGGTGGAGAACAGTAGGGTAAGGGAACCCAGGAGAACAGCTCTGCCCTGTGGCTCACAGTCTTGGGTTTTTTGGTGATGGGATTAGTTTCTGGATTGTCTTTGGCCAATCATTCTAATTCAGAGTCTTTCCTGGTGGCACACCGATTGCTCAGCCAAGATGGATGTTAGCGAGAGGGATTCTGGGAAGTGGACAGCCATGTACTATCTCCTTTTGAGCTTTCCTTAACTCTTCTGGTTGGTGGTGGCTTATTAGTTCCGTATTCCTTATCAGGATCTCCTGTCATTAAACAACTCATGCAAATGGTTACTAAAGGGCCTGACCAGGGTGGGCGGTTTCAATCAGTGTGCTTCCCCTAACACAAGGACATTGTTGCAACAAAAATAGAAATGAGGTTTTTTTCCTCTCTGGATAATAAGGAGAATAAAGAGAACAGGCTAGAGAAGAAACAAAGTGATCTGAAAGACTTAATCACTCCTAGTTTTAACTGTTACTAATCTGTAGTGTGTATAACCAGATCTGTCCTTCACAAAGCTAACCTGTCACTCCCTGACACTAGGTCAATTACCTCCTGCATCTATCACCTCTAATTCTGCGTGAATTACATCCTGCCCCTGGTATACATATCCACCCCCTCTTTCCCGCCCCACATCGCCCTGTAGCATTTCAATAACACAGAGCCAAATGGACCCAATTACCAGATCAGTTCAGTTCAGTAGCTCGGTTGTGTCCGACTCTTTCCGACCCCATGAATTGCAGCGCGCCAGGCCTCCCTGTCCATCACCAACTCCCAGAGTTCACTCAGACTCACGTCCATCAAGTCAGTGATGCCATCCAGCCATCTCATCCTCTGTCATCCCCTTCTCCTCCTGCCCCCAGTCCCTCCCAGCATCAGAGTCTTTTCCAATGAGTCAACTCTTTGCATGAGGTGGCCAAAGAATTACCAGATAGCCAGACCCAATTACTGGGCTGGCTGACACCCGCTGTGACTGTTTTGAAATAATGGAAGAGGAAGACTACAAGACCATCACTACTTTGATCTTCATCACATGCCCTGGACAGGGGGCTCCGACTATAAGATCCCCTCTGGATCCCAGGGCAGAGGACACAGTTCTTGAGGTGCTAGCAGGCTCTGTTTTCCCCTTTGCATGGCAAAGATTAAAAGCCACTTTTATTTTTCTGCTAAAACTCTGTCTCCATATTTCTCTTTGGCATGGGTGCACAGAGAGCCAAGAATTTTGGCATCAACCCCTACTCAGGGTAGGGTCATGGGTGTTGACCAAGGGCCTGGAGCAGCTCGGACAACACAATGAGGAGCCTGAGATGGGCAGTTGGTTGGACACCTGCACTGAGCCTGTGGCCAAATAGGGAGGTGGTGAGCAGGGGGCCTGTGGCCAGGGAAGGTTCTCACTGTTTACAGGGAAGATGTGAACATGGGTCCAGATGCAGACTGCCTGCAGACACTGCTACGGAAATCCTGACCTTTCCTGAGGATACTGGGTGCGGGTGGGGGATTCAGGCAACAGGGCAGATCTGCTCTGGATGCTCTTGTAGGGAAGCGGGGCCACAGCAACAGGGGCTCTGCCTGCAAAACCCCAGAACCACTCACAGATCACTGCCTCCTGTACAGTGTCGCAAACCTCCACCCATAGTTATTCAGGTACTCTATCACATCTAATCCCTTGAATCTATTTGATTTAGGTCATACCTGAATGGTCCACTGATTTTCCCAAATTTCTTCAGTTTAAGTCTGAATTTTGCAATAAGGGGTTTAGTATCTGAGCCACAGTCAGCTCCTGGTCTTTTTTTTGTTGACTATATAGAGCTTCTCCATTTTTGGCTGCAAAGAATATAATCAATCTGATTTCGGTGTTGACCATCTGGTGATGTCCATGTGTAGAGTCTGCTCTTGTGTTGTTGGAAGAGGGTGTTTGCTATGACCAGTGCATTCTCTTGGCAAAACTCCATTAGTCTTTGCCCTGCTTCATTTTATACTCCGAGGGTAAATTTGCCTGTTACTTCAGGTATCTCTTGAGTTCCTACTTTTGCATTCCAGTCCTTTATAGTGAAAATGACATCTTTTCTGGGTGTTAGTCTGGGAACAATAAACTTGTTCCAAATCGGGAAAGGAGTATGTCAAGGCTGTCTCCCTGCTTATTTAACTTATATGCAGAGTACATTATGTGAAATGCCAGGATGGATGAAGCACAGGTTGGAATCAAGATTGCCAGGAGAAATACCAATAACCTCAGATAAACAGATGACACCACCCTTATGGCAGAATGTGAAAAAAGAACTAAAGTGCCTCTTGATCAAAGTGAAAGAGGAGAGTGAAAAAAGTTGGCTTAAAACTCAACATTCAGGAAACTAAGATTGTGGCATTCAGTCCCATCACTTCATGGCAAATAGATAGGGAAACAGTGACAGATGTTATTTTTGGGGGCTCCAAAAATCACTGCAGATGGTGACTGCAGCCATAAAATTAAAAGAAGCTTGTTCCTTGGAAGAAAAGTTATGACCAACCTAGACAGCGTATTAAGAAGCAGAGATATTATTTTGCTGACAAAGGTCCATATATTCAAAGCTATGGTTTTTCCAGTAGTCATGTATAGATGTGAGTGTTGGACTATAAAGAAAGCTGAGCACTGAAGAATTCATTCTTTTGAACTGTGGTGTTGGAGGAGACTTTTGAGAGTCCCTTGGATTGCAAGGAGATCAAACCAGTCAATCCTAAGGAAATCAGTCCTGAATATTCATTGGAAGGACTGATGCTGAAGTTGAAGTTCCAATAGTTTGGCCACCTGATGTGAAGAACTGAGTCATTGGGAAAGACCCTGATGCTGACAAAGATTGAAGGCAGGAGGAGAAGGAAGAGATGGTTGGATGGCTTCACCTACTCAATCGACATGAATTTGAGCAAGCTTCGGGAGCTGGTGATGGACAGGAAAGCCTGGTGTGCTGCAGTCCATGGGGTCACAAACTGACTGAACTGAACTCACAGATCAGCTTCAGAACCACTCCCAGCGTGGCAAGGAGAAGGGGTGGCCCACCTACCAGATGTGAAGGAAGGGGTGGGTTCTGCAGGGCCACCTCACCTCGGCACCTGCTGGGAGGCTCCAGGGCTCAGTATAGGCTAGGGTGCTCACAGCTGAGACAGATCACAGGGTGTAGTGGGGAGGCATGGGTGGGAGGGGCTCTGAGCTGGTCACTCATGACCCTTTATGCCCCTCCTCACTCAAGGGTGTCCAGGGTGTCTCTTCCCCCAGTGATGAAAGGCAGAACCCTGACATTCACCCCTACCCCTGCCTCCCCAGGGAAGTTCACTAAAGACTTGGCACTTGGCTTGGGGCTGGTCACATGTTGGTGTCTGCCCTCACCCTCCAAAATGCCAGTGCCCAGAAGGGGAGCCAGGGCTCACCATGAACCTCATGGTTGGTGCAAACAGCACAGGTGCAGAGGGCTGCCTCAATGGGAGGGAGGCTTTATATCAGGGCAGAGAGCTTCCCACCACTGCATGAGCTTCCTGGGGTAGTGGTGACAAATGACCATATACAGAGGCTGTAAACAACAGAATCCTATCCTTTCTCAGTCCTGGAGACCAGACAACTGAGATCAAGGTGTCCCAGTGCCACACTTCCTCCAGAAGCTCCAGGGAAGTGTCCTTCCTGCCTCTTCCCACTTCTGGGGCTCCAGGTGTCCTGGGCTTGTGACCAGATCTCTCTCATCTCTGCCTCCATTTTCACCTGGTGTCTCCTTTGTGTCTGTGTCTCTCAGAAGGATGCTGTCATCAATTTAGTGCCACCCTGATCCAGGATGACATAATCCCCAGATCCATAGCCAATTATACCTGCAAAGAGCTACTTTCAAATAAGGTTCCATTCACAGATCCTGGGGTCATGACATGGGCATAGTGTTTGGGAGCCCCCCATTCACCCCACTCTAGCACACAGATGCCAGCCTGCCTTCCTCAGGACAGCACTCATGCTGGTGATGTTCTGTCTTGCTGCACGGAGGCATCTTTTGTTTGTTACTGTAACTTAGTGGGGTTGGGTGGGGGGCCCTGCTGGCTGACCTCCTGGTCATTCCAGTGGCCACACTGTATGTGGGAGCATGGCCAGGGCTCCCTGTGTATACTCTACACTGACCACTCAGTGGTCAAGCGCCTGCACAGGCTGGACTGTTCCTTGAACAATTGCACCTTCTCAGATATCACGGTGCATGGCGTGTGGGCCTAGGCCATGATATGTGGACTTGCCTGAATGCTGGGAGCCTTCCTGCTGGCCCTGTAGCCTCCAGCCCCCGCCATAGACCCTCAAGTCCTGCTGTGGACACCGTCATGCAGTCGTGGACCCTTGCGCCTGCCATGGAGACCCCCATCCCATTGGCCCTGAAGAAGCTTGCTGGTAGGGGTGAGAACTTGGGTACGAAGAAGACAGGGCAGTGGCAAGCCTGGACTCCAGGCCTGCAGATCAAGCTGCTTCTGTCCTATCCAGGTCAGTGCTCACTAAGAAGTCTACAGAAGCTAAGTCATGGATCCATCTGCATGTAAAGAAAAACCTAGAGTTTAAGAGCCTGTCAGCAGAGTGGAGAAGACCAAGCAGAAGTCAGCCCAGCAGGAGCAGTAGCAGACAGAGAGCAGGAGTCTGTGCCCTCAAGAGTTGTGACAGGACTGGGGCATCTGGGGAGCAGCTTGGTGGCGTCTGTGAACAGACGCAGCCTCCTGGAGAGTGAGCCAGCCCTGTGTCCACAGCACATGGGGCCCTGGAGGCTCGCTTTGTGAGCATGTAACCAGTCTTGAGTTAAGACGGCCCACTTGGAGCTTTACACAGTGGGAGGTGGGAGGGGGATTCAGGATTGGGAGCTCATATACACCCGTGGTGGATTCATGGCAATGTATGGCAAAACCAATACAGTATTGTAAAGTAAAATAAAGTAAAAATAAAAATTTTAAAAAAGAAGACTTTCATGTTATTCCTAAAACTGAATCAATCAGCACTAGGACCCACCCAAGGGAATTTCTCATGAGCAGGGACCAGGCCTGGGAACTGAGGGAGCCGGCCTCTTGGTGATGCACAGGGGCTAGAATGCCTCATTCCTGGGAGGTCGTACAGACTCAGTTAACATCCACCCGGGGTCTCTTGTCCCTCTGGTTGATGGGCCCCAAGACCTTCCCTCCCTCCAAGCCCTTTTCTTGGAGGCTCCCAGAAGTCCCTGAAGCTGTTGTACTTGGGGTTAGTTATGGTGAAGGATGCAGAGTAAACTCAGTGAGGACAGAGGTGAGGAGCAGGGTCCAGCCTCCTCGGCTGTGGCAGCCCAGAGTACCACCTGAGTCCCAGGGTGCAGGGTTTACTGGGCTCTGTCACAGCAACATGGCATCACCACGTGCCGGACCTTGGCCTTCCAGCTCCTGTGGGTAACACAGGAAATGCTACCATGCACCATGCCATCAGCACAGACCAGCCTGGAGCGAGGTCCAAGGAAAAGGGCACACTTGTCAGACTGAAGGTGACCTCTGGAGCCAGGAGCAGAGGCCTGGCCTCTCTGTGGGCAGGTGGCCCCACACCATACAAGCCCTGGAGCACTGCCCATTCTGAGTGGTCAGCGTGGGTGTAAATGGCCCATGTGCCTCAGCCTGTCACCACTGACTACACTGCCCTGCTCTGCTCACAGAGTGAGGCCAACAGAGGGACAACAGGGTGGGAACAAAGCCAGGTCATGGTCAGACTGGGTGAGAAAGTGTCCCAGGAGTGAGAACCCGGCTGCCCTTATCTGTGAGCCAATAGCAGACATCCACCCTTATGGCAGAAAGCGAAGAGGAACTAAAGAGCCTCTTGATGAAACTGAAAGAGGAGAGTGAAAAAGTTGACTTAAAGCTCAACATTCAGAAAACTAAGATCATGGTATCTGGTCCCATCACTTCATGGCAAATAGATGCGGAAACAGTGGCAGACTTTATTTTCTTGGGCTCCAAAATCACTGCAGATAGTGACTTCAGCCATGAAATTAAAAGATGCTTGCCCCTGGGAAGAAAAGTTATGATCAACCTAGACTGCATATTAAAAAGCAGAGACATTACTTTGACAACAAAAGTCCATCTAGTCAAAGCTATAGTTTTTCCAGTAGTCATGTATGGATGTAAGAGTTGGGCTATAAAGAAAGCTGAGCACCAGAGAATTCACGGTTTGAACTGTGGTGTTGGAGGAGACTCTTGAGAGTCCCTTGGACTGCAAGGAGATCAAACAAATCCATTCTAAAGGAGATCAGTCCTGAACAGTCATTGGAAGGACTGATGCTGAAGCTGAAGCTCCAATAGTTCGGCCACCTGATGTGAAGAACTGACTCATTGGGAAAGACCCTGATGCTGGCAAAGATTGAAGGCAGGAGGAGAAGGGGACATCAGAGGATGAGATGGTTGGATGGCATCATCAACTCAATGGACATGAGTTTGAGTAAACTCTAGGTGTTTGTGATGGACAGGGAGGCCTGGCATGCTGCAGTCCATGGGGTTGCAAAGAGTTTGACAGAACTGAGCAACAGTCATGTCAACCCACATCTCCCATGGGGCCGAGTTTCCCAAGTCCTGGGGCAGGGTCATGCCTGTGTATACAGCAGGATGCACTGCAGTGCACGTAGAAGGTGTGACGTCTGCCCTTGCCATGGCAGTAGAGGCCTGGCAAGGGTGGAGCATCCCAACAGGACACAGGGCCGACTGTGAGAAGGGTGTTGGGGTGAAGCATTTAGGAGTATTTGGAGGCAACCCTCACCTCCAAATGTCAGCGCATGAATGAGGACACTGATCAATGGTGGGCAGGAAGGGGAGCCAAGGGAGGTTCCTGGGTCATCCCCGAGGCTGGATGAGGGGTGTGGAGGTGCGAGTGTCAGAGCTGGTCCCTGCTGGGCAGTACCGAGCCCCACACCCGTGGAAACCACCCGGTGTCCAGCTAGACCCCAGCCAGGAAGACCAGGGAAGCCCATCCACACTGCTGCAAACACTGATGTGAGGCATTCACTCGCCTCTTCACCTGGTACAGAAAAGGGCCAAATGAACTGGAAAGAGGGGATTGAGGCAGGAAGTGTGGGTGCTTGGAGCCTAGAGAGGAGGGTTTCCAAATAAGGGGGTGAGGCCGTGGGGAGCAGGAAAGGGGTGGGGGCGGAAGGGGGACAGTCAGTGAGTGCCTAGCACTGGAGCACGTCCACCCTCCCTCAGGCCGGCACCCTTTCCTGAAGGCAGGCTCTACCAACACAGAGGCCCCTGGAAGGGGATTGCTGTCTGGATGGTTTCCTGAGGCTGGATGTTTGTGGGGACACGGGCCAGTCTGGTGGCCCTGGTGAAGACAGCACTCTCTCTGAGGGAATGAGGTGGACACTCAGTCCCAGTCTGTGGGTGATTTAGTCCACTAGGGGTCACGTCTCTTCCTGGGCGTCCCTGGGGCTTTATCCTCACTCCATGGGGTACAGGAGGGCAGGGATGGATCCGTCCTGCTGCAGCTGTGCCTGGGCTCTCTGGGAGGACCACTCTGGCCCATAGATTCAAAGGCTTCAGTCACCACTGCTCTCTTGACACCCTCTTCCAAGGACGAGGTACAAGGACCTACCCTCTGAAACGGGGTGCCTGGGTTGGGGGGCTCATGGGTCACTTCTCAGATGACCACACTCAGGCCAGGAGGTGGGATGGGGGTAGACTGCAGGCAATTGCCATGGTCACTGCACCACTGTGGTGTCTTTCTCGGGCCTGAGATGCCCAGTGGATTGGGGGGGGCATTGGTAGCCATACCACAGGGAAGAGTGGAACAGGGGTCCTGGATCCCTCCTCCCTCCTCCAGGAAGAGGGGGTTACATCCAGAGGAAGGCAGCTAGTGACAGCCCTGGGTTTCCACAAGCACAGTACCCTGCCCCACACAGGCCAGGTTTGGGATTCCTGTGGCCCCGTCATCAGATGGGTGTGTGGGGGCATGTGGAAAGTGTAATAGGGGACACTACCCCTCAGGCTTGGAGCCCGAGACCCAGGTGTTGGGGGCCAGCTCCTCGTGTGGGTTCTGTGGTCAGTCAGTCCCAGGTCTCACCCTGCCCATCTCTGTCTCTGCCCTCACCTTGCCTTCTCCCCCATGAAAACTGCACCCCCTCACCCCCACTCTGCACAAGTCGGTGACCTCATCTCAACCTGGGCAGCTCTGCGGTGGCCCATCTGCACACAAAGCCCCATTCTGAGGTCCTGAGGAGTCTATCTTCCTGGGGCCTCTAGAGATGACAAATCCTGATGGTCAATGCAGCTTGTGGGGACATGGGGGGAGATGGGAGTTCCAAGGCTGGAATCCAGGAGCCTCATGGAGGAAGCAGTGTCCTGACTCTGGGAGGATGGGTGAATAGGCCACGGCAGAAGGGAGGCCAAGTGGGGACTACCCCTGCCCTCTGGGGAGTGAGCAGTCTCTAGAGGGCCAGGCAGAAGCTGGCCGGATGGGGAGGTCAGAGGTGAGTGGTCTGCTGTGCAACATGGGGCATCACGTAATGCCAACCATAACCCATAACCTATAACCGAGCCTGCACATAAGTCCCAGCCCTAATATTAACGCTCCAAACCACCAACACCAAGCCAAAGCTAATCAAATCACACAGTTCCATTCAGTTCAGTTGCTCAGTTGTGTCCGACTCTTTGCGACCCCATGAATCGCAGCACGCCAGGCCTCCCTGTCCATCACCAACTCCCGGAGCTCACTCAGACTCACCTCCATCGAGTCAGTGATGCCATCCAGCCATCTCATCCTCTGTCGTCCCCTTCTCCTCCTGCCTGCAATCCCTCGCAGCATCAGAGTCTTTTCCAATGAGTCAACTCTTCGCATGAGGTGGCCAAAATACTGGAGTTTCATCTTTAGCATCATTCCTTCCAAAGAAATCCCAGGGCTGATCTCCTTCAGAATGGACTGGTTGGATCTCCTTGCAGTCCAAGGGACTCTCAGGAGTCTTCTCCAACACCACAGTTCAAAAGCATCAATTCTTCGGCGCTCAGCCTTCACAGTCCAACTCTCACATCCATACACTACCACAGGAAAAACCATAGCCTTGATTAGACGGACCTTAGTCAGCAAAGTAATGTCTCTGCTTTTGAATATGCTATCTAGGTTGGTCATAACTTTTCTTCCAAGGAGTAAGGGTCTTTTAATTTCATGGCTGCTATCACCATCTGCAGTGATTTTGGATCCCCCCCAAAAAAGTCTGACACTGTTTCCACTGTTTCCCCATCTATTTCCCACATAGAAAATTGCAAATCAAAACTACAGTGAGGTATCATCTTACACCAGACAGAAAGGTCATCATCAAAAAGTCTACTTAAATGCTGGGGAAGGTGTGGAGAAAAGGGAACCTTCTTATGCTGCTGGCAGGAATGAAAACTGATACAACCTCTAGCGATTGTAGGAGATTCCTTAAAAAAAAAAACAACTAAGAACAAAACTATCATACAACCCAGCGATCCCACTACTTGGCATATACCCTGAGGAAACCATAATGGAAAAAGATACATGTACCCCAGTGTTCATTGCCACACTATTTACAATAGCTAGGACATGGATGGAACCTAGATGTCCATCAGCAGATGAAAGAATAAGAAAGTTGTGGTATACATACACAATGGAATATTACTCAGCTATAAAAAGGAACACATTTGAGTCAGTTCTAATGAGTTGGATGAACTAGATCCTATTGTACAGAGTGAAGTCAGAAAGAGAAAGACAAATACCACTTATTAATATATATATGTGGGAGAAGGAAATGGCAACCCACTCCAGTATTCTTGCCTGGAGAATCTCAGGGACAGTGGAGCCTGGTGGGCTGCTGTCTATGGGGTTGCACAGAGTCGGACACAACTGAAGCGACTTAGCAGCAGCAGCAGCAGCAGCATGTGGGATCTAGAAAGATGATACCAGTGATCCTACACACAAGTCAGCAAAGAATACAAAAGCATAAAGAACAGAGTTTTGGGCTCAGTGGGAGGAGAGGGTCGGTTGATTTGAAAGAATAACATTGAAACATATACAGTACCATGTGTAAAATAGATAACCAGTGGGAGTTTGATGTATGACACAGGGCACCAAAAGCCAGGGCTCTGTGACAACTTGGAGGGATGGAGTGCAGAGGGAGGTGGGAAAGGGTTCAGGAGGGAGGGGACACATGTATGCCTATGCCCAATTCATACTAATATATGGCAAAAACCATCACAATACTATAAAGTAATTATCTTCCAATTAAAATAAATAAAAATAAAAAACATCAAAATTGGTGAATTTTATATAGCATTTTTAATATTGAAGGTGGAAGGAAAAAAGGAACATTTTGGCATATTATACTTCATTATTTCAAGAAAGGTAAAACCTGAAGTGCAAAAAAAGCTTTGTACAGTGTATGGAGAAAGTGCTGTGACTGCTTCAATGTGTCCAAAGTGGTTTGTGAAGTTTCATGCTGGAGATTTCTCACTGGATGATGCTCCACAGTCGTGCGGACCTGTTGAAGGCAACAGTAATCAAATAGAGACATTAATTGAGAACAGTCAACATTATACCCCATGGGAAATAGGTGACAAACTCAAAATATCCAAATGAAGTGTTGGAAACTATTTCCACTAACTTGGTTATATTAATCACTTTGATGTTTGGGTTCCACATGAGTTAAGCTAAACAACAACAACAACAACAGACTTCTTGACCATGTTTCCACAGGCGATTCTCTTCTTAAACATAACAAAAACATCTCATTTTAAAAACAAATTGTGATGGGCAATGAAAAGTGAATACTGCACAAAAATATGGAATGGAAGAGACTGTGGAGCAAGTGAAATGAACCACCAACAACCACACCAAAGGCGGGTCTTCATCCAAAGAAGGTGATGTTGTGTAAATGGTGGAACTGGAAGGGAGTCTTCTATTATAAGCTCTCTCCAGAAAACTAAACGGTTAATTTCAACAAGTACTTTCAATTGGGCCAATTGAAAGAAGCACTCACATCATTCATCCCAAAACATGAATAATCTTCCATCGGGATAACCCAAGGCCGTATGTTTCTTTGATAATCAGGCAAAAACTATTACAGCTTGGCTGAGTGTTCTGATTCATCTGCCATATTCAGCAGACATTACACCTTCAGATTTCCATTTATTTTGGTCTTTACAAAATTCTCTTAATGGAAAAAAAATTCAATTCCATGGAAGACTGCGAAAGGCACCTGGAATAGTTCTTTGTGCAAAAAGATAAAAAAGTTTTGGGAAGACAGGATTATGAAGTTACCTGAAAAATCGCACAAGATAGTGGAACAAAACGATGAATAAAAGTTCTTGGTGAAAATGAAAAATGTGTCTTTTATTTTTACTTAAAAACCAAAGGAAATTTTTGACCAACCCAATAAAATTTTGTTTGTCATGGATACATCAATTTTTTTTACAAAGGAGAAGGGAATTTTCTGGTGCTCTATGTTTAGGACTTGTTGTTTTCACTGAGAGGGCCTGACTTCAATCCCTGGTTGAGGAACTGGATCCTGCAAGCCAAAAATTAAATAAATAAATAAATTTAAAAAGAAAAAATAATATCTTAAAAAAATAAGAGTGTAGTGACATAAAAAAGCAGATGTCACATGAAACTTGGAAGCGGTACAGGCTGAAAGGATAATATCTGCTGAAGTTTGACTGTCAAGTGGATCAGACAAATTGAGGAACTGGAGCTGAACAGCTGTAGTATACTACTGGAATGTTTATTTGTTTGTTTAGATAGGCTTTATTATTATTTTTTTTAAAGAAGTTTTGAGTTCACAGCAAAATTAAGCAGAGTATGGAGAGATACCATAATTCCCCTGCCTCTGTTATTCCCACGCCCATCCTACCATTCCCACCATCCCAACCTAGTTGCTCAAAGCCTCCTGCTCCCCACCTATCCTATCAACATTCTGTGTGTCAATTACTAGGGATGAATCTACTTGAACACATCATGGTCACCAGAGTCCAGCATCTATATTAGGCATCATTCCTAGTGTTGCACATTCTATGGGTTTTGACAAATTTATCTCACCATGAATGTATCACACTGTATAATTTCCTGTCTTAAAAATCCTCTGTGCTTGACCTACTTGTCATTCCCCCACCCCTCAACTAGGCCACAAACTCCTGGCTATGCAGTGAGCTTTTCACTCTTTTCATGGTTTGCCTTTTGGGGAATGTCCTAGGTAGTTGGTATCCTGAACTTTGCCACTTTTCCAGATTGGCTTCTTCCAATGAGTAATATGCACTGAAGGCCCCTCTACTTGTCTCCTGGTGACTCCATATCTCATGTCTTTTCAGCGCTGAAGAACATCCTGTTGCATGAATGGGGCCCAGTCTATGTGTCCATTCACCTCCCAAAGGACACCTTGGTTGCTTTCAAATTCCGCCAGTTATGAATAAAGCTGCCATAAATGTCCTATATAGATTTCTGTAAGGATTAGGTGTAAGCATTCAACTCATTTGGGTCCACTGATACTAAGCAGTTTGAGGGCTGGATCAAATGGTAAGAATGAGTTTCATTTTTGGAGTTTCTGAAGATGGCAGCTGACAGCATGTCAGCATACTGAGGAATTAGGAACAAGGTAGAATTCAATGACGTCAGCAAGAAAGATGTCACCAAGACAAAACCACACTTCCACCCTCTGAGGGTTGACAGCTTATCTTGAGAACCAAGTGGATACAAGACAGATGCACAGGAGAGAAGCATCCACATTTATTTCCCATGAGTTTTACGTGACCCAGGGCGCTCTGCTAAGGAAATGACGAAAGACCCAGAGAAGTGGCAAAACCTGAATGCTTTTCTGTTGGGTTGAACAAAGAGGGGTGGTTGTGAAAAAGGAAGTACATCATGTGGGGAGGCTAAGGAGGATGAGGATTATGTTCAACAAGGTCTGTTTGTACAGAATTCTCTTGTTCTCAACTCTCTGCCTCTGACAATCACAATGTCATTCTCCCTCCAGTGAATAAAGGACATATTCCATGGAGGTGAGGGTTGAAGTGTTCTCTTCTGCTTCCAGAAAGAAAGAGGGGAAGGCTCAGCACACCCTTCTTGCACTTGCTGTATTGATGGGATTGCTTTATTTTTGCTGTTTTTTAAAGTGTCTATGTGTATGTGTTAGTCACTCAGTCGTGTCTGACTCTTTGTGACTCCATGGACTGTGGCCTGCCGGGCTTCTCTGTTCACGGGATTCTCCAGGCAAGAATACTGGAGTGGATAGCCACCCCCGTCTCCAGGGGATCTTTCTGACCCAGGGATCAAACCTGGCTCTCCTGCATTGCAGGCAGATACTTTACTAACTGAACTAACTGGGAAGCCCCAAAGTGTCTGTAGCTCAAGACAATATTTTGGTTTCCTTTACATCTAAGTCCTTTACGTGGAGTTTGCTTGTGACAGGAGGAGGGACACCCTTTGCTGCCATGATGGGCTGGGCAGGCAGAGGAGGATAAAGTGGGTGCAGACCGGTATCTGCTCTTTTCTCATGTGCTAGAGAGATGATTCTGCTCTTGCTGGATTCTCTAATCTCTCCATGAACAATCTAGAAGATATCAGCTTAAAAGAGGAAGAAAAAAGGTCAGGAGAACATGGAGAAGATTGATGATAGATGTTGGGGTCTCTTAAGCAATGGTTTTGTGGAGGCACAGGCACAACCTCAGTCTCTGGACCACCATGTTGATGGTGGATTTGGGGTGTCAGTCATTTTTGAAGGTATGGTGCCACCACTGTGGCACTTTGGGTCATTGTATCCAGCTCACCTGAGCAAGGTTGTTGTGCTAATATGAGACAGGGCTCATCAGGAATGGCATCATGCCAGAGAAAGGGATGCAGCAGTGAGTCATTGAGCTGAAGTACTTCTGAGAGAGTGACTCTGAAGTGGCTGAGGTAGAAGGAGACCAGCTGGAGATTTGTTGGCTTGTTTGATGAGTATCAGGTTGGGTGTTTTTATCTAGATAAGGAAAAAGAACTCTTCAAGGGGAGGTATTTGTACAAAGGATCTGGCAGGATGGGAGAGTGTGGGTCAGTCTATGTGTCAAGAAATTCAGAGAATCTGGAGAGGCTCAGAGTCAGTTTTTCTCAGAAATAGGCAGAGAGAGGAGTTGGCTTCAGTTATCACAAAGCTAATTGACATCCCAGCAGGCATAACAGAAGGTTCCCAGAACAAACTGATTTGCAGGAGGCAGTATGCCTAGAGCCCTCCGCCCTCTGGCCTCAGCTCCCAGAGTGTATCTTTCACAGGAGAGATTTATTTCCTGCTTCCAAGGAGACAGACAGGAGATGGAACCCTTAACCTTACCCTTGAATTGTGCCCTTCATTGTGATGCTGGGGACGGGAGAAGGACTGGCCCCTGACTCTTTCAGGAAAATGCCTTCTAGTCTCCTGCCTGGAGATGGAAGAGGAGGGATCCCCATCCTCCTAGTCACACCAAACTGGAATGAATTCTTGTCAACCTGAGTTTTCAGCAGGAGAGAGGGAGTGTGTCAGGGAAAAGAGGGCGTGGCTCCAGATCTCCCTGTTTTTCAAAGATGTAGCTGACTTTTCAGATTGTTTCCTCATTTTTGTCTGCTCTTAAGTCAACTTCCAGGACCTGCAAATGTCTTTTTTTTTTTTTCACTAGCTTTGCCTGTTTACTAGGATATGGGTCAAAGTTGTTCTTGGTATGTTCACTATTTACTCACTTCAGAAGCCACATGGAGCCATCAGAGAAATCGTGAATTTCAGAAAAGTTATAGCTAATCAGACACCCAATGTTCATTATTCAAAATTATGTTTTTCCTGGAGCAAATATTTACTGGAACCACAAAGTAAATAATAAAAGGTAATACCTCTACACTATAACATTTAACATGGATTCATCTGAGCTTTATTTATTTACACACCTAGGTGAGCATCTGAACTGTTCCTTAGTGTGGGCAGCAAAAGTGTTCAATGAGCTCCCCCAAGGTGAGTGAGATGGGAGCATTATCTCTGCATTTAACACACACTAGGCTGAGTATTAGGCGTTTAGAGCTATTGTGACTTTTAATTATCTGAGTTATATGTATTACCAAACCAGGTTCGTTTTCCCCATAGTGCATGTGTGCTCAGACATGTTCGACTCTTTGTGATCCCGTGTAGTCCGACAGGCTGCCCTGTCAATGGGGTTTCCTAGGCAAGAACACTAGAGTGAGTTGCCATGCCCTCCTCCAGGGGATCTTCTCGACCCAGGGAAGAGGAGTTAGGATGTGTCCTGTGGATCAAGGGTAAGGGAGAAGAAGTAATGAAACACTAACCCTTGGGTGTTTGGTGTTTTTCCTGTCCCATTCCACTCTAATTGACAATCCATGCACAGGATTTTCCCTGAGGCTCTGCTTGTCTAAGGAACCAGAGTTGGACATGAAGAAATGCTTCTGCTTTGTGGCCACGTCCTATAACAGTAACTTTAAAACTAGTTCTCAAGGGCTCTTTCTATTCAAAAGGCCTGAGAGTCTGTAAATGACACCTGCCCTTCAAGTAACTTTGGTTCAGTTCAGTTCAGTTGCTCAGTTATGTCTGAGTCTTTGTGACCCCATGGACTGCAGCACGCCAGGCTTCCCTGTCCATCACCAACGCCTGGAGCTTGCTCAAACTCATGTCCATTGAGTTGGTGATGCCATTCAACCATTTCATCCTCTTTTGTCCCCTTCTCCTCCAGCCTTCAATCTTTCCCAGCATCAGGGTCTTTTCCAATGAGTCAGTTCTCGTCAGGTGGCCAAAGTATTGGAGCTTCAGCTTCAACATCAGTCCTTTCAGTGGATATTCAGGACTGATTTCCTTTAGGATTGACTGGTTTGATATCCTTGCAGTCCAAGGGTAATGTCCTTGGGAAAATCATCAAACAAGAATTCAAAACAGGGCCCAATTTCAAGAAGCCATTTTCAAGAGGAACATTGTACTCACATTGTCTGAAGTCCAAAAGCATTTGGAAACATAACCCACATGACTACCTCCTAAAACGAAGCCAATCAAACCCACAAAGATGAATCACTTCATATTGCTCAGAAAGACCAGCATCAAAAAGATCTACTAAAATTAAGTTCCCCAGAGGGCTTAGGAAAAAAGGAATGATCCTTCTTCCCTCTTTCTTGGGATGTAAATGGGTAGAGGAACTTTTAAAAACAAACAGCTAAGCATAGGAGAACCTTCACTTCTGTGAAGTGAAGATATCTCCTGCCATATTGATAAGCAAGAAATGTCACAGCCATCAGCAATTTCTGGTCTCCAAATGTGAATGAGGGCTCCTAAAACTGTGATCCAGCAGATGCTGCCATCTGCCATGGTGACTGCTGAGGAGCTGGGGGAACACAAGGAGCAAGGTGAACAAGGAAACAGAAATGGTCCCAGATAGCTGAAATAGTCCCAGATAGTGCAAAGAAAGGAATTACTTCAGGGAGCCCAGAGGCTTGCATCTTGCCAAAAGTAGAATGTCACACTCCTTAACTTGATACCTACTCTTTGATGTTCAGACCTCCTGTTGCCTTTGTTGCACTATTGCACATGGTCTGACTTCCCCTCCTACCTCCTTGCAGCAGTTTTCTCAGAACTACTGAGATGCTATGTTCCAGGCTCTGAGTCCTAAACATTCCAACAAAATAAAATAACTCTACTTTCAGGTTGTGACTACATATTTTAGAGGTTGACACTTCTGATTTGGCGATCCCACTCTCCCACTCCTGGGTTTAGATCCAGAGATCAGAATTAGACATATGCACCCCTGTTTTCAGAGCAGCATGATTTCCAAGATCCAAGAAATCAGAATCAAAACAATTGTACAAAACCAGAAATTGAAGTCTAAGAGGTACACCTCCCCACCAGAATCATGCTAAATCATTTTTTTGTTCTTCAGTCACTCAGTCATGTTTGACTGGTTGCAACCCCATGGATTGTAGCACTCCAGGCCTCCCTGTCCTTCACCATCTCGCAGAGCTTGCTCAAATTCATATCCATTGAGTTAGTGATGCCATCCAACCATCTCATCCTCTGTCATCCTCTTCTCCTCCTGCCTTCAATCTTTCTCAGAATCAAAGTCTTTTGTAATGAGTCAGCTCTTTGCACCAGGTGGACAAAGTATTGGAGCTTCAGCTTCAGCATCAGTCCTTCCAATGAATATTCAAGACTGATTTTCTTTAGGATTGACTGGTTTGATCTCCTTGCAGTACAGGGGACTCTTAAGAGTTTTATCCAACATGACAGTTCAAAAGCATCAGTTCTTTGGTGTTCAGCCTTCTTTATGGTCCAACTCTCACATCCATTCATGACTACTGGAAAAACCATAGCTTTGACTAGATGGGCCTTTGTTGGCAAAGTAATGTCTCTGCCTTTTAATATGCTGTATAGGTTAAGACGAGGTGGCAAGAATACACAGAACTGTACAAAAAAGATCTTCCTGCCCTGGATAATCACGATGGTGTGATCAATCATCTGGAGCCAGACATCCTGGAATGCGAAGTCAAGTGGGCCTTAGAAAGCATCACTACGAACAAAGCTAGTGGAAGTGATGGAATTCCAGTTGAGCTATTTCAAATCCTGAAAGATGATGCTTTGAAAGTGCTGCACTCAATATGCCAGCAAATTTGGAAAACTCAGCAGTGGCCACAGGACTGGAAAAAGTCAGTTTTCATTTCAATCCCAAAGAAAGGCAATGCCAAAGAATGCTCAAACTACCACACAATTGCACTCATCTCACACACTAGTAAAGTAATGCTCAAAATTCTTGAAGCTAGGCTTCAACAGTATGTGAACTTCCAGATGTTCAAGCTGGTTTTAGAAAAGGCAGAGGAATGAGAGATCAAATTGCCAACATCCGCTGGATCATGGAAAAAGCAAGAGAGTTCCAGAAAACATCTATTTCTGCTTTATTGACTATGCTAACGCTTTTGACTGTGTGGATCACAATAAATGTGGAAAATTCTGAGAGGAATACCAGACCACCTGACCTGCCTTTTGAGAAACCGTATGCAGGTCAGGAAGCAACAGTTAGAACTGGACATGGAACAATAGACTGGTTCTAAATAGGAAAAGGAGTACGTCAAGGCAGTATATTGTCACCCTGTTTATTTAACTTATATGCAGAGTACATCATGAGAAACGCTGGACTGGAAGAAACACAAGCTGGAATCGAGATTGCTGGGAGAAATATCAATAACCTCAGATATGCAGATGACACCACCCTCATGTCAGAAAGTGAAGAGGAACTAAAAAGCCTCTTGATGAAAGTGAAAGAGGAGAGTGAAAAAGTTGGCTTAAAGCTCATCATTCAGAAAACGAAGATCATGGCATCCGGTCCCATCACTTCATGGGAAATGGATGGGGAAACAGTGGAAACAGTGTCAGACTTTATTTTTGGGGGCTGCAGAATCACTGCAGATGATGACTGTAGCCATGAAATTAAAAGACACTTACTCTTTGGAAGAAAAGTTATGACCAACCTAGATAGTATATTCAAAAGCAGAGACATTACTTTGCCGACTAAGGTCCATCTAGTCAAGGCTATGGTTTTTCCAGTAGTCATGTATGGATGTGAGAGTTGGACTGTGAAGAAAGCTGAGCACTGAAGAATTGATGCTTTTGAACTGTGGTGTTGGAGAAGACTCTTGAGAGTCTCTTGGACTGCAAGGAGATCCAACCAGTCCATTCTGAAGGAGATCAGCCCTGGGATTTCTTTGGAAGGAATGATGCTAAAGCTGAAACTCCAGTACTTTGGCCACTTCATGCGAAGAGTTGACTCATTGGCAAAGACTCTGATGCTGAGAGGGATTGTGGGCAGGAGGAGAAGGGGGCGGCCGAGGATGAGATGGCTGGATGGCATCACTGACTCGATGGACATGAGTCTGAGTGAACTCTGGGAGATGGTGATGGACAGGGAGGCCTGGCGTGCTGTGATTCATGGGGTCGCAAAGAGTCAGACACGACAGAGCAAATGAACTGAACTGAACTGACAGGTTGGTCATAATTTTTCTTCCGAGGAGCAACCGCATTTTAATTTCATAGCTGCAGTCACCATCTGCAGTGATTTTTGAGCCCAAGAAGATAAGGTCTCTCACTGTTTCCACTGTTTCCCCATCTAGTTGCCATGAAGTGATGGGGCCGGATGCCATGATCTTAGTTTTCTGAATGTTGAGTTTTAAACCACCTTTCTCACTCTCCTCTTTCACTTTCATCAAGAGGTTCTTTAGTTCCTCTTTGCTTCTACCATAAGGTTGTTGTCATCTGCATATCTGAGGTTATGGCTATTTCTCCTGGCAATCTTGATTCCAGCTTGTGCTTCATCCAGCCCAGAATTTCACATGATGCACATTGCACTTAAGTTAAATAAGCAAGGTGACAATATACATCCTTGTTGTACTCCTTTCCCAATTTGGAACCAGTCCATTGTTCCATGTTCAGTTCTAACTGTTTCTTTTTGACCTGCATACAGATTTCTCAGGTGGCAGGTAAAGTGGTCTGATATTCCCATCTCTTGAAGAATTTTCCAGTTTGTCGTGATTCAGTGAAGTGAACCAATGAAGTGAATTCAATGAAGTGAATTTAGTGTAGTCAATGGAGCAGAAGTAGATGTTTTTTCTGGAATTCTCTTGATTTTCCAATGATACAGTGGATGTTGGCAATTTGATCTCTGATTCCTCTGCCTTTTCTAAATCTAGCTTGAATATCTGGAAGTTCAAGTTCTTGAAGAGATCTCTAGTCTTTCCCATTCTATTGTTTTCCTTTATTTCTTTGCGTTGATCACTGATGAAAGCTTTTTTGTCTCTCCTTGATATTCTTTGGAACTCTACATTCAGATGGGTATATCATTCCTTTTCTCCTTTGCCTTAGCTTCTCTTCTTTTCTCAGCTATTTGTAAGGCCTCCTAAGACAAGCATTTTGCCTTTTTGCATTTCTTTTTCTTGGGGATGGTCTTGATCACTGCCTCCTGTATAATGCTGTGCACCTCTGTCCACAGTTCTTCTGTTTATCAGATCTAATCTCTTGAATCTATATGCCACTTCCACTGTATAATCATAAGGGACTTGATTTAGGTCATACCTGAATGGCCTATTGGTTTTCCATATTTTCTTCAATTTAAGTCTGAATTTGGCAATAAGGAGTTCATGATCTGAGCCGCAATCAGCTCCTGGCCTTGTTTTTTGCTGACTGTATAGAGCTTCTCCATCTTTGGCTGCAAAGAATATAATATGATTTTGGTATTGACCATCTGGTGATGTCTGTGTGTAGAGTCATCTCTTGTGTTGCTGCAAGAGGGTTTTGTATTCTCTTGGCAAAACTCTGTTAGTCTTTGCCCTGCTTAATTTTTCACTCCAAGGTCAAACTTGCCTGTTACTCCAGGTATCTCTTGACTTCCTACTTTTGCATTTATAGTCCCCTATTTTGAAAAGGACATTTTGCTATTGTTGTTAGTTCTAGAAGGTCTTGTATGTCTCCATAGAACTGTTCAATGTCAGTTTCTTCAGCATTAGTGGTTGGGACATAGACTGGGATTACTGTGATATTGAATGGTTTGCCTGTGCACAAAGAAAGAGAGATGATTTTGTGTTTTTGAGATTGTATCAAAGTACTTCATGTCAGACTCTTTTGTAGACTATGAAGGCTACTCCATTTCTTCCGGTGCATTCTTGCCCATGGTAGTAGATATAACGGTCATCTGAATTAAATTTTCCCATTCCAGTCCATTTTAGTTCACTGATTCCTAAAATGTGGATGTTCATTCTTGCCATCTCCTTGACCACTTCCAATTTACCTTGATTAATGGACCTAAGATTCCAGATTCCTATGCAATATTGTTCTTTCCAGCATATGAACCAGAGATCAAATTGACAATATCCACTGGATCATAGAAAAAGCAAGAGAATTCCATAAAAACATATACTTCTGCTTCATTGACTATACTAAAGCCTTTGACTGTGTGGATCATAACAAACTGGAAAATTCTTCAAGAGATGGGAATACCAGACCACCTGACCTGCCTCCTGAGAAGTCTGTATGCAGGTCAAGAAGAAACAGAACCAGACTTGGAAGAACAGACTGGGTCCAAATTGGGAAAGGAGTATGTCAATGCTGTATATTGTCACCCTGCTTGTTTAAGTCATATGCAGAGTTCAGTTCAGTTGAATTCAATCACTCAGTCATGTCCGACTCTTTGCGATCCCATGGACTGCAGCATTAGGAATGTGGGCTGGATGAAACAGAAACTGGAATCAAGATTTCCAGGAGAAATATCAATAACTTCAGATATGCAGATGACACCATCCTTGTGGCAGAAAGTGAAGAGGAGCTAACGAGACTCTTGATGAAAGTTAAGGAGGAGAGTGAAAAAAGCTGGCTTGACACTCAACATTCAAAAAACTAAGATCATGACATCTGGTACCATGCCTTCATAGCAAATAGATGGGTAAATAATGGAAACAGTGAGAGACTTTATTTTATTGGGCTCCAAAATGACTGCAGATGGTGACTGCAGCCACGAAATTAAAAGACGCTTGCTCTTTGGAAGAAAAGCTATGACAAAAGTCAACAGCAAATTAATAAGCAGAAACATTACTTTGATGATGGAGATCCATCTAGTCAAAGCTATGGTTTTTCCAGTAGTCATGTATGTATGTGAGAGTTGGCCCATAAAGAAAGCTGAGCGCCAAAGTATTGATGCTTTTGAACTGTGATTTGGAGAAGACTCTTGAGAGTCCCTTGGAGTGCAAGGAGATCCAACCTGTCTATCCTACAGTTCTGAATATTCATTGGAAGGACTGATGCTGAAGCTGAAATTCCAATACTTTAGCCACCTGATGTGAAGAACTGACTCATTTGAAAAGACCCTGATATTGGGAAAGATTTAAGGCAGGAGGAGAAGGGGACATCAGAGGTGATGTCGTGGTTGGATGATATCACCAACTCAATGGACATGAGTTTGAGCAAGCTTGGAATTAGTGATGGACAGGGAAGCCTGGCATGCTGCAGTCCATGAGGTCACAAAGAGTTGGGCACAACTGAGAGACTGAACTGAACTTAATAGACACTGATGAAAGAAACCAAATGATCACTGATGAAAGAAATAAAAGATCACATTGACACATGAAGAGATATTCCATGTTTCTGGGTTGGAAGAATCAATTTTGTAAAAATGATTATACTATCAAAGATAATCTACAGATTCAAAGTGATCCTTATCAAATTACCAATGGAATTTTTCACAGACTTAGAACAAGAAAATTTCACAATTCATATGAAAGTGCAAAAGACCCTGAATAGCCAACAGAATCTTGACAAAGAAGAATGGAGTTGGAGGGATCAACCTTTCTGGCTTCAGACTATATACAAAGCTACAGTCGTCAGATACTATGGTACCAGCACAAAAATAGAGATATAGACCAGTGGAACAAGACAGAAAGCCCAGAGACAACCCCACATACTTATTTTTGATGAAGAAGGCAAGAGTTTACAACAGGTCTAAGATAGACTCCTCAGTAAGTGGTGCTGGGAAAACTGGATAGCTATGTGTAAAAGAATGAAATTAGAACACTTAACACCTTACTCAAAGATAAACTAAAAAATGGATTAAAGACCTAAATGTAAGACCAGAAACTATAAAACTCTTAGAGGACAACATAGGCAAAACACTTGATGACATAAATCACAACATCCTCTATGACCCAGCTCCTAGAGTAATGGAAATAAAAACAAAAACAAGTGGGATCTAATTAAACTTAACGCTAATGGACAGCAAGGAAACCATAAACATGGTGTAATGACAACCCTTAGAATGGGAGAAAATAATAGCAAATGAAACAGCTGACAAAGAATTAATTTTCAAAATATACAAGCAGCTCATACAACTCAATACCAGAAAAACAAACAACCCAATTAAAAAGTAGGTAGATGACCTAAACAGAAATTTCTCCAAAAAGACATACAGATGGCTGACAAACACATGAAAAGATTATCAACATCGCTCATTATTAGAAAAATGCAAATCAAAACTACAGTGAGATATCCCCTCACACCAGTCAGAAGGGTCATCAAAATGTCTAGAAACAATAAATCCTGGAGAGGGTGTGGAGAAAAGGGAATGCTCTTGCACTGTTGGTGGAAATGTAAATTGGTACAGCCAATATGGAAGACGGTATGGAAATTCCCTAAAAAGCTAGGAATAAAACCACTATATGACCCAGCAATTCCATTCCTAGGCATATAGCATGAGGAAACCTAAGTTGAAAAAGACACAAGTACCCTAGTGTTCATTGCAGCACTATCTACAATAGCTAGAACATGGAAGCAACCTAGAAGTCCATGGACAAATGATGGATAAAGAAGTTGTGGTAAGTATATACAATGGAATATTACTCAGCCATAAAAAGGAAAGCACTTGAGTCAGTTCTAATGAGGTGGATGAACCTAGATCTGATTATACAGAGTGAAGTAAGTCAGAAAGAGAAAAACAAATATTGTAACTAATGCATATATATGGAATCTAAAAGAATGGTAGCAAATTATTTGCAGGGCAGAAATAGAGACAGACACAGAGAACAGATTGATAAACATGGGGAGGGGGAAGAAAGAGAGGGTGGGTTGTATGGAGAGAGTAACATGGAAACTTACATTACCAAGTGTAAAATTGATAGCCAATGGGAATTTACTGTGTGACTCAGGAAACTCAAACTGGGGCTTGCTAACAACCTAGAGGGGTAGGTAGGGAGATGGGAGGGAAGTTCAAGAGGGAGGGGACATTATATATATATATATATATATATATATATATATATATACATATATATATATATATATATACACACATACATACACCTATGGCTGATTCAGGAGAAGGCAACGGCACCCCACTCCAGTACTCTTGCCTGGAAAATCCCATGGACGGAGGAGCCTGGTAGGCTGCAGTCCATGGGGTCGTGAAGAGTCAGACATGACTGAACGACTTCACTTTCATTTTTTTCTTTCATGCACTGGAGAAGGAAATGGCAACCCACTCCAGTGTTCTTGCCTGGAGAATCCCAGGGATGGGGGAGGCTGGTGGGCTGCCGTCTATGGGTCGCACAGAGTCGGACATGACTGAAGTGACTTATCAGCAGCATAGCTAATTCATGTTGATGTTTGGCAGAAACCAACACAATTCTGTAAATCAATTGTTTATCCTTCAACTGATAAATAAATAAATTTAAAATTTAAAATAAAAAGATTCTTTCATGCCTCTTTGCTTTCTGCCATTAAATTGTTATCATCTGCATATCTGAAGTTGTTGATGTTTCTCCTGCCTATCTTGATTTCTGTTTGTAACTCATCCAGCCTGATATTTGTCATGATGTGTTCAGCATATAGGTTAAATAAACAGAGTGACAGCAGAGAGCCCTATTGTACTCCTTTCTCAAGCCTGAACCAATCAGTTGTCCCATTCAGGGTTCTAACTGTTGCTTCTTGACCCTCGTACAGGTTTCTCAGGAGACAGGTAAGATGGTCTGGTATCCCCATCTCTTTAAGAACTTTCCACAGTTTGTTATGATACCCACAGTCAAAAGGCTTTAGTGTAGTCAATGAAACAGAGGTAGATGTTTTCCCGAAATTTCCTTGCTTTCTTTACAATTCAGTGAATGTTGGAAATTTTAGGTATTTACTCAACATAAATATCTAAAACATATATAAAAGAATTTTGCTTTAAAACTGTATAATCATGGTCTCTTGGGGAAAAGGACTGGAATTTCTAATCACAAATGTCACAGTAAATCCCTTAAAGATGATTAAATATTGTAAGTCATAACATTTCACTATGTTAAGGCTCACGTGTAGAAATTAATCATGTTATATATACACACATTTATGTATATAAATATATATTGTATTGTATATATATTGTGTGTATATATACATACATTATACATATATACAATACATACATACATACATATATACACACATACATATATACACATACATACATATATACATACATACATATATACATACATATATACAATATATATACATATATTGTATATATATACATTATATATGTAATATATAGTATACATTATGTATATATATATTGTATATATATTTATGTGTATATATATATAGTATATATATATTTATGTATATATATATATATATATATATTTTTTTTTAGTAGTGATCACCACCACATGGCACCAGATAATGATACAGGGAGTTCACAATTTCTTCTGGGATTTTCAGAAGAATTAGAAGTGCAGCCCTTCATATTTGGTCTTTTATTCTCCATGTACCTGATGGATGTTTTTGGAAACCTGATTATCATCCTGGCTGTCATCTCAGACTGCCACCTGCATACACCCAAGGTCTTCTTCCTCTCCAACTTGTCCTTTGTAGATATCTGTTTCACTTCTACTACTATCCCAAAGATGCTGCGGAACATCCAGACCCAGAGCAAAGTCATTTCCTATGAAGGTTGCATCACTCAAATATATTTTCACATACTTTTTGTAGAGTTGGACAATTTAATCCTTACTGTGATGTCCTATGACTGCTTTGAAGCCATCTGCTAACTCCTGCATTACATAGTCATCATGAACCCTCTTCTCTCTGGACTGCCCATTCTGGTGTCCTGGATGCTAAGTGCCCTGAATTCCTTGTTACAAAACCTACTGGTACTGAGGTTGTCCTTCTGCATAGTCTTGGAAATCCCCCACTATTTCTGTGATTTCAAAGAGGTAATCCAACTTGCCTGTTCTGATGCCTTTCTTAATAACATTGTGATGTATTTTGCAGTTGGACTAATTGGTGGTATCCCTCTGGCTGGTATATGCTTTTCATACTCTAAGATAGTTTCTTTTGTTTTTAACTTAATTTATTTTAATTGGAGGATAGTTACTTTACAATATCAAGATGGTTTTTGTCATACATCGACATGAATCAGCCATGGGTGCACGTGTCCTCCCATCCTGAATCTACATCCCACCTCCCTCCCCATTCCATTTCTCTGAATTGTCCCAGAGCACCAGCTTTGAGTGCCCTGCTTCATTCATTAAACTTGCGCTGGTCGTCTATTTTCCATATGGTAATATACGTTTCAATGTTATTCTCTCAAATCATCCCACCCTCGCCTTCTCCCACATAGTCCAAAAGTCTATTCTTTACATCTGTGTCTTTTTTGCTGCCTTGCATAGTAGCTCAGATGGTAAAGTGTCTGCCTACAATGTGGGAGATCCGGTTTTGATCCCTGGGTTGCGAAGATCCCCTGGAGAAGGAAATGGCAATGCACTCCAGTACTCTTGCCTGGAAAATCCCATGGACCGAGGAATCTGGTAGGCTACAGTCCATGGGGTCGCAGAGTCAGACACGACTGAATGACTTCACTTCAGTTCATACAGAATCATCATTACTGTCTTTCTAAATTCTGTGTATTAATATACCGTATTGGTGTTTCTCTTTCTGACTTACATCACTCTGTGTAATAGGTTCCAGTTTCATCCATCTCATTAGAACTGACTCAAATTCATTCTTTTTTATAGCTGAGTAATATTCTTTTATGTACATATACCACAATTTCCTTATCCATTCATCTGCCAATGGACATCTAAACTGCTTCCATGTCCTAGCTATTGTAAATAGTGCTGGAATGAATACTGGGGTGCATGTGTCCTTTCAGTTCTGGTTTCCTTGGTGTACATGCCCAGCAATGGGATTTCTGGGTCGTATGGCAGTTCTATTTCAAGTTTTTAAAGGAATCTCCACACTGTTCTCCATAGTGGCTGCACTAGTTTGCATTCCCACCAGCCATATAAGAGGGTTTCCTTTTCTCCTCACCCTCTCCAGCACTTATTGTTTGTATACTTGAAAAAAATTTTTTTTACAGTTTTCTTTTTTAAAAATTAATTTATTTTTTATTGAAGGATAATTCCTTTACAGAATTATGTTGTTTTCTGTCAAACCTCAGCATGAATCAGTCATAGTTATATATTGTCTGTAGACTTTTTGATGGTGGCCATTCTGACTGTTGTGAGATGATACCTCATTGTGGTTTTGATTTGCATTTTTCGGATGAGTGATGTTGAGCATCTTTTCATGTGTTTACTAGCCAGCTCTATGTCTTCTTTGGAGAAATATCTGTTTAGTTCTTTGGCCCACTCTTTGATTCAGTTGTTCATTTTTCTGGTATTGAGCTGCATGAGCTGCTTTTATATTTTGGAGATTAATTCTTTGTCAGTTGTTTCATGTGCTATTATTTTCTTCCATTTCTGAGGGTTGTCTTTTCACCATGCTTGTAGTTTCCTTCATTGTGTAGAAGGTTTTAAGTTTGATTAGGTCCCATTTGTTTACTTTTGTTTTTATTTCTATTATTCTGGGGGGGGTGGGTCTGAGAGGGTCTTGCTGTGAGATAGTTTCTTCCATTTGTGTAATCACAGCAGCTCAGGGGACGTATAAAGCGTTTTCCACCTGTGTATCTCACCTCTCAATTGTCTCCTTATTTTATTTCTCTGGCTTAAGAGTGTGCCTTAGCTCTGCTGCTCCCCATAGGTCCCACTCAAGTGCGACAGCCTTGGTGACGTACAGTGGCCACACCTATGCTGAACCCTGTCGTCTATAGTCTGAGAAATAGAGACACAGGGCAAACTCTGAAAAGATTCATTGGGATGTCAGCTATAAAAGGGCCACTTGTTCTGGGATGAAAGAAGTGTTGGTTATTGCAGTGCTCAAAATATTAGAGGTAGAAATTGTGATTCTTGATCAGAATCTGGCAAGAACGCTTGCTCTTTATTACTTGCTTGTTCCATTTCTTTGGTTTCACCTTCTTCATACAATTTAAATAACTCACTTCATTAAGCTTTCTTTTTGGTCTTATATATGGACAGTTTTCCATTTTTTCCTATTCTTCTGATTTCCCTAAGTTTTTCCAAAATGAATGAGAAATATTTGGAAATTTCTATTTATTTCATAGGAAAAGTTGTATTTCTTACATTTTTTTCTTGTGACATCTATATTCCCAAGTACGTTTTTATAGCTTCTGTAAAAATTATCTATAGACTTCAACTGCCGCGTAAACTCTGAAACCAACCAACATTTTCACTTTGGGTCTGTAATTTTTTCCTACATCATCACCTTAACTGTTCTTCCTGATAATATCAAGTTTATTAATTCTACTGAGTTTTACAACTGGTCTCCTGGTCTTATATATTTATTTGGCCTGAGTATCCAATATCTATCATAGTCACCTATAAAAAATGATCATCAAATGTGTATCTCCTGTAGAATCTATAATGAACGGTAAATGTGAATAAGTAGATTGACCTAATTGTCTTATTGTCAGAGATGAACTTAAATATGTGGTGTTTTAAACTTCACATTTCATTACTGTGTAAAAATTTATTTCCATCCATACATCTACTCATGGAGGAAAGTAAAACTGGTGTCCAAGTGTGAGGGCTTTTGTGTATTGGGGTGAATGATTGGTTGGTGTATTGTGTGTGTGTGTGTTTTATTGATCACTCCTTTATTGCTTCAAAAATTCCCATTCTGCCTACAGTTTTGACTATACTATTGCTCTGAACAAAGGACTTTCTCTTCTAAATTTTGTCATAGCCACTAAAGAATTAAACATAGTAAATGAACAATATCAAGGTAAAAGCTTGCATAACTCCTTCATGCTCAGGAATTTTCAATCTTCATGATCAAAGTCTGACTCATGAGAAAGCTTAAATTTCTACCCAATCACATGATTTCAGTATCACCATTTATTTCTACACAACATGCTTGTTCTTTCAACCTCTCCAAGTTTCTTTCAGCTGAATGATAGTCTAGTTATCTGAAATAAATTTAAATAATAATTGAATATAGCCTCTAAATCAAAACATATAGCAAAAATAAAAAGTAGTAGATCATTACATCTGCTCTCTTTGCTTTTTGCTTTGACTTTTATATCAGTTAGCTATTGCTGCATAACAAACTGTCCTAAATTATGTGGTTTATTACAGTGCCTTTATTATCAAATGGGATTATATGGAGTTGTTCTGATCAATTTTCAGATTCTCATGAGTCCATACAGGTGTGAGTCTCTACATTGGGTACATTACATGTTATCCTTTCACCTCAATGTGTTAAACACTACACCAATTTGCTTACCTCACACTAATAAATTAAAAAACAGTATACTTTCAAAAACGTCCCAGGGGATAAAGCACTGCATCTATATCTATATTAGATATTGGTTATATTCTACACATATCACTTTGATTCTTTCATCTTATTAGTTTTCTCAGCCCAACTACAAACAGCCAGCCCTTGGAGTTCTTTGTCCAAGAGCTTTATCTGACAAACGGCTTTGTCTGGTCAGCCTCTGCTAACTTATTTAGTAGTTGCAGCAAAATAATACCCACTGAAATATATTTCTTCTCTTACACAAAATCACACCTTACCTAAAGTAATTCATCAAGATTTTACATCAAACATCGTCTGCTTCTATGGAGGTCTTTTCCAAGCAAGTTTTTTTCTCACATTCTTGCCTCTTGTTGGAGGCTTCTGGTTTTCTTTAGGTGTCAAGCTAATTGGTTGCTCTGGAGTCTGCATCCCATGAGGTGATGCAGCTCCACTTTTTGACCCATGATTTTGAGAGGGTAACAGGCAGGAAGTCCAGGGGTCTCCAAACGGAGGAAATTGCCTACAAGTGTCAGACATCTTTATCACTTTTAAGTGGCAGGAGGAAACAAACTAGGGATATTTTTTCCTTCTCTATTCAAGTTTAAAAGGAGGTTTCTCTTAAAATACCCTGTTGCCATAATGACACCTGGTTTCACCTGAAGTTAACTATTCTCAAACCTAGAGATAACCAATCCCTTTTTCTTATGGAAATGTTTATATTGAGCTATGCTAATGTACTATGCATTTACCCCAAACTCTGTCTTCAAGTTGGTTCCGCCTTTTGGCTCAGAACCTACTTGACAAACCAGTATGTTATACTCAGATATTGTTCCTCTAATCTATGTAAATGAAACTATTTGTATGGTGATCTGCCCTTCTTCAAGATTCAAGTTAATAATTTTATGGCCCAGGATGAACAATTTGGTGCCAAGATTATCCCAAAATGCATCTTATGGGTGAGGGGCCTGGTGCCATTCTGAGTTTAAAGACATTCCTTTCTTTCATTAACAGACCGCTAGTGACTATATAACATCCAGCTGAAGACTAGCAGGGGGGTACTCATTCTGCCCCCTTCTGATGCCTATGTCGAAGCTTTCTCTATCTCCTTTATACTTTAATAAACTTTATTACACAAAAGCTCTGAGTGATCAAGCCTTGTCTCTGGCCCCGGATTGAATTCTTCTCCTCCAGGGGCCAAGAATCCTGGCATCGTGATTCAACAACAACATTTCAATTTCACACACAGAGGAAAGTTAGAGCATATGAGCGAGAGCCCAGCTTCCTCAGCTGTGTAGAAGACCTAGTTCTTTTATGCTAACTGAGAAAACTGATGTGAGCTCCATCACAAGCAGGGGAGGAGAGGGACTGAATGAACAGTAGTCAAGATTCTCAGAGGGCATCAAAAGTAAGTAGATTCTATATTACAAACTCTGTCAGGAAGCCCAGCAATGAGTCCCTAAGAGCCCTCACCTCTGGATCACTCTGACAAGGCTACAGACATCATGAAGAGTCAATGCACTTCATCTACAACTCCACCACACCCTAACACACACATAATGGAGGGCTCTCTAGGCGCCCTGGGGGCATCAAAAATGAGCCTTTGCAGAAGGCTGATGAGCATGTGCAGAAATCAAACCAGGATCTACTAGGATGGGACAAAACCCACAAAAGTTTCAATGTATATCATCATCCTTGAGAAAGCAAACAGAAGTATGTTGACAGCTTGACTGACTTTGCAGGACCAGAGAAAGTATACAGTCATGAGAAAAACCTCCAACCAAAATAAGAGGAAAAAAGAAGTGTGGAGCAGGAATACCCATAGAAAACTGACAGTATATCAGAATCTCTAACAGGGCTGAGTGAAGGTCTTTCTCTCCGGAGCAGTCATCAAAGACTGGAGGAAGTAAATGCTTCTTCATCTATGAACACAGCAATACAAAATTTAAAGTATCATATAAAATCATGGAAATATGTACAGAAATGGATCAGAAAATTCCAAAAAAGAAAAGTCCAGGGCTACATCGTTGCACCAGTGAATTCTATGAAACATTTTAAAAAGTTAATGTTGAGCCTTCTCAAACTTTTACAAACAATTGCAGAGGAGTGAGAAGTTTCCAATTCATTTTTTGATGCCAGCATTATTTTGATATTAAAGACTGACAAAGAGGCTACTTGAAAAGAAAACTAAGCAATTCACTGTAATTTATTTTTAGTTCCCTCAAGATACTGAGGAGGCTTCCATGTGCTTATTTGCTATTTGTGCATCTTCTTTTGGGAAAAATATTTCCATATCCTTTGAACAACTTTCCATATCCTTTGTCCATTTAAAAATTATTGAGGTATAACTGACATACAAAATTCTATTTGCTGAATGTACAAATAAAATGCGATATATCCATATAATAGAATATTCAGTTCAGTTGCTCAGTCATTCCCGACTCTTTGTGGTCCCATGGACTGCAGCATGCTAGGCTTCCCTGTCCATCCCCACTCCTGGAGTTTACTCAAACTCATGTCCATCGAGTCAGTGATGCCACCCAACCATCTCATCCTCTGTTGTCCCCTTCTCCTCCTGCTTTCAATCTTTCCCAGCATCAGGGTCTTTACAAATGAGTCAGTTCTTGCATCAGGTGGCCAAAGTATTAGAGTTTTAGCTTCAGCATCAGTACTTCCAAAGAATATTCAGGACTGCTTCCTTTAGGATGGACTGGTTGGATCTCTTTGCAGTCCAAGGGACTCTCAAGAGTCTTCTCCAACACCACAGTTCAAAAGCATTGATTCTTTGGCACTCAGCTTTGTTTATAGTCCAGCTCTCACATCCATACATGACTACTGGAAAAACCATAGCCTTGACTAGACAGACCTTTGTTGACAAAGTAATGTCTCTGCTTTTTAATATGCTGTCTAGGTTGGTCATAACTTTCCTTCCAAGGAGCCAAGCGTCTTTTAATTTCATGGCTGTAGTTACCATCTGCAGTGATTTTGGAGCCCAAGAAAACAAAGTCTGACACTGTTTCCATTGTTTCTCCATTTATTTGCCATAAAGAGATGGGACCAGATGCCATGATCTTAGTTTTCTGTATGTTGACATTTAAGCAAACTTTTTCTCCCCCCTCTTTCACTTTCATCAAGAGGCTCTTTAGTTCTTCACTTTCTGCCATAAGGGTGCTGTCATCTGCATATCTGAGGTTATTGGTATTTCTCCTAGCAATCTTGGCTCCAGCTTGTGCTTCATCCAGTCCAGTGTTTCTCATGATGGACTCTGCACATATAGGTTAAATACGCAGGGTGACAATATACAGCCTTGATGTACTCCTTTGCCAATTTGGAACCAGTCTGTTGTTCCATGTCCAGTTTTAACTGTTGCTTCCTGACCTGCAAACAGATTTCTCAGGAGGCAGGTCAGGTGGTCTGGTATTCCTATCTCTTGAAGAATTTTCTACAGTTTGTTGTGATCCACACAAAGGCTTTGGCATAGTCAATAAAGCAGAAATAGATGTTTCCTGGAACTCTCTTGCTTTTTTTGTGATCCAGCAGATGTTGGCAATTTGATCTCTGGTTCCTCTGCCTTTCCTAAATCCAGCTCAAAAATCCCAAAGTTCATGGTTCATATACTGTTGAAGCCTGGCTTGGAGAATTTTGAGCATTACTTTGCTAGCATGTGAGATGAGTGCAATTGTGTGGTAGTTTGAGCATTCTTTGGCATTGCGTTTCTTTGGGATTGGAATGGAAACTGACCTTTTCCAGTCCTGTGGCCACTGCTGAGTCTTCCAAATATGCTGGCATATTGAGTGCAGCACTTTCACAGCATCATCTTTCAGGATTTGAAACAGCTCAACTGGTTCGTAGTGATGCTTCCTAAGGCCCACTTGTCTTCACATTCCAGGATGTCTGGCTCTAGGTGAGTGGTCACACCATCGTGATTATCTGGGTCATAAAGATCTTTTTTTGTATACTTCTTCTGTGTGTTCTTGCCACCTCCTCTTAATATTTTCTGTTTCTCTTAGGTCCATATTATTTCTGTCCTTTATCAAGCCCATCTTTGCATGAAATGTTCCCTTGGTATCTCCAGGTTTCTTGAAGAGATCTCTAGTCTTTCCCATTCTGTTGTTTTCTTCTATTTCTTTGCATTGAATGCTGAGGAAGGCTTTCTTATCCTCGTTGCTCTTCTTTGGAACTCTGAATTCAAATGGGAATATCTTTCCTTTTCTCCTTTGTCTTTAGTTTTTTTTTCTTTTGTCAGCTATTTGTAAAGCTTCCTCAGACAACTATTTTGTCTTTCTTTTTCTTGGGGATTATCTGGATCCTTGCCTCCTGTAAATGTCATGAACCTCTTCCCATAGTTCATCAGGCACTCTGTCTATCAGATCTAATCCCTTGAATCTACTTGTCATTCCCACTGTATAATTGTAAGGGATTTGATTTAGGTCATACCTGAATGGTCTAGTGGTTTTCCTTACTTTATTCAATTTACGTCTGAAGTTGGCAATAAGGAATTCATGGTCTAAGCCACAGTCAGCTCCCAGTCTTGTTTTTGCTGACTGTATAGATCTTTTCCATCATTGGCTGCAAAGAATATAATCAATCTGATTTTTGTATTGACCATCTGGTGGTGACTGTGTGTAGAATATTATATATATATATATATATATATATATATATATATATATATATAGACTATGTATAGAATATTATTTGGTCATAAAAAGGAATGAAGTGCTTACTGATACATGTTTTAAAATGCATGGAACTTGAAAACGTTATTCTGAGTTAAGAAAATAGTTACAAAAGACCATATATCATATGATTTCATTTATTTGGAATGCCCAGAATAGAGAGATCAGTAGATAGAGACAGATTGTTAGCTGCTTAGGGACATAAGAAATGAGGAAGCAATAGATCAAGGACATAAGATTTATTTTTGAGGTGGTGAAAAAGTTTTAATTTGTTGGTGGTTGCACAACCAGTAGATATACTAAAAAATGAATTGTATCTTTCAGATTGGTGAATTGTATGGCAGGTGAATTATATCTCAATAAAGCTGATTTTAAAAGTCTATAATTTTAGCTTTAAAAGGTAATTGCAGATCAATAACCCTAATGCATATACACAAAAATTATAAACAATACAGGGGCAAACTAAATAGAACAGCACATTAAAAGGATCATACTCCATGATCACTTGGGCTTTATCCCTGGGACACAAGGATCATTCACTTAAGCAAATCAATAAATATAATACACCAAATTTTATAGAATTATATGTAAATATCATATGGTATTATAATGTTTAAAAATCATTTGACAAACTTCAATATTTTTTATGATAAAAATTCTACCTGAGTACAGAAGGAATATACTCCAATAGTAAAATGTTCATATATGACAAGTCCACAACTGACATCATCCTGAGTGGCAAAATGTTGACAGATTTTACTTTATGATTAGAAACCAGACAAGAATGTCCAGTCTCATCACTTCTATTCAACATAGTACTGAAAATCCTAGCTGGAGCAAAGAGGCAAGAATATGGTGTCCAAATTGAAAAGAAAAAATAAATTGTGTTTGAAAACCCTAAAGGCTTCACTGAGGAAGTCAGAATTCAAAATAAAGTAAATAAAATTGTAGGATAGGAAATCAATATGTAAATAACAGTATGTATGTATACTAACAATGAACAATCTAGAAAACATTAAGAAAGCTCTCTCCATTACAATAACATCAGAAAAGAATAAAAAATAGTTAGAAATCAATTTAACCAAGAAATCATGTATGTGTACACAGAAAATTTAAGACATGAAAGAAACTGAAGGATGCATATATTCATATAACCATATCATGTTCATAGATCAGAAGAATTAATAACATTAAACTGTCCATATTGCTCTCAGACATCTATGCTTTCAATGTAATCCATATCAAAAATCCAATGATTTTTTCACAGTAACAGAAAATGAACTCTAGATTTCATGTAGAACAACAACAACAACAAATACCTTGAGTAGTTAAAGTAATTTTGAGAAAGAAAAAGATGAAATCACTTCCTGACTTCAAGCTATACCACAAAAATATAGTAATCAAAATAACATGGCACTGGGAAGAAAGCAGGCACAAACGCTAATGGAACAAAACTGAGAGCTCAGAAATAAGCCTATACATATATAGTCAACTAATATTTGACAAAGGTGCCAAGAATACTAAATGGAGAAAGGAGTGCATGAAGTCATTTGCCTGTAACTGGAGAAGATGCAGAATAAGTTTCAGCTGTTTTTCCTAAAATGTAATCTACCTGGGCATCATCCTTATTTCTTAAGGCAATGTGGGATAATAAACATTCAGGTGAATGTTGTGAGAAATAAGTGAAATAAATGAATAATGTTATATATGTGTGGAGATTATATATATATATATATATATATATATATATATATATATGAATCCAAAGAAAACATTCAAGAGTCAGGAGTGTGTAAATGTATACAGGTATGTGCATTTGTACCATTTCTTTCCACTAAACACATTCATGCATATGAATATGCACATATATAGACTCATTTGTAATTTCTCATCTACTATGTTGAAAGAAAGCCGGAAAAACCTGAGAGAGAGAGATGGGAGGGATAGAAGTTAAGGGAATAACAATTGAATAAATGTTACCTAGAAAAAGTGTAGCTATTTTTATATAAAGATTTAAAGTACCATGGGTGACTTTAATTTTAATAAGGGATTATTTTCACTACATTAAATTCTCAAAGCCTTTAAGGTGAGAACCGTTTTTACATTATGTGATGAGAAAGTCTCTGTACCAGTTAATTGTGTCAAATATCTCTAAATTAATTCTAATTACTCCTACTTAAGGGCTTCTCCATGGCTCAGTGGTGAACAATCTGCCTGTAATACAGGAGACTCAAGTCTGTTCCCTGGGTCGGGAAGATCCCCTGGAGGAGGGCCGGCAGCCCACTCCAGTGTTCTTGCCTGGAGAACCCCATGGACTGAGCAGCCTGGAGGGTTACAGTCCATAGCGTTGCAGAGAGTGGGACACAACTGAGTGACTGAGCATGCATGCACTCCTGTTTAGAATAGGTTTCAACAAACAACAACTTGCTTAAAGTTTCTATCTGAATGATTTGCAAAATTTAGACTCAGTTTCTGCCAACTATATTTTATTGGATAAATATCTGTATTGGATTCCTACTGCTGCTACAAGAAATTAACACAATAGTGGCTTAAGAAAACAACAACAACAACAACAACAACAACAACAACTTTCTGTCTTAAACATAGAGAAATCAGAAGCCTGAAATCTGGAGGGCTTAGATCTTTCAGGATGTTCCAGGTGAGAACCGAATTCCCTTTTCTATCGCAGTTCCCAGGGGCAACTTGCATTCTTTGGAGCATGGTCTTTCCTTCTTCTACAGTGCCAGCAGCATAGAGTCTTTAAATGTCTCTCTGACTCCAATTCTTCTTCCTATCTCTTCCACACTCAGAGAATCATTGTGATCATATTAGTCCAAGGTGGATAATTCAGGCAAAATTGTTATCTGAAATAGATGTATAGTAACTTTATTCCAACTACTATCTTAATTATCCTGCTATGGAGACAAATATATTCCATAGTTCTTCCGTTTAGCATGAGGCATCAGTTACACTCCCTTAATCTGCCTACCACAAAGTCTTTTATTTTATTTTCATATTTTATTTGATGTGACAGAAAAGCTATTATATTTAAAATATCTGGACACATAATTTACCACCATCTATAAAGAGAGGGAAAAGTTTTTCTCTAAATACATAAATAAAAGATCATTGGTGGAGAAATCTAAAACTATGTACACTTGTCTCTAATACAGGACCGCTGCCTTGCTACCCAAACAGTGATCCACAGACCAAGAACTGCAGCTTCAACAACACCTAAGAGTTTGTTACAAATGCAGTCCCTGGGCCCTCTAGAGACCTGATGAATCAGAATTTGTATTTGAACCACAAACCTTGGTGATTTGTATGCACAGCGAACTTATAGAAGATTTGGTCTAAAATAGGCTTTGTTAACTTCTCACTGTTGTCATTTGGGGCAGGAAAATTACTTGTACTGGGTGTTGTCCTGTGGTATTAATGTTAATAGGATGTCTTTAGACAGTGCCAAATAGCCCCAGGGCAAAATCGCCTCTGGTTGAGAATCACTGCCTCAGAGTTTGAAACTTGGAAGCATCCTGAAAAATTCCAATCAAGATTCCATCCCTTACTTGTGGTACAGATGGTAAATAATCTGCCTGCAATGCAGGAGACCTGGGTTTAATCCCTGGGTCTGGAAGTTCCCCTGGAGGAGGGAATGGCAACCCACTCCAGTATTCTTGCCTGGAGAATCCCATGGACAGAGGAGCTTGACCGGCTATAGTCCTGGGGTCACCAATCATCAGATGCGACTGACAGACTAACGCTTGAGAACTTTAAATCCCTCTGAGTCTCATTTCTGCAATGGAGAATGGAGTTCATATAAGTTCTAACTCATAGACACACTATCATCAGAATTAAATTTGGCAGTCTCTATAATATGCTAAGCTAGTGGTGCATAATACATGTAGTCCATGGGGTCGCAGAGTTGGACATGACTGAGCGACTTCACTTCACTTTATATTTACAAATATTTTATGTGGTGGTCAGTCTCTCAGTTGTGTTTGACCTTGGCGACCCCATGGACTATAGACTGCCAGGCTCCTCTGCCCATTGAATTTTCCAAGCAAGAATACTGGAGTGGGGTGCTATTTTCTCTCCAGGGGATCTTCCTGACCCAGGAATCGAACATGCATCTCCTGCACTGGCAGGAGGATTCTTTACCACTAGCTCTACCTGGGAAGCCCTAAATATTTTTATGTGAAAGTGAAAGTGTCACAACTCACTCAGTTGTGTCTGACTCTTTGTGACCTTATGGACTGTAGCCTGCCAGGATCCTATTCCTATGGAATTTTCCAGGCAAGAATCCTGGAGTGGGTAGCCATTCCTTTCTCCAAGGGATCTTCCTGACCCAGCGATCAAACCCAGATCTCTGTCATTACAGGCAGATTTTTTACCATCTGAGCCACCAGGAATATGAGGGATTATACATCAGGTCTTCACTTTCATTTACAACAGAAGTTAAGACCTGATGTATAATCCCTCATGTTCCTGGTGGCTCAGATGGAGAATGGTTATTTTTAAGAGATTTCAAAGGTTGTGTTCCCACCACAAATCAAAGCTTTGGAGACCCAAAGGATCTAGTCAAGACAATCTTATACTCTGGAGAAAATTTGAACTCAGGGATGTGATGAATTGCTGGGAGGCTTTGGAAGCAGGAGAGTTATTGGAGAAGCAGTAATAAAAACTGAATTCACTTAAATTATAATACAGTCTCCTAGGAGCAGAGAAGCAACAGAAAAAAAAATCCATTCTGGCCAGACCAGTGTCTCCAAGGGAAATTTTGTACTTGGAGGTTGAAATAATGAGAGGAAAATGCCCAATGAGCTGGCATGGGAAGCTGTAAATATCTTCTCTGCTCTAGTCCCTTAGCCTGTACCACTTTGGTTGGACAGGATGTGGTTGTTACTTTTGCAGTCCTAAATCTGGTTGGTAGATATGTCTTGTATGGAGACAGAGCTTGGGTCTGCAGCATCAAGTATTTTAGGGGGAATTTTGACTTTTGAAGGAAACTCCCACACAGAGTTCTCAAGTAGGTGAGTCTGAGACCTCCACAGACACTGCAGGAGAGAACCAGATAGGATGGAAGCTAGGAACGTGTACCTGAGGCCACCTGAGGACTAATCTAGCATAGCCCAGATGCTAGAGGTGACTGTGCTTGCTTGCTGGCTTTCCTAAAAATTAATTTATGTATGATGCTGAAAAAAGTGAACATTGCAATTGGAAATGCAAGGGGTAATGTTGACAAATTGTGTTAAGCCCAATAGAAGAAGGAATGTGAGGCATAAACCACTTACAGTAAAAGTGGAACATGAGTGCAAGGATCTTGTTAATTAACAGGAGTAGACAAATAGGGTATTAACTGTGGAGGGACATAGACTGAAGTAAGGGCATTTCTTTTTACTCTAAGAGGGCATATTAGATTTTGTTTCCACATGCACGGTAAAGATCTAGACTCAGGACTATTTGCAAACACATCCTTTCTATAACTGCACTAGAAGCATGTATTAGAATATCTTCTTTCACACTGGATTTTCATGTAAGAAAAAATTCAGCTACAGAGGTGAAAAGTTATATGCTAATGAGGGTTACTCTGCAATTATTTGTGGATTTGTTAGCCATTGTTAGCAATTTGTTAGCCATTATTTAACCATTGAAAAACATGTCTATAACTCTTTTGTTTTATATTGTGGTGTCATGATGTTGTTATTCCTTTTTAATTGAATTCTTTAAATAATTATTTTTTAAAAAGAACTAAATATTTGTCATTTAATTATTTTATATGCATAGATATATATGGGGATTGTGTAAGAATTTATAAATATTTTGGTCAAATCTACTAGTCAGTCATACAGCATTCTCTTTATTGCTTTTACAAAATAATTTGAAATATAATCAACATATAATAATATATGAGTTATAGGTGTACAGAATAGTGATTCAGTATTTATTCATATTGATAAATGATCACCACAGAAAACATTTTATCTGTCACCTCACATAGTTACAGTTTGTTTCTTGTGATGAGAACTTCTAGGATCTAGTCCCTCTTCAGTTCAGTTCAGTCGCTCAGTCGTGTCCGACTCTTTGCGACCCCATGAACTGCAGCACGCCAGGCCTCCCTGTCCATCACCAACTCCCAGAGTTCACTCAAGCTCAAGTCCATCAAGCCAGTGATGCCATCCAGCCATCTCATCCTTGTCGTCCCCTTCTCCTCCTGCCCCCAATCCCTCCCAGCATCAGAGTCTTTTCCAATGAGACAACTCTTTGCATCAGGTGGCCAAAGTACTGGAGTTTCAGCTTTAGCATCATTCCTTCCAAAGAACACCCAGGACTGATCTCCTTTAGGATGGACTGGTTGGATCTCTTTGCAGTCCAAGGGACTATCAAGAGTCTTCTCATATACCACAGTTCAAAAGCATCAATTCTTCAGTGCTCAGCTTTCTTCACAGTTTGACTCTCACATCCATATATGACTACGGGAAAAACCATAGCCTTGACTAGACGGACCTTGGTCGGCAGAGTAATGTCTCTGCTTTTGAACATACTATCTAGTTTGGTCATAACTTTCCTTCCAAGGAGTAAGCGTCTTTTAATTTAATGGCTGCAGTCACCACCTGCAGTGATTTTGGAGCCCCCAATAATAAAGTCTGACACTTTTTCCACTGTTTCCCCATCTATTTCCTATGAAGTGATGGGACCAGATGCCATGATCTTTGTTTTCTGAATGTTGAGCTTTAAGCCAACTTTTTCACTCTCCTCTTTCACTTTCCTCAAGAGGCTTTTGAGTTCCTCTTCACTTTCTGCCATAAGGGTGGTGTCATTTGCATATCTGAGGTTATTGATATTTCTCCCAGCAATCTCGATTCCAGCTTGTGCTTCCTCCAGCCCAGTGTTTCTCATGATGTACTCTGTATATAAGTTAAATAAGCAGGGTGACAGTATACAGCCTTGATGTACTCCTTTTCCTATTTGAAGCCAGTCTATTGTTTCAGGTCCAGTTCTAACTGTTGTTTCCTGGCCTGCATAAAGATTTCTCAAGAGGCAGGTCAGGTGGTCTGGTATTCCCATCTCTTTCAGAATTTTCCACAGTTTATTGTGATCCACATAGTCAAAGGCTTTGGCATAGTCAATAAGGCAGAAATAGATGTTTTTCTGGAACTCTTTTGCTTTTTCCACGATCCAGTGTATATTGGCAATTTGATCTCTGGTTCCTCTGCCTTTTCTAAAACCAGCTTGAACATCAGGAAGTTCACGGTTCACATAATGCTGAAGCCTGGCTTAGAGAATTTTGAGCATTACTTTACTAGCATGTGAGAAGAGTGCAATTGCGCAGTAGTTTGAGCATTCTTTGTCATTGCCTTTCTTTGGGATTGGAATGAAAACTGACCTTTTCCAGTCCTGTGGCCACTGCTGAGTTTTCCAAATTTGCTGGCATATTGAGTGTAGTAGTTTTACAGCATCATCTTTCAGGATTTGAAATAGCTCAACTGGAATTCCGTCACCTCCATTAGCTTTGTTCATAGTGATGCTTTCTGAGGCCCACTTGACTTCACATTCCAGGTTGTATGGCTCTAGGTGAGTGATCACACCATCGTGATAATCTGGGTCATGAAGCTCTTTTTTGTACAGTTCTTCTGTGTATTCTTGCCATCTCTTCTTAATATCTTCTGCTTCTGTTAGGTCCATTCAATTTCTGTCCTTTATCCAGCCCATCTTTGCATGAAATGTTCTCTAATTTTCTTGAAGAGATCTCTAGTCTTTCCCATTGTGTTGTTTTCCTCGATTTCTTTGCATTGATCACTGAAGAAGGCTTTCTTATCTCTTCTTGCTATTCTTTGGAACTCTGCATTCAGATGCTTATATCTTTCTTTTCTCCTTTGTTTTTCGCTTCTTTTCACAGCTATTTGTAAGGCCTCCTCAGAAAGCTATTTTGCTTTTTTGCATTTCTTTTCCATGGGGATGGTCTTGATCCCTGTTTCCTGTACAATGTCACGAACCTCTGTCCACAGTTCATCAGCCACTCTATCAGATCTAGTCCCTTAAATCTATTTCTCACTTCCACTGAATAATCATAAGGGATTTTATTTAGGTCATACCTGAATGGTCTAATAGTTTTCCCTACTTTCTTCAGTTTAAGTCTGAATTTGGCAATAAGGAGTTCGTGTTCTGATCCACAGTCAGCTCCCGGTCTTGTTTTTGCTGACTGTATAGAGTTTCTCCATCTTTGGCTGCAAAGAATATAATCAATCTGATTTAGGTGTTGACCATCTGGTGATGTCCATATGTAGAGTCTTCTCTTGTGTTGTTGGAAGAGGGTGTTTGCTATGACCAGTGCGTTCTCTTGGCAAAACTCTGTTAGCCTTTGCCCTGCTTCATTCAGTACTCCAAGGCCAAATTTGCCTGTTACTCCAGGTGTTTCTTGACTTCCTACTTTTGCATTTCAGTCCCCTATAATGAAAAGGACATCTTTTTTTGGATGTTAGTTCTAAAAAGTCTTATAGATCTTCATAGAACCATTCAACTTCAGCTTCTTCAGCATTACTGGTTGGGGCATAGACTTGGATAACTATGATATTGAATGGTTTGCCTTGGAAACGAACAGAGATCATTCTGTCATTTTTGAGATTGCATCCAAGAACTGCGTTTTGGACTCTTTTGTTGACCATGATGGCTACTCCATTTCTTCTGAGGGATTCCTGCCCGCAGTAGTAAATATAATGGTCATCTGAGTTAAATTCACCTATTCCAGTCCATTTTAGTTTGCTGATTCCTAGAATGTCAACATTCACTCTTGCCATCTCTTGTTTGACCACTCCAATTTGCCTTGATTCATGGACCTAACATTCCAGGTTCCTATGCTATATTGCTCTTTACAGCATCGAAACTTGCTTCTATCACCAGTCACATCCGCAGCTGGATATTGTTTTTGCTTTGGCTCCATCCCTTCATTCACTCTGGAGTTATTTCTCCACTGATCTCCAGCAGCGTGTTGGGCACCTACTCACCTGTGGAGTCATCCATAACTGGGTATTGTTTTTGCTTTGGCTCCATCCCTTCATATTTCTGGAGTTATTTCTCCACTGATCTTCATTAGCATATTGGCCACCTTCTGACCTGGGGAGTTCCTCTTTCAGTATCCTATCATTTTGCCTTTTCATACTGTTCATGGGGTTCTCAAGGCATTAATACTGAAGTGATTTGCCATTCCCTTCTCCAGTGGACCACATTCTGTCAGACCTCTCCACCATAACCCGCCCATCTTGCGTGGCCCAACATGGCATGGCTTAGTTTCATTGAGTTAGACAAGGCTGTGGTCTGTGTGATTAGACTGACTAGTTTTCTGTGATTATGGTTTCAGTGTGTCTGCCCTCTGATTCTCTCTTAGAAATTTTTAAATCAGCTAAGAAAGTATTGTGAATTATAGTCACCATGCTGTACATTACATCCCATCCATTTCATTTTTATTGCCCTTTTTCTTACTGAAAGAATTTAGTTGTCACTTTCATATTCTTAATGTGTCAATGCTTGCTATAAACAGAAAAGGGGAGTGAAAGTCTTCAGCCTCCTTCATGGTGATCAATGAGACTTTATACATGTTTACTTTTAGTTTCATATTTGTTATTCTTTATTGTTTCTTTCAGCCTTCTGATTAAATGTATTTCTGAGCTGCATCATCTCCAGCCATACTTCCTCACCATGTGACTGAACATCATGTTTACATTCTATAAGCATATTTGAACCCTTCTATCTCAATAAGATGAAATTATAACTTAGGTACTGCTTCCTCTCTACATTGTAAATATCTTTTTATGTTATTTTATTTTTAAGTCATTGGTACTTTGACTTTGAATTAGTGACCCATGTTGGTATCATTAAATTCTTATTCTTTTATGTCTTTTTATCAGTTAGTTGTAAAAAACAAAACTGATAAAAATACATAAAAGAATAAGTTGTGGGATTCCCTGATAGCTCAGTTGGTAAAGAATCTGCCTGCAATGCAGGAGACCCCAGTTCGATTCCTGGATCAGAAAGATCCTCTGGAGAGGGGAAAGGCTATCCACTCCAGTATTCTGGCCTAGCGAATTCCATGGAGTGTATAGTCCATGGGGTCGCAAAGAGTTGGACGCGACTGAGCGACTTTCATTTCTCTTCACATCAGTTCATTGTAGATTTTCATTCAGTTTTGTTACGTATTGTTCAGGAAACAATATACTTAACTTGATTTCACTCTCAAGAATACTTTTTATTCCTTAAGTTCTTAGTTTCCTTTAAAATCTCTTTCCAAAATATACACTTGCACATACTCACACATATTTATACAAGTATATGAATACAATCCTGAATACATCATCAAAGGTCTATATGCTTTATTAATAAACAGTCATTATGTTTCATGTTTTTCTACAATTTGTTCCCTTTGGTTCTTTCTCAATAGTAACTCAGAGACTTACTTCTAATCTACTAGTAATAATGCTGGCTCATTATTTCAATGTCTGTATAATATTCCATAGTGTGGCTTGTGTGACTTACACATTTAGTGGTCTACAACACTATTTATCAATAAATTCCTATTTTGTCACTGCTATCAAATGTTTTGGAGATTGTCAAGTTATATGTCATATTTTCTTGTCATTCTTTTATGAATTACATAATTTCCTTAAGTGTGTTTTTTAAAATAAATGCACATATATTCACATATCTTTGAGGAAATAACAAATGAAAAATGCAGGTGAAATTTCTGATGGTTAGAATCCTGCATTCTACTGAAAAAGTCACAGCGTAGTGAAATGAAATGTAGCTTCCTCAGGCTTTGGCTTCCCTCATGGCTCAGTGTAAGAATCCACTTGCCAACCCAGGAGATAAAGGAAACACAGTTTTCATCCCTGGGTCGAGAAGGTCTCCTGGAGGAGGAAATAGCAATTCATTCCAGTATTCTTGCCTGGAAAACCCCATGGTTTGGAAAGGACTTTTCATATTGGCCAAAGATCAGAATTAGAAATAAAATATATTGATTGGATTCATAAAAAATACAAAATATTAACCACAGGAATTACAAGCAAAATATGATCTATAAGAAAATGATACAGAGTTTGCTTCATGCCGTATTAGACCACAAAAAAATGGTCAAATAATATGATAAAGGTAAGGACAAACAAGTTTTATACTGCTTCAAATAACACATACCCAATTTTCGTTGTACTTTGTATGTATCCGTTTTGACTCCATAGTTTAATTTAATCCTTCTGTTTATTTTTGTCTTGGGACATTAAATCTTTATGTTTTTTCATATATATATATATATATATATATATATATATATCACTGTTTCTATCCTTTACAAAAAGATATTTTTCTTTATGATTTATTTCTGGCATCAAGGAGATGTTGCTGAATTTGAAATGTTGCCAAACTAGGAAATGTGACTTTTCTTAGTCACATTTTCTCAGGGATCATTGAAGGTTATTAGAACTTTTTCCTTTATCTTTCTCATACTTTTTCAAAAAAAGTTATTTATTTATTTGGTTGTTCTGAGTCTTAGTTGCAGCATGTGGGATCTAGTTCTCTGACCAGGGATTGAACTCCTGCCCCCTGCAATGAGAGTCCAGAGTCTCAGCCACTGGACCACCAGGGAAGTCCCCCTCACATTTTGTTATATTCCTTTAAATACTGGGCAGCATGGGAGCACAGCAAAAAAGAACCCCATGTTTATTATCTCCTTGGAAGCATATGAGCTGGAATTTCTGGGTACCATTTAAGTATTCTTTGGGAGAAAGTTAATCTGATCTAACCAGCTTGAGTTGTCAATACCCATGGCCTAAGAAGGGGGAGTTCTGGGTGAGAAATTCAAGATAGTAACACAGCCCAGGAGTCTATGGCATGTGTCTGTGCCTTGTAGAGTGAGTGAAGTTCCTAAAGCAGAGGCACCCCACAGTCCTTGGGGTCACAGAGAGTCAGACATGACTGACTGAATAACACTTTCAACTTTCAGTAAGATGAGGTGGGGCAGAACTCAATCAGAAGATGGTACTAAGGATAGTATCTGTTTTAATTCACAAAACATTTTTGCAACATAGTTAGTAAACTGCTAAGAACAACATGTGAAGGAGGGATTCTCTATGGACTGAAGTGTCAGCTATAGCATGGAGGCCGCCTTGTTCCTGAGCATCCCTGACACCATCTCTAGTCACATCCCCTTTTGCTTATCCCTCTGCCTCATTTGCTTCTTTGTTTGCGTTTAAATTACTTTGCAGTGGCAGTTCCCTCTTCCAAGCACATACCTCTCCTGATATCATACTAGGTCCTCTTCTCTCTTTTGTGATATCTTTTCAAATAGCACCTTGATTAGAATAACACCTAATACTATTCTCTCCTTTATACCTGGTTTTGCTTTCCTCATGTCTCCTTCTAGCATATTATATAATATATTAATTTGAATATCATCGTTCAGCATGTTTGGAATGTGGGAGACTTGTTTCTCACCATCTCTGTTTATTTTCCCTACATGCTGGAGAAGGGATAGGCTACCCACTTCAGTATGCTTGGGCTTCCCTTGTGGCTCAGCTGGTAAAGAATCTGCCTCCAGTGCAGGAGACCTGGGTTTGATATCTGGCTTGGGAAGATCTCTTGGAGATGGGAATGGCTACCCACCTCAGTATTCTGGCCTGGAGAATTCCATGGATTGTATAGTCCATGGGGTGGCAAAGAGTCAGATATGACTGAGTGACTTTCACTTTCACACGTGCTTGGAACATGCTAGCTCTCAATATATATTACTCAAAGGCATGAATGTCCTTTTCATTATAGGGGACTGGAATGCAAAAATAGCAAGTCAAGAAACACCTGGAATAACAGGCAAATTTGGCCTGGGAGTACTGAATGAAGCAGAGCAAAGGCTAATAGAGTTCGGCCAAGAGAACGCACTGGTCATAGCAAACACCCTCTTCCAACAACACAAGAGAAGACTCTACACATGAACATCACCAGATGGTCAACACCTAAATCAGATTGATTATATTCTTTGCAGCCAAAGATGCAGAAGCTCCATACAATCAGCAAAAACAAGACCAGGAGCTGACTGTGGATCAGAACATGAACTCCTTATTGCCAAATTCAGACTTAAACTAAAGAAAGTAGGGAAAACCATTAGACCATTCAGGTATGACCTAAATCAAATCCCTTACAATTATACAGTGGAAGTGAGAAATAGATTTAAGGGACTAGATCTGGCAGACAGAGTGGCTGATGAACTGTGGACAGAGGTTCATGACACTGTACAGGAGACAGGAATCAGGACCATCCCCAAGAAAAAGAAATGCAAAAAAGCAAAATGGCTGTCTGAGGAGGCCTTACAAATAGCTGTGAAAAGAAGAGAAGTGAAAAGCACAGGTTGAATACTTTGTTGAGCTACTCAACAAACATATGAAAATTAAGCATGCAGAAGCTGAACTCTGGGTCCTTCATTTGACTATCTGAGATCAGACCTGAGGTAAATGGAGGTTCCAAGTTGGAGAAGGCCTCAAATATCTATGTCTGACTCCAACACTGAACTGTAGTCATTATACTCAAAGAATAGTCCAAGGACCAGAGCAACCAAGCATCAACATCACCTTGGAGCTAGTTATGAGTTCAGGATCTCTTAGACCTGCCAAATAAAAATCTGTATCTGAACAGAATCCCCAAATGATTCCTTTACACATTGATGTTAGAGAATGGTTGAGAATAGCATTTCTCTTCTCCTCGTTGTTGACATTTATGTTGGGTAATTCCTTCCATTGGTGATCATCTTGGGCATTGTAGGGTGTGCAGCAGCATTTCTGGCCTCCACACTAGGTGGCAGTAGTCTCTCCTGAGTTGTGACAGTCAAAATTTTCTCCAGACAAAGTTAGGTGTTCCCTGGAGGCAAAATCACCGCATTTGAGATCCACAGGCTTAAAGCATGAGAACTGGAAACATCTTGAGGAGGTTCCAATCAAAGTCAACCTCTTTCTCAACTCATAACTTAGTGTAAATCATTTAACATATTTGAGACCTAATCCTAAAAACATTAAATGAGTTTTGTAACAGTAATGACCACATGGAATGGACTTTTGTCAAAATAAAAGGGAACAATCCAATAAAATTCTAAGTTCCACTCATGTTTTGTCAAAAGATTTAAATCTATCTTATAATTAGCAAGCTTCTTAAAAGACAAGAAAATGATAGCTCTAAATTAGGGTTACAAGCATGAATCTCCCAAGGGATTTGTCAAATGTCACACAAAGTCAAGGACTATACAAAGTTTTGTGGCAAACAGACGTACCTCTATCCTTTTAAAAAGGAATTACCAATGTTCTGGAGATATCAGGAGGGATTGTTCCTTGGAACAAGACAACACTTTGGAGGTCCATGGAAATTAGTCAAGACAGGTTCATCTGTTTCAGATTAAGAAGAAATATTAACTCAAGATTATAATACAGTGCAAGGAAGTTAGACCTCTGGAAGGCAAGAAATTTCATGGGGAAAAAGGTAACAAAAACTAGATTCAACGGACATCTAACTTAGTTTTCTGAGAACAGGGAATCAGGATGTCTATGTAGACTAGTGTCCCACAGGGAAGTGACTTGCTCAGAGGTGGGAGTAACAGTGGGAATGCTGTCCAGTGAGCAGACATAGGGAGCCGTAAGTATTTCCTCTGCTGCAGTCCCTCAGCTTGTACAACCTCAAGCTGGATGGACATTGTTTTTGCTTTTGGAATCCTAATGCTGACTGAAGGACCAAGCTTCTCTCCTTCTTTCGGACCTGCTTAGAAACAGAGCTTCGGTCTTCATCATCAACCATCTAGAAAGGAACTCGGATATCCACAAAGGGACTTCCCTCTCTTGTATCCCATCCAGGTGAGTTTTAGAATCTAACAGGTACTTTAGGAAAGGTTCAGAGATAATGGAAGTGGAAAACTTTTACCTGGGGTCAACTGAGAGCCTAATCACCCTACCCCAGAGAAGAGATATTTGTCACATTTGATTTCTAGGTTTACTAATTAACTTAAAGTCCATTTATTTAATATATAAAAGGTGAAGTATCTGATGGACTCAGCAGCACAGGTTCATTGCTGACAATTAAAGGATGGGGATGGCATCCAGTTGGATGAGAATGAAGGAGGAACTGGGTGCATAAAGGGGTTTCTGTAAAATCAGAGCATATTAGAAGAGCTTTACAGTTGAGGGGAGAAAGAAAATTAGGTTTGGAGCTATGTGCTGTGAAATATACACATTTTTAACTGTTAAAAGTTTTGATGCATTTGGGGAAATATTGTGATGCATCACTGTTAAAGTTGTGATGCATCACTGTTAAAGTTATGATGCATTTGTGGAAAAGACTGAGTGTTGGACAGGAATTTCTAATCATAGATGTCACAGTAGATCCCTTAAAGATGATTGATTATTGTAATTCATAGCAATTCACTATGTTAATATCCACACGTGTAGAAATTATTTGTTATTTTTTTCCTTTCTTAGTAGTGAATGCCATCATATGGTACCAGGCAGTGATATAGAAATGCCAAAATTTATTCTCCTGGGATATTTAGAGGAACCAGAACCACAACCTCTCAAATTTGGTCTTTTCGTCTCCATGTGCCTGATCACTGTATTTGGAAATCTGCCTATCATCATCACTGTCTTCTCAGACTCCCACTTACACACATCCATGTACTTCTTTCTCTCCAATCTGTCCTTTGTAGACATCTATTTCATCTCAGAAGGAAATGGCAACCCACTCCAGTATTCTTGCCTAGAGAATCCTGTGGACAGAGGAGCCCTGTGGGCTGCTGTCCATAGGATCACATAGGGTTGGACATGACTGAAGTGACTTAGCATGCATGCATGCATTGGAGAAGGAAATGGCAACCTACTCTAGTATTCTTGCCTGGAGAATCCAACGACAGAGGAGCCTGATGGGCTACTGTTCATAGGGTCACAAAGAGTTGGACACAACTGAAGTGACTCAGCACATGACTGCTTTATAGCCTTCTGCCACCCCTTGCACTACACAGTCATCATGAACCCTATTCTCTATGGGCTGCTAGTTGATAGATGGCGTCCTAGAGGTACTGTCAGTACCAGTTGCAAAGCTAACTAGTACTGCTGCTGTCTTTCTGTACAGTCTTGGAAATCCCCCACTTTTTCTGTGATTTCAAAGAGGGATCCCAAGTTGCCTGTTCTGATACCTTTGTTGCAGGGGTCCAGCCCCGGTGGATCCAGGGAATTCGAAGCGGGGACGGCGTTGGCGAGGAAAAACTTATTTATTTATTAATATAAGATTAGATTAGGAAGAAATAGTGCAGTAGGAAAATTAAGTGGAGAGAAGAGGCTGAATAACTTGGTTTACGTGGAAAGCCAATAAAGTTCCAGACAAGGAACTTGCACCGTCTACGTTGGGCCGCAGGCGCCCGCTTGAATAGCGGAGGGTGCCCCGCCTTGGGCTCCCTCTCACGTGGGTCTCAGAAGCCTGGGCAAATAAGTAGACTCGGTGAGCCTCCGCTTCCAAGGAATCAGCCTGAAAAGGAGAGGGAGGGGGAGGGAGCAAGAGAAAGTATCGACACGGGGGAGACCAGGCTTGTGCAAAAACCCTTTCAACTTTATTATTCAAAAAGTGTTTATATACCCTAAATTTTACATAATGTGAGATACAGAGTCATGCAGGGGCAGCAGTCCTGACCCTTTCTGTTTATCTTTTTGTATACAAAAGGTCTGAGGTGATTTACATTATCTTCTGGCCAAGAGGCTTGCTAACACTTTTTGGCTCTCTTCCTTAATGAATGTTAATCTCATTACCCCTGAAGTGTTTTTCTTTAATCTGCATCTCCTTAAAGCACTAAAGTTACATCTCTATAGAACAAAGGCGCAGTGGGTTATAACAAAGAAGGTACTTAACTCAAAGATCTAATGTTGCTACTTGTTTTTTCTATATACCAACTATATCAACAAATAAAAGACATGAAAATTTGGCAGCAAGTATTAGCTCAACAATGAAACGCTTAATCAGTTTTATTCTAATGATCTTGACACCTTGGAAGCCCCTGCATTCTTAGGATGTTTTAAGCTTCCTGTGCCTCTAGCAGTTGGGAGACTGTAAACAATTCACAAGCTGTAAAACGTCCGGGGAAACCTGCTAGGCAAGCTAGAGAGTTATCAGAGGGGTTTTTAAGCCGAGACATTCTTTTGCAGAAGACTGAAACCCTGAAAACTTTTTCCAGAGAGTGTCAGAAAAGTAGAAAAGTACAATAAGGCAGGCATTATTATTATTTTTTTTGGAGTACGTGCTCAGGAAATACCAGGGGGAAAAACCTGAGGCCTGATTCGCCTTGCCCATCAGACCTCTTGCCACATGACCTTGTCATGGGTGGGATTCCTCACGCTGGCTCCCGGCACTTTCTTAATAATACCATGATGTGTTAAATCTTTTTCAGCTGGGCTCTTTGGTGGCACACTGGGATATGTTTCTCTTTCTCTTACTTTAAGACAGTTTTCTTCACATGAGGAATCTCATCAGCTTAGGGGAAGTATAAAGCATTTTCTACCTGTGCATCACATCTCTCCTTTGTCTCCTTAATTACAGGCTTTGGCTATACCTAAGTTCGGTTGCTACTCATGGCTCACAGTCAAATGAAGTAGCCTCGGGAATACACACTGTGGTCACACCCACGCTGAATCCCTTCATCTATAGTCTGTGAAATAAAAACATAAAGATGGTTCCTAAGAAGATTCTTCTTGCAGAAGCACGATGGCTGCCACAGACAGTGCAGAAGTGCAGCCGAGAGGAGCTACCTCATGTCCAAGGTTAGGGGAGGCGACTGTGCTTTGCTGGAGCAGCCATGAAGAGATTCCCTACAACCAAGGTAAGAGAAACCCAATTAGGTAGGCACTGAGAGAGGGCTTCCGAGGGCAGACAGACAGAAACCACAATCACAGACAACTGGCCAATCTGATCACATGGACCTTGTCTAACTCAGTGAAACTAAGCCATGCCATGTGGGGCCACCCAAGACGGATGGGTCATGGAGAGGTCTGACAGACTGTGGTTCACTGGAGAAGGGAATGGCAAGCCACTTCAGTATTCTTGCCTTGAGAACCCCATGAACAGCATGAAAAGGGAAAAAGATAGGACACTGAAAGATGAACTCCCCAGGTTGGTAGGTGCCCAATATACTACTGGAGATCAGTGAGAAATAACTCCAGAAAGAATGAAGGGATGCAGCCAAAGCAAAAACAATGCCCAGTTGTGGATGGGACTAATGATAGAAGCAAGGTTTGATGCTGTAAAGAGCAATATTGCATAGAAACCTGGAATGTTATGCCAGGGTCCAGCCCTGGTGGATCCAGGGAATTCGAAGAGGGGACAGCGTTGGCGACGAAAACTTATATATTTATTAATATAAGATTAGATTAGGAAGAAATAGTGTAGTAGGAAAATTAAGTGGAGAAAGAAGGCTGAATAACTTGGCTTACGGGGAAGGCCAATAAAATTTCAGACAAGGAGCTTGCACTATCTACGTTGGGCCACCGGCGCCCACTTGAATATCTAAGGGTGCCCCTCCTTAGGCTCCCTTTCACGCAGGTCTTAAAAGCCAGGGCAAATAAGTAGACTTAGTGAGCCGCCCAGCTCCAGATGGGAATTCAGCCTGAAGTTAGAGTAAAGAGGAGACACGGGGAAAACCAGTCCAGCAACTGGCTCCATCCTCTATTGTTCAGAGGGCCTTTTATACTTTTGATAAATCATGGAGATCAATGGGTAACACAAAGTTATGCAGCATTAGCAGTCCAGACTCTTATCAAAACCAGGCTTTTCTCTCTGCATACCTAATTGTATACACAAGTCTTAGGTGATTTACATCATCTTCTGGCAAAAAGGGCCAATTAACATTTTACAGCCATTTTTCTGATAAGGGTTTGTCAACCAGAAGACTTATTTGTGTTGATCTTCCCAAAGTCTGGTACCATTCTCAGAAAGCACTAAATAAATTACATTCTTACATAGCAAGGACACAAGAGGAGTGCAGTGATATATAACAAAAAGTAATTAACTCAAAACTCTAGTGTTGCTAACATCAAAACTATTATATATCTTTTTCCATATCCTGTTTACATTGATTAACATCCTCCCAGGTGCCTAAAAGATAAAGAATATGGAGGTCTGGCGGCAACCATTGAGTCAACAGTGAAAACCCATCACCAATATGATTTTTAGCTCTTTAGAAAAGGCTCTGTATCTTTAAGATGCTTTTAAGCTTTGTGTCTCTTGTGGTTGGGGGCTGCAAGCAATTCACAAGCTGTAAGAGGTCGGGGGAACCTGTTAGGCAAGCTAGAGAGCTATCAGAGGGGGGTTATCTGAAACATTCCTTTCAAATGCAGAAGACTAAAGCCCTGAGTTGACTTTTTCCAGAGAATATTAGAAGAGTGGAAAAGCAGGCAGATTCTTACTTTTTGGGGGGTTGATGCTCAGGAAGTTCCAGGGGGATAACCTGAGGTCTGATTAGCCTTGCCATCAGAGCTCTGCCGCATGACCTTGTCACGGGTGGAATTCCTCACGCTGGCTCCCGGCAATGTTAGGTCCATGAATCAAGGCAAATAGGAAGTGGTCAAACAGGAGATGGCAAGAGTGAACATCAACATTTTATTTTATATTTTACTTTATAAATAATATCTGGCAGTTTATTAAAAAATGGAGCATACCAAACAACAAACTATCTTACACCTTTCAGGAAGAAAAAACACTAAATTTGAAAAGACATTACCCACTGAATTTGGACACAACACCTCTACTCAATTAAGAGAAACATTTGTACAGTCCAGGTCTTTATTTTTACACCCATCAGGCCATGAATTCATAGGGGATGGGCTCCAACAGTTTGGGTTCCTTTCCATTGGTCCTCACAAAGTGTGTTTCTCTAGGTGGAGCAGGCTGGCGCTTCAGCTGAACCAAGTCCCTTTCTCTTTGGTTTCCTTCTTTTTCTGATCATTTTCCTTCACACGTTTCAGGAAACTATCTTGGCTCTTAGAGTGCTTAATATGCTCGGTATGCACATTAATTCTCTTGGCAAGAATCTTGCCCTTAACTTGTTTGTTTACAATGATGCCAACAGGATGCTGGGTAACATTGTAGACTCTCCCAGTTTTGCCATGGTAATATTTGTGGGGTATTCCTTTTTGAACAGCACCCATTCCCTTGATATCTACAATATCACCCTTCCTGTAAATTCGCATGTATGTGGCCAAAGGAACAATTCCATGTTTTCTGAAAGGCCTGGAGAACATGTAGCGGGTGTCCTGCCTCTTTCCCTTTGTGTTGGTCATCTTGGCGAATCACTAAATCAATCTCTCAGTGTTACCATAACTTCAAAAGAAGTGACTCCCAAGAATTCTTTTCACATGACTTGCCTGGAAGATGGCAGTTCCGACCGATAAAAAAAAAAAAAAAGCGAACATCAACATTTTAGAAATCAGCGAACTAAGACGGACTGGAATAGTGAATTTAACTCAGATGACCATTATATCTACTACTGTGGGCAGGAATCCCTTAGAAGAAATGGAGTAGCCATCATGGTCAACAAAAGAGTCCAAAATGCAGTTCTTGGATGCAATCTCAAAAACGACAGAATGATCTCTGATTGTTTCCAAGGCATATCATTCAATATCATGGTAATCTAAGTCTATGCCCCGACCAGTAACACTGAAGAAGCTGAAGTTGAACGGTTCTATGAAGACCTATAAGACCTTTTAGAACTAACACTCAAAAAAGGTGTCCTTTTCATTATAGGGGACTGGAATGCAAAAGTAGGAAGTCAAGAAACACCTGGAGTAACAGGCAAGTTTGGCCTTGGAGTACTGAATGAAGGAGGGCAAAGGCTAATAGAGTTATGCCAAGAGAATGCACTGGTTGTAGCAAACACCTTCTTCCGACAACACAAGAGAAGACTCTACACATGGACATCACCAGATGGTCAACACCTAAATCAGATTGATTATATTCTTTGCAGCCTAAGATGGAGAAGCTCTATACAGTCAGCAAAACCAAGACCAGCAGCTGACTGTGGCTCAGATCATGAACTCCTTATTACCAAATTCAGACTGAAATTGAAGAAAGTAGGGGAAACCACTAGACCATTCAGATATGACCTAAATCAAATATACAGTGGAAGTGAGAAATAGATTTAAGGGACTAGATCTGACAGACAGAGTGGCTGATGAACTGTGGATGGAGGTTTGTGGCATTGTACAGGAGACAGGAATCAAGACCATCCCCAAGAAATGCAAAAAAGCAAAATGGCTGTCTGAGGAGGCCTTACAAATAGCTGTGAAAAGAAGAGAAGCAGAAAGCAAAGGAGAAAAGGAAAGATATACACATTTGAATGCAGAGTTCCAAAGAATAGCAAGGAGAGATAAGAAAGCCTTCCTCAGTGATCAGTGCAAAGAAATAGAGGAAAGCAATAGAATGGGAAAGACTAGATATTTCTTCAAGATAATTAGAGATAATAAGGGAACATTTCATGCAAAGATGGGCTCAATAAAGGACAGAAATGATATTGACCTAACAGAAGCAGAAGAGATTAAGAAGAGGTGGCAAGAATACACAGAAAGTGAGTGAAGTGAAGTCGCTCAGTCGTGTCTGACTCTTTCCAACCCTATGGACTGTAGTCTACCAGGTTCCTCTGTCTACGGGATTTTACAGGCAAAAGTACTGGAGTGGATTGCCATTTCCTTCTCCAGGGGATCTTCCCAACCCAGGGATTGAATCCAGGTCTCTCGCATTGTAGACAGAGGCTTTACCATCTGAGCCACCAGAGAAGTCCCAAGAATACACAGAAGAACTACAAAAAATGATCTTCATGACCCATTTAATCGCGATGGTGTGATCACTCACCTAGAGCCATACAGCCTGGAATGTGTAGTCAAGTGGGCCTTCAGAAGCATCACTACAAGCAAAGCTAGTGGAAGTGATGGAATTCCAGTAGAGCTATTTCAAATCCTGGAAGATGACGCTGTGAAACTGCTGCACTCAACATGTCAGGAAATTTGGAAAACTCAGCAGTGGTCACAGGACTGAAAAATGTCAGTTTTCATTCCAATTCCAAAGAAAGGCAATCCCAAAGAATGCTCAAACTACTGCACAATTGTACTCATCTCACATGCTAGTAAAGTAATGCTCAAAATTCTCCAAGCCAGGTTTCAGCAATATGTGAACTGTGAACCTCCAGACGTTCAAGCTGGTTTTAGAAAAAGCAGAGGAACCAGAGATAAAATTGCCAACATCTGCTGGATCATCGAAAAAGCAAGAGAGTTCCAGAAAAACGTCTATTTCTGCCTTATTGACTATGCCAAAGCCTTTGACTCTGTGGATCACAATAAACTGTGGAAAATTCTGAAAGATATGGGAATGTCAGACCACCTGACCGGCCTCTTGAGAAATCTGTATGCAGGTGAGGATGCAACAGTTAGAACTGGACATGGAACAACAGACTGGTTTCAAATAGGAAAAGGAGTACTTCAAGGCTGTGTATTGTCACCCTGCTTATTTAACTTATATGCAGAGTACATAATGAGAAACACTGGGCTGGAGGAAGCACAAGCTGGAATCAAGATTGCTGGGAGAAATATTAATAACGAGAAATATTAATAACCTCAGATATGCAGATGACACCACCCTTATGATAGAAAGTGAAGAAGAACTAAAGAGATTCTTGATGAAGGTGAAAGAGGAGAGTGAAAAAGTTGACTTAAAGCTCAACATTCAGAAAACAAAGAGCATGGCATCCGGTCCCATAACTTTGTGGCAAGTAGATGGGGAAACAGTGGGAACAGTGGCTGACTTTAATTTTCTGGGCTTCAAAATTACTGCAGATGGTGACTGTAGCCATGAACTTAAAAAACGCTTACTTCTCGGAATAAAAGTTATGACTAACCTAGACAGCATATTAAAAAGCAGAGACATTACTTTGTCAACAAGGTCCATCTAGTCAAGGCTATGGTTTTTCCAGTGGTCATGTATGGATGTGAGAGTTGGGCTATAAAGAAAGCTGAGCACCAAAGAATTGATGCTTTTGAACTGTGGTGTTGGAGAAGACTCTTGAGAGTCACTTGGACTGCAAGGAGATCCAACCAGTCCATCCTAAAGGAGTTCAGTCCTGGGTGTTCATTGGTAGAACTGATGTAGCTGAAACTCCAGTACTTTGGCCACCTGATGTGAAGAGTTGACTGATTTGAAAAGACCCTGATCCTAGGAAAGATTGAGGGCAGGAGGAGAAGGGGATAACAGAGGATGAGATAGTTGGATGGCATCACCGACTCAAGGGACATAGGTTTGGGTGGACTCCGGGAGTTGGTGATGGACAGGGAGGCCTGGCGTGCTGCGGTTCATGGGGTCACAAGCAGTCAGACATGATTGAGCGACTGAACTGAACTGAACTGAAGAAGATTCTTTAGGATTAATTCAGTTCAGTCACTAACTGCAGCAAGCCAGGCTTCCCTCTTCGTTACCAACTCTCAGAGGTTGCTTGAACTCATGTCCATTAAGTTGGTGATACTATCCAACCATCTCCTCCTCTGTTGTTCCCTTCTCTTCCTGCCTTCAATCTTTCCCAGCATCAGGGTCTTTCCCAATGAGTCAGTTCTTTGTGGACTAGAAACACAAAGATGTCTCCTAAGAAGATTCTTTGTGATGGGAGCTGTAAAAGGAGCTATTGTCCTGGTGCTGAAGAAGTATTGTTAATTAGAGGCAGAAAATTTTGATTCTTGATCAGATTGTTAAAGGACATTTATTCCTTATATTTATTGCTGGTCTTTCCATTGCTTTTAGAATTGTCCATACAGTTTAAGTATCTCATTGAATAAGTTTTCTCTTCTGTCTGTTGTATGAAAGATGGACATTTCCTCGTTTTTTTTTCCTATTTTTGTCATTTTCCTAATTTTTTTCCCCAAACTTGGATGAGCAATAGTTGGAAGTTTCCACTCATTTAACGGGGAATGTCTTATTCCTTAATAGTTTTTTAAATGACATGTATCTTTTCAAGCAGATCCCTTGGAGGTGTGCATGGCAACTCACTCTAGTATTCTTGCCTGGAGAATCTCATGGACAGAGGAGCCTAGTGGATTGTTGTCCACAGGGTCACGAAGAGTTGGACACAACTGAAGCAACTGAGCATCCGTGCATATCTTCGCAAGTAAGTTTTAAAAATTTTTTCCATGAAGAATTACAATTAGTTGCATTAATCACACAGAAAAACAACACTAGGCAGCTGAAACAGCCTATATAGTTCAACTGCAGAGCAAAACATGAAACTGATGTTACTTTGGGTCTCTCATATTTTTCTACATCACTACCTTAACTGTTCTTGATAAGATCAACTTTATTCACCCTATTGAGTTGTATAACTGATGTTACATAATTTTCAACTCGTGTCCACCATATCTATCATAGTAGTAATAGTAGTGTTAGTTGCTCCATCCTGTCCTACTCTTTGTACCCCATGGACTACAGCTTGTGTGGGTCTTCTGTCCATGGGATTCTCCAGGCAATAATACTGGAGTGGGTTGCCATTCCCTCCTCCAGAAGATCTTCCTGACCCAGAGATCAAACCCAGGTCTCCTGCATTGCAGGCAGACTCTTTATTGTCTGAGCTACAGGAAAGTCCTATATCTATCATAGTCACTTATAAAAATTAATAATCAAATATGTATCTCCAAATAGAGTCTATACTGAAAGGAAAATGTGAATAAATAGATTGACCTTATATGGTCTCACTTGCAGATGTGCCCTTAAATATGGGGCTGCAAAAATTTAAAGTTCACATTTTATTACTGTGTAAAAAATTCCATCTGTAATTGACTCCTTGAGGTATGGAAGATTGGTGTCCAAGTATGAGGGGGTGGTGCATTGGAATGAATGACTGGTAAGAATGTTTTATGCTCCCCCCCTAGATTATTCCTTTTTGGTTTCAAAAATTCCTGTGTTCCCCACAATTATGACCCCTCTACTGCTCTGAACAAAGGATCTCCTCCTTTTTTTTTTTAAATTTTGTCATAACCGCTAAAGAGTCAGAAGCGGTGAATAAACAATATCAAAGTAGACCATTGCATACCTCCTTCCTGCTCAGGGGTCTTCAGTCTTCTTGATCAAAAGATGAGTCACAAGAATTCCTGAATTTCCACGCAGTCATGTGATTCAATATCATCATTTATTTCTACACAATATGCACGTCCTTGCAATCTCTCCAGGTTCCCTGGAATAGAGCCTTAAAGTGGTCAATTGATAATGTAGCTATCTGAAAATTTTATTTATTTTTAATTTTTTTAAGAAGTGCTTTTTTAAAAAAAAATCCTGATTTCTTATTTATTTCTTATTTTTGGCTATGCTGTGTCTTCTTTGCTGCACAGGCTTTTCTCTATTTGCAGCGAGTGAGGGCAACTCTCTAGTTGTGGTGCCCATGCTTCTCATAGAAGTGGCTTCTCTTGCTGTGGAGCACAGGCTGTGGAACACTCGGGTCTCAGTAACTATGGCTCCTGTGTTCTAGAGCACACACTCAGTAGTTGCAGCCATAGGTGCTAATTTGTGTCCAGCTCTCTTTGACCCCATGCACTCTAGCCTGCCAGGGTTCTCTGTCCATAAGACTGTACCATCAAAATACTGGAGTGCTTGCCATTTTCTCTTCTAGGAGATCTTCCCAATGCAAGGACTGAACCTGTGTCTCCTGCATCTCCTGTATTGCAGATGGATTCTTTACCACTGATCCACCAGGAAAGTCCCAATAGTTGTGGCACATGGGCTTATTTGCTCCATGACATGTGGTATCTTCCCTGTCTAGGGATAGAGCTCATGTATCCTGCTTTGGCAGAAGGATTCTTTACCACTGAGCCACCAGGGAAGCCCATGAAAAATTTTAAATAATGATCATGAATAATGTCTTCAAATCAACATATATGCCCAAAATAAAAACCAGTAGATTTTTGCATCTGTCCTCATTGCAGTTTGCTTTGATTATTTTATCAGTTAGCTATTGCTGTATACCAAGCAGTCCTAAGCTATATGGTTTATTATAATGCTTTTCTTATCAAATTGTTTATATAGCTGGAGGTGTTCTGATCACTGTTCAGATGTTCATGAGTCTCTGCATTGAGTCTTAGCTGTGAGTCTCTACATTGTGCACATTCCATATGATCCTATCACCTTGATGTGCTTACTCTGCATTGGTGTGTTCACCTCACATCAATAAATTCAAGAATAGTAAACTTTCAAGAAATCTCTAGCAAGTGAACCACACTATCTATATTTCTATGCTACATACTGTTTTTGTCCCACACGTATCACCTTGGTTCTTTTCATATTTGAGTTTTCTCAGTTCAAATACAAACTGCCAGCTCCTGGAGTTCTTTTCCCTAGAACCTTATCTGAGGAAGAGCCTTGTCTGGTCAACCTCTGCCAATTTGCAGGATTATATAATAGTTGCAGTGAAAAGATACTCCCTGCAATACATTTCTTCTCATATAGCAAACCTATACTTGATCTCTAAAAATGCATTAATATTTCCCCTAAACATTGCCTGCTTTCATGGTGCTCTTTTCCAGAAACCTTTTTTTTTCACATCTGTATCATTTGTGGAGAAGGAAATGGCAACCCACTCCAGTATTCTTACCTGGAGAATCCCATGGACAGAGGACCGTGGCAGGCTACCGTCCACAGGGTTGCAAAAGTCAGACATAACTTAGCAGTTAAATCACCACTACCAACTCTCATTGGAGGAATTTGTCTTTCTTTAGGTTTCAGGCTAGTTGACTTCTCTGGCCACATGCCTCCACTGAGGAGGAAGAGCTCAGTGCCAAGAGAGACTTTTTGGCCTGTGATTTCTCCCACAAAAGAAATGAGAACATGTGAGTTAGAACCCAGCTTCCCAGGCCATGCAGAAAACCCAGTTCTTTCATGGCCATCCAGAAACCTGACATGAACTTCATGACAAGGGGGTGGGGAGAGACTGGAAGAACAGCAACAAGAAGGACTCTTAGAAAGCATCACGTGTATGAAGATTCTAACACCTGCATCAGTCTCCATCAGGCAGCCCAGTTATAAGTAACTAGAAATCTTCACCTCTGGATCAATCCGAGTTGCCCACAGTTATCCCTAATAATCAGTGCACTTCACCTAAAACCACCCCCTCCTCACACACACACACACACACACACACACACACACACACACACACACACAGAGTGAGACTCTTTAGAAGGTTGGTGAGAATATGCGCAAATCCATCCAGAATCTAACTGGATGTCCGAGAGCACACAGATTTCAACTTATATCACTATCATCAGGGGGAAAATATAGGAGGCTGTCAACAGGCTAACATTGCAGCAGCAGAGAAAGTATATACTCATAACCAAAAGTATACACTCATGCACCAAAATATGAGGGAAAAGAAGTGTGAAGCAGGCATATTCACGACAGAAAACTTCTGACAATACATCAGAATCCTGTTTTGTTTCCAGTTTTATTTATTTATTTACTTTACAATATTGTACTGGTTTTGCCATACATTGACATGAATTCACCATAGGTGTACATGTGTTCCCCATCCTGAACTCCCCCTCCCTCTTCCCTCCCCATCCCACCCCTCTGGGTCATCCCAGTGCACCAGCCCCGAGCACCCTGTATCATGCATCAAACCTGGACTGGCGATTCGTTTCACATATGATAATTTACATGTTTCAATGCCATTCTCCCATATTATTCCACCATTGCCCTCTCCCACAGAGTCCAAAAGACTATTCAATACATCTGCGTCTCTTTTGCTGTCTCACATGCAGGGTTATCATTACCATCTTTCTAAATTCCATATATATGCATTAATATACTGTATTGGTGTTTTTCTTTCTGGCTTACTTCACTGTATATAAAAGGCTCCAGTTTCATCCACCTCATTAGAACTGATTCAAATGAATTCTTTTTAATGGCCGAGTAATATTCCATTATGTATATGTACCACAGCTTTCTTATCCATTCATCTGCTGATGGACATCTAGGTTGCTTCCATGTCCTGGATAGTATAAATAGTGCTGCAGTGAACATTGGGGTACACATGTCTCTTTCGATTCTGGTTTCCTCAGTGTGTATGTCCAGCAGTGGGATTTCTGGGTCACATGGCAGTTCTATTTCCAGTTTTTTAAGGAATCTCCACACTGTTCTCCATACCCCACCAACAGTGTAAGAAGGTTCCCTTTTCTTCACACCCTCTCCAACATTTATTGTGAATCCTTAGCAGGGCTAAGGGAAGATTTTTCTCTCCTGAGAAGTTAGCAAAGACTAAAGGAGGCAATTGCTTCTTTATACATGAACACACCAATGCAAGTCTTAAAGGGTCATGTAAAACCGTGGAAATAGGACCATGAAAAGAACAAAACCTCCCAAGAAAAAAATTCCATGGCTAGATGGTTTCACCAGTGAATTCTACCAACTCTCCTAAAAATTAATGCCAAGACTTCTCAGATTCCTGCAGCCAATTGAAGAGTAGCAAACAGTTTCAAATTTATTCTTTGAGACTAGCATTATGCTGATACTAAAGCCAGATAAATATACTACACGAAAAGAAAACTAAACAATTCACTGTAGTTTAATTTGCATTTCCCTAATGATATTGAGGATGTTTTCATGTGCCTATTGGTCATTTGTACATTTTTTTCTTTTTTGAAAAAATATTTTCCATACTGTTTGTACATCTTTCCATATCCTTTGCCCATTTAAAAATATTGAGATATAATTGACATTCAAAACTATATTCAGTTCAGTTCAGTTCAGTTGCTCAGTCGTGTCTGACATTTTGCGACCCCATGAATCGCAGCATGCCAGGCCTCCCTGTCCATCAGCAACTCCCGGAGTTTACCCAAACTCATGTCCATCGAGTCGGTGATACCATCCAGCCATCTCATCCTCTGTCGTCCCCTTCTCTTCCTGCCCCCAATCCCTCCCATAATCAGAGTCTTTTCCAATGAGTCAACTCTTCGCATGAGGTGGCCAAAGTATTGGAGTTTCAGCTTTAGCATTAGTCCTTCCAGTGAACACCCAGGACTGATTTCCTTTAGAATGGACTGGTTGGATCTCCTTATTAGATGAATATATAAATAAACTGTGATTTATCCATATGTTACAATATTATTTGATCATAAAAATGAATGAAGTGTTTACTGATATTTGCTGCAACATTCATGGATCTTGAAAACACTATTCTAAGAGAAAGGAGACAGTTACAGAAAACCACATATTGATATTACAAGATTTTATTTATTTGAAATATTTATAATAGAGAGATCGATAGACAAAAGGCAGATTATTTTCTGCTTAGGGCTGGGAGAAAACAGGAAGTGATAAATCAAGGATTTGGGATTTATTTAGAGGTGATGAAAAAGTTTTAAATTGCTGTCAGTTGCATATATCTATAGATATACTAAAATCATGGAATTATTTATGTCTAATGGGTGAATAGCAGAGACATTACTTTGTCAACAAAGGTCCGTCTAGTCAAAGCTATGTTTTTTCCAGTGGTCATGTATGGATGTGAGAGTTGGACTGTGAAGAAAGCTGAGCACTGAAGAATTGATGCTTTTGAACTGTGTGTTGGAGAAGACTCTTGAGAGTCCCTTGGACTGCAAGGAGATCCAACCAGTTCATCCTAAAGGAAATCAGTTCTGAATATTCATTGGAAGGACTGGTGCTGAAGATGAAACTCCAGTACTTTGGCCACCTCATGCGAAGAGTTGACTCATTGGCAAAGACTCTGATGATGGGAGGGATTGGGGGCAGGAGGAGAAGGGGACGACAGAGGATGAGATGGCTGGATGGCATCACTGACTCGATGGACATGAGTCTGAGTGAACTCTGGGAGATGGTGATGGACAGGGAGGCCTGGAGTGCTGTGATTCATGGGGTCGCAAAGAGTCGGACATGACTGAGTGACTGGACTGACTGACTGACTGAATGGGTGAATTGTACAGCATGCGAATTGTATTTCAGTATGGGTGGAGGAGCCTGGTAGGCTGCAGTCCATGTGGTCACTAAGAGTCAGACATGACTGAGTGACTTCACTTTTATCTTCACTGTCATGCATTGGAGAAGGAAATGGCAACCCACTCCAGTGTTCTTGCCTGGAGAGTCCCAGGGATGGGAGAGCCTGGTGGGCTGCCATCTATGGGGTTGCACAGAGTTAGACATGACTGAAGTGACTTAGCAGCAGCAGCAAAGTGTGTTTCCCTTATAGCTAAGTAAACAATATGCCTGCAATTCAGGAGACCTGGGTTGGGCTCCTAGGTTGGGAATATCCCCTGGAGAAGTAAAAGACAACCCACCCCAGTGTTCTTGCCTGGAGAATCCCATGGACAGAGGAGAATGGCGGGCTACAGTCCGTGGGTTCACAACAGTCAGACAGGACTTAGTGACTAAATCATCAAAGTTGTTTTTAAAAAATCTAAACATTTTTCTTTTTATTTACAGAATTTTGTTGTTTTCTGTCAAACTTCAACATGAATCAGCCATAGGTATACATATATCCCCTCCCTTTTGAACCTCCCTCCTATCTCTGTCCCCATCCCACCCCTCTAGATTGATACAGAGTCCCTCAGAGTTTCCTGAAGCATACAGCAACCATTGGCTATCTATTTCACATATGGTAATGTAAGTTTCCATGTTACTCTTTCCATACATCTCACCCTCTCCTCCCCTCTTCCCATGTCCATATGTCTATTCTCTATGTCTGTTTCTCCACTGTTGCCCTGTAAATAAATTATTCAGTATCATTGTTCTAGATTCCATATATATATATATATATATATATATATTAGAATATAATATTTAACTTTCTCTTTTGGATTCACTTCACTCTGCATAATAGGTTCTAGGTTCATCCACCACATCAGAACTGACTCAAATGTGTTCCTTTTTGCGGCTGAGAAATATTTCATTGTGTATATACACCACAACTTCTTTATCCATTCATCTGTCGATGGACATCTAGGTTGCTTCTTCTAGCTACTGTAAATAATGCTTCAGTGAACAATGGGATACATGTGTCTCTTTCAATTTTGATTTCCTCAGGGTATATGCCTAGGAGTGGCATTGCTGGGTCATATGGTGGTTTTATTCTTAGCTTTTTAAGGAATCTCCATACCATCTTCCATATTGGTTGTACCAATTTACATTCCCACCAACAGCACAAGAGCATTCCCTTTTCTCCACACCCTTTCCAGCATTTATTGTTTACAGACTTTTTATGATGGCCATTCTGATCAGTGTGAGGTGATAGCTCACTGTAGTTTTGATTCGCATTTCTCTAATAATGAGCGATGATGAATACCTTTTCATGTGTTTGTTAGCTATCTGTATGTCTTTGGAGAAATAACTGTTTAGGTCTTTTTCCCACTTTTTGATTGGGTTGTTGATTTTATGGCATTGAGTTGTATGAGCTGCTTGTATAATTTGAAATTAATCCTTTGTCAGTTGTTTCATTTGCTATTATTTTCTCCCATTCTGAGGGTTGTCTTTCACCTTGCTTATAGTTCCCTTTGCTGTGCAAAAGCTTTTAAGCTTAATCAGGTCTCATTTGTTTACTTTTGTTTTTTATTTCCATTATGCTAGGAGGTGGGTCATAGAGGATCTTCCTTTGATTTATGTCATTGAGTGTTCTTCCTATGTTTTCCTTTAAGTTTTATAGTTTCATTTAGGTCTTTAATCCATTTTCAGTTTATCTTTGTGTATGGTGTTAGGAAGTGTTCTAATTTCATTCTTTCACGTGGAGCTGTCCAGCTTTCCCAGCACCATTTATTGAAGAGGTCACTTATTGTCTTTGCCCCATTGTATATTCTTGCCTCCTTTGTAAAAAATAAGGCACCCATAGGTGCATGGGTTTATTTCTAGCGTTTATATCTTATTCCATTGGTCTACATTTCTGTTTTTGTGCCAGTACCATACTGTCTTGATGACTATAGCTTTGTAGTATAATCTGAAGTCAGGAAGATTGATTCCTCCAGCTTCATTCTTCTTTTTCAAGACTGATTTGGCCATTTGGGGGTCTTCTGTGTTTCCATATGAATGTGAAATTTTTTGCACTAGTTTTTTGAAAAATGCCATTGGTAGTTTGATAGGGATCACATTGAATCTGTAGATTGCATTTGGTAGTATAGTCATTTTCACAAAATTGATTCTTCCTACTCAGGAAGATGGAATATCTCTCCATCTGTTTATGTCATCTTTGATTTCTTTCATTAGTGTCTTATAATTTTCCTGTGTACAGATCTTTTGTCTCCTTAGGTAAGTTTATTCCTAGATATTTAATTTTTTTTGTTGCAATGGTGAATGGGATTGATTCCTTAATTTCTCTTTCTGATTTTTCATTGTTCAGTTCAGTTCAGTTGCTCAGGTGTGTCCAACTCTGTGACCCCATCGAATGCAGCATGCCAGGCCTCCTTCTCCATCACCAACTCCCGGAGTTTACTCAAACTCATGTCCATTGAGTCGATGATGCAATCCAAACATCTCATCCTCTGTCGTCTCCTTTTCCTCCTGCCCCCAATCTTTCCCAGCATCAGGGTCTTTTCAAATGAGTCAGCTCTTCGCATGAGGTAGCCAAATTACTGGAGCTTCAGCTTCAGCATCATTCCTTCCAAAGAAATCCCAGGGTTGATCTCCTTCAGAATGGACTGGTTGGATCTCCTTGCCGTCCAAAGGACTCTCAAGAGTCTTCTCTAACACCACAGTTCAAACGCATCAATTCTTCGGTGCTCAACTTTTTATATAGTTCAACTCATGACATACATGACAAACGGAAAAACCATAGCCTTGACTAGATGGACATTTGTTGGCAAACTAATGTCTCTGATTTTTAATATGCTGTCTAGGTTAGTCATAAATGTCTCCCAAGGAGTTAGCGTCTTTTAATTTCATGGCTGCAATCACCATCTGCAGTGATTTTGGAGCCCCCAAAAGGTAAAGTTTAACACTGCCTCCACTAATTCCCCATGTACTTTCCATGAAGTGATGGGACCAGATGCCATGATCTTAGTTTTCTGAATGTTGAGCTTTAAGCCAACCTTTCACTCTCCCCTTTCACTTTCATTAAGAGGCTTTTTAGTTCCTTTTCATTTCTGCCATAAGGGTAGTGTCATCTGCATATCTGAGGTTATTGATATTTCTCCCGGCAATCTTGATTCCAGCTTGTGCTTCCTCCAGGCCAGCGTTTCTCATGATGTACTCTATATATAAGTTAAATAAGCAGAATGACAGTATACAGCCTTGACGTACTCCTTCTCCTATTTGGAAGCAGTCTGTTGTTCCATTTCCAGTTCTAACTGTTGCTTCCTGACCTGCATATAGATTTCTCAAGAGGCAGGTCAGGTGGTCTGGTATTCCCATCTCTTTCAGAATGTTCCACAGTTTATTGTGATCCACACAGTAAAGGCTTTGGCATAGTCAATAAAGCAGAAATAGATGTTTTTCTGGAACTCTCTTGCTCTTTCCATGATCCAGCGGATGTTGGCAATTTGATCTCTGGTTCCTCTGCCTTTTCTAAAACAAGCTTGAACATCTGGAAGTTCATGGTTCATGTATTGCTGAAGCCTGACTTGGAGAATTTAGAGCATTACTTTACTAGCGTGTGAGATGAGTGCTATTGTGTGGTAGTTTGAGCATTCTTTGGCATTGCGTTTCTTTGGGATTGGAATGAAAAGTGACTTTTTCCAGTCCTGTGGCCCCTGCTGAGTTTTCCAAACTTGCTGGAATATTGACTGCAGAAGTTTCATAGCATCATCTTTCAGGATTTGAAATAGCTCCACTGGAATTCCATCACCTCCACTAGCTTTGTTCGTAGTGATGCTTTCTAAGGCCCACTTGACTTCACATTCCAGGATGTCTGGCTCTAGATGAGTGATCACACCATCATGATTTTCTTGGTCTTGAAGATCTTTTTTGTACAGTTCTTCTGTGTATTCTTGCCACCTCTTCTTAATATCTTCTGCTTCTGTTAGGTCCAGACCATTTCTGTCCTTTATCCAGCCCATCTTTGCATGAAATTTTCCCTTGGTATCTCTCATTTTCTTGAAGAGATGGCTAGTCTTTTCCGTTCTGTTGTTCCCCAATATTTCTTTGCACTCATCGCTGAGGAAGGATTTCTTATCTCTCCTTGCTATTCTTTGGAACTCTACATTCAGATGCTTATATCTTTCATTTTCTCCTTTGCTTTTTGCTTCTCTTCTTTTCACAGCTATTTGTGTGGCCTTCTCAGAGAGCCATTTTGCTTTTTTGCATTTCTTTTCCATGGGGATGGTCTTGATCCCTGTCTCCTGTACAATGTCATGAACCTCAGTCCAGAGTTCATCAGGCACTCTATATACCAGATCTAGTTCCTTAAATCTATTTCTCACTTCCACTGTACAAGCATAAGGGATTTGATTTAGGTCATACCTGAATGGTCTAGTGGTTTTCTCTACTTTTTTTTTCAATTTTTCTGAATTTGATAATATGGAGTTCATGATCTGAGGCACAGTCAGCTTCCAGTATTGTTTTTGCTGACTGTATAGAGCTTCTCCATCTTTGGCTGCAAAGAATATAATCAATCTGATTTAGGTGTTGGCCATCTGGTGATGTCCATGTGTGGAATCTTCTCTTATGTTGTTGGAAAAGGGTGTTTGCTATGACCAGTGCATTTTCTTGGCAAAACTCTATTAGCCTTTGCCCTGGTTCATTCCATACTCCAAGGCCAAATTTACCTGTTACTCCAGGTGTTTCTTGACTTCCTACTTTTGCATTCCAGTCATGGGAAATAGATGGGGAAACAGTAGAAACAGTGTCAGACTTTATTTTGGGGGGCTCCAAAATCACTGCAGATGGTGACTGCAGCCATGAAATTAAAAGACACTTAGTCCTTGGAAGAAAAGTTATGACCAAGCTAGATAGCATATTGAAAAGCAGAGACATTACTTTGCCGACTAAGGTCCACCTAGTCAAGGCTATGGTTTTTCCTGTGGTCATGTATGGATGTGAGAGTTGGACTGTGAAGAAGGCTGAGCACTGAAGAATTGATGCTTTGGGACTGTGGTGTTGGAGAAGACTCCTGAGAGTCCCTTGGACTGCAAGGAGATCCAACCAGTCCATTCTGAAGGAGATCAGCCCTGGGATTTCTTTGGAAGGAATGATGCTGAAGCTGAAGCTCCAGTAGTTTGAGCACCTCATGTGAAAAGCTGATTCATTGGCAAAGACTCTGATGCTGGGAGGGACTGGGGGCAGGAGGAGAAGGGGACGACCAAGGATGAGATGTTTGGATGGCATCACAGACTCGATGGAGGTGGGTCTGAGTGAACTCTGGGAGATGGTGATAGACAAGGAGGCCTGGTGTCCTGCAATTCATGGGGTCACAAAGAGTCGGACATGACTGAGCGACTGAACTGAACTGATAATGAAAAGGACATCTTTTTTGGGTGTTCGTTTTAAAAGGTCTTGATGGTCTCCATAGAACTGTTCAACTTCAGCTTCTTCAGTGTTACTGTTTGGGGCATAGGCTTGGATTACTGTGATATTCAATGGTTTGCCTTGGAAACAAACAGAGATCATTCTATCATTTTTGAGACTGCATCCAAGTACTGCATTTCAGACTCTTTTGTTGACCATGATGGCTACTCCATTCTTCTAAGGAATTCCTGCCCACAGTAGTAGATATAATGGTCATCTGAGTTAAATTCACCCATTCCAGTCCATTTTAGTTTGCTGATTCCTAGAATGCCAACGTTAACTCTTGCCATCTCCTGTTTGACCACTTCCAAATTGCTTTAATTCAATTCATGGACCTGACATTCCAGGTTCCTATGCAATATTGCTCATTACAGCATTGGACGGTCCTTCTATCACCAGTCATACCCACAGCTAGGTATTGTTTTTGCTTTGGCTCCATCCCTTCATTCTTTCTGGAGTTATTTCTCCACTGATCTCCAGTAGCATATTGGGCACCTACTGACCTGGGGAGTTCCTCTTTCAGTATCCTATCATTTTGCCTTTTCATACTGTTCATGGGGTTCTCAAGGCAAGAATACTGAAGTGGTTTGCCATTCCCTTCTCCAGTGGACCACATTCTGTTAGACCTCTCCACATGGCATGGCTAAGCCTTTAAACGATGGCAAATTGGCAAACATAGAACAGGAGCAGAAGGTAGCCTCTGGTAAATTCCTAGACAGACTGAGAGAAGCCCTTCACGGATTCAGTGAGATTGATCCTAGAAGTGAAGAGGGAAAGTTGATCTTAAAAGATTTTTCACTCAGTCAGCTCCAGATATCTGCTGTAAGCTATTGAAATGGGCGTATGGACAAAATCAGTCTTTAGATAATCTGTTGCAACTGGCTCAGTCTATTATGGTAGGAAATATGAGGAAAAGAAAGAAAGGTAGATAAAGACAAAGGAACAGGTGGAAGCCCTTGCAATGGCTGTGAGAACCGTTCTTAAACAGCCTGAGCAAAATGCCCAGAGGGACCCAGGTGAAAAGGGATGGGCTTGCTATTACTACAGAAAGGAGGGGCACCTCAAGCGGGATTGCTCTCAGGCATCTAAGCTGCCCCTGGCTCCATGTCCGGTCTGCAAAGGACCACACTGGAAGAGACTTCTCCCAGAGCCATAGGTCTCAGGTGTCAGACTCTCAAGAGAAACAGGGCTGAAGGTGCCCGGGGGTCCCCACACAAGTTCCCATCCTAATTGTACCTGAGGAAACCCAAGTATTAATAACTGTGGGGGTTAATCCATCGATATTGTTTTAGATACTGGGGCAATTTACTCTGTGCTTACTGAAGCTCTTGGCCCACTTTCTTCCTGATCTTCTTCCATAATGGCACTGTCTGGACAAGCCAAAAGTATTACTTCAGTTCTATAAGTTGTGACTTACCCTGTGCTATTTTCACACGAGTTTCTGATTGTGCCAGAGTCTCCCTCACCCTTTTTGGGGAGGGATATACTGATCAAGGTCCATGCCTCTGTTTTCATGAATATGGAGCCTTCCCTTTCTCTCCCTTTAATTGAACAAAATGTAAACCCTAGAGTATGGGCTGATGGAAAATCTGTGGGTTGAGCACAAAATGCTATTCCTGTAGTTGTTAAGCTCAAAGACTCACACTTATTTCCACATAAGAAGCAGTATCCACTGAAACCTGAGGTTAAAGAAGGGTTAAAACCCATCATTGAGAATTTAGAAGAGCAGGAACTATTAATTCCCTGTAACAGTTCATACAACACTCCTATTTTGAGTGTAAAAACACTCCAGGAGATGATTCCTGACCCAGCCTCTGAGTCAAGCAAGCCTCTATTTGAGCCAGGAACTGAGGTCCTCATAAAAACATTGAGATCTGGTGGCCAATCCCTCAAGCCCCTCTGGGAAGGCCCTTACCAGGTTATTCTTTCTTCTCCCACAGCTGTCAAAGTGCCAGGAAGTGATTCGTGGGTACATCACACTCGAGTTAAGAGGTGGCACCCTGACCAGAACCAAGTGACTTCATTTTATGTCTTTACTTTCTATGCTCTGACTTTGTACTTTTCAGATGGGCCTGATAATCTATGTGAGCCAACTTCTGCTGACTCCAAAAATCCTAAATCTGCTGTTTGATCCTCAAGACAATGCCTTCCTGTCCTGGGCTCACTCCTACACAGCATTTCACAATCATCCTAACTGCTGGGTCTGTGGAGCACTCCCCTCTTCACCAGTGGAAGGCTTCCCATGGTGGACATCTCCACTTCAAGGAAAATACTTTTCCAAGTCTGCAAATACCTTCAACAACAATCGCATGTGATGCCTCTTTTTAAACTGATGACATCTAACAACCTTAAGATGGACCGATGTAACTATAGACATAAAGTGACTTTTCATTTTGATTTTAACTTGGTTTAATGACTATTTTGCCTTACATCTGTAACTATAATGCGGTTTTCTAACCGTCTAAAAGCTTTTAAGTTATAAACGGTTGTCCAAGCTCCTACGAGTGCCACATCCTCCTCCAACTATTACTTGGGACCCTCAATATGAGGGTTAGGAGAATATGTTGCCTTAACAATTTAAGGACCACGCCCCTAAACAGCAGGAAGTAGTTGTGGAACAAAACGATGCCCCCCTTCCCTTGGCAACATAATTCTCCTAAAAGAAAAGGGGGGAATGAGAGAGTCAATTCCTAGGCAGATTGATAAGAAGTCCAGGGGTCCCCAAGGAGAGAGGGGTCTGGAATTCTCAAGGAGGAAGAAAAGACAAGCTTAGTTGTCGCTTTACATTCCTTAAGAATATATAACAATAATGTATCCTGCTTGAAGACAGTCTCTGGAAAAAACCTCCTGGCTAATCCTGTTATCTTAAGGTGTAAATTATGGGAGTAGGTCTAGTGAGGTCTTTACAACCTCCAGACATTCTTTAGATTCACTGTAATAACTAATTAGAGAGTATATAACTCCATGGCTAACACTAGCAAGGGGGTACTCTTTCTGCCCCCTTCTGATGCCTATGTCAGAAGCTTTCTCCTTTATACTTTAATAAAACTTTATTACACAAAGCTCTGAGTGATCAAGCCTCGTCTCTGGGTCTGGATTGAATTCTTCTCCTCCAGAGGTCAAGAATCCCAGCGTCTTTTCATGTGTCAGCAACAACATTTCACTTCCCTGTCAATCACCAGCTCCCAGAACCTGCTTGAACTCATGTCCATCAAGCTGGTAATACCATCCAACCATCTCATCCTCTGTCATTGCCTTCTCCTCCTGCCTTCAATCTTTCCCAGCCTCAGGGTCTTTTCCAGTGAATTAGTTCTTCATATCACGTGGCCAAAGTACTGGCATTTCAGCTTCAGCATCAGTCCTTTCAATGAACACTCAAGACTGATTTCCTTTAGGATTCGCTGGTTTCATCTCCTTGCAGTCCAAGGGGCTCTCAAGAGTCTTCTCCAGAGGCACAGTCTTAAAGCATCAATTCTGGAATGGGCGGTCCTAAGATGGCAGAGGAATAGGATGGGGAGACCACTTTCTTCCCCAAAAATTCATTAAAAGAACATTTAAACACTGAGTAAATTCCACAAAACAACTTCTGAATGCCAGCAGAGGACATCAGGCACCCAGAAAAGCAGCCCATTGTCTTCGAAAAGAGGTAGGAAAAAATATAAAAGACAAAAAAAGACAAAAGAGGTAGGGATGGAGCTCTGTCCCAGGAAGGGAGTCTTAAAAAGAGAGGTTTCCAAACAACAGGAAACACTCTCACTGCTGAGTCTGTGGCAAGCCTTGGAAGCACAGAGGGCAAAATAACAGGGAGGAAAATAAATGAGTAATTAAACCCCATAGATTATGAGCCCAATGGTAACTTCCCCAGCAGAGAAGCAGCACAGACGCCTGCATCTGCCACTAGCAAGCAGGGGCTTGGCAGGGAGGTGCAGGCTGCATGGCTTAGAGTAAGGATCGGGCCAGAACGCCCTGAGGGTAATCAGAGTGAAGTAACTTGGGCTAGCAAACCAGACTGTAGGATAGCTACCACACCATCCCCCTCTGGTGACAGGCAGCCAGAGCTGGAAGGGGGCAATCGCAGCCCCAGAGAGACATTATCTATTAAACTGCAAGCAGGCTTCTTTGCTAGCTAAGACTTCTTGGGGTTCTGGACAGTCATCAGCCTCCTGAGAAGGTGTGCCAGTTGTACACAGTTTTCTGTGCCAGAAAACTGAGCAGCAGGAACAGGAGAGGTGATAAGTCACAGCAACCACGCTCTCCAAACACCTGAGCTACTCGGACCTTGTGGCAGGTTCCTCACGAGTTATGACAGGGACCTCAGGGACCCGCTCTTGTGGCCTCAGGAAAGGCCAGTCTCCATGCGAGTTGCCAGGGGACTCTCTGGATTCCTCTCCAGTCGGTGCTGGGGCCTAATTCCTCGTATGGAGTAGAGGCTGGAACCTGAGGTTTCCTCTCCAGTGCTGACATGGAACTTGGGGTACCTCTGGAGTCTCCAGAGGGGAGTCAGGCCTCGTCTTGAGTAGAGACATGCACGTCCGCTTTCCTCCCGAGCTGTTGCAGCAGTGTCAGGCTTCTCGTCGCATTGATACAGGGATCTGTTGCTTTCCCTCGAGGCTTTCCCACAGGGCTGTCACATGTGCCACCGTTGTGTGTCAATACCAGCGTGACATTAGAGGGAGTCCAGGGAATTCAGGTTCCTCTAAAGTGAACTGAGACATTTGGGGGACTTTTGGAATGCTGGCACGACCCCTGGAGTTCCTCTCCACTTTCCTGTTGAGAGCGCCCCCTCTTGAGATGCGACGGGAATTCTGGGAATCCTTTCCCTAGGAAACTGGGAAAGGAACCCTCATCTAGAGCTAGGATGCCAAACGGGGCTCCTCTTAATTTTGGTGTGACCCTCCGTGTTCCTCTCGAGTGGAGACGGGTATATCGGGTGCTGGGGTCCAGCCCCAGTGGATCCAGGGAATCTGAAGCCTGGATGGCACTGGTGAGGAAATACTTATATATTGATTGATATAAGATTAGATTAAGGAACAATAGTGTAGTAGGAAAAGTAAGTGGAGGAAGAGGGCTGAACAACGTGGATTATGTGGAAGACCAATAAAATTCCAGACAAGGAATTTGCACCCTCTACGTTGGGCCACTGGTGCTCAGTTGAATATCTTACTGTGCCTCACCTTAGGCTCCCTTTCACGCAGGTCTTAATAGCCAGGGCAAATAAGTAAACTCGGCGAGCCTCTGCTCCCCAGATGGGAATTCAGCCTGAAATTATAGTAAACAGGAGAGGAAGGGAAAGGCAGAAAAGGAGAGAGAGAGAAGACTCGGGGGAAACCAGTCCAGCGACTGGCTCCGTCCTCTATTGTTTAGAAGGCCTTTTATACTTCTGATAAAACATGGAGATAAGTGGGTAACACAAAGTTATGCAGTGTTAGCAGTCCAGACTCTTATCAAAACCTGGCTTTTCTCTCTGCATACCTAATTGTATACACAAGTCTTAAGTAATTTACATCATCTTTCAGCCAAAAGGGCCAAAAAACATTTTACAGCCTTTTTTTCTGATAAGGGCTTCTCAACCAGAAGACTTATTTGTATTGATGTTCCCAGCGTTTGGTGCCACTCTCAGAAAGCACTAAATAGTTTCAGTCTTACATAGCAAGACACAAGAGGAGTGCAGTGAAATATAACAGAGAGAAGTAATTAACTCAAAAGTCTAGTGTTGCTAGCATCAGAACTACTATATATCCTTTTCGATATCCCATTTACATTGATAAACATCATCCCAGGTGCCTAAAAGATAAAGAATATGGAGGCCTGGCAGTAATCATTGAGTCAACAGTGAAAAACTTATACCAATATAATTTTCAACACTTTAGAAAAGGCTCTGTATCTTTAAGATGCTTTAAGCGTTGTGCCTCTCGCAGTTGGGGGGCTGTAAGCAATTCACAAGCTGTAAGAGGTCTGGGGAACCTGTTAGGCAAGCTAGAGAGCTATCAGAGGGGGTTTAACTGAAACATCCCTTTCAAATGCAGAAGAATAAAGCCCTGAGTTGACATTTTCCAGAGAATATTTGAAGAGTGGAAAAGCAGGCAGATTCTTATTTTTTGGGGGGTGGATGCTCAGGAAATTCCAGGGCGGCCCCTGAAGCCTGATCATGCCTGTCAGCTTCCTTCCTCATGACCTTGTTATGGGCGCAATTCCTCACGCTGGCTCCAGGCAGTCGGGGAACTTCTTGAGTTGCAGCAAGGGGGTGAAGGACATTTTCAAAGTTCAAGAGGGAAGGTGTGATTTCCCTCGAGACGCCTCAGTGGAAAACTGCCTCATCTTGCCTGGAGGGGAGAATTTCCTGGATTTTATTGAGTTTCACCAGGTTCCTCTCCAGTTACGACGGGGACCTAAAGGACCCACTCGTGTGGCCTCAGGAAAGGCCAGTTTGCATGCGAGTTGTGAGGGGCCTCTCAGGATTCCTCTCCATTCGGAGCCTGGTCCTAAGACCTCATCTGGAGTCGAAGCTGGAAACTGAGGTTTCCTCTCCAGCGCTGACATGGATCTTGGGGTTCCTCTGGAGTCTCCACAGGGGAGTCAGGCCTTGTCTCGAATGGAGACATGCACGTCCGCATTCCTCCCGAGATGTAGCGGAGGTGTCTGGCTTATTGTTGAGTTGACACAGGGATCTGTGGCTTTCCCTCGAGGCTTTCCCACAGGGCTGTCACATGTGCCACTGTGGTGTGAGTCGATACTCTGCGTGACAGTCGAGGCAGTGCAGGGAACTCAGCATCCTCTGGAGTGGAATGACACATTAAGGGGACCTTTGGAATGGTGGCCCGACCCATGTAGTTTCTCTCAACTTTCTTCTTGAGTCGCCTCCTCTTGAGATGTGAAGGCAACGCCGGGAATCCTTTCCCGACGAAGCAGGGAAAGGAACCCTCATCTCAAGCTACGAGGCAGAAACGGGGATCTGCTTGACTTTGGCGGGACCCACGATGTTCCTCTCGATTGGAGACGGGTTTGTCCGGGAACTTCTTGACTTGCAGCAAGGGCGTGAAGTACTCTTTCGAAGTTCAAGAGGGAAGGTTTGATTTCCCTTGAGACTCCTCAATGGAAAAGGGCCTAATCCTGCCTGGAGGGGAGAACCTCCTGGATATTCTTGAGTTGCAGCAGGTTCTTCTCGAGTTATGACGGGGACTTCAGGGACCCTCTCGTGTGGCCTCAAGAAAGACCAATCTCCATGTGACTTGCGAGGGGCCTCTTGGGATTCCTCTCCAGTAGGTGACGGGTCCTCAGACGTCGTCTCAAGTCGAGGCCATAACCTGAGGTTTCCTCGCCAGTGCTGACATGGATCTTGGGGTTCCTCTGGAGTATCCACAAGGGAGTCAGGCCTCATCTCGAGTGGAGTCATGCATGTCCGCTTTCCCCCCAAGCTGTAGGAGCAGTGTCAAGCTTCCCGTCAAGTTGACACAGGGATCTGTGTCTTTCCCTGGAGGCTATTCCACAGGGCTCTCACACATGCCACAGCGGTGTGAGTCGATACTCGGCATCACAGTCGAGGCAGTTCAGGGAAATCAGGTTCCTCTGGAGTGGACTGAGACATCTGGGGAACTTTTGGAATGGTGGCACGACACGTGGAGTTTCTCTCGAATTTCCTTTTGAGAGCACCTCTTCTTGAGATGCGACTGCAACATCGGGAATCCTTTCCCGAAGAAAGAGGGAAAGGAACCCTCATCTCGAGCTATGAGGCAGAAACGGGGCTCCTCTTGATTTTCGCAGGAACCTCGGTGTTCCTCTCGAGTGGAGACTGGTGTGTCAGGGAATTTCTTGAGTTGCAGTAAGGGTGTGAAAGACCATTTAGAAGTTCAAGAGGGAAGGTATGATTTCCCTCGAGACTCCTCAGGGGAAAGGGCCTCATCTCACCTGGAGGGTAGAACCTCCTAGATTTTCTCTAGTTGGGGCATTTTCCTCTTGAGTTATGACGGAGGCCTCAGGGACCTGCTCGTTTGGCCACAGGAAAGGCCAGTCTCCATGCAAGTTGCGAGGGGTCTCTCAGGATTACTCTCCAGTCAGTTCCCAGTCCTAAGACCTCGTCTCCTGTTGAGGCCGGAAAATGAAGTTTCCTCTCTATTGCTGACATGGATCTTGGGGTTCCTCTAGAGTCTCCACAGGGGAGTCAGGCCTTGTCTCGAGTGGAGACATGCACGTCCTCTTTCCTCCCGAGCTGTAGCAGCAGTGTCAGGCTTCCCGTCGAGTTGACACAGGGATCTGTGGCTTTCCCTAGAGGCTTTCCCACAGGGCTCTCACACGTGCCACCGTGGTATAAGTCGATTCTCAGCGTGACAGTTATGGAAGTACAGGGAAATCAGGTTCCTCTGGAGTGGACTGAGACATTTGGGGGATGTTTGGATTGGTGGCACAACCCCTGGAGTTCCTCTCGACTTTGCTGTTGAGAGGGCCTTCTCTTCAGATGCGACGGGAACACCTGGAATCCTTTGTCGATGAAGCAGGGAAAGGAAACTTCATCTCAAGTTAGGAGGCGGAAACGGTGCTCGTCTTGATTTTGGCTGCACCCTCGATGTTCCTCTGGAGTGGAGACGGTTATGTCGGGGAATTTCTTGAGTTGCACCTAGTGTGTGACGGACCCTTTCAAAGTTCAGGAGGGAAGGTGTGACATACCTCGAGACGCTTCAGCAGAAATGGGCCTCATCTCGCCTGGAGGAGAGAACCTCTCGGATTTTCTCGAGTTGCGGCAGGTTCCTCTTGAGTTATAATGGGGACATCAAGGACCCACTCGTGTGGCCTCAGGAAAGGCCAGGCTCCATGCGAGTTGCGTGGGGCCTCTCGGGATTCCTCTCCAGTCTTGCTGGGTCATAAGACATAGTCTGGAGTAGAGGCTGGAACCTGAGGTTTCCTGTCCAATGCTTACATGAATCTTGGTGTTCCTCTGTAGTCTACACAGGGGAGTCACGCCTCGTCTGGAGTGGAGAAATGCACACTCGTTTTCCTGCAGAGCAGCAGATGCAGTGTCAGGCTTCCCCTCATGTTGACACAGGGATCTGTGGCTTTCCCTTGAGGCTTTCCCACAGGGCTCTCACAAGTGCCACAGTGTTGTGAGTCGATACTCGGCATGATAGTCGAGTCAGGGCAGGGAAATCAGGTTCCTCTGGTGTGGACTGAGACATCTGGGGGACTTTGGGAATGGTGGACCACCCCTGGAGTTCCTCTCAACTTTCCTGTTGAGAGCGCCACCTCTTGAGATGCGACGCCAATGCCTGGAATCTTTCCCAACAAAGCAGTGAAAGGAACCCTCATCTTGAGCTACGAGGTGGAAACGGGGCTCCTCTTGATTTTGGTGGGACCCTCAGTGTCCCTCTCGAGTGGAGACGGGTATGTCGGGGAACTTCTTGAGTTGCAGCAAGGGTGTGAAAGACCCTTTTTAAGTTCAAGAGGGAAGGTGTGATTTCCCTTGAGACTCCTCAGCGGGAAAAGGGCCTCATCTTGCCTGGAGGGGAGAACCTCCTGGATTTTCTCGAGCTGCGGCAGGTTCCTCTTGAGGTACGACGGGGACTTCAGGGACCCGCTCTTGTGGCCTCAGGAAAGGCCAGTCTTCATGCGAGTTGCGAGGGGCCTCTCTGGATTCCTCCCCAGTAGGTGCCAGATCCTAAGACCTCATCTCGTGTCAAGGCCGTAACCTGAGGTTTCCCCTCCAGTGCTGATATGGATCTTGGGGTTCCTCTGGAGTCCCCACAGGGAAGTCAGGCCTCGTCTCGAGTGGGGACATGCACGTCCGCTTTCCTCCCGAGGTATAGCAGCAGTGTCAGGCTTCCCGTCGCATTGATCAAGGGATCTGTGGCTTTCCCTCGAGGCTTTCCCACAGGACTGTCACACGTGCCACCGTGGTGTGAGTCGATACTCGGCGTGACAGTCAAGGAAGTGCAGGGAAATCAGATTCCTCTGGAGTGGACTGAGACATTTGTGGGACGTTTGGAATGGTGGCACGACCCCTGGAGTTCCTCTCAACTTTCCTTTTGATAGAGCCTCCTCTTTAGATGCGACAGGAATGCCGGGAATCCTTTCCTGACGAACCAGAGGAAGGAACCTGCATCTCAAACTAGGAGGCGGAAACGGGGCTCCTCTTGATTTTGGCAGGATCCTCGGTATTCCTCTCGACTGGAGACGGGTATGTTGGGTGCTGGGGTCCAGCCCCGGTGGATCCAGGGAATTCGAAGTTTGGTACGACGTCGGCGTCCTTGGAAAAATTCTTATTTAATCACAGATATATACAGAGATTGGAAACGGATAGTGTAGGAAAATTAGTGGAGAAAATGAGGCTGAATAACTTGGCTACGTGGAATAGCATCCATTCTCCAGATGGGATTTCAGCCAGAAAAATGGGGAGCAAGAAAGGAACGACATGGGGGAATCAGTCTTTCCAGAAACTGATCCGATTTCTTTATTTTGGGGTTTGGTTATAATCCTTTTGTTACATATAGGGATGAATACAGAGTCATGCGGGTGTCAGCAGTCCTGACCTTTATCAAAATCAGGTGCTTCACATAAAAAGGTCTTGGATTTTATGATCCTTTCTTCTGATAACCAAAAACTTATTTTTTCCAAGGGTGTTTTTTCTTAAACCAGGCACCACCCTCCAAATAAAGTTACACTCCTATAGGGTGAGGGTGTAGTGAGTTACAATCAACAAAGGAATTTATTTAACCCAAGGTCAACTTGATTAATCTTAAAGGTTAATACTTATTTCTCCTATATGTTAGTTTTATTCTTATAAGGGCAGGGAACATTGAGATTTAGCAGCAAACATCAGCCCAACAAATGAAAATCCTTTCTCTAATGTTCCCCTTAAGACCTATTTCATCTTAAGATGGTGATAAAGTTACATTTTTACATAGCAAGGACACAGTGATTTATAACAAAGTACAGTGATCTATTACAAAAGAGAAAATTCATTAACTCAAAAAGTCTAGTATTGCTAACATCAAAAACTACTATATTTCCTTTTCTATATTCCAAATACATTGATTAATATATTCCCAGGTGCCTGAGGACATGGAGGCCTGGCGGCAATCATTGACTCAACAATGAGAAAAGCCTTATTCTAATTAAGACTCGCAAAATACTCCAAAACTCTCTGCTGTTTATGGTTGAGAGGTAGTAAACAATCATGTGTCTAGTGGCAGGAGTATGGATAATCCTGTCACACAAGCTAGTCTGTCAGCAGAGGTTTGACCTAAGACACCCTTGTCCCACCCAGGGCAGGGAATTAGCAGCAATTATTGACACAACAAATGAAAAACTCTTCACCAATATAATTCCTAACCAACCCACTATACTGATAATTTCTAACTCCCCTAAAGAATTTGCCTTTAGTAAGTCTAAAACATCTCATGCCTCTCAGATTGGAGGCTGTAAACAATCACATGTGGCTATACAGGTGGGCTAGATAACCTTCAGAGGAGTCCTTAAACTGAAACACTCATGTCACGCCCAGGAATTTTTATTGACTTGGAGCTCCAAGTTAACTCCTTCTCCGAGACAATGGTTATGGGGGAGAGCCCCCGTAAAGTAAGAGGTGTAGGTGAGACCATAAAACAGACTCCAGTTTTGGAGTAGATGCTAGGGAACAGGAGGTTTCCTGAGGCTTGATCATGATTTTGCGTATGCCAAGGCTCCTTCCTCATGACATTTGCCATGGGCGGATTTCCTCACGCTGGTCCCCGGCAGTCGGGGAACTTCTTGAGTTGCAGCAAGGGTGTAAAGGACCCTTTCAAAGTTCAAGAGGGAAGGTGTAATTTCCCTTCAGATGCCTCAGTGAAAAAGGGCCTCATCTCTACTGGAGGGGAGAACATCTGGATTTCCTGGAGGTGGGGCAGGTTCCTCTCAAGTTATGACGGGGACCTCAGGGACTCGCTCGTGTAGCCTCAGGAAAGGCCAGTCACCATGCGAGTTGCGAGGGGCCTCTCAGGATTCTGCTCCAGTTGGAGCCATGTCTGAAGACCTCGTCTGGAGGCAAGGCCAGAAACTGAGGTTTCCCCTCCAGTGCTGATATGGATCTTGGGGTTCCTCTGGAGTCTCCACAGGGAAGTCAGGCCTCGTCTCGAGTGGGGACATGCACATCCGCTTTCCTCCCGAGCTGTAGCAGCAGTGTCAGGCTTCCTGTCACGTTGACACAGGGATCTGTGGCTTTCCCTCGAGGCTTTCCCACAAGGCTGTGACACATGCCACCGTGGTGTTATTCGATACTCGGCGTGACAGTCGAGGCAGTGCAGGGAAATCAGGTTCCTCTGCAGTGGACTGAGACATTTGGGGTCTTTTGGAATGGTGGCATGAACCTGGAATTCCTCTCGAATTTCCTGTTGAGAGTGCCTCTACTTGAGATGTGACAGGAACGCCGGGAATCCTTTCACGACAAAGCAGGGAAAGGAACCCTCATCTTGAGCTAGGAGGCGGAAACAGGGCTTCTCTTGTTGTCGGGACCCTCTGTGTTCCTCTGGAGTTGAGATGGGGATGTCGGAGAACGTCTTGAGTTACAGCAAGGGTGTGAAAGACCCTTTTGAGTTTCAAGAGGGAAGGTGTGATTTGCCTCGAGACGCTGCAACGGAAAAGGGCCTCATCTCGCTTGGAGGGGAAGACCTCCTGGTTTTTCTCGAGTTTCACCAGGTTCCTGTGGAGTTAGGACGGGGACTTCACGGACCTGCTCGTGTGGCCTCAGGAAAGGCCAGTCTCCATGCGAGTTGCGAGAGGCCTCTCCGGATTCCTCTCCAGTCGATGCCGGGTCCTAAGTCCTTGTTTGGAACCGAGGTTGGAACCTGAGGTTTCCTCTCCAGTGCTGACATGGATCTTGGGTTCCTCTGGAGTCTCCACAGTGGAGTCAGGCCTCGTCTCGAGTGGAGACATGTATGTCTGCTTTCCTCCAGAGTTGTCGCAACAGTGTCAGGCTTCCCCTCGAGTTGATAAAGCTATCTGCAGCTTTTCTCGATGCTTTCCCACAGGGTTGTTACACGTGCCACCGTGGTGTGAGTCGATACTCGGTGTGAAAGTCGAGGCAGTGCAGGTAATTCAGGTTCCTCTGGAGTGGACTGAGACATTTGGGGGTCTTTTGGAATGGTGGCACGACCCCTGGAGTTCCTCTAGTCTTTCTTGTTGAGATCACCTCCTACTCAGATGCGACGGGAACGCCGGGACTCCTTTCCCATCGAAGCAGTGAAAGGAACCCTCATCTTGAGCGGAGGAAGGGGAAACGGGGCTCCTCTTGAGTTTGGCGGGACCCTCAGTGTTCCTCTCGAGTGGAGACGGGTATGTTGGCGAACTTCTTGTGTGGCAGCAAGGGTGTGAAGGGCCCTTTCGAGGTTCAAGAGCGATGGAGTGATTTCCCTCGAGACACCACAGCGGAAAAGGTCGTCATCTCGCCTGGAGGGGAGAACCTCCTTGGTTTTCTCGAGTTGCGGCAGTTTCCTCTCAAATTACGATGGGGACCTCAGGGACCTGCTCGTGTGGCCTCAGGAAAGCCAGTCTCCATGCGAGTTGCGAGGGGCCTCTCGGGATTCCTCTCCAGTCAGTTTCGTGCTGGAAGCCAGCGTGAGGTGTCCCGCCCGTGACAAGGTCATGAGGAAGGAAACTGACATATGCAAGGACGTGATCAGACTTCAGGGGTCCCCCTGGAATTTTCTGAGCATGTACCCCAAAAAACAAAAATCTGCCGGCTTTTGTACTCTGCTTTTCCACTCTTCTGATATACTCTGGAAAAAGTCAACTCACGGCTTTCATCTTCTGCATTTGAAAGGGATGTTTCAGTTAAACCCCCTCTGATAGCTCTCTAGCTTGCCTAACAGGTTCCCTAGACCTCTTACAGCTTGTGAATTGCTTACAGCCCTCCAACCGTGAGAGGAACAAAGCTTAAAAACATCTTAAAGATACAGAGCGTTTTCTAAAGTGTTAAAAATCATATCGGTCACACAGTTGACTCACAGTTGACTGTGAGTCACTGTCAGTCACTGACTCACAGTTTCACAGTTGACTCAATGATTGCTGCCAGGTCTCCATATTCTTTATCTTTTAGGCATCTGGGAGGATGTTAATCAACGTAAATGGTATATGGAAGAAGTATATAGTAGTTTTGATGTTAGCAACACTAGATTTTTGAGTTAATTATTTTCCTTTTGCTATAAATCACTGTACTCCTTTCACTTGTTATAAACTGCTGTATCTTTGCTATGTAAGAATGTAACTTTATTTAGTGCTTTCTGACAGTGGCACCAGACTTTGGGATGATTGACACAAATAAGTCTTCTAGTTAACAAACCCTTATCAGAAAAAAGGCTGTAAAATGTTAATTGGCCCTTTTTAACCAGAAGATGATGTAAATCACCTAAGACTTGTGTATACAACTAGGTATGCAGAGAGAAAAGCCTGGTTTTGATAAGAGTTTGGACTGCTAACGCTGCATAAGTTTGTGTTACCCATTGATCTCCATGTATTATCAAAAGTATTAAAAGCCTTTTGAACAATAAAGGAATGACCAGTCTCTTGGACTAGTCTCTCGGCCTAGTTTCTTGGGAATCTGACTCCCCCCGTGTCTCTCTCTCTCTTTTTCTCCCTTTCCCTCCCTCTCCTTTTCACTCTAATTTCAGGCTGAATTCGCACCTGGAGCGGGGCGGCTCACTAAGTCTACTTACTTGCCCTGGCGGGCACTCTTAGATATTAAAGTGGGCGCTGGTGGCCCAACGTAGACAGTGCAAGCTCCTTGTCTGGATCTTTATTGGCCTTCCCCGTAAGCCAAGTTATTTGGCCTTCTTTCTCCACTTAATTTTCGTACTACACTATTCTTTCTTAATCTAATCTTATATTAATAAACAAATAAATCTTTCCTCGCCGACTCCGTCCACCCTTCGAATTCCCTGGATCCACTGGGGCAGGACCCCGGCAAGTGGTGCCCAGAACAGGCTATTCGAAGGCAGGTTCCCCAAGCAATTAGGATCATCAGCCCTATTGCCACCCCCTTGGAGCGAGTAGGGTCATCAGCTCTATTGCTCTGGACAACTAGGGTCATCAGCCCTGTTGTTCCCCTAGTATGCAGCAAGTAGGGTCATCAGCCCTATTGCTCAGAACAACTAGGGTCATCAGCCCTGTTGTTCCCCCAGTGTTGAGTGTTTGGGACTGGTAGGACCCCACTCAGGGTGCCGCGGACCCTCCTGTAGGACAGACAGAGTTAGTAGGAGTGGGAAGTGTTGAAGGGTTTAAGAGAAACCTGCTATCTTAGGGTTGATAAGAAAATCCCCCTCGCCAAAGGTAAAACCCTTGACGAGGCAGACTTTTCTATAAGACTTAATTTTCTGACATGGGTAACAGTGAATCAAAAGAAAGACAGCTTTTTGTAGGAGTAATCTTGCAGTTGCTAACTAAACGAGGAATTAAAGTTAAGAAATCCAATATTCATTCATTTTTTTCATTTGTACAAGAACAGTGTCCTTGGTTTCCAGAAGAAGGCACTGCTAACTTAGATACTTGGGAGAGCATAGGGAAACAATTAAAAACTTACCATGCTGAACATGGCTCAGAAAAGGTGCCTACTGACACCTTTTCCTTATGAAATATAATTAGGGACGCTCTAGACCCTGCCCCTGAATCTGAAAAAGTACATCTTAAAGAGGAAAGTGCAGAGAAAAAGGTATCTATCAAAGAGGAGAGTGAGGAAAAGGGGGCTACACCTAGCTATCGGCAGTTGAATGAAATGTTAGCTGCAATGACTGCCCAGGAAAAGGTAATAGATAGAGATGAGAAAAATGATCAGTTTTCAGATGAGGAAGATTTGGAAGAGGAAGTAACCCAAGATCATTCTGATGAGTATTGGCCTTTATTAAATAAAGATGCTCCAGGGAGTTTAAGAGAAACTTCTCCAATTAGATCATCTGCTCCAAGGAGTTTAAGAAAAACTTCCCCAACCAGACCACCTGCTCCCAGGAATTCAAGAGAAATTTCCTCAATTAAGCCTTCTGCTTCCAGAGGCTCAAGAGAAATGTCCCCTATCAGGTTATATGCATCTAGGAGCTTAAGGCAGACATCCCCAGATAAAACATCCATAATATCTAAACACCAAACAGATAAAAAAAATCCCCAAAGCACGAAGAAAGTGACATAGGACACCCCTTGCCCCCCCACATAAGGGTGAGGGGCCTCCACAAGAATTCCCTGAAGAAGAGTTTTCTCTAGCCCCGATGATGAATTTGATCCCCACCTTGAGGCTTGTTTCCCCATAATATTTGATGGAAGTGGTGGGGGAAGAGCCCGCCACTGGGAACCCATTCCAATGAAACTGATTAAAGAACTCAAACAGGCTTGTGCTTTGTATGGGCCTAAAGCCCTGTACACTGTATCATTGGTAGAGGCGTTAGTGGGCAGATGGATGACACCCATGACTGGAAGACAGTCGCTAAAGCTTGTCTGTCTGGAGGGCAATATGTACTTTGGAGATCTGAATATGAAGATCTTGCCCCAAAACAGGCTGATGCTAACCAAAAATATGGCCCAAGATATATTATAAAAAGTATGTTGGCAGGGACTAATGATTTTGGAACACTTAGAGATCAGATGAGATTAAACAGAAACACTTTAGACCAAGTAACCGCCTGCACCCTTGGGGCTTGGCGCTTGTTGCCTGAAGGGAAAGAATCAACCTCTTCCTTCTCAAACATTAAACAAAAACCAGAAGAGCCATATGAGGACTTTATATCAAGACTTGCAGAGGCAGTCCACAGAGTAATTTCCAATACTGAGGCAGCTGGAATACTGATAAAACAACTGGCATTTGAAAATGCTAATGCTACCTGCCAGGCCATTCTACGTCCTATTAAAAAAAAAAAAAACCTGGGCAAATAATAGATTATATTAGGCCATGTGCAGATGTAGGACCAGCAATGATGCAGGGCATTGCCATAGCTGCAGCCATAAAGGGAAATTCTTATCAGCAGGCAGTACAGTCCTTTTTTACAAACAGGAATAACCCTTCAGAGTCATTCCAGTAGTCCAGGCCAGAATATTGGTTTATCCAAGGCCTGCTTCTCTTGCGGACCGGAGGGGCACTTTATGAGCGCTTGTCCCCAAAAAGCAGCCGGTTCTTCTCTGCTGAATTCTGCCTCCTCGGCTGTGTCTGCTAATCTCCCTAGGTCTCTCTGCCCTCGCTGTCAAAGAGGATATCATTGGGCAAGAGACTGCAGGTCAAAATTTCATAGAAATGGAACTCCTTTGGGCTCCGACCAGCAGTCGGGAAACAGATTGAGGGGCCAGCCCCAGGCCCCAACGACAATTGGGGCAGCCTCACTGAACCCATTCATTCCCTTCGTCCCATCGCAGAACTCATCAGAGCAACCCCAGGCAGCACAGGACTGGACCTCAGTTCCACCACACCAACAATATTTACACCACTGTAAAAATCCCTATAGGAGTTAAAGGCCCATTACCAACAAGTTTAGTGGGAATTATATTAGGCAGAAGTTCCTTAGCTATGCAAGGTCTCACAATTATCCCTGGAGTAATTGACTCAGATTATACAGGAGAAATTCAGATAATGATTTCACCCCCAACTAAAACTTTCCAAATTCATCAGGGACAAAGAATAGCACAGCTTTTGCCTTTGCCTTACCACGCTGCCATAGGGCACACAGCTACTCAGAGTGAGAGGCAGGAGAAAGGATTGGGTCTAGTGATATGGTTTTTTGGATAACAGAAATTACTCAGAAACGTCCTATGAAAACTATTCTGATTAATGGCAAGGCTATTGCGGGGTTATTAGACATAGGAGCAAATGTTTCTTGCATTTCAGGAAAAGACTGGCCCAGCTCCTGGCCCACACATACTACTGAAAATAACTTGGTGGGGATAGGAAGAGCCCCCACAGTAGCCAAAAGTGCAAAAATTTTAGATTGGCAATTTGAGAATACCTGTGGAACTTTCCAACCTTATGTTCTTCCTTCCCTCCTCCTTACACTGTGGGGGAGGGACGTGCTATCTCAAATGGGAGTACTACTTTTTAGCCCTGATGATAAAGTAACATCTCAGATGCTGCAAATGGGCTATGATCCATCAAAAGGATTAGGTAAACAGCAGACAGGAATAATTGAGCCAATTTGCCCAACTCCTCGACAGTTACATACTGGATTGGGCTATCCAAATTTATAATGGAGCCCATTGTTTCCGCTGCCAACTCCATTACATGGAAATCTCAAGATTCGGTGCGGGTGGAACAATGGCCTCTGCCTAAGGAAAAATTACTGGCAGCTAAAGCACTAATCTTTGAACAATTAGAATTGGGACATATTGAGCCCTCCAATAGCCCCTGGAACACTCCTATTTTTGTCATTCAGAAAAAATCTGGCAAATGGAGACTTTTACAGGATTTGAGAGCAATTAATGCCACCATGGAGGACATGGGGGCTTTACAACCTGGGCTCCCTTCCCCAGTAGCCATTCCAGAGGGGTATAATATAGTTGTGATTGATCTACAAGATTGTTTTTTCACCATTCCTTTAAATGCTGAGGATAAAAAGCTATTTGCCTTTAGTCCACCATCTGAAAATCTTAAACAGCCTTACTTATGGTTTCAGTGGAAGGTTTTGCCTCAGGGAATGAAAAATAGCCCCACCTTATGCCAGAAATTTGTTAATGCCGCTCTAGAAGATACTAGGATTAGCCATCGTGTTTTGAGTCTATCCTCGGGGTGACCGTCGAGTCAGTGCAGGGGAGTCAGGTGTGTCTGGAGTGCACTGGGATATCGGGGGTCTTTTGAAATGGTGGCACGACCGCGGGAGTACCTCTCGAGCGTCAAGTGGAGAACATCTCCTCTTGAGGTGCGACAGGATCACCGGGATTCCTTCCGCGACGAAGCAGGGAAACGGATCCTCATCTCTGGATGATGAGGAAGAACCAGGGCTCTTCTTGAGTTGTGGTGGGACCCTCAGTATTCCTCTTGAGGGCAGACGGGGATGTCGGGGAACTTCTTGAGTTGCCTCAAGGGTATCAAAGACCCTTTCGTGGCTCAGGAGGGAAGGTGGGATTTCTCTTGAGATGCCGCAGTGGAAAGGGGCCTCAGCTCTCGTTGAGGGGAGAATTTTGTTTTTTCTCGAGTTGTGACGGGGTTCCTCTCGAGTTACTTCTGGGATTTCAGGGACCCGCTCGTGGGGCCACAGGGAAGTCCAGTCTCCACGCGAGTCCTGAGGGGCCCCTCGGATTCCTCTGCAGTCGCTGCCAGGGCCAAGATCCTCATCTGGAATAAAGGCCAGAACCTCAGGGTTCCTCTCCAGGGCCGACTTGGATCTTGGGGTTTCACTGGGGCATCCACAGGGGAGTCAGGCCTTCTCTCGTGTGGAGCCATGCAAGTCCGCTCTCCCCTCGAGCCAGAATAGCAGTGTCAGAATTCCTGTGGGGTTGACCATAGGTATTGGTGACTCTCTCGTGGTGCCACAGGGCTGTCACACCTGCCATCGTGTTTTGAGTCGGCCCTCGGGATGACCGTTGAGTCAGTGCAGGGGAGTCAGATGTGTGTGGAGTGCACTGCGACATCGGGGGTGTTTTGTAATGGTGGCAAGACCCGTGGAGTTCCTCTCGAGGGTCAAGTGGAGACCACCTCCTCTTGAGGTGCGACGGGAACGCTGGGATTCCCTCCCCGACCAAGGAGGGAAACGTACCCTCCACTCGGGATGAGGAGGGAGAACCGGGGCTCTTCTTGAGTTGTGGCGAGACTGTCGGTGTTCCCCTCGAGTGCAGACGGGGATGTCAGGGAACTTCTTGAGTTGCCTTAAGGGTGTCAAGGAACCTTTCAGGGCTCAGGAGGGAAGGTGGGATTTCTCTCGAGATGCCACAGCCCAAAAGGGCCTCAGCTCGCGTTGAAGGGAGAATCTCCTGGTTTTTCTCGAGTTGCAATGGGGTTCCTCTTGAGTTACAATGGGGAAGTCAGAGATCCGCTCGTGGGGCCTCAGGGAGGTCCAGTCTCCACGCAAGTCTCAAGGGGCCCTTCAGGATTCCTCTGCAGTCACTGCCAGGGCCAAGGTCCTCATCTGGAGTTGAGGCTGGAAACTCAGGGTTCCTCTCTAGGGCCGACATGGACTCGGGGTTCCTCTAGGGAGTACACAGGGGAGTCAGGACTCGTCTCTTATGGAGTCATGCAAGTCCGCTCTACTCTCAAGCATTAAAGGAAGTGTCAGGCTTCCTGTCAGGTTGACATAGGGATCGGTGGCTTTCTCTCAATGTGCCACAGGGCTGTCACACCTGTCATCGTGTTTTGAGTTGATCCTCTGGTTGACCGTCAAGTCATTGCAGGGGAGTCAGGTGTATCTGGAGTGCACTGGTGCTGGGGTCCATCCCTGGTGGATCCAGTGTGATTCAAAGGGGAGAAGGAATAGGCGAGGAAAAAACTTATTTATTTATAAATATAAGATTATATTAGGAAGAAATAGTGTAGTACTATAATTGAGTGGAGAAAAGAGGCTGAATAACTTGGTTTATGTGGAAACCGAATAAAGTTCCAGACAAGGAGCTTACACCATCTATGTTAGGCCACCGGCATCCTTTTGAATATCGGAGGGTGCCCCACCTTGGGCTCCCTCTCGCGTGGATCTTAGAATATGGGGCAAGTAAGTAGACATGGTGAGCCTCCATGCCCCAGATGGGAATTCAGCCTGAATTTAGAGTAAAGAGGAGACACGAGGGAAATCAGTCCTTCCAATGACTGGCCAGACCTCTATTGTCTAGAAAGTCCTTTTATACCTTTTTGATTGTACATAGAGATCAATGGTTAATGCAAAATTATGCAGCTTTAGCAGCCCAGACTCTTATCAAACCAGGCTTTTTCCTAGTTGTATACACAAGTCTTAGGTGATTTACATCATCTTCCGGCAAAAAGGGCCAATTAACATTTTACAGCCTTTTTTTCTGATAAGGGTTTGTCAACCAGAAGACTTATTTGTGTGGTTCTTCTCAAAGTCTGGTGCCACTCTCAGAAAACACTAAATAATGTTTCATTTTACATAGCAAGAACACAAGAGGAGTGCAGTGATACATAAAAAAAGAAACAGTAATTAATTCAAAAGTCTAGTGTTACTAATATCAAAACTACTATATATCTTTTTCCATATCCCGATTATTTTGATTAATATCCTCCCAGGTGTTTAAAAGATAAAGAATATGGAGGTCTGGCAGCAATCATTGAGTCAAAATGAAATCCATCATGAATATGATCTCTAGCTCTTTATAAAAGGCTCTGTATATTTAAGATGCTTTTAAGCTTTGTGCCTCTCCTGGTTGGAGGTCTGTAAGCAATTCACAAGCTGTAAGAGATCTGGGGGATCCTGTTAGGCAAGCTAGAGAGTTATCAGAGGGGGTTTAACTGAAACATCCCTTTAAACGCAGAAGACTAAAGCCCAGATTTGACTTTCTCCAGACTGTGTTAAAAGAGTGGAAAAGCAGAGCACAAAGACTGGCAGATTTTTTTCGAGGGGGGGGTACATGCTCAGCAAATGCCAGGGAGACACCCTGAGATCTGACTAGCCTTGCCCATCAGATCTCTGCAGCATGATCTTCTGATGGGTGGGATTCCTCATGCTGGCTCCCGGCACACTGGGACATCGGGGTCCTTTGAAATGGTGGCACGACCCCTGGAGTTCCTCTCGAATGTCAAGTTGAGACCGCCTCCTCTTGAGATGCAACGGGAACTTGGGATTCCTTTCCTGACGAAGCAGGGAAATGGACCTTCCTCTCGAGATGAGGAGGAAAAAGCGGGGCTCTTGTTGAATTGTGGCGGGACCCTCAGTGCTCCTCTCGAGTGGAGACGAGTATGTCGGGGGACTTCTTGAGTTGCCTCAAGGGTGTCAAGGACCCTTTTGCGGCTCAGAAGGGAAGGTGGGATTTCTCTTGAGATGCCGCAGTGGAAAAGGGCCTCATCTCACGTTGAGGGGAGAATCTCCTCGTTTTTCTCGAGTTGCAGCAGCAAACCTGGGGTTCCTCTCGAGTTACTACAGGGACCTCAGGGTCCCACTTGTGTGGCCTCAGGAAAGTCCAGTCTCCATGCGAGTTGCGAGGGGCCTCTCGGGATTCCTCGGCAGTCACTGCCGGGGCCAAGGTCATCATCTGGAGTTGAGGCCAGAACCTCAGGCTTCCTCTCCAGTGCTGACATGGATCTTGGGGTTCCACTGGAGTTTCCACAGGGGAGTAAGGCCTCGTCTCTTGTGGAGACATGCAAGTCCGCTCTTCTGTTGAGCTGGAAAAGCTGTCTGGCTTCCTGTTGGGTTGACATAGGGATCGGTGGCTTTTTCTTGAGGTGCCACAGGGCTGTCACACCTGCCATCGTGTTTTGTGTCAATCCTCCGGGTGCCTGTAGAGTCAGTGCAGTGAAGTCAGGTGTATCTGGAGTACATTGGGACATTGGGGTCTTTGGAAATGGTGGCATGGCCCCTGGAGTTCCTCTCGAGTGTCAAGTTGAGACCATCTCATCTTGATGTGCAATGGGAATGCCGGGATTCCTTTGCCGACGAAGCAGGAAAATGGACCCTCCTCTTGAGAAAAAGGAAAATCAGGGCTCTTCTTGAGTTGTGGCGGGACCCTCGGTGTTCCTCTCGAGTGGAGACGGGTATGTCAGGGAACTTCTTGAGTTGCCTCAAAGGTGTCAAGGACCCTTTTGAGGCTCAAGAGGGAAGGTGGGATTTCTCTCGAGATGCCACAGCAGAAAAAGGCCTCATCTCTCGTTGAGGGGAGAATCTCCTGGTTTTTCTCGAGTTGCGGCAGCAAACTTGGGGTTCCTCTCAAGTTAAAACGGGGACATCAGGGACTCGCTCGTGTGGCCTCAGGAAAGTCCAGTCTCCATGCGAGTTGCGAGGGGACTCTCAGGATTCCTCTGCAGTCGCTGCTGGGGCCGAGGTCCTCATCTGGAGTTGAGGCCGGATCCTCAGGATTCCTCTCCAGGGCTGACATGGATTACGTGGTTCCTCTGGAGGTTCCACAGGGGAGTCTGGCCTCGTCGTCTCGCGTGGAGACATGCAAGTGCACTCTCCTCTCAAGCTGGAAAAGCTGTGTCAGGCTTCCTGTCCAGTTGACATAGGGATTGGTGGCTTTTTCTCAAGGTGCCACAGGGCTGTCACACCTGCCATTGTGTTTTGAGTTGATCCTTGGGGTGACCGTCGAGTCAGTGCAAGGGAGTCAGGTGTATCTGGAGTGCATTGGGACATCGGGGTCTCTTGATATAGTGGCACGACCTCTGGAGTTCCTCTCGAGTGTCAAGTTGAGACCGCCTCCTCTTGAGGTGCGACGGGAATGCCGGGATTCCTTTCCCGACGAAGCAGGGAAATATACCCTCCTCTCGAGATGAGGAGTGAAAAGTGGGGCTCTTCTTGAGTTGTGGCGGGACTCTCGGTGTTCCTCTCGAGTGGAGACGGGTATGTCGGGGAACTTCTTGAGTTTCCTCAAGGGTGTCAAGGAGACCCTTTCGAGGCTCAAGAGGGAAGGTGGGATTTCTCCCCAGACGCTGCAATGGAAAGGGCCTCATCTCGCGTTGAAGGCAGAATCTCTTGGTTTTTCTCGAGTTGCGGCAGCAAACTATGGGTTCCTCTCGAGTTACTACGGGGACCTCAGGGAACCGGTCTTCAGGTTTCTGGAAAGTCCAGTCTCCATGCGAGTTTTGAGGGGCCTCTCGGGAATCTTCTGCAGTTGCTGCCGGGGGCCGAGGTCGTCATCTGGAGTTGAGGCAGGAAACTCAGGCTTCCTCTCCAGTGCCAACATGGATCTCGGGGTTCCTCTGAAGTTTCCACAGGGGAGTAAGGCCTCGTCTCGTGTGGAGACATCTAAGTCCGCTCTTCTCTTTAGCTAGAAAAACAGTGTCAGGCTTCCTGTCAGGTTGACATAGGGATCGGTGGCTTTCTGTTGAGGTGCCACAGTGCTGTCACCCCTGCCATCATGATTTGAGTCAATCCTCGCATGACTATCGAGTCAATGCAGGGGAGTCAGTTGTATCTGGAGTGCACTGGTGCCGGGGTCCAGCCCCGGTGGATCCAGGGTGATTCTAAGGTGAAATGAAGTAGGCGAGGAAAAAACTTATTTCTCTATAAATATAAGATTAGACTAGGAAGAAATAGTGTAGTAGGAATATTACGTGGAGAAAAGAGGCTGAATAACTTGGTTTACATTGAAAGCCAATAAAGTTCCAGACAAGGAGCTTACACCATCTATGTTAGGCCACCGGGTTCTCTTGAATATCAGAGGGTGCCCCACCTTGGGCTCCCTCTCGCGTGGATCTTAGAAGCTGGGGCAAGAAAGTAGACATAGCAAGGCTCCACGTCCTAAATATGAACAGGTATATATGATTCGTTATATGGATGATATTTTAATAGCTCATCCTGATAGAGCTCATTTGCAAACTGTCCTCCAGGATCTGACCCAGGCATTGACAGACAGAGGTCTAAAAATTGCCCCAGAAATAATTCAAATCAATCCGCTCATAACTTACTTAGGAAGAGTCATAAATTTGGAAACAGTGACTCATGCCCCGCTGCAATTGAGAAAAGACCATCTCATTACTTTAAATGATTATCAAAAACTTTTAGGTGATATTAATTGAATTAGACCATATTTAAAATTAACCACTGCCGAAAATTAACCTCTTTTTAACATTCTACGCTGGGATCCTGATCCAACCTCTAAAAGACAATTAACAGCTGAGGCTCAGGAAGCCCTAGGCAAAGTGGAAGCAGCCTTATCAAATAGTTAGGTAAAAAGAATTGATTTGGGAGACTTCTGCAGGTCTGTTGGCCCTCTTATCATGGTATTTATGCCACCTTCTTGGACACTTTGTACCTGTTCCTGCTTCAGAGAATCAGGGTTTGTGGTGTGAACCTCTCTGAGTGTCCCTCAATGTGGAGAAACTTTTCATCTTTAACCTAGATGTTTTATCATCGGTGCTGTATAGATGGAGAAGTCTAGAGGCTACTATAAAAATAAAACTGAAAACCAGAAGCAGGAGGCTTAAATCCAAAGCCTGAAAACATTAGAGAACTCTTGAATTCAGGGAACATTAAGCAATAGGAGCTCATCAAATGCCTTCATACCTACACTGAAACCAAGCTCCACCCAAGGGCCAACAAGTTCCAAAACAAGACATACCAGGCAAATTCTCCAGCAACACAGGAACACTCCCCTGAGCTTCAATATACAGGCAGCTCAAAATTATCCCAAAACCTTTGATGTCTCATAACCCATTATGGGTCACTCCACTGCACTCCAGAGAGAAGAAACCCAGATCCACCCACCAAAACTCCAACACAAGCCTCCCTAACCAGGAAACTTCGACAAGCCATTGATAGAACCCCACCCAAAGTGAGGAAGCTCCATAATAAAGAGAACTCCACAAATTACCAGAATATAAAGAGGCCACCCCAAACGCAGCAATATAACCAAGATGAAGAGACAGAGGAATACTCAGCAGGTAAAGGAACAGGAGAGTTGCCCACCAAACCAAACAAAAGAGGAAGAAGTAGGGAATCTACCAGAGAAGGAATTCCGAATATTGATAGTGAAAATGATCCAAAATCTTGAAATCAAAATGGAAACACAGATAAATAGCCTAGAGACAAGGATTGAGAAGATGCAAGAAAGGTTTAACAAGGACCTAGAAGAAATAAAAAAGAGTCAAAATATAATGAATAACGCAATAAATGAGATCAGAAACACTCTGGAGGCAACAAATAGTAGAATAACGGAGGCAGAAGATAGGATTAGTGAAATAGAAGATAGAATGGTAGAAATAAATGAATCAGAGAGGAAACAAGAAAAACGAATGAAAAGAAACGAGGACAATCTCAGAGACCTCCAGGACAATATGAAACGCTCCAACATTCGAATTATAGGAGTCCCAGAAGAAGAAGACAGAAAGAAAGATCATGAGAAAATCCTTGAGGAGATAATAGTGGAAAACTTCCCTAAAATGGGGAAGGAAATAATCACCCAAGTCCAAGAAACACAGAGAGTTCCAAATAGGATAAACCCAAGGCGAAACACCCCAAGACATATTAATCAAATTAACAAAGATCAAACACAAAGAACAAATATTAAAAGCAGCAAGGGAAAAACAACAAATAACACACAAGGGGATTCCCATAAGGATAACAGCTGATCTTTCAATAGAAACTCTTCAGGCCAGGAGGGAATGGCAAGACATACTTAAAGTGATGAAAGACAATAACCTACAGCCCAGATTACTGTACCCAGCAAAGATCTCATTCAAATACAAAGGAGAATTCAAAAGCTTTACAGACAAGCAAAAGCTGAGAGAATTCAGCACCACCAAACCAGCTCTCCAACAAATTCTAAAGAATATTCTCTAGACAGGAAACACGAAAAGGGTGTATAAACCCGAACCCAAAACAATAAAGTAAATGGTAACGGGATCATACTTATCAATAATTACCTTAAACGTAAATGGGTTGAACGCCCCAACCAAAGGACAAAGACTGGCCGAATGGATACAAAAACAAGACCCCTCTATATGCTGCTTACAAGAGACCCACCTCAAAACAAGGGACACATACAGACTGAAAGTGAAGGGCTGGAAAAAGATATACCACGCAAATAGAGACCAAAAGAAAGCAGGAGTGGCAATACTCATATCCAATAAAATAGACTTTAAAACAAAGGCTGTGAAAAGAGACAAAGAAGGCCACTACATAATGATCAAAGGAACAATCCAAGAAGAAGATATAACAATTATAAATATATATGCACCCAATATAGGAGCACCACAATATGTAAGACAAATGCTAACAAGTATGAAAGGGGAAATCAACAATAACACAATAATAGTGGGAGACTTTAATACCCCACTCACACCTATGGACAGATCAACTAAACAGAAAATTAACAAAGAAATGCAAACTTTAAATGATACATTAGATCAGTTAGACCTAATTGATATCTATAGGACATTTCACCCCAAAACAATGAATTTCACCTTTTTTTCAAGTGCTCATGGAACCTTCTCCAGGATAGATCACATCCTGGGCCATAAATCTAAACTTGATAAATTCAAAAAAATCGAAATCATTCCAAGCATCTTTTCTGACCATAATGCATTAAGATTAGATCTCAATTACAGGAGAAAAACTATTAAAAATTCCAACACATGGAGGATGAACAACACACTTCTGAATAACTAACAAATCACAGAAGAAATCAAAAAAGAAATCAAAATATGCATAAAAACTAATGAAAATGAAAACACAACAACCCAAAACCTGTGGGGCACTATAAAAGCAGTGCTAAGAGGAAAGTTCATAGCAATACAGGCATACCTCAAGAAACAAGAAAAAAGTCAAATAAATAACCTAACTCTACAACTAAAGCAACTAGAAAAGGAAGAATTGGAGAACCCCAGAGTTAGTAGAAGGAAAGAAATCTTAAAAATTAGGGCAGAAATAAATGCAAAAGAAACAAAAGAGACCATAGCAAAAATCAACAAAGCCAAAAGCTGGTTCTTTGAAAGGATAAATAAAATTGACAAACCATTAGCCAGACTCATCAAGAAGCAAAGAGAGAAAAATCAAATCAATAAAATTAGAAATGAAAATGGAGAGATCACAACAGACAACACAGAAATACAAAGGATCATAAGAGACTACTATCAGCAGTTGTATGCCAATAAAATGGACAACGTGGAAGAAATGGACAAATTCTTAGAAAAGTACAATTTTCCAAAACTGAACCAGGAAGAAATAGAAAATCTTAACAGACCCATCACAAGCACGGAAATTGAAACTGTAATCAGAAATCTTCCAGCAAACAAAAGCCCAGGTCCAGACAGCTTCACAGCTGAATTCTACCAAAAATTTCGAGAAGAGCTAACACCTATCCTCCTCAAACTCTTCCAGAAAATTGCAGAGGAAGGTAAACTTCCAAACTCATTCTATGAGGCCACCATCACCCTAATACCAAAACCTGACAAAGATGTCACAAAAAAAGAAAACTACAGGCCAATATCACTGACGAACATAGATGCAAAAATCCTCAACAAAATTCTAGCAATCAGGATCCAACAACACATTAAAAAGATCATACACCATAACCAAGTGGGCTTTATCCCAGGGATGCAAGGATTCTTCAATATCCGCAAATCAATCAATGTAATTCACCACATTAACAAATTGAAAAATAAAAACCATATGATTATCTCAATAGATTCAGAGAAGGCCTTTGACAAAATCCAACATCCGTTTATGATAAAAACTCTCCAGAAAGCAGGAATAGAAGGAACATACCTCAACATAATAAAAGATATATATGACAAACCCACAGCAAACATTATCCTCAATGGTGGAAAATTGAAAGCATTTCCCCTAAAGTCAGGAACAAGACAAGGGTGTCCACTTTCACCGCTACTATTCAACATAGTTCTGGAAGTTTTGGCCACAGCAATCAGAGCAGAAAAAGAAATAAAAGGAATCCAAATTGGAAAAGAAGAAGTAAAACTCTCACTGTTTGCAGATGACATGATCCTCTACATGGAAAACCCTAAAGACTCCACCAGAAAATTACTAGAGATCATCAATGAATATAGTAAAGTTGCAGGATATAAAATCAACACACAGAAATCCCTTGCATTCCTATACATGAATAATGAGAAAGTAGAAAAAGAAATTAAGGAAACAATTCCATTCACCATTGCAACGAAAAGAATAAAATACTTAGGAATATAGCTACCTAAAGAAACTAAAGACCTATATATAGAAAACTATAAAACACTCATGAAAGAAATCAAAGAGGACACTAATAGATGGAGAAACATACCATGTTCATGGATCGGAAGAATCAATATAGTGAAAATGAGTATACTACCCAAAGCAATTTACAAATTCAATGCAATCCCTGTCAAGCTACCAGCCACATTTTTCACAGAACTAGAACAAATCATTTCAAGATTTGTATGGAAATACAAAAAACCTCGAATAGCCAAAGCAATCTTGAGAAAGAAGAATGGAACTGGAGGAATGAACTTGCCTGACTTCAGGCTCTACTACAAAGCCACAGTCATCAAGACAGTATGGTACTGGCACAAAGACAGACATATAGATCAATGGAACAAAATAGAAAGCCCAGAGATAAATCCACACACATATGGACACCTTATCTTTGACAAAGGAGGCAAGAATATACAATGGAGTAAAGACAATCTCTTTAACAAGTGGTGCTGGGAAAACTGGTCAACCACTTGTAAAAGAATGAAACTAGATCACTTTCTAACACCACACACAAAAGTAAACTCAAAATGGATTAAAGATCTAAATGTAAGATCAGAAACTATAAAACTCCTAGAGGAGAACATAGGCAAAACACTCTCAGACATAAATCACAGCAGGATCCTCTATGATCCACCTCCCAGAATTCTGGAAATAAAAGCAAAAATAAACAAATGGGATCTAATTAAAATTAAAAGCTTCTGCACAACAAAGGAAACTATAAGCAAGGTGAAAAGACAGCCTTCTGAATGGGAGAAAATAATAGCAAATGAAGCAACTGACAAACAACTAATCTCAAAAATATACAAGCAACTTATGCAGCTCAACTCCAGAAAAATAAACGACCCAATCAAAAAATGGGCCAAAGAACTAAATAGACATTTCTCCAAAGAAGACATACGGATGGCTAACAAACACATGAAAAGATGCTCAACATCACTCATTATTAGAGAAATGCAAATCAAAACCACAATGAGGTACCACTTCACACCAGTCAGAATGGCTGCGATCCAAAAATCTGCAAGCAATAAATGCTGGAGAGGCTGTGGAGAAAAGGGAACCCTCCTACACTGTTGGTGGGAATGCAAACTAGTACAGCCACTATGGAGAACAGTGTGGAGATTCCTTAAAAAATTGCAAAGAGAACTACCTTATGACCCAGCAATCCCACCTCTGGGCATACACACCGAGGAAACCAGAATTGAAAGAGACACATGTACCCCAATGTTCATTGCAGCACTGTTTATAATAGCCAGGACATGGAAACAACCTAGATGTCCATCAGCAGATGAATGGATAAGAAAGCTGTGGTACATATACTCAATGGAGTATTACTCAGCCGTAAAAAAGAATTCATTTGACTCAGTTCTGATGAGATGGATAAAACTGGAGCCGATTATACAGAGTGAAGTAAGCCAGAAAGAAAAACACCAATACAGTATACTAACACATATATATGGAATTTAGAAAGATGGCAATGACAACCCTGTATGCAAGACAGGAAAAAAGACACAGATGTGTATAACGGACTTTTGGACTCAGAGGGAGAGGGAGAGGGTGGGATGATTTGGGAGAATGGCATTCTAACATGTATACTATCATGTAAGAATTGAATCGCCAGTCTATGTCTGATGCAGGATACAGCATGCTTGGGGCTGGTGCATGGGGATGACCCAGAGAGATGTTATGGGGAGGGAGGTGGGAGGGGGGTTCATGTTTGGGAATGCATGTAAAAATTAAAGATTAAAAAAAAAAGAATTGATTTGATGATGACTTGGCAGTTCCTTTGTCTAGCTACTCCAACAGCACCGACGGGAGTTCTGTGGCAAAGCGGCCCTTTAGAATGGATCCAACTTCCTGCCCAAGCTAAAAAAGTCTTGGCTTCTTATCCCGGTTTAATTGCTACGTTAATGCTAAAAGGAAGGAAACGGAGCATTGAATTGTTTGGTAAAGAGCCATCAGAAATTGTAATTCCATATAATAAGGAGCAGCTTGATGCTCTTCTAATGTTTGATGAAGACTGGCAGATTGCTATAGGGAATTATTGTGGTCAAATTTTGCATCATTTACCCTCGCATGTTTTGATAAATTTTGTGTCTAACCATCCAGTTATTTTTCCTGTCAGATGTAAACAGTTCCCTATTCCAGGTGCTCAGATAGTCTTTACTGAAGGATCAGCTAACGGTAAAGCCTCTATAGTCACAAGAGATCATCAGAAAGTTTTAGAAACACGAGAAATTTCAGCTCAAAAAGCTGAAATCATAGCTGTTATTGAGGCTTTTGTTATGTTTGCAGAGGAGGAATTTAACCTTTATTCTGACTCTCAGTATGTGGTCAGGCTGTTTCCACACATTGAGACTGCAGTTCTGTCCGAAAACAAAACAGCTATCTTCCATTTGTTAACTAGACTGCAGCAGCAGATTTGGAAAAGAAATTGGGCATTCTTTATCGGCCACATTGGGGCTCATTCCAGCCTGCCTGGCCCTTTAAATGCTCTCAATGAATTGGCAGATTCGCTAACCAGGATTTCAGTAGCTTCTGTTTTTGAAGAAGCCCAAGCTTCTCACTCACTTCATCATCAGAATGCCACTGCCTTACGATACCAGTGTCAAATTCCTCGAGAATCTGCCCGAGAGATTGTTCGTTCTTGTTTACATTGTCCTACTACCATGAATGCTTTGCCTCTGGGAGTTAACCCTCGCCGTCTCAAACCTAATGCACTCTGGCAAATGGATGTAACTCATGTCTCTTCATTTGGAAAATTGTCTTTTGTTCATGTAACTGTGGATACTTTTTCTCATGTTATTATTGCTACTGCTTGTACAGGGGAAGCAGTTAAAGATGTAATACAACATCTTTTTACATGTTTTTCCTATCTGAGTACGCCAAAAGCTTTAAAAACTGATAATGCCCCTGCTTACACTTCTAAATCTTTTCAGGAATTCTGTACATGATTTCAAATTAAACATAACACCGGCATCCCTTATAATCCGCAGGGGCAAGCCATCGTGGAAAGAACACATCAAACACTGGAAATCCATATTCAAAAACTAAAAGAAGGGGAATTTAAATATAGTTCCCCCCATCAGATTTTGCAACATGCTCTTTTCGTAATAAATAACTTAAATGCTGACTCATCCGGAAACACTGCAATGCTTTGCCATTGGTGCCCAGAGCAATCAAATGCAAAACCATTAGTAAAATGGAGGGACCTCTCCGGACAATGGAAAGGTCCTGACCCCTTATTAACCAGAGGGCGAGGGTATGCTTGTGTTTTTCCACAGGACGCAGACTCTCTGATTTGGGTTCCAGACAGACTGATTGGCCATGCCTCAGCTCCCTGGATACCAGAATCCCCCACCACCGCAATCTCTAAAGAGGAAGAAGCCTCCTCTTCCTCCGCTCCCTCCACCAGCATGGGAAATGACGCTGACCCCGGGACAGCTGACATTGGAGATCCCGGATGAGCGAGGAGCGGAGCCACCCACTGGACAGATGTCAAGACTTCAGATACAGGATATTGCTCCACCTATTTTTTTGCCTCGCAGGAATCCCTTAGGACGCCCAGCTCAGTCAACCCAACTAGCCTCCATACCCACCTGGGGACAGATTAAGGCTCTCTGTCGCCAAGCACAGGGGATAGTTTCCCTACAGGGATCTTCAGCCTCTCCCGAAAAGGTGTTTATTGCCATGCTTCCTTTGCTCTCTTGCCAGGTAAGTGCCGCTCCCATTCCAACCAAATATTGGGAGGTTCTCCCGGATCCTCCAACTTTCCAGGTTGTTACTTGGAACAGTGACCCGATACGGGTTAATACAGACAAACCTCGCCTTTTGGGAGGATCTTATACTTCCCATATAAGAGACCAATACCCTATTAAATTCAATTATACCTTTAAAGGAATAGCAGATGATTTTCCTGTTTGCTTTAATTTTCCTTCTGGCCATACAGGAAATTTCGTTACCAAGAGAGGATGCGTTGCAGCCTCTACAAAAGCAGTTATGACAGATTCCCTGACCTGTAAATTTGCATCTAAAGGGGATTGGTCTGTTTGGATATTACAAGCTCGTATGCCTGGGGTCCTTGACCCCTATAAGTCCTTGTCTCTCAAAGCTCCATCAGAACATCCAAATTGTGAGGATGTTGCTCCCTCAGATGTCATATGGAAAATTATAGATGATCATTCAGGATATCCGACTTGGAAATCTTATACTTATAATTTGAGAATTGATTACAGAATACCGGGAGGAAGAAATTGTACAATTCAGGACTGGAGCAACCCAAATCCAGGTCAGAACCCTGAGTCCGATGATGGCTTTATCAATAGATTGGACGATTGGAAAGAATATTCAGTTCCTTGGCCATTAGTCGCCACTAGATGGCATCATAATAATTTGTTCCCCCATGCTGTCTTATACGGCTAAAGGTAAAACCTTTTGGCAGCCAGAAATTTGGAAAGCCCTTGCCGCTACCGCCCCTATTATTTTAACCCGACCAAAAAATACCTCTACTTACTCTTTTTTAGCTTGTCTACCCTCTCCTTATGTTTTTCTTTTTCACTAATGATTCTGGAAGACTTAAAATATGATTGAATTTTACAGGTGGACCCCATGTAGTGTCTTGTGAACAATGTATGCTTTCATCCTGCTTCACTTCTCAATATAATGTTTGCTCTTTCATGGTTTTAAAACGTCCGCCCTATCTCATGGTACCTGTAACTGTAGTCACGTATTGGTATGGTAACCATGGCCTAGCTGTGCTGCGACAGCTATAAGATTTAATGCAGGCATGACGGTTTGTGGGCTTACTTATTTTGGGAATATCAGCTTTGATAACTGCAATTACTTCTGTTACTGTGGCGGCATTATCATTGTCTCAACAAGTGCATACTGCCCAATATGTTGATACTGTATCCAAAAATGTTTCTTTAACGCTGGCAACACAGGAAGTTATAGATAGGAAGCTAGAAATGAGGGTTGATGCCTTAGAAGAAGCAATAATGCATATTGGGACTGAATTACAGACGTGAAAATGGCTCTTTCATGTCATGCCGATTACCTGTGGATATGTGTTACATGCCTGAAGGTAAACGAGACAGATTTTGAATGGGAAAGAAACAAAAATCATATTTTATGTGTTTGGAACAGCTCAGATATTAGCTTAGACTTAGGGAAACTTCATAATCAGATTCAGACCTTGGAACACTCCCAGTTAGATTTTACTGCTGCAGGAGAAGCCAATGACTTTTTGCAGACCTTCTCTGACTTCATTTCTGGAAAAACTCTTCTGTCTACTGTTTCTAGTTATGTTGCTGTGGGTGCCATAATCCTGCTCCTTGTAATCATTCTTCCTTGTATTGTCAGGACTCTTCGGCAGAGCACTCGGAATCTTGCGACCGAACTGCACCTAAATTAAAAAATAAAAAATAAAAAAGGGGGAAATGCTGGAAGCCAGCATGAGGAATCCCACCCGTGACAAGGTCATGAGGAAGGAAGCTGACATATGCAAGGATGTGATCAGACTTCAGGGGTCCCCCTGGAACTTCCTGAGCATGTACCCCCAAAACCAAAAATCTGCCGGCTTTTGTACTCTACTTTTCCACTCTTCTGATATTCTCTGGAAAAAAGTCAACTCAGGGCTTTAGTCTTCTGAATTTAAAAGGGATGTTTCAGTTAAACCCCCTCTGATACCTCTCTAGCCTGCCTAACAGGTTCCCTGGACTTCTTACAGCTTGTGAATTGCTTACAGGCCCCCAACCGTGAGAGGCACAAAGCTTAAAAGCATCTTAACGATACAGAGCCTTTTCTAAGGAGTTAAAAATCATATTGGTGACAGGTTTTCACTGTTGACTCAGTGATTGCTGCCAGGCCTCCATATTCTTTATCTTTTACGCACCTGTAAGGATGTTAATCAATGTAAACGGGATATGGAAAGATATATAGTATTTTTGATGTTAGCAACACTAGAATTTTGAGTTAAATACTTTTCTTTTGTTATAAATCACTGTACTCCTTTCACTTGTTATAAACTACTGTATCTTTGCTACGTAAGAACGTAACTTTATTTTGTGCTTTCTGACAGTGGCACCAAACTTTGGGAAGATCAACACAAATAAGTCTTCTAGTTAACAAACCCTTATCAGAAAAAAGGCTGTAAAATGTTAATTGGCCCTTTTTAGCCAGAAGATAATGTAAATCACATATGACTTGTGTATACAACTAGGTATGCAGAGAGAAAAGCCTGGATTTGATAAGAGTCTGGACTGCTAACGCTGAATAACTTTGAGTTACCCATTGATCTCCATGTATTATCAAAAGTATAAAAAGCCTTCTGAACAATAAAGGATGGACTAGTCTCTTGGACTAGTCTCTCAGCCTAGTTTCTTGGGAATCTGACTCCCCCCGTGTCTCTCTCTCTCTCTTTTTCTCCCTTTCCCTCCCTCTCCATTTTACTCTAATTTCAGGCTGAATTCTCATCTGGAGCGCAGCGGCTCACTAAGCCTACTTACTTGCCCTGGCGTTAAGACCTGGGTGAAAGGGAGCCTAAGGAGGGGCATCCTTAGATATTAAAGTGGGTGCCGGTGGCCCAAAGTAGATAGTGCAAGCTCCTTGTCTGGAACTTTATTGTCCTCCCCCGTAAGCAAAGTCATTTGGCCTTCTTTTTCCACTTAATTTTTCTACAACACTATTGTTTCTTAATCTAATCTTATATTAATAAACAAATGTCTTTCCTCGCCGACACCGTCCACACTTCCAATACCTTGGATCCACCGGGGTTGGACCCCTGGGGCCTAAGTCCTCGTCTGGAGCCAAAGCCGGAACCTGAGGTTTCCTCTCCAATGCTGACATGGACCTTGGGGTCCCTCTGGGGTCTCCACAGGGCAGTCAGGCCTCATCTCGAATGGAGACATGCATGTCTGCTTTCCTCCAGAGCTGTAGCAGCAGTGTCAGGCTTCCCATAGAGTTGACACAGACATCTGTGGCTTTCCCTCGAGGCTTTCCCACAGTGCTGTCACACATGCCACTGTGGTGTGAGTCAATACTCGGGGTGACAGTCGAGGCAGTGCAGGGAAATCAGGTTCCTCTGGAGTGGACTGAGAAATTTGGGGGTCTTTTGGAAGGTGGCATAGCCCCCAGAGTGCCTCTGGATATTAATGTTGAGAGCGCCTCCTCTGGAGATGTGACGGGAAAGCCGGGAATCCTTTCCCGATGAAGCAGGGAAAGGAACCCTCATCTCTCATCTCGAGCTGAGGAGGGGGAAACGGGGCCCCTTTTGAGGGGCAGGGGACCCAGGGTGTTCCTCTTGAGTGGAGACGGGTATGTCAGGGAACTTTTGAATTGCAGCAAGGGTGTGAAAGACCCTTTCGAGCTTCAAGAGTGAAGGTGTGATTTCCCTCGAGACTCCGCAGCAGAAAAGGACCTCATCTCACCTGGAGGGGAGAACCTCCTGGTTTTTCTCAAGTTGCGGCAGGTTCCTCTCGAGTAATGACAGGGAACTCAGGGACCCGCTCGAGTGGCCTCAGGAAAGGCCAGTCTCCATGCAAGTTGCGAGGGACGTCTCAGGATTTCTCTCCAGACGGTGCCAGGTCCGAAGTCCTCATCTGGAGCCGAGGCTGGAACCTGAGGTTTCCTCTCCAGTGCTAACATGGATCTTGGGGTTACTCTACAGTCTCCACCGGGGAGTCAGGCCTCATCTCGAGTGGAGACATGCAGGTCCATTTTCCTCCCGAGCTGTAGCAGCAGTGTCAGGCTTCCAGTCATGTTGACACAGGGGTCTGTGGCTTTCCCTCGAGGCTTTCCCACAGGGCTGTCACATGTGCCACCGTGGTGTGAGTCGATACTCCGCGTGACACTTGAGGCAGTGCAGGGAAATCAGGTTCCTCTGGAGTGGACTGAGACATCTGGGTGTCTTCTGAAATGATGTCATGAACCCTGGAGTTCTCTCGACTTTCCTGTTGAGAGCGCCTCCTCTTGAGATGTGATGGGAACGCTGGGAATCCTTTCCCAACGAAGCAGGGAAAGGAACTCTCACCTCGAGCAGAGGAGGGGGAAACGGGGCTCATCTGGAGTTGATGAGGGACGCTGGGTGTTCCTCTCGAGTGGAGATGGGTATATCGGGGAACTTCTTCTGTTGCAGCAAGGGTGTGAAGGACCCTTTCCAGGTTCAAGAGGGAAGGTGTGATTTCCCTCAAGATGGCACAGCAGAAAAGGGCCTCATCTCCCCTGGAAGGGAGAACCTCTTGGTTTTCCTCGAGTTTTGGCAGTTTCCTCTCAAGTTACAACAGGGACCTCAGGGAACCGATCAAGTGGCCTCAGGAAAGCCAGTCTCCATGGAAGTTGCGATGGGCCTCTTGGGGTTCCTCTCCAGTCAGTGCCGGGTCATAAGTCCTCATCTGGAGCCAAGGCTGGAACCTGAGGTTTCCTCTCCAGTGCTGACATGGATCTTGGGGTCCCTCTGGAGTCTCCACAGGGTAGTCAGGCCTCGTCTCGAGTGGAGATGTGCATGTCTGCTTTCCTCCCGAGCTGTAGCAGCAGTGTCAGGCTTCCCGTCGAGTTGACAGAGGGGTCTGTGGCTTTCCCTCGAGGCTTTCCCACAGGGCTGTCACAGGTGCCACCGTGGTGTGAGTCGATACTCGGGGTTACAGTCAAGGCAGCTGAATCAGATTCCTCTGGGGTAGACTGAGATATTTGGGGTCTTTTGGAAAGGGAGCATGACCCATGGAGTTCCTCTCTACTTGCCTGTTGACAGTGCCTCCTCTTGAGATGCGACAGGAACGCCGGGAATTCTTTCTCGATGAAGCAGGGAAAGGAACCCTCATCTCGAGCGGAGGACGGGGGAAAAGGGGCTCCTCTTGAGTTTGGCGGGACCCTCGGTCTTCCTCTTGAGTGGAGATGGGTATGTCGGGGATTTCTAGAGTTGCAGCAAGGATGTGCAGGACCCTTTCAATGTTCAAGAGGGAAGGTGTGATTTCCCTCGAGACGCCTCAGTGGAAAAGGGCCTCATCTCGCCTCGAAGGGAGTACCTCCTGGTTTTTCTCGAGTTGCGGCAGGTTCCTCTCGAGATAGGACGGGGAATTCAGGGACCCTCTCGTGTGGCCTTAGGAAAGGCCAGTCTCCATGTGAGTTCCAAAGGGCCTCTCGCGATTCCTCTCCAGTCGGTGCCGAGTCCTAAGTCCTCATCTGCAGCCAAGGCAGGAACCTGAGGTTTCCTCTCTAGTGCTGACATGGATCTTGGGTTTCCTCTGGAGTCTCCACAGAGTAGTCAGGGCTCGTCTCCAGTGGAGACATGCCCATCCGCTTTCCTCCCGAGCTGTAGCAGCAGTGTCAGGCTTCCCGTCGACTTGACACAGGGATATGTGGCTTTCCCTCGAGGCTTTCCACAGGGCTGTCACACGTGCCACTGTGGTGTGAGTCGATACTCGGGGTTACAGTCGAGGCAGTGCAGGGAAATCAGGTTCCTCTGGAGTGGACTAAGACATTTGGGGGTCTTTTGGAATGGTGGCATGAACCCTGGGGTTCCTCTCGACAATCTTGTTGAGGGCGCCTCCTCTTGAGATGCGATGGGAACGCCAGGAACCCTTTCCCAACGAAGCAGGGAAAGGAACCCTCATCTCGAGCAGAGGAGGGGTAAACGGGGCTCCTCCTGAGTTGTGGTGTGACCCTCGGTGTTCCTTTTGAGTGGAGATGGATATGTCGGGGAACTTCTTGAGTTGCGGCAAGGGTGTGAAGGACCCTTTCAAGGTTCCAGAGGGAAGGTGTGATTTCCCTCCAGACGCCGCAGCGGAAAAGGGCCTCTTATCCCCTAGAGGGGAGAACCTTCTGTTTTTCCTCGAGTTGCTGCAGGTTCCTCTCGAGTTACGACGGGGACCTCAGAGACCCGCTCGTGTGGCCTCAGGAAAGGCCAATTTTCATGCTAGCTACTTCTCGGGATTCCTCTCCAGTTGGTGTCCAGTCCTAAGTCCTCGTCTGGAGCTGAGGCTGGAAGCTGAGGTTTCCTCTCCAGTGCTGACATGGATCTTGGGGTTCCTCTGGAGTCTCCAGAGGGGAGTCTGGGCTCATCTCGAGTGGAGACCTGCACTTTCTCCCGAGCTGTAGGAGCGGTGTCAGGCTTCCTGTCGAGTTGACACAGGGATCTGTGGCTTTACCTCTAGTCTTTCCCCAGGGCTGTCACACGTGCCACCGTGGTGTTATTCGATATTCGGGGTGACAGTCGAGAGAGTACAGGGAAGTCAGGTTCATCTGGAGTGGACTGAGACATTTGGGCGTCTTTTGGCATGATGGCATGATGCCTGGATTTCCTCTCGACTTTCCTTTTGAGAGGGACTCCTCTTGAGATGTGCCGGGAACGTCGAGAATCCCTTCCCGAAAAAGGAGGGAAAGGAACCCTCATCTCGAGCAGAGGAGGGGGAAATGGGGCTCCTCTTGAGTTGCGGCGGGATGCTCGGTGTTCCTCTCGAGTGGAGACGGGTATGTCAGGGGACTTCTTGAGTTGCTGCAAGGGTGTGAAGGACCCTTTCGAGGTTCAAGAGGGAAGGTGTGATTTCACTAGAGATGCTGGAGCGGAAAAGGGCCTCATCTCGCCTGGAGGGGAGAACCTCTGGTTTTTGTCGAGTTGTGGCAGGTTCCTCTCGAGTTACAAAGGGGACCTCAGGGAACCGATCAAGTGGCCTCAGGAAAGCCAGTCTCCATGGAAGTTGCGATGGGCCTCTTGGGGTTCCTCTCCAGTCAGTGCCGGGTCATAAGTCCTCATCTGGAGCCAAGGCTGGAACCTGAGGTTTCCTCTCCAGTGCTGACATGGATCTTGGGGTTCCTCTGGAGCCTCCAAAGGCGAGTCAGGCCTCGTCTTGAGTGGAGACAGGCACGTGTGCTTTACTCCCTAGCTGTAGCAGCAGTGTCAGGCTTCCTGTCGCGTTGACACAGGGATCTGTGGCTTTCACTCGAGGCTTTTCCACAGGGCTGTCCTACGTGCCACCATGGTGTGAGTCGATACTCGGCATGAATGCCAAGGCAGTGCAGGGAAATCAGGTTCCTCTGAAGTGAACTGAGACATTTGGGGTCTTTTGGAATGGTGGCACGATCCCTGGAGTTCCTCTCGACTTTCCTATGAGAGCGCCTCCTCTTGACATGCTACAGGAATGCCGGGAAACCTTTTCTGACGGATCAGGGAAAGGAACCCCCTTCTCGAGCGGAGGAGGGGCAAACGGGGCTCCTCTTGAGGTTGGCGGGACCCTCCGTGTTCCTCTCGAGTGGAGACGGGTATGTCGGGGAACTTCTTCAGTTGCAGCAAGGGTGTGAAAGACCCTTTCAAGGTTCAAAAGTGAAAGTGTGATTTCCCTTGAGACGCCACATCGGAAAAGGTCCTCACCTCGTGTTGAAGGGAGAATCTCCTTGTTTTTCTCGAGTTGCGGCGGGGTTCCTCTCCAGGTATGACGGGGACCTCTGGGATCCGCTCGTGGGCCGTCAGGAAAGTCCAGTCTCCACCGAGTCGCAAGGGGCCCGTCGGGATTCCTCTGTAGTCGCTCCCAGGGCAGAAGTCCTCATCTGGTGTTGAGGCTGGAAACTCAGGGTTCCACTCCAGGGCCGACATGGGTCTCAGGGTTCCTCTGGGGTGTCCGCAGTGGAGTCAGGCCTTGCCTCGTGTGGAGTCCCGCAAGTCCGCTCTCCTCTCGAGCAGGAAAATCGGTGTCATTCTTCCTGTCATTTTGACTATAGGGATCGGTGTCTTTCTCTCGAGGTCCCACAGGGCTGTCACACCTGCCATCGTGTTTTGAGTCAAGTCTCGGGGTGACCTTCAAGTAAGTGCAGGGGAGTCAGGTGTGTCTGAAGTGCCCTGGAACATTGGGGTCCTTTGAAGTGGTAGCACAACCCCTGGAGTTCCTCTCGAGCGTCAAGTGGAGACCACCTCCTCTTGAGGTGCGACGAGAAAGCTGGGATTCCCTTCCCGATGAAGCAGGGACATGGACCCTCCTCTCAGGATAAGGAGGGAGAACCGGGGATCGCCTTGAGTTGTGGCTGTACTCTCGGTGTTCCTCTCGAGTGCAGACGGCAAAGTTGGGGAACTTCTTGAGTTGCCTCAGGAGTGTCAAGGATCCTTTCTGGGCTCAGGAGGGAAGGTGGGATTTCTCTTGAGATGCTGCAGCAGAAAAGGGCCTCAGCTCGCGTTGAGGGGAGAACCTCCTGGTTTTTCACGAGTTGCAGTGGGGTTCCTCTCGAGTTACGCCGGGGACCTCATGGACCCACTCGTGGGGCCTCAGAGAGGTCCAGTCTCCACGCAAGTCGCGACGGGCCCCTTGGAATTCCTCTGCTGTCACTGTCAGGGCTGAGGTCCTCATCTGGAGTTGAGACTGGAACCGCATGTTTCCTCTCCAGGGCCGAAATGGATCTCGGGGTTCCTCTGGGCATTCACAGGGGAGTCAGGCCACGTCTCTTGTGGAGCAATGCAAGTCCGCTCTCCTCTCGAGCTGGAAAAGCAGTGTCAGGCTTCCTCTCGGGTTGACCATAGGGATCTGTGGCTTTCTTTCGAGGTGCCACAGGGCTGTCACACCTGCCATGGTGTTTTGAGTTAGTCCTTGGGGTGACGGTCTAGTCAGTTCAGGGTAGTCAGGTGTGTCTGGAGTGCACTGGGATATCGGGGGCCTTTTGAAATGGTGACATGACCCCTGGAGTTCCTCTCGACTGTCAAGTGGAGAACGCCTCCTCTTCAGGTGTGATGGGAACCCTGGGATACCCTCCCAGAAGAAGCAGGGAAATGGACCCACGTCAAACCGGGGCTTTTCTTGAGTTGTGGCGGGACCCTCATTGTTCCTCTCGAGTGCAGACAGGGATGTTGCAGAACTTCTTGAGTTGCCTCAATGGTGTCAAAGACACTTTCAGGGCTCAGGAGGGAAGGTGGGATTTCTCTCAAGACACCGCAGTGAAAAAGGGCATCAGCTCGCGTTGAGGGGGAGAATCTCCTGGTTTTTCTCGAGTTGCAATGGGGTTCCTCTCGAGTTACGACGGGGACCTCAGGGACCCGCTCGTGTGGCCTCATAGACATCTACTCTCCACGCGAGTAGCAAGGGGCCCCTCGGGATTCCTCTGCAGTCACTGCCAGGGCTGAGGTCCTCATCTGTAGTTGAGGCCAGAAACTCAGTGGTCCTCTCCAGGGCTGACATGTATCTTGAGGTTCCTCTGGGGCATCCACAGGGGAGTCAGTCCTCGTCTCGTGTGGAGGCATGCAAGTCCACTCTATCGAGCCGGAAAAGCAGTGTCAGGCTTCCTGTGGGGTTGACCGTAGGGATCTGTAGCTTTGTCTCAAGGAGCCACAGGGCTGTCACACCTGCTATCGTGTTTTGAGTCGGTCCTCAGGGTGACCATCGAGTCAGTGCATGGAGTCAGGTGTGTCTGCAGTGCACTAGGACATCGGGGATCTTTTGAAATGGTGGCATGACCCCTGGTATTACCCTCATTCGTCAAGTGGAGACCACCTCTTCTTGAGGTGCGACGGGAATGCTGGGATTCTCTCCCCGACGAAGCAGGGAAAAGGACCCTCCTCTCGGGATGAGCAGGGAGAACCGTGGCTCTGGGAGAACCAGGGCTCTTCTTGAGTTGTGGTGGGACCCTCGATGTTTCTCTTGAGTTCAGACAGGGATGTCGGGGAACTTCCTGAGTTGCCTAAAGGGTGTCAAAGACAGTTTCAGGGCTCAGAAGGGAAGGTGGGATTTGTCTCAAGACCCCACAGTGGAAAAGGGCCTCATCTCGCCTGAATGGGAGAACCTCCTGGTCTTCCTCGAGTTGCGGGAGGGTTCCTCTCGAGTTATGACGGGGATCTCAGGGACCTGCTCGTGGCTCCTCAGGGAGGTCCAGTCTCCATGTGAGTCACGCTGGGCCCCTCGGGATTCCTCTGCAGTCGCTGCCAGGGTCGAGGTCCTCATCTGGAGTTGAGGGTGGAAATTCAGGGATCCGCTCCAGGGATGAACTGGATCGTGGGTTCCTCGGGGGGCGTTCACAGGGGAGTAAGGCCTCGTCTCATATGGAGCCGGAAAAGCAGTGTCAGGCTTCCTGTCGTGTTGAACATAGGGATCGGTGGCTTTTTCTCAACAGGTGGGACCCCATGGGAAATCACGGGGGCCCCACGGGGAAATCACGTGGGCCCCCAGGGGAAATCAAGTGGGCCCCCAGGCGAAATCACGTGGGCCCCACGGGGAAATCACGTGGGCCCCACGGGGAAATCACGTGGGCCCCCAGGGGAAATCACGTGGGCCCCACGGGGAAATAAGGAGGGCCCCACGGGGAAATAAGGTGGGCCCCACGTGGAAATCACGTGGGCCCCACGGGAAAATCACGTGGGCCCCCAGGGGAAATCACGTGGGCCCCCAGGGGAAATCACGTGGGCCTCACGGGGAAATCACGTGGTCGCCACGGGGAAATCACGTGGGCCACCAGGGGAAATCTCGTGGGCCCCACGGGGAAATCACGTGGGCCCCACGGGTAAATCACGTGGGCCCCACGGGAAAATCACGTGAGCCCCACGGAGAAATCACGTGGGCCCCACGGGGAAATCTCGTGGGACCCCAGGGGAAATCACCAGGGCCCCAAGGGGAAATCACGTGGGCCCCCAGGGGAAATCACGTGGGTCCCACGGGGAAATCACGTGGGCCCCAGGGGAAATCACGTGAGCCCCAAGGGGAAATCACGTGGGCCCCACGTGGAAATCACGTGGGCCCCACGGAGAAATCACGTGGGCCCCACGGGGAAATCACGTGGGCCCCACGGGGAAATCACGTGGGCCCCCAGGGGAAATCACGTGGGCCCCACGGGGAAATAAGGAGGGCCCCACGGAGAAATCAGGTGGGCCCCACGGGGAAATCTCGTGGGACCCCAGGGGAAATCACCAGGGCCCCAAGGGGAAATCACGTGGGCCCCCAGGGGAAATCACGTGGGTCCCACGGGGAAATCACGTGGGCCCCAGGGGAAATCACGTGAGCCCCAAGGGGAAATCACGTGGGCCCCACGTGGAAATCACGTGGGCCCCACGGAGAAATCACGTGGGCCCCCAGGGGAAATCACGTGGGCCCCCCGGGTAAATCACGTGGGCCACCCGGGTAAATCACGTGGGCCCCATGTGGAAATCACGTGGGCCCCCAGGGGAAATCACGTGGGCCCCACGTGGAAATCACGTGGGCCCCACGGAGAAATCACGTGGGCCCCACGGGGAAATCACGTGGCCCCCAGGGTAAATTACGTGGGGCCCCGGGTAAATCTCGTGGCTCCCACGGGGAAATCACGTGGGCCCCACCGGGAAATCACGTGGGCCCCACGGTTAAATCACGTGGGCCCCTCGGGGAAATCACGTGGGCCCCACCGGGAAATCACGTGGGCCCCCAGGGGAAATCACGTGGGCCCCCAGGGGAAATCACGTGGGCCCCACGGGGAATTCTCGTGGCCCCCCCGGGTAAATCACGCGGGCCCCACGGGGAAATCACGCGGGCCCCAGGGGGAAATCACGCGGGCCCCACGGGGAAATCACGTGGGCCCCCAGGGGAAATCACGTGGGCCCCACGGGGAAATCACGTGAGCCCCCAGGGGAAATCACGTGGGCCCCCAGGGGAAATCACGTGGGCCCCCAGGGGAAATCACGTGGGCCCTACGAGGAAATCTCGTTGGCCCCACGGGGAAATCACGTGGGCCCCCAAAGGAAATCACGTGGGCCCCCAGGGGAAATAACGTGGGCCCCCAGGGGAAATCACGTGGGCCCCACGGGGAAATCACGTGGGCCCCACGGGGAAATCACGTGGGCCACACGGGAAAATCTCGCGGGCCCCACGGGGAAATCACGTGGGCCCCCAGGGGAAATCACGTGGGCCCCACGGGGAAATCACGTGAGCCCCCAGGGGAAATCACGTGGGCCCCCAGGGGAAATCACGTGGGCCCCCAGGGGAAATCACGTGGGCCCTACGAGGAAATCTCATTGGCCCCACGGGGAAATCACGTGGGTCCCCAAAGGAAATCACGAGGGCCCTCAGGGGAAATAACGTGGGCCCCCAGGGGAAATCACGTGGGCGCCACGGGGAAATCACGTGGGCCCCACCCGGAAATCACGTGGGCCCACCCGGAAATCACGTGGGCCCCACCCGGCAATCACGTGGGCCCCACCCGGAAATCACGTGGGGCCCAACCGGAAATCACGTGGGGCCCACCCGGAAATCACGTGGGCCCCACGGGGAAATCACGTGGGGCCCACCCGGAAATCACGTGGGCCCCACGGGGAAATCACGTGGGCCCCACCCGGAAATCACGTGGGCCCCACCCGGAAATCACGTGGGCCCCACCCGGAAATCACGTGGGCCCCACCCGGAAATCACGTGGGCCCCACCCAGAAATCACGTGGGCCCCACCCGGAAATCACGTGGGCCCCACGGGGAAATCACATGGGCCCCCAGGGGAAATCACGTGGGCCCCACGGGGAAATAAGGAGGGCCCCACGGGGAAATAAGGTGGGCCCCACGTGGAAATCACGTGGGCCCCACGGGAAAATCACGTGGGCCCCCAGGGGAAATCACGTGGGCCCCCAGGGGAAATCACGTGGGCCTCACGGGGAAATCACGTGGTCGCCACGGGGAAATCACGTGGGCCACCAGGGGAAATCTCGTGGGCCCCACGGGGAAATCACGTGGGCCCCACGGGTAAATCACGTGGGCCCCACGGGAAAATCACGTGAGCCCCACGGAGAAATCACGTGGGCCCCACGGGGAAATCTCGTGGGACCCCAGGGGAAATCACCAGGGCCCCAAGGGGAAATCACGTGGGCCCCCAGGGGAAATCACGTGGGTCCCACGGGGAAATCACGTGGGCCCCAGGGGAAATCACGTGGGCCCCACGGTTAAATCACGTGGGCCCCTCGGGGAAATCACGTGGGCCCCACCGGGAAATCACGTGGGCCCCCAGGGGAAATCACGTGGGCCCCCAGGGGAAATCACGTGGGCCCCACGGGGAATTCTCGTGGCCCCCCCGGGTAAATCACGCGGGCCCCACGGGGAAATCACGCGGGCCCCAGGGGGAAATCACGCGGGCCCCACGGGGAAATCACGTGGGCCCCCAGGGGAAATCACGTGGGCCCAACCCGGAAATCACGTGGGCCCCACCCGGAAATCACGTGGGCCCCACCCGGAAATCTCGTGGGCCCCACCCGGAAATCACGTGGGCCCCACGGGGAAATCACGTGGGCCCCACCCGGAAATCACGTGGGCCCAACCCGGAAATCACGTGGGCCCCACCCGGAAAACACGTGGGCCCCACGGGGAAATCACGTGGGCCCCACGTTGAAATCACGTGGGCCCCACGGGGAAATCACGTGGTCCCCACCCGGAAATCACGTGGGCCCCACCCGGAAATCACGTGGGCCCCACGGGGAAATCACGTGGGCCCCACCCGGAAATCAAGTGGGGCCCACCCGGAAATCACGTGGGCCCCACGGGGAAATCACGTGGGCCCCACGGGGAAATCACGTGGGCCCCACCCGGAAATCACGTGGGCCCCACGGGGAAATCACGTGGGCCCCCAGGGGAAATCACGTGGGCCCCCAGGGGAAATCACGTGGGCCCCCAGGGGAAATCACGTGAGCCCCACCCGGAAATCACGTGGGCCCCACGGGGAAATCACGTGGGCCCCACCCGGAAATCACGTGGGCCCCACCCGGAAATCACGTGGGCCCCACCCGGAAATCACGTGGGCCCCACGGGGAAATCACGTGGGCCCCACGGGGAAATCACGTGGGCCCCACCCGGAAATCACGTGGGCCCCACCTGGAAATCACGTGGGCCCCAAGGGGAAATCACGTGGGCCCCACCCGGAAATCACGTGGGCCCCACCCGGAAAACACGTGGGCCCCACGGGGAAATCAAGTGGGCCCCACCCGGAAATCACATGGTCCCCACCCGGAAATCACGTGGGCCCCACGGGGAAATCACGTGGGCCCCACGTTGAAATCACGTGGGCCCCACCCGGAAATCACGTGGTCCCCACCCGGACATCACGTGGGCCCCACCCGGAAATCACGTGGGCCCCACGGGGAAATCACGTGGGCCCCACCCGGAAATCAAGTGGGGCCCACCCGGAAATCACGTGGGCCCCACGAGGAAATCACGTGGGCCCCACGGGGAAATCACGTGGGCCCCACCCGGAAATCACGTGGGCCCCACGGGGAAATCACGTGGGCCCCCAGGGGAAATCACGTGGGCCCCCAGGGGAAATCACGTGGGCCCCCAGGGGAAATCACGTGAGCCCCACCCGGAAATCACGTGGGCCCCACGGGGAAATCACGTGGGCCCCACCCGGAAATCACATGGTCCCCACCCGGAAATCACGTGGGCCCCACCCGGAAATCACGTGGGCCCCACGGGGAAATCACGTGGGCCCCCAGGGGAAATCACGTTGGCCCCCAGGGGAAATCACGTGGGCCCAACCGGGAAATCACGTGGGCCCCACCCGGAAATCACATGGGCCCCACCCGGAAATCACGTGGGGCCCACCCAGAAATCACGAGGGCCCCACGGGGAAATCACGTGGGCCCCACGGGGAAATCACGTGGGCCCCACGGGGAAATCAAGTGGGCCCCACCCGGAAATCACGTGGGCCCCACGGGGAAATCACGTGGGCCCCCAGGGGAAATCACGTGGGCCCCACGGGGAAATCACGTGGGCCCCCAGGGGAAATCACGTGGGCCCTACCCGGAAATCACGTGGGCCCCACCCGGAAATCACGTGGGCCCCACGGGGAAATCACGTGGGCCCCCAGGGGAAATCACGTGGGCCCCCAGGGGAAATCACTGGGCCCAACCCGGAAATCACGTGGGCCCCACCCGGAAATCACGTGGGCCCCACCCGGAAATCACGTTGGGCCCACCCGGAAATCACGTGGGCCCCACCCGGAAATCACGTGGGCCCCACCCGGAAATCACGTGGGCCCCACCCGGAAATCACGTGGGCCCCACCCGGAAATCACGTGGGCCCCACCCGGAAATCACGTGGGCCCCACCCGGAAATCACGTGGGCCCCACCCGGAAATCACGTGGGCCCCACGGGGAAATCACGTGGGCCCCACCCGGAAATCACGTGGGCCCCACCCGGAAATCACGTGGGCCCCACCCGGAAATCACGTGGGCCCCACGGGGAAATCACGTGGGCCCCATCCGGAAATCACGTGGGCCCCACCCGGAAATCACGTGGGCCCCACGGGGAAATCACGTGGGCCCCCAGGGGAAATCACGTCGGCCCCCAGGGGAAATCACGTGGTCCCCACCCGGAAATCACGTGGGCCCCACCCGGAAATCACGTGGGCCCCACGGGGAAATCACGTGGGCCCCACGGGGAAATCACGTGGGCCCCACCCGGAAATCTCGTGGGGCTCACCCGGAAATCACGTGGGCCCCACCCGGAAATCACGTGGGCCCCACCCGGAAATCACGTGGGCCCCACCCGGAAATCACGTGGGCCCCACGGGGAAATCACGTGGGCCCCACCCGGAAATCACGTGGGCCCCACCCGGAAATCACGTGGGCCCCACGGGGAAATCACGTGGGCCCCACCCGAAAATCACGTGGGCCCCACCCGGAAATCACGTGGGCCCCGAGGGGAAATCACGTGGGCCCCACCCGGAAATCACGTGGGCCCCACCAGGAAATCACGTGGGCCCCACCCGGAAATCACGTGGGCCCCCAGGGGAAATCACGTGGGCCCCACGGGGAAATCACGTGGGACCCACCCGGAAATCACGTGGGCCCCACCCGGAAATCACGTGGGCCCCTCCCGGAAATCACGTGGGCCCAACCCGGAAATCACGTGGGACCCACCCGGAAATCACGTGGACCCCACCCGGAAATCACGTGGGCCCCACGGGGAAATCACGTGGGCCCCACCCGGAAATCACGTGGGCCCCACCCGGAAATCACGTGGGCCCCACCCGGAAATCACGTGGGCCCCACGGGGAAATCACGTGGGCCCCCAGGGGAAATCACGTGGGCCCCACCCGGAAATCACATGGGCCCCACCCGGAAATCACGTGGGCCCCACCCGGAAATCACGTGGGCCCCACCCGGAAATCACGTGGGCCCCCAGGGGAAATCACGTGGGCCCCACGGGTAAATCACGTGGGCCCCACCCGGAAATCACGTGGGCCACCAGGGGAAATCACGTGGGCCCCACCCGGAAATCACGTGGGCCCCACGGGGAAATCACGTGGGCCCCACGGGGAAATCACGTGGGCCCCAACCGGAAATCACGTGGGCCCCACGGGGAAATCACGTGGGCCACCAGGGGAAATCACGTGGGCCCCACTCCGAAATCACGTGGGCCCCATGGGGAAATCACGTGGGCCCCACCCGGAAATCACGTGGGCCCCACCCGGAAATCACGTGGGCCCCACCAGGAAATCACATGGGCCCCACGGGGAAATCACGTGGGCCCAACCCGGAAATCACGTGGGCTCCACGGGGAAATCACGTGGGCCCCACCCGGAAATCACATGGGCCCCACGGGGAAATCACATGGGCCCAAACCGGAAATCACGTGGGCTCCACGGGGAAATCACGTGGGCCCCACCCGGAAATCACGTGGGCTCTACGGGGAAATCACGTGGGCCCCCAGGGGAAATCACGTGTGCCACCAGGGGAAATCACGTGGGCCCCACCCGGAAATCACGTGGGCCCCACGGGGAAATCACGTGGGCCCCACTGGGAAATCCCGTGGGCCCCACCCGGAAATCACGTGGGCCCCACCCGGAAATCACGTGGGCCCCACCCGGAAATCACGTGGGCCCCACGGGGAATTCACGTGGGACCCACCCGGAAATCACGTGGGACCCACGGGGAAATCACGTGGGCCCCCAGGGGAAATCACGTGGGCCCAACCCGGAAATCACGTGGGCCCCACCCGGAAATCACGTGGGCCCCACCCGGAAATCACGTGGGCCCCACCCGGAAATCACGTGGGCCCCACCCGGAAATCACGTGGGCCCCACCCGGAAATCACGTGGGCCCCACCCGGAAATCACGTGGGCCCCACGGGGAAATCACGTGGGCCCCCAGGGGAAATCACGTGGGCCCCCAGGGGAAATCACGTGGGCCCCACGGGGAAATCACGTGGGCCACACGGGAAAATCTCGCGGGCCCCACGGGGAAATCACGTGGGCCCCCAGGAGAAATCACGTGGGCCCCACGGGGAAATCACGTGAGCCCCCAGGGGAAATCACGTGGGCCCCCAGGGGAAATCACGTGGGCCCCCAGGGGAAATCACGTGGGCCCTACGAGGAAATCTCATTGGCCCCACGGGGAAATCACGTGGGCCCCCAAAGGAAATCACGAGGGCCCTCAGGGGAAATAACGTGGGCCCCCAGGGGAAATCACGTGGGCGCCACGGGGAAATCACGTGGGCCCCACGGGGAAATAACGTGGGCCACACGGGAAAATCACGTGGGCTCCCAGGGGAAATCACGTGGGCCCACAGGGGAAATCACGAGGGCCCGGAGGGGAACTCACGTGGGCCCCACGGAGAAATCACGTGGGCCGCACGGGGAAATCACGTGGGCCCCCCGGGTAAATCACGTGGGACCCACGGGGAAATCACGTGGGCCCCAGGGGGAAATCACGTGGGCCACCGGGGGAAATCACGTGGGCCCCACCCGGAAATCACGTGGGCCCCACGGGGAAATCACGTGGGCCCCACCCGGAAATCACGTGGGCCCCACCCGGAAATCACGTGGGCCCCACGGGGAAATCACGTGGGCCCAAAGGGGAAATCACGTGGGCCCCCAGTGGAAATCACGTGGGCCCCACCCGGAAACCACGTGGGCCCCACCCGGAAATCACGTGGGCCCCACCCGGAAATCACGTGGGCCCCACCCGGAAATCACGTGGGCCCCACCCGGAAATCACGTGGGCCCCACGGGGAAATCACGTGGGGCCCACCCGGAAATCACGTGGGCCCCACCCGGAAATCACGTGGGCCCCACCCGGAAATCACGTGGGCCCCACCCGGAAATCACGTGGGCCCCACCCGGAAATCACGTGGGCCCCACGGGGAAATCACGTGGGCGCCCAGGGGAAATCACGTGGGCCCCCAGGGGAAATCACCTGGGCCCCACGGGGAATTCTCGTGGCCCCCCCGGGTAAATCACGCGGGCCACACGGGGAAATCACGCGGGCCCCAGGGGGAAATCACGCGGGCCCCACAGGGAAATCACGTGGGACCCCAGGGGAAATCACGTGGGCCCCACGGGGAAATCACGTGAGCCCCCAGGGAAAATCACGTGGGCCCCCAGGGGAAATCACGTGGGCCCCCAGGGGAAATCACGTGGGCCCTACGAGGAAATCTCGTTGGCCCCACGGGGAAATCACGTGGGCCCCCAAAGGAAATCACGTGGGCCCCCAGGGGAAATAACGTGGGCCCCCAGGGGAAATCACGTGGGCGCCACGGGGAAATCACGTGGGCCCCACGGGGAAATAACGTGGGCCACACGGGAAAATCTCGCGGGCCCCACGGGGAAATCACGTGGGCCCCCAGGGGAAATCACGTGGGCCCCACGGGGAAATCACGTGAGCCCCCAGGGGAAATCACGTGGGCTCCCAGGGGAAATCACGTGGGCCCCCAGGGGAAATCACGTGGGCCCTACGAGGAAATCTCATTGGCCCCACGGGGAAATCACGTGGGCCCCCAAAGGAAATCACGTGGGCCCCCAGGGGAAATAACGTGGGCCCCCAGGGGAAGTCACGTGGGCGCCACGGGGAAATCACGCGGGCCACACGGGAAAATCACGTGGGCTCCCAGGGGAAATCACATGGGCCCCCAGGGGAAATCACGAGGGCCCCGAGGGGAACTCACGTGGGCCCCACGGAGAAATCACGTGGGCCCCACGGGGAAATCACGTGGGCCCCCCGGGTAAATCACGTGGGACCCACGGGGAAATCACGTGGGCCCCAGGGGGAAATCACGTGGGCCACCGGGGGAAATCACGTGGGCCCCACGGGGAAATCACGTGGGCCCCACGGGGCAATCACGTGGGCCCCACCCGGAAATCACGTGGGCCCCACGGGGAAATCACGTGGGCCCCACCCGGAAATCACGTGGGCCCCACCCGGAAATCACGTGGGCCCCACGGGGAAATCAAGTGGGCCCCCAGGGGAAATCACGTGGGCCCCCAGGGGAAATCACGTGGGCCCAACCCGGAAATCACGTGGGCCCCACCCGGAAATCACGTGGGCCCCACGGGGAAATCACGTGGGACCCACCCGGAAATCACGTGGGCCCCACCCGGAAATCACGTGGGCCCCCAGGGGAAATCACGTGGGCCCCACGTTGAAATCACGTGGGCCCCACCCGGAAATCACGTGGTCCCCACCCGGAAATCACGTGTGCCCCACCCGGAAATCACGTGGGCCCCACGGGGAAATCACGTGGGCCCCACCCGGAAATCACGTGGGGCCCACCCGGAAATCACGTGGGCCCCACGGGGAAATCACGTGGGCCCCACCCGGAAATCACGTGGGGCCCACCCGGAAATCACGTGGGCCCCACGGGGAAATCACGTGGGCCCCACCCGGAAATCACGTGGGCCCCACCCGGAAATCACGTGGGCCCCACGGGGAAATCACGTGGGCCCCACGGGGAAATCACGTGGGCCACACCCGGAAATCACGTGGGCCCCACGGGGAAATCACGTGGGCCCCACCCGGAAATCACGTGGGCCCCACAGGGAAATCACGTGGGCCCCCAGGGGAAATCACGTGGGCCCCACACGGAAATCACGTGGGCCCCACCCGGAAATCACTTGGGCCCCACGGGGAAATCACGTGGGACCCACCCGGAAATCACGTGGGCCCCACCCGGAAATCACGTGGGCCTCACCCAGAAATCACGTGGGCCCACCCGGAAATCACGTGGGCCCCACCCGGAAAACACGTGGGCCCCCAGGGGAAATCACGTGGGCCCCACGTTGAAATCACGTGGGCCCCACCCGGAAATCACGTGGTCCCCACCCGGAAATCACGTGGGCCCCACCCGGAAATCACGTGGGCCCCACGGGGAAATCACGTGGGCCCCACCCGGAAATCACGTGGGGCCAACCCGGAAATCACGTGGGCCCCACGAGGAAATCACGTGGGCCCCACCCGGAAATCACGTGGGCCCCACGGGGAAATCACATGGGCCCCACGGGGAAATCACGTGGGCCCCACCCGGAAATCACGTGGGCCCCACCCGGAAATCACGTGGGCTCCACCCGGAAATCACGTGGGCCCCAACCGGAAATCACGTGGGCCCCACGGGGAAATCACGTGGGCCCCACCCGGATATCACGTGGGGCCCACCCGGAAATCACGTGGGCCCCACGGGGAAATCACGTGGGCCCCACCCGGAAATCACGTGGGCCCCACCCGGAAATCACGTGGGCCCCACCCGGAAATCAAGTGGGGCCCACCCGGAAATCACGTGGCCCCACGGGGAAATCACGTGGGCCCCACGGGGAAATCACGTGGGCCCCACCCGGAAATCACGTGGGCCCCACGGGGAAATCACGTGGGCCCCCAGGGGAAATCACGTGGGCCCCCAGGGGAAATCACGTGGGCCCCCAGGGGAAATCACGTGAGCCCCACCCGGAAATCACGTGGGCCCCACGGGGAAATCACGTGGCCCCACCCGGAAATCACGTGGGCCCCACCCGGAAATCACGTGGGCCCCACCCGGAAATCACGTGGGCCCCCCGGGGAAATCACGTGGGCCCCCAGGGGAAATCACGTGGGCCCTCAGGGGAAATCACGTGGGCCCAACCGGGAAATCACGTGGGCCCCACCCGAAAATCACGTGGGCCCCACCCGGAAATCACGTGGGGCCCACCCGGAAATCACGTGGGCCCCACGGGGAAATCACGTGGGCCCCACGGGGAAATCACGTGGGCCCCACGGGGAAATCACGTGGGCCCCACCCGGAAATCACGTGGGCCCCACGGGGAAATCACGTGGGCCCCCAGGGGAAATCACGTGGGCCCCACGGGGAAATCACGTGGGCCCCCAGGGGAAATCACGTGGGCCCCACCCGGAAATCACGTGGGCCCCACCCGGAAATTACGTGGGGCCCACCCGGAAATTACGTGGGGCCCATGGGGAAATCACGTGGGCCCCACCCGGAAATCACGTGGGCCCCACCCGGAAATTACGTGGGCCCCCAGGGGAAATCACGTGGGCCCCACCCGGAAATCACGTGGGCCCCACCCGGAAATCACGTGGGCCCCCAGGGGAAATCACGTGGGCCCCACCCGGAAATCACGTGGGCCCCACCCGGAAATCACGTGGGCCCCACGGGGAAATCACGTGGGACCCACCCGGAAATCACGTGGCCCCCACGGGGAAATCACGTGGGCCCCACCCGGAAATCACGTGGGCCCCACCCGGAAATCACGTGGGCCCCATCCGGAAATCACGTGGGCCCCACGGGGAAATCACGTGGGCCCCATCCGGAAATCACGTGGGCCCCACCAGGAAATCAGGTGGGCCCCACCCGGAAATCACGTTGGCCCCACGGGGAAATCACGTGGGCCCCCAGGGGAAATCACGTGGGCCCCCAGGGGAAATCACGTGGGCCCCACCCGGAAATCACGTGGGCCCCACGGGGAAATCACGTGGGACCCACCCGGAAATCACGTGGCCCCCACGGGGAAATCACGTGGGCCCCACCCGGAAATCACGTGGGCCCCACCCGGAAATCACGTGGGCCCCATCCGGAAATCACGTGGGCCCCACGGGGAAATCACGTGGGCCCCATCCGGAAATCACGTGGGCCCCACCCGGAAATCAGGTGGGCCCCACCCGGAAATCACGTTGGCCCCACGGGGAAATCACGTGGGCCCCCAGGGGAAATCACGTGGGCCCCCAGGGGAGATCACGTGGGCCCCACCCGGAAATCACGTGGGCCCCACCCGGAAATCACGTGGGCCCCACGGGGAAATCACGTGGGCCCCACACGGAAATCACGTGGGCCCCACGGGGAAATCACGTGGGCCCCACCCGGAAATCACGTGGGCCCCACCCGGAAATCACGTGGGCCCCACGGGGAAATCACTTGGGCCCCACCCGGAAATCACGTGGGCCCCACCCGGAAATCACGTGGGCCCCACGGGGAAATCACGTGGGCCCCACGGGGAAATCACGTGGGCCTCACCCGGAAATCACGTGGGGCCCACCGGGAAATCACGTGGGCCCCACCCGGAAATCACGTGGGCCCCACCCGGAAATCACGTGGGCCCCACCCGGAAATCACGTGGGCCCCACCCGGAAATCACGTGGGCCCCACGGGGAAATCACGTGGGCCCCCACGGGGAAATCACGTGGGCCCCACCCGGAAATCACGTGGGCCCCGCCCGGAAATCACGTGGGCCCCGCCCGGAAATCACGTGGGCCCCACCCGGAAATAACGTGGGCCCCACCCGGAAATCACGTGGGCCCCGCCCGGAAATCACGTGGGCCCCGCCCGGAAATCACGTGGGCCCCGCCCGGAAATCACGTGGGCCCCGCCCGGAAATCACGTGGGCCCCGCCCGGAAATCACGTGGGCCCCACCCGGAAATCACGTGGGCCCCACGGGGAAATCACGTGGGCCCCACCCGGCAATCACGTGGGCCCCACCCGGCAATCACGTGGGCCCCAAGGGGAAATCACGTGGGCCCCACCCGGAAATCACGTGGGCCCCACCCGGAAAACACGTGGGCCCCACGGGGAAATCACGTGGGCCCCACGTTGAAATCACGTGGGCCCCACCCGGAAATCACGTGGGGCCCACCCGGAAATCACGTGGGCCCCACGGGGAAATCACGTGGGCCCCACGGGGAAATCACGTGGGACCCACCCGGAAATCACGTGGGCCCCACCCGGAAATCACGTGGGCCCCACCCAGAAATCACGTGGGCCCAACCCAGAAATCACGTGGGCCCCACCCGGAAAACACGTGGGCCCCACGGGGAAATCACGTGGGCCCCACGTTGAAATCACGTGGGCCCCACCCGGAAATCACGTGGTCCCCACCCGGAAATCACGTGGGCCCCACCCGGAAATCACGTGGGCCCCACGGGGAAATCACGTGGGCCCCACCCGGAAATCAAGTGGGGCCCACCCGGAAATCACGTGGGCCCCAAGAGGAAATCACGTGGGCCCCACGGGGAAATCACGTGGGCCCCACCCGGAAATCACGTGGGCCCCACGGGGAAATCACGTGGGCCCCCAGGGGAAATCACGTGGGCCCCACCCGGAAATCACGTGGGCCCCACGGGGAAATCACGTGGGCCCAAAGGGGAAATCACGTGGGCCCCCAGGGGAAATCACGTGGGCCCCACGGGGAAATCACGTGGGCCCCACGGGGAAATCACGTGGGCCCCACCCGGAAATCACGTGGGCCCCACCCGGAAATCACGTGGGCCCCACCCGGAAATCACGTGGGCCCCACCCGGAAATCACGTGGGCCCCACCCGGAAATCACGTGGGGCCCAACCGGAAATCACGTGGGCCCCACCCGGAAATCACGTGGGCCCCAACGGAAATCACGTGGGCCCCACCCGGAAATCACGTGGGCCCCACCCGGAAATCACGTGGGCCCCACGGGGAAATCACGTGGGCCCCACCCGGAAATCACGTGGGCCCCACCCGGAAATCACGTGGGCCCCACCCAGAAATCACGTGGGCCCCACCCGGAAATCACGTGGGCCCCACGGGGAAATCACGTGGGCCCCCAGGGGAAATCACGTGGGCCCCACGGGGAAATAAGGAGGGCCCCACGGGGAAATAAGGTGGGCCCCACGTGGAAATCACATGGGCCCCACGGGAAAATCACGTGGGCCCCCAGGGGAAATCACGTGGGCCCCCAGGGGAAATCACGTGGGCCTCACGGGGAAATCACGTGGTCGCCACGGGGAAATCACGTGGGCCACTAGGGGAAATCTCGTGGGCCCCACGGGGAAATCACGTGGGCCCCACGGGTAAATCACGAGGGCCCCACGGGAAAATCACGTGAGCCCCACGGAGAAATCACGTGGGCCCCACGGGGAAATCTCGTGGGACCCCAGGGGAAATCACCAGGGCCCCAAGGGGAAATCACGTGGGCCCCCAGGGGAAATCACGTGGGTCCCACGGGGAAATCACGTGGGCCCCAGGGGAAATCACGTGGGCCCCACGGTTAAATCACGTGGGCCCCTCGGGGAAATCACCTGGGCCCCACCGGGAAATCACGTGGGCCCCCAGGGGAAATCACGTGGGCCCCCAGGGGAAATCACCTGGGCCCCACGGGGAATTCTCGTGGCCCCCCCGGGTAAATCACGCGGGCCCCACGGGGAAATCACGCGGGCCCAGGGGGAAATCACGCGGGCCCCACGGGGAAATCACGTGGGACCCCAGGGGAAATCACGTGGGCCCCACGGGGAAATCACGTGAGCCCCCAGGGAAAATCACGTAGGCCCCCAGGGGAAATCACGTGGGCCCCCAGGGGAAATCACGTGGGCCCTACGAGGAAATCTCGTTGGCCCCACGGGGAAATCACGTGGGTCCCCAAAGGAAATCACGTGGGCCCCCAGGGGAAATAACGTGGGCCCCCAGGGGAAATAACGTGGGCCCCACGGGGAAATCACGTGGGCCCCACGGGGAAATCACGTGGGCCATACGGGAAAATCTCGCGGGCCCCACGGGGAAATCACGTGGGCCCCCAGGGGAAATCACGTGGGCCCCACGGGGAAATCACGTGAGCCCCCAGGGGAAATCACGTGGGCTCCCAGGGGAAATCACGTGGGCCCCCAGGGGAAATCACGTGGGCCCTACGAGGAAATCTCATTGGCCCCACGGGGAAATCACGTGGGCCCCCAAAGGAAATCACGTGGGCCCCCAGGGGAAATAACGTGGGCCCCAAGGGGAAGTCACGTGGGCGCCACGGGGAAATCACGTGGGCCACACGGGAAAATCACGTGGGCTCCCAGGGGAAATCACATGGGCCCCCAGGGGAAATCACGAGGGCCCCGAGGGGAACTCACGTGGGCCCCACGGAGAAATCACGTGGGCCCCACGGGGAAATCACGTGGGCCCCCCGGGTAAATCACGTGGGACCCACGGGGAAATCACGTGGGCCACAGGGGGAAATCACGTGGGCCACCGGGGGAAATCACGTGGGCCCCACGGGGAAATCACGTGGGCCCCACGGGGAAATCACGTGGGCCCCACCCGGAAATCACGTGGGGCCCACCAGGAAATCACGTGGGCCCCACGGGGAAATCACGTGGGCCCCACCCGGAAATCACGTGGGCCCCACCCGGAAATCACGTGGGCCCCACGGGGAAATCACGTGGGCCCCCAGGGGAAATCACGTGGGCCCCCAGGGGAAATCACGTGGGCCCAACCCGGAAATCACGTGGGCCCCACCCGGAAATCACGTGGGCCCCACGGGGAAATCACGTGGGACCCACCCGGAAATCACGTGGGCCCCACCCGGAAATCACGTGGGCCCCACCCGGAAATCTCGTGGGCCCAACCCGGAAATCACGTGGGCCCCACCCGGAAAACACGTGGGCCCCCAGGGGAAATCACGTGGGCCCCACGTTGAAATCACGTGGGCCCCACCCGGAAATCACGTGGTCCCCACCCGGAAATCACGTGGGCCCCACCCGGAAATCACGTTGGCCCCACGGGGAAATCACGTGGGCCCCACCCGGAAATCACGTGGGGCCCACCCGGAAATCACGTGGGCCCCACGGGGAAATCACGTGGGCCCCACCCGGAAATCACGTGGGGCCCACCCGGAAATCACGTGGGCCCCACGGGGAAATCACGTGGGCCCCACCCGGAAATCACGTGGGCCCCACCCGGAAATCACGTGGGCCCCACGGGGAAATCACGTGGGCCCCACGGGGAAATCACGTGGGCCACACCCGGAAATCACGTGGGCCCCACCCGGAAATCACGTGGGCCCCACCCGGAAATCACGTGGGCCCCACAGGGAAATCACGTGGGCCCCCAGGGGAAATCACGTGGGCCCCACACGGAAATCACGTGGGCCCCACCCGGAAATCACTTGGGCCCCACGGGGAAATCACGTGGGACCCACCCGGAAATCACGTGGGCCCCACCCGGAAATCACGTGGGCCTCACCCAGAAATCACGTGGGCCCACCCGGAAATCACGTGGGCCCCACCCGGAAAACACGTGGGCCCCAGGGGAAATCACGTGGGCCCCACTTTGAAATCACGTGGGCCCCACCCGGAAATCACGTGGTCCCCACCCGGAAATCACGTGGGCCCCACCCGGAAATCACGTGGGCCCCACCCGGAAATCACGTGGGCCCCACCCGGAAATCACGTGGGGCCAACCCGGAAATCACGTGGGCCCCACGGGGAAATCACGTGGGCCCCACCCGGAAATCACGTGGGCCCCACCCGGAAATCACGTGGGCCACACCCGGAAATCACGTGGGCCCCACCCGGAAATCACGTGGGCCCCACCCGGAAATCACGTGGGCCCCACCCGGAAATCACGTGGGCCCCACCCGGAAATCACGTGGGACCCACGGGGAAATCACGTGGACCCCACCCGGGAAATCACGTGGGCCCCACCCGGAAATCACGTGGGCCCCACCCGGAAATCACGTGGGCCCCACCCGGAAATCACGTGGGCCCCACCCGGAAATCACGTGGGCCCCACGGGGAAATCACGTGGGCCCCACGGGGAAATCACGTGGGCCCCACCCGGAAATCACGTGGGCCCCGCCCGGAAATCACGTGGGCCCCGCCCGGAAATCACGTGGGCCCCACCCGGAAATAACGTGGGCCCCACCCGGAAATCACGTGGGCCCCGCCCGGAAATCACGTGGGCCCCACCCGGAAATCACGTGGGCCCCGCCCGGAAATCACGTGGGCCCCGCCCGGAAATCACGTGGGCCCCGCCCGGAAATCACGTGGGCCCCACCCGGAAATCACGTGGGCCCCACGGGGAAATCACGTGGGCCCCACCCGGAAATCACGTGGGCCCCACCTGTAAATCACGTGGGCCCCAAGGGGAAATCACGTGGGCCCCACCCGGAAATCACGTGGGCCCCACCCGGAAAACACGTGGGCCCCACGGGGAAATCACGTGGGCCCCACGTTGAAATCACGTGGGCCCCACCCGGAAATCACGTGGGGCCCACCCGGAAATCACGTGGGCCCCACGGGGAAATCACGTGGGCCCCACGGGGAAATCACGTGGGACCCACCCGGAAATCACGTGGGCCCCACCCGGAAATCACGTGGGCCCCACCCAGAAATCACGTGGGCCCAACCCAGAAATCACGTGGGCCCCACCCGGAAAACACGTGGGCCCCACGGGGAAATCACGTGGGCCCCACGTTGAAATCACGTGGGCCCCACCCGGAAATCACGTGGTCCCCACCCGGAAATCACGTGGGCCCCACCCGGAAATCACGTGGGCCCCACGGGGAAATCACGTGGGCCCCACCCGGAAATCAAGTGGGGCCCACCCGGAAATCACGTGGGCCCCAAGAGGAAATCACGTGGGCCCCACGGGGAAATCACGTGGGCCCCACCCGGAAATCACGTGGGCCCCACGGGGAAATCACGTGGGCCCCCAGGGGAAATCACGTGGGCCCCACCCGGAAATCACGTGGGCCCCACGGGGAAATCACGTGGGCCCAAAGGGGAAATCACGTGGGCCCCCAGGGGAAATCACGTGGGCCCCACGGGGAAATCACGTGGGCCCCACGGGGAAATCACGTGGGCCCCACCCGGAAATCACGTGGGCCCCACCCGGAAATCACGTGGGCCCCACCCGGAAATCACGTGGGCCCCACCCGGAAATCACGTGGGCCCCACCCGGAAATCACGTGGGGCCCAACCGGAAATCACGTGGGCCCCACCCGGAAATCACGTGGGCCCCAACGGAAATCACGTGGGCCCCACCCGGAAATCACGTGGGCCCCACCCGGAAATCACGTGGGCCCCACGGGGAAATCACGTGGGCCCCACCCGGAAATCACGTGGGCCCCACCCGGAAATCACGTGGGCCCCACCCAGAAATCACGTGGGCCCCACCCGGAAATCACGTGGGCCCCACGGGGAAATCACGTGGGCCCCCAGGGGAAATCACGTGGGCCCCACGGGGAAATAAGGAGGGCCCCACGGGGAAATAAGGTGGGCCCCACGTGGAAATCACATGGGCCCCACGGGAAAATCACGTGGGCCCCCAGGGGAAATCACGTGGGCCCCCAGGGGAAATCACGTGGGCCTCACGGGGAAATCACGTGGTCGCCACGGGGAAATCACGTGGGCCACTAGGGGAAATCTCGTGGGCCCCACGGGGAAATCACGTGGGCCCCACGGGTAAATCACGAGGGCCCCACGGGAAAATCACGTGAGCCCCACGGAGAAATCACGTGGGCCCCACGGGGAAATCTCGTGGGACCCCAGGGGAAATCACCAGGGCCCCAAGGGGAAATCACGTGGGCCCCCAGGGGAAATCACGTGGGTCCCACGGGGAAATCACGTGGGCCCCAGGGGAAATCACGTGGGCCCCACGGTTAAATCACGTGGGCCCCTCGGGGAAATCACCTGGGCCCCACCGGGAAATCACGTGGGCCCCCAGGGGAAATCACGTGGGCCCCCAGGGGAAATCACCTGGGCCCCACGGGGAATTCTCGTGGCCCCCCCGGGTAAATCACGCGGGCCCCACGGGGAAATCACGCGGGCCCAGGGGGAAATCACGCGGGCCCCACGGGGAAATCACGTGGGACCCCAGGGGAAATCACGTGGGCCCCACGGGGAAATCACGTGAGCCCCCAGGGAAAATCACGTAGGCCCCCAGGGGAAATCACGTGGGCCCCCAGGGGAAATCACGTGGGCCCTACGAGGAAATCTCGTTGGCCCCACGGGGAAATCACGTGGGTCCCCAAAGGAAATCACGTGGGCCCCCAGGGGAAATAACGTGGGCCCCCAGGGGAAATAACGTGGGCCCCACGGGGAAATCACGTGGGCCCCACGGGGAAATCACGTGGGCCATACGGGAAAATCTCGCGGGCCCCACGGGGAAATCACGTGGGCCCCCAGGGGACATCACGTGGGCCCCACGGGGACATCACGTGAGCCCCCAGGGGAAATCACGTGGGCTCCCAGGGGAAATCACGTGGGCCCCCAGGGGAAATCACGTGGGCCCTACGAGGAAATCTCATTGGCCCCACGGGGAAATCACGTGGGCCCCCAAAGGAAATCACGTGGGCCCCCAGGGGAAATAACGTGGGCCCCAAGGGGAAGTCACGTGGGCGCCACGGGGAAATCACGTGGGCCACACGGGAAAATCACGTGGGCTCCCAGGGGAAATCACATGGGCCCCCAGGGGAAATCACGAGGGCCCCGAGGGGAACTCACGTGGGCCCCACGGAGAAATCACGTGGGCCCCACGGGGAAATCACGTGGGCCCCCCGGGTAAATCACGTGGGACCCACGGGGAAATCACGTGGGCCACAGGGGGAAATCACGTGGGCCACCGGGGGAAATCACGTGGGCCCCACGGGGAAATCACGTGGGCCCCACGGGGAAATCACGTGGGCCCCACCCGGAAATCACGTGGGGCCCACCAGGAAATCACGTGGGCCCCACGGGGAAATCACGTGGGCCCCACCCGGAAATCACGTGGGCCCCACCCGGAAATCACGTGGGCCCCACGGGGAAATCACGTGGGCCCCCAGGGGAAATCACGTGGGCCCCCAGGGGAAATCACGTGGGCCCAACCCGGAAATCACGTGGGCCCCACCCGGAAATCACGTGGGCCCCACGGGGAAATCACGTGGGACCCACCCGGAAATCACGTGGGCCCCACCCGGAAATCACGTGGGCCCCACCCGGAAATCTCGTGGGCCCAACCCGGAAATCACGTGGGCCCCACCCGGAAAACACGTGGGCCCCCAGGGGAAATCACGTGGGCCCCACGTTGAAATCACGTGGGCCCCACCCGGAAATCACGTGGTCCCCACCCGGAAATCACGTGGGCCCCACCCGGAAATCACGTTGGCCCCACGGGGAAATCACGTGGGCCCCACCCGGAAATCACGTGGGGCCCACCCGGAAATCACGTGGGCCCCACGGGGAAATCACGTGGGCCCCACCCGGAAATCACGTGGGGCCCACCCGGAAATCACGTGGGCCCCACGGGGAAATCACGTGGGCCCCACCCGGAAATCACGTGGGCCCCACCCGGAAATCACGTGGGCCCCACGGGGAAATCACGTGGGCCCCACGGGGAAATCACGTGGGCCACACCCGGAAATCACGTGGGCCCCACCCGGAAATCACGTGGGCCCCACCCGGAAATCACGTGGGCCCCACAGGGAAATCACGTGGGCCCCCAGGGGAAATCACGTGGGCCCCACACGGAAATCACGTGGGCCCCACCCGGAAATCACTTGGGCCCCACGGGGAAATCACGTGGGACCCACCCGGAAATCACGTGGGCCCCACCCGGAAATCACGTGGGCCTCACCCAGAAATCACGTGGGCCCACCCGGAAATCACGTGGGCCCCACCCGGAAAACACGTGGGCCCCAGGGGAAATCACGTGGGCCCCACTTTGAAATCACGTGGGCCCCACCCGGAAATCACGTGGTCCCCACCCGGAAATCACGTGGGCCCCACCCGGAAATCACGTGGGGCCAACCCGGAAATCACGTGGGCCCCACGGGGAAATCACGTGGGCCCCACCCGGAAATCACGTGGGCCCCACCCGGAAATCACGTGGGCCACACCCGGAAATCACGTGGGCCCCACCCGGAAATCACGTGGGCCCCACCCGGAAATCACGTGGGCCCCACCCGGAAATCACGTGGGCCCCACCCGGAAATCACGTGGGCCCCACCCGGAAATCACGTGGGACCCACGGGGAAATCACGTGGACCCCACCCGGGAATCACGTGGGCCCCACCCGGAAATCACGTGGGCCCCACCCGGAAATCACGTGGGCCCCACCCGGAAATCACGTGGGCCCCACCCGGAAATCACGTGGGCCCCACCCGGAAATCACGTGGGCCCCACCCGGAAATCACGTGGGCCCCACCCGGAAATCACGTGGGCCCCACCCGGAAATCACGTGGGCCCCACGGGGAAATCACGTGGGCCCCACCCGGAAATCACGTGGGCCCCACCCGGAAATCACGTGGGCCCCACCCGGAAATCACGTGGGCCCCACCCGGAAATCACGTGGGCCCCACCCGGAAATCACGTGGGCCCCACCCGGAAATCACGTGGGCCCCACCCGGAAATCACGTGGGCCCCACCCGGAAATCACGTGGGCCCCACCCGGAAATCACGTGGGCCCCACCCGGAAATCACGTGGGCCCCACCCGGAAATCACGTGGGCCCCACCCGGAAATCACGTGGGCCCCACCCGGATATCACGTGGGCCCCACCCGGAAATCACGTGGGCCCCACCCGGAAATCACGTGGGCCCCACCCGGAAATCACGTGGGCCCCACGGGGAAATCACGTGGGCCCCACCCGGGAATCACGTGGGCCCCACGGGGAAATCACGTGGGCCCCACCCGGGAATCACGTGGGCCCCACCCGGAAATCACGTGGGCCCCACGGGGAAATCACGTGGGGCCCACCCGGAAGTCACGTGGGCCCCACGGGGAAATCACGTGGGCCCCACCCGGAAATCACGTGGGCCCCACCCGGAAATCACGTGGGCCCCACCCGGAAATCACGTGGGCCCCACCCGGAAATCACGTGGGCCCCACGGGGAAATCACGTGGACCCCACCCGGGAATCACGTGGGCCCCACCTGGAAATCACGTGGGCCCCACGGGGAAATCACATGGGGCCCACCCGGAAGTCACGTGGGCCCCACGGGGAAATCACGTGGGCCCCACGGGGAAATCACGTGGGCCCCACCCGGAAATCACGTGGGCCCCACCCGGAAATCACGTGGGCCCCACGGGGAAATCACGTGGGCCCCACCCGGAAATCACGTGGGCCCCACCCGGAAATCACGTGGGCCCCACCCGGAAATCACGTGGGCCCCACCCGGAAATCACGTGGGCCCCACCCGGAAATCACGTGGGCCCCACGGGGAAATCACGTGGGCCCCACCCGGAAATCACGTGGGCCCCACCCGGAAATCACGTGCGCCCCACCCGGAAATCACGTGGGCCCCACCCGGAAATCACGTGGGCCCCACGGGGAAATCACGTGGACCCCACCCGGGAATCACGTGGGCCCCACCCGGAAATCACGTGGGCCCCACGGGGAAATCACGTGGGGCCCACCCGGAAGTCAAGTGGGCCCCAAGGGGAAATCACGTGGGCCCCACCCGGAAATCACGTGGGCCCCACCCGGAAATCACGTGGGCCCCACCTGGAAATCACGTGGGCCCCACCCGGAAATCACGTGGGCCCCACCCGGAAATCACGTGGGCCCCACCCGGAAATCACGTGGGCCCCACCCGGAAATCACGTGGGCCCCACCCGGAAATCACGTGGGCCCCACCCGGAAATCACGTGGGCCCCACCCGGAAATCACGTGGGCCCCACCCGGAAATCACGTGGGCCCCACCCGGAAATCACGTGGGCCCCACCCGGAAATCACGTGGGCCCCACGGGGAAATCACGTGGGCCCCACCCGGAAATCACGTGGGCCCCACCCGGAAATCACGTGGGCCCCACCCGGAAATCACGTGGGCCCCACCCGGAAATCACGTGGGCCCCACCCGGATATCACGTGGGCCCCACGGGGAAATCACGTGGGCCCCACGGGGAAATCACGTGGGCCCCACCCGGAAATCACGTGGGCCCCACCCGGAAATCACGTGGGCCCCACCCGGAAATCACGTGGGCCCCACGGGGAAATCACGTGGGGCCCACCCGGAAGTCACGTGGGCCCCATGGGGAAATCCCGTGGGCCCCACGGCGAAATCACGTGGGCCCCACCCGGAAATCACGTGGGCCCCACCCGGAAATCACGTGGGCCCCACCCGGAAATCACGTGGGCCCCACGGGGAAATCACGTGGGCCTCACCCGGAAATCACGTGGGCCCCACCCGGAAATCACGTGGGCCCCACCCGGAAATCACGTGGGCCCCACCCGGAAATCACGTGGGCCCCACGGGGAAATCACGTGGGCCCCACCCGGAAATCACGTGGGCCCCACCCGGAAATCACGTGGGCCCCACCCGGAAATCACGTGGGTCCCACGGGGAAATCACGTGGGCCCCACGGGGAAATCACGTGGGCCCCACGGGGAAATCACGTGGGCCCCACCCGGAAATCACGTGGGCCCCACCCGGAAATCACGTGGGGCCCACCCGGAAATCACGTGGGCCCCACCCGGAAATCACGTGGGCCCCACCCGGAAATCACGTGGGCCCCACCCGGAAATCACGTGGGCCCCACCCGGAAATCACGTGGGCCCCACCCGGAAATCACGTGGGCCCCACCCGGAAATCACGTGGGCCCCACCCGGAAATCACGTGGGCCCCACGGGGAAATCACGTGGACCCCACCCGGGAATCACGTGGGCCCCACCCGGAAATCACGTGGGCCCCACGGGGAAATCACGTGGGCCCCACCCGGAAGTCACGTGGGCCCCACCCGGAAATCACGTGGGCCCCACCCGGAAATCACGTGGGCCCCACCCGTAAATCACGTGGGCCCCACCCGGAAATCACGTGGGCCCCACGCGGAAATCACGTGGGCCCCACCCGGAAATCACGTGGGCCCCACCCGGAAATCACGTGGGCCCCACCCGGAAATCACTTGGGCCCCACCCGGAAATCACGTGGGCCCCACCCGGAAATCACGTGGGCCCCACCCGGATATCACGTGGGCCCCACGGGGAAATCACGTGGGCCCCACGGGGAAATCACGTGGGCCCCACCCGGAAATCACGTGGGCCCCACCCGGAAATCACGTGGGCCCCACCCAGAAATCACGTGGACCCCACCCGGAAATCACGTGGGCCCCACCCGGAAATCACGTGGGCCCCACGGGGAAATCACGTGGGCCCCACCCGGAAATCACGTGGGCCCCACCCGGAAATCACGTGGGCCCCACCCGGAAATCACGTGGTCCCCACCCGGAAATCACGTGGGCCCCACCCGGAAATCACGTGGGCCCCACGGGGAAATCACGTGGACCCCACACGGGAATCACGTGGGCCCCACCTGGGAATCAGGTGGGCCCCACGGGGAAATCACGTGGGGCCCACCCGGAAGTCACGTGGGCCCCACGGGGAAATCACGTGGGCCCCACGGGGAAATCACGTGGGCCCCCCCCGGACCTCACGTGGGCGCCCCCCGGAAATCACGTGGGCCCCACCCGGAAATCACGTGGGCCCCACCCGGAAATCACGTGGGCCCCACCCGGAAATCACGTGGGCCCCACCCGGAAATCACGTGGGCCCCACCCGGAAATCACGTGGGCCCCACCCGGAAATCACGTGGGCCCCACCCGGAAATCACGTGGGCCCCACCCGGAAATCACGTGGGCCCCACCCGGAAATCACGTGGGCCCCACCCGGAAATCACGTGGGCCCCACCCGGAAATCACGTGAGCCCCACCCGGAAATCACGTGGGCCCCACCCGGAAATCACGTGGGCCCCACGGGGAAATCACGTGGGCCCCACCCGGAAATCACGTGGGCCCCACCCGGAAATCACGTGGGCCCCACCCGGAAATCACGTGGGCCCCACGGGGAAATCACGTGGGCCCCACCCGGAAATCACGTGGGCCCCACCCGGAAATCACGTGGGCCCCACGGGGAAATCACGTGGGCCCCACCCGGAAATCACGTGGGCCCCACCCGGAAATCACGTGGGCCCCACCCGGAAATCACGTGGGCCCCACCCGGAAATCACGTGGGCCCCACCCGGAAATCTCGTGGGCCCCACGGGGAAATCACGTGGGCCCCACCCGGAAATCACGTGGGCCCCACCCGGAAATCACGTGGGCCCCACGGGGAAATCACGTGGGCCCCACGGGGAAATCACGTGGGCCCCACCCGGAAATCACGTGGGCCCCACCCGGAAATCACGTGGGCCCCACGGGGAAATCACGTGGGCCCCACCCGGAAATCACGTGGGCCCCACCCGGAAATCACGTGGGCCCCACCCGGAAATCACGTGGGCCCCACCCGGAAATCACGTGGGCCCCACCCGGAAATCACGTGGGCCCCACCCGGAAATCACGTGGGCCCCACCCGGAAATCACGTGGGCCCCACCCGGAAATCACATGGGCCCCACCCGGAAATCACGTGGGCCCCACGGGGAAATCACGTGGGCCCCACCCGGAAATCACGTGGGCCCCACCCGGAAATCACGTGGGCCCCACCCGGAAATCACGTGGGCCCCACCCGGAAATCACGTGGGCCCCACGGGGAAATCACGTGGGCCCCACCCGGAAATCACGTGGGCCCCACCCGGAAATCACGTGGGCCCCACGGGGAAATCACGTGGGCCCCACCCGGAAATCACGTGGGCCCCACCCGGAAATCACGTGGGCCCCACCCGGAAATCACGTGGGCCCCACCCGGAAATCACGTGGGCCCCACGGGGAAATCACGTGGGCCCGACGGGGAAATCACGTGGGCCCCACCCGGAAATCACGTGGGCCCCACCCGGAAATCACGTGGGCCCCACCCGGAAATCACGTGGGCCCCACCCGGAAATCACGTTGGCCCCAACCAGAAATCACGTGGGCCCCACGGGGAAATCACGTGCACCCGGAAATCACGTGGGCCCCACCCGGAAATCACGTGGGCCCCACCCGGAAATCACGTGGGCCCCACCCGGAAATCACGTGGGCCCCACCCGGAAATCACGTGGGCCCCACGGGGAAATTACGTGGGCCCCACCCGGAAATCACGTGGGCCCCACCCGGAAATCACGTGGGCCCCACGGGGCAATCACGTGGGCCCCACCCGGAAATCACGTGGGCCCCACCCGGAAATCACGTGGGCCCCACCCGGAAATCACGTGGGCCCCACCCGGAAATCACGTGAGCCCCACCCGGAAATCACGTGGGCCCCACCCGGAAATCACGTGGGCCCCACGGGGAAATCACGTGGGCCCCACCCGGAAATCACGTGGGCCCCACCCGGAAATCACGTGGGCCCCACCCGGAAATCACGTGGGCCCCACCCGGAAATCACGTGGGCCCCACCCGGAAATCACGTGGGCCCCACCCGGAAATCACGTGGGCCCCACGGGGAAATCACGTGGGCCCCACCCGGAAATCACGTGGGCCCCACCCGGAAATCACGTGGGCCCCACCCGGAAATCACATGGCCGCCACCCGGAAATCACGTGGGCCCCACCCGGAAATCACGTGGGCCCCACCCGGAAATCACGTGGGCCCCACCCGGAAATCACGTGGGCCCCACCGGGAAATCACGTGGGCCCCACCCGGAAATCTCGTGGGCCCCACCCGGAAATCACGTGGGCCCCACCCGGAAATCACGTGGGCCCCACCCGGAAATCATGTGGGCCCCACGGGGAAATCACGTGGGCCCCACCCGGAAATCACGTGGGCCCCACCCGGAAATCACGTGGGCCCCACAGGGAAATCACGTGGGCCCCACCCGGAAATCACGTGGGCCCCACCCGGAAATCACGTGGGCCCCACCCGGAAATCACGTGGGCCCCACCCGGAAATCACCTGGGCCCCACCCGGAAATCACGTGGGCCCCACCCGGAAATCACGTGGGCCCCACCCGGAAATCACGTGGGCCCCACCCGGAAATCACGTGGGCCACACGGGGAAATCACGTGGGCCCCACCCGGAAATCACGTGGGCCCCACCCGGAAATCACGTGGGCCCCACCCGGAAATCACGTGGGCCCCACCCGGAAATCACGTGGGCCCCACCCGGAAATCACGTGGGCCCCACCCGGAAATCACGTGGGCCCCACCCGGAAATCACGTGGGCCCCACCCGGAAATCACGTGGGCCCCACCCGGAAATCACGTGGGCCCCACCCGGAAATCACGTGGGCCCCACCCGGAAATCACGTGGGCCCCACCCGGAAATCACGTGGGCCCCACCCGGAAATCACGTGGGCCCCACCCGGAAATCACGTGGGCCCCACCCGGAAATCACGTGGGCCCCACCCGGAAATCACGTGGGCCCCACCCGGAAATCACGTGGGCCCCACCCGGAAATCACGTGGGCCCCACCCGGAAATCACGTGGGCCCCACCCGGAAATCACGTGGGCCCCACCCGGAAATCACGTGGGCCCCACGGGGAAATCACGTGGGCCCCACCCGGAAATCACGTGGGCCCCACCCGGAAATCACGTGGGCCCCACCCGGAAATCACGTGGGCCCCACGGGGAAATCACGTGGGCCCCACCCGGAAATCACGTGGGCCCCACCCGGAAATCACGTGGGCCCCACCCGGAGATCACGTGGGCCCCACCCGGAGATCACGTGGGCCCCACCCGGAGATCACGTGGGCCCCACGGGGAAATCACGTGGGCCCCACCCGGAAATCACGTGGGCCCCACCCGGAAATCACGTGGGCCCCACCCGGAAATCACGTGGGCCCCACCCGGAAATCACGTGGGCCCCACCCGGAAATCACGTGGGCCCCACCCGGAAATCACGTGGGCCCCACGGGGAAATCACGTGGGCCCCACGTGGAAATCACGTGGGCCCCACCCGGAAATCACGTGGGCCCCACGCGGACATCACGTGGGCCCCACCCGGAAATCACGTGGGCCCCACCCGGAAATCACGTGGGCCCCACCCGGAAATCACGTGGGCCCCACGGGGAAATCACGTGGGCCCCACCCGGGAATCACGTGGGCCCCACGGGGAAATCACGTGGGCCCCACCCGGGAATCACGTGGGCACCACCCGGAAATCACGTGGGCCCCACGGGGAAATCACGTGGGGCCCACCCGGAAGTCACGTGGGCCCCACGGGGAAATCACGTGGGCCCCACCCGGAAATCACGTGGGCCCCACCCGGAAATCACGTGGGCCCCACCCGGAAATCACGTGGGCCCCACCCGGAAATCACGTGGGCCCCACCCGGAAATCACGTGGGCCCCACCCGGAAATCACGTGGGCCCCACCCGGAAATCACGTGGGCCCCACCCGGAAATCACGTCCCCACCCGGAAATCACGTGGGCCCCACCCGGAAATCACGTGGGCCCCACGGGGAAATCACGTGGGCCCCACCCGGAAATCACGTGGGCCCCACCCGGAAATCACGTGGGCCCCACCGGGAAATCACGTGGGCCCCACGGGGAAATCACGTGGGCCCCACCCGGAAATCACGTGGGCCCCACCCGGAAATCACGTGGGCCCCACCCGGAAATCACGTGGGCCCCACCCGGAAATCACGTGGGCCCCACCCGGACATCACGTGGGCCCCACGGGGAAATCACGTGGGCCGCACCCGGAAATCACGTGGGCCCCACGGGGAAATCCCGTGGGCCCCACCCGGAAATCACGTGGGCCCCACCCAGAAATCACGTGGGCCCCACCCGGAAATCACGTGGGCCCCACCCGGAAATCACGTGGGCCCCACGGGGAAATCACGTGGGCCCCACCCGGAAATCACGTGGGCCCCACCCGGAAATCACGTGGGCCCCACCCGGAAATCACGTGGGCCCCACGGGGAAATCACGTGGGGCCCACCCGGAAGTCACGTGGGCCCCACGGGGAAATCACGTGGGCCCCACGGTGAAATCACGTGGGCCCCACCCGGAAATCACGTGGGCCCCACCCGGAAATCACGTGGGCCCCACCCGGAAATCACGTGGGCCCCACGGGGAAATCACGTGGGCCCCACCCGGAAATCACGTGGGCCCCACGGGGAAATCACGTGGGCCCCACCCGGAAATCACGTGGGCCCCACGGGGAAATCACGTGGGCCCCACGGGGAAATCACGTGGGCCCCACCCGGAAATCACGTGGGCCCCACCCGGAAATCACGTGGGCCCCACCCGGAAATCACGTGGGCCCCACCCGGAAATCACGTGGGCCCCACCCGGAAATCACGTGGGCCCCACGGGGAAATCACGTGGGCCCCACCCGGAAATCACGTGGGCCCCACCCGGAAATCACGTGGGCCCCACCCGAAATCACGTGGGCCCCACCCGGAAATCACGTGGGCCCCACCCGGAAATCACGTGGGCCCCACGGGGAAATCACGTGGACCCCACCCGGGAATCACGTGGGCCCCACCCGGAAATCACGTGGGCCCCACGGGGAAATCACGTGGGGCCCACCCGGAAGTCAAGTGGGCCCCAAGGGGAAATCACGTGGGCCCCACCCGGAAATCACGTGGGCCCCACCCGGAAATCACGTGGGCCCCACCCGGAAATCACGTGGGCCCCACCCGGAAATCACGTGGGCCCCACCCGGAAATCACGTGGGCCCCACCCGGAAATCACGTGGGCCCCACCCGGAAATCACGTGGGCCCCACCCGGAAATCACGTGGGCCCCACCCGGAAATCACGTGGGCCCCACCCGGAAATCACGTGGGCCCCACCCGGAAATCACGTGGGCCCCACCCGGAAATCACGTGGGCCCCACCCGGAAATCACGTGGGCCCCACGGGGAAATCACGTGGGGCCCACCCGGAAGTCACGTGGGCCCCACGGGGAAATCACGTGGGCCCCACGGCGAAATCACGTGGGCCCCACCCGGAAATCACGTGGGCCCCACCCGGAAATCACGTGGGCCCCACCCGGAAATCACGTGGGCCCCACGGGGAAATCACGTGGGCCCCACCCGGAAATCACGTGGGCCCCACCCGGAAATCACGTGGGCCCCACCCGGAAATCACGTGGGCCCCACCCGGAAATCACGTGGGCCCCACGGGGAAATCACGTGGGCCCCACCCGGAAATCACGTGGGCCCCACCCGGAAATCACGTGGGCCCCACCCGGAAATCACGTGGGCCCCACCCGGAAATCACGTGGGCCCCACGGGGAAATCACGTGGGCCCCACCCGGAAATCACGTGGGCCCCACCCGGAAATCACGTGGGCCCCACCCAGAAATAACGTGGGCCCCACCCGGAAATCACGTGGGCCCCACCCGGAAATCACGTGGGCCCCACGGGGAAATCACGTGGGCCCCACCCGGAAATCACGTGGGCCCCACCCGGAAATCACGTGGGCCCCACCCGGAAATCACGTGGGCCCCACCCGGAAATCACGTGGGCCCCACCCGGAAATCACGTGGGCCCCACGGGGAAATCACGTGGACCCCACCCGGGAATCACGTGGGCCCCACCCGGAAATCACGTGGGCCCCACGGGGAAATCACGTGGGGCACACCCGGAAGTCACGTGGGCCCCACGGGGAAATCACGTGGGCCCCACCCGGAAATCACGTGGGCCCCACCCGGAAATCACGTGGGCCCCACCCGGAAATCACGTGGGCTCCACCCGGAAATCACGTGGGCCCCACCCGGAAATCACGTGGGCCCCACCCGGAAATCACGTGGGCCCCACCCGGAAATCACGTGGGCCCCACCCGGAAATCACGTGGGCCCCACCCGGAAATCACGTGGGCCCCACCCGGAAATCACGTGGGCCCCACCCGGAAATCACGTGGGCCCCACCCGGAAATCACGTGGGCCCCACCCGGAAATCACTTGGGCCCCACCCGGAAATCACGTGGGCCCCACCCGGAAATCACGTGGGCCCCACCCGGATATCACGTGGGCCCCACGGGGAAATCACGTGGGCCCCACGGGGAAATCACGTGGACCCCACCCGGGAATCACGTGGGCCGCACCCGGAAATCACGTGGGCCCCACGGGGAAATCACGTGGGGCCCACCCGGAAGTCACGTGGGCCCCACCCAGATATCACGTGGGCCCCACGGGGAAATCACGTGGGGCCCACCCGGAAGTCACGTGGGCCCCACGGGGAAATCACGTGGGCCCCACCCGGAAATCACGTGGGCCCCACCCGGAAATCACGTGGGCCCCACCCGGAAATCACGTGGGCCCCACCCGGAAATCACGTGGGCCCCACCCGGAAATCACGTGGGCCCCACCCGGAAATCACGTGGGCCCCACCCGGAAATCACGTGGGCCCCACCCGAAATCACGTGGGCCCCACCCGGAAATCACGTGGGCCCCACCCGGAAATCACGTGGGCCCCACGGGGAAATCACGTGGACCCCACCCGGGAATCACGTGGGCCCCACCCGGAAATCACGTGGGCCCCACGGGGAAATCACGTGGGGCTCACCCGGAAGTCAAGTGGGCCCCAAGGGGAAATCACGTGGGCCCCACCCGGAACTCACGTGGGCCCCACCCGGAAATCACGTGGGCCCCACCCGGAAATCACGTGGGCCCCACCCGGAAATCACGTGGGCCCCACCCGGAAATCACGTGGGCCCCACCCGGAAATCACGTGGGCCCCACCCGGAAATCACGTGGGCCCCACCCGGAAATCACGTGGGCCCCACCCGGAAATCACGTGGGCCCCACCCGGAAATCACGTGGGCCCCACCCGGAAATCACGTGGGCCCCACCCGGAAATCACGTGGGCCCCACGGGGAAATCACGTGGGCCCCACCCGGAAATCACGTGGGCCCCACCCGGAAATCACGTGGGCTCCACCCGGAAATCACGTGGGCCCCACCCGGATATCACGTGGGCCCCACGGGGAAATCACGTGGGCCTCACGGGGAAATCACGTGGGCCCCACCCGGAAATCACGTGGGCCCCATCCGGAAATCACGTGGGCCCCACCCGGAAATCACGTGGGCCCCACGGGGAAATCACGTGGGGCCCACCCGGAAGTCACGTGGGCCCCACGGGGAAATCACGTGGGCCCCACGGCGAAATCACGTGGGCCCCACCCGGAAATCACGTGGGCCCCACCCGGAAATCACGTGGGCCCCACCCGGAAATCACGTGGGCCCCACCCGGAAATCACGTGGGCCCCACCCGGAAATCACGTGGGCCCCACCCGGAAATCACGTGGGCCCCACCCGGAAATCACGTGGGCCCCACCCGGAAATCACGTGGGCCCCACGGGGAAATCACGTGGGCCCCACCCGGAAATCACGTGGGCCCCACCCGGAAATCACGTGGGCCCCACCCGGAAATCACGTGGGCCCCACGGGGAAATCACGTGGGCCCCACGGGGAAATCACGTGGGCCCCACCCGGAAATCACGTGGGCCCCACCCGGAAATCACGTGGGCCCCACCCAGAAATCACGTGGGCCCCACCCGGAAATCACGTGGGCCCCACCCGGAAATCACGTGGGCCCCACGGGGAAATCACGTGGGCCCCACCCGGAAATCACGTGGGCCCCACCCGGAAATCACGTGGGCCCCACCCGGAAATCACGTGGGCCCCACCCGGAAATCACGTGGGCCCCACCCGGAAATCACGTGGGCCCCACCCGGAAATCACGTGGGCCCCAACCGGAAATCACGTGGGCCCCACCCGGAAATCACGTGGGCCCCACGGGGAAATCACGTGGGCCCCACCCGGAAATCACGTGGGCCCCACCCGGAAATCACGTGGGCCCCACCCGGAAATCACGTGGGCCCCACCCGGAAATCACGTGGGCCCCACCCGGAAATCACGTGGGCCCCACCCGGAAATCACGTGGGCCCCACCCGGAAATCACGTGGGCCCCACGGGGAAATCACGTGGGCCCCACCCGGAAATCACGTGGGCCCCACCCGGAAATCACGTGGGCCCCACCCGGAAATCACGTGGGCCCCACCCGGAAATCACGTGGGCCCCACGGGGAAATCACGTGGGCCCCACCCGGAAATCACGTGGGCCCCACCCGGAAATCACGTGGGCCCCACCCGGAAATCACGTGGGCCCCACCCGGAAATCACGTGGGCCCCACCCGGAAATCACGTGGGCCCCACCCGGAAATCACGTGGGCCCCACGGGGAAATCACGTGGGCCCCACCCGGAAATCACGTGGGCCCCACCCGGAAATCACGTGGGCCCCACCCGGAAATCACGTGGGCCCCACCCAGAAATCACGTGGGCCCCACCCGGAAATCACGTGGGCCCCACCCGGAAATCACGTGGGCCCCACGGGGAAATCACGTGGGCCCCACCCGGAAATCACGTGGGCCCCACCCGGAAATCACGTGGGCCCCACCCGGAAATCACGTGGTCCCCACCCGGAAATCACGTGGGCCCCACCCGGAAATCACGTGGGCCCCACGGGGAAATCACGTGGACCCCACCCGGGAATCACGTGGGCCCCACCTGGGAATCAGGTGGGCCCCACGGGGAAATCACGTGGGGCCCACCCGGAAGTCACGTGGGCCCCACGGGGAAATCACGTGGGCCCCACCCGGAAATCACGTGGGCCCCACCCGGAAATCACGTGGGCCCCACCCGGAACTCACGTGGGCCCCACCCGGAAATCACGTGGGCCCCACCCGGAAATCACGTGGGCCCCACCCGGAAATCACGTGGGCCCCACCCGGAAATCACGTGGGCCCCACCCGGAAATCACGTGGGCCCCACGGGGAAATCACGTGGGCCCCACCCGGAAATCACGTGGGCCCCACCCGGAAATCACGTGGGCCCCACCCGGAAATCACGTGGGCCCCACGGGGAAATCACGTGGGCCCCACCCGGAAATCACGTGGGCCCCACCCGGAAATCACGTGGGGCCCACGGGGAAATCACGTGGGCCCCACCCGGAAATCACGTGGGCCCCACCCGGAAATCACGTGGGCCCCACCCGGAAATCACGTGGGCCCCACCCGGAAATCTCGTGGGCCCCACGGGGAAATCACGTGGGCCCCACCCGGAAATCACGTGGGCCCCACGGGGAAATCACGTGGGCCCCACGGGGAAATCACGTGGGCCCCACGGGGAAATCACGTGGGCCCCACCCGGAAATCACGTGGGCCCCACCCGGAAATCACGTGGGCCCCACGGGGAAATCACGTGGGCCCCACCCGGAAATCACGTGGGCCCCACCCGGAAATCACGTGGGCCCCACCCGGAAATCACGTGGGCCCCACCCGGAAATCACGTGGGCCCCACCCGGAAATCACGTGGGCCCCACGGGGAAATCACGTGGGCCCCACCCGGAAATCACGTGGGCCCTACCCGGAAATCACGTGGGCCCCAACCGGAAATCACGTGGGCCCCACCCGGAAATCACGTGGGCCCCACGGGGAAATCACGTGGGCCCCACCCGGAAATCACGTGGGCCCCACCCGGAAATCACGTGGGCCCCACCCGGAAATCACGTGGGCCCCACCCGGAAATCACGTGGGCCCCACCCGGAAATCACGTGGGCCCCACCCGGAAATCACGTGGGCCCCACCCGGAAATCACGTGGGCCCCACCCGGAAATCACGTGGGCCCCACCCGGAAATCACGTGGGCCCCACCCGGAAATCACGTGAGCCCCACCCGGAAATCACGTGGGCCCCACGGGGAAATCACGTGGGCCCCACCCGGAAATCACGTGGGCCCCACCCGGAAATCACGTGGGCCCCACCCGGAAATCACGTGGGCCCCACCCGGAAATCACGTGGGCCCCACCCGGAAATCACGTGGGCCCCACCCGGAAATCACGTGGGCCCCACCCGGAAATCACGTGGGCCCCACGGGGAAATCACGTGGGCCCCACCCGGAAATCACGTGGGCCCCACCCGGAAATCACGTGGGCCCCACCCGGAAATCACGTGGGCCCCACCCAGAAATCACGTGGGCCCCACCCGGAAATCACGTGGGCCCCACCCGGAAATCACGTGGGCCCCACGGGGAAATCACGTGGGCCCCACCCGGAAATCACGTGGGCCCCACCCGGAAATCACGTGGGCCCCACCCGGAAATCACGTGGTCCCCACCCGGAAATCACGTGGGCCCCACCCGGAAATCACGTGGGCCCCACGGGGAAATCACGTGGACCCCACCCGGGAATCACGTGGGCCCCACCTGGGAATCAGGTGGGCCCCACGGGGAAATCACGTGGGGCCCACCCGGAAGTCACGTGGGCCCCACGGGGAAATCACGTGGGCCCCACCCGGAAATCACGTGGGCCCCACCCGGAAATCACGTGGGCCCCACCCGGAAATCTCGTGGGCCCCACGGGGAAATCACGTGGGCCCCACCCGGAAATCACGTGGGCCCCACCCGGAAATCACGTGGGCCCCACGGGGAAATCACGTGGGCCCCACGGGGAAATCACGTGGGCCCCACCCGGAAATCACGTGGGCCCCACCCGGAAATCACGTGGGCCCCACGGGGAAATAACGTGGGCCCCACCCGGAAATCACGTGGGCCCCACCCGGAAATCACGTGGGCCCCACCCGGAAATCACGTGGGCCCCACGGGGAAATCACGTGGGCCCCACGGGGAAATCACGTGGGCCGCACCCGGAAATCACGTGGGCCCCACCCGGAAATCACGTGGGCCCCAACCGGAAATCACGTGGGCCCCACCCGGAAATCACGTGGGCCCCACGGGGAAATCACGTGGGCCCCACCCGGAAATCACGTGGGCCCCACCCGGAAATCACGTGGGCCCCACCCGGAAATCACGTGGGCCCCACAGGGAAATCACGTGGGCCCCACCCGGAAATCACGTGGGCCCCACCCGGAAATCACGTGGGCCCCACCCGGAAATCACGTGGGCCCCACGGGGAAATCACGTGGGCCCCACCCGGAAATCACGTGGGCCCCACCCGGAAATCACGTGGGCCCCACCCGGAAATCACGTGGGCCCCACCCGGAAATCACGTGGGCCCCACGGGGAAATCACGTGGGCCCCACCCGGAAATCACGTGGGCCCCACCCGGAAATCACGTGGGCCCCACCCGGAAATCACGTGGGCCCCACCCGGAAATCACGTGGGCCCCACTCGGAAATCATGTGGGCCCCACCCGGAAATCACGTGGGCCCCACCCGGAAATCACGTGGGCCCCACCCGGAAATCACGTGGGCCCCACCCGGAAATCACGTGGGCCCCACCCGGAAATCACGTGGGCCCCACCCGGAAATCACGTGTTCCCCACCCGGAAATCACGTGGGCCCCACCCGGAAATCACGTGGGCCCCACCCGGAAATCACGTGGGCCCCACGGGGAAATCACGTGGGCCCCACCCGGAAATCACGTGGGCCCCACCCGGAAATCACGTGGGCCCCACGGGGAAATCACGTGGGCCCCACCCGGAAATCACGTGGGCCCCACCCGGAAATCACGTGGGCCCCACCCGGAAATCACGTGGGCCCCACCCGGAAATCACGTGGGCCCCACGGGGAAATCACGTGGGCCCCTCCCGGAAATCACGTGGGCCCCTCCCGGAAATCACGTGGGCCCCACCCGGAAATCACGTGGGCCCCACCCGGAAATCAAGTGGGCCCCACCCGGAAATCACGTGGGCCCCACCCGGAAATCACGTGGGCCCCACCCGGAAATCACGTGGGCCCCACCCGGAAATCACGTGGGCCCCACCCGGAAATCACGTGGGCCCCACCCGGAAATCACGTGGGCCCCACCCGGAAATCACGTGGGCCCCACGGGGAAATCACGTGGGCCCCACGGGGAAATCACGTGGGCCCCACCCGGAAATCACGTGGGCCCCACCCGGAAATCACGTGGGCCCCACCCGGAAATCACGTGGGCCCCACGGGGAAATCACGTGGGCCCCACCCGGAAATCACGTGGGCCCCACCCGGAAATCACGTGGGCCCCACCCGGAAATCACGTGGGCCCCACGGGGAAATCACGTGGGCCCCACCCGGAAATCACGTGGCCCCACCCGGAAATCACGTGGGCCCCACCCGGAAATCACGTGGGCCCCACCCGGAAATCACGTGGGCCCCACCCGGAAATCACGTGGGCCCCACCCGGAAATCACGTGGGCCCCACGGGGAAATCACGTGGGCCCCACCCGGAAATCACGTGGGCCCCACCCGGAAATCACGTGGGCCCCACGGGGAAATCACGTGGGCCCCACCCGGAAATCACGTGGGCCCCACCCGGAAATCACGTGGGCCCCACCCGGAAATCACGTGGGCCCCACGGGGAAATCACGTGGGCCCCACCCGGAAATCACGTGGGCCCCACCCGGAAATCACGTGGGCCCCACACGGAAATCACGTGGGCCCCACCCGGAAATCACGTGGGCCCCACCCGGAAATCACGGGGGCCCCACCCGGAAATCACGTGGGCCCCACGGGGAAATCACGTGGGCCCCACCCGGAAATCACGTGGGCCCCACCCGGAAATCACGTGGGCCCCACCCGGAAATCACGTGGGCCCCAACCGGAAATCACGTGGGCCCCACCCGGAAATCACGTGGGCCCCACCCGGAAATCACGTGTGCCACACGGGGAAATCACGTGGGCCCCACGGGGAAATCACGTGGGCCCCACCCGGAAATCACGTGGGCCCCACCCGGAAATCACGTGGGCCCCACCCGGAAATCACGTGGGCCCCACGGGGAAATCACGTGGGCCCCACCCGGAAATCACGTGGGCCCCACCCGGAAATCACGTGGGCCACACGGGGAAATCACGTGGGCCCCACCCGGAAATCACGTGGGCCCCACCCGGAAATCACGTGGGCCCCACCCGGAAATCACGTGGGCCCCACCCGGAAATCACGTGGGCCCCACCCGGAAATCACGTGGGCCCCACCCGGAAATCACGTGGGCCCCACCCGGAAATCACGTGGGCCCCACCCGGAAATCACGTGGGCCCCACGGGGAAATCACGTGGGCCCCACCCGGAAATCACGTGGGCCCCACCCGGAAATCACGTGGGCCCCACCCGGAAATCACGTGGGCGCCACCCGGAAATCACGTGGGCCCCACCCGGAAATCACGTGGGCCCCACCCGGAAATCACGTGGGCCCCACCCGGAAATCACGTGGGCCCCACCCGGAAATCACGTGGGCCCCACCCGGAAATCACGTGGGCCCCACGGGGAAATCACGTGGGCCCCACCCGGAAATCACGTGGGCCCCACCCGGAAATCACGTGGGCCCCACGGGGAAATCACGTGGGCCCCACCCGGAAATCACGTGGGCCCAACCCGGAAATCACGTGGGCCCCACGGGGAAATCACGTGGGCCCCACCCGGAAATCACGTGGGCCCCACCCGGAAATCACGTGGGCCCCACGGGGAAATCACGTGGGCCCCACCCGGAAATCACGTGGGCCCCACGGGGAAATCACGTGGGCCCCACCCGGAAATCACGTGGGCCCCACGGGGAAATCACGTGGGCCCCACCCGGAAATCACGTGGGCCCCACCCGGAAATCACGTGGGCCCCACCCGGAAATCACGGGGGCCCCACTCGGAAATCACGTGGGCCCCACGGGGAAATCACGTGGGCCCCACCCGGAAATCACGTGGGCCCCACCCGGAAATCACGTGGGCCCCACCCGGAAATCACGTGGGCCCCACCCGGAAATCACGTGGGCCCCACGGGGAAATCACGTGGGCCCCACCCGGAAATCACGTGGGCACCACCCGGAAATCACGTGGGCCCCACGGGGAAATCACGTGGGCCCCACCCGGAAATCACGTGGGCCCCACCCGGAAATCACGTGGGCCCCACCCAGAAATCACGTGGGCCCCACGGGGAAATCACGTGGGCCCCACCCGGAAATCACGTGGGCCCCACACGGAAATCACGTGGGCCCCACCCGGAAATCACGTGGGCCCCACCCGGAAATCACGTGGGCCCCACACGGAAATCACGTGGGCCCCACCCGGAAATCACGTGGGCCCCACCCGGAAATCACGGGGGCCCCACCCGGAAATCACGTGGGCCCCACGGGGAAATCACGTGGGCCCCACCCGGAAATCACGTGGGCCCCACCCGGAAATCACGTGGGCCCCACCCGGAAATCACGTGGGCCCCAACCGGAAATCACGTGGGCCCCACCCGGAAATCACGTGGGCCCCACCCGGAAATCACGTGTGCCACACGGGGAAATCACGTGGGCCCCACGGGGAAATCACGTGGGCCCCACCCGGAAATCACGTGGGCCCCACCCGGAAATCACGTGGGCCCCACCCGGAAATCACGTGGGCCCCACGGGGAAATCACGTGGGCCCCACGGGGAAATCACGTGGGCCCCACCCGGAAATCACGTGGGCCCCACCCGGAAATCACGTGGGCCCCACGGGGAAATCACGTGGGCCCCACCCGGAAATCACGTGGGCCCCACCCGGAAATCACGTGGGCCCCACCCGGAAATCACGTGGGCCCCACCCGGAAATCACGTGGGCTCCACCCGGAAATCACGTGGGCCCCACCCGGAAATCACGTGGGCCCCACCCGGAAATCACGTGGGCCCCACCCGGAAATCACGTGGGCCCCACGGGGAAATCACGTGGGCCCCACCCTGAAATCACGTGGGCCCCACCCGGAAATCACGTGGGCCCCACCCGGAAATCACGTGGGCCCCACCCGGAAATCACGTGGGCCCCACGGGGAAATCACGTGGGCCCCACCCGGAAATCACGTGGGCCTCACCCGGAAATCACGTGGGCCCCACCCGGAAATCACGTGGGCCCCACCCGGAAATCACGTGGGCGCCACCCGGAAATCACGTGGGCCCCACCCGGAAATCACGTGGGCCCCACGGGGAAATCACGTGGGCCCCACCCGGAAATCACGTGGGCCCCACCCGGAAATCACGTGGGCCCCACACGGAAATCACGTGGGCCCCACCCGGAAATCACGTGGGCCCCACCCGGAAATCACGGGGGCCCCACCCGGAAATCACGTGGGCCCCACGGGGAAATCACGTGGGCCCCACCCGGAAATCACGTGGGCCCCACCCGGAAATCACGTGGGCCCCACCCGGAAATCACGTGGGCCCCAACCGGAAATCACGTGGGCCCCACCCGGAAATCACGTGGGCCCCACCCGGAAATCACGTGTGCCACACGGGGAAATCACGTGGGCCCCACGGGGAAATCACGTGGGCCCCACCCGGAAATCACGTGGGCCCCACCCGGAAATCACGTGGGCCCCACCCGGAAATCACGTGGGCCCCACGGGGAAATCACGTGGGCCCCACGGGGAAATCACGTGGGCCCCACCCGGAAATCACGTGGGCCCCACCCGGAAATCACGTGGGCCCCACGGGGAAATCACGTGGGCCCCACCCGGAAATCACGTGGGCCCCACCCGGAAATCACGTGGGCCCCACCCGGAAATCACGTGGGCCCCACCCGGAAATCACGTGGGCTCCACCCGGAAATCACGTGGGCCCCACCCGGAAATCACGTGGGCCCCACCCGGAAATCACGTGGGCCCCACCCGGAAATCACGTGGGCCCCACGGGGAAATCACGTGGGCCCCACCCGGAAATCACGTGGGCCCCACCCGGAAATCACGTGGGCCCCACCCGGAAATCACGTGGGCGCCACCCGGAAATCACGTGGGCCCCACCCGGAAATCACGTGGGCCCCACCCGGAAATCACGTGGGCCCCACCCGGAAATCACGTGGGCCCCACCCGGAAATCACGTGGGCCCCACCCGGGAATCACGTGGGCCCCACGGGGAAATCACGTGGGCCCCACGGGGAAATCACGTGGGCCCCACCCGGAAATCACGTGGGCCCCACCCGGAAATCACGTGGGCCCCACCCGGAAATCACGTGGGCCCCACCCGGAAATCACGTGGGCCCAACCCGGAAATCACGTGGGCCCCACGGGGAAATCACGTGGGCCCCACCCGGAAATCACGTGGGCCCAACCCGGAAATCACGTGGGCCCCACGGGGAAATCACGTGGGCCCCACCCGGAAATCACGTGGGCCCCACCCGGAAATCACGTGGGCCCCACCCAGAAATCTCGTGGGCCCCACGGGGAAATCACGTGGGCCCCACCCGGAAATCACGTGGGCCCCACCCGGAAATCACGTGGGCCCCACCCTGAAATCACGTGGGCCCCACCCGGAAATCACGTGGGCCCCACCCGGAAATCACGTGGGCCCCACGGGGAAATCACGTGGGCCCCACCCGGAAATCACGTGGGCCCCACCCAGAAATCACGTGGGCCCCACCCGGAAATCACGTGGGCGCCACCCGGAAATCACGTGGGCCCCACGGGGAAATCACGTGGGCCCCACCCGGAAATCACGTGGGCCCCACCCGGAAATCACGTGGGCCCCACGGGGAAATCACGTGGGCCCCACCCGGAAATCACGTGGGCCCCACCCGGAAATCACGTGGGCCCCACCCGGAAATCACGTGGGCCCCACGGGGAAATCACGTGGGACCCACCCGGAAATCACGTGGGCCCCACCCGGAAATCACGTGGGCCCCACCCGGAAATCACGTGGGCCCCACCCGGAAATCACGTGGGCCCCACGGGGAAATCACGTGGGCCCCACCCGGAAATCACGTGGGCCCCACCCGGAAATCACGTGGGCCCCACCCGGAAATCACGTGGGCGCCACCCGGAAATCACGTGGGCCCCACCCGGAAATCACGTGGGCCCCACCCGGAAATCACGTGGGCCCCACCCGGAAATCACGTGGGCCCCACCCGGAAATCACGTGGGCCCCACCCGGAAATCAGGTGGGCCCCACGGGGAAATCACGTGGGCCCCACGGGGAAATCACGTGGGCCGCACCCGGAAATCACGTGGGCCCCACGGGGAAATCACGTGGGCCCCCAGGGGAAATCACGTGGGCCCCACGGGGAAATCACGTGGGCCCCACCCGGAAATCACGTGGGCCCCACCCTGAAATCACGTGAGCCCCACCCGGAAATCACGTGGGCCCCACGGGGAAATCATGTGGGCCCCACCCGGAAATCACGTGGGCCCCACCCGGAAATCACGTGGGCCCCACCCGGAAATCACGTGGGCCCCACCCGGAAATCACGTGGGCCCCACGGGGAAATCACGTGGGCCCCACCCGGAAATCACGTGGGCCCCACCCGGAAATCACGTGGGCCCCACGGGGAAATCACGTGGGCCCCACGGGGAAATCACGTGGGCCCCACGGGGAAATCACGTGGGCCCCACCCGGAAATCACGTGGGCCTCACCCGGAAATCACGTGGGCCCCACCCGGAAATCACGTGGGCCCCACCCGGAAATCACGTGGGCGCCACCCGGAAATCACGTGGGCCCCACCCAGAAATCACGTGGGCCCCACGGGGAAATCACGTGGGCCCCACCCGGAAATCACGTGGGCCCCACCCGGAAATCACGTGGGCCCCACACGGAAATCACGTGGGCCCCACCCGGAAATCACGTGGGCCCCACCCGGAAATCACGGGGGCCCCACCCGGAAATCACGTGGGCCCCACGGGGAAATCACGTGGGCCCCACCCGGAAATCACGTGGGCCCCACCCGGAAATCACGTGGGCCCCACCCGGAAATCACGTGGGCCCCAACCGGAAATCACGTGGGCCCCACCCGGAAATCACGTGGGCCCCACCCGGAAATCACGTGTGCCACACGGGGAAATCACGTGGGCCCCACGGGGAAATCACGTGGGCCCCACCCGGAAATCACGTGGGCCCCACCCGGAAATCACGTGGGCCCCACCCGGAAATCACGTGGGCCCCACGGGGAAATCACGTGGGCCCCACGGGGAAATCACGTGGGCCCCACCCGGAAATCACGTGGGCCCCACCCGGAAATCACGTGGGCCCCACGGGGAAATCACGTGGGCCCCACCCGGAAATCACGTGGGCCCCACCCGGAAATCACGTGGGCCCCACCCGGAAATCACGTGGGCCCCACCCGGAAATCACGTGGGCTCCACCCGGAAATCACGTGGGCCCCACCCGGAAATCACGTGGGCCCCACCCGGAAATCACGTGGGCCCCACCCGGAAATCACGTGGGCCCCACGGGGAAATCACGTGGGCCCCACCCGGAAATCACGTGGGCCCCACCCGGAAATCACGTGGGCCCCACCCGGAAATCACGTGGGCGCCACCCGGAAATCACGTGGGCCCCACCCGGAAATCACGTGGGCCCCACCCGGAAATCACGTGGGCCCCACCCGGAAATCACGTGGGCCCCACCCGGAAATCACGTGGGCCCCACGGGGAAATCACGTGGGCCCCACGGGGAAATCACGTGGGCCCCACCCGGAAATCACGTGGGCCCCACCCGGAAATCACGTGGGCCCCACGGGGAAATCACGTGGGCCCCACCCGGAAATCACGTGGGCCCCACCCGGAAATCACGTGGGCCCCACCCGGAAATCACGTGGGCCCCACGGGGAAATCACGTGGGCCCCACCCGGAAATCACGTGGGCCCAACCCGGAAATCACGTGGGCCCCACGGGGAAATCACGTGGGCCCCACCCGGAAATCACGTGGGCCCCACCCGGAAATCACGTGGGCCCCACCCAGAAATCACGTGGGCCCCACCCGGAAATCACGTGGGCCCCACGGGGAAATCACGTGGGCCCCACCCGGAAATCACGTGGGCCCAACCCGGAAATCACGTGGGCCCCACGGGGAAATCACGTGGGCCCCACCCGGAAATCACGTGGGCCCCACCCGGAAATCACGTGGGCCCCACGGGGAAATCACGTGGGCCCCACCCGGAAATCACGTGGGCCCAACCCGGAAATCACGTGGGCCCCACGGGGAAATCACGTGGGCCCCACCCGGAAATCACGTGGGCCCCACCCGGAAAACACGTGGGCCCCACCCAGAAATCACGTGGGCCCCACGGGGAAATCACGTGGGCCCCACCCGGAAATCACGTGGGCCCCACCCGGAAATCACGTGGGCCCCACCCTGAAATCACGTGGGCCCCACCCGGAAATCACGTGGGCCCCACCCGGAAATCACGTGGGCCCCACGGGGAAATCACGTGGGCCCCACCCGGAAATCACGTGGGCCCCACCCAGAAATCACGTGGGCCCCACCCGGAAATCACGTGGGCGCCACCCGGAAATCACGTGGGCCCCACGGGGAAATCACGTGGGCCCCACCCGGAAATCACGTGGGCCCCACCCGGAAATCACGTGGGCCCCACGGGGAAATCACGTGGGCCCCACCCGGAAATCACGTGGGCCCCACCCGGAAATCACGTGGGCCACACCCGGAAATCACGTGGTCCCCACGGGGAAATCACGTGGGCCCCACCCGGAAATCACGTGGGCCCCACCCGGAAATCACGTGGGCCCCACCCGGAAATCACGTGGGCCCCACCCGGAAATCACGTGGGCCCCACGGGGAAATCACGTGGGCCCCACCCGGAAATCACGTGGGCCCCACCCGGAAATCACGTGGGCCCCACCCGGAAATCACGTGGGCCCCACCCGGAAATCACGTGGGCCCCACCCGGAAATCACGTGGGCCCCACCCGGAAATCACGTGGGCCCCACCCGGAAATCAGGTGGGCCCCACGGGGAAATCACGTGGGCCCCACCCGGAAATCACGTGGGCCCCACCCGGAAATCAGGTGGGCCCCACGGGGAAATCACGTGGGCCCCACCCGGAAATCACGTGGGCCCCACCCTGAAATCACGTGAGCCCCACCCGGAAATCACGTGGGCCCCACGGGGAAATCACGTGGGCCCCACCCGGAAATCACGTGGGCCCCACCCGGAAATCACGTGGGCCCCACCCGGAAATCACGTGGGCCCCACCCGGAAATCACGTGGGCCCCACGGGGAAATCACGTGGGCCCCACCCGGAAATCACGTGGGCCCCACCCGGAAATCACGTGGGCCCCACGGGGAAATCACGTGGGCCCCACGGGGAAATCACGTGGGCCCCACGGGGAAATCACGTGGGCCCCACCCGGAAATCACGTGGGCCCCACCCGGATATCACGTGGGCCCCACCCGGAAATCACGTGGGCCCCACGGGGAAATCACGTGGGCCCCACGGGGAAATCACGTGGGCCCCACCCGGAAATCACGTGGGCCCCACCCGGATATCACGTGGGCCCCACCCGGAAATCACGTGGGCCCCACCCGGAAATCACGTGGGCCCCACGGGGAAATCACGTGGGCCCCACCCGGAAATCACGTGGGCCCCACCCGGAAATCACGTGGGCCCCACCCGGAAATCACGTGGGCCCCACCCGGAAATCACGTGGGCCCCACGGGGAAATCACGTGGGCCCCACCCGGAAATCACGTGGGCCTCACCCGGAAATCACGTGGGCCCCACCCGGAAATCACGTGGGCCCCACCCGGAAATCACGTGGGCGCCACCCGGAAATCACGTGGGCCCCACCCGGAAATCACGTGGGCCCCACCCGGAAATCACGTGGGCCCCACCCGGAAATCACGAGGGCCCCACGGGGAAATCACGTGGGCCCCACCCGGAAATCACGTGGGCCCCACCCGGAAATCACGTGGGCCCCACCCGGAAATCACGTGGGCCCCACGGGGAAATCACGTGGGCCCCACCCGGAAATCACGTGGGCCCCCCCGGAAATCACGTGGGCCCCACCCGGAAATCACGTGGGCCCCACGGGGAAATCACGTGGGCCCCACCCGGAAATCACGTGGGCCCCACCCGGAAATCACGTGGGCCCCACCCGGAAATCACGTGGGCCCCACCCGGAAATCACGTGGGCCCCACGGGGAAATCACGTGGGCCCCACCCGGAAATCACGTGGGCCCCACCCGGAAATCACGTGGGCCCCACCCGGAAATCACGTGGGCGCCACCCGGAAATCACGTGGGCCCCACCCGGAAATCACGTGGGCCCCACCCGGAAATCCCGTGGGCCCCACCCGGAAATCACGTGGGCCCCACCCGGAAATCACGTGGGCCCCACCCGGAAATCAGGTGGGCCCCACGGGGAAATCACGTGGGCCCCACCCGGAAATCACGTGGGCCGCACCCGGAAATCGCGTGGGCCCCACCCGGAAATCACGGGGGCCCCACCCGGAAATCACGTGGGCCCCACCCTGAAATCACGTGAGCCCCACCCGGAAATCACGTGGGCCCCACGGGGAAATCACGTGGGCCCCACCCGGAAATCACGTGGGCCCCACCCGGAAATCACGTGGGCCCCACCCGGAAATCACGTGGGCCCCACCCGGAAATCACGTGGGCCCCACGGGGAAATCACGTGGGCCCCACCCGGAAATCACGTGGGCCCCACCCGGAAATCACGTGGGCCCCACGGGGAAATCACGTGGGCCCCACGGGGAAATCACGTGGGCCCCACGGGGAAATCACGTGGGCCCCACCCGGAAATCACGTGGGCCCCACCCGGAAATCACGTGGGCCCCACACGGAAATCACGTGGGCCCCACCCGGAAATCACGTGGGCCCCACCCGGAAATCACGTGGGCCCCACGGGGAAATCACGTGGGCCCCACCCGGAAATCACGTGGGCCCCACCCGGAAATCACGTGGGCCCCACCCGGAAATCACGTGGGCCCCACCCGGAAATCACGTGGGCCCCACCCGGAAATCACGTGGGCCCCACCCGGAAATCACGTGGGCCCCACCCGGAAATCACGTGGGCCCCACCCGGAAATCACGTGGGCCCCACCCGGAAATCACGTGGGCCCCACGGGGAAATCACGTGGGCCCCACCCGGAAATCACGTGGGCCCCACCCGGAAATCACGTGGGCCCCACCCGGAAATCACGTGGGCGCCACCCGGAAATCACGTGGGCCCCACCCGGAAATCACGTGGGCCCCACCCGGAAATCACGTTGGCCCCACCCGGAAATCACGTGGGCCCCACCCGGAAATCACGTGGGCCCCACCCGGAAATCAGGTGGGCCCCACGGGGAAATCACGTGGGCCCCACCCGGAAATCACGTGGGCCGCACCCGGAAATCGCGTGGGCCCCACCCGGAAATCACGTGGGCCCCACCCGGAAAGCACGTGGGCCCCACCCTGAAATCACGTGAGCCCCACCCGGAAATCACGTGGGCCCCACGGGGAAATCACGTGGGCCCCACCCGGAAATCACGTGGGCCCCACCCGGAAATCACGTGGGCCCCACCCGGAAATCACGTGGGCCCCACCCGGAAATCACGTGGGCCCCACGGGGAAATCACGTGGGCCCCACCCGGAAATCACGTGGGCCCCACCCGGAAATCACGTGGGCCCCACGGGGAAATCACGTGGGCCCCACGGGGAAATCACGTGGGCCCCACGGGGAAATCACGTGGGCCCCACCCGGAAATCACGTGGGCCCCACCCGGAAATCACGTGGGCCCCACACGGAAATCACGTGGGCCCCACCCGGAAATCACGTGGGCCCCACCCGGAAATCACGTGGGCCCCACGGGGAAATCACGTGGGCCCCACCCGGAAATCACGTGGGCCCCACCCGGAAATCACGTGGGCCCCACCCGGAAATCACGTGGGCCCCACCCGGAAATCACGTGGGCCCCACCCGGAAATCACGTGGGCCCCACCCGGAAATCACGTGGGCCCCACCCGGAAATCACGTGGGCCCCACCCGGAAATCACGTGGGCCCCACCCGGAAATCACATGGGCCCCACGGGGAAATCACGTGGGTCCCACGGGGAAATCACGTGGGCCCCATCCGGAAATCACGTGGGCCCCACCCGGAAATCACGTGGACCCCACGGGGAAATCACGTGGGCCCCACCCGGAAATCACGTGGGCCCCACCCGGAAATCACGTGGGCCCGACGGGGCAATCACGTGGGCCCCACCCGGAAATCACGTGGGCCCCACCCGGAAATCACGTGGGCCCCACCCGGAAATCACGTGGGCCCCACCCGGAAATCACGTGGGCCCCACCCGGAAATCACGTGGGCCCCACCCGGAAATCACGTGGGCCCCACCCGGAAATCACGTGGGCCCCACGGGGAAATCACGTGGGCCCCACCCGGAAATCACGTGGGCCCCACCCGGAAATCACGTGGGCCCCACGGGGCAATCACGTGGGCCCCACCCGGAAATCACGTGGGCCCCACCCGGAAATCACGTGGGCCACACCCGGAAATCACGTGGGCCCCACCCGGAAATCACGTGGGCCCCACCCGGAAATCACGTGGGCCCCACGGGGAAATCCCGTGGGCCCCACGGGGAAATCACGTGGGCCCCACCCGGAAATCACGTGGGCCCCACCCGGAAATCACGTGGGCCCCACCCGGAAATCACGTGGGCGCCACCCGGAAATCACGTGGGCCCCACCCGGAAATCACGTGGGCCCCACCCGGAAATCACGTGGGCCCCACCCGGAAATCACGTGGGCCCCACCCGGAAATCACGTGGGCCCCACCCGGAAATCACGTGGGCCCCACGGGGAAATCACGTGGGCCCCACCCGGAAATCACGTGGGCCCCACCCGGAAATCACGTGGGCCCCACGGGGCAATCACGTGGGCCCCACCCGGAAATCACGTGGGCCCCACCCGGAAATCACGTGGGCCCCACCCGGAAATCACGTGGGCCCCACCCGGAAATCACGTGAGCCCCACCCGGAAATCACGTGGGCCCCACCCGGAAATCACGTGGGCCCCACGGGGAAATCACGTGGGCCCCACCCGGAAATCACGTGGGCCCCACCCAGAAATCACGTGGGCCCCACCCGGAAATCACGTGGGCCCCACCCGGAAATCACGTGGGCCCCACCCGGAAATCACGTGGGCCCCACCCGGAAATCACGTGGGCCCCACGGGGAAATCACGTGGGCCCCACCCGGAAATCACGTGGGCCCCACCCGGAAATCACGTGGGCCCCACCCGGAAATCACGTGGGCGCCACCCGGAAATCACGTGGGCCCCACCCGGAAATCACGTGGGCCCCACCCGGAAATCACGTGGGCCCCACCCGGAAATCACGTGGGCCCCACCCGGAAATCACGTGGGCCCCACCCGGAAATCTCGTGGGCCCCACGGGGAAATCACGTGGGCCCCACCCGGAAATCACGTGGGCCCCACCCGAAATCATGTGGGCCCCACGGGGAAATCACGTGGGCCCCACCCGGAAATCACGTGGGCCCCACCCGGAAATCACGTGGGCCCCACCCGGAAATCACGTGGGCCCCACCCGGAAATCACGTGGGCCCCACCCGGAAATCACGTGGGCCCCACGGGGAAATCACGTGGGCCCCACCCGGAAATCACCTGGGCCCCACCCGGAAATCACGTGGGCCCCACCCGGAAATCACGTTGGCCCCACCCGGAAATCACGTGGGCCACACCCGGAAATCACGTGGGCCCCACCCGGAAATCACGTGGGCCCCACGGGGAAATCACGTGGGCCCCACCCGGAAATCACGTGGGCCCCACCCGGAAATCACGTGGGCCCCACCCGGAAATCACGTGGGCCCCACCCGGAAATCACGTGGGCCCCACCCGGAAATCTCGTGGGCCCCACGGGGAAATCACGTGGGCCCCACCCGGAAATCACGTGGGCCCCACCCGAAATCATGTGGGCCCCACGGGGAAATCACGTGGGCCCCACCCGGAAATCACGTTGGCCCCACCCGGAAATCACGTGGGCCACACCCGGAAATCACGTGGGCCCCACCCGGAAATCACGTGGGCCCCACGGGGAAATCACGTGGGCCCCACCCGGAAATCACGTGGGCCCCACCCGGAAATCACGTGGGCCCCACGGGGCAATCACGTGGGCCCCACCCGGAAATCACGTGGGCCCCACCCGGAAATCACGTGGGCCCCACCCGGAAATCACGTGGGCCCCACCCGGAAATCACGTGAGCCCCACCCGGAAATCACGTGGGCCCCACCCGGAAATCACGTGGGCCCCACGGGGAAATCACGTGGGCCCCACCCGGAAATCACGTGGGCCCCACCCAGAAATCACGTGGGCCCCACCCGGAAATCACGTGGGCCCCACCCGGAAATCACGTGGGCCCCACCCGGAAATCACGTGGGCCCCACCCGGAAATCACGTGGGCCCCACGGGGAAATCACGTGGGCCCCACCCGGAAATCACGTGGGCCCCACCCGGAAATCACGTGGGCCCCACCCGGAAATCACGTGGGCGCCACCCGGAAATCACGTGGGCCCCACCCGGAAATCACGTGGGCCCCACCCGGAAATCACGTGGGCCCCACCCGGAAATCACGTGGGCCCCACCCGGAAATCACGTGGGCCCCACCCGGAAATCTCGTGGGCCCCACGGGGAAATCACGTGGGCCCCACCCGGAAATCACGTGGGCCCCACCCGAAATCATGTGGGCCCCACGGGGAAATCACGTGGGCCCCACCCGGAAATCACGTGGGCCCCACCCGGAAATCACGTGGGCCACACCCGGAAATCACGTGGGCCCCACCCGGAAATCACGTGGGCCCCACGGGGAAATCACGTGGGCCCCACCCGGAAATCACGTGGGCCCCACCCGGAAATCACGTGGGCCCCACCCGGAAATCACCTGGGCCCCACCCGGAAATCACGTGGGCCCCACCCGGAAATCACGTTGGCCCCACCCGGAAATCACGTGGGCCACACCCGGAAATCACGTGGGCCCCACCCGGAAATCACGTGGGCCCCACGGGGAAATCACGTGGGCCCCACCCGGAAATCACGTGGGCCCCACCCGGAAATCACGTGGGCCCCACCCGGAAATCACGTGGGCCCCACCCTGAAATCACGTGGGCCCCACCCGGAAATCACGTGGGCCCCACCCGGAAATCACGTGGGCCCCCCCGGAAATCACGTGGGCCCCACCCCGAAATCACGTGGGCCCCACCCGGAAATCACGTGGGCCCCACCCGGAAATCACGTGGGCCCCACCCGGAAATCACGTGGGCCCCACGGGGAAATCACGTGGGCCCCACCCGGAAATCACGTGGGCCCCACCCGGAAATCACGTGGGCCCCACCCGGAAATCACGTGGGCCCCACCCGGAAATCACGTGGGCCCCACCCGGAAATCACGTGGGCCCCACCCGGAAATCACGTGGGCCCCACCCGGAAATCACGTGGGCCCCACCCGGAAATCACGTGGGCCCCACCCGGAAATCACGTGGGCCCCACCCGGAAATCACGTGGGCCCCACCCGGAAATCACGTGGGCCCCACCCGGAAATCACGTGGGCCCCACCCGGAAATCACGTGGGCCCCACCCGGAAATCACGTGGGCGCCACCCGGAAATCACGTGGGCCCCACCCGGAAATCACGTGGGCCCCACCCGGAAATCACGTGGGCCCCACCCGGAAATCAGGTGGGCCCCACGGGGAAATCACGTGGGCCCCACGGGGAAATCACGTGGGCCAAACCCGGAGATCACGTGGGCCCCACCCGGAGATCACGTGGGCCCCACGGGGAAATCACGTGGGCCCCACCCGGAAATCACGTGGGCCCCACCCGGAAATCACGTGGGCCCCACCCGGAAATCACGTGGGCCCCACCCGGAAATCACGTGGGCCCCACCCGGAAATCACGTGGGCCCCACCCGGAAATCACGTGGGCCCCACCCGGAAATCACGTGGGCCCCACCCGGAAATCACGTGGGCCCCACCCGGAAATCACGTGGGCCCCACCCGGAAATCACGTGGGCCCCACCCGGAAATCACGTGGGCCCCACGGGGAAATCACGTGGGCCCCACGGGGAAATCACGTGGGCCCCACGGGGAAATCACGTGGGCCCCACGGGGAAATCACGTGGGCCCCACCCGGAAATCACGTGGGCCCCACCCGGAAATCACGTGGGCCCCACCCGGAAATCACGTGGTCCCCACGGGGAAATCACGTGGGCCCCACCCGGAAATCACGTGGGCCCCACCCTGAAATCACGTGGGCCCCAAACGGAAATCACGTGGGCCCCACCCGGAAATCACGTGGGCCCCACCCGGAAATCACGTGGGCCCCACCCGGAAATCACGTGGGCCCCACCCGGAAATCACGTGGGCCGCACCCGGAAATCACGTGGGCCCCACCCGGAAATCACGTGGGCCCCACCCGGAAATCACGTGGGCCCCACGGGGAAATCACGTGGGCCCCACCCGGAAATCACGTGGGCCCCACCCTGAAATCACGAGGGCCCCACCCGGAAATCACGTGGGCCCCACCCGGAAATCACGTGGGCCCCACCCGGAAATCACGTGGGCCCCACCCGGAAATCACGTGGGCCCCACGGGGAAATCACGTGGGCCCCACCCGGAAATCACGTGGGCCCCACCCGGAAATCACGTGGGCCCCACCCGGAAATCACGTGGGCCCCACCCGGAAATCACGTGGGCCCCACCCGGAAATCACGTGGGCCCCACCCGGAAATCACGTGGGCCCCACCCGGAAATCACGTGGGCCCCACCCGGAAATCACGTGGGCCCCACGGGGAAATCACGTGGGCCCCACCCGGAAATCATGTGGGCCCCACCCGGAAATCACGTGGGCCCCACGGGGAAATCACGTCTGCCCCACCCGGAAATCACGTGGGCCCCACCCGGAAATCACGTGGGCCCCACCCGGAAATCACGTGGGCCCCACCCGGAAATCACGTGGGCCCCACGGTGAAATCACGTGGGCCCCACCCGGAAATCACGTGGGCCCCACGGGGAAATCACGTGGGCCCCACCCGGAAATCACGTGGGCCCCACCCGGAAATCACGTGGGCCCCACCTGGAAATCACGTGGGCCCCACCCGGAAATCACGAGGGCCCCACCCGGAAATCACGTGGGCCCCACCCGGAAATCACGTGGGCCCCACCCGGAAATCACGTGGGCCCCACCCGGAAATCACGTGGGCCCCACCCTGAAATCACGTGGGCCCCACCCGGAAATCACGTGGGCCCCACGGGGAAATCACGTGGGCCCCACCCGGAAATCACGTGGGCCCCACCCGGAAATCACGTGGGCCCCACCCGGAAATCACGTGGGCCCCACGGGGAAATCACGTGGGCCCCACCCGGAAATCACGTGGGCCCCACCCGGATATCACGTGGGCCCCACCCGGAAATCACCTGGGCCCCACCCGGAAAGCACGTGGGCCCCACGGGGAAATCACGTGGGACCCACCCGGAAATCACGTGGGCCCCACCCGGAAATCACGTGGGCCCCACCCGGAAATCACGTGGGCCCCACCCGGAAATCACGTGGGCCCCACGGGGAAATCACGTGGGCCCCACCCGGAAATCACGTGGCCCCACCCGGAAATCACGTGGGCCCCACCCGGAAATCACGTGGGCCCCACCCGGAAATCACGTGGGCCCCCCCGGAAATCACGTGGGCCCCACCCCGAAATCACGTGGGCCCCACCCGGAAATCACGTGGGCCCCACCCGGAAATCACGTGGGCCCCACCCGGAAATCACGTGGGCCCCACGGGGAAATCACGTGGGCCCCAACCGGAAATCACGTGGGCCCCACCCGGAAATCACGTGGGCCCCACCCGGAAATCACGTGGGCCCCACCCGGAAATCACGTGGGCCCCACCCGGAAATCACGTGGGCCCCACCCGGAAATCACGTGGGCCCCACCCGGAAATCACGTGGGCCCCACCCGGAAATCACGTGGGCCCCACCCGGAAATCACGTGGGCCCCACCCGGAAATCACGTGGGCCCCACCCGGAAATCACGTGGGCCCCACCCGGAAATCACGTGGGCCCCACCCGGAAATCACGTGGGCCCCACCCGGAAATCACGTGGGCCCCACCCGGAAATCACGTGGGCGCCACCCGGAAATCACGTGGGCCCCACCCGGAAATCACGTGGGCCCCACCCGGAAATCACGTGGGCCCCACCCGGAAATCACGTGGGCCCCACCCGGAAATCACGTGGGCCCCACGGGGAAATCACGTGGGCCAAACCCGGAGATCACGTGGGCCCCACCCGGAGATCACGTGGGCCCCACGGGGAAATCACGTGGGCCCCACCCGGAAATCACGTGGGCCCCACCCGGAAATCACGTGGGCCCCAACCGGAAATCACGTGGGCCCCACCCGGAAATCACGTGGGCCCCACCCGGAAATCACGTGGGCCCCACCCGGAAATCACGTGGGCCCCACCCGGAAATCACGTGGGCCCCACCCGGAAATCACGTGGGCCCCACCCGGAAATCACGTGGGCCCCACCCGGAAATCACGTGGGCCCCACCCGGAAATCACGTGGGCCCCACGGGGAAATCACGTGGGCCCCACGGGGAAATCACGTGGGCCCCACGGGGAAATCACGTGGGCCCCACCCGGAAATCACGTGGGCCCCACCCGGAAATCACGTGGGCCCCACCCGGAAATCACGTGGGCCCCACCCGGAAATCACGTGGTCCCCACGGGGAAATCACGTGGGCCCCACCCGGAAATCACGTGGGCCCCACCCTGAAATCACGTGGGCCCCAAACGGAAATCACGTGGGCCCCACCCGGAAATCACGTGGGCCCCACCCGGAAATCACGTGGGCCCCACCCGGAAATCACGTGGGCCCCACCCGGAAATCACGTGGGCCGCACCCGGAAATCACGTGGGCCCCACCCGGAAATCACGTGGGCCCCACCCGGAAATCACGTGGGCCCCACGGGGAAATCACGTGGGCCCCACCCGGAAATCACGTGGGCCCCACCCTGAAATCACGAGGGCCCCACCCGGAAATCACGTGGGCCCCACCCGGAAATCACGTGGGCCCCACCCGGAAATCACGTGGGCCCCACCCGGAAATCACGTGGGCCCCACGGGGAAATCACGTGGGCCCCACCCGGAAATCACGTGGGCCCCACCCGGAAATCACGTGGGCCCCACCCGGAAATCACGTGGGCCCCACCCGGAAATCACGTGGGCCCCACCCGGAAATCACGTGGGCCCCACCCGGAAATCACGTGGGCCCCACGGGGAAATCACGTGGGCCCCACCCGGAAATCACACGGGGAAATCACGTGGGCCCCACCCGGAAATCAGGTGGGCCCCACCCGGAAATCACGTGGGCCCCACGGGGAAATCACGTCTGCCCCACCCGGAAATCACGTGGGCCCCACCCGGAAATCACGTGGGCCCCACCCGTAAATCACGTGGGCCCCACCCGGAAATCACGTGGGCCCCACGGTGAAATCACGTGGGCCCCACCCGGAAATCACGTGGGCCCCACGGGGAAATCACGTGGGCCCCACCCGGAAATCACGTGGGCCCCACCCGGAAATCACGTGGGCCCCACCTGGAAATCACGTGGGCCCCACCCGGAAATCACGAGGGCCCCACCCGGAAATCACGTGGGCCCCACCCGGAAATCACGTGGGCCCCACCCGGAAATCACGTGGGCCCCACCCGGAAATCACGTGGGCCCCACCCTGAAATCACGTGGGCCCCACCCGGAAATCACGTGGGCCCCACGGGGAAATCACGTGGGCCCCACCCGGAAATCACGTGGGCCCCACCCGGAAATCACGTGGGCCCCACCCGGAAATCACGTGGGCCCCACGGGGAAATCACGTGGGCCCCACCCGGAAATCACGTGGGCCCCACCCGGATATCACGTGGGCCCCACCCGGAAATCACCTGGGCCCCACCCGGAAAGCACGTGGGCCCCACGGGGAAATCACGTGGGCCCCACCCGGAAATCACGTGGGCCCCACCCGGAAATCACGTGGGCCCCACCCGGAAATCACGTGGGCCCCACCCGGAAATCACGTGGGCCCCACGGGGAAATCACGTGGGCCCCACCCGGAAATCACGTGGCCCCACCCGGAAATCACGTGGGCCCCACCCGGAAATCACGTGGGCCCCACCCGGAAATCACGTGGGCCCCACCCGGAAATCACGTGGGCCCCACCCGGAAATCACGTGGGCCCCACGGGGAAATCACGTGGGCCCCACCCGGAAATCACGTGGGCCCCACCCGGAAATCACGTGGGCCCCACCCGGAAATCACGTGGGCCCCACCCGTAAATCACATGGGCCCCACCCGGAAATCACGTGGGCCCCACCCGGAAATCACGTGGGCCCCACCCGGAAATCACGTGGGCCGCACGGGGAAATCACGTGGGCCCCACCCGGAAATCACGTGGGCCCCACCCGGAAATCACTTGGGCCCCACCCGGAAATCACGTGGGCCCCACCCGGAAATCACGTGGGCCCCACCCGGAAATCACGTGGGCCCCACCCGGAAATCACGTGGGCCCCACCCAGAAATATCGTGGGCCCCACGGGGAAATCACGTGGGCCCCACCCGGAAATCACGTGGGCCCCACCCGGAAATCACGTGGGCCCCACGGGGAAATCACGTGGGCCCCACGGGGAAATCACGCGGGCCCCACGGGGAAATCACGTGGGCCCCACCCGGAAATCACGTGGGCCCCACCCGGAAATCACGTGGGCCCACGGGGAAATCACGTGGGCCCCACCCGGAAATCACGTGGGCCCCACCCGGAAATCACGTGGGCCCCACCCGGAAATCACGTGGGCTCCACCCGGAAATCACGTGGGCCCCACCCGGAAATCACGTGGGCCCCACCCGGAAATCACGTGGGCCCCACGGGGAAATCACGTGGGCCCCACCCGGAAATCACGTGGGCCCCACCCGGAAATCACGTGGGCCCCACCCGGAAATCACGTGGGCCCCACGGGGAAATCACGTGGGCCCCACCCGGAAATCTCGTGGGCCCCACGGGGAAATCACGTGGCCCCACCCGGAAATCACGTGGGCCCCACCCGGAAATCACGTGGGCCCCAACCGGAAATCACGTGGGCCCCACGGGGAAATCACGTGGCCCCACCCGGAAATCACGTGGGCCCCACCCGGAAATCACGTGGGCCCCAACCGGAAATCACGTGGGCCCCACCCGGAAATCACGTGGGCCCCACGGGGAAATCACGTGGGCCCCACGGGGAAATCACGTGGGCCCCACCCGGAAATCACGTGGGCCCCACCCGGAAATCACGTGGGCCCCACCCGGAAATCACGTGGGCCCCACCCGGAAATCACGTGGGCCCCACCCGGAAATCACGTGGGCCCCCCCGGAAATCACGTGGGCCCCACCCGGAAATCACGTGGGCCCCACCCGGAAATCACGTGGGCCCCACCCGGAAATCACGTGGGCCCCACCCGGAAATCACGTGGGCCCCACCCGGAAATCACGTGGGCCCCACGGGGAAATCACGTGGGCCCCACCCGGAAATCACGTGGGCCCCACCCGGAAATCACGTGGGCCCCACCCGGAAATCACGTGGGCCCCACCCGGAAATCACGTGGGCCCCACCCGGAAATCACGTGGGCCCCACCCGGAAATCACGTGGGCCCCACCCGGAAATCACGTGGGCCCCATGGGGAAATCACGTGGGCCCCACGGGGAAATCACGTGGGCCCCACGGGGAAATCACGTGGGCCCCACCCGGAAATCACGTGGGCCCCACCCGGAAATCACGTGGGCCCCACCCGGAAATCACGGGGGCCCCACGCGGAAATCACGTGGGCCCCACCCGGAAATCACGGGGGCCCCACGGGGAAATCACGTGGGCCCCACCCGGAAATCACGTGGGCCCCACCCGGAAATCACGTGGGCCCCACCCGGAAATCACGTGGGCCCCACGGGGAAATCACGTGGGCCCCACCCGGAAATCACGTGGGCCTCACCCGGAAATCACGTGGGCCCCACCCGGAAATCACGTGGGCCCCACCCGGAAATCACGTGGGCCCCACCCGGAAATCACGTGGGCCCCACCCGGAAATCACGTGGGCCCCACCCGGAAATCACGTGGGCCCCACCCGGAAATCACGTGGGCCCCACCCGGAAATCACGTGGGCCCCACCCGGAAATCACGTGGGCCCCACCCGGAAATCACGTGGGCCCCACCCGGAAATCACGTGGGCCCCACCCGGAAATCACGTGGGCCCCACCCGGAAATCACGTGGGCCCCACCCGGAAATCACGTGGGCCCCACCCGGAAGTCACGTGGGCCCCACCCGGAAATCACGTGGGCCCCACCCGGAAATCACGTGGGCCCCACCCGGAAATCACGTGGGCCCCACCCGGAAGTCACGTGGGCCCCACCCGGAAATCACGTGGGCCCCACCCGGAAATCACGTGGGCCCCACCCGGAAATCACGTGGGCCCCACCCGGAAATCACGTGGGCCCCACCCGGAAATCACGTGGGCCCCACCCGGAAATCACGTGGGCCCCACCCGGAAGTCACGTGGGCCCCACCCGGAAATCACGTGGGCCCCACCCGGAAGTCACGTGGGCCCCACCCGGAAATCACGTGGGCCCCACCCGGAAATCACGTGGGCCCCACCCGGAAATCACGTGGGCCCCACGGGGAAATCACGTGGGCCCCACCCGGAAATCATGTGGGCCCCACCCGGAAATCACGTGGGCCCCACGGGGAAATCACGTGGGCCCCACCCGGAAATCACGTGGGCCCCACCCGGAAATCACGTGGGCCCCACCCGGAAATCACGTGGGCCCCACGGGGAAATCACGTGGGCCCCACCCGGAAATCACGTGGGCCCCACCCGGAAATCACGTGGGCCCCACCCGGAAATCACGTGGGCCCCACCCGGAAATCACGTGGGCCCCACCCGGAAATCACGTGGGCCCCACCCGGAAATCACGTGGGCCCCACGGGGAAATCACGTGGGCCCCACCCGGAAATCACGTGGGCCCCACGGGGAAATCACGTGGGCCCCACCCGGAAATCATGTGGGCCCCACCTGGAAATCACGTGGGCCCCACGGGGAAATCACGTGGGCCCCACCCGGAAATCACGTGGGCCCCACCCGGAAATCACGTGGGCCCCACCCGGAAATCACGTGGGCCCCACCCGGAAATCACGTGGGCCCCACGGTGAAATCACGTGGGCCCCACCCGGAAATCACGTGGGCCCCACGGGGAAATCACGTGGGCCCCACCCGGAAATCACGTGGGCCCCACCCGGAAATCACGTGGGCCCCACCTGGAAATCACGTGGGCCCCACCCGGAAATCACGAGGGCCCCACCCGGAAATCACGTGGGCCCCACCCGGAAATCACGTGGGCCCCACCCGGAAATCACGTGGGCCCCACCCGGAAATCACGTGGGCCCCACCCTGAAATCACGTGGGCCCCACCCGGAAATCACGTGGGCCCCACGGGGAAATCACGTGGGCCCCACCCGGAAATCACGTGGGCCCCACCCGGAAATCACGTGGGCCCCACCCGGAAATCACGTGGGCCCCACGGGGAAATCACGTGGGCCCCACCCGGAAATCACGTGGGCCCCACCCGGATATCACGTGGGCCCCACCCGGAAATCACCTGGGCCCCACCCGGAAAGCACGTGGGCCCCACGGGGAAATCACGTGGGCCCCACCCGGAAATCACGTGGGCCCCACCCGGAAATCACGTGGGCCCCACCCGGAAATCACGTGGGCCCCACCCGGAAATCACGTGGGCCCCACGGGGAAATCACGTGGGCCCAACCCGGAAATCACGTGGGCCCCACCCGGAAATCACGTGGGCCCCACCCGGAAATCACGTGGGCCCCACCCGGAAATCACGTGGGCCCCACCCGGAAATCACGTGGGCCCCACCCGGAAATCACGTGGGCCCCACCCGGAAATCACGTGGGCCCCACCCGGAAATCACGTGGGCCCCACCCGGAAATCACGTGGGCCCCACCCGTAAATCACATGGGCCCCACCCGGAAATCACGTGGGCCCCACCCGGAAATCACGTGGGCCCCACCCGGAAATCACGTGGGCCGCACGGGGAAATCACGTGGGCCCCACCCGGAAATCACGTGGGCCCCACCCGGAAATCACTTGGGCCCCACCCGGAAATCACGTGGGCCCCACCCGGAAATCACGTGGGCCCCACCCGGAAATCACGTGGGCCCCACCCGGAAATCACGTGGGCCCCACCCAGAAATATCGTGGGCCCCACGGGGAAATCACGTGGGCCCCACCCGGAAATCACGTGGGCCCCACCCGGAAATCACGTGGGCCCCACGGGGAAATCACGTGGGCCGCACGGGGAAATCACGTGGGCCCCACCCGGAAATCACGTGGGCCCCACCCGGAAATCACTTGGGCCCCACCCGAAAATCACGTGGGCCCCACCCGGAAATCACGTGGGCCCCACGGGGAAATCACGTGGGCCCCACGGGGAAATCACGTGGGCCCCACCCGGAAATCACGTGGGCCCCACCCGGAAATCACGTGGGCCCCACCCGGAAATCACGTGGGCCCCACCCGGAAATCACGTGGGCCCCACCCGGAAATCACGTGGGCCCCACCCGGAAATCACGTGGGCCCCACCCGGAAATCACGTGGGCCCCACCCGGAAATCACGTGGGCCCCACCCGGAAATCACGTGGGCCCCACCCGGAAATCACGTGGGCCCCACCCGGAAATCACGTGGGCCCCACGGGGAAATCACGTGGGCCCCACCCGGAAATCACGTGGGCCCCACCCGGAAATCACGTGGGCCCCACCCGGAAATCACGTGGGCCCCACCCGGAAATCACGTGGGCCCCACCCGGAAATCACGTGGGCCCCACCCGGAAATCACGTGGGCCCCACCCGGAAATCACGTGGGCCCCACCCGGAAATCACGTGGGCCCCACCCGGAAATCACGTGGGCCCCACCCGGAAGTCACGTGGGCCCCACCCGGAAATCACGTGGGCCCCACCCGGAAATCACGTGGGCCCCCAGGGGAAATCACGTGGGCCCCACCCTGAAATCACGTGGGCCCCACCCGGAAATCACGTGGGCCCCACCCGGAAATAACGTGGGCCCCACCCGGAAATCACGTGGGCCCCACCCAGAAATCACGTGGGCCCCACCCGGAAATCACGTGGGCCCCACCCGGAAATCAAGTGGGCCCCACCCGGAAATCACGTGGGCCCCACCCGGAAATCACGTGGGCCCCCAGGGGAAATCATGTGGGCCCCACCCGGAGATCACGTGGGCCCCACCCGGAAATCACGTGGGCCCCACCCGGAAATCACTTGGGCCCCACCCGGAAATCACGTGGGCCCCACCCGGAAATCACGTGGGCCCCATCCTGAAATCACGTGGGCCCCACGGGGAAATCACGTGGGCCCCACCCGGAAATCACGTGGGGCCCACCCGGAAATCACGTGGGCCCCACCCGGAAATCACGTGGTCCCCACCCGGAAATCACGTGGGCCCCACCCGGAAATCACGTGGGCCCCACCTGGAAATCACGTGGGCCCCACCCGGAAATCACGTGGGCCCCCAGGGGAAATCACTTGGGCCCCACCCGGAAATCACGTGGGCCCCACCCGGAAATCACGTGGGCCCCACCCGGAAATCACGTGGGCCCCACGGGGAAATCACGTGGGCCCCACCCGGAAATCACGTGGGCCCCACGGGGAAATCACGTGGGTCCCACCCGGAAATCACGTGGGCCCCACCCGGAAATCACGTGGGCCCCACCCGGAAATCACGTGGGCCCCACCCGGAAATCACGTGGGCCCCACCCGGAAATCACGTGGGCCCCACGGGGAAATCACGTGGGCCCCACCCGGAAATCACGTGGGCCCCACCCGGAAATCACGTGGGCCCCACCCGGAAATCACGTGGGCCCCACCCGGAAATCACGTGGGGCCCACCCGGAAATCACGTGGGCCCCACCCGGAAATCACGTGGGCCCCACCCGGAAATCACGTGGGCCCCACCCGGAAATCACGTGGGCCCCACCCGGAAATCACGTGGGCCCCCAGGGGAAATCACGTGGGCCCCACCCGGAAATCACGTGGGCCCCACCCGGAAATCACGTGGGCCCCACGGGGAAATCACGTGGGCCCCACCCGGAAATCACGTGGGCCCCACCCGGAAATCACGTGGGCCCCCAGGGGAAATCACGTGGGCCCCACCCGGAAATCACGTGGGCCCCACCCGGAAATCACGTGGGCCCCACCCGGAAATCACGTGGGCCCCACGGGGAAATCACGTGGGCCCCACCCGGAAATCACGTGGGCCCCACCCGGAAATCACGTGGGCCCCACCCGGAAATCACGTGGGCCCCACCCGGAAATCACGTGGGCCCCACCCGGAAATCACGTGGGCCCCACCCGGAAATCACGTGGGCCCCACACGGAAATCACGTGGGCCCCACCCGGAAATCACGTGGGCCCCACGGGGAAATCACGTGGGCCCCACCCAGAAATCACGTGGGCCCCACGGGGAAATCACGTGGGCCCCACCCGGAAATCACGTGGGCCCCACGGGGAAATCACGTGGGCCCCCCCCGGAAATCACGTGGGCCCCACCCGGAAATCACGTGGGCCCCACCCGGAAATCACGTGGGCCCCACCCGGAAATCACGTGGGCCCCACGGGGAAATCACGTGGGCCCCACCCGGAAATCACGTGGGCCCCACCCGGAAATCACGTGGGCCCCACCCTGAAATCACGTGGGCCCCACCCGGAAATCACGTGGGCCCAACCCGGAAATCACGTGGGCCCCACCCGGAAATCACGTGGGCCCCACCCGGAAATCACGTGGGCCCCCAGGGGAAATCACGTGGGCCCCACCCTGAAATCACGTGGGCCCCACCCGGAAATCACGTGGGCCCCACCCGGAAATAACGTGGGCCCCACCCGGAAATCACGTGGGCCCCACCCAGAAATCACGTGGGCCCCACCCGGAAATCACGTGGGCCCCACCCGGAAATCAAGTGGGCCCCACCCGGAAATCACGTGGGCCCCACCCGGAAATCACGTGGGCCCCCAGGGGAAATCATGTGGGCCCCACCCGGAAATCACGTGGGCCCCACCCGGAAATCACGTGGGCCCCACCCGGAAATCACTTGGGCCCCACCCGGAAATCACGTGGGCCCCACCCGGAAATCACGTGGGCCCCATCCGGAAATCACGTGGGCCCCACGGGGAAATCACGTGGGCCCCACCCGGAAATCACGTGGGGCCCACCCGGAAATCACGTGGGCCCCACCCGGAAATCACGTGGGCCCCACCCGGAAATCACGTGGGCCCCACCCGGAAATCACGTGGGCCCCCAGGGGAAATCACGTGGGCCCCACCCGGAAATCACGTGGGCCCCACCCGGAAATCACGTGGGCCCCACCCGGAAATCACGTGGGCCCCACGGGGAAATCACGTGGGCCCCACCCGGAAATCACGTGGGCCCCACCCGGAAATCACGTGGGCCCCACCCGGAAATCACGTGGGCCCCACCCGGAAATCACGTGGGCCCCACCCGGAAATCACGTGGGCCCCACCCGGAAATCACGTGGGCCCCACACGGAAATCACGTGGGCCCCACCCGGAAATCACGTGGGCCCCACGGGGAAATCACGTGGGCCCCACGCAGAAATCACGTGGGCCCCACGGGGAAATCACGTGGGCCCCACCCGGAAATCACGTGGGCCCCACGGGGAAATCACGTGGGCCCCCCCCGGAAATCACGTGGGCCCCACCCGGAAATCACGTGGGCCCCACCCGGAAATCACGTGGGCCCCACCCGGAAATCACGTGGGCCCCACGGGGAAATCACGTGGGCCCCACCCGGAAATCACGTGGGCCCCACCCGGAAATCACGTGGGCCCCACCCGGAAATCACGTGGGCCCCACCCGGAAATCACGTGGGCCCAACCCGGAAATCACGTGGGCCCCACCCGGAAATCACGTGGGCCCCACCCGGAAATCACGTGGGCCCCCAGGGGAAATCACGTGGGCCCCACCCTGAAATCACGTGGGCCCCACCCGGAAATCACGTGGGCCCCACCCGGAAATAACGTGGGCCCCACCCGGAAATCACGTGGGCCCCACCCAGAAATCACGTGGGCCCCACCCGGAAATCACGTGGGCCCCACCCGGAAATCAAGTGGGCCCCACCCGGAAATCACGTGGGCCCCACCCGGAAATCACGTGGGCCCCCAGGGGAAATCATGTGGGCCCCACCCGGAAATCACGTGGGCCCCACCCGGAAATCACGTGGGCCCCACCCGGAAATCACTTGGGCCCCACCCGGAAATCACGTGGGCCCCACCCGGAAATCACGTGGGCCCCATCCGGAAATCACGTGGGCCCCACGGGGAAATCACGTGGGCCCCACCCGGAAATCACGTGGGGCCCACCCGGAAATCACGTGGGCCCCACCCGGAAATCACGTGGGCCCCACCCGGAAATCACGTGGGCCCCACCCGGAAATCACGTGGGCCCCCAGGGGAAATCACGTGGGCCCCACCCGGAAATCACGTGGGCCCCACCCGGAAATCACGTGGGCCCCCAGGGGAAATCACGTGGGCCACACCCGGATATCACGTGGGCCCCACCCGGAAATCACGTGGGCCCCACCCGGAAATAACGTGGGCCCCACGGGGAAATCACGTGGGCCCCACCCGGAAATCACGTGGGCCCCACCCGGAAATCACGTGGGCCCCCAGGGGAAATCACGTGGGCCCCACCCGGAAATCACGTGGGCCCCACCCGGAAATCACGTGGGCCCCACCCGGAAATCACGTGGGCCCCACCCGGAAATCACGTGGGCCCCACCCGGAAATCACGTGGGCCCCACCGGAAATCACGTGGGCCCCACCCGGAAATCACGTGGGCCCCACCCGGAAATCACGTGGGCCCCACCCGGAAATCACGTGGGCCCCACCCGGAAATCACGTGGGCCCCACCCGGAAATCACGTGGGCCCCACGGGGAAATCACGTGGGCCCCACCCGGAAATCACGTGGGCCCCACCCGGAAATCACGTGGGCCCCACCCGGAAATCACGTGGGCCCCACCCGGAAATCACGTGGGCCCCACCCTGAAATCACGTGGGCCCCACCCGGAAATCACGTGGGCCCCACCCGGAAATCACGTGGGCCCCACCCGGAAATCACGTGGGCCCCACCCGGAAATCACGTGGGCCCCACCCGGAAATCACGTGGGCCCCACCCGGAAATCACGTGGGCCCCCAGGTGAAATCACGTGGGCCCCACAAGGAAATCACGTGGGCCCCACCCTGAAATCACGTGGGCCCCACCCGGAAATCACGTGGGCCCCACCCGGAAATCACGTGGGCCCCACCCGGAAATCACGTGTGCCCCACGGGGAAATCACGTGGGCCCCACCCGGAAATCACGTGGGCCCCACCCGGAAATCACGTGGGCCCCACCCGGAAATCACGTGGGCCCCACCCGGAAATCACGTGGGCCCCACCCGGAAATCACGTGGGCCCCACCCGGAAATCACGTGGCCCCCACGGGGAAATCACGTGGGCCCCACCCGGAAATCACGTGGGCCCCACCCGGAAATCACGTGGGCCCCACCCGGAAATCACGTGGGCCCCACCCGGAAATCACGTGGGCCCCACGGGGAAATCACGTGGGCCCCACGGGGAAATCACGTGGGCCCCACCCGGAAATCACGTGGGCCCCACCCGGAAATCACGTGAGCCCCACCCGGAAATCACGTGGGCCCCACCCGGAAATCACGTGGGCCCCACCCGGAAATCACGTGGGCCCCACCCGGAAATCACGTGGGCCCCACCCGGAAATCACGTGGGCCCCACCCGGAAATCACGTGGGCCCCACCCGGAAATCACGTGGGCCCCACCCGGAAATCACGTGGGCCCCACCCGGAAATCACGTGGGCCCCACCCGGAAATCACGTGGACCCCACCCGGAAATCACGTGGGCCCCACCCGGAAATCACGTGGGCCCCACGGGGAAATCACGTGGGCCCCACCCGGAAATCACGTGGGCCCCACCCGGAAATCACGTGGGCCCCACCCGGAAATCACGTGGGCCCCACGGGGAAATCACGTGGGCCCCACCCGGAAATCACGTGGGCCCCACCCGGAAATCACGTGGGCCCCACCCGGAAATCACGTGGGCCCCACCCGGAAATCACGTGGGCCCCACCCGGAAATCACGAGGGCCCCACCCGGAAATCACGTGGGCCCCACCCGGAAATCACGTGGGCCCCACCCGGAAATCACGTGGGCCCCACGGGGAAATCACGTGGGCCCCACCCGGAAATCACGTGGGCCCCACCCGGAAATCACGTGGGCCCCACCCGGAAATCACGTGGGCCCCACCCGGAAATCACGTGGGCCCCACCCGGAAATCACGTGGGCCCCACCCGGAAATCACGTGGGCCCCACCCGGAAATCACGTGGGCCCCACCCGGAAATCACGTGGGCCCCACCCGGAAATCACGTGGGCCCCACCCGGAAATCACGTGGGGCCCACCCGGAAATCACGTGGGCCCCACGGGGAAATCACGTGGGCCCCACCCTGAAATCACGTGGGCCCCACCCGGAAATCACGTGGGCCCCACACGGAAATCACGTGGGCCCCACCCGGAAATCACGTGGGCCCCACCCTGAAATCACGTGGGCCCCACCCGGAAATCACGTGGGCCCCACCCGGAAATCACGTGGGCCCCACCCGGAAATCACGTGGGCCCCACCCGGAAATCACGTGGGCCCCACCCGGAAATCACGTGGGCCCCACCCGGAAATCACGTGGGCCCCACCCGGAAATAACGTGGGCCCCACCCGGAAATCACGTGGGCCCCCAGGGGAAATCACGTGGGCCCCACAAGGAAATCACGTGGGCCCCACCCGGAAATCACGTGGGCCCCACCCGGAAATCACGTGGGCCCCACCCGGAAATCACGTGGGCCCCACGGGGAAATCACGTGGGCCCCACCCGGAAATCACGTGGGCCCCACCCGGAAATCACGTGGGCCCCACCCGGAAATCACGTGGGCCCCACCCGGAAATCACGTGGGCCCCACCCGGAAATCACGTGGGCCCCACCCGGAAATCACGTGGGCCCCACCCGGAAATCACGTGGGCCCCACCCGGAAATCACGTGGGCCCCACCCGGAAATCACGTGGGCCCCAAGGGGAAATCACGTGGGCCCCACCCGGAAATCACGTGGGCCCCACCCGGAAATCACGTGGGCCCCACCCGGAAATCACGTGGGCCCCACCCGGAAATCACGTGGGCCCCACCCGGAAATCACGTGGGCCCCACCCGGAAATCACGTGGGCCCCACCCGGAAATCACGAGGGCCCCACGGGGAAATCACGCGGGCCCCACCCGGACATCACGTGGGCACCACGGGGAAATCACGTGGGCCCCACCCGGAAATCACGTGGGCACCACGGGGAAATCACGTGGGCCCCACCCGGAAATCACGTGGGCCCCACCCGGAAATCACGTGGGCCCCACCCGGAAATCACGTGGGGCCCACCCGGAAATCACGTGGGCCCCACCCGGAAATCACGTGGGCCCCACGGGGAAATCACGTGGGCCCCACCCGGAAATCACGTGGGCACCACCCGGAAATCACGTGGGCCCCACACGGAAATCACGTGGGCCCCACCCGGAAATCACGTGGGCCCCACACGGAAATCACGTGGGCCCCACCCGGAAATCACGTGGGCCCCTCCCGGAAATCACGTGGGCCCCACCCGGAAATCACGTGGGCCCCACCCGGAAATCACGTGGGCCCCACGGGGAAATCACGTGGGCCCCACCCGGAAATCACGTGGGCCCCACCCGGAAATCACGTGGGCCCCACCCGGAAGTCACGTGGGCCCCACCCGGAAATCACGTGGGCCCCACCCGGAAATCACGTGGGCCCCACCCGGAAATCACGTGGGCCCCACCCGGAAATCACGTGGGCCCCACCCGGAAATCACGTGGGCCCCACCCGGAAATCACGTGGGCCCCACCCGGAAATCACGTGGGCACCACGGGGAAATCACGTGGGCCCCACCCGGAAATCACGTGGGCCCCACCCGGAAATCACGTGGGCCCCACCCGGAAATCACGTGGGGCCCACCCGGAAATCACGTGGGCCCCACCCGGAAATCACGTGGGACCCACGGGGAAATCACGTGGGCCCCACCCGGAAATCACGTGGGCCCCACCCGGAAATCACGTAGGCCCCACACAGAAATCACGTGGGCCCCACCCGGAAATCACGTGGGCCCCACCCGGAAATCACGTGGGACCCACCCGGAAATCACGTGGGCCCCACCCGGAAATCACGTGGGCCCCACGGGGAAATCACGTGGGCCCCACCCGGAAATCACGTGGGCCCCACCCGGAAATCACGTGGGCCCCACCCGGAAATCACGTGGGACCCCAGGGGAAATCACGTGGGCCCCACCCGGAAATCACGTGTGCCCCACGGGGAAATCACGTGGGCCCCACCCGGAAATCACGTGGGCCCCACCCGGAAATCACGTGGGCCCCACCCGGAAATCACGTGGGCCCCCAGGGGAAATCACGTGGGCCCCACCCGGAAATCACGTGGGCCCCACCCGGAAATCACGTGGGCCCCACCCGGAAATCACGTGGGCCCCACCCGGAAATCACGTGGGCCCCACCCGGAAATCACGTGGGCCCCACGGGGAAATCACGTGGGCCCCACCCGGAAATCACGTGGGCCCCACCCGGAAATCACGTGGGCCCCACCCGGAAATCACGTGGGCCCCACCCGGAAATCACGTGGGCCCCACCCGGAAATCACGTGGGCCCCACCCGGAAATCACGTGGGCCCCACGGGGAAATCACGTGGGCCCCACCCGGAAATCACGTGGGCCCCACCCGGAAATCACGTGGGCCCCACCCGGAAATCACGTGGGCCCCACCCGGAAATCACGTGTGCCCCACGGGGAAATCACGTGGGCCCCACCCGGAAATCACGTGGGCCCCACCCGGAAATCACGTGGGCCCCACCCGGAAATCACGTGGGCCCCACCCGGAAATCACGTGGGCCCCACCCGGAAATCACGTGGGCCCCACCCGGAAATCACGTGGCCCCCACGGGGAAATCACGTGGGCCCCACCCGGAAATCACGTGGGCCCCACCCGGAAATCACGTGGGCCCCACCCGGAAATCACGTGGGCCCCACGGGGAAATCACGTGGGCCCCACGGGGAAATCACGTGGGCCCCACGGGGAAATCACGTGGGCCCCACCCGGAAATCACGTGGGCCCCACGGGGAAATCACGTGGGCCCCACCCGGAAATCACGTGGGCCCCACCCGGAAATCACGTGGGCCCCACCCGGAAATCACGTGGGCCCCACCCGGAAATCACGTGGGCCCCACGGGGAAATCACGTGGGCCCCACCCGGAAATCACGTGGGCCCCACGGGTAAATCACGTGGGCCCCACCCGGAAATCACGTGGGCCCCACCCGGAAGTCACGTGGGCCCCACCCGGAAATCACGTGGGCCCCACCCGGAAATCACGTGGGCCCCACCCGGAAATCACGTGGGCCCCACCCGGAAATCACGTGGGCCCCACGGGGAAATCACGCGGGCCCCACCCGGACATCACGTGGGCACCACGGGGAAATCACGTGGGCCCCACCCGGAAATCACGTGGGCACCACGGGGAAATCACGTGGGCCCCACCCGGAAATCACGTGGGCCCCACCCGGAAATCACGTGGGCCCCACCCGGAAATCACGTGGGGCCCACCCGGAAATCACGTGGGCCCCACCCGGAAATCACGTGGGCCCCACGGGGAAATCACGTGGGCCCCACCCGGAAATCACGTGGGCACCACCCGGAAATCACGTGGGCCCCACACGGAAATCACGTGGGCCCCACCCGGAAATCACGTGGGCCCCACACGGAAATCACGTGGGCCCCACCCGGAAATCACGTGGGCCCCTCCCGGAAATCACGTGGGCCCCACCCGGAAATCACGTGGGCCCCACCCGGAAATCACGTGGGCCCCACGGGGAAATCACGTGGGCCCCACCCGGAAATCACGTGGGCCCCACCCGGAAATCACGTGGGCCCCACCCGGAAGTCACGTGGGCCCCACCCGGAAATCACGTGGGCCCCACCCGGAAATCACGTGGGCCCCACCCGGAAATCACGTGGGCCCCACCCGGAAATCACGTGGGCCCCACCCGGAAATCACGTGGGCCACACCCGGAAATCACGTGGGCCCCACCCGGAAATCACGTGGGCACCACGGGGAAATCACGTGGGCCCCACCCGGAAATCACGTGGGCCCCACCCGGAAATCACGTGGGCCCCACCCGGAAATCACGTGGGGCCCACCCGGAAATCACGTGGGCCCCACCCGGAAATCACGTGGGCCCCACCCGGAAATCACGTGGGCCCCACCCGGAAATCACGTGGGCCCCACCCGGAAATCACGTGGGCCCCACCCGGAAATCACGTGGGACCCCAGGGGAAATCACGTGGGCCCCACCCGGAAATCACGTGGGCCCCACCCGGAAATCACGTGGGCCCCACCCGGAAATCACGTGGGCCCCACCCGGAAATCACGTGGGCCCCACCCGGAAATCACGTGGGCCCCCAGGGGAAATCACGTGGGCCCCACCCGGAAATCACGTGGGCCCCACCCGGAAATCACGTGGGCCCCACCCGGAAATCACGTGGGACCCCAGGGGAAATCACGTGGGCCCCACCCGGAAATCACGTGGGCCCCACCCGGAAATCACGTGGGCCCCACCCGGAAATCACGTGGGCCCCACCCGGAAATCACGTGGGCCCCACGGGGAAATCACGTGGGCCCCACCCGGAAATCACGTGGGCCCCACCCGGAAATCACGTGGGCCCCACCCGGAAATCACGTGGGCCCCACCCGGAAATCACGTGTGCCCCACGGGGAAATCACGTGGGCCCCACCCGGAAATCACGTGGGCCCCACCCGGAAATCACGTGGGCCCCACCCGGAAATCACGTGGGCCCCACCCGGAAATCACGTGGGCCCCACGGGGAAATCACGTGGGCCCCACCCGGAAATCACGTGGGCCCCACCCGGAAATCACGTGGGCCCCACCCGGAAATCACGTGGGCCCCACCCGGAAATCACGTGTGCCCCACGGGGAAATCACGTGGGCCCCACGGGGAAATCACGTGGGCCCCACGGGGAAATCACGTGGGCCCCACCCGGAAATCACGTGGGCCCCACCCGGAAATCACGTGGGCCCCACCCGGAAATCACGTGGCCCCCACGGGGAAATCACGTGGGCCCCACCCGGAAATCACGTGGGCCCCACCCGGAAATCACGTGGGCCCCACCCGGAAATCACGTGGGCCCCACGGGGAAATCACGTGGGCCCCACGGGGAAATCACGTGGGCCCCACGGGGAAATCACGTGGGCCCCACCCGGAAATCACGTGGGCCCCACCCGGAAATCACGTGGGCCCCACCCGGAAATCACGTGGGCCCCCAGGGGAAATCACGTGGGCCCCACCCGGAAATCACGTGGGCCCCACCCGGAAATCACGTGGGCCCAACGGGGAAATCACGTGGGCCCCACCCGGAAATCACGTGGGCCCCACCCGGAAATCACGTGGGCCCCACCCGGAAATCACGTGGGCCCCACCCGGAAATCACGTGGGCCCCACCCGGAAATCACGAGGGCCCCACCCGGAAATTACGTGGGCCCCACCCGGAAATCACGTGGGCCCTACCCGGAAATCACGTGGGCCCCACCCGGAAATCACGTGGGCCCCACCCGGAAATCACGTGGGCCCCACCCGGAAATCACGTGGGCCCCACCCGGAAATCACGTGGGCCCCACCCGGAAATCACGTGGGCCCCACCCGGAAATCACGTGGGCCCCACGGGGAAATCACGTGGGCCCCACCCGGAAATTACGTGGGCCCCACCCGGAAATCACGTGGGCCCCACCCGGAAATCACGTGGGCCCCCAGAGGAAATCACGTGGGCCCCACCCGGAAATCACGTGGGCCCCACCCGGAAATCACGTGGGCCCCACCCGGAAATCACGTGGGCCCCACCCGGAAATCACGTGGGCCCCACCCGGAAATCACGTGGGCCCCACGGGGAAATCACGTGGGCCCCACCCGGAAATCACGTGGGCCCCACCCGGAAATCACGTGGGCCCCACGGGGAAATCACGTGGGCCCCACCCGGAAATCACGTGGGCCCCACCCGGAAATCACGTGGGCCCCACCCGGAAATCACGTGGGCCCCACCCGGAAATCACGTGGGCCCCACCCGGAAATCACGTGGGCCCCACCCGGAAATCACGTGGGCCCCACCCGGAAATCACGTGGGCCCCACCCGGAAATCACGTGGGGCCCACCCGGAAATCACGTGGGCCCCACGGGGAAATCACGTGGGCCCCACGGGGAAATCACGTGGGCCCCACCCGGAAATCACGTGGGCCCCACCCGGAAATCACGTGGGCCCCACCCGGAAATCACGTGGGCCCCACCCGGAAATCACGTGGGCCCCACCCGGAAATCACGTGGGCCCCACCCGGAAATCACGTGGGCCCCACCCGGAAATCACGTGGGCCCCACCCGGAAATCACGCGGGCCCCACCCGGACATCACGTGGGCCCCAAGGGGAAATCACGTGGGCCCCACCCGGAAATTACGTGGGCCCCACCCGGAAATCACGTGGGCCCCACCCGGAAATCACGTGGGCCCCACCCGGAAATCACGTGGGCCCCACCCGGAAATCACGTGGGCCCCACCCGGAAATCACGTGGGCCCCACCCGGAAATCACGTGGGCCCCACGGGGAAATCACGCGGGCCCCACCCGGACATCACGTGGGCACCACGGGGAAATCACGTGGGCCCCACCCGGAAATCACGTGGGCACCACGGGGAAATCACGTGGGCCCCACCCGGAAATCACGTGGGCCCCACCCGGAAATCACGTGGGCCCCACCCGGAAATCACGTGGGGCCCACCCGGAAATCACGTGGGCCCCACCCGGAAATCACGTGGGCCCCACGGGGAAATCACGTGGGCCCCACCCGGAAATCACGTGGGCACCACCCGGAAATCACGTGGGCCACACACGGAAATCACGTGGGCCCCACCCGGAAATCACGTGGGCCCCACACGGAAATCACGTGGGCCCCACCCGGAAATCACGTGGGCCCCTCCCGGAAATCACGTGGGCCCCACCCGGAAATCACGTGGGCCCCACCCGGAAATCACGTGGGCCCCACGGGGAAATCACGTGGGCCCCACCCGGAAATCACGTGGGCCCCACCCGGAAATCACGTGGGCCCCACCCGGAAGTCACGTGGGCCCCACCCGGAAATCACGTGGGCCCCACCCGGAAATCACGTGGGCCCCACCCGGAAATCACGTGGGCCCCACCCGGAAATCACGTGGGCCCCACCCGGAAATCACGTGGGCCCCACCCGGAAATCACGTGGGCCCCACCCGGAAATCACGTGGGCACCACGGGGAAATCACGTGGGCCCCACCCGGAAATCACGTGGGCCCCACCCGGAAATCACGTGGGCCCCACCCGGAAATCACGTGGGGCCCACCCGGAAATCACGTGGGCCCCACCCGGAAATCACGTGGGACCCACGGGGAAATCACGTGGGCCCCACCCGGAAATCACGTGGGCCCCACCCGGAAATCACGTAGGCCCCACACAGAAATCACGTGGGCCCCACCCGGAAATCACGTGGGCCCCACCCGGAAATCACGTGGGACCCACCCGGAAATCACGTGGGCCCCACCCGGAAATCACGTGGGCCCCACGGGGAAATCACGTGGGCCCCACCCGGAAATCACGTGGGCCCCACCCGGAAATCACGTGGGCCCCACCCGGAAATCACGTTGGACCCCAGGGGAAATCACGTGGGCCCCACCCGGAAATCACGTGGGCCCCACCCGGAAATCACGTGGGCCCCACCCGGAAATCACGTGGGCCCCACCCGGAAATCACGTGGGCCCCCAGGGGAAATCACGTGGGCCCCACCCGGAAATCACGTGGGCCCCACCCGGAAATCACGTGGGCCCCACCCGGAAATCACGTGGGCCCCACCCGGAAATCACGTGGGCCCCACCCGGAAATCACGTGGGCCCCACCCGGAAATCACGTGGGCCCCACCCGGAAATCACGTGGGCCCCACCCGGAAATCACGTGGGCCCCACCCGGAAATCACGTGGGCCCCACCCGGAAATCACGTGGGCCCCACCCGGAAATCACGTGGGCCCCAAGGGGAAATCACGTGGGCCCCACCCGGAAATCACGTGGGCCCCACCCGGAAATCACGTGGGCCCCACCCGGAAATCACGTGGGCCCCACCCGGAAATCACGTGGGCCCCACCCGGAAATCACGTGGGCCCCACCCGGAAATCACGTGGGCCCCACCCGGAAATCACGTGGGCCCCACCCGGAAATCACGTGGGCCCCACCCGGAAATCACGTGGGCCCCACCCGGAAATCACGTGGGCCCCACCCGGAAATCACGTGGGCCCCACCCGGAAATCACGTGGGCCCCACCCGGAAATCACGTGGGCCCCACCCGGAAATCACGTGGGCCCCACCCGGAAATCACGTGGGCCCCACCCGGAAATCACGTGGGCCCCACCCGGAAATCACGTGGGCCCCACCCGGAAATCACGTGGGCCCCACCCGGAAATCACGTGGGCCCCACCCGGAAATCACGTGGGCCCCACCCGGAAATCACGTGGGCCCCACCCGGAAATCACGTGGGGCCCACCCGGAAATCACGTGGGCCCCACGGGGAAATCACGTGGGCCCCACCCGGAAATCACGTGGGCCCCACCCGGAAATCACGTGGGCCCCACCCTGAAATCACGTGGGCCCCACCCGGAAATCACGTGGGCCCCACCCTGAAATCACGTGGGCCCCACCCGGAAATCACGTGGGCCCCACCCGGAAATCACGTGGGCCCCACCCGGAAATCACGTGGGCCCCACCCGGAAATCACGTGGGCCCCACCCGGGAATCACGTGGGCCCCACCCGGAAATCACGTGGGCCCCCAGGGGAAATCACGTGGGCCCCACAAGGAAATCACGTGGGCCCCACCCGGAAATCACGTGGGCCCCACCCGGAAATCACGTGGGCCCCACGGGGAAATCACGTGGGCCCCACCCGGAAATCACGTGGGCCCCACCCGGAAATCACGTGGGCCCCACCCGGAAATCACGTGGGCCCCACCCGGAAATCACGTGGGCCCCACCCGGAAATCACGTGGGCCCCACCCGGAAATCACGTGGGCCCCACCCGGAAATCACGTGGGCCCCACCCGGAAATCACGTGGGCCCCACCCGGAAATCACGTGGGCCCCACCCGGAAATCACGTGGGCCCCACCCGGAAATCACGTGGGCCCCACCCGGAAATCACGTGGGCCCCACCCGGAAATCACGTGGGCCCCCAGGGGAAATCACGTGGGCCCCACAAGGAAATCACGTGGGCCCCACCCGGAAATCACGTGGGCCCCACACGGAAATCACGTGGGCCCCACCCGGAAATCACGTGGGCCCCACGGGGAAATCACGTGGGCCCCACCCGGAAATCACGTGGGCCCCACCCGGAAATCACGTGGGCCCCACCCGGAAATCACGTGGGCCCCACCCGGAAATCACGTGGGCCCCACCCGGAAATCACGTGGGCCCCACCCGGAAATCACGTGGGCCCCACCCGGAAATCACGTGGGCCCCACGGGGAAATCACGTGGGCCCCACCCGGAAATCACGTGGGCCCCACCCGGAAATCACGTGGGCCCCACCCGGAAATCACGTGGGCCCCACCCGGAAATCACGTGGGCCCCACCCGGAAATCACGTGGGCCCCACCCGGAAATCACGTGGGCCCCACCCGGAAATCACGTGGGCCCCACACGGAAATCACGTGGGCCCCACCCGGAAATCACGTGGGCCCCACCCGGAAATCACGTGGGCCCCACGGGGAAATCAGGTGGGCCCCACCCGGAAATCACGTGGGCACCACGGGGAAATCACGTGGGCCCCACCCGGAAATCACGTGGGCACCACGGGGAAATCACGTGGGCCCCACTCGGAAATCACGTGGGCCCCACCCGGAAATCACGTGGGCCCCACCCGGAAATCACGTGGGGCCCACCCGGAAATCACGTGGGCCCCACCCGGAAATCACGTGGGCCCCACGGGGAAATCACGTGGGCCCCACCCGGAAATCACGTGGGCACCACCCGGAAATCACGTGGGCCCCACACGGAAATCACGTGGGCCCCACCCGGAAATCACGTGGGCCCCACACGGAAATCACGTGGGCCCCACCCGGAAATCACGTGGGCCCCACTCGGAAATCACGTGGGCCCCACCCGGAAATCACGTGGGCCCCACCCGGAAATCACGTGGGCCCCACGGGGAAATCACGTGGGCCCCACCCGGAAATCACGTGGGCCCCACCCGGAAATCACGTGGGCCCCACCCGGAAGTCACGTGGGCCCCACCCGGAAATCACGTGGGCCCCACCCGGAAATCACGTGGGCCCCACCCGGAAATCACGTGGGCCCCACCCGGAAATCACGTGGGACCCACCCGGAAATCACGTGGGCCCCACCCGGAAATCACGTGGGCCCCACCCGGAAATCACGTGGGCACCACGGGGAAATCACGTGGGCCCCACCCGGAAATCACGTGGGCCCCACCCGGAAATCACGTGGGCCCCACCCGGAAATCACGTGGGGCCCACCCGGAAATCACGTGGGCCCCACCCGGAAATCACGTGGGCCCCACGGGGAAAACACGTGGGCCCCACCCGGAAATCACGTGGGCCCACCCGGAAATCACGTAGGCCCCACACGGAAATCACGTGGGCCCCACCCGGAAATCACGTGGGCCAAACCCGGAAATCACGTGGGACCCACCCGGAAATCACGTGGGCCCCACCCGGAAATCACGTGGGCCCCACGGGGAAATCACGTGGGCCCCACCCGGAAATCACGTGGGCCCCACCCGGAAATCACGTGGGCCCCACCCGGAAATCACGTGGGACCCCAGGGGAAATCACGTGGGCCCCACCCGGAAATCACGTGGGCCCCACCCGGAAATCACGTGGGCCCCACCCTGAAATCACGTGGGCCCCACCCGGAAATCACGTGGGCCCCACCCTGAAATCACGTGGGCCCCACCCGGAAATCACGTGGGCCCCACCCGGAAATCACGTGGGCCCCACCCGGAAATCACGTGGGCCCCACCCGGAAATCACGTGGGCCCCACCCGGAAATCACGTGGGCCCCACCCGGAAATCACGTGGGCCCCACCCGGAAATCACGTGGGGCCCACCCGGAAATCACGTGGGCCCCACCCGGAAATCACGTGGGCCCCACGGGGAAATCACGTGGGCCCCACCCGGAAATCACGTGGCCCCACCCGGAAATCACGTGGGCCCCACCCTGAAATCACGTGGGCCCCACCCGGAAATCACGTGGGCCCCACCCGGAAATCACGTGGGCCCCACCCGGAAATCACGTGGGCCCCACCCGGAAATCACGTGGGCCCCACTCGGAAATCACGTGGGCCCCACCCGGAAATCACGTGGGCCCCCAGGGGAAATCACGTGGGCCCCACCCGGAAATCACGTGGGCCCCACCCGGAAATCACGTGGGACCCCAGGGGAAATCACGTGGGCCCCACCCGGAAATCACGTGGGCCCCACCCGGAAATCACGTGGGCCCCACCCGGAAATCACGTGGGCCCCACCCGGAAATCACGTGGGCCCCACCCGGAAATCACGTGGGCCCCACCCGGAAATCACGTGGGCCCCACCCGGAAATCACGTGGGCCCCACCCGGAAATCACGTGGGCCCCACCCGGAAATCACGTGGGCCCCACCCGGAAATCACGTGGGCCCCACCCGGAAAGCACGTGGGGCCCACCCGGAAATCACGTGGGCCCCACCCGGAAATCACGTTGGCCCCACCCGGAAATCACGTGGGCCCCACCCGGAAATCACGTGGGCCCCACCCGGAAATCACGTGGGCCCCACCCTGAAATCACGTGGGCCCCACCCGGAAATCACGTGGGCCCCACCCGGAAATCACGTGGGCCCCACCCGGAAATCAGGTGGGCCCCACCCGGAAATCACGTGGGCCCCACTCGGAAATCACGTGGGCCCCACCCGGAAATCACGTGGGCCCCCAGGGGAAATCACGTGGGCCCCACCCGGAAATCACGTGGGCCCCACCCGGAAATCACGTGGGCCCCACCCGGAAATCACTGGGCCCCACCCGGAAATCACGTGGGCCCCACCCTGAAATCACGTGGGCCCCACCCGGAAATCACGTGGGCCCCACCCTGAAATCACGTGGGCCCCACCCGGAAATCACGTGGGCCCCACCCGGAAATCACGTGGGCCCCACCCGGAAATCACGTGGGCCCCACCCGGAAATCACGTGGGCCCCACTCGGAAATCACGTGGGCCCCACCCGGAAATCACGTGGGCCCCCAGGGGAAATCACGTGGGCCCCACCCGGAAATCACGTGGGCCCCACCCGGAAATCACGTGGGCCCCACCCGGAAATCACGTGGGCCCCACCCGGAAATCACGTGGGCCCCACCCGGAAATCACGTGGGCCCCACCCTGAAATCACGTGGGCCCCACCCGGAAATCACGTGGGCCCCACCCGGAAATCACGTGGGCCCCACCCGGAAATCACGTGGGCCCCACCCGGAAATCACGTGGGCCCCACCCTGAAATCACGTGGGCCCCACCCGGAAATCACGTGGGCCCCACCCGGAAATCACGTGGGCCCCACCCGGAAATCACGTGGGCCCCACCCGGAAATCACGTGGGCCCCACCCGGAAATCACGTGGGCCCCACCCGGAAATCACGTGGGCCCCACCCGGAAATAACGTGGGCCCCACCCGGAAATCACGTGGGCCCCCTGGGGAAATCACGTGGGCCCCACAAGGAAATCACGTGGGCCCCACCCGGAAATCACGTGGGCCCCACCCGGAAATCACGTGGGCCCCACCCGGAAATCACGTGGGCCCCACGGGGAAATCACGTGGGCCCCACCCGGAAATCACGTGGGCCCCACCCGGAAATCACGTGGGCCCCACCCGGAAATCACGTGGGCCCCACCCGGAAATCACGTGGGCCCCACCCGGAAATCACGTGGGCCCCACCCGGAAATCACGTGGGCCCCACCCGGAAATCACGTGGGCCCCACCCGGAAATCACGTGGGCCCCACCCGGAAATCACGTGGGCCCCAAGGGGAAATCACGTGGGCCCCACCCGGAAATCACGTGGGCCCCACCCGGAAATCACGTGGGCCCCACCCTGAAATCACGTGGGCCCCACCCGGAAATCACGTGGGCCCCACCCGGAAATCACGTGGGCCCCACCCGGAAATCACGTGGGCCCCACCCGGAAATCACGTGGGCCCCACGGGGAAATCACGCGGGCCCCACCCGGACATCACGTGGGCACCACGGGGAAATCACGTGGGCCCCACCCGGAAATCACGTGGGCACCACGGGGAAATCACGTGGGCCCCACCCGGAAATCACGTGGGCCCCACCCGGAAATCACGTGGGCCCCACCCGGAAATCACGTGGGGCCCACCCGGAAATCACGTGGGCCCCACCCGGAAATCACGTGGGCCCCACGGGGAAATCACGTGGGCCCCACCCGGAAATCACGTGGGCACCACCCGGAAATCACGTGGGCCCCACACGGAAATCACGTGGGCCCCACCCGGAAATCACGTGGGCCCCACACGGAAATCACGTGGGCCCCACCCGGAAATCACGTGGGCCCCTCCCGGAAATCACGTGGGCCCCACCCGGAAATCACGTGGGCCCCACCCGGAAATCACGTGGGCCCCACGGGGAAATCACGTGGGCCCCACCCGGAAATCACGTGGGCCCCACCCGGAAATCACGTGGGCCCCACCCGGAAGTCACGTGGGCCCCACCCGGAAATCACGTGGGCCCCACCCGGAAATCACGTGGGCCCCACCCGGAAATCACGTGGGCCCCACCCGGAAATCACGTGGGCCCCACCCGGAAATCACGTGGGCCCCACCCGGAAATCACGTGGGCCCCACCCGGAAATCACGTGGGCACCACGGGGAAATCACGTGGGCCCCACCCGGAAATCACGTGGGCCCCACCCGGAAATCACGTGGGCCCCACCCGGAAATCACGTGGGGCCCACCCGGAAATCACGTGGGCCCCACCCGGAAATCACGTGGGACCCACGGGGAAATCACGTGGGCCCCACCCGGAAATCACGTGGGCCCCACCCGGAAATCACGTAGGCCCCACACAGAAATCACGTGGGCCCCACCCGGAAATCACGTGGGCCCCACCCGGAAATCACGTGGGACCCACCCGGAAATCACGTGGGCCCCACCCGGAAATCACGTGGGCCCCACGGGGAAATCACGTGGGCCCCACCCGGAAATCACGTGGGCCCCACCCGGAAATCACGTGGGCCCCACCCGGAAATCACGTGGGACCCCAGGGGAAATCACGTGGGCCCCACCCGGAAATCACGTGTGCCCCACGGGGAAATCACGTGGGCCCCACCCGGAAATCACGTGGGCCCCACCCGGAAATCACGTGGGCCCCACCCGGAAATCACGTGGGCCCCCAGGGGAAATCACGTGGGCCCCACCCGGAAATCACGTGGGCCCCACCCGGAAATCACGTGGGCCCCACCCGGAAATCACGTGTGCCCCACGGGGAAATCACGTGGGCCCCACCCAGAAATCACGTGGGCCCCACCCGGAAATCACGTGGGCCCCACCCGGAAATCACGTGGGCCCCACCCGGAAATCACGTGGGCCCCACCCGGAAATCACGTGGGCCCCACCCGGAAATCACGTGGCCCCCACGGGGAAATCACGTGGGCCCCACCCGGAAATCACGTGGGCCCCACCCGGAAATCACGTGGGCCCCACCCGGAAATCACCTGGGCCCCACGGGGAAATCACGTGGGCCCCACGGGGAAATCACGTGGGCCCCACGGGGAAATCACGTGGGCCCCACCCGGAAATCACGTGGGCCCCACCCGGAAATCACGTGAGCCCCACCCGGAAATCACATGGGCCCCACCCGGAAATCACGTGGGCCCCACCCGGAAATCACGTGGGCCCCACCCGGAAATCACGTGGGCCCCCAGGGGAAATCACGTGGGCCCCACCCGGAAATCACGTGGGCCCCACCCGGAAATCACGTGGGCCCCACCCGGAAATCACGTGGGCCCCACGGGGAAATCACGTGGGCCCCACCCGGAAATCACGTGGGCCCCACCCGGAAATCACGTGGGCCCCACCCGGAAATCACGTGGGCCCCACCCGGAAATCACGTGGGCCCCACCCGGAAATCACGTGGGCCCCACCCGGAAATCACGTGGGCCCCACCCGGAAATCACGTGGGCCCCACCCGGAAATCACGTGGGCCCCACGGGGAAATCACGTGGGCCCCACCCGGAAATCACGTGGGCCCCACGGGGAAATCACGTGGGCCCCACCCGGAAATCACGTGGGCCCCACCCGGAAATCACGTGGGCCCCACCCGGAAATCACGTGGGCCCCACCCGGAAATCACGTGGGCCCCACCCGGAAATCACGTGGGCCCCACCCGGAAATCACGTGGGCCCCACCCGGAAATCACGTGGGCCCCACCCGGAAATAACGTGGGCCCCAAGGGGAAATCACGTGGGCCCCACCCGGAAATCACGTGGGCCCCACCCGGAAATCACGTGGGCCCCACCCGGAAATCACGTGGGCCCCACCCGGAAATCACGTGGGCCCCACCCGGAAATCACGTGGGCCCCACCCGGAAATCACGTGGGCCCCACGGGGAAATCACGCGGGCCCCACCCGGACATCACGTGGGCACCACGGGGAAATCACGTGGGCCCCACCCGGAAATCACGTGGGCACCACGGGGAAATCACGTGGGCCCCACCCGGAAATCACGTGGGCCCCACCCGGAGATCACGTGGGCCCCACCCGGAAATCACGTGGGGCCCACCCGGAAATCACGTGGGCCCCACCCGGAAATCACGTGGGCCCCACGGGGAAATCACGTGGGCCCCACCCGGAAATCACGTGGGCACCACCCGGAAATCACGTGGGCCCCACCCGGAAATCACGTGGGCCCCACCCGGAAATCACGTGGGCCCCTCCCGGAAATCACGTGGGCCCCACCCGGAAATCACGTGGGCCCCACCCGGAAATCACGTGGGCCCCACGGGGAAATCACGTGGGCCCCACCCGGAAATCACGTGGGCCCCACCCGGAAATCACGTGGGCCCCACCCGGAAGTCACGTGGGCCCCACCCGGAAATCACGTGGGCCCCACCCGGAAATCACGTGGGCCCCACCCGGAAATCACGTGGGCCCCACCCGGAAATCACGTGGGCCCCACCCGGAAATCACGTGGGCCCCACCCGGAAATCACGTGGGCCCCACCCGGAAATCACGTGGGCACCACGGGGAAATCACGTGGGCCCCACCCGGAAATCACGTGGGCCCCACCCGGAAATCACGTGGGCCCCACCCGGAAATCACGTGGGGCCCACCCGGAAATCACGTGGGCCCCACCCGGAAATCACGTGGGCCCCACCCGGAAATCACGTGGGCCCCACCCGGAAATCACGTGGGCCCCACCCGGAAATCACGTGGGCCCCACCCGGAAATCACGTGGGACCCCAGGGGAAATCACGTGGGCCCCACGGGGAAATCACGTGGGCCCCACGGGGAAATCACGTGGGCCCCACCCGGAAATCACGTGGGCCCCACCCGGAAATCACGTGGGCCCCACCCGGAAATCACGTGGGCCCCCAGGGGAAATCACGTGGGCCCCACCCGGAAATCACGTGGGCCCCACCCGGAAATCACGTGGGCCCCACCCGGAAATCACGTGGGACCCCAGGGGAAATCACGTGGGCCCCACCCGGAAATCACGTGGGCCCCACCCGGAAATCACGTGGGCCCCCAGGGGAAATCACGTGGGCCCCACCCGGAAATCACGTGGGCCCCACCCGGAAATCACGTGGGCCCAACGGGGAAATCACGTGGGCCCCACCCGGAAATCACGTGGGCCCCACCCGGAAATCACGTGGGCCCCACCCGGAAATCACGTGGGCCCCACCCGGAAATCACGTGGGCCCCACCCGGAAATCACGAGGGCCCCACCCGGAAATTACGTGGGCCCCACCCGGAAATCACGTGGGCCCTACCCGGAAATCACGTGGGCCCCACCCGGAAATCACGTGGGCCCCACCCGGAAATCACGTGGGCCCCACCCGGAAATCACGTGGGCCCCACCCGGAAATCACGTGGGCCCCACCCGGAAATCACGTGGGCCCCACCCGGAAATCACGTGGGCCCCACGGGGAAATCACGTGGGCCCCACCCGGAAATTACGTGGGCCCCACCCGGAAATCACGTGGGCCCCACCCGGAAATCACGTGGGCCCCCAGAGGAAATCACGTGGGCCCCACCCGGAAATCACGTGGGCCCCACCCGGAAATCACGTGGGCCCCACCCGGAAATCACGTGGGCCCCACCCGGAAATCACGTGGGCCCCACCCGGAAATCACGTGGGCCCCACGGGGAAATCACGTGGGCCCCACCCGGAAATCACGTGGGCCCCACCCGGAAATCACGTGGGCCCCACGGGGAAATCACGTGGGCCCCACCCGGAAATCACGTGGGCCCCACCCGGAAATCACGTGGGCCCCACCCGGAAATCACGTGGGCCCCACCCGGAAATCACGTGGGCCCCACCCGGAAATCACGTGGGCCCCACCCGGAAATCACGTGGGCCCCACCCGGAAATCACGTGGGCCCCACCCGGAAATCACGTGGGGCCCACCCGGAAATCACGTGGGCCCCACGGGGAAATCACGTGGGCCCCACGGGGAAATCACGTGGGCCCCACCCGGAAATCACGTGGGCCCCACCCGGAAATCACGTGGGCCCCACCCGGAAATCACGTGGGCCCCACCCGGAAATCACGTGGGCCCCACCCGGAAATCACGTGGGCCCCACCCGGAAATCACGTGGGCCCCACCCGGAAATCACGTGGGCCCCACCCGGAAATCACGCGGGCCCCTCCCGGACATCACGTGGGCCCCAAGGGGAAATCACGTGGGACCCACCCGGAAATTACGTGGGCCCCACCCGGAAATCACGTGGGCCCCACCCGGAAATCACGTGGGCCCCACCCGGAAATCACGTGGGCCCCACCCGGAAATCACGTGGGCCCCACCCGGAAATCACGTGGGCCCCACCCGGAAATCACGTGGGCCCCACGGGGAAATCACGCGGGCCCCACCCGGACATCACGTGGGCACCACGGGGAAATCACGTGGGCCCCACCCGGAAATCACGTGGGCACCACGGGGAAATCACGTGGGCCCCACCCGGAACTCACGTGGGCCTCACCCGGAAATCACGTGGGCCCCACCCGGAAATCACGTGGGGCCCACCCGGAAATCACGTGGGCCCCACCCGGAAATCACGTGGGCCCCACGGGGAAATCACGTGGGCCCCACCCGGAAATCACGTGGGCACCACCCGGAAATCACGTGGGCCACACACGGAAATCACGTGGGCCCCACCCGGAAATCACGTGGGCCCCACACGGAAATCACGTGGGCCCCACCCGGAAATCACGTGGGCCCCTCCCGGAAATCACGTGGGCCCCACCCGGAAATCACGTGGGCCCCACCCGGAAATCACGTGGGCCCCACGGGGAAATCACGTGGGCCCCACCCGGAAATCACGTGGGCCCCACCCGGAAATCACGTGGGCCCCACCCGGAAATCACGTGGGCCCCACCCGGAAATCACGTGGGCCCCACCCGGAAATCACGTGGGGCCCACCCGGAAATCACGTGGGCCCCACCCGGAAATCACGTGGGCCCCACCCGGAAATCACGTGGGCCCCACCCGGAAATCACGTGGGCCCCACCCGGAAATCACGTGGGCCCCACCCGGAAATCACGTGGGACCCCAGGGGAAATCACGTGGGCCCCACGGGGAAATCACGTGGGCCCCACGGGGAAATCACGTGGGCCCCACCCGGAAATCACGTGGGCCCCACCCGGAAATCACGTGGGCCCCACCCGGAAATCACGTGGGCCCCCAGGGGAAATCACGTGGGCCCCACCCGGAAATCACGTGGGCCCCACCCGGAAATCACGTGGGCCCCACCCGGAAATCACGTGGGACCCCAGGGGAAATCACGTGGGCCCCACCCGGAAATCACGTGGGCCCCACCCGGAAATCACGTGGGCCCCCAGGGGAAATCACGTGGGCCCCACCCGGAAATCACGTGGGCCCCACCCGGAAATCACGTGGGCCCAACGGGGAAATCACGTGGGCCCCACCCGGAAATCACGTGGGCCCCACCCGGAAATCACGTGGGCCCCACCCGGAAATCACGTGGGCCCCACCCGGAAATCACGTGGGCCCCACCCGGAAATCACGAGGGCCCCACCCGGAAATTACGTGGGCCCCACCCGGAAATCACGTGGGCCCTACCCGGAAATCACGTGGGCCCCACCCGGAAATCACGTGGGCCCCACCCGGAAATCACGTGGGCCCCACCCGGAAATCACGTGGGCCCCACCCGGAAATCACGTGGGCCCCACCCGGAAATCACGTGGGCCCCACCCGGAAATCACGTGGGCCCCACGGGGAAATCACGTGGGCCCCACCCGGAAATTACGTGGGCCCCACCCGGAAATCACGTGGGCCCCACCCGGAAATCACGTGGGCCCCCAGAGGAAATCACGTGGGCCCCACCCGGAAATCACGTGGGCCCCACCCGGAAATCACGTGGGCCCCACCCGGAAATCACGTGGGCCCCACCCGGAAATCACGTGGGCCCCACCCGGAAATCACGTGGGCCCCACGGGGAAATCACGTGGGCCCCACCCGGAAATCACGTGGGCCCCACCCGGAAATCACGTGGGCCCCACGGGGAAATCACGTGGGCCCCACCCGGAAATCACGTGGGCCCCACCCGGAAATCACGTGGGCCCCACCCGGAAATCACGTGGGCCCCACCCGGAAATCACGTGGGCCCCACCCGGAAATCACGTGGGCCCCACCCGGAAATCACGTGGGCCCCACCCGGAAATCACGTGGGCCCCACCCGGAAATCACGTGGGGCCCACCCGGAAATCACGTGGGCCCCACGGGGAAATCACGTGGGCCCCACGGGGAAATCACGTGGGCCCCACCCGGAAATCACGTGGGCCCCACCCGGAAATCACGTGGGCCCCACCCGGAAATCACGTGGGCCCCACCCGGAAATCACGTGGGCCCCACCCGGAAATCACGTGGGCCCCACCCGGAAATCACGTGGGCCCCACCCGGAAATCACGTGGGCCCCACCCGGAAATCACGCGGGCCCCTCCCGGACATCACGTGGGCCCCAAGGGGAAATCACGTGGGCCCCACCCGGAAATTACGTGGGCCCCACCCGGAAATCACGTGGGCCCCACCCGGAAATCACGTGGGCCCCACCCGGAAATCACGTGGGCCCCACCCGGAAATCACGTGGGCCCCACCCGGAAATCACGTGGGCCCCACCCGGAAATCACGTGGGCCCCACGGGGAAATCACGCGGGCCCCACCCGGACATCACGTGGGCACCACGGGGAAATCACGTGGGCCCCACCCGGAAATCACGTGGGCACCACGGGGAAATCACGTGGGCCCCACCCGGAAATCACGTGGGCCTCACCCGGAAATCACGTGGGCCCCACCCGGAAATCACGTGGGGCCCACCCGGAAATCACGTGGGCCCCACCCGGAAATCACGTGGGCCCCACGGGGAAATCACGTGGGCCCCACCCGGAAATCACGTGGGCACCACCCGGAAATCACGTGGGCCACACACGGAAATCACGTGGGCCCCACCCGGAAATCACGTGGGCCCCACACGGAAATCACGTGGGCCCCACCCGGAAATCACGTGGGCCCCTCCCGGAAATCACGTGGGCCCCACCCGGAAATCACGTGGGCCCCACCCGGAAATCACGTGGGCCCCACGGGGAAATCACGTGGGCCCCACCCGGAAATCACGTGGGCCCCACCCGGAAATCACGTGGGCCCCACCCGGAAGTCACGTGGGCCCCACCCGGAAATCACGTGGGCCCCACCCGGAAATCACGTGGGCCCCACCCGGAAATCACGTGGGCCCCACCCGGAAATCACGTGGGCCCCACCCGGAAATCACGTGGGCCCCACCCGGAAATCACGTGGGCCCCACCCGGAAATCACGTGGGCACCACGGGGAAATCACGTGGGCCCCACCCGGAAATCACGTGGGCCCCACCCGGAAATCACGTGGGCCCCACCCGGAAATCACGTGGGGCCCACCCGGAAATCACGTGGGCCCCACCCGGAAATCACGTGGGACCCACGGGGAAATCACGTGGGCCCCACCCGGAAATCACGTGGGCCCCACCCGGAAATCACGTAGGCCCCACACAGAAATCACGTGGGCCCCACCCGGAAATCACGTGGGCCCCACCCGGAAATCACGTGGGACCCACCCGGAAATCACGTGGGCCCCACCCGGAAATCACGTGGGCCCCACGGGGAAATCACGAGGGCCCCACCCGGAAATCACGTGGGCCCCACCCGGAAATCACGTGGGCCCCACCCGGAAATCACGTTGGACCCCAGGGGAAATCACGTGGGCCCCACCCGGAAATCACGTGGGCCCCACCCGGAAATCACGTGGGCCCCACCCGGAAATCACGTGGGCCCCACCCGGAAATCACGTGGGCCCCACCCGGAAATCACGTGGGCCCCCAGGGGAAATCACGTGGGCCCCACCCGGAAATCACGTGGGCCCCACCCGGAAATCACGTGGGCCCCACCCGGAAATCACGTGGGCCCCACCCGGAAATCACGTGGGCCCCACCCGGAAATCACGTGGGCCCCACCCGGAAATCACGTGGGCCCCACCCGGAAATCACGTGGGCCCCACCCGGAAATCACGTGGGCCCCACCCGGAAATCACGTGGGCCCCACCCGGAAATCACGTGGGCCCCACCCGGAAATCACGTGGGCCCCAAGGGGAAATCACGTGGGCCCCACCCGGAAATCACGTGGGCCCCACCCGGAAATCACGTGGGCCCCACCCGGAAATCACGTGGGCCCCACCCGGAAATCACGTGGGCCCCACCCGGAAATCACGTGGGCCCCACCCGGAAATCACGTGGGCCCCACCCGGAAATCACGTGGGCCCCACCCGGAAATCACGTGGGCCCCACCCGGAAATCACGTGGGCCCCACCCGGAAATCACGTGGGCCCCACCCGGAAATCACGTGGGCCCCACCCGGAAATCACGTGGGCCCCACCCGGAAATCACGTGGGCCCCACCCGGAAATCACGTGGGCCCCACCCGGAAATCACGTGGGCCCCACCCGGAAATCACGTGGGCCCCACCCGGAAATCACGTGGGCCCCACCCGGAAATCACGTGGGCCCCACCCGGAAATCACGTGGGCCCCACCCGGAAATCACGTGGGCCCCACCCGGAAATCACGTGGGCCCCACCCGGAAATCACGTGGGGCCCACCCGGAAATCACGTGGGCCCCACGGGGAAATCACGTGGGCCCCACCCGGAAATCACGTGGGCCCCACCCGGAAATCACGTGGGCCCCACCCTGAAATCACGTGGGCCCCACCCGGAAATCACGTGGGCCCCACCCTGAAATCACGTGGGCCCCACCCGGAAATCACGTGGGCCCCACCCGGAAATCACGTGGGCCCCACCCGGAAATCACGTGGGCCCCACCCGGAAATCACGTGGGCCCCACCCGGAAATCACGTGGGCCCCACCCGGGAATCACGTGGGCCCCACCCGGAAATCACGTGGGCCCCCAGGGGAAATCACGTGGGCCCCACAAGGAAATCACGTGGGCCCCACCCGGAAATCACGTGGGCCCCACCCGGAAATCACGTGGGCCCCACGGGGAAATCACGTGGGCCTCACCCGGAAATCACGTGGGCCCCACCCGGAAATCACGTGGGCCCCACCCGGAAATCACGTGGGCCCCACCCGGAAATCACGTGGGCCCCACCCGGAAATCACGTGGGCCCCACCCGGAAATCACGTGGGCCCCACCCGGAAATCACGTGGGCCCCACCCGGAAATCACGTGGGCCCCACCCGGAAATCACGTGGGCCCCACCCGGAAATCACGTGGGCCCCACCCGGAAATCACGTGGGCCCCACCCGGAAATCACGTGGGCCCCCAGGGGAAATCACGTGGGCCCCACAAGGAAATCACGTGGGCCCCACCCGGAAATCACGTGGGCCCCACACGGAAATCACGTGGGCCCCACCCGGAAATCACGTGGGCCCCACGGGGAAATCACGTGGGCCCCACCCGGAAATCACGTGGGCCCCACCCGGAAATCACGTGGGCCCCACCCGGAAATCACGTGGGCCCCACCCGGAAATCACGTGGGCCCCACCCGGAAATCACGTGGGCCCCACCCGGAAATCACGTGGGCCCCACCCGGAAATCACGTGGGCCCCACGGGGAAATCACGTGGGCCCCACCCGGAAATCACGTGGGCCCCACCCGGAAATCACGTGGGCCCCACCCGGAAATCACGTGGGCCCCACCCGGAAATCACGTGGGCCCCACCCGGAAATCACGTGGGCCCCACCCGGAAATCACGTGGGCCCCACCCGGAAATCACGTGGGCCCCACACGGAAATCACGTGGGCCCCACCCGGAAATCACGTGGGCCCCACCCGGAAATCACGTGGGCCCCACGGGGAAATCAGGTGGGCCCCACCCGGAAATCACGTGGGCACCACGGGGAAATCACGTGGGCCCCACCCGGAAATCACGTGGGCACCACGGGGAAATCACGTGGGCCCCACTCGGAAATCACGTGGGCCCCACCCGGAAATCACGTGGGCCCCACCCGGAAATCACGTGGGGCCCACCCGGAAATCACGTGGGCCCCACCCGGAAATCACGTGGGCCCCACGGGGAAATCACGTGGGCCCCACCCGGAAATCACGTGGGCACCACCCGGAAATCACGTGGGCCCCACACGGAAATCACGTGGGCCCCACCCGGAAATCACGTGGGCCCCACACGGAAATCACGTGGGCCCCACCCGGAAATCACGTGGGCCCCACTCGGAAATCACGTGGGCCCCACCCGGAAATCACGTGGGCCCCACCCGGAAATCACGTGGGCCCCACGGGGAAATCACGTGGGCCCCACCCGGAAATCACGTGGGCCCCACCCGGAAATCACGTGGGCCCCACCCGGAAGTCACGTGGGCCCCACCCGGAAATCACGTGGGCCCCACCCGGAAATCACGTGGGCCCCACCCGGAAATCACGTGGGCCCCACCCGGAAATCACGTGGGACCCACCCGGAAATCACGTGGGCCCCACCCGGAAATCACGTGGGCCCCACCCGGAAATCACGTGGGCACCACGGGGACATCACGTGGGCCCCACCCGGAAATCACGTGGGCCCCACCCGGAAATCACGTGGGCCCCACCCGGAAATCACGTGGGGCCCACCCGGAAATCACGTGGGCCCCACCCGGAAATCACGTGGGCCCCACGGGGAAAACACGTGGGCCCCACCCGGAAATCACGTGGGCCCCACCCGGAAATCACGTAGGCCCCACACGGAAATCACGTGGGCCCCACCCGGAAATCACGTGGGCCAAACCCGGAAATCACGTGGGACCCACCCGGAAATCACGTGGGCCCCACCCGGAAATCACGTGGGCCCCACGGGGAAATCACGTGGGCCCCACCCGGAAATCACGTGGGCCCCACCCGGAAATCACGTGGGCCCCACCCGGAAATCACGTGGGACCCCAGGGGAAATCACGTGGGCCCCACCCGGAAATCACGTGGGCCCCACCCGGAAATCACGTGGGCCCCACCCTGAAATCACGTGGGCCCCACCCGGAAATCACGTGGGCCCCACCCTGAAATCACGTGGGCCCCACCCGGAAATCACGTGGGCCCCACCCGGAAATCACGTGGGCCCCACCCGGAAATCACGTGGGCCCCACCCGGAAATCACGTGGGCCCCACCCGGAAATCACGTGGGCCCCACCCGGAAATCACGTGGGCCCCACCCGGAAATCACGTGGGGCCCACCCGGAAATCACGTGGGCCCCACCCGGAAATCACGTGGGCCCCACGGGGAAATCACGTGGGCCCCACCCGGAAATCACGTGGCCCCACCCGGAAATCACGTGGGCCCCACCCTGAAATCACGTGGGCCCCACCCGGAAATCACGTGGGCCCCACCCGGAAATCACGTGGGCCCCACCCGGAAATCACGTGGGCCCCACCCGGAAATCACGTGGGCCCCACTCGGAAATCACGTGGGCCCCACCCGGAAATCACGTGGGCCCCCAGGGGAAATCACGTGGGCCCCACCCGGAAATCACGTGGGCCCCACCCGGAAATCACGTGGGACCCCAGGGGAAATCACGTGGGCCCCACCCGGAAATCACGTGGGCCCCACCCGGAAATCACGTGGGCCCCACCCGGAAATCACGTGGGCCCCACCCGGAAATCACGTGGGCCCCACCCGGAAATCACGTGGGCCCCACCCGGAAATCACGTGGGCCCCACCCGGAAAGCACGTGGGCCCCACCCGGAAATCACGTGGGCCCCACCCGGAAATCACGTGGGCCCCACCCGGAAATCACGTGGGCCCCACCCGGAAAGCACGTGGGGCCCACCCGGAAATCACGTGGGCCCCACCCGGAAATCACGTTGGCCCCACCCGGAAATCACGTGGGCCACACCCGGAAATCACGTGGGCCCCACCCGGAAATCACGTGGGCCCCACCCTGAAATCACGTGGGCCCCACCCGGAAATCACGTGGGCCCCACCCGGAAATCACGTGGGCCCCACCCGGAAATCAGGTGGGCCCCACCCGGAAATCACGTGGGCCCCACTCGGAAATCACGTGGGCCCCACCCGGAAATCACGTGGGCCCCCAGGGGAAATCACGTGGGCCCCACCCGGAAATCACGTGGGCCCCACCCGGAAATCACGTGGGCCCCACCCGGAAATCACTGGGCCCCACCCGGAAATCACGTGGGCCCCACCCTGAAATCACGTGGGCCCCACCCGGAAATCACGTGGGCCCCACCCTGAAATCACGTGGGCCCCACCCGGAAATCACGTGGGCCCCACCCGGAAATCACGTGGGCCCCACCCGGAAATCACGTGGGCCCCACCCGGAAATCACGTGGGCCCCACTCGGAAATCACGTGGGCCCAACCCGGAAATCACGTGGGCCCCCAGGGGAAATCACGTGGGCCCCACCCGGAAATCACGTGGGCCCCACCCGGAAATCACGTGGGCCCCACCCGGAAATCACGTGGGCCCCACCCGGAAATCACGTGGGCCCCACCCGGAAATCACGTGGGCCCCACCCGGAAATCACGTGGGCCCCACGGGGAAATCACGTGGGCCCCACCCGGAAATCACGTGGGGCCCACCCGGAAATCACGTGGGCCCCACGGGGAAATCACGTGGGCCCCACCCGGAAATCACGTGGGCCCCACCCGGAAATCACGTGGGCCCCACCCGGAAATCACGTGGGCCCCACCCGGAAATCACGTGGGCCCCACCCGGAAATCACTTGGGCCCCACCCGGAAATCACGTGGGCCCCACCCGGAAATCACGTGGGCCCCACCCGGAAATCACGTGGGCCCCACCCGGAAATCACGTGGGCCCCCAGGGGAAATCACGTGGGCCCCACCCGGAAATCACGTGGGCCCCACCCGGAAATCACGTGGGCCCGACGGGGAAATCACGTGGGCCCCACCCGGAAATCACGTGGGCCCCCAGGGGAAATCACTTGGGCCCCACCCGGAAATCACGTGGGCCCCACCCGGAAATCACGTGGGCCCCACCCGGAAATCACGTGGGCCCCACGGGGAAATCACGTGGGCCCCACCCGGAAATCACGTGGGCCCCACCCGGAAATCACGTGGGCCCCACGGGGAAATCACGTGGGCCCCACCCGGAAATCACGTGGGCCCCACCCGGATATCACGTGGGCCCCACCCGGAAATCACGTGGGCCCCACCCGGAAATCACGTGGGCCCCACGGGGAAATCACGTGGGTCCCACCCGGAAATCACGTGGGCCCCACCCGTAAATCACGTGGGCCCCACCCGGAAATCACGTGGGCCCCACCCGGAAATCACGTGGGCCCCACCCGGAAATCACGTGGGCCCCACCCGGAAATCACGTGGGCCCCACGGGGAAATCACGTGGGCCCCACCTGGAAATCACGTGGGCCCCACCCGGAAATCACGTGGGCCCCACCCGGAAATCACGTGGGCCCCACCCGGAAATCACGTGGGCCCCACCCGGAAATCACGTGGGCCCCCAGGGGAAATCACGTGGGCCCCACCCGGAAATCACGTGGGCCCCACCCGGAAATCACGTGGGCCCCACCCGGAAATCACGTGGGCCCCACCCGGAAATCACGTGGGCCCCACCCGGAAATCACGTGGGCCCCACCCGGAAATCACGTGGGCCCCACCCGGAAATCACGTGGGCCCCACCCGGAAATCACGTGGGCCCCACCCGGAAATCACGTGGGCCCCACGGGGAAATCACGTGGGCCCCACCCGGAAATCACGTGGGCCCCACCCGGAAATCACGTGGACCCCACCCGGAAATCACGTGGGCCCCACCCGGAAATCACGTGGGGCCCACCCGGAAATCACGTGGGCCCCACGGGGAAATCACGTGGGCCCCACCCGGAAATCACGTGGGCCCCACCCGGAAATCACGTGGGCCCCACCCGGAAATCACGTGGGCCCCACCCGGAAATCACGTGGGCCCCACCCTGAAATCACGTGGTCCCCACCCGGAAATCACGTGGGCCCCACCCGGAAATCACGTGGGCCCCACCCGGAAATCACGTGGGCCCCCAGGGGAAATCACGTGGGCCCCACAAGAAAATCACGTGGGCCCCACCCGGAAATCACGTGGGCCCCACCCGGAAATCACGTGGGCCCCACCCGGAAATCACGTGGGCCCCACGGGGAAATCACGTGGGCCCCACGGGGAAATCACGTGGGCCACACCCGGAAATCACGTGGGCCCCACCCGGAAATCACGTGGGCCCCACCCGGAAATCACGTGGGCCCCACCCGGAAATCACGTGGGCCCCACGGGGAAATCACGTGGGCCCCACGGGGAAATCACGTGGGCCCCACCCGGAAATCACGTGGGCACCACCCGGAAATCACGTGGGCCCCACCCGGAAATCACGTGGGCCCCACCCGGAAATCACGTGGGCCCCACCCGGAAATCACGTGGGCCCCACCCGGAAATCACGTGGGCCCCACCCGGAAATCACGTGGGCCCCACCCGGAAATCACGTGGGCCCCACCCGGAAATCACGTGGGCCCCACCCGGAAATCACGTGGGCCCCCAGGGGAAATCACGTGGGCCCCACCCGGAAATCACGTGGGCCCCACCCGGAAATCACCTGGGCCCGACGGGGAAATCACGTGGGCCCCACCCGGAAATCACGTGGGCCCCCAGGGGAAATCACTTGGGCCCCACCCGGAAATCACGTGGGCCCCACCCGGAAATCACGTGGGCCCCACCCGGAAATCACGTGGGCCCCACGGGGAAATCACGTGGGCCCCACCCGGAAATCACGTGGGCCCCACCCGGAAATCACGTGGGCCCCACGGGGAAATCACGTGGGCCCCACCCGGAAATCACGTGGGCCCCACCCGGATATCACGTGGGCCCCACCCGGAAATCACGTGGGCCCCACCCGGAAATCACGTGGGCCCCACGGGGAAATCACGTGGGTCCCACACGGAAATCACGTGGGCCCCACCCGTAAATCACGTGGGCCCCACCCGGAAATCACGTGGGCCCCACCCGGAAATCACGTGGGCCCCACCCGGAAATCACGTGGGCCCCACCCGGAAATCACGTGGGCCCCACGGGGAAATCACGTGGGCCCCACCTGGAAATCACGTGGGCCCCACCCGGAAATCACGTGGGCCCCACCCGGAAATCACGTGGGCCCCACCCGGAAATCACGTGGGCCCCACCCGGAAATCACGTGGGCCCCCAGGGGAAATCACGTGGGCCCCACCCGGAAATCACGTGGGCCCCACCCGGAAATCACGTGGGCCCCACCCGGAAATCACGTGGGCCCCACCCGGAAATCACGTGGGCCCCACCCGGAAATCACGTGGGCCCCACCCGGAAATCACGTGGGCCCCACCCGGAAATCACGTGGGCCCCACCCGGAAATCACGTGGGCCCCACCCGGAAATCACGTGGGCCCCACGGGGAAATCACGTGGGCCCCACCCGGAAATCACGTGGGCCCCACCCGGAAATCACGTGGACCCCACCCGGAAATCACGTGGGCCCCACCCGGAAATCACGTGGGGCCCACCCGGAAATCACGTGGGCCCCACGGGGAAATCACGTGGGCCCCACCCGGAAATCACGTGGGCCCCACCCGGAAATCACGTGGGCCCCACCCGGAAATCACGTGGGCCCCACCCGGAAATCACGTGGGCCCCACCCTGAAATCACGTGGTCCCCACCCGGAAATCACGTGGGCCCCACCCGGAAATCACGTGGGCCCCACCCGGAAATCACGTGGGCCCCACCCGGAAATCACGTGGGCCCCACCCGGAAATCACGTGGGCCCCACCCGGAAATCACGTGGGCCCCACCCGGAAATCACGTGGGCCCCACCCGGAAATCACGTGGGCCCCATCCGGAAATCACGTGGGCCCCACGGGGAAATCACGTGGGCCCCACCCGGAAATCACGTGGGGCCCACCCGGAAATCACGTGGGCCCCACGGGGAAATCACGTGGGCCCCACCCGGAAATCACGTGGGCCCCACCCGGAAATCACGTGGGCCCCACCCGGAAATCACGTGGGCCCCACCCGGAAATCACGTGGGCCCCACCCGGAAATCACGTGGGCCCCACCCGGAAATCACGTGGGCCCCATCCGGAAATCACGTGGGCCCCACGGGGAAATCACGTGGGCCCCACCCGGAAATCACGTGGGGCCCACCCGGAAATCACGTGGGCCCCACGGGGAAATCACGTGGGCCCCACCCGGAAATCACGTGGGCCCCACCCGGAAATCACGTGGGCCCCACCCGGAAATCACGTGGGCCCCACCCGGAAATCACGTGGGCCCCACCCGGAAATCACGTGGGCCCCACCCGGAAATCACGTGGGCCCCACCCGGAAATCACGTGGGCCCCACCCGGAAATCACGTGGGCCCCACGGGGAAATCACGTGGGCCCCACCCGGAAATCACGTGGGCCCCACCCGGAAATCACGTGGGCCCCACCCGGAAATCACGTGGGCCCCACCCGGAAATCACGTGGGGCCCACCCGGAAATCACGTGGGCCCCACGGGGAAATCACGTGGGCCCCACCCGGAAATCACGTGGGCCCCACCCGGAAATCACGTGGGCCCCACCCGGAAATCACGTGGGCCCCACCCGGAAATCACGTGGGCCCCACCCGGAAATCACGTGGGCCCCACCCGGAAATCACGTGGGCCCCACCCGGAAATCACGTGGGCCCCACCCGGAAATCACGTGGGCCCCACCCGGAAATCACGTGGGCCCCACCCGGAAATCACGTGGGCCCCACCCGGAAATCACGTGGGCCCCATCCGGAAATCACGTGGGCCCCACGGGGAAATCACGTGGGCCCCACCCGGAAATCACGTGGGGCCCACCCGGAAATCACGTGGGCCCCACGGGGAAATCACGTGGGCCCCACCCGGAAATCACGTGGGCCCCACCCGGAAATCACGTGGGCCCCACCCGGAAATCACGTGGGCCCCACCCGGAAATCACGTGGGCCCCACCCGGAAATCACGTGGGCCCCACCCGGAAATCACGTGGGCCCCATCCGGAAATCACGTGGGCCCCACGGGGAAATCACGTGGGCCCCACCCGGAAATCACGTGGGGCCCACCCGGAAATCACGTGGGCCCCACGGGGAAATCACGTGGGCCCCACCCGGAAATCACGTGGGCCCCACCCGGAAATCACGTGGGCCCCACCCAGAAATCACGTGGGCCCCACCCGGAAATCACGTGGGCCCCACCCGGAAATCACGTGGGCCCCACCCGGAAATCACGTGGGCCCCACCCGGAAATCACGTGGGCCCCACCCGGAAATCACGTGGGCCCCACGGGGAAATCACGTGGGCCCCACCCGGAAATCACGTGGGCCCCACCCGGAAATCACGTGGGCCCCACCCGGAAATCACGTGGGCCCCACCCGGAAATCACGTGGGCCCCACCCGGAAATCACGTGGGCCCCACCCGGAAATCACGTGGGCCCCACCCGGAAATCACGTGGGCCCCACCCGGAAATCACGTGGGCCCCCAGGGGAAATCACGTGGGCCCCACAAGAAAATCACGTGGGCCCCACCCGGAAATCACGTGGGCCCCACCCGGAAATCACGTGGGCCCCACCCGGAAATCACGTGGGCCCCACGGGGAAATCACGTGGGCCCCACGGGGAAATCACGTGGGCCACACCCGGAAATCACGTGGGCCCCACCCGGAAATCACGTGGGCCCCACCCGGAAATCACGTGGGCCCCACCCGGAAATCACGTGGGCCCCACGGGGAAATCACGTGGGCCCCACGGGGAAATCACGTGGGCCCCACCCGGAAATCACGTGGGCCCCACCCGGAAATCACGTGGGCCCCACCCGGAAATCACGTGGGCCCCACCCGGAAATCACGTGGGCCCCACCCGGAAATCACGTGGGCCCCACCCGGAAATCACGTGGGCCCCACCCGGAAATCACGTGGGCCCCACCCGGAAATCACGTGGGCCCCACCCGGAAATCACGTGGTCCCCACCCGGAAATCACGTGGGCCCCACCCGGAAATCACGTGGGCCCCACCCGGAAATCACGTGGGGCCCACCCGGAAATCACGTGGGCCCCACGGGAAATCACGTGGGCCCCACCCGGAAATCACGTGGGCCCCACCCGGAAATCACGTGGGCCCCACCCGGAAATCACGTGGGCCCCACCCGGAAATCACGTGGGCCCCACCCGGAAATCACGTGGGCCCCACCCGGAAATCACGTGGGCCCCACCCGGAAATCACGTGGGCCCTACCCGGAAATCACGTGGGCCCCCAGGGGAAATCACGTGGGCCCCACCCGGAAATCACGTGGGCCCCACCCGGAAATCACGTGGGCCCCACCCGGAAATCACGTGGGCCCCACCCGGAAATCACGTGGGCCCCACCCGGAAATCACGTGGGCCCCACCCGGAAATCACGTGGGCCCCACCCGGAAATCACGTGGGCCCCACGGGGAAATCACGTGGGCCCCACCCGGAAATCACGTGGGGCCCACCCGGAAATCACGTGGGCCCCACGGGGAAATCACGTGGGCCCCACCCGGAAATCACGTGGGCCCCACCCGGAAATCACGTGGGCCCCACCCAGAAATCACGTGGGCCCCACCCGGAAATCACGTGGGCCCCACCCGGAAATCACGTGGGCCCCACCCGGAAATCACGTGGGCCCCACCCGGAAATCACGTGGGCCCCACCCGGAAATCACGTGGGCCCCACGGGGAAATCACGTGGGCCCCACCCGGAAATCACGTGGGCCCCACCCGGAAATCACGTGGGCCCCACCCGGAAATCACGTGGGCCCCACCCGGAAATCACGTGGGCCCCACCCGGAAATCACGTGGGCCCCACCCGGAAATCACGTGGGCCCCACCCGGAAATCACGTGGGCCCCACCCGGAAATCACGTGGGCCCCCAGGGGAAATCACGTGGGCCCCACAAGAAAATCACGTGGGCCCCACCCGGAAATCACGTGGGCCCCACCCGGAAATCACGTGGGCCCCACCCGGAAATCACGTGGGCCCCACGGGGAAATCACGTGGGCCCCACGGGGAAATCACGTGGGCCACACCCGGAAATCACGTGGGCCCCACCCGGAAATCACGTGGGCCCCACCCGGAAATCACGTGGGCCCCACCCGGAAATCACGTGGGCCCCACGGGGAAATCACGTGGGCCCCACGGGGAAATCACGTGGGCCCCACCCGGAAATCACGTGGGCCCCACCCGGAAATCACGTGGGCCCCACCCGGAAATCACGTGGGCCCCACCCGGAAATCACGTGGGCCCCACCCGGAAATCACGTGGGCCCCACCCGGAAATCACGTGGGCCCCACCCGGAAATCACGTGGGCCCCACCCGGAAATCACGTGGGCCCCACCCGGAAATCACGTGGTCCCCACCCGGAAATCACGTGGGCCCCACCCGGAAATCACGTGGGCCCCACCCGGAAATCACGTGGGGCCCACCCGGAAATCACGTGGGCCCCACGGGGAAATCACGTGGGCCCCACCCGGAAATCACGTGGGCCCCACCCGGAAATCACGTGGGCCCCACCCGGAAATCACGTGGGCCCCACCCGGAAATCACGTGGGCCCCACCCGGAAATCACGTGGGCCCCACCCGGAAATCACGTGGGCCCCACCCGGAAATCACGTGGGCCCTACCCGGAAATCACGTGGGCCCCCAGGGGAAATCACGTGGGCCCCACCCGGAAATCACGTGGGCCCCACCCGGAAATCACGTGGGCCCCACCCGGAAATCACGTGGGCCCTACCCGGAAATCACGTGGGCCCCCAGGGGAAATCACGTGGGCCCCACCCGGAAATCACGTGGGCCCCACCCGGAAATCACGTGGGCCCCACCCGGAAATCACGTGGGCCCCACCCGGAAATCACGTGGGCCCCACCCGGAAATCACGTGGGCCCCACCCGGAAATCACGTGGGCCCCACCCGGAAATCACGTGAGCCCCACCCGGAAATCACGTGGGCCCCACGGGGAAATCACGTGGGACCCACCCGGAAATCACGTGGGCCCCACGGGGAAATCACGTGGGCCCCACCCGGAAATCACGTGGGCCCCACCCGGAAATCACGTGGGCCCCACCCGGAAATCACGTGGGCCCCACCCGGAAATCACGTGGGCCCCACCCGGAAATCACGTGGGCCCCACCCGGAAATCACGTGGGCCCCACCCGGAAATCACGTGGGCCCCCAGGGGAAATCACGTGGGCTCCACCCGGAAATCACGTGGGCCCCACCCGGAAATCACGTGGGCCCCACCCGGAAATCACGTGGGCCCGACGGGGAAATCACGTGGGCCCCACCCGGAAATCACGTGGGCCCCACCCGGAAATCACGTGGGCCCCACCCGGAAATCACGTGGGCCCCACCCGGAAATCACGTGGGCCCCACCCGGAAATCACGTGGGCCCCACCCGGAAATCACGTGGGCCCCACCCGGAAATCACGTGGGCCCCACCCGGAAATCACGTGGGCCCCACCCGGAAATCACGTGGGCCCCACCCGGAAATCACGTGGGCCCCACCCGGAAATCACGTGGGCCCCCAGGGGAAATCACTTGGGCCCCACCCGGAAATCACGTGGGCCCCACCCGGAAATCACGTGGGCCCCACCCGGAAATCACGTGGGCCCCACGGGGAAATCACGTGGGCCCCACCCGGAAATCACGTGGGCCCCACGGGGAAATCACGTGGGTCCCACCCGGAAATCACGTGGGCCCCACCCGGAAATCACGTGGGCCCCACCCGGAAATCACGTGGGCCCCACCCGGAAATCACGTGGGCCCCACCCGGAAATCACGTGGGCCCCACGGGGAAATCACGTGGGCCCCACCCGGAAATCACGTGGGCCCCACCCGGAAATCACGTGGGCCCCACCCGGAAATCACGTGGGCCCCACCCGGAAATCACGTGGGCCCCACCCGGAAATCACGTGGGCCCCACCCGGAAATCACGTGGGCCCCACCCGGAAATCACGTGGGCCCCACCCGGAAATCACGTGGGCCCCACCCGGAAATCACGTGGGCCCCCAGGGGAAATCACGTGGGCCCCACCCGGAAATCACGTGGGCCCCACCCGGAAATCACGTGGGCCCCACCCGGAAATCACGTGGGCCCCACGGGGAAATCACGTGGGCCCCACCCGGAAATCACGTGGGCCCCACCCGGAAATCACGTGGGCCCCCAGGGGAAATCACGTGGGCCCCCAGGGGAAATCACGTGGGCCCCACCCGGAAATCACGTGGGCCCCACCCGGAAATCACGTGGGCCCCACCCGGAAATCACGTGGGCCCCACCCGGAAATCACGTGGGCCCCACCCGGAAATCACGTGGGCCCCACCCGGAAATCACGTGGGCCCCACCCGGAAATCACGTGGGCCCCACCCGGAAATCACGTGGGCCCCACCCGGAAATCACGTGGGCCCCACCCGGAAATCACGTGGGCCCCACCCGGAAATCACGTGGGCCCCACCCGGAAATCACGTGGGCCCCACCCGGAAATCACGTGGGCCCCACCCGGAAATCACGTGGGCCCCACCCGGAAATCACGTGGGCCCCACCCGGAAATCACGTGGGGCCCACCCGGAAATCACGTGGGCCCCACCCGGAAATCACGTGGGCCCCACCCGGAAATCACGTGGGCCCCACCCGGAAATCACGTGGGCCCCACCCGGAAATCACGTGGGCCCCACCCGGAAATCACGTGGGCCCCACCCGGAAATCACGTGGGCCCCACCCGGAAATCACGTGGGCCCCACCCGGAAATCACGTGGGCCCTACCCGGAAATCACGTGGGCCCCCAGGGGAAATCACGTGGGCCCCACCCGGAAATCACGTGGGCCCCACCCGGAAATCACGTGGGCCCCACCCGGAAATCACGTGGGCCCCACCCGGAAATCACGTGGGCCCCACCCGGAAATCACGTGGGCCCCACCCGGAAATCACGTGGGCCCCACCCGGAAATCACGTGAGCCCCACCCGGAAATCACGTGGGCCCCACGGGGAAATCACGTGGGCCCCACCCGGAAATCACGTGGGCCCCACCCGGAAATCACGTGGGCCCCACGGGGAAATCACGTGGGCCCCACCCGGAAATCACGTGGGCCCCACCCGGAAATCACGTGGGCCCCACCCGGAAATCACGTGGGCCCCACCCGGAAATCACGTGGGCCCCACCCGGAAATCACGTGGGCCCCACCCGGAAATCACGTGGGCCCCACCCGGAAATCACGTGGGCCCCACCCGGAAATCACGTGGGCCCCACCCGGAAATCACGTGGGCCCCACCCGGAAATCACGTGGGCCCCACCCGGAAATCACGTGGGCCCCACACGGAAATCACGTGGGCCCCACCCGGAAATCACGTGGGCCCCACCCGGAAATCACGTGGGCCCCACGGGGAAATCACGTGGGCCCCACCCGGAAATCACGTGGGCCCCACGGGGAAATCACGTGGGCCCCACCCGGAAATCACGTGGGCCCCACGGGGAAATCACGTGGGCCCCACCCGGAAATCACGTGGGCCCCACCCGGAAATCACGTGGGCCCCACCCGGAAATCACGTGGGCCCCACCCGGAAATCACGTGGGCCCCACGGGGAAATCACGTGGGCCCCACCCGGAAATCACGTGGGTCCCACCCGGAAATCACGTGGGCCCCACCCGGAAATCACGTGGGCCCCACCCGGAAATCACGTGGGCCCAACCCGGAAATCACGTGGGCCCCACCTGGAAATCACGTGGGCCCCACCCGGAAATCACGTGGGCCCCCAGGGGAAATCACGTGGGCCCCACCCTGAAATCACGTGGGCCCCACCCGGAAATCACGTGGGCCCCACCCGGAAATAACGTGGGCCCCACCCGGAAATCACGTGGGCCCCACCCAGAAATCACGTGGGCCCCACCCGGAAATCACGTGGGCCCCACCCGGAAATCAAGTGGGCCCCACCCGGAAATCACGTGGGCCCCACCCGGAAATCACGTGGGCCCCCAGGGGAAATCATGTGGGCCCCACCCGGAAATCACGTGGGCCCCACCCGGAAATCACGTGGGCCCCACCCGGAAATCACTTGGGCCCCACCCGGAAATCACGTGGGCCCCACCCGGAAATCACGTGGGCCCCATCCGGAAATCACGTGGGCCCCACGGGGAAATCACGTGGGCCCCACCCGGAAATCACGTGGGGCCCACCCGGAAATCACGTGGGCCCCACCCGGAAATCACGTGGGCCCCACCCGGAAATCACGTGGGCCCCACCCGGAAATCACGTGGGCCCCCAGGGGAAATCACGTGGGCCCCACCCGGAAATCACGTGGGCCCCACCCGGAAATCACGTGGGCCCCCAGGGGAAATCACGTGGGCCCCACCCGGATATCACGTGGGCCCCACCCGGAAATCACGTGGGCCCCACCCGGAAATAACGTGGGCCCCACGGGGAAATCACGTGGGCCCCACCCGGAAATCACGTGGGCCAAACCCGGAAATCACGTGGGCCCCCAGGGGAAATCACGTGGGCCCCACCCGGATATCACGTGGGCCCCACCCGGAAATCACGTGGGCCCCACCCGGAAATCACGTGGGCCCCACCCGGAAATCAAGTGGGCCCCACCCGGAAATCACGTGGGCCCCACCCGGAAATCACGTGGGCCCCACCCGGAAATCACGTGGGCCCCACCCGGAAATCACGTGGGCCCCACCCGGAAATCACGTGGGCCCCACCCGGAAATCACGTGGGCCCCACCCGGAAATCACGTGGGCCCCACCCTGAAATCACGTGGGCCCCACCCGGAAATCACGTGGGCCCCACCCGGAAATCACGTGGGCCCCACCCGGAAATCACGTGGGCCCCACCCGGAAATCACGTGGGCCCCACCCGGAAATCACGTGGGCCCCACCCGGAAATCACGTGGGCCCCACCCGGAAATCACGTGGGCCCCACCCGGAAATCACGTGGGCCCCACCCGGAAATCACGTGGGCCCCACCCGGAAATCACGTGGGCCCCACCCGGAAATCACGTGGGCCCCACCCGGAAATCACGTGGGCCCCACCCGGAAATCACGTGGGCCCCACCCGGAAATCACGTGGGCCCCACGGGGAAATCACGTGGGCCCCACGGGGAAATCACGTGGGCCCCACCCGGAAATCACGTGGGCCCCACCCGGAAATCACGTGAGCCCCACCCGGAAATCACATGGGCCCCACCCGGAAATCACGTGGGCCCCACCCGGAAATCACGAGGGCCCCACCCGGAAATCACGTGGGCCCCCAGGGGAAATCACGTGGGCCCCACCCGGAAATCACGTGGGCCCCACCCGGAAATCACGTGGGCCCCACCCGGAAATCACGTGGGCCCCACCCGGAAATCACGTGGGCCCCACCCGGAAATCACGTGGGCCCCACCCGGAAATCACGTGGGCCCCACCCGGAAATCACGTGGGCCCCACCCGGAAATCACGTGGGCCCCACCCGGAAATCACGTGGGCCCCACCCGGAAATCACGTGGGCCCCACCCGGAAATCACGTGGGCCCCACGGGGAAATCACGTGGGCCCCACGGGGAAATCACGTGGGCCCCACCCGGAAATCACGTGGGCCCCACCCGGAAATCACGTGGGCCCCACCCGGAAATCACGTGGGCCCCACGGGGAAATCACGTGGGCCCCACCCGGAAATCACGTGGGCCCCACCCGGAAATCACGTGGGCCCCACGGTTAAATCACGTGGGCCCCACCCGGAAATCACGTGGGCCCCACCCGGAAATCACGTGGGCCCCACCCGGAAATCACGTGGGCCCCACCCGGAAATCACGTGGGCCCCACCCGGAAATCACGTGGGCCCCACCCGGAAATCACGTGGGCCCCACCCGGAAATCACGTGGGCCCCACCCGGAAATCACGTGGGCCCCACCCGGAAATCACGTGGGCCCCTCCCGGAAATCACGTGGGCCCCACCCGGAAATCACGTGGGCCCCACACGGAAATCACGTGGGCCCCACCCGGAAATCACGTGGGCCCCACCCGGAAATCACGTGGGCCCCACGGGGAAATCACGTGGGCCCCACGCGGAAATCACGTGGGCCCCACGGGGAAATCACGTGGGCCCCACCCGGAAATCACGTGGGCCCCACGGGGAAATCACGTGGGCCCCACCCGGAAATCACGTGGGCCCCACCCGGAAATCACGTGGGCCCCACCCGGAAATCACGTGGGCCCCACCCGGAAATCACGTGGGCCCCACGGGGAAATCACGTGGGCCCCACCCGGAAATCACGTGGGTCCCACCCGGAAATCACGTGGGCCCCACCCGGAAATCACGTGGGCCCCACCCGGAAATCACGTGGGCCCAACCCGGAAATCACGTGGGCCCCACCTGGAAATCACGTGGGCCCCACCCGGAAATCACGTGGGCCCCCAGGGGAAATCACGTGGGCCCCACCCTGAAATCACGTGGGCCCCACCCGGAAATCACGTGGGCCCCACCCGGAAATAACGTGGGCCCCACCCGGAAATCACGTGGGCCCCACCCAGAAATCACGTGGGCCCCACCCGGAAATCACGTGGGCCCCACCCGGAAATCAAGTGGGCCCCACCCGGAAATCACGTGGGCCCCACCCGGAAATCACGTGGGCCCCCAGGGGAAATCATGTGGGCCCCACCCGGAAATCACGTGGGCCCCACCCGGAAATCACGTGGGCCCCACCCGGAAATCACTTGGGCCCCACCCGGAAATCACGTGGGCCCCACCCGGAAATCACGTGGGCCCCATCCGGAAATCACGTGGGCCCCACGGGGAAATCACGTGGGCCCCACCCGGAAATCACGTGGGGCCCACCCGGAAATCACGTGGGCCCCACCCGGAAATCACGTGGGCCCCACCCGGAAATCACGTGGGCCCCACCCGGAAATCACGTGGGCCCCCAGGGGAAATCACGTGGGCCCCACCCGGAAATCACGTGGGCCCCACCCGGAAATCACGTGGGCCCCCAGGGGAAATCACGTGGGCCCCACCCGGATATCACGTGGGCCCCACCCGGAAATCACGTGGGCCCCACCCGGAAATCACGTGGGCCCCACGGGGAAATCACGTGGGCCCCACCCGGAAATCACGTGGGCCCCACCCGGAAATCACGTGGGCCCCCAGGGGAAATCACGTGGGCCCCACCCGGATATCACGTGGGCCCCACCCGGAAATCACGTGGGCCCCACCCGGAAATCACGTGGGCCCCACCCGGAAATCAAGTGGGCCCCACCCGGAAATCACGTGGGCCCCACCCGGAAATCACGTGGGCCCCACCCGGAAATCACGTGGGCCCCACCCGGAAATCACGTGGGCCCCACCCGGAAATCACGTGGGCCCCACGGGGAAATCACGTGGGCCCCACCCGGAAATCACGTGGGCCCCACCCGGAAATCACGTGGGCCCCACGGTTAAATCACGTGGGCCCCACCCGGAAATCACGTGGGCCCCACCCGGAAATCACGTGGGCCCCACCCGGAAATCACGTGGGCCCCACCCGGAAATCACGTGGGCCCCACCCGGAAATCACGTGGGCCCCACCCGGAAATCACGTGGGCCCCACCCGGAAATCACGTGGGCCCCACCCGGAAATCACGTGGGCCCCACCCGGAAATCACGTGGGCCCCTCCCGGAAATCACGTGGGCCCCACCCGGAAATCACGTGGGCCCCACACGGAAATCACGTGGGCCCCACCCGGAAATCACGTGGGCCCCACCCGGAAATCACGTGGGCCCCACGGGGAAATCACGTGGGCCCCACGCGGAAATCACGTGGGCCCCACGGGGAAATCACGTGGGCCCCACCCGGAAATCACGTGGGCCCCACGGGGAAATCACGTGGGCCCCACCCGGAAATCACGTGGGCCCCACCCGGAAATCACGTGGGCCCCACCCGGAAATCACGTGGGCCCCACCCGGAAATCACGTGGGCCCCACGGGGAAATCACGTGGGCCCCACCCGGAAATCACGTGGGTCCCACCCGGAAATCACGTGGGCCCCACCCGGAAATCACGTGGGCCCCACCCGGAAATCACGTGGGCCCAACCCGGAAATCACGTGGGCCCCACCTGGAAATCACGTGGGCCCCACCCGGAAATCACGTGGGCCCCCAGGGGAAATCACGTGGGCCCCACCCTGAAATCACGTGGGCCCCACCCGGAAATCACGTGGGCCCCACCCGGAAATAACGTGGGCCCCACCCGGAAATCACGTGGGCCCCACCCAGAAATCACGTGGGCCCCACCCGGAAATCACGTGGGCCCCACCCGGAAATCAAGTGGGCCCCACCCGGAAATCACGTGGGCCCCACCCGGAAATCACGTGGGCCCCCAGGGGAAATCATGTGGGCCCCACCCGGAAATCACGTGGGCCCCACCCGGAAATCACGTGGGCCCCACCCGGAAATCACTTGGGCCCCACCCGGAAATCACGTGGGCCCCACCCGGAAATCACGTGGGCCCCATCCGGAAATCACGTGGGCCCCACGGGGAAATCACGTGGGCCCCACCCGGAAATCACGTGGGGCCCACCCGGAAATCACGTGGGCCCCACCCGGAAATCACGTGGGCCCCACCCGGAAATCACGTGGGCCCCACCCGGAAATCACGTGGGCCCCCAGGGGAAATCACGTGGGCCCCACCCGGAAATCACGTGGGCCCCACCCGGAAATCACGTGGGCCCCCAGGGGAAATCACGTGGGCCCCACCCGGATATCACGTGGGCCCCACCCGGAAATCACGTGGGCCCCACCCGGAAATAACGTGGGCCCCACGGGGAAATCACGTGGGCCCCACCCGGAAATCACGTGGGCCCCACCCGGAAATCACGTGGGCCCCCAGGGGAAATCACGTGGGCCCCACCCGGATATCACGTGGGCCCCACCCGGAAATCACGTGGGCCCCACCCGGAAATCACGTGGGCCCCACCCGGAAATCAAGTGGGCCCCACCCGGAAATCACGTGGGCCCCACCCGGAAATCACGTGGGCCCCACCCGGAAATCACGTGGGCCCCACCCGGAAATCACGTGGGCCCCACCCGGAAATCACGTGGGCCCCACCCGGAAATCACGTGGGCCCCACCCGGAAATCACGTGGGCCCCACCCTGAAATCACGTGGGCCCCACCCGGAAATCACGTGGGCCCCACCCGGAAATCACGTGGGCCCCACCCGGAAATCACGTGGGCCCCACCCGGAAATCACGTGGGCCCCACCCGGAAATCACGTGGGCCCCACCCGGAAATCACGTGGGCCCCACCCGGAAATCACGTGGGCCCCCAGGTGAAATCACGTGGGCCCCACAAGGAAATCACGTGGGCCCCACCCTGAAATCACGTGGGCCCCACCCGGAAATCACGTGGGCCCCACCCGGAAATCACGTGGGCCCCACCCGGAAATCACGTGTGCCCCACGGGGAAATCACGTGGGCCCCACCCGGAAATCACGTGGGCCCCACCCGGAAATCACGTGGGCCCCACCCGGAAATCACGTGGGCCCCACCCGGAAATCACGTGGGCCCCACCCGGAAATCACGTGGGCCCCACCCGGAAATCACGTGGCCCCCACGGGGAAATCACGTGGGCCCCACCCGGAAATCACGTGGGCCCCACCCGGAAATCACGTGGGCCCCACCCGGAAATCACGTGGGCCCCACCCGGAAATCACGTGGGCCCCACGGGGAAATCACGTGGGCCCCACGGGGAAATCACGTGGGCCCCACCCGGAAATCACGTGGGCCCCACCCGGAAATCACGTGAGCCCCACCCGGAAATCACATGGGCCCCACCCGGAAATCACGTGGGCCCCACCCGGAAATCACGAGGGCCCCACCCGGAAATCACGTGGGCCCCCAGGGGAAATCACGTGGGCCCCACCCGGAAATCACGTGGGCCCCACCCGGAAATCACGTGGGCCCCACCCGGAAATCACGTGGGCCCCACCCGGAAATCACGTGGGCCCCACCCGGAAATCACGTGGGCCCCACCCGGAAATCACGTGGGCCCCACCCGGAAATCACGTGGGCCCCACCCGGAAATCACGTGGGCCCCACCCGGAAATCACGTGGGCCCCACCCGGAAATCACGTGGGCCCCACCCGGAAATCACGTGGGCCCCACGGGGAAATCACGTGGGCCCCACGGGGAAATCACGTGGGCCCCACCCGGAAATCACGTGGGCCCCACCCGGAAATCACGTGGGCCCCACCCGGAAATCACGTGGGCCCCACCCGGAAATCACGAGGGCCCCACCCGGAAATTACGTGGGCCCCACCCGGAAATCACGTGGGCCCTACCCGGAAATCACGTGGACCCCCAGAGGAAATCACGTGGGCCCCACCCGGAAATCACGTGGGCCCCACCCGGAAATCACGTGGGCCCCACCCGGAAATCACGTGGGCCCCACACGGAAATCACGTGGGCCCCACCCGGAAATCACGTGGGCCCCACGGGGAAATCACGTGGGCCCCACCCGGAAATCACGTGGGCCCCACCCGGAAATCACGTGGGCCCCACCCGGAAATCACGTGGGCCCCACCCGGAAATCACGTGGGCCCCACCCGGAAATCACGTGGGCCCCACCCGGAAATCACGTGGGCCCCACCCGGAAATCACGTGGGCCCCACCCGGAAATCACGTGGGCCCCACCCGGAAATCACGTGGGGCCCACCCGGAAATCACGTGGGCCCCACGGGGAAATCACGTGGGCCCCACCCGGAAATCACGTGGGCCCCACCCGGAAATCACGTGGGCCCCACACGGAAATCACGTGGGCCCCACCCGGAAATCACGTGGGCCCCACCCTGAAATCACGTGGGCCCCACCCGGAAATCACGTGGGCCCCACCCGGAAATCACGTGGGCCCCACCCGGAAATCACGTGGGCCCCACCCGGAAATCACGTGGGCCCCACCCGGAAATCACGTGGGCCCCACCCGGAAATCACGTGGGCCCCACCCGGAAATAACGTGGGCCCCACCCGGAAATCACGTGGGCCCCCAGGGGAAATCACGTGGGCCCCACAAGGAAATCACGTGGGCCCCACCCGGAAATCACGTGGGCCCCACCCGGAAATCACGTGGGCCCCACCCGGAAATCACGTGGGCCCCACGGGGAAATCACGTGGGCCCCACCCGGAAATCACGTGGGCCCCACCCGGAAATCACGTGGGCCCCACCCGGAAATCACGTGGGCCCCACCCGGAAATCACGTGGGCCCCACCCGGAAATCACGTGGGCCCCACCCGGAAATCACGTGGGCCCCACCCGGAAATCACGTGGGCCCCACCCGGAAATCACGTGGGCCCCACCCGGAAATCACGTGGGCCCCACCCGGAAATCACGTGGGCCCCACCCGGAAATCACGTGGGCCCCACCCGGAAATCACGTGGGCCCCACCCGGAAATCACGTGGGCCCCACCCGGAAATCACGTGGGCCCCACCCGGAAATCACGTGGGCCCCACGGGGAAATCACGCGGGCCCCACCCGGAAATCACGTGGGCACCACGGGGAAATCACGTGGGCCCCACCCGGAAATCACGTGGGCCCCACCCGGAAATCACGTGGGCCCCCAGGGGAAATCACGTGGGCCCCACCCGGAAATCACGTGGGCCCCACCCGGAAATCACGTGGGCCCCCAGGGGAAATCACGTGGGCCCCACCCGGATATCACGTGGGCCCCACCCGGAAATCACGTGGGCCCCACCCGGAAATAACGTGGGCCCCACGGGGAAATCACGTGGGCCCCACCCGGAAATCACGTGGGCCCCACCCGGAAATCACGTGGGCCCCCAGGGGAAATCACGTGGGCCCCACCCGGATATCACGTGGGCCCCACCCGGAAATCACGTGGGCCCCACCCGGAAATCACGTGGGCCCCACCCGGAAATCAAGTGGGCCCCACCCGGAAATCACGTGGGCCCCACCCGGAAATCACGTGGGCCCCACCCGGAAATCACGTGGGCCCCACCCGGAAATCACGTGGGCCCCACCCGGAAATCACGTGGGCCCCACCCGGAAATCACGTGGGCCCCACCCGGAAATCACGTGGGCCCCACCCTGAAATCACGTGGGCCCCACCCGGAAATCACGTGGGCCCCACCCGGAAATCACGTGGGCCCCACCCGGAAATCACGTGGGCCCCACCCGGAAATCACGTGGGCCCCACCCGGAAATCACGTGGGCCCCACCCGGAAATCACGTGGGCCCCACCCGGAAATCACGTGGGCCCCCAGGTGAAATCACGTGGGCCCCACAAGGAAATCACGTGGGCCCCACCCTGAAATCACGTGGGCCCCACCCGGAAATCACGTGGGCCCCACCCGGAAATCACGTGGGCCCCACCCGGAAATCACGTGTGCCCCACGGGGAAATCACGTGGGCCCCACCCGGAAATCACGTGGGCCCCACCCGGAAATCACGTGGGCCCCACCCGGAAATCACGTGGGCCCCACCCGGAAATCACGTGGGCCCCACCCGGAAATCACGTGGGCCCCACCCGGAAATCACGTGGCCCCCACGGGGAAATCACGTGGGCCCCACCCGGAAATCACGTGGGCCCCACCCGGAAATCACGTGGGCCCCACCCGGAAATCACGTGGGCCCCACCCGGAAATCACGTGGGCCCCACGGGGAAATCACGTGGGCCCCACGGGGAAATCACGTGGGCCCCACCCGGAAATCACGTGGGCCCCACCCGGAAATCACGTGAGCCCCACCCGGAAATCACATGGGCCCCACCCGGAAATCACGTGGGCCCCACCCGGAAATCACGAGGGCCCCACCCGGAAATCACGTGGGCCCCCAGGGGAAATCACGTGGGCCCCACCCGGAAATCACGTGGGCCCCACCCGGAAATCACGTGGGCCCCACCCGGAAATCACGTGGGCCCCACCCGGAAATCACGTGGGCCCCACCCGGAAATCACGTGGGCCCCACCCGGAAATCACGTGGGCCCCACCCGGAAATCACGTGGGCCCCACCCGGAAATCACGTGGGCCCCACGGGGAAATCACGTGGGCCCCACGGGGAAATCACGTGGGCCCCACCCGGAAATCACGTGGGCCCCACCCGGAAATCACGTGGGCCCCACCCGGAAATCACGTGGGCCCCACCCGGAAATCACGTGGGCCCCACCCGGAAATCACGTGGGCCCCACCCGGAAATCACGTGGGCCCCACCCGGAAATCACGTGGGCCCCACCCGGAAATCACGTGGGCCCCACCCGGAAATCACGTGGGCCCCACGGGGAAATCACGTGGGCCCCACGGGGAAATCACGTGGGCCCCACCCGGAAATCACGTGGGCCCCACCCGGAAATCACGTGGGCCCCACCCGGAAATCACGTGGGCCCCACCCGGAAATCACGAGGGCCCCACCCGGAAATTACGTGGGCCCCACCCGGAAATCACGTGGGCCCTACCCGGAAATCACGTGGGCCCCCAGAGGAAATCACGTGGGCCCCACCCGGAAATCACGTGGGCCCCACCCGGAAATCACGTGGGCCCCACCCGGAAATCACGTGGGCCCCACCCGGAAATCACGTGGGCCCCACCCGGAAATCACGTGGGCCCCACGGGGAAATCACGTGGGCCCCACCCGGAAATCACGTGGGCCCCACCCGGAAATCACGTGGGCCCCACCCGGAAATCACGTGGGCCCCACCCGGAAATCACGTGGGCCCCACCCGGAAATCACGTGGGCCCCACCCGGAAATCACGTGGGCCCCACCCGGAAATCACGTGGGCCCCACCCGGAAATCACGTGGGCCCCACCCGGAAATCACGTGGGGCCCACCCGGAAATCACGTGGGCCCCACGGGGAAATCACGTGGGCCCCACCCGGAAATCACGTGGGCCCCACCCGGAAATCACGTGGGCCCCACACGGAAATCACGTGGGCCCCACCCGGAAATCACGTGGGCCCCACCCTGAAATCACGTGGGCCCCACCCGGAAATCACGTGGGCCCCACCCGGAAATCACGTGGGCCCCACCCGGAAATCACGTGGGCCCCACCCGGAAATCACGTGGGCCCCACCCGGAAATCACGTGGGCCCCACCCGGAAATCACGTGGGCCCCACCCGGAAATAACGTGGGCCCCACCCGGAAATCACGTGGGCCCCCAGGGGAAATCACGTGGGCCCCACAAGGAAATCACGTGGGCCCCACCCGGAAATCACGTGGGCCCCACCCGGAAATCACGTGGGCCCCACCCGGAAATCACGTGGGCCCCACGGGGAAATCACGTGGGCCCCACCCGGAAATCACGTGGGCCCCACCCGGAAATCACGTGGGCCCCACCCGGAAATCACGTGGGCCCCACCCGGAAATCACGTGGGCCCCACCCGGAAATCACGTGGGCCCCACCCGGAAATCACGTGGGCCCCACCCGGAAATCACGTGGGCCCCACCCGGAAATCACGTGGGCCCCACCCGGAAATCACGTGGGCCCCACCCGGAAATCACGTGGGCCCCACCCGGAAATCACGTGGGCCCCACCCGGAAATCACGTGGGCCCCACCCGGAAATCACGTGGGCCCCACCCGGAAATCACGTGGGCCCCACCCGGAAATCACGTGGGCCCCACCCGGAAATCACGTGGGCCCCACGGGGAAATCACGCGGGCCCCACCCGGAAATCACGTGGGCACCACGGGGAAATCACGTGGGCCCCACCCGGAAATCACGTGGGCACCACGGGGAAATCACGTGGGCCCCACCCGGAAATCACGTGGGCCCCACCCGGAAATCACGTGGGCCCCACCCGGAAATCACGTGGGGCCCACCCGGAAATCACGTGGGCCCCACCCGGAAATCACGTGGGCCCCACGGGGAAATCACGTGGGCCCCACCCGGAAATCACGTGGGCACCACCCGGAAATCACGTGGGCCCCACACGGAAATCACGTGGGCCCCACCCGGAAATCACGTGGGCCCCACACGGAAATCACGTGGGCCCCACCCGGAAATCACGTGGGCCCCTCCCGGAAATCACGTGGGCCCCACCCGGAAATCACGTGGGCCCCACCCGGAAATCACGTGGGCCCCACGGGGAAATCACGTGGGCCCCACCCGGAAATCACGTGGGCCCCACCCGGAAATCACGTGGGCCCCACCCGGAAGTCACGTGGGCCCCACCCGGAAATCACGTGGGCCCCACCCGGAAATCACGTGGGCCCCACCCGGAAATCACGTGGGCCCCACCCGGAAATCACGTGGGCCCCACCCGGAAATCACGTGGGCCCCACCCGGAAATCACGTGGGCCCCACCGGAAATCACGTGGGCCCCCAGGTGAAATCACGTGGGCCCCACAAGGAAATCACGTGGGCCCCACCCTGAAATCACGTGGGCCCCACCCGGAAATCACGTGGGCCCCACCCGGAAATCACGTGGGCCCCACCCGGAAATCACGTGTGCCCCACGGGGAAATCACGTGGGCCCCACCCGGAAATCACGTGGGCCCCACCCGGAAATCACGTGGGCCCCACCCGGAAATCACGTGGGCCCCACCCGGAAATCACGTGGGCCCCACCCGGAAATCACGTGGGCCCCACCCGGAAATCACGTGGCCCCCACGGGGAAATCACGTGGGCCCCACCCGGAAATCACGTGGGCCCCACCCGGAAATCACGTGGGCCCCACCCGGAAATCACGTGGGCCCCACCCGGAAATCACGTGGGCCCCACGGGGAAATCACGTGGGCCCCACGGGGAAATCACGTGGGCCCCACCCGGAAATCACGTGGGCCCCACCCGGAAATCACGTGAGCCCCACCCGGAAATCACATGGGCCCCACCCGGAAATCACGTGGGCCCCACCCGGAAATCACGTGGGCCCCACCCGGAAATCACGTGGGCCCCCAGGGGAAATCACGTGGGCCCCACCCGGAAATCACGTGGGCCCCACCCGGAAATCACGTGGGCCCCACCCGGAAATCACGTGGGCCCCACCCGGAAATCACGTGGGCCCCACCCGGAAATCACGTGGGCCCCACCCGGAAATCACGTGGGCCCCACCCGGAAATCACGTGGGCCCCACCCGGAAATCACGTGGGCCCCACCCGGAAATCACGTGGGCCCCACCCGGAAATCACGTGGGCCCCACCCGGAAATCACGTGGGCCCCACCCGGAAATCACGTGGGCCCCACCCGGAAATCACGAGGGCCCCACCCGGAAATTACGTGGGCCCCACCCGGAAATCACGTGGGCCCTACCCGGAAATCACGTGGGCCCCCAGAGGAAATCACGTGGGCCCCACCCGGAAATCACGTGGGCCCCCAGGGGAAATCACGTGGGCCCCACCCGGAAATCACGTGGGCCCCACCCGGAAATCACGTGGGCCCCACCCGGAAATCACGTGGGCCCCACGGGGAAATCACGTGGGCCCCACCCGGAAATCACGTGGGCCCCACCCGGAAATCACGTGGGCCCCACCCGGAAATCACGTGGGCCCCACCCGGAAATCACGTGGGCCCCACCCGGAAATCACGTGGGCCCCACCCGGAAATCACGTGGGCCCCACCCGGAAATCACGTGGGCCCCACCCGGAAATCACGTGGGCCCCACCCGGAAATCACGTGGGCCCCACCCGGAAATCACGTGGGCCCCACCCGGAAATCACGTGGGGCCCACCCGGAAATCACGTGGGCCCCACGGGGAAATCACGTGGGCCCCACCCGGAAATCACGTGGGCCCCACCCGGAAATCACGTGGGCCCCACACGGAAATCACGTGGGCCCCACCCGGAAATCACGTGGGCCCCACCCTGAAATCACGTGGGCCCCACCCGGAAATCACGTGGGCCCCACCCGGAAATCACGTGGGCCCCACCCGGAAATCACGTGGGCCCCACCCGGAAATCACGTGGGCCCCACCCGGAAATCACGTGGGCCCCACCCGGAAATAACGTGGGCCCCACCCGGAAATCACGTGGGCCCCCAGGGGAAATCACGTGGGCCCCACAAGGAAATCACGTGGGCCCCACCCGGAAATCACGTGGGCCCCACCCGGAAATCACGTGGGCCCCACCCGGAAATCACGTGGGCCCCACGGGGAAATCACGTGGGCCCCACCCGGAAATCACGTGGGCCCCACCCGGAAATCACGTGGGCCCCACCCGGAAATCACGTGGGCCCCACCCGGAAATCACGTGGGCCCCACCCGGAAATCACGTGGGCCCCACCCGGAAATCACGTGGGCCCCACCCGGAAATCACGTGGGCCCCACCCGGAAATCACGTGGGCCCCACCCGGAAATCACGTGGGCCCCACCCGGAAATCACGTGGGCCCCACCCGGAAATCACGTGGGCCCCACGGGGAAATCACGCGGGCCCCACCCGGAAATCACGTGGGCACCACGGGGAAATCACGTGGGCCCCACCCGGAAATCACGTGGGCACCACGGGGAAATCACGTGGGCCCCACCCGGAAATCACGTGGGCCCCACCCGGAAATCACGTGGGCCCCACCCGGAAATCACGTGGGGCCCACCCGGAAATCACGTGGGCCCCACCCGGAAATCACGTGAGCCCCACGGGGAAATCACGTGGGCCCCACCCGGAAATCACGTGGGCACCACCCGGAAATCACGTGGGCCCCACACGGAAATCACGTGGGCCCCACCCGGAAATCACGTGGGCCCCACACGGAAATCACGTGGGCCCCACCCGGAAATCACGTGGGCCCCTCCCGGAAATCACGTGGGCCCCACCCGGAAATCACGTGGGCCCCACCCGGAAATCACGTGGGCCCCACGGGGAAATCACGTGGGCCCCACCCGGAAATCACGTGGGCCCCACCCGGAAATCACGTGGGCCCCACCCGGAAGTCACGTGGGCCCCACCCGGAAATCACGTGGGCCCCACCCGGAAATCACGTGGGCCCCACCCGGAAATCACGTGGGCCCCACCCGGAAATCACGTGGGCCCCACCCGGAAATCACGTGGGCCCCACCCGGAAATCACGTGGGCCCCCAGGTGAAATCACGTGGGCCCCACAAGGAAATCACGTGGGCCCCACCCTGAAATCACGTGGGCCCCACCCGGAAATCACGTGGGCCCCACCCGGAAATCACGTGGGCCCCACCCGGAAATCACGTGTGCCCCACGGGGAAATCACGTGGGCCCCACCCGGAAATCACGTGGGCCCCACCCGGAAATCACGTGGGCCCCACCCGGAAATCACGTGGGCCCCACCCGGAAATCACGTGGGCCCCACCCGGAAATCACGTGGGCCCCACCCGGAAATCACGTGGCCCCCACGGGGAAATCACGTGGGCCCCACCCGGAAATCACGTGGGCCCCACCCGGAAATCACGTGGGCCCCACCCGGAAATCACGTGGGCCCCACCCGGAAATCACGTGGGCCCCACGGGGAAATCACGTGGGCCCCACGGGGAAATCACGTGGGCCCCACCCGGAAATCACGTGGGCCCCACCCGGAAATCACGTGAGCCCCACCCGGAAATCACATGGGCCCCACCCGGAAATCACGTGGGCCCCACCCGGAAATCACGTGGGCCCCACCCGGAAATCACGTGGGCCCCCAGGGGAAATCACGTGGGCCCCACCCGGAAATCACGTGGGCCCTACCCGGAAATCACGTGGGCCCCCAGAGGAAATCACGTGGGCCCCACCCGGAAATCACGTGGGCCCCCAGGGGAAATCACGTGGGCCCCACCCGGAAATCACGTGGGCCCCACCCGGAAATCACGTGGGCCCCACCCGGAAATCACGTGGGCCCCACGGGGAAATCACGTGGGCCCCACCCGGAAATCACGTGGGCCCCACCCGGAAATCACGTGGGCCCCACCCGGAAATCACGTGGGCCCCACCCGGAAATCACGTGGGCCCCCAGGGGAAATCACGTGGGCCCCACCCGGAAATCACGTGGGCCCTACCCGGAAATCACGTGGGCCCCCAGAGGAAATCACGTGGGCCCCACCCGGAAATCACGTGGGCCCCCAGGGGAAATCACGTGGGCCCCACCCGGAAATCACGTGGGCCCCACCCGGAAATCACGTGGGCCCCACCCGGAAATCACGTGGGCCCCACGGGGAAATCACGTGGGCCCCACCCGGAAATCACGTGGGCCCCACCCGGAAATCACGTGGGCCCCACCCGGAAATCACGTGGGCCCCACCCGGAAATCACGTGGGCCCCACCCGGAAATCACGTGGGCCCCACCCGGAAATCACGTGGGCCCCACCCGGAAATCACGTGGGCCCCACCCGGAAATCACGTGGGCCCCACCCGGAAATCACGTGGGCCCCACCCGGAAATCACGTGGGGCCCACCCGGAAATCACGTGGGCCCCACGGGGAAATCACGTGGGCCCCACCCGGAAATCACGTGGGCCCCACCCGGAAATCACGTGGGCCCCACACGGAAATCACGTGGGCCCCACCCGGAAATCACGTGGGCCCCACCCTGAAATCACGTGGGCCCCACCCGGAAATCACGTGGGCCCCACCCGGAAATCACGTGGGCCCCACCCGGAAATCACGTGGGCCCCACCCGGAAATCACGTGGGCCCCACCCGGAAATCACGTGGGCCCCACCCGGAAATAACGTGGGCCCCACCCGGAAATCACGTGGGCCCCCAGGGGAAATCACGTGGGCCCCACAAGGAAATCACGTGGGCCCCACCCGGAAATCACGTGGGCCCCACCCGGAAATCACGTGGGCCCCACCCGGAAATCACGTGGGCCCCACGGGGAAATCACGTGGGCCCCACCCGGAAATCACGTGGGCCCCACCCGGAAATCACGTGGGCCCCACCCGGAAATCACGTGGGCCCCACCCGGAAATCACGTGGGCCCCACCCGGAAATCACGTGGGCCCCACCCGGAAATCACGTGGGCCCCACCCGGAAATCACGTGGGCCCCACCCGGAAATCACGTGGGCCCCACCCGGAAATCACGTGGGCCCCACCCGGAAATCACGTGGGCCCCACCCGGAAATCACGTGGGCCCCAAGGGGAAATCACGTGGGCCCCACCCGGAAATCACGTGGGCCCCACCCGGAAATCACGTGGGCCCCACCCGGAAATCACGTGGGCCCCACCCGGAAATCACGTGGGCCCCACCCGGAAATCACGTGGGCCCCACGGGGAAATCACGCGGGCCCCACCCGGAAATCACGTGGGCACCACGGGGAAATCACGTGGGCCCCACCCGGAAATCACGTGGGCACCACGGGGAAATCACGTGGGCCCCACCCGGAAATCACGTGGGCCCCACCCGGAAATCACGTGGGCCTCACCCGGAAATCACGTGGGGCCCACCCGGAAATCACGTGGGCCCCACCCGGAAATCACGTGGGCCCCACGGGGAAATCACGTGGGCCCCACCCGGAAATCACGTGGGCACCACCCGGAAATCACGTGGGCCCCACACGAAAATCACGTGGGCCCCACCCGGAAATCACGTGGGCCCCACACGGAAATCACGTGGGCCCCACCCGGAAATCACGTGGGCCCCTCCCGGAAATCACGTGGGCCCCACCCGGAAATCACGTGGGCCCCACCCGGAAATCACGTGGGCCCCACGGGGAAATCACGTGGGCCCCACCCGGAAATCACGTGGGCCCCACCCGGAAATCACGTGGGCCCCACCCGGAAGTCACGTGGGCCCCACCCGGAAATCACGTGGGCCCCACCCGGAAATCACGTGGGCCCCACCCGGAAATCACGTGGGCCCCACCCGGAAATCACGTGGGCCCCACCCGGAAATCACGTGGGCCCCACCCGGAAATCACGTGGGCCCCACCCGGAAATCACGTGGGCACCACGGGGAAATCACGTGGGCCCCACCCGGAAATCACGTGGGCCCCACCCGGAAATCACGTGGGCCCCACCCGGAAATCACGTGGGGCCCACCCGGAAATCACGTGGGCCCCAGCCGGAAATCACGTGGGACCCACGGGGAAATCACGTGGGCCCCACCCGGAAATCACGTGGGCCCCACCCGGAAATCACGTAGGCCCCACACAGAAATCACGTGGGCCCCACCCGGAAATCACGTGGGCCCCACCCGGAAATCACGTGGGACCCACCCGGAAATCACGTGGGCCCCACCCGGAAATCACGTGGGCCCCACGGGGAAATCACGTGGGCCCCACCCGGAAATCACGTGGGCCCCACCCGGAAATCACGTGGGCCCCACCCGGAAATCACGTGGGACCCCAGGGGAAATCACGTGGGCCCCACCCGGAAATCACGTGGGCCCCACCCGGAAATCACGTGGGCCCCACCCGGAAATCACGTGGGCCCCACCCGGAAATCACGTGGGCCCCACCCGGAAATCACGTGGGCCCCCAGGGGAAATCACGTGGGCCCCACCCGGAAATCACGTGGGCCCCACCCGGAAATCACGTGGGCCCCACCCGGAAATCACGTGGGCCCCACCCGGAAATCACGTGGGCCCCACCCGGAAATCACGTGGGCCCCACCCGGAAATCACGTGGGCCCCACCCGGAAATCACGTGGGCCCCCAGGGGAAATCACGTGGGCCCCACAAGGAAATCACGTGGGCCCCACCCGGAAATCACGTGGGCCCCACCCGGAAATCACGTGGGCCCCACCCGGAAATCACGTGGGCCCCACCCGGAAATCACGTGGGCCCCACGGGGAAATCACGCGGGCCCCACCCGGAAATCACGTGGGCACCACGGGGAAATCACGTGGGACCCACCCGGAAATCACGTGGGCACCACGGGGAAATCACGTGGGCCCCACCCGGAAATCACGTGGGCCCCACCCGGAAATCACGTGGGCCCCACCGGGAAATCACGTGGGGCCCACCCGGAAATCACGTGGGCCCCACCCGGAAATCACGTGGGCCCCACGGGGAAATCACGTGGGCCCCACCCGGAAATCACGTGGGCACCACTCGGAAATCACGTGGGCCCCACACGGAAATCACGTGGGCCCCACCCGGAAATCACGTGGGCCCCACACGGAAATCACGTGGGCCCCACCCGGAAATCACGTGGGCCCCACTCGGAAATCACGTGGGCCCCACCCGGAAATCACGTGGGCCCCACCCGGAAATCACGTGGGCCCCACGGGGAAATCACGTGGGCCCCACCCGGAAATCACGTGGGCCCCACCCGGAAATCACGTGGGCCCCACCCGGAAGTCACGTGGGCCCCACCCGGAAATCACGTGGGCCCCACCCGGAAATCACGTGGGCCCCACCCGGAAATCACGTGGGCCCCACCCGGAAATCACGTGGGCCCCACTCGGAAATCACGTGGGCCCCACCCGGAAATCACGTGGGCCCCACCCGGAAATCACGTGGGCCCCACCCGGAAATCACGTGGGCCCCACCCGGAAATCACGTGGGCCCCACCCGGAAATCACGTGGGCCCCACCCGGAAATCACGTGGGCCCCACCCGGAAGTCACGTGGGCCCCACCCGGAAATCACGTGGGCCCCACCCGGAAATCACGTGGGCCCCACCCGGAAATCACGTGGGCCCCACCCGGAAGTCACGTGGGCCCCACCCGGAAATCACGTGGGCCCCACCCGGAAGTCACGTGGGCCCCACACGGAAATCACGTGGGCCCCACCCGGAAATCACGTGGGCCCCACACGGAAGTCACGTGGGCCCCACCCGGAAATCACGTGGGCCCCACTCGGAAATCACGTGGGCCCCACCCGGAAATCACGTGGGCCCCACCCGGAAATCACGTGGGCCCCACGGGGAAATCACGTGGGCCCCACCCGGAAATCACGTGGGCCCCACCCGGAAATCACGTGGGCCCCACCCGGAAGTCACGTGGGCCCCACCCGGAAATCACGTGGGCCCCACCCGGAAATCACGTGGGCCCCACCCGGAAATCACGTGGGCCCCACCCGGAAATCACGTGGGCCCCACCTGGAAATCACGTGGGCACCACGGGGAAATCACGTGGGCCCCACCCGGAAATCACGTGGGCCCCACCCGGAAATCACGTTGGCCCCACCCGGAAATCACGTGGGGCCCACCCGGAAATCACGTGGGCCCCACCCGGAAATCACGTGGGCCCCACGGGGAAAACACGTGGGCCCCACCCGGAAATCACGTGGGCCCCACCCGGAAATCACGTAGGCCCCACACGGAAATCACGTGGGCCCCACCCGGAAATCACGTGGGCCCCACCCGGAAATCACGTGGGACCCACCCGGAAATCACGTGGGCCCCACCCGTAAATCACGTGGGCCCCACGGGGAAATCACGTGGGCCCCACCCGGAAATCACGTGGGCCCCACCCGGAAATCACGTGGGCCCCACCCGGAAATCACGTGGGACCCCAGGGGAAATCACGTGGGCCCCACCCGGAAATCACGTGGGCCCCACCCGGAAATCACGTGGGCCCCACCCGGAAATCACGTGGGCCCCACCCGGAAATCACGTGGGCCCCACCCGGAAATCACGTGGGCCCCACCCGGAAATCACGTGGGCCCCACCCGGAAATCACGTGGGCCCCACCCGGAAATCACGTGGGCCCCACCCGGAAATCACGTGGGCCCCACCCGGAAATCACGTGGGCCCCACCCGGAAATCACGTGGGGCCCACCCGGAAATCACGTGGGCCCCACCCGGAAATCACGTGGGCCCCACGGGGAAATCACGTGGGCCCCACCCGGAAATCACGTGGCCCCACCCGGAAATCACGTGGGCCCCACCCTGAAATCACGTGGGCCCCACCCGGAAATCACGTGGGCCCCACCCGGAAATCACGTGGGCCCCACCCGGAAATCACGTGGGCCCCACCCGGAAATCACGTGGGCCCCACTCGGAAATCACGTGGGCCCCACCCGGAAATCACGTGGGCCCCCAGGGGAAATCACGTGGGCCCCACCCGGAAATCACGTGGGCCCCACCCGGAAATCACGTGGGACCCCAGGGGAAATCACGTGGGCCCCACCCGGAAATCACGTGGGCCCCACCCGGAAATCACGTGGGCCCCACCCGGAAATCACGTGGGCCCCACCCGGAAATCACGTGGGCCCCACCCGGAAATCACGTGGGCCCCACCCGGAAATCACGTGGGCCCCACCCGGAAATCACGTGGGCCCCACCCGGAAATCACGTGGGCCCCACCCGGAAATCACGTGGGCCCCACCCGGAAATCACGTGGGCCCCACTCGGAAATCACGTGGGCCCCACCCGGAAATCACGTGGGCCCCCAGGGGAAATCACGTGGGCCCCACCCGGAAATCACGTGGGCCCCACCCGGAAATCACGTGGGCCCCACCCGGAAATCACGTGGGCCCCACCCGGAAATCACGTGGGCCCCACCCTGAAATCACGTGGGCCCCACCCGGAAATCACGTGGGCCCCACCCTGAAATCACGTGGGCCCCACCCGGAAATCACGTGGGCCCCACCCGGAAATCACGTGGGCCCCACCCGGAAATCACGTGGGCCCCACCCGGAAATCACGTGGGCCCCACTCGGAAATCACGTGGGCCCCACCCGGAAATCACGTGGGCCCCCAGGGGAAATCACGTGGGCCCCACCCGGAAATCACGTGGGGCCCACCCGGAAATCACGTGGGCCCCACCCGGAAATCACGTGGGCCCCACCCGGAAATCACGTGGGCCCCACCCGGAAATCACGTGGGCCCCACCCGGAAATCACGTGGGCCCCACGGGGAAATCACGTGGGCCCCACCCGGAAATCACGTGGGGCCCACCCGGAAATCACGTGGGCCCCACGGGGAAATCACGTGGGCCCCACGGGGAAATCACGTGGGCCCCACCCGGAAATCACGTGGGCCCCACCCGGAAATCACGTGGGCCCCACCCGGAAATCACGTGGGCCCCACCCGGAAATCACGTGGGCCCCACCCGGAAATCACGTGGGCCCCACCCGGAAATCACGTGGGCCCCACCCGGAAATCACCTGGGCCCTACCCGGAAATCACGTGGGCCCCCAGGGGAAATCACGTGGGCCCCACCCGGAAATCACGTGGGCCCCCAGGGGAAATCACGTGGGCCCCACCCGGATATCACGTGGGCCCCACCCGGAAATCACGTGGGCCCCACCCGGAAATCACGTGGGCCCCACGGGGAAATCACGTGGGTCCCACCCGGAAATCACGTGGGCCCCACCCGGAAATCACGTGGGCCCCACCCGGAAATCACGTGGGCCCCACCCGGAAATCACGTGGGCCCCACCCGGAAATCACGTGGGCCCCACCCGGAAATCACGTGGGCCCCACGGGGAAATCACGTGGGCCCCACCTGGAAATCACGTGGGCCCCACCCGGAAATCACGTGGGCCCCACCCGGAAATCACGTGGGCCCCACCCGGAAATCACGTGGGCCCCACCCGGAAATCACGTGGGCCCCACCCGGAAATCACGTGGGCCCCACCCGGAAATCACGTGGGCCCCACCCGGAAATCACGTGGGCCCCACCCGGAAATCACGTGGGCCCCCAGGGGAAATCACGTGGGCCCCACCCGGAAATCACGTGGGCCCCACCCGGAAATCACGTGGGCCCCACCCGGAAATCACGTGGGCCCCACGGGGAAATCACGTGGGCCCCACGGGGAAATCACGTGGGCCCCACCCGGAAATCACGTGGGCCCCACCCGGAAATCACGTGGGCCCCACCCGGAAATCACGTGGGGCCCACCCGGAAATCACGTGGGCCCCACGGGGAAATCACGTGGGCCCCACCCGGAAATCACGTGGGCCCCACCCGGAAATCACGTGGGCCCCACCCGGAAATCACGTGGGCCCCAACCGGAAATCACGTGGGCCCCACCCGGAAATCACGTGGGCCCGACGGGGAAATCACGTGGGCCCCACCCGGAAATCACGTGGGCCCCACCCGGAAATCACGTGGGCCCCACCCGGAAATCACGTGGGCCCCACCCGGAAATCACGTGGGCCCCACCCGGAAATCACGTGGGCCCCACCCGGAAATCACGTGGGCCCCACCCGGAAATCACGTGGGCCCCACCCGGAAATCACGTGGGCCCCACCCGGAAATCACGTGGGCCCCACCCGGAAATCACGTGGGCCCCACCCGGAAATCACGTGGGCCCCACCCGGAAATCACGTGGGCCCCCAGGGGAAATCACTTGGGCCCCACCCGGAAATCACGTGGGCCCCACCCGGAAATCACGTGGGCCCCACCCGGAAATCACGTGGGCCCCACGGGGAAATCACGTGGGCCCCACCCGGAAATCACGTGGGCCCCACCCGGAAATCACGTGGGCCCCACGGGGAAATCACGTGGGCCCCACCCGGAAATCACGTGGGCCCCACCCGGATATCACGTGGGCCCCACCCGGAAATCACGTGGGCCCCACCCGGAAATCACGTGGGCCCCACGGGGAAATCACGTGGGTCCCACCCGGAAATCACGTGGGCCCCACCCGTAAATCACGTGGGCCCCACCCGGAAATCACGTGGGCCCCACCCGGAAATCACGTGGGCCCCACCCGGAAATCACGTGGGCCCCACCCGGAAATCACGTGGGCCCCACGGGGAAATCACGTGGGCCCCACCTGGAAATCACGTGGGCCCCACCCGGAAATCACGTGGGCCCCACCCGGAAATCACGTGGGCCCCACCCGGAATTCACGTGGGCCCCACCCGGAAATCACGTGGGCCCCCAGGGGAAATCACGTGGGCCCCACCCGGAAATCACGTGGGCCCCACCCGGAAATCACGTGGGCCCCACCCGGAAATCACGTGGGCCCCACCCGGAAATCACGTGGGCCCCACCCGGAAATCACGTGGGCCCCACCCGGAAACCACGTGGGCCCCACCCGGAAATCACGTGGGCCCCACCCGGAAATCACGTGGGCCCCACCCGGAAATCACGTGGGCCCCACGGGGAAATCACGTGGGCCCCACCCGGAAATCACGTGGGCCCCACCCGGAAATCACGTGGGCCCCACACGGAAATCACGTGGGCCCCACCCGGAAATCACGTGGGCCCCACCCTGAAATCACGTGGGCCCCACCCGGAAATCACGTGGGCCCCACCCGGAAATCACGTGGGCCCTACCCGGAAATCACGTGGGCCCCACCCGGAAATCACGTGGGCCCCACCCGGAAATCACGTGGGCCCCACCCGGAAATCACGTGGGCCCCACCCGGAAATCACGTGGGCCCCACCCGGAAATCACGTGGGCCCCACCCGGAAATCACGTGGGCCCCACCCGGAAATCACGTGGGCCCCACCCGGAAATCACGTGGGCCCCACCCGGAAATCACGTGGGCCCCACCCGGAAATCACGTGGGCCCCACCCGGAAATCACGTGGGCCCCCAGGGGAAATCACGTGGGCCCCACAAGGAAATCACGTGGGCCCCACCCGGAAATCACGTGGGCCCCACCCGGAAATCACGTGGGCCCCACCCGGAAATCACGTGGGCCCCACGGGGAAATCACGTGGGCCCCACCCGGAAATCACGTGGGCCCCACCCGGAAATCACGTGGGCCCCACCCGGAAATCACGTGGGCCCCACCCGGAAATCACGTGGGCCCCACCCGGAAATCACGTGGGCCCCACCCGGAAATCACGTGGGCCCCACCCGGAAATCACTTGGGCCCCACCCGGAAATCACGTGGGCCCCACGGGGAAATCACGTGGGCCCCACCCGGAAATCACGTGGGCCCCACCCGGAAATCACGTGGGCCCCACCCGGAAATCACGTGGGCCCCACCCGGAAATCACGTGGGCCCCACCCGGAAATCACGTGGGCCCCACGGGGAAATCAGGTGGGCCCCACCCGGAAATCACGTGGGCACCACGGGGAAATCACGTGGGCCCCACCCGGAAATCACGTGGGCACCACGGGGAAATCACGTGGGCCCCACCCGGAAATCACGTGGGCCCCACCCGGAAATCACGTGGGCCCCACCGGGAAATCACGTGGGGCCCACCAGGAAATCACGTGGGCCCCACCCGGAAATCACGTGGGCCCCACGGGGAAATCACGTGGGCCCCACCCGGAAATCACGTGGGCACCACCCGGAAATCACGTGGGCCCCACACGGAAATCACGTGGGCCCCACCCGGAAATCACGTGGGCCCCACACGGAAATCACGTGGGCCCCACCCGGAAATCACGTGGGCCCCACCCGGAAATCACGTGGGCCCCACCCGGAAATCACGTGGGCCCCACCCGGAATTCACGTGGGCCCCACGGGGAAATCACGTGGGCCCCACCCGGAAATCACGTGGGCCCCACCCGGAAATCACGTGGGCCCCACCCGGAAGTCACGTGGGCCCCACCCGGAAATCACGTGGGCCCCACCCGGAAATCACGTGGGCCCCACCCGGAAATCACGTGGGCCCCACCCGGAAATCACGTGGGCCCCACCCGGAAATCACGTGGGCCCCACCCGGAAATCACGTGGGCCCCACCCGGAAATCACGTGGGCACCATGGGGAAATCACGTGGGCCCCACCCGGAAATCACGTGGGCCCCACCCGGAAATCACGTGGGCCCCACCCGGAAATCACGTGGGGCCCACCCGGAAATCACGTGGGCCCCACCCGGAAATCACGTGGGCCCCACGGGGAAAACACGTGGGCCCCACCCGGAAATCACGTGGGCCCCACCCGGAAATCACGTGGGCCCCACCCGGAAATCACGTGGGCCCCACCCGGAAATCACGTGGGCCCCACCCGGAAATCACGTGAGCCCCACCCGGAAATCACGTGGGCCCCACGGGGAAATCACGTGGGCCCCACCCGGAAATCACGTGGGCCCCACCCGGAAATCACGTGGGCCCCACGGGGAAATCACGTGGGCCCCACCCGGAAATCACGTGGGCCCCACCCGGAAATCACGTGGGCCCCACCCGGAAATCACGTGGGCCCCACCCGGAAATCACGTGGGCCCCACCCGGAAATCACGTGGGCCCCACCCGGAAATCACGTGGGCCCCACCCGGAAATGACGTGGGCCCCCAGGGGAAATCACGTGGGCCCCACCCGGAAATCACGTGGGCCCCACCCGGAAATCACGTGGGCCCCACCCGGAAATCACGTGGGCCCGACGGGGAAATCACGTGGGCCCCACCCGGAAATCACGTGGGCCCCACCCGGAAATCACGTGGGCCCCACCCGGAAATCACGTGGGCCCCACCCGGAAATCACGTGGGCCCCACCCGGAAATCACGTGGGCCCCACCCGGAAATCACGTGGGCCCCACCCGGAAATCACGTGGGCCCCACCCGGAAATCACGTGGGCCCCACCCGGAAATCACGTGGGCCCCCAGGGGAAATCACTTGGGCCCCACCCGGAAATCACGTGGGCCCCACCCGGAAATCACGTGGGCCCCACCCGGAAATCACGTGGGCCCCACGGGGAAATCACGTGGGCCCCACCCGGAAATCACGTGGGCCCCACGGGGAAATCACGTGGGTCCCACCCGGAAATCACGTGGGCCCCACCCGGAAATCACGTGGGCCCCACCCGGAAATCACGTGGGCCCCACCCGGAAATCACGTGGGCCCCACCCGGAAATCACGTTGGCCCCACGGGGAAATCACGTGGGCCCCACCCGGAAATCACGTGGGCCCCACCCGGAAATCACGTGGGCCCCACCCGGAAATCACGTGGGCCCCACCCGGAAATCACGTGGGCCCCACCCGGAAATCACGTGGGCCCCACCCGGAAATCACGTGGGCCCCACCCGGAAATCACGTGGGCCCCACCCGGAAATCACGTGGGCCCCACCCGGAAATCACGTGGGCCCCACCCGGAAATCACGTGGGCCCCCAGGGGAAATCACGTGGGCCCCACCCGGAAATCACGTGGGCCCCACCCGGAAATCACGTGGGCCCCCAGGGGAAATCACGTGGGCCCCACCCGGATATCACGTGGGCCCCACCCGGAAATCACGTGGGCCCCACCCGGAAATAACGTGGGCCCCACGGGGAAATCACGTGGGCCCCACCCGGAAATCACGTGGGCCCCACCCGGAAATCACGTGGGCCCCCAGGGGAAATCACGTGGGCCCCACCCGGAAATCACGTGGGCCCCACCCGGAAATCACGTGGGCCCCACCCGGAAATCACGTGGGCCCCACCCGGAAATCACGTGGGCCCCACCCGGAAATCACGTGGGCCCCACCCGGAAATCACGTGGGCCCCACCCGGAAATCACGTGGGCCCCACCCGGAAATCACGTGGGCCCCACCCGGAAATCACGTGGGCCCCACGGGGAAATCACGTGGGCCCCACCCGGAAATCACGTGGGCCCCACCCGGAAATCACGTGGGCCCCACCCGGAAATCACGTGGGCCCCACCCGGAAATCACGTGGGCCCCACCCGGAAATCACGTGGGCCCCACCCGGAAATCACGTGGGCCCCACCCGGAAATCACGTGGGCCCCACCCGGAAATCACGTGGGCCCCACCCGGAAATCACGTGGGCCCCCAGGTGAAATCACGTGGGCCCCACAAGGAAATCACGTGGGCCCCACCCTGAAATCACGTGGGCCCCACCCGGAAATCACGTGGGCCCCACCCGGAAATCACGTGGGCCCCACCCGGAAATCACGTGTGCCCCACGGGGAAATCACGTGGGCCCCACCCTGAAATCACGTGGGCCCCACCCGGAAATCACGTGGGCCCCACCCGGAAATCACGTGGGCCCCACCCGGAAATCACGTGGGCCCCACCCGGAAATCACGTGGGCCCCACCCGGAAATCACGTGGCCCCCACGGGGAAATTACGTGGGCCCCACCCGGAAATCACGTGGGCCCCACCCGGAAATCACGTGGGCCCCACCCGGAAATCACGTGGGCCCCACCCGGAAATCACGTGGGCCCCACGGGGAAATCACGTGGGCCCCACGGGGAAATCACGTGGGCCCCACCCGGAAATCACGTGGGCCCCACCCGGAAATCACGTGAGCCCCACCCGGAAATCACATGGGCCCCACCCGGAAATCACGTGGGCCCCACCCGGAAATCACGTGGGCCCCACCCGGAAATCACGTGGGCCCCCAGGGGAAATCACGTGGGCCCCACCCGGAAATCACGTGGGCCCCACCCGGAAATCACGTGGGCCCCACCCGGAAATCACGTGGGCCCCACCCGGAAATCACGTGGGCCCCACCCGGAAATCACGTGGGCCCCACCCGGAAATCACGTGGGCCCCACCCGGAAATCACGTGGGCCCCACCCGGAAATCACGTGGGCCCCACCCGGAAATCACGTGGGCCCCACCCGGAAATCACGTGGGCCCCACCCGGAAATCACGTGGGCCCCACGGGGAAATCACGTGGGCCCCACCCGGAAATCACGTGGGCCCCACCCGGAAATCACGTGGGCCCCACCCGGAAATCACGTGGGCCCCACCCGGAAATCACGTGGGCCCCACCCGGAAATCACGAGGGCCCCACCCGGAAATTACGTGGGCCCCACCCGGAAATCACGTGGGCCCTACCCGGAAATCACGTGGGCCCCCAGAGGAAATCACGTGGGCCCCACCCGGAAATCACGTGGGCCCCACCCGGAAATCACGTGGGCCCCACCCGGAAATCACGTGGGCCCCACCCGGAAATCACGTGGGCCCCACCCGGAAATCACGTGGGCCCCACCCGGAAATCACGTGGGCCCCACGGGGAAATCACGTGGGCCCCACCCGGAAATCACGTGGGCCCCACCCGGAAATCACATGGGCCCCACCCGGAAATCACGTGGGCCCCACCCGGAAATCACGTGGGCCCCACCCGGAAATCACGTGGGCCCCACCCGGAAATCACGTGGGCCCCACCCGGAAATCACGTGGGCCCCACCCGGAAATCACGTGGGCCCCACCCGGAAATCACGTGGGCCCCACCCGGAAATCACGTGGGGCCCACCCGGAAATCACGTGGGCCCCACGGGGAAATCACGTGGGCCCCACCCGGAAATCACGTGGGCCCCACCCGGAAATCACGTGGGCCCCACACGGAAATCACGTGGGCCCCACCCGGAAATCACGTGGGCCCCCAGGGGAAATCACGTGGGCCCCACAAGGAAATCACGTGGGCCCCACCCGGAAATCACGTGGGCCCCACCCGGAAATCACGTGGGCCCCACCCGGAAATCACGTGGGCCCCACGGGGAAATCACGTGGGCCCCACCCGGAAATCACGTGGGCCCCACCCGGAAATCACGTGGGCCCCACCCGGAAATCACGTGGGCCCCACCCGGAAATCACGTGGGCCCCACCCGGAAATCACGTGGGCCCCACCCGGAAATCACGTGGGCCCCACCCGGAAATCACGTGGGCCCCACCCGGAAATCACGTGGGCCCCACCCGGAAATCACGTGGGCCCCAAGGGGAAATCACGTGGGCCCCACCCGGAAATCACGTGGGCCCCACCCGGAAATCACGTGGGCCCCACCCGGAAATCACGTGGGCCCCACCCGGAAATCACGTGGGCCCCACCCGGAAATCACGTGGGCCCCACCCGGAAATCACGTGGGCCCCACCCGGAAATCACGTGGGCCCCACGGGGAAATCACGCGGGCCCCACCCGGAAATCACGTGGGCACCACGGGGAAATCACGTGGGCCCCACCCGGAAATCACGTGGGCACCACGGGGAAATCACGTGGGCCCCACCCGGAAATCACGTGGGCCCCACCCGGAAATCACGTGGGCCCCACCCGGAAATCACGTGGGGCCCACCCGGAAATCACGTGGGCCCCACCCGGAAATCACGTGGGCCCCACGGGGAAATCACGTGGGCCCCACCCGGAAATCACGTGGGCACCACCCGGAAATCACGTGGGCCCCACACGGAAATCACGTGGGCCCCACCCGGAAATCACGTGGGCCCCACCCGGAAATCACGTGGGCCCCCAGGGGAAATCACGTGGGCCCCACCCGGAAATCACGTGGGCCCCACCCGGAAATCACGTGGGCCCCACCCGGAAATCACGTGGGCCCCACCCGGAAATCACGTGGGCCCCACCCGGAAATCACGTGGGCCCCACCCGGAAATCACGTGGGCCCCACCCGGAAATCACGTGGGCCCCACCCGGAAATCACGTGGGCCCCACCCGGAAATCACGTGGGCCCCCAGGGGAAATCACGTGGGCCCCACCCGGAAATCACGTGGGCCCCACCCGGAAATCACGTGGGCCCCACCCGGAAATCACGTGGGCCCCACCCGGAAATCACGTGGGCCCCAACCGGAAATCACGTGGGCCCCACCCGGAAATCACGTGGGCCCCCATGGGAAATCACGTGGGCCCCACAAGGAAATCACGTGGGCCCCACCCGGAAATCACGTGGGCCCCACCCGGAAATCACGTGGGCCCCACCCGGAAATCACGTGGGCCCCACGGGGAAATCACGTGGGCCCCACCCGGAAATCACGTGGGCCCCACCCGGAAATCACGTGGGCCCCACCCGGAAATCACGTGGGCCCCACCCGGAAATCACGTGGGCCCCAACCGGAAATCACGTGGGCCCCACCCGGAAATCACGTGGGCCCCACCCGGAAATCACGTGGGCCCCACCCGGAAATCACGTGGGCCCCACCCGGAAATCACGTGGGCCCCAAGGGGAAATCACGTGGGCCCCACCCGGAAATCACGTGGGCCCCACCCGGAAATCACGTGGGCCCCACCCGGAAATCACGTGGGCCCCACCCGGAAATCACGTGGGCCCCACCCGGAAATCACGTGGGCCCCACCCGGAAATCACGTGGGCCCCACCCGGAAATCACGTGGGCCCCACGGGGAAATCACGCGGGCCCCACCCGGAAATCACGTGGGCACCACGGGGAAATCACGTAGGCCCCACCCGGAAATCACGTGGGCACCACGGGGAAATCACGTGGGCCCCACCCGGAAATCACGTGGGCCCCACCCGGAAATCACGTGGGCCCCACCCGGAAATCACGTGGGGCCCACCCGGAAATCACGTGGGCCCCACGGGGAAATCACGTGGGCCCCACCCGGAAATCACGTGGGCACCACCCGGAAATCACGTGGGCCCCACACGGAAATCACGTGGGCCCCACCCGGAAATCACGTGGGCCCCACACGGAAATCACGTGGGCCCCACCCGGAAATCACGTGGGCCCCTCCCGGAAATCACGTGGGCCCCACCCGGAAATCACGTGGGCCCCACCCGGAAATCACGTGGGCCCCACGGGGAAATCACGTGGGCCCCACCCGGAAATCACGTGGGCCCCACCCGGAAATCACGTGGGCCCCACCCGGAAGTCACATGGGCCCCACCCGGAAATCACGTGGGCCCCACCCGGAAATCACGTGGGCCCCACCCGGAAATCACGTGTGCCCCACGGGGAAATCACGTGGGCCCCACCCGGAAATCACGTGGGACCCACCCGGAAATCACGTGGGCCCCACCCGGAAATCACGTGGGCCCCACCCGGAAATCATGTGGGCCCCACCCGGAAATCACGTGGGCCCCACCGGAAATCACGTGGCCCCCACGGGGTAATCACGTGGGCCCCACCCGGAAATCACGTGGGCCCCACCCGGAAATCACGTGGGCCCCACCCGGAAATCACGTGGGCCCCACCCGGAAATCACGTGGGCCCCACGGGGAAATCACGTGGGCCCCACCCGGAAATCACGTGGGCCCCACCCGGAAATCACGTGGGCCCCACCCGGAAATCACGTGGGCCCCACCCGGAAATCACGTGGGCCCCACCCGGAAATCACGTGGGCCCCACCCGGAAATCACGTGGGCCCCACCCGGAAATCACGTGGGCCCCACCCGGAAATCACGTGGGCCCCACCCGGAAATCACGTGGGCCCCACCCGGAAATCACGTGGGCCCCACCCGGAAATCACGTGGGCCCCACCCGGAAATCACGTGGGCCCCACGGGGAAATCACGTGGGCCCCACCCGGAAATCACGTGGGCCCCACCCGGAAATCACGTGGGCCCCACACGGAAATCACGTGGGCCCCACCCGGAAATCACGTGGGCCCCACCCTGAAATCACGTGGGCCCCACCCGGAAATCACGTGGGCCCCACCCGGAAATCACGTGGGCCCTACCCGGAAATCACGTGGGCCCCACCCGGAAATCACGTGGGCCCCACCCGGAAATCACGTGGGCCCCACCCGGAAATCACGTGGGCCCCACCCGGAAATCACGTGGGCCCCCAGGGGAAATCACGTGGGCCCCACAAGGAAATCACGTGGGCCCCACCCGGAAATCACGTGGGCCCCACCCGGAAATCACGTGGGCCCCACCCGGAAATCACGTGGGCCCCACGGGGAAATCACGTGGGCCCCACCCGGAAATCACGTGGGCCCCACCCGGAAATCACGTGGGCCCCACCCGGAAATCACGTGGGCCCCACCCGGAAATCACGTGGGCCCCAACCGGAAATCACGTGGGCCCCACCCGGAAATCACGTGGGCCCCACCCGGAAATCACGTGGGCCCCACCCGGAAATCACGTGGGCCCCACCCGGAAATCACGTGGGCCCCAAGGGGAAATCACGTGGGCCCCACCCGGAAATCACGTGGGCCCCACCCGGAAATCACGTGGGCCCCACCCGGAAATCACGTGGGCCCCACCCGGAAATCACGTGGGCCCCACCCGGAAATCACGTGGGCCCCACCCGGAAATCACGTGGGCCCCACCCGGAAATCACGTGGGCCCCACGGGGAAATCACGCGGGCCCCACCCGGAAATCACGTGGGCACCACGGGGAAATCACGTGGGCCCCACCCGGAAATCACGTGGGCACCACGGGGAAATCACGTGGGCCCCACCCGGAAATCACGTGGGCCCCACCCGGAAATCACGTGGGCCCCACCCGGAAATCACGTGGGGCCCACCCGGAAATCACGTGGGCCCCACCCGGAAATCACGTGGGCCCCACGGGGAAATCACGTGGGCCCCACCCGGAAATCACGTGGGCACCACCCGGAAATCACGTGGGCCCCACACGGAAATCACGTGGGCCCCACCCGGAAATCACGTGGGCCCCACACGGAAATCACGTGGGCCCCACCCGGAAATCACGTGGGCCCCTCCCGGAAATCACGTGGGCCCCACCCGGAAATCACGTGGGCCCCACCCGGAAATCACGTGGGCCCCACGGGGAAATCACGTGGGCCCCACCCGGAAATCACGTGGGCCCCACCCGGAAATCACGTGGGCCCCACCCGGAAGTCACGTGGGGCCCACCCGGAAATCACGTGGGCCCCACCCGGAAATCACGTGGGCCCCACGGGGAAATCACGTGGGCCCCACCCGGAAATCACGTGGGCACCACCCGGAAATCACGTGGGCCCCACACGGAAATCACGTGGGCCCCACCCGGAAATCACGTGGGCCCCACACGGAAATCACGTGGGCCCCACCCGGAAATCACGTGGGCCCCTCCCGGAAATCACGTGGGCCCCACCCGGAAATCACGTGGGCCCCACCCGGAAATCACGTGGGCCCCACCCGGAAATCACGTGGGCCCCACCCGGAAATCACGTGGGCCCCACCCGGAAATCACGTGGTCCCCAAGGGGAAATCACGTGGGCCCCACCCGGAAATCACGTGGGCCCCACCCGGAAATCACGTGGGCCCCACCCGGAAATCACGTGGGCCCCACCCGGAAATCACGTGGGCCCCACCCGGAAATCACGTGGGCCCCACCCGGAAATCACGTGGGCCCCACCCGGAAATCACGTGGGCCCCACGGGGAAATCACGCGGGCCCCACCCGGAAATCACGTGGGCACCACGGGGAAATCACGTGGGCCCCACCCGGAAATCACGTGGGCCCCACCCTGAAATCACGTGGGCCCCACCCGGAAATCACGTGGGCCCCACCCGGAAATCACGTGGGCCCTACCCGGAAATCACGTGGGCCCCACCCGGAAATCACGTGGGCCCCACCCGGAAATCACGTGGGCCCCACCCGGAAATAACGTGGGCCCCACCCGGAAATCACGTGGGCCCCCAGGGGAAATCACGTGGGCCCCACAAGGAAATCACGTGGGCCCCACCCGGAAATCACGTGGGCCCCACCCGGAAATCACGTGGGCCCCACCCGGAAATCACGTGGGCCCCACGGGGAAATCACGTGGGCCCCACCCGGAAATCACGTGGGCCCCACCCGGAAATCACGTGGGCCCCACCCGGAAATCACGTGGGCCCCACCCGGAAATCACGTGGGCCCCAACCGGAAATCACGTGGGCCCCACCCGGAAATCACGTGGGCCCCACCCGGAAATCACGTGGGCCCCACCCGGAAATCACGTGGGCCCCACCCGGAAATCACGTGGGCCCCAAGGGGAAATCACGTGGGCCCCACCCGGAAATCACGTGGGCCCCACCCGGAAATCACGTGGGCCCCACCCGGAAATCACGTGGGCCCCACCCGGAAATCACGTGGGCCCCACCCGGAAATCACGTGGGCCCCACCCGGAAATCACGTGGGCCCCACCCGGAAATCACGTGGGCCCCACGGGGAAATCACGCGGGCCCCACCCGGAAATCACGTGGGCACCACGGGGAAATCACGTGGGCCCCACCCGGAAATCACGTGGGCACCACGGGGAAATCACGTGGGCCCCACCCGGAAATCACGTGGGCCCCACCCGGAAATCACGTGGGCCCCACCCGGAAATCACGTGGGCCCCACCCGGAAATCACGTGGGCCCCACCCGGAAATCACGTGGGCCCCACCCGGAAATCACGTGGGCCCCACCCGGAAATCACGTGGGCCCCAACCGGAAATCACGTGGGCCCCACCCGGAAATCACGTGGGCCCCACCCGGAAATCACGTGGGCCCCACCCGGAAATCACGTGGGCCCCACCCGGAAATCACGTGGGCCCCAAGGGGAAATCACGTGGGCCCCACCCGGAAATCACGTGGGCCCCACCCGGAAATCACGTGGGCCCCACCCGGAAATCACGTGGGCCCCACCCGGAAGTCACGTGGGCCCCACCCGGAAATCACGTGGGCCCCACCCGGAAATCACGTGGGCCCCACCCGGAAATCACGTGGGCCCCACCCGGAAATCACGTGGGCCCCACCCGGAAATCACGTGGGCCCCACCCTGAAATCACGTGGGCCCCACCCGGAAATCACGTGGGCACCACGGGGAAATCACGTGGGCCCCACCCGGAAATCACGTGGGCCCCACCCGGAAATCACGTGGGCCCCACCCGGAAATCACGTGGGGCCCACCCGGAAATCACGTGGGCCCCACCCGGAAATCACGTGGGACCCACGGGGAAATCACGTGGGCCCCACCCGGAAATCACGTGGGCCCCACCCGGAAATCACGTAGGCCCCACACAGAAATCACGTGGGCCCCACCCGGAAATCACGTGGGCCCCACCCGGAAATCACGTGGGACCCACCCGGAAATCACGTGGGCCCCACCCGGAAATCACGTGGGCCCCACGGGGAAATCACGTGGGCCCCACCCGGAAATCACGTGGGCCCCACCCGGAAATCACGTGGGCCCCACCCGGAAATCACGTGGGACCCCAGGGGAAATCACGTGGGCCCCACCCGGAAATCACGTGGGCCCCACCCGGAAATCACGTGGGCCCCACCCGGAAATCACGTGGGCCCCACCCGGAAATCACGTGGGCCCCACCCGGAAATCACGTGGGCCCCCAGGGGAAATCACGTGGGCCCCACCCGGAAATCACGTGGGCCCCACCCGGAAATCACGTGGGCCCCACCCGGAAATCACGTGGGGCCCACCCGGAAATCACGTGGGCCCCACCCGGAAATCACGTGGGCCCCACCCGGAAATAACGTGGGCCCCACCCGGAAATCACGTGGGCCCCCAGGGGAAATCACGTGGGCCCCACAAGGAAATCACGTGGGCCCCACCCGGAAATCACGTGGGCCCCACCCGGAAATCACGTGGGCCCCACCCGGAAATCACGTGGGCCCCACCCGGAAATCACGTGGGCCCCACCCGGAAATCACGTGGGCCCCACCCGGAAATCACGTGGGCCCCACCCGGAAATCACGTGGGCCCCACCCGGAAATCACGTGGGCCCCACCCGGAAATCACGTGGGCCCCACCCGGAAATCACGTGGGCCCCAAGGGGAAATCACATGGGCCCCACCCGGAAATCACGTGGGCCCCACCCGGAAATCACATGGGCCCCACCCGGAAATCACGTGGGCCCCACCCGGAAATCACGTGGGCCCCACCCGGAAATCACGTGGGCCCCACCCGGAAATCACGTGGGCCCCACCCGGAAATCACGTGGGCCCCACCCGGAAATCACGTGGGCCCCACCCGGAAATCACGTGGGCCCCACCCGGAAATCACGTGGGCCCCACCCGGAAATCACGTGGGCCCCCAGGGGAAATCACGTGGGCCCCACCCGGAAATCACGTGGGCCCCACCCGGAAATCACGTGGGCCCCACCCGGAAATCACGTGGGCCCCACCCGGAAATCACGTGGGCCCCACCCGGAAATCACGTGGGCCCCACCCGGAAATCACGTGGGCCCCACCCGGAAATCACGTGGGCCCCACCCGGAAATCACGTGGGCCCCACCCGGAAATCACGTGGGCCCCACCGGAAATCACGTGGCCCCCACGGGGAAATCACCTGGGCCCCACCCGGAAATCACGTGGGCCCCACCCGGAAATCACGTGGGCCCCACCCGGAAATCACGTGGGCCCCACCCGGAAATCACGTGGGCCCCACGGGGAAATCACGTGGGCCCCACGGGGAAATCACGTGGGCCCCACCCGGAAATCACGTGGGCCCCACCCGGAAATCACGTGGGCCCCACCCGGAAATCACATGGGCCCCACCCGGAAATCACGTGGGCCCCACCCGGAAATCACGTGGGCCCCACCCGGAAATCACGTGGGCCCCCAGGGGAAATCACGTGGGCCCCACCCGGAAATCACGTGGGCCCCACCCGGAAATCACGTGGGCCCCACCCGGAAATCACGTGGGCCCCACCCGGAAATCACGTGGGCCCCACCCGGAAATCACGTGGGCCCCACCCGGAAATCACGTGGGCCCCACCCGGAAATCACGTGGGCCGCACCCGGAAATCACGTGGGCCCCACCCGGAAATCACGTGGGCCCCACCCGGAAATCACGTGGGCCCCACCCGGAAATCACGAGGGCCCCACCCGGAAATTACGTGGGCCCCACCCGGAAATCACGTGGGCCCTACCCGGAAATCACGTGGGCCCCCAGAGGAAATCACGTGGGCCCCACCCGGAAATCACGTGGGCCCCCAGGGGAAATCACGTGGGCCCCACCCGGAAATCACGTGGGCCCCACCCGGAAATCACGTGGGCCCCACCCGGAAATCACGTGGGCCCCACGGGGAAATCACGTGGGCCCCACCCGGAAATCACGTGGGCCCCACCCGGAAATCACGTGGGCCCCACCCGGAAATCACGTGGGCCCCACCCGGAAATCACGTGGGCCCCACCCGTAATCACGTGGGCCCCACCCGGAAATCACGTGGGCCCCACCCGGAAATCACGTGGGCCCCACCCGGAAATCACGTGGGCCCCACCCGGAAATCACGTGGGCCCCACCCGGAAATCACGTGGGGCCCACCCGGAAATCACGTGGGCCCCACGGGGAAATCATGTGGGCCCCACCCGGAAATCACGTGGGCCCCACCCGGAAATCACGTGGGCCCCACACGGAAATCACGTGGGCCCCACCCGGAAATCACGTGGGCCCCACCCTGAAATCACGTGGGCCCCACCCGGAAATCACGTGGGCCCCACCCGGAAATCACGTGGGCCCCACCCGGAAATCACGTGGGCCCCACCCGGAAATCACGTGGGCCCCACCCGGAAATCACGTGGGCCCCACCTGGAAATCACGTGGGCCCCACCCGGAAATCACGTGGGCCCCACCCGGAAATCACGTGGGCCCCACAAGGAAATCACGTGGGCCCCACCCGGAAATCACGTGGGCCCCACCCGGAAATCACGTGGGCCCCACGGGGAAATCACGTGGGCCCCACCCGGAAATCACGTGGGCCCCACCCAGAAATCACGTGGGCCCCACCCGGAAATCACGTGGGCCCCACCCGGAAATCACGTGGGCCCCAACCGGAAATCACGTGGGCCCCACCCGGAAATCACGTGGGCCCCACCCGGAAATCACGTGGGCCCCACCCGGAAATCACGTGGGCCCCACCCGGAAATCACGTGGGCCCCAAGGGGAAATCACGTGGGCCCCACCCGGAAATCACGTGGGCCCCACCCGGAAATCACGTGGGCCCCACCCGGAAATCACGTGGGCCCCACCCGGAAATCACGTGGGCCCCACCCGGAAATCACGTGGGCCCCACCCGGAAATCACGTGGGCCCCACCCGGAAATCACGTGGGCCCCACGGGGAAATCACGCGGGCCCCACCCGGAAATCACGTGTGCACCACGGGGAAATCACGTGGGCCCCACCCGGAAATCACGTGGGCACCACGGGGAAATCACGTGGGCCCCACCCGGAAATCACGTGGGCCCCACCCGGAAATCACGTGGGCCCCACCCGGAAATCACGTGGGGCCCACCCGGAAATCACGTGGGCCCCACCCGGAAATCACGTGGGCCCCACGGGGAAATCACGTGGGCCCCACCCGGAAATCACGTGGGCACCACCCGGAAATCACGTGGGCCCCACACGGAAATCACGTGGGCCCCACCCGGAAATCACGTGGGCCCCACACGGAAATCACGTGGGCCCCACCCGGAAATCACGTGGGCCCCTCCCGGAAATCACGTGGGCCCCACCCGGAAATCACGTGGGCCCCACCCGGAAATCACGTGGGCCCCACGGGGAAATCACGTGGGCCCCACCCGGAAATCACGTGGGCCCCACCCGGAAATCACGTGGGCCCCACCCGGAAGTCACGTGGGCCCCACCCGGAAATCACGTGGGCCCCACCCGGAAATCACGTGGGCCCCACCCGGAAATCACGTGGGCCCCACCCGGAAATCACGTGGGCCCCACCCGGAAATCACGTGGGCCCCACCCGGAAATCACGTGGGCCCCACCCGGAAATCACGTGGGCACCACGGGGAAATCACGTGGGCCCCACCCGGAAATCACGTGGGCCCCACCCGGAAATCACGTGGGCCCCACCCGGAAATCACGTGGGGCCCACCCGGAAATCACGTGGGCCCCACCCGGAAATCACGTGGGACCCACGGGGAAATCACGTGGGCCCCACCCGGAAATCACGTGGGCCCCACCCGGAAATCACGTAGGCCCCACACATAAATCACGTGGGCCCCACCCGGAAATCACGTGGGCCCCACCCGGAAATCACGTGGGACCCACCCGGAAATCACGTGGGCCCCACCCAGAAATCACGTGGGCCCCACGGGGAAATCACGTGGGCCCCACCCGGAAATCACGTGGGCCCCACCCGGAAATCACGTGGGCCCCACCCGGAAATCACGTGGGACCCCAGGGGAAATCACGTGGGCCCCACCCGGAAATCACGTGGGCCCCACCCGGAAATCACGTGGGCCCCACCCGGAAATCACGTGGGCCCCACCCGGAAATCACGTGGGCCCCACCCGGAAATCACGTGGGCCCCCAGGGGAAATCACGTGGGCCCCACCCGGAAATCACGTGGGCCCCACCCGGAAATCACGTGGGCCCCACCCGGAAATCACGTGGGCCCCACCCGGAAATCACGTGGGCCCCACCCGGAAATCACGTGGGCCCCACCCGGAAATAACGTGGGCCCCACCCGGAAATCACGTGGGCCCCCAGGGGAAATCACGTGGGCCCCACAAGGAAATCACGTGGGCCCCACCCGGAAATCACGTGGGCCCCACCCGGAAATCACGTGGGCCCCACCCGGAAATCACGTGGGCCCCACCCGGAAATCACGTGGGCCCCACCCGGAAATCACGTGGGCCCCACCCGGAAATCACGTGGGCCCCACCCGGAAATCACGTGGGCCCCACCCGGAAATCACGTGGGCCCCACCCGGAAATCACGTGGGCCCCACCCGGAAATCACGTGGGCCCCACCCGGAAATCACGTGGGCCCCAAGGGGAAATCACATGGGCCCCACCCGGAAATCACGTGGGCCCCACCCGGAAATCACATGGGCCCCACCCGGAAATCACGTGGGCCCCACCCGGAAATCACGTGGGCCCCACCCGGAAATCACGTGGGCCCCACCCGGAAATCACGTGGGCCCCACCCGGAAATCACGTGGGCCCCACCCGGAAATCACGTGGGCCCCACCCGGAAATCACGTGGGCCCCACCCGGAAATCACGTGGGCCCCAACCGGAAATCACGTGGGCCCCACGGGGAAATCACGTGGGCCCCACCCGGAAATCACGTGGGCCCCACCCGGAAATCACGTGGGCCCCACCCGGAAATCACGTGGGCCCCACCCGGAAATCACGTGGGCCCCACCCGGAAATCACGTGGGCCCCACCCGGAAATCACGTGGGCCCCACCCGGAAATCACGTGGGCCCCACCCGGAAATCACGTGGGCCCCACCCGGAAATCACGTGGGCCCCACCCGGAAATCACGTGGGCCCCACCCGGAAATCACGTGGGCCCCACCCGGAAATCACGTGGGCCCCACCCGGAAATCACGTGGGCCCCACCCGGAAATCACGTGGGCCCCACCCGGAAATCACGTGGGCCCCACCCGGAAATCACGTGGGCCCCACCCGGAAATCACGTGGGCCCCACCCGGAAATCACGTGGGCCCCACCCGGAAATCACGTGGGCCCCACCCGGAAATCACGTGGGCCCCACCCGGAAATCACGTGGGCCCCACCCGGAAATCACGTGGGCCCCCAGGGGAAATCACGTGGGCCCCACCCGGAAATCACGTGGGCCCCACCCGGAAATCACGTGGGCCCCACCCGGAAATCACGTGGGCCCCACCCGGAAATCACGTGGGCCCCACCCGGAAATCACGTGGGCCCCACCCGGAAATCACGTGGGCCCCACCCGGAAATCACGTGGGCCCCACCCGGAAATCACGTGGGCCCCACCCGGAAATCACGTGGGCCCCACCGGAAATCACGTGGCCCCCACGGGGAAATCACCTGGGCCCCACCCGGAAATCACGTGGGCCCCACCCGGAAATCACGTGGGCCCCACCCGGAAATCACGTGGGCCCCACCCGGAAATCACGTGGGCCCCACGGGGAAATCACGTGGGCCCCACGGGGAAATCACGTGGGCCCCACCCGGAAATCACGTGGGCCCCACCCGGAAATCACGTGGGCCCCACCCGGAAATCACATGGGCCCCACCCGGAAATCACGTGGGCCCCACCCGGAAATCACGTGGGCCCCACCCGGAAATCACGTGGGCCCCCAGGGGAAATCACGTGGGCCCCACCCGGAAATCACGTGGGCCCCACCCGGAAATCACGTGGGCCCCACCCGGAAATCACGTGGGCCCCACCCGGAAATCACGTGGGCCCCACCCGGAAATCACGTGGGCCCCACCCGGAAATCACGTGGGCCCCACCCGGAAATCACGTGGGCCGCACCCGGAAATCACGTGGGCCCCACCCGGAAATCACGTGGGCCCCACCCGGAAATCACGTGGGCCCCACCCGGAAATCACGAGGGCCCCACCCGGAAATTACGTGGGCCCCACCCGGAAATCACGTGGGCCCTACCCGGAAATCACGTGGGCCCCCAGAGGAAATCACGTGGGCCCCACCCGGAAATCACGTGGGCCCCCAGGGGAAATCACGTGGGCCCCACCCGGAAATCACGTGGGCCCCACCCGGAAATCACGTGGGCCCCACCCGGAAATCACGTGGGACCCACGGGGAAATCACGTGGGCCCCACCCGGAAATCACGTGGGCCCCACCCGGAAATCACGTGGGCCCCACCCGGAAATCACGTGGGCCCCACCCGGAAATCACGTGGGCCCCACCCGGAAATCACGTGGGCCCCACCCGGAAATCACGTGGGCCCCACCCGGAAATCACGTGGGCCCCACCCGGAAATCACGTGGGCCCCACCCGGAAATCACGTGGGCCCCACCCGGAAATCACGTGGGGCCCACCCGGAAATCACGTGGGCCCCACGGGGAAATCACGTGGGCCCCACCCGGAAATCACGTGGGCCCCACCCGGAAATCACGTGGGCCCCACACGGAAATCACGTGGGCCCCACCCGGAAATCACGTGGGCCCCACCCTGAAATCACGTGGGCCCCACCCGGAAATCACGTGGGCCCCACCCGGAAATCACGTGGGCCCCACCCGGAAATCACGTGGGCCCCACCCGGAAATCACGTGGGCCCCACCCGGAAATCACGTGGGCCCCACCCGGAAATCACGTGGGCCCCACCCGGAAATCACGTGGGCCCCACCCGGAAATCACGTGGGCCCCACAAGGAAATCACGTGGGCCCCACCCGGAAATCACGTGGGCCCCACCCGGAAATCACGTGGGCCCCACCCGGAAATCACGTGGGCCCCACGGGGAAATCACGTGGGCCCCACCCGGAAATCACGTGGGCCCCACCCAGAAATCACGTGGGCCCCACCCGGAAATCACGTGGGCCCCACCCGGAAATCACGTGGGCCCCAACCGGAAATCACGTGGGCCCCACCCGGAAATCACGTGGGCCCCACCCGGAAATCACGTGGGCCCCACCCGGAAATCACGTGGGCCCCAAGGGGAAATCACGTGGGCCCCACCCGGAAATCACGTGGGCCCCACCCGGAAATCACGTGGGCCCCACCCGGAAATCACGTGGGCCCCACCCGGAAATCACGTGGGCCCCACCCGGAAATCACGTGGGCCCCACCCGGAAATCACGTGGGCCCCACCCGGAAATCACGTGGGCCCCACGGGGAAATCACGCGGGCCCCACCCGGAAATCACGTGTGCACCACGGGGAAATCACGTGGGCCCCACCCGGAAATCACGTGGGCACCACGGGGAAATCACGTGGGCCCCACCCGGAAATCACGTGGGCCCCACCCCGAAATCACGTGGGCCCCACCCGGAAATCACGTGGGGCCCACCCGGAAATCACGTGGGCCCCACCCGGAAATCACGTGGGCCCCACGGGGAAATCACGTGGGCCCCACCCGGAAATCACGTGGGCACCACCCGGAAATCACGTGGGCCCCACACGGAAATCACGTGGGCCCCACCCGGAAATCACGTGGGCCCCACACGGAAATCACGTGGGCCCCACCCGGAAATCACGTGGGCCCCTCCCGGAAATCACGTGGGCCCCACCCGGAAATCACGTGGGCCCCACCCGGAAATCACGTGGGCCCCACGGGGAAATCACGTGGGCCCCACCCGGAAATCACGTGGGCCCCACCCGGAAATCACGTGGGCCCCACCCGGAAGTCACGTGGGCCCCACCCGGAAATCACGTGGGCCCCACCCGGAAATCACGTGGGCCCCACCCGGAAATCACGTGGGCCCCACCCGGAAATCACGTGGGCCCCACCCGGAAATCACGTGGGCCCCACCCGGAAATCACGTGGGCCCCACCCGGAAATCACGTGGGCACCACGGGGAAATCACGTGGGCCCCACCCGGAAATCACGTGGGCCCCACCCGGAAATCACGTGGGCCCCACCCGGAAATCACGTGGGGCCCACCCGGAAATCACGTGGGCCCCACCCGGAAATCACGTGGGACCCACGGGGAAATCACGTGGGCCCCACCCGGAAATCACGTGGGCCCCACCCGGAAATCACGTAGGCCCCACACATAAATCACGTGGGCCCCACCCGGAAATCACGTGGGCCCCACCCGGAAATCACGTGGGACCCACCCGGAAATCACGTGGGCCCCACCCAGAAATCACGTGGGCCCCACGGGGAAATCACGTGGGCCCCACCCGGAAATCACGTGGGCCCCACCCGGAAATCACGTGGGCCCCACCCGGAAATCACGTGGGACCCCAGGGGAAATCACGTGGGCCCCACCCGGAAATCACGTGGGCCCCACCCGGAAATCACGTGGGCCCCACCCGGAAATCACGTGGGCCCCACCCGGAAATCACGTGGGCCCCACCCGGAAATCACGTGGGCCCCCAGGGGAAATCACGTGGGCCCCACCCGGAAATCACGTGGGCCCCACCCGGAAATCACGTGGGCCCCACCCGGAAATCACGTGGGCCCCACCCGGAAATCACGTGGGCCCCACCCGGAAATCACGTGGGCCCCACCCGGAAATAACGTGGGCCCCACCCGGAAATCACGTGGGCCCCCAGGGGAAATCACGTGGGCCCCACAAGGAAATCACGTGGGCCCCACGGGGAAATCACGTGGGCCCCACCCGGAAATCACGTGGGCCCCACCCGGAAATCACGTGGGCCCCACCCGGAAATCACGTGGGCCCCACCCGGAAATCACGTGGGCCCCACCCTGAAATCACGTGGTCCCCACCCGGAAATCACGTGGGCCCCACCCGGAAATCACGTGGGCCCCACCCGGAAATCACGTGGGCCCCCAGGGGAAATCACGTGGGCCCCACAAGAAAATCACGTGGGCCCCACCCGGAAATCACGTGGGCCCCACCCGGAAATCACGTGGGCCCCACCCGGAAATCACGTGGGCCCCACGGGGAAATCACGTGGGCCCCACGGGGAAATCACGTGGGCCACACCCGGAAATCACGTGGGCCCCACCCGGAAATCACGTGGGCCCCACCCGGAAATCACGTGGGCCCCACCCGGAAATCACGTGGGCCCCACGGGGAAATCACGTGGGCCCCACGGGGAAATCACGTGGGCCCCACCCGGAAATCACGTGGGCACCACCCGGAAATCACGTGGGCCCCACCCGGAAATCACGTGGGCCCCACCCGGAAATCACGTGGGCCCCACCCGGAAATCACGTGGGCCCCACCCGGAAATCACGTGGGCCCCCAGGGGAAATCACGTGGGCCCCACCCGGAAATCACGTGGGCCCCACCCGGAAATCACGTGGGCCCGACGGGGAAATCACGTGGGCCCCACCCGGAAATCACGTGGGCCCCCAGGGGAAATCACTTGGGCCCCACCCGGAAATCACGTGGGCCCCACCCGGAAATCACGTGGGCCCCACCCGGAAATCACGTGGGCCCCACGGGGAAATCACGTGGGCCCCACCCGGAAATCACGTGGGCCCCACCCGGAAATCACGTGGGCCCCACGGGGAAATCACGTGGGCCCCACCCGGAAATCACGTGGGCCCCACCCGGATATCACGTGGGCCCCACCCGGAAATCACGTGGGCCCCACCCGGAAATCACGTGGGCCCCACGGGGAAATCACGTGGGTCCCACCCGGAAATCACGTGGGCCCCACCCGTAAATCACGTGGGCCCCACCCGGAAATCACGTGGGCCCCACCCGGAAATCACGTGGGCCCCACCCGGAAATCACGTGGGCCCCACCCGGAAATCACGTGGGCCCCACGGGGAAATCACGTGGGCCCCACCTGGAAATCACGTGGGCCCCACCCGGAAATCACGTGGGCCCCACCCGGAAATCACGTGGGCCCCACCCGGAAATCACGTGGGCCCCACCCGGAAATCACGTGGGCCCCCAGGGGAAATCACGTGGGCCCCACCCGGAAATCACGTGGGCCCCACCCGGAAATCACGTGGGCCCCACCCGGAAATCACGTGGGCCCCACCCGGAAATCACGTGGGCCCCACCCGGAAATCACGTGGGCCCCACCCGGAAATCACGTGGGCCCCACCCGGAAATCACGTGGGCCCCACCCGGAAATCACGTGGGCCCCACCCGGAAATCACGTGGGCCCCACGGGGAAATCACGTGGGCCCCACCCGGAAATCACGTGGGCCCCACCCGGAAATCACGTGGACCCCACCCGGAAATCACGTGGGCCCCACCCGGAAATCACGTGGGGCCCACCCGGAAATCACGTGGGCCCCACGGGGAAATCACGTGGGCCCCACCCGGAAATCACGTGGGCCCCACCCGGAAATCACGTGGGCCCCACCCGGAAATCACGTGGGCCCCACCCGGAAATCACGTGGGCCCCACCCTGAAATCACGTGGTCCCCACCCGGAAATCACGTGGGCCCCACCCGGAAATCACGTGGGCCCCACCCGGAAATCACGTGGGCCCCACCCGGAAATCACGTGGGCCCCACCCGGAAATCACGTGGGCCCCACCCGGAAATCACGTGGGCCCCACCCGGAAATCACGTGGGCCCCATCCGGAAATCACGTGGGCCCCACGGGGAAATCACGTGGGCCCCACCCGGAAATCACGTGGGGCCCACCCGGAAATCACGTGGGCCCCACGGGGAAATCACGTGGGCCCCACCCGGAAATCACGTGGGCCCCACCCGGAAATCACGTGGGCCCCACCCGGAAATCACGTGGGCCCCACCCGGAAATCACGTGGGCCCCACCCGGAAATCACGTGGGCCCCACCCGGAAATCACGTGGGCCCCATCCGGAAATCACGTGGGCCCCACGGGGAAATCACGTGGGCCCCACCCGGAAATCACGTGGGGCCCACCCGGAAATCACGTGGGCCCCACGGGGAAATCACGTGGGCCCCACCCGGAAATCACGTGGGCCCCACCCGGAAATCACGTGGGCCCCACCCGGAAATCACGTGGGCCCCACCCGGAAATCACGTGGGCCCCACCCGGAAATCACGTGGGCCCCACCCGGAAATCACGTGGGCCCCACCCGGAAATCACGTGGGCCCCACCCGGAAATCACGTGGGCCCCACGGGGAAATCACGTGGGCCCCACCCGGAAATCACGTGGGCCCCACCCGGAAATCACGTGGGCCCCACCCGGAAATCACGTGGGCCCCACCCGGAAATCACGTGGGGCCCACCCGGAAATCACGTGGGCCCCACCCGGAAATCACGTGGGCCCCACCCGGAAATCACGTGGGCCCCACCCGGAAATCACGTGGGCCCCACCCGGAAATCACGTGGGCCCCACCCGGAAATCACGTGGGCCCCACCCGGAAATCACGTGGGCCCCACCCGGAAATCACGTGGGCCCCACCCGGAAATCACGTGGGCCCCACCCGGAAATCACGTGGGCCCCACCCGGAAATCACGTGGGCCCCATCCGGAAATCACGTGGGCCCCACGGGGAAATCACGTGGGCCCCACCCAGAAATCACGTGGGGCCCACCCGGAAATCACGTGGGCCCCACGGGGAAATCACGTGGGCCCCACCCGGAAATCACGTGGGCCCCACCCGGAAATCACGTGGGCCCCACCCGGAAATCACGTGGGCCCCACCCGGAAATCACGTGGGCCCCACCCGGAAATCACGTGGGCCCCACCCGGAAATCACGTGGGCCCCATCCGGAAATCACGTGGGCCCCACGGGGAAATCACGTGGGCCCCACCCGGAAATCACGTGGGGCCCACCCGGAAATCACGTGGGCCCCACGGGGAAATCACGTGGGCCCCACCCGGAAATCACGTGGGCCCCACCCGGAAATCACGTGGGCCCCACCCAGAAATCACGTGGGCCCCACCCGGAAATCACGTGGGCCCCACCCGGAAATCACGTGGGCCCCACCCGGAAATCACGTGGGCCCCACCCGGAAATCACGTGGGCCCCACCCGGAAATCACGTGGGCCCCACGGGGAAATCACGTGGGCCCCACCCGGAAATCACGTGGGCCCCACCCGGAAATCACGTGGGCCCCACCCGGAAATCACGTGGGCCCCACCCGGAAATCACGTGGGCCCCACCCGGAAATCACGTGGGCCCCACCCGGAAATCACGTGGGCCCCACCCGGAAATCACGTGGGCCCCACCCGGAAATCACGTGGGCCCCCAGGGGAAATCACGTGGGCCCCACAAGAAAATCACGTGGGCCCCACCCGGAAATCACGTGGGCCCCACCCGGAAATCACGTGGGCCCCACCCGGAAATCACGTGGGCCCCACGGGGAAATCACGTGGGCCCCACGGGGAAATCACGTGGGCCACACCCGGAAATCACGTGGGCCCCACCCGGAAATCACGTGGGCCCCACCCGGAAATCACGTGGGCCCCACCCGGAAATCACGTGGGCCCCACGGGGAAATCACGTGGGCCCCACATGGAAATCACGTGGGCCCCACCCGGAAATCACGTGGGCCCCACCCGGAAATCACGTGGGCCCCACCCGGAAATCACGTGGGCCCCACCCGGAAATCACGTGGGCCCCACCCGGAAATCACGTGGGCCCCACCCGGAAATCACGTGGGCCCCACCCGGAAATCACGTGGGCCCCACCCGGAAATCACGTGGGCCCCACCCGGAAATCACGTGGGCCCCACCCGGAAATCACGTGGGCCCCACCCGGAAATCACGTGGGCCCCACCCGGAAATCACGTGGGGCCCACCCGGAAATCACGTGGGCCCCACGGGGAAATCACGTGGGCCCCACCCGGAAATCACGTGGGCCCCACCCGGAAATCACGTGGGCCCCACCCGGAAATCACGTGGGCCCCACCCGGAAATCACGTGGGCCCCACCCGGAAATCACGTGGGCCCCACCCGGAAATCACGTGGGCCCCACCCGGAAATCACGTGGGCCCTACCCGGAAATCACGTGGGCCCCCAGGGGAAATCACGTGGGCCCCACCCGGAAATCACGTGGGCCCCACCCGGAAATCACGTGGGCCCCACCCGGAAATCACGTGGGCCCTACCCGGAAATCACGTGGGCCCCCAGGGGAAATCACGTGGGCCCCACCCGGAAATCACGTGGGCCCCACCCGGAAATCACGTGGGCCCCACCCGGAAATCACGTGGGCCCCACCCGGAAATCACGTGGGCCCCACCCGGAAATCACGTGGGCCCCACCCGGAAATCACGTGGGCCCCACCCGGAAATCACGTGAGCCCCACCCGGAAATCACGTGGGCCCCACGGGGAAATCACGTGGGACCCACCCGGAAATCACGTGGGCCCCACGGGGAAATCACGTGGGCCCCACCCGGAAATCACGTGGGCCCCACCCGGAAATCACGTGGGCCCCACCCGGAAATCACGTGGGCCCCACCCGGAAATCACGTGGGCCCCACCCGGAAATCACGTGGGCCCCACCCGGAAATCACGTGGGCCCCACCCGGAAATCACGTGGGCCCCCAGGGGAAATCACGTGGGCTCCACCCGGAAATCACGTGGGCCCCACCCGGAAATCACGTGGGCCCCACCCGGAAATCACGTGGGCCCGACGGGGAAATCACGTGGGCCCCACCCGGAAATCACGTGGGCCCCACCCGGAAATCACGTGGGCCCCACCCGGAAATCACGTGGGCCCCACCCGGAAATCACGTGGGCCCCACCCGGAAATCACGTGGGCCCCACCCGGAAATCACGTGGGCCCCACCCGGAAATCACGTGGGCCCCACCCGGAAATCACGTGGGCCCCACCCGGAAATCACGTGGGCCCCACCCGGAAATCACGTGGGCCCCACCCGGAAATCACGTGGGCCCCCAGGGGAAATCACTTGGGCCCCACCCGGAAATCACGTGGGCCCCACCCGGAAATCACGTGGGCCCCACCCGGAAATCACGTGGGCCCCACGGGGAAATCACGTGGGCCCCACCCGGAAATCACGTGGGCCCCACGGGGAAATCACGTGGGTCCCACCCGGAAATCACGTGGGCCCCACCCGGAAATCACGTGGGCCCCACCCGGAAATCACGTGGGCCCCACCCGGAAATCACGTGGGCCCCACCCGGAAATCACGTGGGCCCCACGGGGAAATCACGTGGGCCCCACCCGGAAATCACGTGGGCCCCACCCGGAAATCACGTGGGCCCCACCCGGAAATCACGTGGGCCCCACCCGGAAATCACGTGGGCCCCACCCGGAAATCACGTGGGCCCCACCCGGAAATCACGTGGGCCCCACCCGGAAATCACGTGGGCCCCACCCGGAAATCACGTGGGCCCCCAGGGGAAATCACGTGGGCCCCACCCGGAAATCACGTGGGCCCCACCCGGAAATCACGTGGGCCCCACCCGGAAATCACGTGGGCCCCACGGGGAAATCACGTGGGCCCCACCCGGAAATCACGTGGGCCCCACCCGGAAATCACGTGGGCCCCCAGGGGAAATCACGTGGGCCCCACCCGGAAATCACGTGGGCCCCACCCGGAAATCACGTGGGCCCCACCCGGAAATCACGTGGGCCCCACCCGGAAATCACGTGGGCCCCACCCGGAAATCACGTGGGCCCCACCCGGAAATCACGTGGGCCCCACCCGGAAATCACGTGGGCCCCACCCGGAAATCACGTGGGCCCCACCCGGAAATCACGTGGGCCCCACCCGGAAATCACGTGGGCCCCACCCGGAAATCACGTGGGCCCCACCCGGAAATCACGTGGGCCCCACCCGGAAATCACGTGGGCCCCACCCGGAAATCACGTGGGCCCCACCCGGAAATCACGTGGGCCCCACCCGGAAATCACGTGGGCCCCACCCGGAAATCACGTGGGCCCCACCCGGAAATCACGTGGGCCCCACCCGGAAATCACGTGGGCCCCACCCGGAAATCACGTGGGCCCCACCCGGAAACCACGTGGGCCCCACCCGGAAATCACGTGGGCCCCACCCGGAAATCACGTGGGCCCCACCCGGAAATCACGTGGGCCCCACCCGGAAATCACGTGGGCCCCACCCGGAAATCACGTGGGCCCCACCCGGAAATCACGTGGGCCCTACCCGGAAATCACGTGGGCCCCCAGGGGAAATCACGTGGGCCCCACCCGGAAATCACGTGGGCCCCACCCGGAAATCACGTGGGCCCCACCCGGAAATCACGTGGGCCCCACCCGGAAATCACGTGGGCCCCACCCGGAAATCACGTGGGCCCCACCCGGAAATCACGTGGGCCCCACCCGGAAATCACGTGAGCCCCACCCGGAAATCACGTGGGCCCCACGGGGAAATCACGTGGGCCCCACCCGGAAATCACGTGGGCCCCACCCGGAAATCACGTGGGCCCCACGGGGAAATCACGTGGGCCCCACCCGGAAATCACGTGGGCCCCACCCGGAAATCACGTGGGCCCCACCCGGAAATCACGTGGGCCCCACCCGGAAATCACGTGGGCCCCACCCGGAAATCACGTGGGCCCCACCCGGAAATCACGTGGGCCCCACCCGGAAATCACGTGGGCCCCACCCGGAAATCACGTGGGCCCCACCCGGAAATCACGTGGGCCCCACCCGGAAATCACGTGGGCCCCACACGGAAATCACGTGGGCCCCACCCGGAAATCACGTGGGCCCCACCCGGAAATCACGTGGGCCCCACGGGGAAATCACGTGGGCCCCACGCGGAAATCACGTGGGCCCCACGGGGAAATCACGTGGGCCCCACCCGGAAATCACGTGGGCCCCACGGGGAAATCACGTGGGCCCCACCCGGAAATCACGTGGGCCCCACCCGGAAATCACGTGGGCCCCACCCGGAAATCACGTGGGCCCCACCCGGAAATCACGTGGGCCCCACGGGGAAATCACGTGGGCCCCACCCGGAAATCACGTGGGTCCCACCCGGAAATCACGTGGGCCCCACCCGGAAATCACGTGGGCCCCACCCGGAAATCACGTGGGCCCAACCCGGAAATCACGTGGGCCCCACCTGGAAATCACGTGGGCCCCACCCGGAAATCACGTGGGCCCCCAGGGGACATCACGTGGGCCCCACCCTGAAATCACGTGGGCCCCACCCGGAAATCACGTGGGCCCCACCCGGAAATAACGTGGGCCCCACCCGGAAATCACGTGGGCCCCACCCAGAAATCACGTGGGCCCCACCCGGAAATCACGTGGGCCCCACCCGGAAATCAAGTGGGCCCCACCCGGAAATCACGTGGGCCCCACCCGGAAATCACGTGGGCCCCCAGGGGAAATCATGTGGGCCCCACCCGGAAATCACGTGGGCCCCACCCGGAAATCACGTGGGCCCCACCCGGAAATCACTTGGGCCCCACCCGGAAATCACGTGGGCCCCACCCGGAAATCACGTGGGCCCCATCCGGAAATCACGTGGGCCCCACGGGGAAATCACGTGGGCCCCACCCGGAAATCACGTGGGGCCCACCCGGAAATCACGTGGGCCCCACCCGGAAATCACGTGGGCCCCACCCGGAAATCACGTGGGCCCCACCCGGAAATCACGTGGGCCCCCAGGGGAAATCACGTGGGCCCCACCCGGAAATCACGTGGACCCCACCCGGAAATCACGTGGGCCCCCAGGGGAAATCACGTGGGCCCCACCCGGATATCACGTGGGCCCCACCCGGAAATCACGTGGGCCCCACCCGGAAATAACGTGGGCCCCACGGGGAAATCACGTGGGCCCCACCCGGAAATCACGTGGGCCCCACCCGGAAATCACGTGGGCCCCCAGGGGAAATCACGTGGGCCCCACCCGGATATCACGTGGGCCCCACCCGGAAATCACGTGGGCCCCACCCGGAAATCACGTGGGCCCCACCCGGAAATCAAGTGGGCCCCACCCGGAAATCACGTGGGCCCCACCCGGAAATCACGTGGGCCCCACCCGGAAATCACGTGGGCCCCACCCGGAAATCACGTGGGCCCCACCCGGAAATCACGTGGGCCCCACCCGGAAATCACGTGGGCCCCACCCGGAAATCACGTGGGCCCCACCCGGAAATCACGTGGGCCCCACCCGGAAATCACGTGGGCCCCACCCGGAAATCACGTGGGCCCCACCCGGAAATCACGTGGGCCCCACCCGGAAATCACGTGGGCCCCACCCGGAAATCACGTGGGCCCCACCCGGAAATCACGTGGGCCCCACCCGGAAATCACGTGGGCCCCACCCGGAAATCACGTGGGCCCCACCCGGAAATCACGTGGGCCCCACCCGGAAATCACGTGGGCCCCACCCGGAAATCACGTGGGCCCCACCCGGAAATCACGTGTGCCCCACGGGGAAATCACGTGGGCCCCACCCGGAAATCACGTGGGCCCCACCCGGAAATCACGTGGGCCCCACCCGGAAATCACGTGGGCCCCACCCGGAAATCACGTGGGCCCCACCCGGAAATCACGTGGGCCCCACCCGGAAATCACGTGGCCCCCACGGGGAAATCACGTGGGCCCCACCCGGAAATCACGTGGGCCCCACCCGGAAATCACGTGGGCCCCACCCGGAAATCACGTGGGCCCCACCCGGAAATCACGTGGGCCCCACGGGGAAATCACGTGGGCCCCACGGGGAAATCACGTGGGCCCCACCCGGAAATCACGTGGGCCCCACCCGGAAATCACGTGAGCCCCACCCGGAAATCACATGGGCCCCACCCGGAAATCACGTGGGCCCCACCCGGAAATCACGAGGGCCCCACCCGGAAATCACGTGGGCCCCCAGGGGAAATCACGTGGGCCCCACCCGGAAATCACGTGGGCCCCACCCGGAAATCACGTGGGCCCCACCCGGAAATCACGTGGGCCCCACCCGGAAATCACGTGGGCCCCACCCGGAAATCACGTGGGCCCCACCCGGAAATCACGTGGGCCCCACCCGGAAATCACGTGGGCCCCACCCGGAAATCACGTGGGCCCCACCCGGAAATCACGTGGGCCCCACCCGGAAATCACGTGGGCCCCACCCGGAAATCACGTGGGCCCCACACGGAAATCACGTGGGCCCCACCCGGAAATCACGTGGGCCCCACCCGGAAATCACGTGGGCCCCACGGGGAAATCACGTGGGCCCCACGCGGAAATCACGTGGGCCCCACGGGGAAATCACGTGGGCCCCACCCGGAAATCACGTGGGCCCCACGGGGAAATCACGTGGGCCCCACCCGGAAATCACGTGGGCCCCACCCGGAAATCACGTGGGCCCCACCCGGAAATCACGTGGGCCCCACCCGGAAATCACGTGGGCCCCACGGGGAAATCACGTGGGCCCCACCCGGAAATCACGTGGGTCCCACCCGGAAATCACGTGGGCCCCACCCGGAAATCACGTGGGCCCCACCCGGAAATCACGTGGGCCCAACCCGGAAATCACGTGGGCCCCACCCGGAAATCACTTGGGCCCCACCCGGAAATCACGTGGGCCCCACCCGGAAATCACGTGGGCCCCATCCGGAAATCACGTGGGCCCCACGGGGAAATCACGTGGGCCCCACCCGGAAATCACGTGGGGCCCACCCGGAAATCACGTGGGCCCCACCCGGAAATCACGTGGGCCCCACCCGGAAATCACGTGGGCCCCACCCGGAAATCACGTGGGCCCCCAGGGGAAATCACGTGGGCCCCACCCGGAAATCACGTGGGCCCCACCCGGAAATCACGTGGGCCCCCAGGGGAAATCACGTGGGCCCCACCCGGATATCACGTGGGCCCCACCCGGAAATCACGTGGGCCCCACCCGGAAATAACGTGGGCCCCACGGGGAAATCACGTGGGCCCCACCCGGAAATCACGTGGGCCCCACCCGGAAATCACGTGGGCCCCCAGGGGAAATCACGTGGGCCCCACCCGGATATCACGTGGGCCCCACCCGGAAATCACGTGGGCCCCACCCGGAAATCACGTGGGCCCCACCCGGAAATCAAGTGGGCCCCACCCGGAAATCACGTGGGCCCCACCCGGAAATCACGTGGGCCCCACCCGGAAATCACGTGGGCCCCACCCGGAAATCACGTGGGCCCCACCCGGAAATCACGTGGGCCCCACCCGGAAATCACGTGGGCCCCACCCGGAAATCACGTGGGCCCCACCCTGAAATCACGTGGGCCCCACCCGGAAATCACGTGGGCCCCACCCGGAAATCACGTGGGCCCCACCCGGAAATCACGTGGGCCCCACCCGGAAATCACGTGGGCCCCACCCGGAAATCACGTGGGCCCCACCCGGAAATCACGTGGGCCCCACCCGGAAATCACGTGGGCCCCACCCGGAAATCACGTGGGCCCCACCCGGAAATCACGTGGGCCCCACCCGGAAATCACGTGGGCCCCACCCGGAAATCACGTGGGCCCCACCCGGAAATCACGTGGGCCCCACCCGGAAATCACGTGTGCCCCACGGGGAAATCACGTGGGCCCCACCCGGAAATCACGTGGGCCCCACCCGGAAATCACGTGGGCCCCACCCGGAAATCACGTGGGCCCCACCCGGAAATCACGTGGGCCCCACCCGGAAATCACGTGGGCCCCACCCGGAAATCACGTGGCCCCCACGGGGAAATCACGTGGGCCCCACCCGGAAATCACGTGGGCCCCACCCGGAAATCACGTGGGCCCCACCCGGAAATCACGTGGGCCCCACCCGGAAATCACGTGGGCCCCACGGGGAAATCACGTGGGCCCCACGGGGAAATCACGTGGGCCCCACCCGGAAATCACGTGGGCCCCACCCGGAAATCACGTGAGCCCCACCCGGAAATCACATGGGCCCCACCCGGAAATCACGTGGGCCCCACCCGGAAATCACGAGGGCCCCACCCGGAAATCACGTGGGCCCCCAGGGGAAATCACGTGGGCCCCACCCGGAAATCACGTGGGCCCCACCCGGAAATCACGTGGGCCCCACCCGGAAATCACGTGGGCCCCACCCGGAAATCACGTGGGCCCCACCCGGAAATCACGTGGGCCCCACCCGGAAATCACGTGGGCCCCACCCGGAAATCACGTGGGCCCCACCCGGAAATCACGTGGGCCCCACCCGGAAATCACGTGGGCCCCACCCGGAAATCACGTGGGCCCCACCCGGAAATCACGTGGGCCCCACGGGGAAATCACGTGGGCCCCACGGGGAAATCACGTGGGCCCCACCCGGAAATCACGTGGGCCCCACCCGGAAATCACGTGGGCCCCACCCGGAAATCACGTGGGCCCCACCCGGAAATCACGAGGGCCCCACCCGGAAATTACGTGGGCCCCACCCGGAAATCACGTGGGCCCTACCCGGAAATCACGTGGGCCCCCAGAGGAAATCACGTGGGCCCCACCCGGAAATCACGTGGGCCCCACCCGGAAATCACGTGGGCCCCACCCGGAAATCACGTGGGCCCCACCCGGAAATCACGTGGGCCCCACCCGGAAATCACGTGGGCCCCACGGGGAAATCACGTGGGCCCCACCCGGAAATCACGTGGGCCCCACCCGGAAATCACGTGGGCCCCACCCGGAAATCACGTGGGCCCCACCCGGAAATCACGTGGGCCCCACCCGGAAATCACGTGGGCCCCACCCGGAAATCACGTGGGCCCCACCCGGAAATCACGTGGGCCCCACCCGGAAATCACGTGGGCCCCACCCGGAAATCACGTGGGCCCCACCCGGAAATCACGTGGGGCCCACCCGGAAATCACGTGGGCCCCACGGGGAAATCACGTGGGCCCCACCCGGAAATCACGTGGGCCCCACCCGGAAATCACGTGGGCCCCACACGGAAATCACGTGGGCCCCACCCGGAAATCACGTGGGCCCCACCCTGAAATCACGTGGGCCCCACCCGGAAATCACGTGGGCCCCACCCGGAAATCACGTGGGCCCCACCCGGAAATCACGTGGGCCCCACCCGGAAATCACGTGGGCCCCACCCGGAAATCACGTGGGCCCCACCCGGAAATAACGTGGGCCCCACCCGGAAATCACGTGGGCCCCCAGGGGAAATCACGTGGGCCCCACAAGGAAATCACGTGGGCCCCACCCGGAAATCACGTGGGCCCCACCCGGAAATCACGTGGGCCCCACCCGGAAATCACGTGGGCCCCACGGGGAAATCACGTGGGCCCCACCCGGAAATCACGTGGGCCCCACCCGGAAATCACGTGGGCCCCACCCGGAAATCACGTGGGCCCCACCCGGAAATCACGTGGGCCCCACCCGGAAATCATGTGGGCCCCACCCGGAAATCACGTGGGCCCCACCCGGAAATCACGTGGGCCCCACCCGGAAATCACGTGGGCCCCACCCGGAAATCACGTGGGCCCCACCCGGAAATCACGTGGGCCCCACCCGGAAATCACGTGGGCCCCACCCGGAAATCACGTGGGCCCCACCCGGAAATCACGTGGGCCCCACCAGGAAATCACGTGGGCCCCACCCGGAAATCACGTGGGCCCCACCCGGAAATCACGTGGGCCCCACCCGGAAATCACGTGAGCCCCACCCGGAAATCACGTGGGCCCCACGGGGAAATCACGTGGGCCCCACCCGGAAATCACGTGGGCCCCACCCGGAAATCACGTGGGCCCCACGGTTAAATCACGTGGGCCCCACCCGGAAATCACGTGGGCCCCACCCGGAAATCACGTGGGCCCCACCCGGAAATCACGTGGGCCCCACCCGGAAATCACGTGGGCCCCACCCGGAAATCACGTGGGCCCCACCCGGAAATCACGTGGGCCCCACCCGGAAATCACGTGGGCCCCACCCGGAAATCACGTGGGCCCCACCCGGAAATCACGTGGGCCCCTCCCGGAAATCACGTGGGCCCCACCCGGAAATCACGTGGGCCCCACACGGAAATCACGTGGGCCCCACCCGGAAATCACGTGGGCCCCACCCGGAAATCACGTGGGCCCCACGGGGAAATCACGTGGGCCCCACGCGGAAATCACGTGGGCCCCACGGGGAAATCACGTGGGCCCCACCCGGAAATCACGTGGGCCCCACGGGGAAATCACGTGGGCCCCACCCGGAAATCACGTGGGCCCCACCCGGAAATCACGTGGGCCCCACCCGGAAATCACGTGGGCCCCACCCGGAAATCACGTGGGCCCCACGGGGAAATCACGTGGGCCCCACCCGGAAATCACGTGGGTCCCACCCGGAAATCACGTGGGCCCCACCCGGAAATCACGTGGGCCCCACCCGGAAATCACGTGGGCCCAACCCGGAAATCACGTGGGCCCCACCTGGAAATCACGTGGGCCCCACCCGGAAATCACGTGGGCCCCCAGGGGAAATCACGTGGGCCCCACCCTGAAATCACGTGGGCCCCACCCGGAAATCACGTGGGCCCCACCCGGAAATAACGTGGGCCCCACCCGGAAATCACGTGGGCCCCACCCAGAAATCACGTGGGCCCCACCCGGAAATCACGTGGGCCCCACCCGGAAATCAAGTGGGCCCCACCCGGAAATCACGTGGGCCCCACCCGGAAATCACGTGGGCCCCCAGGGGAAATCATGTGGGCCCCACCCGGAAATCACGTGGGCCCCACCCGGAAATCACGTGGGCCCCACCCGGAAATCACTTGGGCCCCACCCGGAAATCACGTGGGCCCCACCCGGAAATCACGTGGGCCCCATCCGGAAATCACGTGGGCCCCACGGGGAAATCACGTGGGCCCCACCCGGAAATCACGTGGGGCCCACCCGGAAATCACGTGGGCCCCACCCGGAAATCACGTGGGCCCCACCCGGAAATCACGTGGGCCCCACCCGGAAATCACGTGGGCCCCCAGGGGAAATCACGTGGGCCCCACCCGGAAATCACGTGGGCCCCACCCGGAAATCACGTGGGCCCCCAGGGGAAATCACGTGGGCCCCACCCGGATATCACGTGGGCCCCACCCGGAAATCACGTGGGCCCCACCCGGAAATAACGTGGGCCCCACGGGGAAATCACGTGGGCCCCACCCGGAAATCACGTGGGCCCCACCCGGAAATCACGTGGGCCCCCAGGGGAAATCACGTGGGCCCCACCCGGATATCACGTGGGCCCCACCCGGAAATCACGTGGGCCCCACCCGGAAATCACGTGGGCCCCACCCGGAAATCAAGTGGGCCCCACCCGGAAATCACGTGGGCCCCACCCGGAAATCACGTGGGCCCCACCCGGAAATCACGTGGGCCCCACCCGGAAATCACGTGGGCCCCACCCGGAAATCACGTGGGCCCCACCCGGAAATCACGTGGGCCCCACCCGGAAATCACGTGGGCCCCACCCTGAAATCACGTGGGCCCCACCCGGAAATCACGTGGGCCCCACCCGGAAATCACGTGGGCCCCACCCGGAAATCACGTGGGCCCCACCCGGAAATCACGTGGGCCCCACCCGGAAATCACGTGGGCCCCACCCGGAAATCACGTGGGCCCCACCCGGAAATCACGTGGGCCACCAGGTGAAATCACGTGGGCCCCACAAGGAAATCACGTGGGCCCCACCCTGAAATCACGTGGGCCCCACCCGGAAATCACGTGGGCCCCACCCGGAAATCACGTGGGCCCCACCCGGAAATCACGTGTGCCCCACGGGGAAATCACGTGGGCCCCACCCGGAAATCACGTGGGCCCCACCCGGAAATCACGTGGGCCCCACCCGGAAATCACGTGGGCCCCACCCGGAAATCACGTGGGCCCCACCCGGAAATCACGTGGGCCCCACCCGGAAATCACGTGGCCCCCACGGGGAAATCACGTGGGCCCCACCCGGAAATCACGTGGGCCCCACCCGGAAATCACGTGGGCCCCACCCGGAAATCACGTGGGCCCCACCCGGAAATCACGTGGGCCCCACGGGGAAATCACGTGGGCCCCACGGGGAAATCACGTGGGCCCCACCCGGAAATCACGTGGGCCCCACCCGGAAATCACGTGAGCCCCACCCGGAAATCACATGGGCCCCACCCGGAAATCACGTGGGCCCCACCCGGAAATCACGAGGGCCCCACCCGGAAATCACGTGGGCCCCCAGGGGAAATCACGTGGGCCCCACCCGGAAATCACGTGGGCCCCACCCGGAAATCACGTGGGCCCCACCCGGAAATCACGTGGGCCCCACCCGGAAATCACGTGGGCCCCACCCGGAAATCACGTGGGCCCCACCCGGAAATCACGTGGGCCCCACCCGGAAATCACGTGGGCCCCACCCGGAAATCACGTGGGCCCCACCCGGAAATCACGTGGGCCCCACCCGGAAATCACGTGGGCCCCACCCGGAAATCACGTGGGCCCCACGGGGAAATCACGTGGGCCCCACGGGGAAATCACGTGGGCCCCACCCGGAAATCACGTGGGCCCCACCCGGAAATCACGTGGGCCCCACCCGGAAATCACGTGGGCCCCACCCGGAAATCACGAGGGCCCCACCCGGAAATTACGTGGGCCCCACCCGGAAATCACGTGGGCCCTACCCGGAAATCACGTGGACCCCCAGAGGAAATCACGTGGGCCCCACCCGGAAATCACGTGGGCCCCACCCGGAAATCACGTGGGCCCCACCCGGAAATCACGTGGGCCCCACCCGGAAATCACGTGGGCCCCACCCGGAAATCACGTGGGCCCCACGGGGAAATCACGTGGGCCCCACCCGGAAATCACGTGGGCCCCACCCGGAAATCACGTGGGCCCCACCCGGAAATCACGTGGGCCCCACCCGGAAATCACGTGGGCCCCACCCGGAAATCACGTGGGCCCCACCCGGAAATCACGTGGGCCCCACCCGGAAATCACGTGGGCCCCACCCGGAAATCACGTGGGCCCCACCCGGAAATCACGTGGGGCCCACCCGGAAATCACGTGGGCCCCACGGGGAAATCACGTGGGCCCCACCCGGAAATCACGTGGGCCCCACCCGGAAATCACGTGGGCCCCACACGGAAATCACGTGGGCCCCACCCGGAAATCACGTGGGCCCCACCCTGAAATCACGTGGGCCCCACCCGGAAATCACGTGGGCCCCACCCGGAAATCACGTGGGCCCCACCCGGAAATCACGTGGGCCCCACCCGGAAATCACGTGGGCCCCACCCGGAAATCACGTGGGCCCCACCCGGAAATCACGTGGGCCCCACCCGGAAATAACGTGGGCCCCACCCGGAAATCACGTGGGCCCCCAGGGGAAATCACGTGGGCCCCACAAGGAAATCACGTGGGCCCCACCCGGAAATCACGTGGGCCCCACCCGGAAATCACGTGGGCCCCACCCGGAAATCACGTGGGCCCCACGGGGAAATCACGTGGGCCCCACCCGGAAATCACGTGGGCCCCACCCGGAAATCACGTGGGCCCCACCCGGAAATCACGTGGGCCCCACCCGGAAATCACGTGGGCCCCACCCGGAAATCACGTGGGCCCCACCCGGAAATCACGTGGGCCCCACCCGGAAATCACGTGGGCCCCACCCGGAAATCACGTGGGCCCCACCCGGAAATCACGTGGGCCCCACCCGGAAATCACGTGGGCCCCACCCGGAAATCACGTGGGCCCCACCCGGAAATCACGTGGGCCCCACCCGGAAATCACGTGGGCCCCACCCGGAAATCACGTGGGCCCCACGGGGAAATCACGCGGGCCCCACCCGGAAATCACGTGGGCACCACGGGGAAATCACGTGGGCCCCACCCGGAAATCACGTGGGCCCCACCCGGAAATCACGTGGGCCCCCAGGGGAAATCACGTGGGCCCCACCCGGAAATCACGTGGGCCCCACCCGGAAATCACGTGGGCCCCCAGGGGAAATCACGTGGGCCCCACCCGGATATCACGTGGGCCCCACCCGGAAATCACGTGGGCCCCACCCGGAAATAACGTGGGCCCCACGGGGAAATCACGTGGGCCCCACCCGGAAATCACGTGGGCCCCACCCGGAAATCACGTGGGCCCCCAGGGGAAATCACGTGGGCCCCACCCGGATATCACGTGGGCCCCACCCGGAAATCACGTGGGCCCCACCCGGAAATCACGTGGGCCCCACCCGGAAATCAAGTGGGCCCCACCCGGAAATCACGTGGGCCCCACCCGGAAATCACGTGGGCCCCACCCGGAAATCACGTGGGCCCCACCCGGAAATCACGTGGGCCCCACCCGGAAATCACGTGGGCCCCACCCGGAAATCACGTGGGCCCCACCCGGAAATCACGTGGGCCCCACCCTGAAATCACGTGGGCCCCACCCGGAAATCACGTGGGCCCCACCCGGAAATCACGTGGGCCCCACCCGGAAATCACGTGGGCCCCACCCGGAAATCACGTGGGCCCCACCCGGAAATCACGTGGGCCCCACCCGGAAATCACGTGGGCCCCACCCGGAAATCACGTGGGCCCCCAGGTGAAATCACGTGGGCCCCACAAGGAAATCACGTGGGCCCCACCCTGAAATCACGTGGGCCCCACCCGGAAATCACGTGGGCCCCACCCGGAAATCACGTGGGCCCCACCCGGAAATCACGTGTGCCCCACGGGGAAATCACGTGGGCCCTACCCGGAAATCACGTGGGCCCCACCCGGAAATCACGTGGGCCCCACCCGGAAATCACGTGGGCCCCACCCGGAAATCACGTGGGCCCCACCCGGAAATCACGTGGGCCCCACCCGGAAATCACGTGGCCCCCACGGGGAAATCACGTGGGCCCCACCCGGAAATCACGTGGGCCCCACCCGGAAATCACGTGGGCCCCACCCGGAAATCACGTGGGCCCCACCCGGAAATCACGTGGGCCCCACGGGGAAATCACGTGGGCCCCACGGGGAAATCACGTGGGCCCCACCCGGAAATCACGTGGGCCCCACCCGGAAATCACGTGAGCCCCACCCGGAAATCACATGGGCCCCACCCGGAAATCACGTGGGCCCCACCCGGAAATCACGAGGGCCCCACCCGGAAATCACGTGGGCCCCCAGGGGAAATCACGTGGGCCCCACCCGGAAATCACGTGGGCCCCACCCGGAAATCACGTGGGCCCCACCCGGAAATCACGTGGGCCCGACCCGGAAATCACGTGGGCCCCACCCGGAAATCACGTGGGCCCCACCCGGAAATCACGTGGGCCCCACCCGGAAATCACGTGGGCCCCACCCGGAAATCACGTGGGCCCCACCCGGAAATCACGTGGGCCCCACCCGGAAATCACGTGGGCCCCACGGGGAAATCACGTGGGCCCCACGGGGAAATCACGTGGGCCCCACCCGGAAATCACGTGGGCCCCACCCGGAAATCACGTGGGCCCCACCCGGAAATCACGTGGGCCCCACCCGGAAATCACGAGGGCCCCACCCGGAAATTACGTGGGCCCCACCCGGAAATCACGTGGGCCCTACCCGGAAATCACGTGGGCCCCCAGAGGAAATCACGTGGGCCCCACCCGGAAATCACGTGGGCCCCACCCGGAAATCACGTGGGCCCCACCCGGAAATCACGTGGGCCCCACCCGGAAATCACGTGGGCCCCACCCGGAAATCACGTGGGCCCCACGGGGAAATCACGTGGGCCCCACCCGGAAATCACGTGGGCCCCACCCGGAAATCACGTGGGCCCCACCCGGAAATCACGTGGGCCCCACCCGGAAATCACGTGGGCCCCACCCGGAAATCACGTGGGCCCCACCCGGAAATCACGTGGGCCCCACCCGGAAATCACGTGGGCCCCACCCGGAAATCACGTGGGCCCCACCCGGAAATCACGTGGGGCCCACCCGGAAATCACGTGGGCCCCACGGGGAAATCACGTGGGCCCCACCCGGAAATCACGTGGGCCCCACCCGGAAATCACGTGGGCCCCACACGGAAATCACGTGGGCCCCACCCGGAAATCACGTGGGCCCCACCCTGAAATCACGTGGGCCCCACCCGGAAATCACGTGGGCCCCACCCGGAAATCACGTGGGCCCCACCCGGAAATCACGTGGGCCCCACCCGGAAATCACGTGGGCCCCACCCGGAAATCACGTGGGCCCCACCCGGAAATCACGTGGGCCCCACCCGGAAATAACGTGGGCCCCACCCGGAAATCACGTGGGCCCCCAGGGGAAATCACGTGGGCCCCACAAGGAAATCACGTGGGCCCCACCCGGAAATCACGTGGGCCCCACCCGGAAATCACGTGGGCCCCACCCGGAAATCACGTGGGCCCCACGGGGAAATCACGTGGGCCCCACCCGGAAATCACGTGGGCCCCACCCGGAAATCACGTGGGCCCCACCCGGAAATCACGTGGGCCCCACCCGGAAATCACGTGGGCCCCACCCGGAAATCACGTGGGCCCCACCCGGAAATCACGTGGGCCCCACCCGGAAATCACGTGGGCCCCACCCGGAAATCACGTGGGCCCCACCCGGAAATCACGTGGGCCCCACCCGGAAATCACGTGGGCCCCACCCGGAAATCACGTGGGCCCCACCCGGAAATCACGTGGGCCCCACCCGGAAATCACGTGGGCCCCACCCGGAAATCACGTGGGCCCCACCCGGAAATCACGTGGGCCCCACGGGGAAATCACGCGGGCCCCACCCGGAAATCACGTGGGCACCACGGGGAAATCACGTGGGCCCCACCCGGAAATCACGTGGGCACCACGGGGAAATCACGTGGGCCCCACCCGGAAATCACGTGGGCCCCACCCGGAAATCACGTGGGCCCCACCCGGAAATCACGTGGGGCCCACCCGGAAATCACGTGGGCCCCACCCGGAAATCACGTGGGCCCCACGGGGAAATCACGTGGGCCCCACCCGGAAATCACGTGGGCACCACCCGGAAATCACGTGGGCCCCACACGGAAATCACGTGGGCCCCACCCGGAAATCACGTGGGCCCCACACGGAAATCACGTGGGCCCCACCCGGAAATCACGTGGGCCCCTCCCGGAAATCACGTGGGCCCCACCCGGAAATCACGTGGGCCCCACCCGGAAATCACGTGGGCCCCACGGGGAAATCACGTGGGCCCCACCCGGAAATCACGTGGGCCCCACCCGGAAATCACGTGGGCCCCACCCGGAAGTCACGTGGGCCCCACCCGGAAATCACGTGGGCCCCACCCGGAAATCACGTGGGCCCCACCCGGAAATCACGTGGGCCCCACCCGGAAATCACGTGGGCCCCACCCGGAAATCACGTGGGCCCCACCCGGAAATCACGTGGGCCCCACCGGAAATCACGTGGGCCCCCAGGTGAAATCACGTGGGCCCCACAAGGAAATCACGTGGGCCCCACCCTGAAATCACGTGGGCCCCACCCGGAAATCACGTGGGCCCCACCCGGAAATCACGTGGGCCCCACCCGGAAATCACGTGTGCCCCACGGGGAAATCACGTGGGCCCCACCCGGAAATCACGTGGGCCCCACCCGGAAATCACGTGGGCCCCACCCGGAAATCACGTGGGCCCCACCCGGAAATCACGTGGGCCCCACCCGGAAATCACGTGGGCCCCACCCGGAAATCACGTGGCCCCCACGGGGAAATCACGTGGGCCCCACCCGGAAATCACGTGGGCCCCACCCGGAAATCACGTGGGCCCCACCCGGAAATCACGTGGGCCCCACCCGGAAATCACGTGGGCCCCACGGGGAAATCACGTGGGCCCCACGGGGAAATCACGTGGGCCCCACCCGGAAATCACGTGGGCCCCACCCGGAAATCACGTGAGCCCCACCCGGAAATCACATGGGCCCCACCCGGAAATCACGTGGGCCCCACCCGGAAATCACGTGGGCCCCACCCGGAAATCACGTGGGCCCCCAGGGGAAATCACGTGGGCCCCACCCGGAAATCACGTGGGCCCACCCGGAAATCACGTGGGCCCCACCCGGAAATCACGTGGGCCCCACCCGGAAATCACGTGGGCCCCACCCGGAAATCACGTGGGCCCCACCCGGAAATCACGTGGGCCCCACCCGGAAATCACGTGGGCCCCACCCGGAAATCACGTGGGCCCCACCCGGAAATCACGTGGGCCCCACCCGGAAATCACGTGGGCCCCACCCGGAAATCACGTGGGCCCCACCCGGAAATCACGTGGGCCCCACCCGGAAATCACGTGGGCCCCACCCGGAAATCACGAGGGCCCCACCCGGAAATTACGTGGGCCCCACCCGGAAATCACGTGGGCCCTACCCGGAAATCACGTGGGCCCCCAGAGGAAATCACGTGGGCCCCACCCGGAAATCACGTGGGCCCCCAGGGGAAATCACGTGGGCCCCACCCGGAAATCACGTGGGCCCCACCCGGAAATCACGTGGGCCCCACCCGGAAATCACGTGGGCCCCACGGGGAAATCACGTGGGCCCCACCCGGAAATCACGTGGGCCCCACCCGGAAATCACGTGGGCCCCACCCGGAAATCACGTGGGCCCCACCCGGAAATCACGTGGGCCCCACCCGGAAATCACGTGGGCCCCACCCGGAAATCACGTGGGCCCCACCCGGAAATCACGTGGGCCCCACCCGGAAATCACGTGGGCCCCACCCGGAAATCACGTGGGCCCCACCCGGAAATCACGTGGGCCCCACCCGGAAATCACGTGGGGCCCACCCGGAAATCACGTGGGCCCCACGGGGAAATCACGTGGGCCCCACCCGGAAATCACGTGGGCCCCACCCGGAAATCACGTGGGCCCCACACGGAAATCACGTGGGCCCCACCCGGAAATCACGTGGGCCCCACCCTGAAATCACGTGGGCCCCACCCGGAAATCACGTGGGCCCCACCCGGAAATCACGTGGGCCCCCAGGGGAAATCACGTGGGCCCCACAAGGAAATCACGTGGGCCCCACCCGGAAATCACGTGGGCCCCACCCGGAAATCACGTGGGCCCCACCCGGAAATCACGTGGGCCCCACGGGGAAATCACGTGGGCCCCACCCGGAAATCACGTGGGCCCCACCCGGAAATCACGTGGGCCCCACCCGGAAATCACGTGGGCCCCACCCGGAAATCACGTGGGCCCCAACCGGAAATCACGTGGGCCCCACCCGGAAATCACGTGGGCCCCACCCGGAAATCACGTGGGCCCCACCCGGAAATCACGTGGGCCCCACCCGGAAATCACGTGGGCCCCAAGGGGAAATCACGTGGGCCCCACCCGGAAATCACGTGGGCCCCACCCGGAAATCACGTGGGCCCCACCCGGAAATCACGTGGGCCCCACCCGGAAATCACGTGGGCCCCACCCGGAAATCACGTGGGCCCCACCCGGAAATCACGTGGGCCCCACCCGGAAATCACGTGGGCCCCACGGGGAAATCACGCGGGCCCCACCCGGAAATCACGTGGGCACCACGGGGAAATCACGTGGGCCCCACCCGGAAATCACGTGGGCACCACGGGGAAATCACGTGGGCCCCACCCGGAAATCACGTGGGCCCCACCCGGAAATCACGTGGGCCCCACCCGGAAATCACGTGGGCCCCACCCGGAAATCACGTGGGCCCCACCCGGAAATCACGTGGGCCCCACCCGGAAATCACGTGGGCCCCACCCGGAAATCACGTGGGCCCCAACCGGAAATCACGTGGGCCCCACCCGGAAATCACGTGGGCCCCACCCGGAAATCACGTGGGCCCCACCCGGAAATCACGTGGGCCCCACCCGGAAATCACGTGGGCCCCAAGGGGAAATCACGTGGGCCCCACCCGGAAATCACGTGGGCCCCACCCGGAAATCACGTGGGCCCCACCCGGAAATCACGTGGGCCCCACCCGGAAGTCACGTGGGCCCCACCCGGAAATCACGTGGGCCCCACCCGGAAATCACGTGGGCCCCACCCGGAAATCACGTGGGCCCCACCCGGAAATCACGTGGGCCCCACCCGGAAATCACGTGGGCCCCACCCTGAAATCACGTGGGCCCCACCCGGAAATCACGTGGGCACCACGGGGAAATCACGTGGGCCCCACCCGGAAATCACGTGGGCCCCACCCGGAAATCACGTGGGCCCCACCCGGAAATCACGTGGGGCCCACCCGGAAATCACGTGGGCCCCACCCGGAAATCACGTGGGACCCACGGGGAAATCACGTGGGCCCCACCCGGAAATCACGTGGGCCCCACCCGGAAATCACGTAGGCCCCACACAGAAATCACGTGGGCCCCACCCGGAAATCACGTGGGCCCCACCCGGAAATCACGTGGGACCCACCCGGAAATCACGTGGGCCCCACCCGGAAATCACGTGGGCCCCACGGGGAAATCACGTGGGCCCCACCCGGAAATCACGTGGGCCCCACCCGGAAATCACGTGGGCCCCACCCGGAAATCACGTGGGACCCCAGGGGAAATCACGTGGGCCCCACCCGGAAATCACGTGGGCCCCACCCGGAAATCACGTGGGCCCCACCCGGAAATCACGTGGGCCCCACCCGGAAATCACGTGGGCCCCACCCGGAAATCACGTGGGCCCCCAGGGGAAATCACGTGGGCCCCACCCGGAAATCACGTGGGCCCCACCCGGAAATCACGTGGGCCCCACCCGGAAATCACGTGGGGCCCACCCGGAAATCACGTGGGCCCCACCCGGAAATCACGTGGGCCCCACCCGGAAATAACGTGGGCCCCACCCGGAAATCACGTGGGCCCCCAGGGGAAATCACGTGGGCCCCACAAGGAAATCACGTGGGCCCCACCCGGAAATCACGTGGGCCCCACCCGGAAATCACGTGGGCCCCACCCGGAAATCACGTGGGCCCCACCCGGAAATCACGTGGGCCCCACCCGGAAATCACGTGGGCCCCACCCGGAAATCACGTGGGCCCCACCCGGAAATCACGTGGGCCCCACCCGGAAATCACGTGGGCCCCACCCGGAAATCACGTGGGCCCCACCCGGAAATCACGTGGGCCCCAAGGGGAAATCACATGGGCCCCACCCGGAAATCACGTGGGCCCCACCCGGAAATCACATGGGCCCCACCCGGAAATCACGTGGGCCCCACCCGGAAATCACGTGGGCCCCACCCGGAAATCACGTGGGCCCCACCCGGAAATCACGTGGGCCCCACCCGGAAATCACGTGGGCCCCACCCGGAAATCACGTGGGCCCCACCCGGAAATCACGTGGGCCCCACCCGGAAATCACGTGGGCCCCACCCGGAAATCACGTGGGCCCCCAGGGGAAATCACGTGGGCCCCACCCGGAAATCACGTGGGCCCCACCCGGAAATCACGTGGGCCCCACCCGGAAATCACGTGGGCCCCACCCGGAAATCACGTGGGCCCCACCCGGAAATCACGTGGGCCCCACCCGGAAATCACGTGGGCCCCACCCGGAAATCACGTGGGCCCCACCCGGAAATCACGTGGGCCCCACCCGGAAATCACGTGGGCCCCACCGGAAATCACGTGGCCCCCACGGGGAAATCACCTGGGCCCCACCCGGAAATCACGTGGGCCCCACCCGGAAATCACGTGGGCCCCACCCGGAAATCACGTGGGCCCCACCCGGAAATCACGTGGGCCCCACGGGGAAATCACGTGGGCCCCACGGGGAAATCACGTGGGCCCCACCCGGAAATCACGTGGGCCCCACCCGGAAATCACGTGGGCCCCACCCGGAAATCACATGGGCCCCACCCGGAAATCACGTGGGCCCCACCCGGAAATCACGTGGGCCCCACCCGGAAATCACGTGGGCCCCCAGGGGAAATCACGTGGGCCCCACCCGGAAATCACGTGGGCCCCACCCGGAAATCACGTGGGCCCCACCCGGAAATCACGTGGGCCCCACCCGGAAATCACGTGGGCCCCACCCGGAAATCACGTGGGCCCCACCCGGAAATCACGTGGGCCCCACCCGGAAATCACGTGGGCCGCACCCGGAAATCACGTGGGCCCCACCCGGAAATCACGTGGGCCCCACCCGGAAATCACGTGGGCCCCACCCGGAAATCACGAGGGCCCCACCCGGAAATTACGTGGGCCCCACCCGGAAATCACGTGGGCCCTACCCGGAAATCACGTGGGCCCCCAGAGGAAATCACGTGGGCCCCACCCGGAAATCACGTGGGCCCCCAGGGGAAATCACGTGGGCCCCACCCGGAAATCACGTGGGCCCCACCCGGAAATCACGTGGGCCCCACCCGGAAATCACGTGGGCCCCACGGGGAAATCACGTGGGCCCCACCCGGAAATCACGTGGGCCCCACCCGGAAATCACGTGGGCCCCACCCGGAAATCACGTGGGCCCCACCCGGAAATCACGTGGGCCCCACCCGTAATCACGTGGGCCCCACCCGGAAATCACGTGGGCCCCACCCGGAAATCACGTGGGCCCCACCCGGAAATCACGTGGGCCCCACCCGGAAATCACGTGGGCCCCACCCGGAAATCACGTGGGGCCCACCCGGAAATCACGTGGGCCCCACGGGGAAATCACGTGGGCCCCACCCGGAAATCACGTGGGCCCCACCCGGAAATCACGTGGGCCCCACACGGAAATCACGTGGGCCCCACCCGGAAATCACGTGGGCCCCACCCTGAAATCACGTGGGCCCCACCCGGAAATCACGTGGGCCCCACCCGGAAATCACGTGGGCCCCACCCGGAAATCACGTGGGCCCCACCCGGAAATCACGTGGGCCCCACCCGGAAATCACGTGGGCCCCACCTGGAAATCACGTGGGCCCCACCCGGAAATCACGTGGGCCCCACCCGGAAATCACGTGGGCCCCACAAGGAAATCACGTGGGCCCCACCCGGAAATCACGTGGGCCCCACCCGGAAATCACGTGGGCCCCACGGGGAAATCACGTGGGCCCCACCCGGAAATCACGTGGGCCCCACCCAGAAATCACGTGGGCCCCACCCGGAAATCACGTGGGCCCCACCCGGAAATCACGTGGGCCCCAACCGGAAATCACGTGGGCCCCACCCGGAAATCACGTGGGCCCCACCCGGAAATCACGTGGGCCCCACCCGGAAATCACGTGGGCCCCACCCGGAAATCACGTGGGCCCCAAGGGGAAATCACGTGGGCCCCACCCGGAAATCACGTGGGCCCCACCCGGAAATCACGTGGGCCCCACCCGGAAATCACGTGGGCCCCACCCGGAAATCACGTGGGCCCCACCCGGAAATCACGTGGGCCCCACCCGGAAATCACGTGGGCCCCACCCGGAAATCACGTGGGCCCCACGGGGAAATCACGCGGGCCCCACCCGGAAATCACGTGTGCACCACGGGGAAATCACGTGGGCCCCACCCGGAAATCACGTGGGCACCACGGGGAAATCACGTGGGCCCCACCCGGAAATCACGTGGGCCCCACCCGGAAATCACGTGGGCCCCACCCGGAAATCACGTGGGGCCCACCCGGAAATCACGTGGGCCCCACCCGGAAATCACGTGGGCCCCACGGGGAAATCACGTGGGCCCCACCCGGAAATCACGTGGGCACCACCCGGAAATCACGTGGGCCCCACACGGAAATCACGTGGGCCCCACCCGGAAATCACGTGGGCCCCACACGGAAATCACGTGGGCCCCACCCGGAAATCACGTGGGCCCCTCCCGGAAATCACGTGGGCCCCACCCGGAAATCACGTGGGCCCCACCCGGAAATCACGTGGGCCCCACGGGGAAATCACGTGGGCCCCACCCGGAAATCACGTGGGCCCCACCCGGAAATCACGTGGGCCCCACCCGGAAGTCACGTGGGCACCACCCGGAAATCACGTGGGCCCCACCCGGAAATCACGTGGGCCCCACCCGGAAATCACGTGGGCCCCACCCGGAAATCACGTGGGCCCCACCCGGAAATCACGTGGGCCCCACCCGGAAATCACGTGGGCCCCACCCGGAAATCACGTGGGCACCACGGGGAAATCACGTGGGCCCCACCCGGAAATCACGTGGGCCCCACCCGGAAATCACGTGGGCCCCACCCGGAAATCACGTGGGGCCCACCCGGAAATCACGTGGGCCCCACCCGGAAATCACGTGGGACCCACGGGGAAATCACGTGGGCCCCACCCGGAAATCACGTGGGCCCCACCCGGAAATCACGTAGGCCCCACACATAAATCACGTGGGCCCCACCCGGAAATCACGTGGGCCCCACCCGGAAATCACGTGGGACCCACCCGGAAATCACGTGGGCCCCACCCAGAAATCACGTGGGCCCCACGGGGAAATCACGTGGGCCCCACCCGGAAATCACGTGGGCCCCACCCGGAAATCACGTGGGCCCCACCCGGAAATCACGTGGGACCCCAGGGGAAATCACGTGGGCCCCACCCGGAAATCACGTGGGCCCCACCCGGAAATCACGTGGGCCCCACCCGGAAATCACGTGGGCCCCACCCGGAAATCACGTGGGCCCCACCCGGAAATCACGTGGGCCCCCAGGGGAAATCACGTGGGCCCCACCCGGAAATCACGTGGGCCCCACCCGGAAATCACGTGGGCCCCACCCGGAAATCACGTGGGCCCCACCCGGAAATCACGTGGGCCCCACCCGGAAATCACGTGGGCCCCACCCGGAAATAACGTGGGCCCCACCCGGAAATCACGTGGGCCCCCAGGGGAAATCACGTGGGCCCCACAAGGAAATCACGTGGGCCCCACCCGGAAATCACGTGGGCCCCACCCGGAAATCACGTGGGCCCCACCCGGAAATCACGTGGGCCCCACCCGGAAATCACGTGGGCCCCACCCGGAAATCACGTGGGCCCCACCCGGAAATCACGTGGGCCCCACCCGGAAATCACGTGGGCCCCACCCGGAAATCACGTGGGCCCCACCCGGAAATCACGTGGGCCCCACCCGGAAATCACGTGGGCCCCACCCGGAAATCACGTGGGCCCCAAGGGGAAATCACATGGGCCCCACCCGGAAATCACGTGGGCCCCACCCGGAAATCACATGGGCCCCACCCGGAAATCACGTGGGCCCCACCCGGAAATCACGTGGGCCCCACCCGGAAATCACGTGGGCCCCACCCGGAAATCACGTGGGCCCCACCCGGAAATCACGTGGGCCCCACCCGGAAATCACGTGGGCCCCACCCGGAAATCACGTGGGCCCCACCCGGAAATCACGTGGGCCCCAACCGGAAATCACGTGGGCCCCACGGGGAAATCACGTGGGCCCCACCCGGAAATCACGTGGGCCCCACCCGGAAATCACGTGGGCCCCACCCGGAAATCACGTGGGCCCCACCCGGAAATCACGTGGGCCCCACCCGGAAATCACGTGGGCCCCACCCGGAAATCACGTGGGCCCCACCCGGAAATCACGTGGGCCCCACCCGGAAATCACGTGGGCCCCACCCGGAAATCACGTGGGCCCCACCCGGAAATCACGTGGGCCCCACCCGGAAATCACGTGGGCCCCACCCGGAAATCACGTGGGCCCCACCCGGAAATCACGTGGGCCCCACCCGGAAATCACGTGGGCCCCACCCGGAAATCACGTGGGCCCCACCCGGAAATCACGTGGGCCCCACCCGGAAATCACGTGGGCCCCACCCGGAAATCACGTGGGCCCCACCCGGAAATCACGTGGGCCCCACCCGGAAATCACGTGGGCCCCACCCGGAAATCACGTGGGCCCCACCCGGAAATCACGTGGGCCCCCAGGGGAAATCACGTGGGCCCCACCCGGAAATCACGTGGGCCCCACCCGGAAATCACGTGGGCCCCACCCGGAAATCACGTGGGCCCCACCCGGAAATCACGTGGGCCCCACCCGGAATCACGTGGGCCCCACCCGGAAATCACGTGGGCCCCACCCGGAAATCACGTGGGCCCCACCCGGAAATCACGTGGGCCCCACCCGGAAATCACGTGGGCCCCACCGGAAATCACGTGGGCCCCACGGGGAAATCACCTGGGCCCCACCCGGAAATCACGTGGGCCCCACCCGGAAATCACGTGGGCCCCACCCGGAAATCACGTGGGCCCCACCCGGAAATCACGTGGGCCCCACGGGGAAATCACGTGGGCCCCACGGGGAAATCACGTGGGCCCCACCCGGAAATCACGTGGGCCCCACCCGGAAATCACGTGGGCCCCACCCGGAAATCACATGGGCCCCACCCGGAAATCACGTGGGCCCCACCCGGAAATCACGTGGGCCCCACCCGGAAATCACGTGGGCCCCCAGGGGAAATCACGTGGGCCCCACCCGGAAATCACGTGGGCCCCACCCGGAAATCACGTGGGCCCCACCCGGAAATCACGTGGGCCCCACCCGGAAATCACGTGGGCCCCACCCGGAAATCACGTGGGCCCCACCCGGAAATCACGTGGGCCCCACCCGGAAATCACGTGGGCCGCACCCGGAAATCACGTGGGCCCCACCCGGAAATCACGTGGGCCCCACCCGGAAATCACGTGGGCCCCACCCGGAAATCACGAGGGCCCCACCCGGAAATTACGTGGGCCCCACCCGGAAATCACGTGGGCCCTACCCGGAAATCACGTGGGCCCCCAGAGGAAATCACGTGGGCCCCACCCGGAAATCACGTGGGCCCCCAGGGGAAATCACGTGGGCCCCACCCGGAAATCACGTGGGCCCCACCCGGAAATCACGTGGGCCCCACCCGGAAATCACGTGGGACCCACGGGGAAATCACGTGGGCCCCACCCGGAAATCACGTGGGCCCCACCCGGAAATCACGTGGGCCCCACCCGGAAATCACGTGGGCCCCACCCGGAAATCACGTGGGCCCCACCCGGAAATCACGTGGGCCCCACCCGGAAATCACGTGGGCCCCACCCGGAAATCACGTGGGCCCCACCCGGAAATCACGTGGGCCCCACCCGGAAATCACGTGGGCCCCACCCGGAAATCACGTGGGGCCCACCCGGAAATCACGTGGGCCCCACGGGGAAATCACGTGGGCCCCACCCGGAAATCACGTGGGCCCCACCCGGAAATCACGTGGGCCCCACACGGAAATCACGTGGGCCCCACCCGGAAATCACGTGGGCCCCACCCTGAAATCACGTGGGCCCCACCCGGAAATCACGTGGGCCCCACCCGGAAATCACGTGGGCCCCACCCGGAAATCACGTGGGCCCCACCCGGAAATCACGTGGGCCCCACCCGGAAATCACGTGGGCCCCACCCGGAAATCACGTGGGCCCCACCCGGAAATCACGTGGGCCCCACCCGGAAATCACGTGGGCCCCACAAGGAAATCACGTGGGCCCCACCCGGAAATCACGTGGGCCCCACCCGGAAATCACGTGGGCCCCACCCGGAAATCACGTGGGCCCCACGGGGAAATCACGTGGGCCCCACCCGGAAATCACGTGGGCCCCACCCAGAAATCACGTGGGCCCCACCCGGAAATCACGTGGGCCCCACCCGGAAATCACGTGGGCCCCAACCGGAAATCACGTGGGCCCCACCCGGAAATCACGTGGGCCCCACCCGGAAATCACGTGGGCCCCACCCGGAAATCACGTGGGCCCCAAGGGGAAATCACGTGGGCCCCACCCGGAAATCACGTGGGCCCCACCCGGAAATCACGTGGGCCCCACCCGGAAATCACGTGGGCCCCACCCGGAAATCACGTGGGCCCCACCCGGAAATCACGTGGGCCCCACCCGGAAATCACGTGGGCCCCACCCGGAAATCACGTGGGCCCCACGGGGAAATCACGCGGGCCCCACCCGGAAATCACGTGTGCACCACGGGGAAATCACGTGGGCCCCACCCGGAAATCACGTGGGCACCACGGGGAAATCACGTGGGCCCCACCCGGAAATCACGTGGGCCCCACCCCGAAATCACGTGGGCCCCACCCGGAAATCACGTGGGGCCCACCCGGAAATCACGTGGGCCCCACCCGGAAATCACGTGGGCCCCACGGGGAAATCACGTGGGCCCCACCCGGAAATCACGTGGGCACCACCCGGAAATCACGTGGGCCCCACACGGAAATCACGTGGGCCCCACCCGGAAATCACGTGGGCCCCACACGGAAATCACGTGGGCCCCACCCGGAAATCACGTGGGCCCCTCCCGGAAATCACGTGGGCCCCACCCGGAAATCACGTGGGCCCCACCCGGAAATCACGTGGGCCCCACGGGGAAATCACGTGGGCCCCACCCGGAAATCACGTGGGCCCCACCCGGAAATCACGTGGGCCCCACCCGGAAGTCACGTGGGCCCCACCCGGAAATCACGTGGGCCCCACCCGGAAATCACGTGGGCCCCACCCGGAAATCACGTGGGCCCCACCCGGAAATCACGTGGGCCCCACCCGGAAATCACGTGGGCCCCACCCGGAAATCACGTGGGCCCCACCCGGAAATCACGTGGGCACCACGGGGAAATCACGTGGGCCCCACCCGGAAATCACGTGGGCCCCACCCGGAAATCACGTGGGCCCCACCCGGAAATCACGTGGGGCCCACCCGGAAATCACGTGGGCCCCACCCGGAAATCACGTGGGACCCACGGGGAAATCACGTGGGCCCCACCCGGAAATCACGTGGGCCCCACCCGGAAATCACGTAGGCCCCACACATAAATCACGTGGGCCCCACCCGGAAATCACGTGGGCCCCACCCGGAAATCACGTGGGACCCACCCGGAAATCACGTGGGCCCCACCCAGAAATCACGTGGGCCCCACGGGGAAATCACGTGGGCCCCACCCGGAAATCACGTGGGCCCCACCCGGAAATCACGTGGGCCCCACCCGGAAATCACGTGGGACCCCAGGGGAAATCACGTGGGCCCCACCCGGAAATCACGTGGGCCCCACCCGGAAATCACGTGGGCCCCACCCGGAAATCACGTGGGCCCCACCCGGAAATCACGTGGGCCCCACCCGGAAATCACGTGGGCCCCCAGGGGAAATCACGTGGGCCCCACCCGGAAATCACGTGGGCCCCACCCGGAAATCACGTGGGCCCCACCCGGAAATCACGTGGGCCCCACCCGGAAATCACGTGGGCCCCACCCGGAAATCACGTGGGCCCCACCCGGAAATAACGTGGGCCCCACCCGGAAATCACGTGGGCCCCCAGGGGAAATCACGTGGGCCCCACAAGGAAATCACGTGGGCCCCACGGGGAAATCACGTGGGCCCCACCCGGAAATCACGTGGGCCCCACCCGGAAATCACGTGGGCCCCACCCGGAAATCACGTGGGCCCCACCCGGAAATCACGTGGGCCCCACCCTGAAATCACGTGGTCCCCACCCGGAAATCACGTGGGCCCCACCCGGAAATCACGTGGGCCCCACCCGGAAATCACGTGGGCCCCCAGGGGAAATCACGTGGGCCCCACAAGAAAATCACGTGGGCCCCACCCGGAAATCACGTGGGCCCCACCCGGAAATCACGTGGGCCCCACCCGGAAATCACGTGGGCCCCACGGGGAAATCACGTGGGCCCCACGGGGAAATCACGTGGGCCACACCCGGAAATCACGTGGGCCCCACCCGGAAATCACGTGGGCCCCACCCGGAAATCACGTGGGCCCCACCCGGAAATCACGTGGGCCCCACGGGGAAATCACGTGGGCCCCACGGGGAAATCACGTGGGCCCCACCCGGAAATCACGTGGGCACCACCCGGAAATCACGTGGGCCCCACCCGGAAATCACGTGGGCCCCACCCGGAAATCACGTGGGCCCCACCCGGAAATCACGTGGGCCCCACCCGGAAATCACGTGGGCCCCCAGGGGAAATCACGTGGGCCCCACCCGGAAATCACGTGGGCCCCACCCGGAAATCACGTGGGCCCGACGGGGAAATCACGTGGGCCCCACCCGGAAATCACGTGGGCCCCCAGGGGAAATCACTTGGGCCCCACCCGGAAATCACGTGGGCCCCACCCGGAAATCACGTGGGCCCCACCCGGAAATCACGTGGGCCCCACGGGGAAATCACGTGGGCCCCACCCGGAAATCACGTGGGCCCCACCCGGAAATCACGTGGGCCCCACGGGGAAATCACGTGGGCCCCACCCGGAAATCACGTGGGCCCCACCCGGATATCACGTGGGCCCCACCCGGAAATCACGTGGGCCCCACCCGGAAATCACGTGGGCCCCACGGGGAAATCACGTGGGTCCCACCCGGAAATCACGTGGGCCCCACCCGTAAATCACGTGGGCCCCACCCGGAAATCACGTGGGCCCCACCCGGAAATCACGTGGGCCCCACCCGGAAATCACGTGGGCCCCACCCGGAAATCACGTGGGCCCCACGGGGAAATCACGTGGGCCCCACCTGGAAATCACGTGGGCCCCACCCGGAAATCACGTGGGCCCCACCCGGAAATCACGTGGGCCCCACCCGGAAATCACGTGGGCCCCACCCGGAAATCACGTGGGCCCCCAGGGGAAATCACGTGGGCCCCACCCGGAAATCACGTGGGCCCCACCCGGAAATCACGTGGGCCCCACCCGGAAATCACGTGGGCCCCACCCGGAAATCACGTGGGCCCCACCCGGAAATCACGTGGGCCCCACCCGGAAATCACGTGGGCCCCACCCGGAAATCACGTGGGCCCCACCCGGAAATCACGTGGGCCCCACCCGGAAATCACGTGGGCCCCACGGGGAAATCACGTGGGCCCCACCCGGAAATCACGTGGGCCCCACCCGGAAATCACGTGGACCCCACCCGGAAATCACGTGGGCCCCACCCGGAAATCACGTGGGGCCCACCCGGAAATCACGTGGGCCCCACGGGGAAATCACGTGGGCCCCACCCGGAAATCACGTGGGCCCCACCCGGAAATCACGTGGGCCCCACCCGGAAATCACGTGGGCCCCACCCGGAAATCACGTGGGCCCCACCCTGAAATCACGTGGTCCCCACCCGGAAATCACGTGGGCCCCACCCGGAAATCACGTGGGCCCCACCCGGAAATCACGTGGGCCCCACCCGGAAATCACGTGGGCCCCACCCGGAAATCACGTGGGCCCCACCCGGAAATCACGTGGGCCCCACCCGGAAATCACGTGGGCCCCATCCGGAAATCACGTGGGCCCCACGGGGAAATCACGTGGGCCCCACCCGGAAATCACGTGGGGCCCACCCGGAAATCACGTGGGCCCCACGGGGAAATCACGTGGGCCCCACCCGGAAATCACGTGGGCCCCACCCGGAAATCACGTGGGCCCCACCCGGAAATCACGTGGGCCCCACCCGGAAATCACGTGGGCCCCACCCGGAAATCACGTGGGCCCCACCCGGAAATCACGTGGGCCCCATCCGGAAATCACGTGGGCCCCACGGGGAAATCACGTGGGCCCCACCCGGAAATCACGTGGGGCCCACCCGGAAATCACGTGGGCCCCACGGGGAAATCACGTGGGCCCCACCCGGAAATCACGTGGGCCCCACCCGGAAATCACGTGGGCCCCACCCGGAAATCACGTGGGCCCCACCCGGAAATCACGTGGGCCCCACCCGGAAATCACGTGGGCCCCACCCGGAAATCACGTGGGCCCCACCCGGAAATCACGTGGGCCCCACCCGGAAATCACGTGGGCCCCACGGGGAAATCACGTGGGCCCCACCCGGAAATCACGTGGGCCCCACCCGGAAATCACGTGGGCCCCACCCGGAAATCACGTGGGCCCCACCCGGAAATCACGTGGGGCCCACCCGGAAATCACGTGGGCCCCACCCGGAAATCACGTGGGCCCCACCCGGAAATCACGTGGGCCCCACCCGGAAATCACGTGGGCCCCACCCGGAAATCACGTGGGCCCCACCCGGAAATCACGTGGGCCCCACCCGGAAATCACGTGGGCCCCACCCGGAAATCACGTGGGCCCCACCCGGAAATCACGTGGGCCCCACCCGGAAATCACGTGGGCCCCATCCGGAAATCACGTGGGCCCCACGGGGAAATCACGTGGGCCCCACCCGGAAATCACGTGGGGCCCACCCGGAAATCACGTGGGCCCCACGGGGAAATCACGTGGGCCCCACCCGGAAATCACGTGGGCCCCACCCGGAAATCACGTGGGCCCCACCCGGAAATCACGTGGGCCCCACCCGGAAATCACGTGGGCCCCACCCGGAAATCACGTGGGCCCCACCCGGAAATCACGTGGGCCCCATCCGGAAATCACGTGGGCCCCACGGGGAAATCACGTGGGCCCCACCCGGAAATCACGTGGGGCCCACCCGGAAATCACGTGGGCCCCACGGGGAAATCACGTGGGCCCCACCCGGAAATCACGTGGGCCCCACCCGGAAATCACGTGGGCCCCACCCAGAAATCACGTGGGCCCCACCCGGAAATCACGTGGGCCCCACCCGGAAATCACGTGGGCCCCACCCGGAAATCACGTGGGCCCCACCCGGAAATCACGTGGGCCCCACCCGGAAATCACGTGGGCCCCACGGGGAAATCACGTGGGCCCCACCCGGAAATCACGTGGGCCCCACCCGGAAATCACGTGGGCCCCACCCGGAAATCACGTGGGCCCCACCCGGAAATCACGTGGGCCCCACCCGGAAATCACGTGGGCCCCACCCGGAAATCACGTGGGCCCCACCCGGAAATCACGTGGGCCCCACCCGGAAATCACGTGGGCCCCCAGGGGAAATCACGTGGGCCCCACAAGAAAATCACGTGGGCCCCACCCGGAAATCACGTGGGCCCCACCCGGAAATCACGTGGGCCCCACCCGGAAATCACGTGGGCCCCACGGGGAAATCACGTGGGCCCCACGGGGAAATCACGTGGGCCACACCCGGAAATCACGTGGGCCCCACCCGGAAATCACGTGGGCCCCACCCGGAAATCACGTGGGCCCCACCCGGAAATCACGTGGGCCCCACGGGGAAATCACGTGGGCCCCACATGGAAATCACGTGGGCCCCACCCGGAAATCACGTGGGCCCCACCCGGAAATCACGTGGGCCCCACCCGGAAATCACGTGGGCCCCACCCGGAAATCACGTGGGCCCCACCCGGAAATCACGTGGGCCCCACCCGGAAATCACGTGGGCCCCACCCGGAAATCACGTGGGCCCCACCCGGAAATCACGTGGGCCCCACCCGGAAATCACGTGGGCCCCACCCGGAAATCACGTGGGCCCCACCCGGAAATCACGTGGGCCCCACCCGGAAATCACGTGGGGCCCACCCGGAAATCACGTGGGCCCCACGGGGAAATCACGTGGGCCCCACCCGGAAATCACGTGGGCCCCACCCGGAAATCACGTGGGCCCCACCCGGAAATCACGTGGGCCCCACCCGGAAATCACGTGGGCCCCACCCGGAAATCACGTGGGCCCCACCCGGAAATCACGTGGGCCCCACCCGGAAATCACGTGGGCCCTACCCGGAAATCACGTGGGCCCCCAGGGGAAATCACGTGGGCCCCACCCGGAAATCACGTGGGCCCCACCCGGAAATCACGTGGGCCCCACCCGGAAATCACGTGGGCCCTACCCGGAAATCACGTGGGCCCCCAGGGGAAATCACGTGGGCCCCACCCGGAAATCACGTGGGCCCCACCCGGAAATCACGTGGGCCCCACCCGGAAATCACGTGGGCCCCACCCGGAAATCACGTGGGCCCCACCCGGAAATCACGTGGGCCCCACCCGGAAATCACGTGGGCCCCACCCGGAAATCACGTGAGCCCCACCCGGAAATCACGTGGGCCCCACGGGGAAATCACGTGGGACCCACCCGGAAATCACGTGGGCCCCACGGGGAAATCACGTGGGCCCCACCCGGAAATCACGTGGGCCCCACCCGGAAATCACGTGGGCCCCACCCGGAAATCACGTGGGCCCCACCCGGAAATCACGTGGGCCCCACCCGGAAATCACGTGGGCCCCACCCGGAAATCACGTGGGCCCCACCCGGAAATCACGTGGGCCCCCAGGGGAAATCACGTGGGCTCCACCCGGAAATCACGTGGGCCCCACCCGGAAATCACGTGGGCCCCACCCGGAAATCACGTGGGCCCGACGGGGAAATCACGTGGGCCCCACCCGGAAATCACGTGGGCCCCACCCGGAAATCACGTGGGCCCCACCCGGAAATCACGTGGGCCCCACCCGGAAATCACGTGGGCCCCACCCGGAAATCACGTGGGCCCCACCCGGAAATCACGTGGGCCCCACCCGGAAATCACGTGGGCCCCACCCGGAAATCACGTGGGCCCCACCCGGAAATCACGTGGGCCCCACCCGGAAATCACGTGGGCCCCACCCGGAAATCACGTGGGCCCCCAGGGGAAATCACTTGGGCCCCACCCGGAAATCACGTGGGCCCCACCCGGAAATCACGTGGGCCCCACCCGGAAATCACGTGGGCCCCACGGGGAAATCACGTGGGCCCCACCCGGAAATCACGTGGGCCCCACGGGGAAATCACGTGGGTCCCACCCGGAAATCACGTGGGCCCCACCCGGAAATCACGTGGGCCCCACCCGGAAATCACGTGGGCCCCACCCGGAAATCACGTGGGCCCCACCCGGAAATCACGTGGGCCCCACGGGGAAATCACGTGGGCCCCACCCGGAAATCACGTGGGCCCCACCCGGAAATCACGTGGGCCCCACCCGGAAATCACGTGGGCCCCACCCGGAAATCACGTGGGCCCCACCCGGAAATCACGTGGGCCCCACCCGGAAATCACGTGGGCCCCACCCGGAAATCACGTGGGCCCCACCCGGAAATCACGTGGGCCCCACCCGGAAATCACGTGGGCCCCCAGGGGAAATCACGTGGGCCCCACCCGGAAATCACGTGGGCCCCACCCGGAAATCACGTGGGCCCCACCCGGAAATCACGTGGGCCCCACGGGGAAATCACGTGGGCCCCACCCGGAAATCACGTGGGCCCCACCCGGAAATCACGTGGGCCCCCAGGGGAAATCACGTGGGCCCCACCCGGAAATCACGTGGGCCCCACCCGGAAATCACGTGGGCCCCACCCGGAAATCACGTGGGCCCCACCCGGAAATCACGTGGGCCCCACCCGGAAATCACGTGGGCCCCACCCGGAAATCACGTGGGCCCCACCCGGAAATCACGTGGGCCCCACCCGGAAATCACGTGGGCCCCACCCGGAAATCACGTGGGCCCCACCCGGAAATCACGTGGGCCCCACCCGGAAATCACGTGGGCCCCACCCGGAAATCACGTGGGCCCCACCCGGAAATCACGTGGGCCCCACCCGGAAATCACGTGGGCCCCACCCGGAAATCACGTGGGCCCCACCCGGAAATCACGTGGGCCCCACCCGGAAATCACGTGGGCCCCACCCGGAAATCACGTGGGCCCCACCCGGAAATCACGTGGGCCCCACCCGGAAATCACGTGGGCCCCACCCGGAAACCACGTGGGCCCCACCCGGAAATCACGTGGGCCCCACCCGGAAATCACGTGGGCCCCACCCGGAAATCACGTGGGCCCCACCCGGAAATCACGTGGGCCCCACCCGGAAATCACGTGGGCCCCACCCGGAAATCACGTGGGCCCTACCCGGAAATCACGTGGGCCCCCAGGGGAAATCACGTGGGCCCCACCCGGAAATCACGTGGGCCCCACCCGGAAATCACGTGGGCCCCACCCGGAAATCACGTGGGCCCCACCCGGAAATCACGTGGGCCCCACCCGGAAATCACGTGGGCCCCACCCGGAAATCACGTGGGCCCCACCCGGAAATCACGTGAGCCCCACCCGGAAATCACGTGGGCCCCACGGGGAAATCACGTGGGCCCCACCCGGAAATCACGTGGGCCCCACCCGGAAATCACGTGGGCCCCACGGGGAAATCACGTGGGCCCCACCCGGAAATCACGTGGGCCCCACCCGGAAATCACGTGGGCCCCACCCGGAAATCACGTGGGCCCCACCCGGAAATCACGTGGGCCCCACCCGGAAATCACGTGGGCCCCACCCGGAAATCACGTGGGCCCCACCCGGAAATCACGTGGGCCCCACCCGGAAATCACGTGGGCCCCACCCGGAAATCACGTGGGCCCCACCCGGAAATCACGTGGGCCCCACACGGAAATCACGTGGGCCCCACCCGGAAATCACGTGGGCCCCACCCGGAAATCACGTGGGCCCCACGGGGAAATCACGTGGGCCCCACGCGGAAATCACGTGGGCCCCACGGGGAAATCACGTGGGCCCCACCCGGAAATCACGTGGGCCCCACGGGGAAATCACGTGGGCCCCACCCGGAAATCACGTGGGCCCCACCCGGAAATCACGTGGGCCCCACCCGGAAATCACGTGGGCCCCACCCGGAAATCACGTGGGCCCCACGGGGAAATCACGTGGGCCCCACCCGGAAATCACGTGGGTCCCACCCGGAAATCACGTGGGCCCCACCCGGAAATCACGTGGGCCCCACCCGGAAATCACGTGGGCCCAACCCGGAAATCACGTGGGCCCCACCTGGAAATCACGTGGGCCCCACCCGGAAATCACGTGGGCCCCCAGGGGAAATCACGTGGGCCCCACCCTGAAATCACGTGGGCCCCACCCGGAAATCACGTGGGCCCCACCCGGAAATAACGTGGGCCCCACCCGGAAATCACGTGGGCCCCACCCAGAAATCACGTGGGCCCCACCCGGAAATCACGTGGGCCCCACCCGGAAATCAAGTGGGCCCCACCCGGAAATCACGTGGGCCCCACCCGGAAATCACGTGGGCCCCCAGGGGAAATCATGTGGGCCCCACCCGGAAATCACGTGGGCCCCACCCGGAAATCACGTGGGCCCCACCCGGAAATCACTTGGGCCCCACCCGGAAATCACGTGGGCCCCACCCGGAAATCACGTGGGCCCCATCCGGAAATCACGTGGGCCCCACGGGGAAATCACGTGGGCCCCACCCGGAAATCACGTGGGGCCCACCCGGAAATCACGTGGGCCCCACCCGGAAATCACGTGGGCCCCACCCGGAAATCACGTGGGCCCCACCCGGAAATCACGTGGGCCCCCAGGGGAAATCACGTGGGCCCCACCCGGAAATCACGTGGGCCCCACCCGGAAATCACGTGGGCCCCCAGGGGAAATCACGTGGGCCCCACCCGGATATCACGTGGGCCCCACCCGGAAATCACGTGGGCCCCACCCGGAAATAACGTGGGCCCCACGGGGAAATCACGTGGGCCCCACCCGGAAATCACGTGGGCCCCACCCGGAAATCACGTGGGCCCCCAGGGGAAATCACGTGGGCCCCACCCGGATATCACGTGGGCCCCACCCGGAAATCACGTGGGCCCCACCCGGAAATCACGTGGGCCCCACCCGGAAATCAAGTGGGCCCCACCCGGAAATCACGTGGGCCCCACCCGGAAATCACGTGGGCCCCACCCGGAAATCACGTGGGCCCCACCCGGAAATCACGTGGGCCCCACCCGGAAATCACGTGGGCCCCACCCGGAAATCACGTGGGCCCCACCCGGAAATCACGTGGGCCCCACCCTGAAATCACGTGGGCCCCACCCGGAAATCACGTGGGCCCCACCCGGAAATCACGTGGGCCCCACCCGGAAATCACGTGGGCCCCACCCGGAAATCACGTGGGCCCCACCCGGAAATCACGTGGGCCCCACCCGGAAATCACGTGGGCCCCACCCGGAAATCACGTGGGCCCCACCCGGAAATCACGTGGGCCCCACCCGGAAATCACGTGGGCCCCACCCGGAAATCACGTGGGCCCCACCCGGAAATCACGTGGGCCCCACCCGGAAATCACGTGGGCCCCACCCGGAAATCACGTGTGCCCCACGGGGAAATCACGTGGGCCCCACCCGGAAATCACGTGGGCCCCACCCGGAAATCACGTGGGCCCCACCCGGAAATCACGTGGGCCCCACCCGGAAATCACGTGGGCCCCACCCGGAAATCACGTGGGCCCCACCCGGAAATCACGTGGCCCCCACGGGGAAATCACGTGGGCCCCACCCGGAAATCACGTGGGCCCCACCCGGAAATCACGTGGGCCCCACCCGGAAATCACGTGGGCCCCACCCGGAAATCACGTGGGCCCCACGGGGAAATCACGTGGGCCCCACGGGGAAATCACGTGGGCCCCACCCGGAAATCACGTGGGCCCCACCCGGAAATCACGTGAGCCCCACCCGGAAATCACATGGGCCCCACCCGGAAATCACGTGGGCCCCACCCGGAAATCACGAGGGCCCCACCCGGAAATCACGTGGGCCCCCAGGGGAAATCACGTGGGCCCCACCCGGAAATCACGTGGGCCCCACCCGGAAATCACGTGGGCCCCACCCGGAAATCACGTGGGCCCCACCCGGAAATCACGTGGGCCCCACCCGGAAATCACGTGGGCCCCACCCGGAAATCACGTGGGCCCCACCCGGAAATCACGTGGGCCCCACCCGGAAATCACGTGGGCCCCACCCGGAAATCACGTGGGCCCCACCCGGAAATCACGTGGGCCCCACCCGGAAATCACGTGGGCCCCACACGGAAATCACGTGGGCCCCACCCGGAAATCACGTGGGCCCCACCCGGAAATCACGTGGGCCCCACGGGGAAATCACGTGGGCCCCACGCGGAAATCACGTGGGCCCCACGGGGAAATCACGTGGGCCCCACCCGGAAATCACGTGGGCCCCACGGGGAAATCACGTGGGCCCCACCCGGAAATCACGTGGGCCCCACCCGGAAATCACGTGGGCCCCACCCGGAAATCACGTGGGCCCCACCCGGAAATCACGTGGGCCCCACGGGGAAATCACGTGGGCCCCACCCGGAAATCACGTGGGTCCCACCCGGAAATCACGTGGGCCCCACCCGGAAATCACGTGGGCCCCACCCGGAAATCACGTGGGCCCAACCCGGAAATCACGTGGGCCCCACCCGGAAATCACTTGGGCCCCACCCGGAAATCACGTGGGCCCCACCCGGAAATCACGTGGGCCCCATCCGGAAATCACGTGGGCCCCACGGGGAAATCACGTGGGCCCCACCCGGAAATCACGTGGGGCCCACCCGGAAATCACGTGGGCCCCACCCGGAAATCACGTGGGCCCCACCCGGAAATCACGTGGGCCCCACCCGGAAATCACGTGGGCCCCCAGGGGAAATCACGTGGGCCCCACCCGGAAATCACGTGGGCCCCACCCGGAAATCACGTGGGCCCCCAGGGGAAATCACGTGGGCCCCACCCGGATATCACGTGGGCCCCACCCGGAAATCACGTGGGCCCCACCCGGAAATAACGTGGGCCCCACGGGGAAATCACGTGGGCCCCACCCGGAAATCACGTGGGCCCCACCCGGAAATCACGTGGGCCCCCAGGGGAAATCACGTGGGCCCCACCCGGATATCACGTGGGCCCCACCCGGAAATCACGTGGGCCCCACCCGGAAATCACGTGGGCCCCACCCGGAAATCAAGTGGGCCCCACCCGGAAATCACGTGGGCCCCACCCGGAAATCACGTGGGCCCCACCCGGAAATCACGTGGGCCCCACCCGGAAATCACGTGGGCCCCACCCGGAAATCACGTGGGCCCCACCCGGAAATCACGTGGGCCCCACCCGGAAATCACGTGGGCCCCACCCTGAAATCACGTGGGCCCCACCCGGAAATCACGTGGGCCCCACCCGGAAATCACGTGGGCCCCACCCGGAAATCACGTGGGCCCCACCCGGAAATCACGTGGGCCCCACCCGGAAATCACGTGGGCCCCACCCGGAAATCACGTGGGCCCCACCCGGAAATCACGTGGGCCCCACCCGGAAATCACGTGGGCCCCACCCGGAAATCACGTGGGCCCCACCCGGAAATCACGTGGGCCCCACCCGGAAATCACGTGGGCCCCACCCGGAAATCACGTGTGCCCCACGGGGAAATCACGTGGGCCCCACCCGGAAATCACGTGGGCCCCACCCGGAAATCACGTGGGCCCCACCCGGAAATCACGTGGGCCCCACCCGGAAATCACGTGGGCCCCACCCGGAAATCACGTGGGCCCCACCCGGAAATCACGTGGCCCCCACGGGGAAATCACGTGGGCCCCACCCGGAAATCACGTGGGCCCCACCCGGAAATCACGTGGGCCCCACCCGGAAATCACGTGGGCCCCACCCGGAAATCACGTGGGCCCCACGGGGAAATCACGTGGGCCCCACGGGGAAATCACGTGGGCCCCACCCGGAAATCACGTGGGCCCCACCCGGAAATCACGTGAGCCCCACCCGGAAATCACATGGGCCCCACCCGGAAATCACGTGGGCCCCACCCGGAAATCACGAGGGCCCCACCCGGAAATCACGTGGGCCCCCAGGGGAAATCACGTGGGCCCCACCCGGAAATCACGTGGGCCCCACCCGGAAATCACGTGGGCCCCACCCGGAAATCACGTGGGCCCCACCCGGAAATCACGTGGGCCCCACCCGGAAATCACGTGGGCCCCACCCGGAAATCACGTGGGCCCCACCCGGAAATCACGTGGGCCCCACCCGGAAATCACGTGGGCCCCACCCGGAAATCACGTGGGCCCCACCCGGAAATCACGTGGGCCCCACCCGGAAATCACGTGGGCCCCACGGGGAAATCACGTGGGCCCCACGGGGAAATCACGTGGGCCCCACCCGGAAATCACGTGGGCCCCACCCGGAAATCACGTGGGCCCCACCCGGAAATCACGTGGGCCCCACCCGGAAATCACGAGGGCCCCACCCGGAAATTACGTGGGCCCCACCCGGAAATCACGTGGGCCCTACCCGGAAATCACGTGGGCCCCCAGAGGAAATCACGTGGGCCCCACCCGGAAATCACGTGGGCCCCACCCGGAAATCACGTGGGCCCCACCCGGAAATCACGTGGGCCCCACCCGGAAATCACGTGGGCCCCACCCGGAAATCACGTGGGCCCCACGGGGAAATCACGTGGGCCCCACCCGGAAATCACGTGGGCCCCACCCGGAAATCACGTGGGCCCCACCCGGAAATCACGTGGGCCCCACCCGGAAATCACGTGGGCCCCACCCGGAAATCACGTGGGCCCCACCCGGAAATCACGTGGGCCCCACCCGGAAATCACGTGGGCCCCACCCGGAAATCACGTGGGCCCCACCCGGAAATCACGTGGGCCCCACCCGGAAATCACGGGGGCCCACCCGGAAATCACGTGGGCCCCACGGGGAAATCACGTGGGCCCCACCCGGAAATCACGTGGGCCCCACCCGGAAATCACGTGGGCCCCACACGGAAATCACGTGGGCCCCACCCGGAAATCACGTGGGCCCCACCCTGAAATCACGTGGGCCCCACCCGGAAATCACGTGGGCCCCACCCGGAAATCACGTGGGCCCCACCCGGAAATCACGTGGGCCCCACCCGGAAATCACGTGGGCCCCACCCGGAAATCACGTGGGCCCCACCCGGAAATAACGTGGGCCCCACCCGGAAATCACGTGGGCCCCCAGGGGAAATCACGTGGGCCCCACAAGGAAATCACGTGGGCCCCACCCGGAAATCACGTGGGCCCCACCCGGAAATCACGTGGGCCCCACCCGGAAATCACGTGGGCCCCACGGGGAAATCACGTGGGCCCCACCCGGAAATCACGTGGGCCCCACCCGGAAATCACGTGGGCCCCACCCGGAAATCACGTGGGCCCCACCCGGAAATCACGTGGGCCCCACCCGGAAATCACGTGGGCCCCACCCGGAAATCACGTGGGCCCCACCCGGAAATCACGTGGGCCCCACCCGGAAATCACGTGGGCCCCACCCGGAAATCACGTGGGCCCCACCCGGAAATCACGTGGGCCCCACCCGGAAATCACGTGGGCCCCACCCGGAAATCACGTGGGCCCCACCCGGAAATCACGTGGGCCCCACCAGGAAATCACGTGGGCCCCACCCGGAAATCACGTGGGCCCCACCCGGAAATCACGTGGGCCCCACCCGGAAATCACGTGAGCCCCACCCGGAAATCACGTGGGCCCCACGGGGAAATCACGTGGGCCCCACCCGGAAATCACGTGGGCCCCACCCGGAAATCACGTGGGCCCCACGGTTAAATCACGTGGGCCCCACCCGGAAATCACGTGGGCCCCACCCGGAAATCACGTGGGCCCCACCCGGAAATCACGTGGGCCCCACCCGGAAATCACGTGGGCCCCACCCGGAAATCACGTGGGCCCCACCCGGAAATCACGTGGGCCCCACCCGGAAATCACGTGGGCCCCACCCGGAAATCACGTGGGCCCCACCCGGAAATCACGTGGGCCCCTCCCGGAAATCACGTGGGCCCCACCCGGAAATCACGTGGGCCCCACACGGAAATCACGTGGGCCCCACCCGGAAATCACGTGGGCCCCACCCGGAAATCACGTGGGCCCCACGGGGAAATCACGTGGGCCCCACGCGGAAATCACGTGGGCCCCACGGGGAAATCACGTGGGCCCCACCCGGAAATCACGTGGGCCCCACGGGGAAATCACGTGGGCCCCACCCGGAAATCACGTGGGCCCCACCCGGAAATCACGTGGGCCCCACCCGGAAATCACGTGGGCCCCACCCGGAAATCACGTGGGCCCCACGGGGAAATCACGTGGGCCCCACCCGGAAATCACGTGGGTCCCACCCGGAAATCACGTGGGCCCCACCCGGAAATCACGTGGGCCCCACCCGGAAATCACGTGGGCCCAACCCGGAAATCACGTGGGCCCCACCTGGAAATCACGTGGGCCCCACCCGGAAATCACGTGGGCCCCCAGGGGAAATCACGTGGGCCCCACCCTGAAATCACGTGGGCCCCACCCGGAAATCACGTGGGCCCCACCCGGAAATAACGTGGGCCCCACCCGGAAATCACGTGGGCCCCACCCAGAAATCACGTGGGCCCCACCCGGAAATCACGTGGGCCCCACCCGGAAATCAAGTGGGCCCCACCCGGAAATCACGTGGGCCCCACCCGGAAATCACGTGGGCCCCCAGGGGAAATCATGTGGGCCCCACCCGGAAATCACGTGGGCCCCACCCGGAAATCACGTGGGCCCCACCCGGAAATCACTTGGGCCCCACCCGGAAATCACGTGGGCCCCACCCGGAAATCACGTGGGCCCCATCCGGAAATCACGTGGGCCCCACGGGGAAATCACGTGGGCCCCACCCGGAAATCACGTGGGGCCCACCCGGAAATCACGTGGGCCCCACCCGGAAATCACGTGGGCCCCACCCGGAAATCACGTGGGCCCCACCCGGAAATCACGTGGGCCCCCAGGGGAAATCACGTGGGCCCCACCCGGAAATCACGTGGGCCCCACCCGGAAATCACGTGGGCCCCCAGGGGAAATCACGTGGGCCCCACCCGGATATCACGTGGGCCCCACCCGGAAATCACGTGGGCCCCACCCGGAAATAACGTGGGCCCCACGGGGAAATCACGTGGGCCCCACCCGGAAATCACGTGGGCCCCACCCGGAAATCACGTGGGCCCCCAGGGGAAATCACGTGGGCCCCACCCGGATATCACGTGGGCCCCACCCGGAAATCACGTGGGCCCCACCCGGAAATCACGTGGGCCCCACCCGGAAATCAAGTGGGCCCCACCCGGAAATCACGTGGGCCCCACCCGGAAATCACGTGGGCCCCACCCGGAAATCACGTGGGCCCCACCCGGAAATCACGTGGGCCCCACCCGGAAATCACGTGGGCCCCACCCGGAAATCACGTGGGCCCCACCCGGAAATCACGTGGGCCCCACCCTGAAATCACGTGGGCCCCACCCGGAAATCACGTGGGCCCCACCCGGAAATCACGTGGGCCCCACCCGGAAATCACGTGGGCCCCACCCGGAAATCACGTGGGCCCCACCCGGAAATCACGTGGGCCCCACCCGGAAATCACGTGGGCCCCACCCGGAAATCACGTGGGCCACCAGGTGAAATCACGTGGGCCCCACAAGGAAATCACGTGGGCCCCACCCTGAAATCACGTGGGCCCCACCCGGAAATCACGTGGGCCCCACCCGGAAATCACGTGGGCCCCACCCGGAAATCACGTGTGCCCCACGGGGAAATCACGTGGGCCCCACCCGGAAATCACGTGGGCCCCACCCGGAAATCACGTGGGCCCCACCCGGAAATCACGTGGGCCCCACCCGGAAATCACGTGGGCCCCACCCGGAAATCACGTGGGCCCCACCCGGAAATCACGTGGCCCCCACGGGGAAATCACGTGGGCCCCACCCGGAAATCACGTGGGCCCCACCCGGAAATCACGTGGGCCCCACCCGGAAATCACGTGGGCCCCACCCGGAAATCACGTGGGCCCCACGGGGAAATCACGTGGGCCCCACGGGGAAATCACGTGGGCCCCACCCGGAAATCACGTGGGCCCCACCCGGAAATCACGTGAGCCCCACCCGGAAATCACATGGGCCCCACCCGGAAATCACGTGGGCCCCACCCGGAAATCACGAGGGCCCCACCCGGAAATCACGTGGGCCCCCAGGGGAAATCACGTGGGCCCCACCCGGAAATCACGTGGGCCCCACCCGGAAATCACGTGGGCCCCACCCGGAAATCACGTGGGCCCCACCCGGAAATCACGTGGGCCCCACCCGGAAATCACGTGGGCCCCACCCGGAAATCACGTGGGCCCCACCCGGAAATCACGTGGGCCCCACCCGGAAATCACGTGGGCCCCACCCGGAAATCACGTGGGCCCCACCCGGAAATCACGTGGGCCCCACCCGGAAATCACGTGGGCCCCACGGGGAAATCACGTGGGCCCCACGGGGAAATCACGTGGGCCCCACCCGGAAATCACGTGGGCCCCACCCGGAAATCACGTGCGCCCCACCCGGAAATCACGTGGGCCCCACCCGGAAATCACGAGGGCCCCACCCGGAAATTACGTGGGCCCCACCCGGAAATCACGTGGGCCCTACCCGGAAATCACGTGGACCCCCAGAGGAAATCACGTGGGCCCCACCCGGAAATCACGTGGGCCCCACCCGGAAATCACGTGGGCCCCACCCGGAAATCACGTGGGCCCCACCCGGAAATCACGTGGGCCCCACCCGGAAATCACGTGGGCCCCACGGGGAAATCACGTGGGCCCCACCCGGAAATCACGTGGGCCCCACCCGGAAATCACGTGGGCCCCACCCGGAAATCACGTGGGCCCCACCCGGAAATCACGTGGGCCCCACCCGGAAATCACGTGGGCCCCACCCGGAAATCACGTGGGCCCCACCCGGAAATCACGTGGGCCCCACCCGGAAATCACGTGGGCCCCACCCGGAAATCACGTGGGGCCCACCCGGAAATCACGTGGGCCCCACGGGGAAATCACGTGGGCCCCACCCGGAAATCACGTGGGCCCCACCCGGAAATCACGTGGGCCCCACACGGAAATCACGTGGGCCCCACCCGGAAATCACGTGGGCCCCACCCTGAAATCACGTGGGCCCCACCCGGAAATCACGTGGGCCCCACCCGGAAATCACGTGGGCCCCACCCGGAAATCACGTGGGCCCCACCCGGAAATCACGTGGGCCCCACCCGGAAATCACGTGGGCCCCACCCGGAAATCACGTGGGCCCCACCCGGAAATAACGTGGGCCCCACCCGGAAATCACGTGGGCCCCCAGGGGAAATCACGTGGGCCCCACAAGGAAATCACGTGGGCCCCACCCGGAAATCACGTGGGCCCCACCCGGAAATCACGTGGGCCCCACCCGGAAATCACGTGGGCCCCACGGGGAAATCACGTGGGCCCCACCCGGAAATCACGTGGGCCCCACCCGGAAATCACGTGGGCCCCACCCGGAAATCACGTGGGCCCCACCCGGAAATCACGTGGGCCCCACCCGGAAATCACGTGGGCCCCACCCGGAAATCACGTGGGCCCCACCCGGAAATCACGTGGGCCCCACCCGGAAATCACGTGGGCCCCACCCGGAAATCACGTGGGCCCCACCCGGAAATCACGTGGGCCCCACCCGGAAATCACGTGGGCCCCACCCGGAAATCACGTGGGCCCCACCCGGAAATCACGTGGGCCCCACCCGGAAATCACGTGGGCCCCACGGGGAAATCACGCGGGCCCCACCCGGAAATCACGTGGGCACCACGGGGAAATCACGTGGGCCCCACCCGGAAATCACGTGGGCCCCACCCGGAAATCACGTGGGCCCCCAGGGGAAATCACGTGGGCCCCACCCGGAAATCACGTGGGCCCCACCCGGAAATCACGTGGGCCCCCAGGGGAAATCACGTGGGCCCCACCCGGATATCACGTGGGCCCCACCCGGAAATCACGTGGGCCCCACCCGGAAATAACGTGGGCCCCACGGGGAAATCACGTGGGCCCCACCCGGAAATCACGTGGGCCCCACCCGGAAATCACGTGGGCCCCCAGGGGAAATCACGTGGGCCCCACCCGGATATCACGTGGGCCCCACCCGGAAATCACGTGGGCCCCACCCGGAAATCACGTGGGCCCCACCCGGAAATCAAGTGGGCCCCACCCGGAAATCACGTGGGCCCCACCCGGAAATCACGTGGGCCCCACCCGGAAATCACGTGGGCCCCACCCGGAAATCACGTGGGCCCCACCCGGAAATCACGTGGGCCCCACCCGGAAATCACGTGGGCCCCACCCGGAAATCACGTGGGCCCCACCCTGAAATCACGTGGGCCCCACCCGGAAATCACGTGGGCCCCACCCGGAAATCACGTGGGCCCCACCCGGAAATCACGTGGGCCCCACCCGGAAATCACGTGGGCCCCACCCGGAAATCACGTGGGCCCCACCCGGAAATCACGTGGGCCCCACCCGGAAATCACGTGGGCCCCCAGGTGAAATCACGTGGGCCCCACAAGGAAATCACGTGGGCCCCACCCTGAAATCACGTGGGCCCCACCCGGAAATCACGTGGGCCCCACCCGGAAATCACGTGGGCCCCACCCGGAAATCACGTGTGCCCCACGGGGAAATCACGTGGGCCCTACCCGGAAATCACGTGGGCCCCACCCGGAAATCACGTGGGCCCCACCCGGAAATCACGTGGGCCCCACCCGGAAATCACGTGGGCCCCACCCGGAAATCACGTGGGCCCCACCCGGAAATCACGTGGCCCCCACGGGGAAATCACGTGGGCCCCACCCGGAAATCACGTGGGCCCCACCCGGAAATCACGTGGGCCCCACCCGGAAATCACGTGGGCCCCACCCGGAAATCACGTGGGCCCCACGGGGAAATCACGTGGGCCCCACGGGGAAATCACGTGGGCCCCACCCGGAAATCACGTGGCCCCCACGGGGAAATCACGTGGGCCCCACCCGGAAATCACGTGGGCCCCACCCGGAAATCACGTGGGCCCCACCCGGAAATCACGTGGGCCCCACCCGGAAATCACGTGGGCCCCACCCGGAAATCACGTGAGCCCCACCCGGAAATCACATGGGCCCCACCCGGAAATCACGTGGGCCCCACCCGGAAATCACGTGGGCCCGACCCGGAAATCACGTGGGCCCCACCCGGAAATCACGTGGGCCCCACCCGGAAATCACGTGGGCCCCGCCCGGAAATCACGTGGGCCCCACCCGGAAATCACGTGGGCCCCACCCGGAAATCACGTGGGCCCCACCCGGAAATCACGTGGGCCCCACGGGGAAATCACGTGGGCCCCACGGGGAAATCACGTGGGCCCCACCCGGAAATCACGTGGGCCCCACCCGGAAATCACGTGGGCCCCACCCGGAAATCACGTGGGCCCCACCCGGAAATCACGAGGGCCCCACCCGGAAATTACGTGGGCCCCACCCGGAAATCACGTGGGCCCTACCCGGAAATCACGTGGGCCCCCAGAGGAAATCACGTGGGCCCCACCCGGAAATCACGTGGGCCCCACCCGGAAATCACGTGGGCCCCACCCGGAAATCACGTGGGCCCCACCCGGAAATCACGTGGGCCCCACCCGGAAATCACGTGGGCCCCACGGGGAAATCACGTGGGCCCCACCCGGAAATCACGTGGGCCCCACCCGGAAATCACGTGGGCCCCACCCGGAAATCACGTGGGCCCCACCCGGAAATCACGTGGGCCCCACCCGGAAATCACGTGGGCCCCACCCGGAAATCACGTGGGCCCCACCCGGAAATCACGTGGGCCCCACCCGGAAATCACGTGGGCCCCACCCGGAAATCACGTGGGGCCCACCCGGAAATCACGTGGGCCCCACGGGGAAATCACGTGGGCCCCACCCGGAAATCACGTGGGCCCCACCCGGAAATCACGTGGGCCCCACACGGAAATCACGTGGGCCCCACCCGGAAATCACGTGGGCCCCACCCTGAAATCACGTGGGCCCCACCCGGAAATCACGTGGGCCCCACCCGGAAATCACGTGGGCCCCACCCGGAAATCACGTGGGCCCCACCCGGAAATCACGTGGGCCCCACCCGGAAATCACGTGGGCCCCACCCGGAAATCACGTGGGCCCCACCCGGAAATAACGTGGGCCCCACCCGGAAATCACGTGGGCCCCCAGGGGAAATCACGTGGGCCCCACAAGGAAATCACGTGGGCCCCACCCGGAAATCACGTGGGCCCCACCCGGAAATCACGTGGGCCCCACCCGGAAATCACGTGGGCCCCACGGGGAAATCACGTGGGCCCCACCCGGAAATCACGTGGGCCCCACCCGGAAATCACGTGGGCCCCACCCGGAAATCACGTGGGCCCCACCCGGAAATCACGTGGGCCCCACCCGGAAATCACGTGGGCCCCACCCGGAAATCACGTGGGCCCCACCCGGAAATCACGTGGGCCCCACCCGGAAATCACGTGGGCCCCACCCGGAAATCACGTGGGCCCCACCCGGAAATCACGTGGGCCCCACCCGGAAATCACGTGGGCCCCACCCGGAAATCACGTGGGCCCCACCCGGAAATCACGTGGGCCCCACCCGGAAATCACGTGGGCCCCACCCGGAAATCACGTGGGCCCCACGGGGAAATCACGCGGGCCCCACCCGGAAATCACGTGGGCACCACGGGGAAATCACGTGGGCCCCACCCGGAAATCACGTGGGCACCACGGGGAAATCACGTGGGCCCCACCCGGAAATCACGTGGGCCCCACCCGGAAATCACGTGGGCCCCACCCGGAAATCACGTGGGGCCCACCCGGAAATCACGTGGGCCCCACCCGGAAATCACGTGGGCCCCACGGGGAAATCACGTGGGCCCCACCCGGAAATCACGTGGGCACCACCCGGAAATCACGTGGGCCCCACACGGAAATCACGTGGGCCCCACCCGGAAATCACGTGGGCCCCACACGGAAATCACGTGGGCCCCACCCGGAAATCACGTGGGCCCCTCCCGGAAATCACGTGGGCCCCACCCGGAAATCACGTGGGCCCCACCCGGAAATCACGTGGGCCCCACGGGGAAATCACGTGGGCCCCACCCGGAAATCACGTGGGCCCCACCCGGAAATCACGTGGGCCCCACCCGGAAGTCACGTGGGCCCCACCCGGAAATCACGTGGGCCCCACCCGGAAATCACGTGGGCCCCACCCGGAAATCACGTGGGCCCCACCCGGAAATCACGTGGGCCCCACCCGGAAATCACGTGGGCCCCACCCGGAAATCACGTGGGCCCCACCGGAAATCACGTGGGCCCCCAGGTGAAATCACGTGGGCCCCACAAGGAAATCACGTGGGCCCCACCCTGAAATCACGTGGGCCCCACCCGGAAATCACGTGGGCCCCACCCGGAAATCACGTGGGCCCCACCCGGAAATCACGTGTGCCCCACGGGGAAATCACGTGGGCCCCACCCGGAAATCACGTGGGCCCCACCCGGAAATCACGTGGGCCCCACCCGGAAATCACGTGGGCCCCACCCGGAAATCACGTGGGCCCCACCCGGAAATCACGTGGGCCCCACCCGGAAATCACGTGGCCCCCACGGGGAAATCACGTGGGCCCCACCCGGAAATCACGTGGGCCCCACCCGGAAATCACGTGGGCCCCACCCGGAAATCACGTGGGCCCCACCCGGAAATCACGTGGGCCCCACGGGGAAATCACGTGGGCCCCACGGGGAAATCACGTGGGCCCCACCCGGAAATCACGTGGGCCCCACCCGGAAATCACGTGAGCCCCACCCGGAAATCACATGGGCCCCACCCGGAAATCACGTGGGCCCCACCCGGAAATCACGTGGGCCCCACCCGGAAATCACGTGGGCCCCCAGGGGAAATCACGTGGGCCCCACCCGGAAATCACGTGGGCCCACCCGGAAATCACGTGGGCCCCACCCGGAAATCACGTGGGCCCCACCCGGAAATCACGTGGGCCCCACCCGGAAATCACGTGGGCCCCACCCGGAAATCACGTGGGCCCCACCCGGAAATCACGTGGGCCCCACCCGGAAATCACGTGGGCCCCACCCGGAAATCACGTGGGCCCCACCCGGAAATCACGTGGGCCCCACCCGGAAATCACGTGGGCCCCACCCGGAAATCACGTGGGCCCCACCCGGAAATCACGTGGGCCCCACCCGGAAATCACGAGGGCCCCACCCGGAAATTACGTGGGCCCCACCCGGAAATCACGTGGGCCCTACCCGGAAATCACGTGGGCCCCCAGAGGAAATCACGTGGGCCCCACCCGGAAATCACGTGGGCCCCCAGGGGAAATCACGTGGGCCCCACCCGGAAATCACGTGGGCCCCACCCGGAAATCACGTGGGCCCCACCCGGAAATCACGTGGGCCCCACGGGGAAATCACGTGGGCCCCACCCGGAAATCACGTGGGCCCCACCCGGAAATCACGTGGGCCCCACCCGGAAATCACGTGGGCCCCACCCGGAAATCACGTGGGCCCCACCCGGAAATCACGTGGGCCCCACCCGGAAATCACGTGGGCCCCACCCGGAAATCACGTGGGCCCCACCCGGAAATCACGTGGGCCCCACCCGGAAATCACGTGGGCCCCACCCGGAAATCACGTGGGCCCCACCCGGAAATCACGTGGGGCCCACCCGGAAATCACGTGGGCCCCACGGGGAAATCACGTGGGCCCCACCCGGAAATCACGTGGGCCCCACCCGGAAATCACGTGGGCCCCACACGGAAATCACGTGGGCCCCACCCGGAAATCACGTGGGCCCCACCCTGAAATCACGTGGGCCCCACCCGGAAATCACGTGGGCCCCACCCGGAAATCACGTGGGCCCCACCCGGAAATCACGTGGGCCCCACCCGGAAATCACGTGGGCCCCACCCGGAAATCACGTGGGCCCCACCCGGAAATAACGTGGGCCCCACCCGGAAATCACGTGGGCCCCCAGGGGAAATCACGTGGGCCCCACAAGGAAATCACGTGGGCCCCACCCGGAAATCACGTGGGCCCCACCCGGAAATCACGTGGGCCCCACCCGGAAATCACGTGGGCCCCACGGGGAAATCACGTGGGCCCCACCCGGAAATCACGTGGGCCCCACCCGGAAATCACGTGGGCCCCACCCGGAAATCACGTGGGCCCCACCCGGAAATCACGTGGGCCCCAACCGGAAATCACGTGGGCCCCACCCGGAAATCACGTGGGCCCCACCCGGAAATCACGTGGGCCCCACCCGGAAATCACGTGGGCCCCAAGGGGAAATCACGTGGGCCCCACCCGGAAATCACGTGGGCCCCACCCGGAAATCACGTGGGCCCCACCCGGAAATCACGTGGGCCCCACCCGGAAATCACGTGGGCCCCACCCGGAAATCACGTGGGCCCCACCCGGAAATCACGTGGGCCCCACCCGGAAATCACGTGGGCCCCACGGGGAAATCACGCGGGCCCCACCCGGAAATCACGTGGGCACCACGGGGAAATCACGTGGGCCCCACCCGGAAATCACGTGGGCACCACGGGGAAATCACGTGGGCCCCACCCGGAAATCACGTGGGCCCCACCCGGAAATCACGTGGGCCCCACCCGGAAATCACGTGGGGCCCACCCGGAAATCACGTGGGCCCCACCCGGAAATCACGTGGGCCCCACGGGGAAATCACGTGGGCCCCACCCGGAAATCACGTGGGCACCACCCGGAAATCACGTGGGCCCCACACGGAAATCACGTGGGCCCCACCCGGAAATCACGTGGGCCCCACACGGAAATCACGTGGGCCCCACCCGGAAATCACGTGGGCCCCTCCCGGAAATCACGTGGGCCCCACCCGGAAATCACGTGGGCCCCACCCGGAAATCACGTGGGCCCCGCGGGGAAATCACGTGGGCCCCACCCGGAAATCACGTGGGCCCCACCCGGAAATCACGTGGGCCCCACCCGGAAGTCACGTGGGCCCCACCCGGAAATCACGTGGGCCCCACCCGGAAATCACGTGGGCCCCACCCGGAAATCACGTGGGCCCCACCCGGAAATCACGTGGGCCCCACCCGGAAATCACGTGGGCCCCACCCGGAAATCACGTGGGCCCCACCCGGAAATCACGTGGGCCCCCAGGTGAAATCACGTGGGCCCCACAAGGAAATCACGTGGGCCCCACCCTGAAATCACGTGGGCCCCACCCGGAAATCACGTGGGCCCCACCCGGAAATCACGTGGGCCCCACCCGGAAATCACGTGTGCCCCACGGGGAAATCACGTGGGCCCCACCCGGAAATCACGTGGGCCCCACCCGGAAATCACGTGGGCCCCACCCGGAAATCACGTGGGCCACACCCGGAAATCACGTGGGCCCCACCCGGAAATCACGTGGGCCCCACCCGGAAATCACGTGGCCCCCACGGGGAAATCACGTGGGCCCCACCCGGAAATCACGTGGGCCCCACCCGGAAATCACGTGGGCCCCACCCGGAAATCACGTGGGCCCCACCCGGAAATCACGTGGGCCCCACGGGGAAATCACGTGGGCCCCACGGGGAAATCACGTGGGCCCCACCCGGAAATCACGTGGGCCCCACCCGGAAATCACGTGAGCCCCACCCGGAAATCACGTGGGCCCCACCCGGAAATCACGTGGGCCCCACCCGGAAATCACGTGGGCCCCACCCGGAAATCACGTGGGCCCCCAGGGGAAATCACGTGGGCCCCACCCGGAAATCACGTGGGCCCCACCCGGAAATCACGTGGGCCCCACCCGGAAATCACGTGGGCCCCACCCGGAAATCACGTGGGCCCCACCCGGAAATCACGTGGGCCCCACCCGGAAATCACGTGGGCCCCACCCGGAAATCACGTGGGCCCCACCCGGAAATCACGTGGGCCCCACCCGGAAATCACGTGGGCCCCACGGGGAAATCACGTGGGCCCCACCCGGAAATCACGTGGGCCCCACCCGGAAATCACGTGGGCCCCACCCGGAAATCACGTGGGCCCCACCCGGAAATCACGTGGGCCCCACCCGGAAATCACGAGGGCCCCACCCGGAAATTACGTGGGCCCCACCCGGAAATCACGTGGGCCCTACCCGGAAATCACGTGGGCCCCCAGAGGAAATCACGTGGGCCCCACCCGGAAATCACGTGGGCCCCCAGGGGAAATCACGTGGGCCCCACCCGGAAATCACGTGGGCCCCACCCGGAAATCACGTGGGCCCCACCCGGAAATCACGTGGGCCCCACGGGGAAATCACGTGGGCCCCACCCGGAAATCACGTGGGCCCCACCCGGAAATCACGTGGGCCCCACCCGGAAATCACGTGGGCCCCACCCGGAAATCACGTGGGCCCCACCCGGAAATCACGTGGGCCCCACCCGGAAATCACGTGGGCCCCACCCGGAAATCACGTGGGCCCCACCCGGAAATCACGTGGGCCCCACCCGGAAATCACGTGGGCCCCACCCGGAAATCACGTGGGGCCCACCCGGAAATCACGTGGGCCCCACGGGGAAATCACGTGGGCCCCACCCGGAAATCACGTGGGCCCCACCCGGAAATCACGTGGGCCCCACACGGAAATCACGTGGGCCCCACCCGGAAATCACGTGGGCCCCACCCTGAAATCACGTGGGACCCACCCGGAAATCACGTGGGCCCCACCCGGAAATCACGTGGGCCCCACCCGGAAATCACGTGGGCCCCACCCGGAAATCACGTGGGCCCCACCCGGAAATCACGTGGGCCCCACCCGGAAATAACGTGGGCCCCACCCGGAAATCACGTGGGCCCCCAGGGGAAATCACGTGGGCCCCACAAGGAAATCACGTGGGCCCCACCCGGAAATCACGTGGGCCCCACCCGGAAATCACGTGGGCCCCACCCGGAAATCACGTGGGCCCCACGGGGAAATCACGTGGGCCCCACCCGGAAATCACGTGGGCCCCACCCGGAAATCACGTGGGCCCCACCCGGAAATCACGTGGGCCCCACCCGGAAATCACGTGGGCCCCACCCGGAAATCACGTGGGCCCCACCCGGAAATCACGTGGGCCCCACCCGGAAATCACGTGGGCCCCACCCGGAAATCACGTGGGCCCCACCCGGAAATCACGTGGGCCCCACCCGGAAATCACGTGGGCCCCACCCGGAAATCACGTGGGCCCCAAGGGGAAATCACGTGGGCCCCACCCGGAAATCACGTGGGCCCCACCCGGAAATCACGTGGGCCCCACCCGGAAATCACGTGGGCCCCACCCGGAAATCACGTGGGCCCCACCCGGAAATCACGTGGGCCCCACGGGGAAATCACGCGGGCCCCACCCGGAAATCACGTGGGCACCACGGGGAAATCACGTGGGCCCCACCCGGAAATCACGTGGGCACCACGGGGAAATCACGTGGGCCCCACCCGGAAATCACGTGGGCCCCACCCGGAAATCACGTGGGCCTCACCCGGAAATCACGTGGGGCCCACCCGGAAATCACGTGGGCCCCACCCGGAAATCACGTGGGCCCCACGGGGAAATCACGTGGGCCCCACCCGGAAATCACGTGGGCACCACCCGGAAATCACGTGGGCCCCACACGAAAATCACGTGGGCCCCACCCGGAAATCACGTGGGCCCCACACGGAAATCACGTGGGCCCCACCCGGAAATCACGTGGGCCCCTCCCGGAAATCACGTGGGCCCCACCCGGAAATCACGTGGGCCCCACCCGGAAATCACGTGGGCCCCACGGGGAAATCACGTGGGCCCCACCCGGAAATCACGTGGGCCCCACCCGGAAATCACGTGGGCCCCACCCGGAAGTCACGTGGGCCCCACCCGGAAATCACGTGGGCCCCACCCGGAAATCACGTGGGCCCCACCCGGAAATCACGTGGGCCCCACCCGGAAATCACGTGGGCCCCACCCGGAAATCACGTGGGCCCCACCCGGAAATCACGTGGGCCCCACCCGGAAATCACGTGGGCACCACGGGGAAATCACGTGGGCCCCACCCGGAAATCACGTGGGCCCCACCCGGAAATCACGTGGGCCCCACCCGGAAATCACGTGGGGCCCACCCGGAAATCACGTGGGCCCCACCCGGAAATCACGTGGGACCCACGGGGAAATCACGTGGGCCCCACCCGGAAATCACGTGGGCCCCACCCGGAAATCACGTAGGCCCCACACAGAAATCACGTGGGCCCCACCCGGAAATCACGTGGGCCCCACCCGGAAATCACGTGGGACCCACCCGGAAATCACGTGGGCCCCACCCGGAAATCACGTGGGCCCCACGGGGAAATCACGTGGGCCCCACCCGGAAATCACGTGGGCCCCACCCGGAAATCACGTGGGCCCCACCCGGAAATCACGTGGGACCCCAGGGGAAATCACGTGGGCCCCACCCGGAAATCACGTGGGCCCCACCCGGAAATCACGTGGGCCCCACCCGGAAATCACGTGGGCCCCACCCGGAAATCACGTGGGCCCCACCCGGAAATCACGTGGGCCCCCAGGGGAAATCACGTGGGCCCCACCCGGAAATCACGTGGGCCCCACCCGGAAATCACGTGGGCCCCACCCGGAAATCACGTGGGCCCCACCCGGAAATCACGTGGGCCCCACCCGGAAATCACGTGGGCCCCACCCGGAAATAACGTGGGCCCCACCCGGAAATCACGTGGGCCCCCAGGGGAAATCACGTGGGCCCCACAAGGAAATCACGTGGGCCCCACCCGGAAATCACGTGGGCCCCACCCGGAAATCACGTGGGCCCCACCCGGAAATCACGTGGGCCCCACCCGGAAATCACGTGGGCCCCACCCGGAAATCACGTGGGCCCCACCCGGAAATCACGTGGGCCCCACCCGGAAATCACGTGGGCCCCACCCGGAAATCACGTGGGCCCCACCCGGAAATCACGTGGGCCCCACCCGGAAATCACGTGGGCCCCACCCGGAAATCACGTGGGCCCCACCCGGAAATCACGTGGGCCCCAAGGGGAAATCACATGGGCCCCACCCGGAAATCACGTGGGCCCCACCCGGAAATCACGTGGGCCCCACCCGGAAATCACGTGGGCCCCACCCGGAAATCACGTGGGCCCCACCCGGAAATCACGTGGGCCCCACCCGGAAATCACGTGGGCCCCACCCGGAAATCACGTGGGCCCCACCCGGAAATCACGTGGGCCCCACCCGGAAATCACGTGGGCCCCACCCGGAAATCACGTGGGCCCCACCCGGAAATCACGTGGGCCCCCAGGGGAAATCACGTGGGCCCCACCCGGAAATCACGTGGGCCCCACCCGGAAATCACGTGGGCCCCACCCGGAAATCACGTGGGCCCCACCCGGAAATCACGTGGGCCCCACCCGGAAATCACGTGGGCCCCACCCGGAAATCACGTGGGCCCCACCCGGAAATCACGTGGGCCCCACCCGGAAATCACGTGGGCCCCACCCGGAAATCACGTGGGCCCCACCCGGAAATCACGTGGGCCCCACCCGGAAATCACGTGGGCCCCACCCGGAAATCACGTGGGCCCCACCCGGAAATCACGTGGGCCCCACCCGGAAATCACGTGGGCCCCACCCGGAAATCACGTGGGCCCCACCCGGAAATCACGTGGGGCCCACCCGGAAATCACGTGGGCCCCACCCGGAAATCACGTGGGCCCCACCCGGAAATCACGTGGGCCCCACCCGGAAATCACGTGGGCCCCACACGGAAATCACGTGGGCCCCACCCGGAAATCACGTGGGCCCCACCCTGAAATCACGTGGGCCCCACCCGGAAATCACGTGGGCCCCACCCGGAAATCACGTGGGCCCCACCCGGAAATCACGTGGGCCCCACCCGGAAATCACGTGGGCCCCACCCGGAAATCACGTGGGCCCCACCCGGAAATCACGTGGGCCCCCAGGGGAAATCACGTGGGCCCCACAAGGAAATCACGTGGGCCCCACCCGGAAATCACGTGGGCCCCACCCGGAAATCACGTGGGCCCCACGGGGAAATCACGTGGGCCCCACCCGGAAATCACGTGGGCCCCACCCGGAAATCACGTGGGCCCCACCCGGAAATCACGTGGGCCCCACCCGGAAATCACGTGGGCCCCACCCGGAAATCACGTGGGCCCCACCCTGAAATCACGTGGTCCCCACCCGGAAATCACGTGGGCCCCACCCGGAAATCACGTGGGCCCCACCCGGAAATCACGTGGGCCCCACCCGGAAATCACGTGGGCCCCACCCGGAAATCACGTGGGCCCCCAGGGGAAATCACGTGGGCCCCACAAGGAAATCACGTGGGCCCCACCCGGAAATCACGTGGGCCCCACCCGGAAATCACGTGGGCCCCACCCGGAAATCACGTGGGCCCCACGGGGAAATCACGTGGGCCCCACCCGGAAATCACGTGGGCCCCACCCGGAAATCACGTGGGCCCCACCCGGAAATCACGTGGGCCCCACCCGGAAATCACGTGGGCCCCACCCGGAAATCACGTGGGCCCCACCCGGAAATCACGTGGGCCCCACCCGGAAATCACGTGGGCCCCACCCGGAAATCACGTGGGCCCCACGGGGAAATCACGTGGGCCCCACCCGGAAATCACGTGGGCCCCACCCGGAAATCACGTGGGCCCCACACGGAAATCACGTGGGCCCCACCCGGAAATCACGTGGGCCCCACGGGGAAATCACGTGGGCCCCTCCCGGAAATCACGTGGGCCCCACCCGGAAATCACGTGGGCCCCACCCGGAAATCACGTGGGCCCCACGGGGAAATCAGGTGGGCCCCACCCGGAAATCACGTGGGCACCACGGGGAAATCACGTGGGACCCACCCGGAAATCACGTGGGCACCACGGGGAAATCACGTGGGCCCCACCCGGAAATCACGTGGGCCCCACCCGGAAATCACGTGGGCCCCACCGGGAAATCACGTGGGGCCCACCCGGAAATCACGTGGGCCCCACCCGGAAATCACGTGGGCCCCACGGGGAAATCACGTGGGCCCCACAAGGAAATCACGTGGGCCCCACCCGGAAATCACGTGGGCCCCACCCGGAAATCACGTGGGCCCCACCCGGAAATCACGTGGGCCCCACGGGGAAATCACGTGGGCCCCACCCGGAAATCACGTGGGCCCCACCCTGAAATCACGTGGGCCCCACCCGGAAATCACGTGGGCCCCACCCGGAAATCACGTGGGCCCCACCCGGAAATCACGTGGGCCCCACCCGGAAATCACGTGGGCCCCACCCGGAAATCACGTGGGCCCCACCCGGAAATCACGTGGGCCCCACCCGGAAATCACGTGGGCCCCACCCGGAAATCACGTGGGCCCCACCCGGAAATCACGTGGGCCCCACCCGGAAATCACGTGGGCCCCACCCGGAAATCACGTGGGCCCCACCCGGAAATCACGTGGGCCCCACCCGGAAATCACGTGGGCCCCACCCGGAAATCACGTGGGCCCCACCCGGAAATCACGTGGGCCCCACGGGGAAATCACGCGGGCCCCACCCGGAAATCACGTGGGCACCACGGGGAAATCACGTGGGCCCCACCCGGAAATCACGTGGGCACCACGGGGAAATCACGTGGGCCCCACCCGGAAATCACGTGGGCCCCACCCGGAAATCACGTGGGCCCCACCCGGAAATCACGTGGGGCCCACCCGGAAATCACGTGGGCCCCACCCGGAAATCACGTGGGCCCCACGGGGAAATCACGTGGGCCCCACCCGGAAATCACGTGGGCACCACCCGGAAATCACGTGGGCCCCACACGGAAATCACGTGGGCCCCACCCGGAAATCACGTGGGCCCCACACGGAAATCACGTGGGCCCCACCCGGAAATCACGTGGGCCCCTCCCGGAAATCACGTGGGCCCCACCCGGAAATCACGTGGGCCCCACCCGGAAATCACGTGGGCCCCACGGGGAAATCACGTGGGCCCCACCCGGAAATCACGTGGGCCCCACCCGGAAATCACGTGGGCCCCACCCGGAAGTCACGTGGGCCCCACCCGGAAATCACGTGGGCCCCACCCGGAAATCACGTGGGCCCCACCCGGAAATCACGTGGGCCCCACCCGGAAATCACGTGGGCCCCACCCGGAAATCACGTGGGCCCCACCCGGAAATCACGTGGGCCCCACCGGAAATCACGTGGGCCCCCAGGTGAAATCACGTGGGCCCCACAAGGAAATCACGTGGGCCCCACCCTGAAATCACGTGGGCCCCACCCGGAAATCACGTGGGCCCCACCCGGAAATCACGTGGGCCCCACCCGGAAATCACGTGTGCCCCACGGGGAAATCACGTGGGCCCCACCCGGAAATCACGTGGGCCCCACCCGGAAATCACGTGGGCCCCACCCGGAAATCACGTGGGCCCCACCCGGAAATCACGTGGGCCCCACCCGGAAATCACGTGGGCCCCACCCGGAAATCACGTGGCCCCCACGGGGAAATCACGTGGGCCCCACCCGGAAATCACGTGGGCCCCACCCGGAAATCACGTGGGCCCCACCCGGAAATCACGTGGGCCCCACCCGGAAATCACGTGGGCCCCACGGGGAAATCACGTGGGCCCCACGGGGAAATCACGTGGGCCCCACCCGGAAATCACGTGGGCCCCACCCGGAAATCACGTGAGCCCCACCCGGAAATCACATGGGCCCCACCCGGAAATCACGTGGGCCCCACCCGGAAATCACGTGGGCCCCACCCGGAAATCACGTGGGCCCCCAGGGGAAATCACGTGGGCCCCACCCGGAAATCACGTGGGCCCCACCCGGAAATCACGTGGGCCCCACCCGGAAATCACGTGGGCCCCACCCGGAAATCACGTGGGCCCCACCCGGAAATCACGTGGGCCCCACCCGGAAATCACGTGGGCCCCACCCGGAAATCACGTGGGCCCCACCCGGAAATCACGTGGGCCCCACCCGGAAATCACGTGGGCCCCACCCGGAAATCACGTGGGCCCCACCCGGAAATCACGTGGGCCCCACCCGGAAATCACGAGGGCCCCACCCGGAAATTACGTGGGCCCCACCCGGAAATCACGTGGGCCCTACCCGGAAATCACGTGGGCCCCCAGAGGAAATCACGTGGGCCCCACCCGGAAATCACGTGGGCCCCCAGGGGAAATCACGTGGGCCCCACCCGGAAATCACGTGGGCCCCACCCGGAAATCACGTGGGCCCCACCCGGAAATCACGTGGGCCCCACGGGGAAATCACGTGGGCCCCACCCGGAAATCACGTGGGCCCCACCCGGAAATCACGTGGGCCCCACCCGGAAATCACGTGGGCCCCACCCGGAAATCACGTGGGCCCCACCCGGAAATCACGTGGGCCCCACCCGGAAATCACGTGGGCCCCACCCGGAAATCACGTGGGCCCCACCCGGAAATCACGTGGGCCCCCAGGGGAAATCACGTGGGCCCCACAAGGAAATCACGTGGGCCCCACCCGGAAATCACGTGGGCCCCACCCGGAAATCACGTGGGCCCCACCCGGAAATCACGTGGGCCCCACGGGGAAATCACGTGGGCCCCACCCGGAAATCACGTGGGCCCCACCCGGAAATCACGTGGGCCCCACCCGGAAATCACGTGGGCCCCACCCGGAAATCACGTGGGCCCCAACCGGAAATCACGTGGGCCCCACCCGGAAATCACGTGGGCCCCACCCGGAAATCACGTGGGCCCCACCCGGAAATCACGTGGGCCCCAAGGGGAAATCACGTGGGCCCCACCCGGAAATCACGTGGGCCCCACCCGGAAATCACGTGGGCCCCACCCGGAAATCACGTGGGCCCCACCCGGAAATCACGTGGGCCCCACCCGGAAATCACGTGGGCCCCACCCGGAAATCACGTGGGCCCCACCCGGAAATCACGTGGGCCCCACGGGGAAATCACGCGGGCCCCACCCGGAAATCACGTGGGCACCACGGGGAAATCACGTGGGCCCCACCCGGAAATCACGTGGGCACCACGGGGAAATCACGTGGGCCCCACCCGGAAATCACGTGGGCCCCACCCGGAAATCACGTGGGCCCCACCCGGAAATCACGTGGGGCCCACCCGGAAATCACGTGGGCCCCACCCGGAAATCACGTGGGCCCCACGGGGAAATCACGTGGGCCCCACCCGGAAATCACGTGGGCACCACCCGGAAATCACGTGGGCCCCACACGGAAATCACGTGGGCCCCACCCGGAAATCACGTGGGCCCCACACGGAAATCACGTGGGCCCCACCCGGAAATCACGTGGGCCCCTCCCGGAAATCACGTGGGCCCCACCCGGAAATCACGTGGGCCCCACCCGGAAATCACGTGGGCCCCACGGGGAAATCACGTGGGCCCCACCCGGAAATCACGTGGGCCCCACCCGGAAATCACGTGGGCCCCACCCGGAAGTCACGTGGGCCCCACCCGGAAATCACGTGGGCCCCACCCGGAAATCACGTGGGCCCCACCCGGAAATCACGTGGGCCCCACCCGGAAATCACGTGGGCCCCACCCGGAAATCACGTGGGCCCCACCCGGAAATCACGTGGGCCCCACCCGGAAATCACGTGGGCCCCCAGGTGAAATCACGTGGGCCCCACAAGGAAATCACGTGGGCCCCACCCTGAAATCACGTGGGCCCCACCCGGAAATCACGTGGGCCCCACCCGGAAATCACGTGGGCCCCACCCGGAAATCACGTGTGCCCCACGGGGAAATCACGTGGGCCCCACCCGGAAATCACGTGGGCCCCACCCGGAAATCACGTGGGCCCCACCCGGAAATCACGTGGGCCCCACCCGGAAATCACGTGGGCCCCACCCGGAAATCACGTGGGCCCCACCCGGAAATCACGTGGCCCCCACGGGGAAATCACGTGGGCCCCACCCGGAAATCACGTGGGCCCCACCCGGAAATCACGTGGGCCCCACCCGGAAATCACGTGGGCCCCACCCGGAAATCACGTGGGCCCCACGGGGAAATCACGTGGGCCCCACGGGGAAATCACGTGGGCCCCACCCGGAAATCACGTGGGCCCCACCCGGAAATCACGTGAGCCCCACCCGGAAATCACATGGGCCCCACCCGGAAATCACGTGGGCCCCACCCGGAAATCACGTGGGCCCCACCCGGAAATCACGTGGGCCCCCAGGGGAAATCACGTGGGCCCCACCCGGAAATCACGTGGGCCCCACCCGGAAATCACGTGGGCCCCACCCGGAAATCACGTGGGCCCCACCCGGAAATCACGTGGGCCCCACCCGGAAATCACGTGGGCCCCACCCGGAAATCACGTGGGCCCCACCCGGAAATCACGTGGGCCCCACCCGGAAATCACGTGGGCCCCACCCGGAAATCACGTGGGCCCCACGGGGAAATCACGTGGGCCCCACCCGGAAATCACGTGGGCCCCACCCGGAAATCACGTGGGCCCCACCCGGAAATCACGTGGGCCCCACCCGGAAATCACGTGGGCCCCACCCGGAAATCACGAGGGCCCCACCCGGAAATTACGTGGGCCCCACCCGGAAATCACGTGGGCCCTACCCGGAAATCACGTGGGCCCCCAGAGGAAATCACGTGGGCCCCACCCGGAAATCACGTGGGCCCCCAGGGGAAATCACGTGGGCCCCACCCGGAAATCACGTGGGCCCCACCCGGAAATCACGTGGGCCCCACCCGGAAATCACGTGGGCCCCACGGGGAAATCACGTGGGCCCCACCCGGAAATCACGTGGGCCCCACCCGGAAATCACGTGGGCCCCACCCGGAAATCACGTGCGCCCCACCCGGAAATCACGTGGGCCCCACCCGGAAATCACGTGGGCCCCACCCGGAAATCACGTGGGCCCCACCCGGAAATCACGTGGGCCCCACGGGGAAATCACGTGGGCCCCACCCGGAAATCACGTGGGCCCCACCCGGAAATCACGTGGGGCCCACCCGGAAATCACGTGGGCCCCACGGGGAAATCACGTGGGCCCCACCCGGAAATCACGTGGGCCCCACCCGGAAATCACGTGGGCCCCACACGGAAATCACGTGGGCCCCACCCGGAAATCACGTGGGCCCCACCCTGAAATCACGTGGGCCCCACCCGGAAATCACGTGGGCCCCACCCGGAAATCACGTGGGCCCCACCCGGAAATCACGTGGGCCCCACCCGGAAATCACGTGGGCCCCACCCGGAAATCACGTGGGCCCCACCCGGAAATAACGTGGGCCCCACCCGGAAATCACGTGGGCCCCCAGGGGAAATCACGTGGGCCCCACAAGGAAATCACGTGGGCCCCACCCGGAAATCACGTGGGCCCCACCCGGAAATCACGTGGGCCCCACCCGGAAATCACGTGGGCCCCACGGGGAAATCACGTGGGCCCCACCCGGAAATCACGTGGGCCCCACCCGGAAATCACGTGGGCCCCACCCGGAAATCACGTGGGCCCCACCCGGAAATCACGTGGGCCCCACCCGGAAATCACGTGGGCCCCACCCGGAAATCACGTGGGCCCCACCCGGAAATCACGTGGGCCCCACCCGGAAATCACGTGGGCCCCACCCGGAAATCACGTGGGCCCCACCCGGAAATCACGTGGGCCCCACCCGGAAATCACGTGGGCCCCAAGGGGAAATCACGTGGGCCCCACCCGGAAATCACGTGGGCCCCACCCGGAAATCACGTGGGCCCCACCCGGAAATCACGTGGGCCCCACCCGGAAATCACGTGGGCCCCACCCGGAAATCACGTGGGCCCCACGGGGAAATCACGCGGGCCCCACCCGGAAATCACGTGGGCACCACGGGGAAATCACGTGGGCCCCACCCGGAAATCACGTGGGCACCACGGGGAAATCACGTGGGCCCCACCCGGAAATCACGTGGGCCCCACCCGGAAATCACGTGGGCCTCACCCGGAAATCACGTGGGGCCCACCCGGAAATCACGTGGGCCCCACCCGGAAATCACGTGGGCCCCACGGGGAAATCACGTGGGCCCCACCCGGAAATCACGTGGGCACCACCCGGAAATCACGTGGGCCCCACACGAAAATCACGTGGGCCCCACCCGGAAATCACGTGGGCCCCACACGGAAATCACGTGGGCCCCACCCGGAAATCACGTGGGCCCCTCCCGGAAATCACGTGGGCCCCACCCGGAAATCACGTGGGCCCCACCCGGAAATCACGTGGGCCCCACGGGGAAATCACGTGGGCCCCACCCGGAAATCACGTGGGCCCCACCCGGAAATCACGTGGGCCCCACCCGGAAGTCACGTGGGCCCCACCCGGAAATCACGTGGGCCCCACCCGGAAATCACGTGGGCCCCACCCGGAAATCACGTGGGCCCCACCCGGAAATCACGTGGGCCCCACCCGGAAATCACGTGGGCCCCACCCGGAAATCACGTGGGCCCCACCCGGAAATCACGTGGGCACCACGGGGAAATCACGTGGGCCCCACCCGGAAATCACGTGGGCCCCACCCGGAAATCACGTGGGCCCCACCCGGAAATCACGTGGGGCCCACCCGGAAATCACGTGGGCCCCACCCGGAAATCACGTGGGACCCACGGGGAAATCACGTGGGCCCCACCCGGAAATCACGTGGGCCCCACCCGGAAATCACGTAGGCCCCACACAGAAATCACGTGGGCCCCACCCGGAAATCACGTGGGCCCCACCCGGAAATCACGTGGGACCCACCCGGAAATCACGTGGGCCCCACCCGGAAATCACGTGGGCCCCACGGGGAAATCACGTGGGCCCCACCCGGAAATCACGTGGGCCCCACCCGGAAATCACGTGGGCCCCACCCGGAAATCACGTGGGACCCCAGGGGAAATCACGTGGGCCCCACCCGGAAATCACGTGGGCCCCACCCGGAAATCACGTGGGCCCCACCCGGAAATCACGTGGGCCCCACCCGGAAATCACGTGGGCCCCACCCGGAAATCACGTGGGCCCCCAGGGGAAATCACGTGGGCCCCACCCGGAAATCACGTGGGCCCCACCCGGAAATCACGTGGGCCCCACCCGGAAATCACGTGGGCCCCACCCGGAAATCACGTGGGCCCCACCCGGAAATCACGTGGGCCCCACCCGGAAATAACGTGGGCCCCACCCGGAAATCACGTGGGCCCCCAGGGGAAATCACGTGGGCCCCACAAGGAAATCACGTGGGCCCCACCCGGAAATCACGTGGGCCCCACCCGGAAATCACGTGGGCCCCACCCGGAAATCACGTGGGCCCCACCCGGAAATCACGTGGGCCCCACCCGGAAATCACGTGGGCCCCACCCGGAAATCACGTGGGCCCCACCCGGAAATCACGTGGGCCCCACCCGGAAATCACGTGGGCCCCACCCGGAAATCACGTGGGCCCCACCCGGAAATCACGTGGGCCCCACCCGGAAATCACGTGGGCCCCAAGGGGAAATCACATGGGCCCCACCCGGAAATCACGTGGGCCCCACCCGGAAATCACGTGGGCCCCACCCGGAAATCACGTGGGCCCCACCCGGAAATCACGTGGGCCCCACCCGGAAATCACGTGGGCCCCACCCGGAAATCACGTGGGCCCCACCCGGAAATCACGTGGGCCCCACCCGGAAATCACGTGGGCCCCACCCGGAAATCACGTGGGCCCCACCCGGAAATCACGTGGGCCCCACCCGGAAATCACGTGGGCCCCCAGGGGAAATCACGTGGGCCCCACCCGGAAATCACGTGGGCCCCACCCGGAAATCACGTGGGCCCCACCCGGAAATCACGTGGGCCCCACCCGGAAATCACGTGGGCCCCACCCGGAAATCACGTGGGCCCCACCCGGAAATCACGTGGGCCCCACCCGGAAATCACGTGGGCCCCACCCGGAAATCACGTGGGCCCCACCCGGAAATCACGTGGGCCCCACCCGGAAATCACGTGGGCCCCACCCGGAAATCACGTGGGCCCCACCCGGAAATCACGTGGGCCCCACCCGGAAATCACGTGGGCCCCACCCGGAAATCACGTGGGCCCCACCCGGAAATCACGTGGGCCCCACCCGGAAATCACGTGGGGCCCACCCGGAAATCACGTGGGCCCCACCCGGAAATCACGTGGGCCCCACCCGGAAATCACGTGGGCCCCACCCGGAAATCACGTGGGCCCCACACGGAAATCACGTGGGCCCCACCCGGAAATCACGTGGGCCCCACCCTGAAATCACGTGGGCCCCACCCGGAAATCACGTGGGCCCCACCCGGAAATCACGTGGGCCCCACCCGGAAATCACGTGGGCCCCACCCGGAAATCACGTGGGGCCCACCCGGAAATCACGTGGGCCCCACCCGGAAATCACGTGGGCCCCCAGGGGAAATCACGTGGGCCCCACAAGGAAATCACGTGGGCCCCACCCGGAAATCACGTGGGCCCCACCCGGAAATCACGTGGGCCCCACGGGGAAATCACGTGGGCCCCACCCGGAAATCACGTGGGCCCCACCCGGAAATCACGTGGGCCCCACCCGGAAATCACGTGGGCCCCACCCGGAAATCACGTGGGCCCCACCCGGAAATCACGTGGGCCCCACCCTGAAATCACGTGGTCCCCACCCGGAAATCACGTGGGCCCCACCCGGAAATCACGTGGGCCCCACCCGGAAATCACGTGGGCCCCACCCGGAAATCACGTGGGCCCCACCCGGAAATCACGTGGGCCCCCAGGGGAAATCACGTGGGCCCCACAAGGAAATCACGTGGGCCCCACCCGGAAATCACGTGGGCCCCACCCGGAAATCACGTGGGCCCCACCCGGAAATCACGTGGGCCCCACGGGGAAATCACGTGGGCCCCACCCGGAAATCACGTGGGCCCCACCCGGAAATCACGTGGGCCCCACCCGGAAATCACGTGGGCCCCACCCGGAAATCACGTGGGCCCCACCCGGAAATCACGTGGGCCCCACCCGGAAATCACGTGGGCCCCACCCGGAAATCACGTGGGCCCCACCCGGAAATCACGTGGGCCCCACGGGGAAATCACGTGGGCCCCACCCGGAAATCACGTGGGCCCCACCCGGAAATCACGTGGGCCCCACCCGGAAATCACGTGGGCCCCACCCGGAAATCACGTGGGCCCCACCCGGAAATCACGTGGGCCCCACCCGGAAATCACGTGGGCCCCACCCGGAAATCACGTGGGTCCCACGGGGAAATCAGGTGGGCCCCACCCGGAAATCACGTGGGCACCACGGGGAAATCACGTGGGACCCACCCGGAAATCACGTGGGCACCACGGGGAAATCACGTGGGCCCCACCCGGAAATCACGTGGGCCCCACCCGGAAATCACGTGGGCCCCACCGGGAAATCACGTGGGGCCCACCCGGAAATCACGTGGGCCCCACCCGGAAATCACGTGGGCCCCACGGGGAAATCACGTGGGCCCCACCCGGAAATCACGTGGGCACCACTCGGAAATCACGTGGGCCCCACACGGAAATCACGTGGGCCCCACCCGGAAATCACGTGGGCCCCACACGGAAATCACGTGGGCCCCACCCGGAAATCACGTGGGCCCCACTCGGAAATCACGTGGGCCCCACCCGGAAATCACGTGGGCCCCACCCGGAAATCACGTGGGCCCCACGGGGAAATCACGTGGGCCCCACCCGGAAATCACGTGGGCCCCACCCGGAAATCACGTGGGCCCCACCCGGAAGTCACGTGGGCCCCACCCGGAAATCACGTGGGCCCCACCCGGAAATCACGTGGGCCCCACCCGGAAATCACGTGGGCCCCACCCGGAAATCACGTGGGCCCCACTCGGAAATCACGTGGGCCCCACCCGGAAATCACGTGGGCCCCACCCGGAAATCACGTGGGCCCCACCCGGAAATCACGTGGGCCCCACGGGGAAATCACGTGGGCCCCACCCGGAAATCACGTGGGCCCCACCCGGAAATCACGTGGGCCCCACCCGGAAGTCACGTGGGCCCCACCCGGAAATCACGTGGGCCCCACCCGGAAATCACGTGGGCCCCACCCGGAACTCACGTGGGCCCCACCCGGAAGTCACGTGGGCCCCACCCGGAAATCACGTGGGCCCCACCCGGAAGTCACGTGGGCCCCACACGGAAATCACGTGGCCCCCACCCGGAAATCACGTGGGCCCCACACGGACATCCCGTGGGCCCCCCCCGGAAATCACGTGGGCCCCACTCGGAAATCACGTGGGCCCCACCCGGAAATCACGTGGGCCCCACCCGGAAATCACGTGGGCCCCACGGGGAAATCACGTGGGCCCCACCCGGAAATCACGTGGGCCCCACCCGGAAATCACGTGGGCCCCACCCGGAAGTCACGTGGGCCCCACCCGGAAATCACGTGGGCCCCACCCGGAAATCACGTGGGCCCCACCCGGAAATCACGTGGGCCCCACCCGGAAATCACGTGGGCCCCACCTGGAAATCACGTGGGCACCACGGGGAAATCACGTGGGCCCCACCCGGAAATCACGTGGGCCCCACCCGGAAATCACGTTGGCCCCACCCGGAAATCACGTGGGGCCCACCCGGAAATCACGTGGGCCCCACCCGGAAATCACGTGGGCCCCACGGGGAAAACACGTGGGCCCCACCCGGAAATCACGTGGGCCCCACCCGGAAATCACGTAGGCCCCACACGGAAATCACGTGGGCCCCACCCGGAAATCACGTGGGCCCCACCCGGAAATCACGTGGGACCCACCCGGAAATCACGTGGGCCCCACCCGTAAATCACGTGGGCCCCACGGGGAAATCACGTGGGCCCCACCCGGAAATCACGTGGGCCCCACCCGGAAATCACGTGGGCCCCACCCGGAAATCACGTGGGACCCCAGGGGAAATCACGTGGGCCCCACCCGGAAATCACGTGGGCCCCACCCGGAAATCACGTGGGCCCCACCCGGAAATCACGTGGGCCCCACCCGGAAATCACGTGGGCCCCACCCGGAAATCACGTGGGCCCCACCCGGAAATCACGTGGGCCCCACCCGGAAATCACGTGGGCCCCACCCGGAAATCACGTGGGCCCCACCCGGAAATCACGTGGGCCCCACCCGGAAATCACGTGGGGCCCACCCGGAAATCACGTGGGCCCCACCCGGAAATCACGTGGGCCCCACGGGGAAATCACGTGGGCCCCACCCGGAAATCACGTGGCCCCACCCGGAAATCACGTGGGCCCCACCCTGAAATCACGTGGGCCCCACCCGGAAATCACGTGGGCCCCACCCGGAAATCACGTGGGCCCCACCCGGAAATCACGTGGGCCCCACCCGGAAATCACGTGGGCCCCACTCGGAAATCACGTGGGCCCCACCCGGAAATCACGTGGGCCCCCAGGGGAAATCACGTGGGCCCCACCCGGAAATCACGTGGGCCCCACCCGGAAATCACGTGGGACCCCAGGGGAAATCACGTGGGCCCCACCCGGAAATCACGTGGGCCCCACTCGGAAATCACGTGGGCCCCACCCGGAAATCACGTGGGCCCCACCCGGAAATCACGTGGGCCCCACCCGGAAATCACGTGGGCCCCACCCGGAAATCACGTGGGCCCCACCCGGAAATCACGTGGGCCCCACCCGGAAATCACGTGGGCCCCACCCGGAAATCACGTGGGCCCCACCCGGAAATCACGTGGGCCCCACTCGGAAATCACGTGGGCCCCACCCGGAAATCACGTGGGCCCCCAGGGGAAATCACGTGGGCCCCACCCGGAAATCACGTGGGCCCCACCCGGAAATCACGTGGGCCCCACCCGGAAATCACGTGGGCCCCACCCGGAAATCACGTGGGCCCCACCCTGAAATCACGTGGGCCCCACCCGGAAATCACGTGGGCCCCACCCTGAAATCACGTGGGCCCCACCCGGAAATCACGTGGGCCCCACCCGGAAATCACGTGGGCCCCACCCGGAAATCACGTGGGCCCCACCCGGAAATCACGTGGGCCCCACTCGGAAATCACGTGGGCCCCACCCGGAAATCACGTGGGCCCCCAGGGGAAATCACGTGGGCCCCACCCGGAAATCACGTGGGGCCCACCCGGAAATCACGTGGGCCCCACCCGGAAATCACGTGGGCCCCACCCGGAAATCACGTGGGCCCCACCCGGAAATCACGTGGGCCCCACCCGGAAATCACGTGGGCCCCACGGGGAAATCACGTGGGCCCCACCCGGAAATCACGTGGGGCCCACCCGGAAATCACGTGGGCCCCACGGGGAAATCACGTGGGCCCCACGGGGAAATCACGTGGGCCCCACCCGGAAATCACGTGGGCCCCACCCGGAAATCACGTGGGCCCCACCCGGAAATCACGTGGGCCCCACCCGGAAATCACGTGGGCCCCACCCGGAAATCACGTGGGCCCCACCCGGAAATCACGTGGGCCCCACCCGGAAATCACCTGGGCCCTACCCGGAAATCACGTGGGCCCCCAGGGGAAATCACGTGGGCCCCACCCGGAAATCACGTGGGCCCCCAGGGGAAATCACGTGGGCCCCACCCGGATATCACGTGGGCCCCACCCGGAAATCACGTGGGCCCCACCCGGAAATCACGTGGGCCCCACGGGGAAATCACGTGGGTCCCACCCGGAAATCACGTGGGCCCCACCCGGAAATCACGTGGGCCCCACCCGGAAATCACGTGGGCCCCACCCGGAAATCACGTGGGCCCCACCCGGAAATCACGTGGGCCCCACCCGGAAATCACGTGGGCCCCACGGGGAAATCACGTGGGCCCCACCTGGAAATCACGTGGGCCCCACCCGGAAATCACGTGGGCCCCCAGGGGAAATCACGTGGGCCCCACCCGGAAATCACGTGGGCCCCACCCGGAAATCACGTGGGCCCCACCCGGAAATCACGTGGGCCCCACCCGGAAATCACGTGGGCCCCACCCGGAAATCACGTGGGCCCCACCCGGAAATCACGTGGGCCCCCAGGGGAAATCACGTGGGCCCCACCCGGAAATCACGTGGGCCCCACCCGGAAATCACGTGGGCCCCACCCGGAAATCACGTGGGCCCCACGGGGAAATCACGTGGGCCCCACGGGGAAATCACGTGGGCCCCACCCGGAAATCACGTGGGCCCCACCCGGAAATCACGTGGGCCCCACCCGGAAATCACGTGGGGCCCACCCGGAAATCACGTGGGCCCCACGGGGAAATCACGTGGGCCCCACCCGGAAATCACGTGGGCCCCACCCGGAAATCACGTGGGCCCCACCCGGAAATCACGTGGGCCCCAACCGGAAATCACGTGGGCCCCACCCGGAAATCACGTGGGCCCGACGGGGAAATCACGTGGGCCCCACCCGGAAATCACGTGGGCCCCACCCGGAAATCACGTGGGCCCCACCCGGAAATCACGTGGGCCCCACCCGGAAATCACGTGGGCCCCACCCGGAAATCACGTGGGCCCCACCCGGAAATCACGTGGGCCCCACCCGGAAATCACGTGGGCCCCACCCGGAAATCACGTGGGCCCCACCCGGAAATCACGTGGGCCCCACCCGGAAATCACGTGGGCCCCACCCGGAAATCACGTGGGCCCCACCCGGAAATCACGTGGGCCCCCAGGGGAAATCACTTGGGCCCCACCCGGAAATCACGTGGGCCCCACCCGGAAATCACGTGGGCCCCACCCGGAAATCACGTGGGCCCCACGGGGAAATCACGTGGGCCCCACCCGGAAATCACGTGGGCCCCACCCGGAAATCACGTGGGCCCCACGGGGAAATCACGTGGGCCCCACCCGGAAATCACGTGGGCCCCACCCGGATATCACGTGGGCCCCACCCGGAAATCACGTGGGCCCCACCCGGAAATCACGTGGGCCCCACGGGGAAATCACGTGGGTCCCACCCGGAAATCACGTGGGCCCCACCCGTAAATCACGTGGGCCCCACCCGGAAATCACGTGGGCCCCACCCGGAAATCACGTGGGCCCCACCCGGAAATCACGTGGGCCCCACCCGGAAATCACGTGGGCCCCACGGGGAAATCACGTGGGCCCCACCTGGAAATCACGTGGGCCCCACCCGGAAATCACGTGGGCCCCACCCGGAAATCACGTGGGCCCCACCCGGAATTCACGTGGGCCCCACCCGGAAATCACGTGGGCCCCCAGGGGAAATCACGTGGGCCCCACCCGGAAATCACGTGGGCCCCACCCGGAAATCACGTGGGCCCCACCCGGAAATCACGTGGGCCCCACCCGGAAATCACGTGGGCCCCACCCGGAAATCACGTGGGCCCCACCCGGAAACCACGTGGGCCCCACCCGGAAATCAAGTGGGCCCCACCCGGAAATCACGTGGGCCCCACCCGGAAATCACGTGGGCCCCACCCGGAAATCACGTGGGCCCCACGGGGAAATCACGTGGGCCCCACCCGGAAATCACGTGGGCCCCACCCGGAAATCACGTGGGCCCCACACGGAAATCACGTGGGCCCCACCCGGAAATCACGTGGGCCCCACCCTGAAATCACGTGGGCCCCACCCGGAAATCACGTGGGCCCCACCCGGAAATCACGTGGGCCCTACCCGGAAATCACGTGGGCCCCACCCGGAAATCACGTGGGCCCCACCCGGAAATCACGTGGGCCCCACCCGGAAATCACGTGGGCCCCACCCGGAAATCACGTGGGCCCCACCCGGAAATCACGTGGGCCCCACCCGGAAATCACGTGGGCCCCACCCGGAAATCACGTGGGCCCCACCCGGAAATCACGTGGGCCCCACCCGGAAATCACGTGGGCCCCACCCGGAAATCACGTGGGCCCCACCCGGAAATCACGTGGGCCCCCAGGGGAAATCACGTGGGCCCCACAAGGAAATCACGTGGGCCCCACCCGGAAATCACGTGGGCCCCACCCGGAAATCACGTGGGCCCCACCCGGAAATCACGTGGGCCCCACGGGGAAATCACGTGGGCCCCACCCGGAAATCACGTGGGCCCCACCCGGAAATCACGTGGGCCCCACCCGGAAATCACGTGGGCCCCACCCGGAAATCACGTGGGCCCCACCCGGAAATCACGTGGGCCCCACCCGGAAATCACGTGGGCCCCACCCGGAAATCACTTGGGCCCCACCCGGAAATCACGTGGGCCCCACGGGGAAATCACGTGGGCCCCACCCGGAAATCACGTGGGCCCCACCCGGAAATCACGTGGGCCCCACCCGGAAATCACGTGGGCCCCACCCGGAAATCACGTGGGCCCCACCCGGAAATCACGTGGGCCCCACGGGGAAATCAGGTGGGCCCCACCCGGAAATCACGTGGGCACCACGGGGAAATCACGTGGGCCCCACCCGGAAATCACGTGGGCACCACGGGGAAATCACGTGGGCCCCACCCGGAAATCACGTGGGCCCCACCCGGAAATCACGTGGGCCCCACCGGGAAATCACGTGGGGCCCACCCGGAAATCACGTGGGCCCCACCCGGAAATCACGTGGGCCCCACGGGGAAATCACGTGGGCCCCACCCGGAAATCACGTGGGCACCACCCGGAAATCACGTGGGCCCCACACGGAAATCACGTGGGCCCCACCCGGAAATCACGTGGGCCCCACACGGAAATCACGTGGGCCCCACCCGGAAATCACGTGGGCCCCACCCGGAAATCACGTGGGCCCCACCCGGAAATCACGTGGGCCCCACCCGGAATTCACGTGGGCCCCACGGGGAAATCACGTGGGCCCCACCCGGAAATCACGTGGGCCCCACCCGGAAATCACGTGGGCCCCACCCGGAAGTCACGTGGGCCCCACCCGGAAATCACGTGGGCCCCACCCGGAAATCACGTGGGCCCCACCCGGAAATCACGTGGGCCCCACCCGGAAATCACGTGGGCCCCACCCGGAAATCACGTGGGCCCCACCCGGAAATCACGTGGGCCCCACCCGGAAATCACGTGGGCACCATGGGGAAATCACGTGGGCCCCACCCGGAAATCACGTGGGCCCCACCCGGAAATCACGTGGGCCCCACCCGGAAATCACGTGGGGCCCACCCGGAAATCACGTGGGCCCCACCCGGAAATCACGTGGGCCCCACGGGGAAAACACGTGGGCCCCACCCGGAAATCACGTGGGCCCCACCCGGAAATCACGTGGGCCCCACCCGGAAATCACGTGGGCCCCACCCGGAAATCACGTGGGCCCCACCCGGAAATCACGTGAGCCCCACCCGGAAATCACGTGGGCCCCACGGGGAAATCACGTGGGCCCCACCCGGAAATCACGTGGGCCCCACCCGGAAATCACGTGGGCCCCACGGGGAAATCACGTGGGCCCCACCCGGAAATCACGTGGGCCCCACCCGGAAATCACGTGGGCCCCACCCGGAAATCACGTGGGCCCCACCCGGAAATCACGTGGGCCCCACCCGGAAATCACGTGGGCCCCACCCGGAAATCACGTGGGCCCCACCCGGAAATGACGTGGGCCCCCAGGGGAAATCACGTGGGCCCCACCCGGAAATCACGTGGGCCCCACCCGGAAATCACGTGGGCCCCACCCGGAAATCACGTGGGCCCGACGGGGAAATCACGTGGGCCCCACCCGGAAATCACGTGGGCCCCACCCGGAAATCACGTGGGCCCCACCCGGAAATCACGTGGGCCCCACCCGGAAATCACGTGGGCCCCACCCGGAAATCACGTGGGCCCCACCCGGAAATCACGTGGGCCCCACCCGGAAATCACGTGGGCCCCACCCGGAAATCACGTGGGCCCCACCCGGAAATCACGTGGGCCCCCAGGGGAAATCACTTGGGCCCCACCCGGAAATCACGTGGGCCCCACCCGGAAATCACGTGGGCCCCACCCGGAAATCACGTGGGCCCCACGGGGAAATCACGTGGGCCCCACCCGGAAATCACGTGGGCCCCACGGGGAAATCACGTGGGTCCCACCCGGAAATCACGTGGGCCCCACCCGGAAATCACGTGGGCCCCACCCGGAAATCACGTGGGCCCCACCCGGAAATCACGTGGGCCCCACCCGGAAATCACGTGGGCCCCACGGGGAAATCACGTGGGCCCCACCCGGAAATCACGTGGGCCCCACCCGGAAATCACGTGGGCCCCACCCGGAAATCACGTGGGCCCCACCCGGAAATCACGTGGGCCCCACCCGGAAATCACGTGGGCCCCACCCGGAAATCACGTGGGCCCCACCCGGAAATCACGTGGGCCCCACCCGGAAATCACGTGGGCCCCACCCGGAAATCACGTGGGCCCCCAGGGGAAATCACGTGGGCCCCACCCGGAAATCACGTGGGCCCCACCCGGAAATCACGTGGGCCCCACCCGGAAATCACGTGGGCCCCACGGGGAAATCACGTGGGCCCCACCCGGAAATCACGTGGGCCCCACCCGGAAATCACGTGGGCCCCCAGGGGAAATCACGTGGGCCCCACCCGGAAATCACGTGGGCCCCACCCGGAAATCACGTGGGCCCCACCCGGAAATCACGTGGGCCCCACCCGGAAATCACGTGGGCCCCACCCGGAAATCACGTGGGCCCCACCCGGAAATCACGTGGGCCCCACCCGGAAATCACGTGGGCCCCACCCGGAAATCACGTGGGCCCCACCCGGAAATCACGTGGGCCCCCAGGGGAAATCACGTGGGCCCCACCCGGAAATCACGTGGGCCCCACCCGGAAATCACGTGGGCCCCCAGGGGAAATCACGTGGGCCCCACCCGGATATCACGTGGGCCCCACCCGGAAATCACGTGGGCCCCACCCGGAAATAACGTGGGCCCCACGGGGAAATCACGTGGGCCCCACCCGGAAATCACGTGGGCCCCACCCGGAAATCACGTGGGCCCCCAGGGGAAATCACGTGGGCCCCACCCGGAAATCACGTGGGCCCCACCCGGAAATCACGTGGGCCCCACCCGGAAATCACGTGGGCCCCACCCGGAAATCACGTGGGCCCCACCCGGAAATCACGTGGGCCCCACCCGGAAATCACGTGGGCCCCACCCGGAAATCACGTGGGCCCCACCCGGAAATCACGTGGGCCCCACCCGGAAATCACGTGGGCCCCACGGGGAAATCACGTGGGCCCCACCCGGAAATCACGTGGGCCCCACCCGGAAATCACGTGGGCCCCACCCGGAAATCACGTGGGCCCCACCCGGAAATCACGTGGGCCCCACCCGGAAATCACGTGGGCCCCACCCGGAAATCACGTGGGCCCCACCCGGAAATCACGTGGGCCCCACCCGGAAATCACGTGGGCCCCACCCGGAAATCACGTGGGCCCCCAGGTGAAATCACGTGGGCCCCACAAGGAAATCACGTGGGCCCCACCCTGAAATCACGTGGGCCCCACCCGGAAATCACGTGGGCCCCACCCGGAAATCACGTGGGCCCCACCCGGAAATCACGTGTGCCCCACGGGGAAATCACGTGGGCCCCACCCGGAAATCACGTGGGCCCCACCCGGAAATCACGTGGGCCCCACCCGGAAATCACGTGGGCCCCACCCGGAAATCACGTGGGCCCCACCCGGAAATCACGTGGGCCCCACCCGGAAATCACGTGGCCCCCACGGGGAAATTACGTGGGCCCCACCCGGAAATCACGTGGGCCCCACCCGGAAATCACGTGGGCCCCACCCGGAAATCACGTGGGCCCCACCCGGAAATCACGTGGGCCCCACGGGGAAATCACGTGGGCCCCACGGGGAAATCACGTGGGCCCCACCCGGAAATCACGTGGGCCCCACCCGGAAATCACGTGAGCCCCACCCGGAAATCACATGGGCCCCACCCGGAAATCACGTGGGCCCCACCCGGAAATCACGTGGGCCCCACCCGGAAATCACGTGGGCCCCCAGGGGAAATCACGTGGGCCCCACCCGGAAATCACGTGGGCCCCACCCGGAAATCACGTGGGCCCCACCCGGAAATCACGTGGGCCCCACCCGGAAATCACGTGGGCCCCACCCGGAAATCACGTGGGCCCCACCCGGAAATCACGTGGGCCCCACCCGGAAATCACGTGGGCCCCACCCGGAAATCACGTGGGCCCCACCCGGAAATCACGTGGGCCCCACCCGGAAATCACGTGGGCCCCACCCGGAAATCACGTGGGCCCCACGGGGAAATCACGTGGGCCCCACCCGGAAATCACGTGGGCCCCACCCGGAAATCACGTGGGCCCCACCCGGAAATCACGTGGGCCCCACCCGGAAATCACGAGGGCCCCACCCGGAAATTACGTGGGCCCCACCCGGAAATCACGTGGGCCCTACCCGGAAATCACGTGGGCCCCCAGAGGAAATCACGTGGGCCCCACCCGGAAATCACGTGGGCCCCACCCGGAAATCACGTGGGCCCCACCCGGAAATCACGTGGGCCCCACCCGGAAATCACGTGGGCCCCACCCGGAAATCACGTGGGCCCCACCCGGAAATCACGTGGGCCCCACGGGGAAATCACGTGGGCCCCACCCGGAAATCACGTGGGCCCCACCCGGAAATCACGTGGGCCCCACCCGGAAATCACGTGGGCCCCACCCGGAAATCACGTGGGCCCCACCCGGAAATCACGTGGGCCCCACCCGGAAATCACGTGGGCCCCACCCGGAAATCACGTGGGCCCCACCCGGAAATCACGTGGGCCCCACCCGGAAATCACGTGGGCCCCACCCGGAAATCACGTGGGCCCCACCCGGAAATCACGTGGGGCCCACCCGGAAATCACGTGGGCCCCACGGGGAAATCACGTGGGCCCCACCCGGAAATCACGTGGGCCCCACCCGGAAATCACGTGGGCCCCACACGGAAATCACGTGGGCCCCACCCGGAAATCACGTGGGCCCCCAGGGGAAATCACGTGGGCCCCACAAGGAAATCACGTGGGCCCCACCCGGAAATCACGTGGGCCCCACCCGGAAATCACGTGGGCCCCACCCGGAAATCACGTGGGCCCCACGGGGAAATCACGTGGGCCCCACCCGGAAATCACGTGGGCCCCACCCGGAAATCACGTGGGCCCCACCCGGAAATCACGTGGGCCCCACCCGGAAATCACGTGGGCCCCACCCGGAAATCACGTGGGCCCCACCCGGAAATCACGTGGGCCCCACCCGGAAATCACGTGGGCCCCACCCGGAAATCACGTGGGCCCCACCCGGAAATCACGTGGGCCCCAAGGGGAAATCACGTGGGCCCCACCCGGAAATCACGTGGGCCCCACCCGGAAATCACGTGGGCCCCACCCGGAAATCACGTGGGCCCCACCCGGAAATCACGTGGGCCCCACCCGGAAATCACGTGGGCCCCACCCGGAAATCACGTGGGCCCCACCCGGAAATCACGTGGGCCCCACGGGGAAATCACGCGGGCCCCACCCGGAAATCACGTGGGCACCACGGGGAAATCACGTGGGCCCCACCCGGAAATCACGTGGGCACCACGGGGAAATCACGTGGGCCCCACCCGGAAATCACGTGGGCCCCACCCGGAAATCACGTGGGCCCCACCCGGAAATCACGTGGGGCCCACCCGGAAATCACGTGGGCCCCACCCGGAAATCACGTGGGCCCCACGGGGAAATCACGTGGGCCCCACCCGGAAATCACGTGGGCACCACCCGGAAATCACGTGGGCCCCACACGGAAATCACGTGGGCCCCACCCGGAAATCACGTGGGCCCCACACGGAAATCACGTGGGCCCCACCCGGAAATCACGTGGGCCCCTCCCGGAAATCACGTGGGCCCCACCCGGAAATCACGTGGGCCCCACCCGGAAATCACGTGGGCCCCACGGGGAAATCACGTGGGCCCCACCCGGAAATCACGTGGGCCCCACCCGGAAATCACGTGGGCCCCACCCGGAAGTCACGTGGGCCCCACCCGGAAATCACGTGGGCCCCACCCGGAAATCACGTGGGCCCCACGGGGAAATCACGTGGGCCCCACCCGGAAATCACGTGGGCCCCACCCGGAAATCACGTGGGCCCCACCCGGAAATCACGTGGGCCCCACCCGGAAATCACGTGGGCCCCCAGGTGAAATCACGTGGGCCCCACAAGGAAATCACGTGGGCCCCACCCTGAAATCACGTGGGCCCCACCCGGAAATCACGTGGGCCCCACCCGGAAATCACGTGGGCCCCACCCGGAAATCACGTGTGCCCCACGGGGAAATCACGTGGGCCCCACCCGGAAATCACGTGGGCCCCACCCGGAAATCACGTGGGCCCCACCCGGAAATCACGTGGGCCCCACCCGGAAATCACGTGGGCCCCACCCGGAAATCACGTGGGCCCCACCCGGAAATCACGTGGCCCCCACGGGGAAATCACGTGGGCCCCACCCGGAAATCACGTGGGCCCCACCCGGAAATCACGTGGGCCCCACCCGGAAATCACGTGGGCCCCACCCGGAAATCACGTGGGCCCCACGGGGAAATCACGTGGGCCCCACGGGGAAATCACGTGGGCCCCACCCGGAAATCACGTGGGCCCCACCCGGAAATCACGTGAGCCCCACCCGGAAATCACATGGGCCCCATCCGGAAATCACGTGGGCCCCACCCGGAAATCACGTGGGCCCCCAGGGGAAATCACGTGGGCCCCACCCGGAAATCACGTGGGCCCCACCCGGAAATCACGTGGGCCCCACCCGGAAATCACGTGGGCCCCACCCGGAAATCACGTGGGCCCCACCCGGAAATCACGTGGGCCCCACCCGGAAATCACGTGGGCCCCACCCGGAAATCACGTGGGCCCCACCCGGAAATAACGTGGGCCCCACCCGGAAATCACGTGGGCCCCCAGGGGAAATCACGTGGGCCCCACCCGGAAATCACGTGGGCCCCACCCGGAAATCACGTGGGCCCCACCCGGAAATCACGTGGGCCCCACCCGGAAATCACGTGGGCCCCAACCGGAAATCACGTGGGCCCCACCCGGAAATCACGTGGGCCCCCATGGGAAATCACGTGGGCCCCACAAGGAAATCACGTGGGCCCCACCCGGAAATCACGTGGGCCCCACCCGGAAATCACGTGGGCCCCACCCGGAAATCACGTGGGCCCCACGGGGAAATCACGTGGGCCCCACCCGGAAATCACGTGGGCCCCACCCGGAAATCACGTGGGCCCCACCCGGAAATCACGTGGGCCCCAACCGGAAATCACGTGGGCCCCACCCGGAAATCACGTGGGCCCCACCCGGAAATCACGTGGGCCCCACCCGGAAATCACGTGGGCCCCACCCGGAAATCACGTGGGCCCCAAGGGGAAATCACGTGGGCCCCACCCGGAAATCACGTGGGCCCCACCCGGAAATCACGTGGGCCCCACCCGGAAATCACGTGGGCCCCACCCGGAAATCACGTGGGCCCCACCCGGAAATCACGTGGGCCCCACCCGGAAATCACGTGGGCCCCACCCGGAAATCACGTGGGCCCCACGGGGAAATCACGCGGGCCCCACCCGGAAATCACGTGGGCACCACGGGGAAATCACGTAGGCCCCACCCGGAAATCACGTGGGCACCACGGGGAAATCACGTGGGCCCCACCCGGAAATCACGTGGGCCCCACCCGGAAATCACGTGGGCCCCACCCGGAAATCACGTGGGGCCCACCCGGAAATCACGTGGGCCCCACCCGGAAATCACGTGGGCCCCACGGGGAAATCACGTGGGCCCCACCCGGAAATCACGTGGGCACCACCCGGAAATCACGTGGGCCCCACACGGAAATCACGTGGGCCCCACCCGGAAATCACGTGGGCCCCACACGGAAATCACGTGGGCCCCACCCGGAAATCACGTGGGCCCCTCCCGGAAATCACGTGGGCCCCACCCGGAAATCACGTGGGCCCCACCCGGAAATCACGTGGGCCCCACGGGGAAATCACGTGGGCCCCACCCGGAAATCACGTGGGCCCCACCCGGAAATCACGTGGGCCCCACCCGGAAGTCACGTGGGCCCCACCCGGAAATCACGTGGGCCCCACCCGGAAATCACGTGGGCCCCACCCGGAAATCACGTGTGCCCCACGGGGAAATCACGTGGGCCCCACCCGGAAATCACGTGGGACCCACCCGGAAATCACGTGGGCCCCACCCGGAAATCACGTGGGCCCCACCCGGAAATCATGTGGGCCCCACCCGGAAATCACGTGGGCCCCACCGGAAATAACGTGGCCCCCACGGGGTAATCACGTGGGCCCCACCCGGAAATCACGTGGGCCCCACCCGGAAATCACGTGGGCCCCACCCGGAAATCACGTGGGCCCCACCCGGAAATCACGTGGGCCCCACGGGGAAATCACGTGGGCCCCACCCGGAAATCACGTGGGCCCCACCCGGAAATCACGTGGGCCCCACCCGGAAATCACGTGGGCCCCACCCGGAAATCACGTGGGCCCCACCCGGAAATCACGTGGGCCCCACCCGGAAATCACGTGGGCCCCACCCGGAAATCACGTGGGCCCCACCCGGAAATCACGTGGGCCCCACCCGGAAATCACGTGGGCCCCACCCGGAAATCACGTGGGCCCCACCCGGAAATCACGTGGGGCCCACCCGGAAATCACGTGGGCCCCACGGGGAAATCACGTGGGCCCCACCCGGAAATCACGTGGGCCCCACCCGGAAATCACGTGGGCCCCACACGGAAATCACGTGGGCCCCACCCGGAAATCACGTGGGCCCCACCCTGAAATCACGTGGGCCCCACCCGGAAATCACGTGGGCCCCACCCGGAATTCACGTGGGCCCTACCCGGAAATCACGTGGGCCCCACCCGGAAATCACGTGGGCCCCACCCGGAAATCACGTGGGCCCCACCCGGAAATAACGTGGGCCCCACCCGGAAATCACGTGGGCCCCCAGGGGAAATCACGTGGGCCCCACAAGGAAATCACGTGGGCCCCACCCGGAAATCACGTGGGCCCCACCCGGAAATCACGTGGGCCCCACCCGGAAATCACGTGGGCCCCACGGGGAAATCACGTGGGCCCCACCCGGAAATCACGTGGGCCCCACCCGGAAATCACGTGGGCCCCACCCGGAAATCACGTGGGCCCCACCCGGAAATCACGTGGGCCCCAACCGGAAATCACGTGGGCCCCACCCGGAAATCACGTGGGCCCCACCCGGAAATCACGTGGGCCCCACCCGGAAATCACGTGGGCCCCACCCGGAAATCACGTGGGCCCCAAGGGGAAATCACGTGGGCCCCACCCGGAAATCACGTGGGCCCCACCCGGAAATCACGTGGGCCCCACCCGGAAATCACGTGGGCCCCACCCGGAAATCACGTGGGCCCCACCCGGAAATCACGTGGGCCCCACCCGGAAATCACGTGGGCCCCACCCGGAAATCACGTGGGCCCCACGGGGAAATCACGCGGGCCCCACCCGGAAATCACGTGGGCACCACGGGGAAATCACGTGGGCCCCACCCGGAAATCACGTGGGCACCACGGGGAAATCACGTGGGCCCCACCCGGAAATCACGTGGGCCCCACCCGGAAATCACGTGGGCCCCACCCGGAAATCACGTGGGGCCCACCCGGAAATCACGTGGGCCCCACCCGGAAATCACGTGGGCCCCACGGGGAAATCACGTGGGCCCCACCCGGAAATCACGTGGGCACCACCCGGAAATCACGTGGGCCCCACACGGAAATCACGTGGGCCCCACCCGGAAATCACGTGGGCCCCACACGGAAATCACGTGGGCCCCACCCGGAAATCACGTGGGCCCCTCCCGGAAATCACGTGGGCCCCACCCGGAAATCACGTGGGCCCCACCCGGAAATCACGTGGGCCCCACGGGGAAATCACGTGGGCCCCACCCGGAAATCACGTGGGCCCCACCCGGAAATCACGTGGGCCCCACCCGGAAGTCACGTGGGCCCCACCCGGAAATAACGTGGGCCCCACCCGGAAATCACGTGGGCCCCACCCGGAAATCACGTGGGCCCCACCCGGAAATCACGTGGGCCCCACCCGGAAATCACGTGGGCCCCACCCTGAAATCACGTGGGCCCCACCCGGAAATCACGTGGGCACCACGGGGAAATCACGTGGGCCCCACCCGGAAATCACGTGGGCCCCACCCGGAAATCACGTGGGCCCCACCCGGAAATCACGTGGGGCCCACCCGGAAATCACGTGGGCCCCACCCGGAAATCACGTGGGACCCACGGGGAAATCACGTGGGCCCCACCCGGAAATCACGTGGGCCCCACCCGGAAATCACGTAGGCCCCACACAGAAATCACGTGGGCCCCACCCGGAAATCACGTGGGCCCCACCCGGAAATCACGTGGGACCCACCCGGAAATCACGTGGGCCCCACCCGGAAATCACGTGGGCCCCACGGGGAAATCACGTGGGCCCCACCCGGAAATCACGTGGGCCCCACCCGGAAATCACGTGGGCCCCACCCGGAAATCACGTGGGACCCCAGGGGAAATCACGTGGGCCCCACCCGGAAATCACGTGGGCCCCACCCGGAAATCACGTGGGCCCCACCCGGAAATCACGTGGGCCCCACCCGGAAATCACGTGGGCCCCACCCGGAAATCACGTGGGCCCCCAGGGGAAATCACGTGGGCCCCACCCGGAAATCACGTGGGCCCCACCCGGAAATCACGTGGGCCCCACCCGGAAATCACGTGGGGCCCACCCGGAAATCACGTGGGCCCCACCCGGAAATCACGTGGGCCCCACCCGGAAATAACGTGGGCCCCACCCGGAAATCACGTGGGCCCCCAGGGGAAATCACGTGGGCCCCACAAGGAAATCACGTGGGCCCCACCCGGAAATCACGTGGGCCCCACCCGGAAATCACGTGGGCCCCACCCGGAAATCACGTGGGCCCCACCCGGAAATCACGTGGGCCCCACCCGGAAATCACGTGGGCCCCACCCGGAAATCACGTGGGCCCCACCCGGAAATCACGTGGGCCCCACCCGGAAATCACGTGGGCCCCACCCGGAAATCACGTGGGCCCCACCCGGAAATCACGTGGGCCCCAAGGGGAAATCACATGGGCCCCACCCGGAAATCACGTGGGCCCCACCCGGAAATCACATGGGCCCCACCCGGAAATCACGTGGGCCCCACCCGGAAATCACGTGGGCCCCACCCGGAAATCACGTGGGCCCCACCCGGAAATCACGTGGGCCCCACCCGGAAATCACGTGGGCCCCACCCGGAAATCACGTGGGCCCCACCCGGAAATCACGTCGGCCCCACCCGGAAATCACGTGGGCCCCACCCGGAAATCACGTGGGCCCCCAGGGGAAATCACGTGGGCCCCACCCGGAAATCACGTGGGCCCCACCCGGAAATCACGTGGGCCCCACCCGGAAATCACGTGGGCCCCACCCGGAAATCACGTGGGCCCCACCCGGAAATCACGTGGGCCCCACCCGGAAATCACGTGGGCCCCACCCGGAAATCACGTGGGCCCCACCCGGAAATCACGTGGGCCCCACCCGGAAATCACGTGGGCCCCACCGGAAATCACGTGGCCCCCACGGGGAAATCACCTGGGCCCCACCCGGAAATCACGTGGGCCCCACCCGGAAATCACGTGGGCCCCACCCGGAAATCACGTGGGCCCCACCCGGAAATCACGTGGGCCCCACGGGGAAATCACGTGGGCCCCACGGGGAAATCACGTGGGCCCCACCCGGAAATCACGTGGGCCCCACCCGGAAATCACGTGGGCCCCACCCGGAAATCACATGGGCCCCACCCGGAAATCACGTGGGCCCCACCCGGAAATCACGTGGGCCCCACCCGGAAATCACGTGGGCCCCCAGGGGAAATCACGTGGGCCTCACCCGGAAATCACGTGGGCCCCACCCGGAAATCACGTGGGCCCCACCCGGAAATCACGTGGGCCCCACCCGGAAATCACGTGGGCCCCACCCGGAAATCACGTGGGCCCCACCCGGAAATCACGTGGGCCCCACCCGGAAATCACGTGGGCCGCACCCGGAAATCACGTGGGCCCCACCCGGAAATCACGTGGGCCCCACCCGGAAATCACGTGGGCCCCACCCGGAAATCACGAGGGCCCCACCCGGAAATTACGTGGGCCCCACCCGGAAATCACGTGGGCCCTACCCGGAAATCACGTGGGCCCCCAGAGGAAATCACGTGGGCCCCACCCGGAAATCACGTGGGCCCCCAGGGGAAATCACGTGGGCCCCACCCGGAAATCACGTGGGCCCCACCCGGAAATCACGTGGGCCCCACGGGGAAATCACGTGGGCCCCACCCGGAAATCACGTGGGCCCCACCCGGAAATCACGTGGGCCCCACCCGGAAATCACGTGGGCCCCACCCGGAAATCACGTGGGCCCCACCCGGAAATCACGTGGGCCCCACCCGGAAATCACGTGGGCCCCACCCGGAAATCACGTGGGCCCCACCCGGAAATCACGTGGGCCCCACCCGGAAATCACGTGGGCCCCACCCGGAAATCACGTGGGGCCCACCCGGAAATCACGTGGGCCCCACGGGGAAATCACGTGGGCCCCACCCGGAAATCACGTGGGCCCCACCCGGAAATCACGTGGGCCCCACACGGAAATCACGTGGGCCCCACCCGGAAATCACGTGGGCCCCACCCTGAAATCACGTGGGCCCCACCCGGAAATCACGTGGGCCCCACCCGGAAATCACGTGGGCCCCACCCGGAAATCACGTGGGCCCCACCCGGAAATCACGTGGGCCCCACCCGGAAATCACGTGGGCCCCACCCGGAAATCACGTGGGCCCCACCCGGAAATCACGTGGGCCCCACCCGGAAATCACGTGGGCCCCACAAGGAAATCACGTGGGCCCCACCCGGAAATCACGTGGGCCCCACCCGGAAATCACGTGGGGCCCACCCGGAAATCACGTGGGCCCCACGGGGAAATCACGTGGGCCCCACCCGGAAATCACGTGGGCCCCACCCGGAAATCACGTGGGCCCCACCCGGAAATCACGTGGGCCCCACCCGGAAATCACGTGGGCCCCAACCGGAAATCACGTGGGCCCCACCCGGAAATCACGTGGGCCCCACCCGGAAATCACGTGGGCCCCACCCGGAAATCACGTGGGCCCCACCCGGAAATCACGTGGGCCCCACCCGGAAATCACGTGGGCCCCACCCGGAAATCACGTGGGCCCCACCCGGAAATCACGTGGGCCCCACCCGGAAATCACGTGGGCCCCACCCGGAAATCACGTGGGCCCCACCCGGAAATCACGTGGGCCCCACCCGGAAATCACGTGGGCCCCACCCGGAAATCACGTGGGCCCCACGGGGAAATCACGCGGGCCCCACCCGGAAATCACGTGTGCACCACGGGGAAATCACGTGGGCCCCACCCGGAAATCACGTGGGCACCACGGGGAAATCACGTGGGCCCCACCCGGAAATCACGTGGGCCCCACCCGGAAATCACGTGGGCCCCACCCGGAAATCACGTGGGGCCCACCCGGAAATCACGTGGGCCCCACCCGGAAATCACGTGGGCCCCACGGGGAAATCACGTGGGCCCCACCCGGAAATCACGTGGGCACCACCCGGAAATCACGTGGGCCCCACCCGGAAATCACGTGGGCCCCACCCGGAAATCACGTGGGCCCCACCCGGAAATCACGTGGGCCCCACCCGGAAATCACGTGGGCCCCAAGGGGAAATCACATGGGCCCCACCCGGAAATCACGTGGGCCCCACCCGGAAATCACATGGGCCCCACCCAGAAATCACGTGGGCCCCACCCGGAAATCACGTGGGCCCCACCCGGAAATCACGTGGGCCCCACCCGGAAATCACGTGGGCCCCACCCGGAAATCACGTGGGCCCCACCCGGAAATCACGTGGGCCCCACCCGGAAATCACGTGGGCCCCACCCGGAAATCACGTGGGCCCCAACCGGAAATCACGTGGGCCCCCAGGGGAAATCACGTGGGCCCCACCCGGAAATCACGTGGGCCCCACCCGGAAATCACGTGGGCCCCACCCGGAAATCACGTGGGCCCCACCCGGAAATCACGTGGGCCCCACCCGGAAATCACGTGGGCCCCACCCGGAAATCACGTGGGCCCCACCCGGAAATCACGTGGGCCCCACCCGGAAATCACGTGGGCCCCACCCGGAAATCACGTGGGCCCCACCCGGAAATCACGTGGGCCCCACCCGGAAATCACGTGGGCCCCACCCGGAAATCACGTGGGCCCCACCCGGAAATCACGTGGGCCCCACCCGGAAATCACGTGGGCCCCACCCGGAAATCACGTGGGCCCCACCCGGAAATCACGTGGGCCCCACCCGGAAATCACGTGGGCCCCACCCGGAAATCACGTGGGCCCCACCCGGAAGTCACGTGGGCCCCCAGGGGAAATCACGTGGGCCCCACCCGGAAATCACGTGGGCCCCACCCGGAAATCACGTGGGCCCCACCCGGAAATCACGTGGGCCCCACCCGGAAATCACGTGGGCCCCACCCGGAAATCACGTGGGCCCCACCCGGAAATCACGTGGGCCCCACCCGGAAATCACGTGGGCCCCACCCGGAAATCACGTGGGCCCCACCCGGAAATCACGTGGGCCCCACCGGAAATCACGTGGCCCCCACGGGGAAATCACCTGGGCCCCACCCGGAAATCACGTGGGCCCCACCCGGAAATCACGTGGGCCCCACCCGGAAATCACGTGGGCCCCACCCGGAAATCACGTGGGCCCCACGGGGAAATCACGTGGGCCCCACGGGGAAATCACGTGGGCCCCACCCGGAAATCACGTGGGCCCCACCCGGAAATCACGTGGGCCCCACCCGGAAATCACATGGGCCCCACCCGGAAATCACGTGGGCCCCACCCGGAAATCACGTGGGCCCCACCCGGAAATCACGTGGGCCCCCAGGGGAAATCACGTGGGCCCCACCCGGAAATCACGTGGGCCCCACCCGGAAATCACGTGGGCCCCACCCGGAAATCACGTGGGCCCCACCCGGAAATCACGTGGGCCCCACCCGGAAATCACGTGGGCCCCACCCGGAAATCACGTGGGCCCCACCCGGAAATCACGTGGGCCGCACCCGGAAATCACGTGGGCCCCACCCGGAAATCACGTGGGCCCCACCCGGAAATCACGTGGGCCCCACCCGGAAATCACGAGGGCCCCACCCGGAAATTACGTGGGCCCCACCCGGAAATCACGTGGGCCCTACCCGGAAATCACGTGGGCCCCCAGAGGAAATCACGTGGGCCCCACCCGGAAATCACGTGGGCCCCCAGGGGAAATCACGTGGGCCCCACCCGGAAATCACGTGGGCCCCACCCGGAAATCACGTGGGCCCCACCCGGAAATCACGTGGGACCCACGGGGAAATCACGTGGGCCCCACCCGGAAATCACGTGGGCCCCACCCGGAAATCACGTGGGCCCCACCCGGAAATCACGTGGGCCCCACCCGGAAATCACGTGGGCCCCACCCGGAAATCACGTGGGCCCCACCCGGAAATCACGTGGGCCCCACCCGGAAATCACGTGGGCCCCACCCGGAAATCACGTGGGCCCCACCCGGAAATCACGTGGGCCCCACCCGGAAATCACGTGGGGCCCACCCGGAAATCACGTGGGCCCCACGGGGAAATCACGTGGGCCCCACCCGGAAATCACGTGGGCCCCACCCGGAAATCACGTGGGCCCCACACGGAAATCACGTGGGCCCCACCCGGAAATCACGTGGGCCCCACCCTGAAATCACGTGGGCCCCACCCGGAAATCACGTGGGCCCCACCCGGAAATCACGTGGGCCCCACCCGGAAATCACGTGGGCCCCACCCGGAAATCACGTGGGCCCCACCCGGAAATCACGTGGGCCCCACCCGGAAATCACGTGGGCCCCACCCGGAAATCACGTGGGCCCCACCCGGAAATCACGTGGGCCCCACAAGGAAATCACGTGGGCCCCACCCGGAAATCACGTGGGCCCCACCCGGAAATCACGTGGGCCCCACCCGGAAATCACGTGGGCCCCACGGGGAAATCACGTGGGCCCCACCCGGAAATCACGTGGGCCCCACCCAGAAATCACGTGGGCCCCACCCGGAAATCACGTGGGCCCCACCCGGAAATCACGTGGGCCCCAACCGGAAATCACGTGGGCCCCACCCGGAAATCACGTGGGCCCCACCCGGAAATCACGTGGGCCCCACCCGGAAATCACGTGGGCCCCACCCGGAAATCACGTGGGCCCCAAGGGGAAATCACGCGGGCCCCACCCGGAAATCACGTGGGCCCCACCCGGAAATCACGTGGGCCCCACCCGGAAATCACGTGGGCCCCACCCGGAAATCACGTGGGCCCCACCCGGAAATCACGTGGGCCCCACCCGGAAATCACGTGGGCCCCACCCGGAAATCACGTGGGCCCCACGGGGAAATCACGCGGGCCCCACCCGGAAATCACGTGTGCACCACGGGGAAATCACGTGGGCCCCACCCGGAAATCACGTGGGCACCACGGGGAAATCACGTGGGCCCCACCCGGAAATCACGTGGGCCCCACCCGGAAATCACGTGGGCCCCACCCGGAAATCACGTGGGGCCCACCCGGAAATCACGTGGGCCCCACCCGGAAATCACGTGGGCCCCACGGGGAAATCACGTGGGCCCCACCCGGAAATCACGTGGGCACCACCCGGAAATCACGTGGGCCCCACACGGAAATCACGTGGGCCCCACCCGGAAATCACGTGGGCCCCACACGGAAATCACGTGGGCCCCACCCGGAAATCACGTGGGCCCCTCCCGGAAATCACGTGGGCCCCACCCGGAAATCACGTGGGCCCCACCCGGAAATCACGTGGGCCCCACGGGGAAATCACGTGGGCCCCACCCGGAAATCACGTGGGCCCCACCCGGAAATCACGTGGGCCCCACCCGGAAGTCACGTGGGCCCCACCCGGAAATCACGTGGGCCCCACCCGGAAATCACGTGGGCCCCACCCGGAAATCACGTGGGCCCCACCCGGAAATCACGTGGGCCCCACCCGGAAATCACGTGGGCCCCACCCGGAAATCACGTGGGCCCCACCCGGAAATCACGTGGGCACCACGGGGAAATCACGTGGGCCCCACCCGGAAATCACGTGGGCCCCACCCGGAAATCACGTGGGCCCCACCCGGAAATCACGTGGGGCCCACCCGGAAATCACGTGGGCCCCACCCGGAAATCACGTGGGACCCACGGGGAAATCACGTGGGCCCCACCCGGAAATCACGTGGGCCCCACCCGGAAATCACGTAGGCCCCACACATAAATCACGTGGGCCCCACCCGGAAATCACGTGGGCCCCACCCGGAAATCACGTGGGACCCACCCGGAAATCACGTGGGCCCCACCCAGAAATCACGTGGGCCCCACGGGGAAATCACGTGGGCCCCACCCGGAAATCACGTGGGCCCCACCCGGAAATCACGTGGGCCCCACCCGGAAATCACGTGGGACCCCAGGGGAAATCACGTGGGCCCCACCCGGAAATCACGTGGGCCCCACCCGGAAATCACGTGGGCCCCACCCGGAAATCACGTGGGCCCCACCCGGAAATCACGTGGGCCCCACCCGGAAATCACGTGGGCCCCCAGGGGAAATCACGTGGGCCCCACCCGGAAATCACGTGGGCCCCACCCGGAAATCACGTGGGCCCCACCCGGAAATCACGTGGGCCCCACCCGGAAATCACGTGGGCCCCACCCGGAAATCACGTGGGCCCCACCCGGAAATAACGTGGGCCCCACCCGGAAATCACGTGGGCCCCCAGGGGAAATCACGTGGGCCCCACAAGGAAATCACGTGGGCCCCACCCGGAAATCACGTGGGCCCCACCCGGAAATCACGTGGGCCCCACCCGGAAATCACGTGGGCCCCACCCGGAAATCACGTGGGCCCCACCCGGAAATCACGTGGGCCCCACCCGGAAATCACGTGGGCCCCACCCGGAAATCACGTGGGCCCCACCCGGAAATCACGTGGGCCCCACCCGGAAATCACGTGGGCCCCACCCGGAAATCACGTGGGCCCCACCCGGAAATCACGTGGGCCCCAAGGGGAAATCACATGGGCCCCACCCGGAAATCACGTGGGCCCCACCCGGAAATCACATGGGCCCCACCCGGAAATCACGTGGGCCCCACCCGGAAATCACGTGGGCCCCACCCGGAAATCACGTGGGCCCCACCCGGAAATCACGTGGGCCCCACCCGGAAATCACGTGGGCCCCACCCGGAAATCACGTGGGCCCCACCCGGAAATCACGTGGGCCCCACCCGGAAATCACGTGGGCCCCAACCGGAAATCACGTGGGCCCCCAGGGGAAATCACGTGGGCCCCACCCGGAAATCACGTGGGCCCCACCCGGAAATCACGTGGGCCCCACCCGGAAATCACGTGGGCCCCACCCGGAAATCACGTGGGCCCCACCCGGAAATCACGTGGGCCCCACCCGGAAATCACGTGGGCCCCACCCGGAAATCACGTGGGCCCCACCCGGAAATCACGTGGGCCCCACCCGGAAATCACGTGGGCCCCACCCGGAAATCACGTGGGCCCCACCCGGAAATCACGTGGGCCCCACCCGGAAATCACGTGGGCCCCACCCGGAAATCACGTGGGCCCCACCCGGAAATCACGTGGGCCCCACCCGGAAATCACGTGGGGCCCACCCGGAAATCACGTGGGCCCCACGGGGAAATCACGTGGGCCCCACCCGGAAATCACGTGGGCCCCACCCGGAAATCACGTGGGCCCCACACGGAAATCACGTGGGCCCCACCCGGAAATCACGTGGGCCCCACCCTGAAATCACGTGGGCCCCACCCGGAAATCACGTGGGCCCCACCCGGAAATCACGTGGGCCCCACCCGGAAATCACGTGGGCCCCACCCGGAAATCACGTGGGCCCCACCCGGAAATCACGTGGGCCCCACCCAGAAATCACGTGGGCCCCACCCGGAAATCACGTGGGCCCCCAGGGGAAATCACGTGGGCCCCACAAGGAAATCACGTGGGCCCCACCCGGAAATCACGTGGGCCCCACCCGGAAATCACGTGGGCCCCACGGGGAAATCACGTGGGCCCCACCCGGAAATCACGTGGGCCCCACCCGGAAATCACGTGGGCCCCACCCGGAAATCACGTGGGCCCCACCCGGAAATCACGTGGGCCCCACCCGGAAATCACGTGGGCCCCACCCTGAAATCACGTGGGCCCCACCCGGAAATCACGTGGGCCCCACCCGGAAATCACGTGGGCCCCACCCGGAAATCACGTGGGCCCCACCCGGAAATCACGTGGGCCCCACCCGGAAATCACGTGGGCACCCAGGGGAAATCACGTGGGCCCCACAAGGAAATCACGTGGGCCCCACCCGGAAATCACGTGGGCCCCACCCGGAAATCACGTGGGCCCCACCCGGAAATCACGTGGGCCCCACGGGGAAATCACGTGGGCCCCACCCGGAAATCACGTGGGCCCCACCCGGAAATCACGTGGGCCCCACCCGGAAATCACGTGGGCCCCACCCGGAAATCACGTGGGCCCCACCCGGAAATCACGTGGGCCCCACCCGGAAATCACGTGGGCCCCACCCGGAAATCACGTGGGCCCCACCCGGAAATCACGTGGGCCCCACGGGGAAATCACGTGGGCCCCACCCGGAAATCACGTGGGCCCCACCCGGAAATCACGTGGGCCCCACACGGAAATCACGTGGGCCCCACCCGGAAATCACGTGGGCCCCACGGGGAAATCACGTGGGCCCCACCCGGAAATCACGTGGGCCCCACCCGGAAATCACGTGGGCCCCACCCGGAAATCACGTGGGCCCCACGGGGAAATCAGGTGGGCCCCACCCGGAAATCACGTGGGCACCACGGGGAAATCACGTGGGCCCCACCCGGAAATCACGTGGGCACCACGGGGAAATCACGTGGGCCCCACCCGGAAATCACGTGGGCCCCACGCGGAAATCACGTGGGCCCCACCGGGAAATCACGTGGGGCCCACCCGGAAATCACGTGGGCCCCACCCGGAAATCACGTGGGCCCCACGGGGAAATCACGTGGGCCCCACCCGGAAATCACGTGGGCACCACTCGGAAATCACGTGGGCCCCACACGGAAATCACGTGGGCCCCACCCGGAAATCACGTGGGCCCCACACGGAAATCACGTGGGCCCCACCCGGAAATCACGTGGGCCCCACTCGGAAATCACGTGGGCCCCACCCGGAAATCACGTGGGCCCCACCCGGAAATCACGTGGGCCCCACGGGGAAATCACGTGGGCCCCACCCGGAAATCACGTGGGCCCCACCCGGAAATCACGTGGGCCCCACCCGGAAGTCACGTGGGCCCCACCCGGAAATCACGTGGGCCCCACCCGGAAATCACGTGGGCCCCACCCGGAAATCACGTGGGCCCCACCCGGAAATCACGTGGGCCCCACCCGGAAATCACGTGGGCCCCACCCGGAAATCACGTGGGCACCACGGGGAAATCACGTGGGCCCCACCCGGAAATCACGTGGGCCCCACCCGGAAATCACGTGGGCCCCACCCGGAAATCACGTGGGGCCCACCCGGAAATCACGTGGGCCCCACCCGGAAATCACGTGGGCCCCACGGGGAAAACACGTGGGCCCCACCCGGAAATCACGTGGGCCCCACCCGGAAATCACGTAGGCCCCACACGGAAATCACGTGGGCCCCACCCGGAAATCACGTGGGCCCCACCCGGAAATCACGTGGGACCCACCCGGAAATCACGTGGGCCCCACCCGTAAATCACGTGGGCCCCACGGGGAAATCACGTGGGCCCCACCCGGAAATCACGTGGGCCCCACCCGGAAATCACGTGGGCCCCACCCGGAAATCACGTGGGACCCCAGGGGAAATCACGTGGGCCCCACCCGGAAATCACGTGGGACCCACCCGGAAATCACGTGGGCCCCACCCGGAAATCACGTGGGCCCCACCCGGAAATCACGTGGGCCCCACCCGGAAATCACGTGGGCCCCACCCGGAAATCACGTGGGCCCCACCCGGAAATCACGTGGGCCCCACACGGAAATCACGTGGGCCCCACCCGGAAATCACGTGGGCCCCACCCGGAAATCACGTGGGCCCCACCCGGAAATCACGTGGGCCCCACCCGGAAATCACGTGGGGCCCACCCGGAAATCACGTGGGCCCCACCCGGAAATCACGTGGGCCCCACGGGGAAATCACGTGGGCCCCACCCGGAAATCACGTGGCCCCACCCGGAAATCACGTGGGCCCCACCCTGAAATCACGTGGGCCCCACCCGGAAATCACGTGGGCCCCACCCGGAAATCACGTGGGCCCCACCCGGAAATCACGTGGGCCCCACCCGGAAATCACGTGGGCCCCACTCGGAAATCACGTGGGCCCCACCCGGAAATCACGTGGGCCCCCAGGGGAAATCACGTGGGCCCCACCCGGAAATCACGTGGGCCCCACCCGGAAATCACGTGGGACCCCAGGGGAAATCACGTGGGCCCCACCCGGAAATCACGTGGGCCCCACCCGGAAATCACGTGGGCCCCACCCGGAAATCACGTGGGCCCCACGCGGAAATCACGTGGGCCCCACCCGGAAATCACGTGGGCCCCACCCGGAAATCACGTGGGCCCCACGGGGAAATCACGTGGGCCCCACCCGGAAATCACGTGGGGCCCACCCGGAAATCACGTGGGCCCCACGGGGAAATCACGTGGGCCCCACCCGGAAATCACGTGGGCCCCACCCGGAAATCACGTGGGCCCCACCCGGAAATCACGTGGGCCCCACCCGGAAATCACGTGGGCCCCACCCGGAAATCACGTGGGCCCCACCCGGAAATCACGTGGGCCCCACCCGGAAATCACGTGGGCCCTACCCGGAAATCACGTGGGCCCCCAGGGGAAATCACGTGGGCCCCACCCGGAAATCACGTGGGCCCCCAGGGGAAATCACGTGGGCCCCACCCGGATATCACGTGGGCCCCACCCGGAAATCACGTGGGCCCCACCCGGAAATCACGTGGGCCCCACGGGGAAATCACGTGGGTCCCACCCGGAAATCACGTGGGCCCCACCCGGAAATCACGTGGGCCCCACCCGGAAATCACGTGGGCCCCACCCGGAAATCACGTGGGCCCCACGCGGAAATCACGTGGGCCCCACGCGGAAATCACGTGGGCCCCACGGGGAAATCACGTGGGCCCCACCTGGAAATCACGTGGGCCCCACCCGGAAATCACGTGGGCCCCACCCGGAAATCACGTGGGCCCCACCCGGAAATCACGTGGGCCCCACCCGGAAATCACGTGGGCCCCACCCGGAAATCACGTGGGCCCCACCCGGAAATCACGTGGGCCCCACCCGGAAATCACGTGGGCCCCCAGGGGAAATCACGTGGGCCCCCAGGGGAAATCACGTGGGCCCCACCCGGAAATCACGTGGGCCCCACCCGGAAATCACGTGGGCCCCACGGGGAAATCACGTGGGCCCCACGGGGAAATCACGTGGGCCCCACCCGGAAATCACGTGGGCCCCACCCGGAAATCACGTGGGCCCCACCCGGAAATCACGTGGGGCCCACCCGGAAATCACGTGGGCCCCACGGGGAAATCACGTGGGCCCCACCCGGAAATCACGTGGGCCCCACCCGGAAATCACGTGGGCCCCACCCGGAAATCACGTGGGCCCCACCCGGAAATCACGTGGGCCCGACGGGGAAATCACGTGGGCCCCACCCGGAAATCACGTGGGCCCCACCCGGAAATCACGTGGGCCCCACCCGGAAATCACGTGGGCCCCACCCGGAAATCACGTGGGCCCCACCCGGAAATCACGTGGGCCCCACCCGGAAATCACGTGGGCCCCACCCGGAAATCACGTGGGCCCCACCCGGAAATCACGTGGGCCCCACCCGGAAATCACGTGGGCCCCACCCGGAAATCACGTGGGCCCCACCCGGAAATCACGTGGGCCCCCAGGGGAAATCACTTGGGCCCCACCCGGAAATCACGTGGGCCCCACCCGGAAATCACGTGGGCCCCACCCGGAAATCACGTGGGCCCCACCCGGAAATCACGTGGGCCCCACCCGGAAATCACGTGGGCCCCACCCGGAAATCACGTGGGGCCCACCCGGAAATCACGTGGGCCCCACCCGGAAATCACGTGGGCCCCACGGGGAAATCACGTGGGCCCCACCCGGAAATCACGTGGCCCCACCCGGAAATCACGTGGGCCCCACCCTGAAATCACGTGGGCCCCACCCGGAAATCACGTGGGCCCCACCCGGAAATCACGTGGGCCCCACCCGGAAATCACGTGGGCCCCACCCGGAAATCACGTGGGCCCCACTCGGAAATCACGTGGGCCCCACCCGGAAATCACGTGGGCCCCCAGGGGAAATCACGTGGGCCCCACCCGGAAATCACGTGGGCCCCACCCGGAAATCACGTGGGACCCCAGGGGAAATCACGTGGGCCCCACCCGGAAATCACGTGGGCCCCACCCGGAAATCACGTGGGCCCCACCCGGAAATCACGTGGGCCCCACCCGGAAATCACGTGGGCCCCACCCGGAAATCACGTGGGCCCCACCCGGAAATCACGTGGGCCCCACCCGGAAATCACGTGGGCCCCACCCGGAAATCACGTGGGCCCCACCCGGAAATCACGTGGGCCCCACTCGGAAATCACGTGGGCCCCACCCGGAAATCACGTGGGCCCCCAGGGGAAATCACGTGGGCCCCACCCGGAAATCACGAGGGCCCCACCCGGAAATCACGTGGGCCCCACCCGGAAATCACGTGGGCCCCACCCTGAAATCACGTGGGCCCCACCCGGAAATCACGTGGGCCCCACCCTGAAATCACGTGGGCCCCACCCGGAAATCACGTGGGCCCCACCCGGAAATCACGTGGGCCCCATCCGGAAATCACGTGGGCCCCACCCGGAAATCACGTGGGCCCCACTCGGAAATCACGTGGGCCCCACCCGGAAATCACGTGGGCCCCCAGGGGAAATCACGTGGGCCCCACCCGGAAATCACGTGGGCCCCACCCGGAAATCACGTGGGCCCCACGCGGAAATCACGTGGGCCCCACCCGGAAATCACGTGGGCCCCACCCGGAAATCACGTGGGCCCCACGGGGAAATCACGTGGGCCCCACCCGGAAATCACGTGGGGCCCACCCGGAAATCACGTGGGCCCCACGGGGAAATCACGTGGGCCCCACCCGGAAATCACGTGGGCCCCACCCGGAAATCACGTGGGCCCCACCCGGAAATCACGTGGGCCCCACCCGGAAATCACGTGGGCCCCACCCGGAAATCACGTGGGCCCCACCCGGAAATCACGTGGGCCCCACCCGGAAATCACGTGGGCCCTACCCGGAAATCACGTGGGCCCCCAGGGGAAATCACGTGGGCCCCACCCGGAAATCACGTGGGCCCCCAGGGGAAATCACGTGGGCCCCACCCGGATATCACGTGGGCCCCACCCGGAAATCACGTGGGCCCCACCCGGAAATCACGTGGGCCCCACGGGGAAATCACGTGGGTCCCACCCGGAAATCACGTGGGCCCCACCCGGAAATCACGTGGGCCCCACCCGGAAATCACGTGGGCCCCACCCGGAAATCACGTGGGCCCCACGCGGAAATCACGTGGGCCCCACCCGGAAATCACGTGGGCCCCACGGGGAAATCACGTGGGCCCCACCTGGAAATCACGTGGGCCCCACCCGGAAATCACGTGGGCCCCACCCGGAAATCACGTGGGCCCCACCCGGAAATCACGTGGGCCCCACCCGGAAATCACGTGGGCCCCACCCGGAAATCACGTGGGCCCCACCCGGAAATCACGTGGGCCCCACCCGGAAATCACGTGGGCCCCCAGGGGAAATCACGTGGGCCCCCAGGGGAAATCACGTGGGCCCCACCCGGAAATCACGTGGGCCCCACCCGGAAATCACGTGGGCCCCACGGGGAAATCACGTGGGCCCCACGGGGAAATCACGTGGGCCCCACCCGGAAATCACGTGGGCCCCACCCGGAAATCACGTGGGCCCCACCCGGAAATCACGTGGGGCCCACCCGGAAATCACGTGGGCCCCACGGGGAAATCACGTGGGCCCCACCCGGAAATCACGTGGGCCCCACCCGGAAATCACGTGGGCCCCACCCGGAAATCACGTGGGCCCCACCCGGAAATCACGTGGGCCCGACGGGGAAATCACGTGGGCCCCACCCGGAAATCACGTGGGCCCCACCCGGAAATCACGTGGGCCCCACCCGGAAATCACGTGGGCCCCACCCGGAAATCACGTGGGCCCCACCCGGAAATCACGTGGGCCCCACCCGGAAATCACGTGGGCCCCACCCGGAAATCACGTGGGCCCCACCCGGAAATCACGTGGGCCCCACCCGGAAATCACGTGGGCCCCACCCGGAAATCACGTGGGCCCCACCCGGAAATCACGTGGGCCCCACCCGGAAATCACGTGGGCCCCCAGGGGAAATCACTTGGGCCCCACCCGGAAATCACGTGGGCCCCACCCGGAAATCACGTGGGCCCCACCCGGAAATCACGTGGGCCCCACGGGGAAATCACGTGGGCCCCACCCGGAAATCACGTGGGCCCCACCCGGAAATCACGTGGGCCCCACGGGGAAATCACGTGGGCCCCACCCGGAAATCACGTGGGGCCCACCCGGAAATCACGTGGGCCCCACGGGGAAATCACGTGGGCCCCACCCGGAAATCACGTGGGGCCCACCCGGAAATCACGTGGGCCCCACGGGGAAATCACGTGGGCCCCACCCGGAAATCACGTGGGCCCCACCCGGAAATCACGTGGGCCCCACGGGGAAATCACGTGGGCCCCACGGGGAAATCACGTGGGCCACACCCGGAAATCACGTGGGCCCCACCCGGAAATCACGTGGGCCCCACCCGGAAATCACGTGGGCCCCACAGGGAAATCACGTGGGCCCCCAGGGGAAATCACGTGGGCCCCACACGGAAATCACGTGGGCCCCACCCGGAAATCACTTGGGCCCCACGGGGAAATCACGTGGGACCCACCCGGAAATCACGTGGGCCCCACCCGGAAATCACGTGGGCCTCACCCAGAAATCACGTGGGCCCACCCGGAAATCACGTGGGCCCCACCCGGAAAACACGTGGGCCCCAGGGGAAATCACGTGGGCCCCACTTTGAAATCACGTGGGCCCCACCCGGAAATCACGTGGTCCCCACCCGGAAATCACGTGGGCCCCACCCGGAAATCACGTGGGCCCCACCCGGAAATCACGTGGGCCCCACCCGGAAATCACGTGGGGCCAACCCGGAAATCACGTGGGCCCCACGGGGAAATCACGTGGGCCCCACCCGGAAATCACGTGGGCCCCACCCGGAAATCACGTGGGCCACACCCGGAAATCACGTGGGCCCCACCCGGAAATCACGTGGGCCCCACCCGGAAATCACGTGGGCCCCACCCGGAAATCACGTGGGCCCCACCCGGAAATCACGTGGGCCCCACCCGGAAATCACGTGGGACCCACGGGGAAATCACGTGGACCCCACCCGGGAATCACGTGGGCCCCACCCGGAAATCACGTGGGCCCCACCCGGAAATCACGTGGGCCCCACCCGGAAATCACGTGGGCCCCACCCGGAAATCACGTGGGCCCCACCCGGAAATCACGTGGGCCCCACCCGGAAATCACGTGGGCCCCACCCGGAAATCACGTGGGCCCCACCCGGAAATCACGTGGGCCCCACGGGGAAATCACGTGGGCCCCACCCGGAAATCACGTGGGCCCCACCCGGAAATCACGTGGGCCCCACCCGGAAATCACGTGGGCCCCACCCGGAAATCACGTGGGCCCCACCCGGAAATCACGTGGGCCCCACCCGGAAATCACGTGGGCCCCACCCGGAAATCACGTGGGCCCCACCCGGAAATCACGTGGGCCCCACCCGGAAATCACGTGGGCCCCACCCGGAAATCACGTGGGCCCCACCCGGAAATCACGTGGGCCCCACCCGGAAATCACGTGGGCCCCACCCGGATATCACGTGGGCCCCACCCGGAAATCACGTGGGCCCCACCCGGAAATCACGTGGGCCCCACCCGGAAATCACGTGGGCCCCACGGGGAAATCACGTGGGCCCCACCCGGGAATCACGTGGGCCCCACGGGGAAATCACGTGGGCCCCACCCGGGAATCACGTGGGCCCCACCCGGAAATCACGTGGGCCCCACGGGGAAATCACGTGGGGCCCACCCGGAAGTCACGTGGGCCCCACGGGGAAATCACGTGGGCCCCACCCGGAAATCACGTGGGCCCCACCCGGAAATCACGTGGGCCCCACCCGGAAATCACGTGGGCCCCACCCGGAAATCACGTGGGCCCCACGGGGAAATCACGTGGACCCCACCCGGGAATCACGTGGGCCCCACCTGGAAATCACGTGGGCCCCACGGGGAAATCACATGGGGCCCACCCGGAAGTCACGTGGGCCCCACGGGGAAATCACGTGGGCCCCACGGGGAAATCACGTGGGCCCCACCCGGAAATCACGTGGGCCCCACCCGGAAATCACGTGGGCCCCACGGGGAAATCACGTGGGCCCCACCCGGAAATCACGTGGGCCCCACCCGGAAATCACGTGGGCCCCACCCGGAAATCACGTGGGCCCCACCCGGAAATCACGTGGGCCCCACCCGGAAATCACGTGGGCCCCACGGGGAAATCACGTGGGCCCCACCCGGAAATCACGTGGGCCCCACCCGGAAATCACGTGCGCCCCACCCGGAAATCACGTGGGCCCCACCCGGAAATCACGTGGGCCCCACGGGGAAATCACGTGGACCCCACCCGGGAATCACGTGGGCCCCACCCGGAAATCACGTGGGCCCCACGGGGAAATCACGTGGGGCCCACCCGGAAGTCAAGTGGGCCCCAAGGGGAAATCACGTGGGCCCCACCCGGAAATCACGTGGGCCCCACCCGGAAATCACGTGGGCCCCACCTGGAAATCACGTGGGCCCCACCCGGAAATCACGTGGGCCCCACCCGGAAATCACGTGGGCCCCACCCGGAAATCACGTGGGCCCCACCCGGAAATCACGTGGGCCCCACCCGGAAATCACGTGGGCCCCACCCGGAAATCACGTGGGCCCCACCCGGAAATCACGTGGGCCCCACCCGGAAATCACGTGGGCCCCACCCGGAAATCACGTGGGCCCCACCCGGAAATCACGTGGGCCCCACGGGGAAATCACGTGGGCCCCACCCGGAAATCACGTGGGCCCCACCCGGAAATCACGTGGGCCCCACCCGGAAATCACGTGGGCCCCACCCGGAAATCACGTGGGCCCCACCCGGATATCACGTGGGCCCCACGGGGAAATCACGTGGGCCCCACGGGGAAATCACGTGGGCCCCACCCGGAAATCACGTGGGCCCCACCCGGAAATCACGTGGGCCCCACCCGGAAATCACGTGGGCCCCACGGGGAAATCACGTGGGGCCCACCCGGAAGTCACGTGGGCCCCACGGGGAAATCCCGTGGGCCCCACGGCGAAATCACGTGGGCCCCACCCGGAAATCACGTGGGCCCCACCCGGAAATCACGTGGGCCCCACCTGGAAATCACGTGGGCCCCACGGGGAAATCACGTGGGCCTCACCCGGAAATCACGTGGGCCCCACCCGGAAATCACGTGGGCCCCACCCGGAAATCACGTGGGCCCCACCCGGAAATCACGTGGGCCCCACGGGGAAATCACGTGGGCCCCACCCGGAAATCACGTGGGCCCCACCCGGAAATCACGTGGGCCCCACCCGGAAATCACGTGGGTCCCACGGGGAAATCACGTGGGCCCCACGGGGAAATCACGTGGGCCCCACGGGGAAATCACGTGGGCCCCACCCGGAAATCACGTGGGCCCCACCCGGAAATCACGTGGGGCCCACCCGGAAATCACGTGGGCCCCACCCGGAAATCACGTGGGCCCCACCCGGAAATCACGTGGGCCCCACCCGGAAATCACGTGGGCCCCACCCGGAAATCACGTGGGCCCCACCCGGAAATCACGTGGGCCCCACCCGGAAATCACGTGGGCCCCACCCGGAAATCACGTGGGCCCCACGGGGAAATCACGTGGACCCCACCCGGGAATCACGTGGGCCCCACCCGGAAATCACGTGGGCCCCACGGGGAAATCACATGGGGCCCACCCGGAAGTCACGTGGGCCCCACCCGGAAATCACGTGGGCCCCACCCGGAAATCACGTGGGCCCCACCCGTAAATCACGTGGGCCCCACCCGGAAATCACGTGGGCCCCACCCGGGAAATCACGTGGGCCCCACCCGGAAATCACGTGGGCCCCACCCGGAAATCACGTGGGCCCCACCCGGAAATCACTTGGGCCCCACCCGGAAATCACGTGGGCCCCACCCGGAAATCACGTGGGCCCCACCCGGATATCACGTGGGCCCCACGGGGAAATCACGTGGGCCCCACGGGGAAATCACGTGGGCCCCACCCGGAAATCACGTGGGCCCCACCCGGAAATCACGTGGGCCCCACCCAGAAATCACGTGGACCCCACCCGGAAATCACGTGGGCCCCACCCGGAAATCACGTGGGCCCCACGGGGAAATCACGTGGGCCCCACCCGGAAATCACGTGGGCCCCACCCGGAAATCACGTGGGCCCCACCCGGAAATCACGTGGTCCCCACCAGGAAATCCCGTGGGCCCCACCCGGTAATCACGTGGGCCCCACGGGGAAATCACGTGGACCCCACCCGGGAATCACGTGGGCCCCACCTGGGAATCAGGTGGGCCCCACGGGGAAATCACGTGGGGCCCACCCGGAAGTCACGTGGGCCCCACGGGGAAATCACGTGGGCCCCACGGGGAAATCACGTGGGCCCCACCCGGAAATCACGTGGGCCCCACCCGGAAATCACGTGGGCCCCACCCGGAAATCACGTGGGCCCCACCCGGAAATCACGTGGGCCCCACCCGGAAATCACGTGGGCCCCACCCGGAAATCACGTGGGCCCCACCCGGAAATCACGTGGGCCCCACCCGGAAATCACGTGGGCCCCACCCGGAAATCACGTGGGCCCCACCCGGAAATCACGTGGGCCCCACCCGGAAATCACGTGGGCCCCACCCGGAAATCACGTGGGCCCCACCCGGAAATCACGTGAGCCCCACCCGGAAATCACGTGGGCCCCACCCGGAAATCACGTGGGCCCCACGGGGAAATCACGTGGGCCCCACCCGGAAATCACGTGGGCCCCACCCGGAAATCACGTGGGCCCCACCCGGAAATCACGTGGGCCCCACGGGGAAATCACGTGGGCCCCACCCGGAAATCACGTGGGCCCCACCCGGAAATCACGTGGGCCCCACGGGGAAATCACGTGGGCCCCACCCGGAAATCACGTGGGCCCCACCCGGAAATCACGTGGGCCCCACCCGGAAATCACGTGGGCCCCACCCGGAAATCACGTGGGCCCCACCCGGAAATCTCGTGGGCCCCACGGGGAAATCACGTGGGCCCCACCCGGAAATCACGTGGGCCCCACCCGGAAATCACGTGGGCCCCACGGGGAAATCACGTGGGCCCCACGGGGAAATCACGTGGGCCCCACCCGGAAATCACGTGGGCCCCACCCGGAAATCACGTGGGCCCCACGGGGAAATCACGTGGGCCCCACCCGGAAATCACGTGGGCCCCACCCGGAAATCACGTGGGCCCCACCCGGAAATCACGTGGGCCCCACCCGGAAATCACGTGGGCCCCACCCGGAAATCACGTGGGCCCCACCCGGAAATCACGTGGGCCCCACCCGGAAATCACGTGGGCCCCAACCGGAAATCACGTGGGCCCCACCCGGAAATCACGTGGGCCCCACGGGGAAATCACGTGGGCCCCACCCGGAAATCACGTGGGCCCCACCCGGAAATCAAGTGGGCCCCACCCGGAAATCACGTGGGCCCCACAGGGAAATCACGTGGGCCCCACCCGGAAATCACGTGGGCCCCACCCGGAAATCACGTGGGCCCCACCCGGAAATCACGTGGGCCCCACGGGGAAATCACGTGGGCCCCACCCGGAAATCACGTGGGCCCCACCCGGAAATCACGTGGACCCCACCCGGAAATCACGTGGGCCCCACCCGGAAATCACGTGGGCCCCACGGGGAAATCACGTGGGCCCCACCCGGAAATCACGTGGGCCCCACCCGGAAATCACGTGGGCCCCACCAGGAAATCACGTGGGCCCCACCCGGAAATCACGTGGGCCCCACTCGGAAATCACGTGGGCCCCACCCGGAAATCACGTGGGCCCCACCCGGAAATCACGTGGGCCCCACCCGGAAATCACGTGGGCCCCACCCGGAAATCACGTGGGCCCCACCCGGAAATCACGTGGGCCCCACCCGGAAATCACGTGTGCCCCACCCGGAAATCACGTGGGCCCCACCCGGAAATCACGTGGGCCCCACCCGGAAATCACGTGGGCCCCACGGGGAAATCTCGTGGGACCCACCCGGAAATCACGTGGGCCCCACCCAGAAATCACGTGGGCCCCACGGGGAAATCACGTGGGCCCCACCCGGAAATCACGTGGGCCCCACCCGGAAATCACGTGGGCCCCACCCGGAAATCACGTGGGCCCCACCCGGACATCACGTGGGCCCCACGGGGAAATCACGTGGGCCCCACCCGGAAATCACGTGGGCCCCACCCGGAAATCACGTGGGCCCCACCCGGAAATCACGTGGGCCCCACCCGGAAATCACGTGGGCCCCACGGGGAAATCACGTGGGCCCCACGCGGAAATCACGTGGGCCCCACCCGGAAATCACGTGGGCCCCACCCGGAAATCACGTGGGCCCCACCCGGAAATCACGTGGGCCCTACGGGGAAATCACGTGGGCCCCACCCGGAAATCACGTGGGCCCCACGGGGAAATCACGTGGGCCCCACCCGGAAATCACGTGGGCCCCACGGGGAAATCACGTGGGCCCCACGGGGAAATCACGTGGGCCCCACCCGGAAATCACGTGGGCCCCACCCGGAAATCACGTGGGCCCCACGGGGAAATCACGTGGGCCCCACCCGGAAATCACGTGGGCCCCACCCGGAAATCACATGGGCCCCACCCGGAAATCACGTGGGCCCCACGGGGAAATCACGTGGGCCCCACCCGGAAATCACGTGGGCCCCACCCGGAAATCACGTGGGCCCCACCCGGAAATCACGTGGGCCCCACCCGGAAATCACGTGGGCCCCACGGGGAAATCACGTGGGCCCCACCCGGAAATCACGTGGGCCCCACCCGGAAATCACGTGGGCCCCACGGGGAAATCACGTGGGCCCCACCCGGAAATCACGTGGGCCCCACCCGGAAATCACGTGGGCCCCACCCGGAAATCACGTGGGCCCCACCCGGAAATCACGTGGGCCCCACGGGGAAATCACGTGGGCCCGACGGGGAAATCACGTGGGCCCCACCCGGAAATCACGTGGGCCCCACCCGGAAATCACGTGGGCCCCACCCGGAAATCACGTGGGCCCCACCCGGAAATCACGTTGGCCCCAACCAGAAATCACGTGGGCCCCACGGGGAAATCACGTGCACCCGGAAATCACGTGGGCCCCACCCGGAAATCACGTGGGCCCCACCCGGAAATCACGTGGGCCCCACCCGGAAATCACGTGGGCCCCACCCGGAAATCACGTGGGCCCCACGGGGAAATTACGTGGGCCCCACCCGGAAATCACGTGGGCCCCACCCGGAAATCACGTGGGCCCCACGGGGCAATCACGTGGGCCCCACCCGGAAATCACGTGGGCCCCACCCGGAAATCACGTGGGCCCCACCCGGAAATCACGTGGGCCCCACCCGGAAATCACGTGAGCCCCACCCGGAAATCACGTGGGCCCCACCCGGAAATCACGTGGGCCCCACGGGGAAATCACGTGGGCCCCACCCGGAAATCACGTGGGCCCCACCCGGAAATCACGTGGGCCCCACCCGGAAATCACGTGGGCCCCACCCGGAAATCACGTGGGCCCCACCCGGAAATCACGTGGGCCCCACCCGGAAATCACGTGGGCCCCACGGGGAAATCACGTGGGCCCCACCCGGAAATCACGTGGGCCCCACGCGGAAATCACGTGGGCCCCACCCGGAAATCACGTGGGCCCCACGGGGAAATCACGTGGGCCCCACCCGGAAATCACGTGGGCCCCACCCGGAAATCACATGGGCCCCACCCGGAAATCACGTGGGCCCCACGGGGAAATCACGTGGGCCCCACCCGGAAATCACGTGGGCCCCACCCGGAAATCACGTGGGCCCCACCCGGAAATCACGTGGGCCCCACCCGGAAATCACGTGGGCCCCACGGGGAAATCACGTGGGCCCCACCCGGAAATCACGTGGGCCCCACCCGGAAATCACGTGGGCCCCACGGGGAAATCACGTGGGCCCCACCCGGAAATCACGTGGGCCCCACCCGGAAATCACGTGGGCCCCACCCGGAAATCACGTGGGCCCCACCCGGAAATCACGTGGGCCCCACGGGGAAATCACGTGGGCCCGACGGGGAAATCACGTGGGCCCCACCCGGAAATCACGTGGGCCCCACCCGGAAATCACGTGGGCCCCACCCGGAAATCACGTGGGCCCCACCCGGAAATCACGTTGGCCCCAACCAGAAATCACGTGGGCCCCACGGGGAAATCACGTGCACCCGGAAATCACGTGGGCCCCACCCGGAAATCACGTGGGCCCCACCCGGAAATCACGTGGGCCCCACCCGGAAATCACGTGGGCCCCACCCGGAAATCACGTGGGCCCCACGGGGAAATTACGTGGGCCCCACCCGGAAATCACGTGGGCCCCACCCGGAAATCACGTGGGCCCCACGGGGCAATCACGTGGGCCCCACCCGGAAATCACGTGGGCCCCACCCGGAAATCACGTGGGCCCCACCCGGAAATCACGTGGGCCCCACCCGGAAATCACGTGAGCCCCACCCGGAAATCACGTGGGCCCCACCCGGAAATCACGTGGGCCCCACGGGGAAATCACGTGGGCCCCACCCGGAAATCACGTGGGCCCCACCCGGAAATCACGTGGGCCCCACCCGGAAATCACGTGGGCCCCACCCGGAAATCACGTGGGCCCCACCCGGAAATCACGTGGGCCCCACCCGGAAATCACGTGGGCCCCACGGGGAAATCACGTGGGCCCCACCCGGAAATCACGTGGGCCCCACCCGGAAATCACGTGGGCCCCACCCGGAAATCACATGGCCGCCACCCGGAAATCACGTGGGCCCCACCCGGAAATCACGTGGGCCCCACCCGGAAATCACGTGGGCCCCACCCGGAAATCACGTGGGCCCCACCCGGAAATCACGTGGGCCCCACCCGGAAATCTCGTGGGCCCCACCCGGAAATCACGTGGGCCCCACCCGGAAATCACGTGGGCCCCACCCGGAAATCATGTGGGCCCCACGGGGAAATCACGTGGGCCCCACCCGGAAATCACGTGGGCCCCACCCGGAAATCACGTGGGCCCCACAGGGAAATCACGTGGGCCCCACCCGGAAATCACGTGGGCCCCACCCGGAAATCACGTGGGCCCCACCCGGAAATCACGTGGGCCCCACCCGGAAATCACCTGGGCCCCACCCGGAAATCACGTGGGCCCCACCCGGAAATCACGTGGGCCCCACCCGGAAATCACGTGGGCCCCACCCGGAAATCACGTGGGCCACACGGGGAAATCACGTGGGCCCCACCCGGAAATCACGTGGGCCCCACCCGGAAATCACGTGGGCCCCACCCGGAAATCACGTGGGCCCCACCCGGAAATCACGTGGGCCCCACCCGGAAATCACGTGGGCCCCACCCGGAAATCACGTGGGCCCCACCCGGAAATCACGTGGGCCCCACCCGGAAATCACGTGGGCCCCACCCGGAAATCACGTGGGCCCCACCCGGAAATCACGTGGGCCCCACCCGGAAATCACGTGGGCCCCACCCGGAAATCACGTGGGCCCCACCCGGAAATCACGTGGGCCCCACCCGGAAATCACGTGGGCCCCACCCGGAAATCACGTGGGCCCCACCCGGAAATCACGTGGGCCCCACCCGGAAATCACGTGGGCCCCACCCGGAAATCACGTGGGCCCCACCCGGAAATCACGTGGGCCCCACCCGGAAATCACGTGGGCCCCACCCGGAAATCACGTGGGCCCCACGGGGAAATCACGTGGGCCCCACCCGGAAATCACGTGGGCCCCACCCGGAAATCACGTGGGCCCCACCCGGAAATCACGTGGGCCCCACGGGGAAATCACGTGGGCCCCACCCGGAAATCACGTGGGCCCCACCCGGAAATCACGTGGGCCCCACCCGGAGATCACGTGGGCCCCACCCGGAGATCACGTGGGCCCCACCCGGAGATCACGTGGGCCCCACGGGGAAATCACGTGGGCCCCACCCGGAAATCACGTGGGCCCCACCCGGAAATCACGTGGGCCCCACCCGGAAATCACGTGGGCCCCACCCGGAAATCACGTGGGCCCCACCCGGAAATCACGTGGGCCCCACCCGGAAATCACGTGGGCCCCACGGGGAAATCACGTGGGCCCCACGTGGAAATCACGTGGGCCCCACCCGGAAATCACGTGGGCCCCACGCGGACATCACGTGGGCCCCACCCGGAAATCACGTGGGCCCCACCCGGAAATCACGTGGGCCCCACCCGGAAATCACGTGGGCCCCACGGGGAAATCACGTGGGCCCCACCCGGGAATCACGTGGGCCCCACGGGGAAATCACGTGGGCCCCACCCGGGAATCACGTGGGCACCACCCGGAAATCACGTGGGCCCCACGGGGAAATCACGTGGGGCCCACCCGGAAGTCACGTGGGCCCCACGGGGAAATCACGTGGGCCCCACGGGGAAATCACGTGGGCCCCACCCGGAAATCACGTGGGCCCCACCCGGAAATCACGTGGGCCCCACCCGGAAATCACGTGGGCCCCACCCGGAAATCACGTGGGCCCCACCCGGAAATCACGTGGGCCCCACCCGGAAATCACGTGGGCCCCACCCGGAAATCACGTCCCCACCCGGAAATCACGTGGGCCCCACCCGGAAATCACGTGGGCCCCACCCGGACATCACGTGGGCCCCACGGGGAAATCACGTGGGCCCCACGGGGAAATCACGTGGGCCCCACGGGGAAATCACGTGGGCCCCACCCGGAAATCACGTGGGCCCCACCCAGAAATCACGTGGGCCCCACCCGGAAATCACGTGGGCCCCACCCGGAAATCACGTGGGCCCCACGGGGAAATCACGTGGGCCCCACCCGGAAATCACGTGGGCCCCACCCGGAAATCACGTGGGCCCCACCCGGAAATCACGTGGGCCCCACGGGGAAATCACGTGGGGCCCACCCGGAAGTCACGTGGGCCCCACGGGGAAATCACGTGGGCCCCACGGTGAAATCACGTGGGCCCCACCCGGAAATCACGTGGGCCCCACCCGGAAATCACGTGGGCCCCACCCGGAAATCACGTGGGCCCCACGGGGAAATCACGTGGGCCCCACCCGGAAATCACGTGGGCCCCACGGGGAAATCACGTGGGCCCCACCCGGAAATCACGTGGGCCCCACGGGGAAATCACGTGGGCCCCACGGGGAAATCACGTGGGCCCCACCCGGAAATCACGTGGGCCCCACCCGGAAATCACGTGGGCCCCACCCGGAAATCACGTGGGCCCCACCCGGAAATCACGTGGGCCCCACCCGGAAATCACGTGGGCCCCACGGGGAAATCACGTGGGCCCCACCCGGAAATCACGTGGGCCCCACCCGGAAATCACGTGGGCCCCACCCGAAATCACGTGGGCCCCACCCGGAAATCACGTGGGCCCCACCCGGAAATCACGTGGGCCCCACGGGGAAATCACGTGGACCCCACCCGGGAATCACGTGGGCCCCACCCGGAAATCACGTGGGCCCCACGGGGAAATCACGTGGGGCCCACCCGGAAGTCAAGTGGGCCCCAAGGGGAAATCACGTGGGCCCCACCCGGAAATCACGTGGGCCCCACCCGGAAATCACGTGGGCCCCACCCGGAAATCACGTGGGCCCCACCCGGAAATCACGTGGGCCCCACCCGGAAATCACGTGGGCCCCACCCGGAAATCACGTGGGCCCCACCCGGAAATCACGTGGGCCCCACCCGGAAATCACGTGGGCCCCACCCGGAAATCACGTGGGCCCCACCCGGAAATCACGTGGGCCCCACCGGGAAATCACGTGGGCCCCACCCGGAAATCACGTGGGCCCCACCCGGAAATCACGTGGGCCCCACGGGGAAATCACGTGGGGCCCACCCGGAAGTCACGTGGGCCCCACGGCGAAATCACGTGGGCCCCACCCGGAAATCACGTGGGCCCCACCCGGAAATCACGTGGGCCCCACCCGGAAATCACGTGGGCCCCACGGGGAAATCACGTGGGCCCCACCCGGAAATCACGTGGGCCCCACCCGGAAATCACGTGGGCCCCACCCGGAAATCACGTGGGCCCCACCCGGAAATCACGTGGGCCCCACGGGGAAATCACGTGGGCCCCACCCGGAAATCACGTGGGCCCCACCCGGAAATCACGTGGGCCCCACCCGGAAATCACGTGGGCCCCACCCGGAAATCACGTGGGCCCCACGGGGAAATCACGTGGGCCCCACCCGGAAATCACGTGGGCCCCACCCGGAAATCACGTGGGCCCCACCCGGAAATAACGTGGGCCCCACCCGGAAATCACGTGGGCCCCACCCGGAAATCACGTGGGCCCCACGGGGAAATCACGTGGGCCCCACCCGGAAATCACGTGGGCCCCACCCGGAAATCACGTGGGCCCCACCCGGAAATCACGTGGGCCCCACCCGGAAATCACGTGGGCCCCACCCGGAAATCACGTGGGCCCCACGGGGAAATCACGTGGACCCCACCCGGGAATCACGTGGGCCCCACCCGGAAATCACGTGGGCCCCACGGGGAAATCACGTGGGGCACACCCGGAAGTCACGTGGGCCCCACGGGGAAATCACGTGGGCCCCACCCGGAAATCACGTGGGCCCCACCCGGAAATCACGTGGGCCCCACCCGGAAATCACGTGGGCTCCACCCGGAAATCACGTGGGCCCCACCCGGAAATCACGTGGGCCCCACCCGGAAATCACGTGGGCCCCACCCGGAAATCACGTGGGCCCCACCCGGAAATCACGTGGGCCCCACCCGGAAATCACGTGGGCCCCACCCGGAAATCACGTGGGCCCCACCCGGAAATCACGTGGGCCCCACCCGGAAATCACGTGGGCCCCACCCGGAAATCACTTGGGCCCCACCCGGAAATCACGTGGGCCCCACCCGGAAATCACGTGGGCCCCACCCGGATATCACGTGGGCCCCACGGGGAAATCACGTGCGCCCCACGGGGAAATCACGTGGCCCCCACCCGGGAATCACGTGGGCCGCACCCGGAAATCACGTGGGCCCCACGGGGAAATCACGTGGGGCCCACCCGGAAGTCACGTGGGCCCCACCCAGATATCACGTGGGCCCCACGGGGAAATCACGTGGGGCCCACCCGGAAGTCACGTGGGCCCCACGGGGAAATCACGTGGGCCCCACCCGGAAATCACGTGGGCCCCACCCGGAAATCACGTGGGCCCCACCCGGAAATCACGTGGGCCCCACACGGAAATCACGTGGGCCCCACGGGGAAATCACGTGGGCCCCACCCGGAAATCACGTGGGCCCCACCCGGAAATCACGTGGGCCCCACCCGAAATCACGTGGGCCCCACCCGGAAATCACGTGGGCCCCACCCGGAAATCACGTGGGCCCCACGGGGAAATCACGTGGACCCCACCCGGGAATCACGTGGGCCCCACCCGGAAATCACGTGGGCCCCACGGGGAAATCACGTGGGGCTCACCCGGAAGTCAAGTGGGCCCCAAGGGAAAATCACGTGGGCCCCACGGGGAAATCACGTGGGCCCCACCCGGAAATCACGTGGGCCCCACCCGGAAATCACGTGGGCCCCACCCGGAAATCACGTGGGCCCCACCCGGAAATCACGTGGGCCCCACCCGGAAATCACGTGGGCCCCACGGGGAAATCACGTGGGCCCCACCCGGAAATCACGTGGGCCCCACCCGGAAATCACGTGGGCCCCACCCAGAAATCACGTGGGCCCCACCCGGAAATCACGTGGGCCCCACCCGGAAATCACGTGGGCCCCACGGGGAAATCACGTGGGCCCCACCCGGAAATCACGTGGGCCCCACCCGGAAATCACGTGGGCCCCACCCGGAAATCACGTGGGCCCCACCCGGAAATCACGTGGGCCCCACCCGGAAATCACGTGGGCCCCACCCGGAAATCACGTGGGCCCCAACCGGAAATCACGTGGGCCCCACCCGGAAATCACGTGGGCCCCACGGGGAAATCACGTGGGCCCCACCCGGAAATCACGTGGGCCCCACCCGGAAATCACGTGGGCCCCACCCGGAAATCACGTGGGCCCCACCCGGAAATCACGTGGGCCCCACCCGGAAATCACGTGGGCCCCACCCGGAAATCACGTGGGCCCCACCCGGAAATCACGTGGGCCCCACGGGGAAATCACGTGGGCCCCACCCGGAAATCACGTGGGCCCCACCCGGAAATCACGTGGGCCCCACCCGGAAATCACGTGGGCCCCACCCGGAAATCACGTGGGCCCCACGGGGAAATCACGTGGGCCCCACCCGGAAATCACGTGGGCCCCACCCGGAAATCACGTGGGCCCCACCCGGAAATCACGTGGGCCCCACCCGGAAATCACGTGGGCCCCACCCGGAAATCACGTGGGCCCCACCCGGAAATCACGTGGGCCCCACGGGGAAATCACGTGGGCCCCACCCGGAAATCACGTGGGCCCCACCCGGAAATCACGTGGGCCCCACCCGGAAATCACGTGGGCCCCACCCAGAAATCACGTGGGCCCCACCCGGAAATCACGTGGGCCCCACCCGGAAATCACGTGGGCCCCACGGGGAAATCACGTGGGCCCCACCCGGAAATCACGTGGGCCCCACCCGGAAATCACGTGGGCCCCACCCGGAAATCACGTGGTCCCCACCCGGAAATCACGTGGGCCCCACCCGGAAATCACGTGGGCCCCACGGGGAAATCACGTGGACCCCACCCGGGAATCACGTGGGCCCCACCTGGGAATCAGGTGGGCCCCACGGGGAAATCACGTGGGGCCCACCCGGAAGTCACGTGGGCCCCACGGGGAAATCACGTGGGCCCCACGGGGAAATCACGTGGGCCCCACCCGGAAATCACGTGGGCCCCACCCGGAAATCACGTGGGCCCCACCCGGAAATCACGTGGGCCCCACCCGGAAATCACGTGGGCCCCACCCGGAAATCACGTGGGCCCCACCCGGAAATCACGTGGGCCCCACCCGGAAATCACGTGGGCCCCACCCGGAAATCACGTGGGCCCCACGGGGAAATCACGTGGGCCCCACCCGGAAATCACGTGGGCCCCACCCGGAAATCACGTGGGCCCCACCCGGAAATCACGTGGGCCCCACGGGGAAATCACGTGGGCCCCACCCGGAAATCACGTGGGCCCCACCCGGAAATCACGTGGGGCCCACGGGGAAATCACGTGGGCCCCACCCGGAAATCACGTGGGCCCCACCCGGAAATCACGTGGGCCCCACCCGGAAATCACGTGGGCCCCACCCGGAAATCTCGTGGGCCCCACGGGGAAATCACGTGGGCCCCACCCGGAAATCACGTGGGCCCCACCCGGAAATCACGTGGGCCCCACGGGGAAATCACGTGGGCCCCACGGGGAAATCACGTGGGCCCCACCCGGAAATCACGTGGGCCCCACCCGGAAATCACGTGGGCCCCACGGGGAAATCACGTGGGCCCCACCCGGAAATCACGTGGGCCCCACCCGGAAATCACGTGGGCCCCACCCGGAAATCACGTGGGCCCCACCCGGAAATCACGTGGGCCCCACCCGGAAATCACGTGGGCCCCACGGGGAAATCACGTGGGCCCCACCCGGAAATCACGTGGGCCCTACCCGGAAATCACGTGGGCCCCAACCGGAAATCACGTGGGCCCCACCCGGAAATCACGTGGGCCCCACGGGGAAATCACGTGGGCCCCACCCGGAAATCACGTGGGCCCCACCCGGAAATCACGTGGGCCCCACCCGGAAATCACGTGGGCCCCACCCGGAAATCACGTGGGCCCCACCCGGAAATCACGTGGGCCCCACCCGGAAATCACGTGGGCCCCACCCGGAAATCACGTGGGCCCCACCCGGAAATCACGTGGGCCCCACCCGGAAATCACGTGGGCCCCACCCGGAAATCACGTGGGCCCCACGGGGAAATCACGTGGGCCCCACCCGGAAATCACGTGGGCCCCACCCGGAAATCACGTGGGCCCCACCCGGAAATCACGTGGGCCCCACCCGGAAATCACGTGGGCCCCACCCGGAAATCACGTGGGCCCCACCCGGAAATCACGTGGGCCCCACCCGGAAATCACGTGGGCCCCACGGGGAAATCACGTGGGCCCCACCCGGAAATCACGTGGGCCCCACCCGGAAATCACGTGGGCCCCACCCGGAAATCACGTGGGCCCCACCCGGAAATCACGTGGGCCCCACCCGGAAATCACGTGGGCCCCACCCGGAAATCACGTGGGCCCCACGGGGAAATCACGTGGGCCCCACCCGGAAATCACGTGGGCCCCACCCGGAAATCACGTGGGCCCCACCCGGAAATCACGTGGTCCCCACCCGGAAATCACGTGGGCCCCACCCGGAAATCACGTGGGCCCCACGGGGAAATCACGTGGACCCCACCCCGGAATCACGTGGGCCCCACCTGGGAATCAGGTGGGCCCCACGGGGAAATCACGTGGGGCCCACCCGGAAGTCACGTGGGCCCCACGGGGAAATCACGTGGGCCCCACCCGGAAATCACGTGGGCCCCACCCGGAAATCACGTGGGCCCCACCCGGAAATCTCGTGGGCCCCACGGGGAAATCACGTGGGCCCCACCCGGAAATCACGTGGGCCCCACCCGGAAATCACGTGGGCCCCACGGGGAAATCACGTGGGCCCCACGGGGAAATCACGTGGGCCCCACCCGGAAATCACGTGGGCCCCACCCGGAAATCACGTGGGCCCCACGGGGAAATAACGTGGGCCCCACCCGGAAATCACGTGGGCCCCACCCGGAAATCACGTGGGCCCCACCCGGAAATCACGTGGGCCCCACGGGGAAATCACGTGGGCCCCACGGGGAAATCACGTGGGCCGCACCCGGAAATCACGTGGGCCCCACCCGGAAATCACGTGGGCCCCAACCGGAAATCACGTGGGCCCCACCCGGAAATCACGTGGGCCCCACGGGGAAATCACGTGGGCCCCACCCGGAAATCACGTGGGCCCCACCCGGAAATCACGTGGGCCCCACCCGGAAATCACGTGGGCCCCACAGGGAAATCACGTGGGCCCCACCCGGAAATCACGTGGGCCCCACCCGGAAATCACGTGGGCCCCACCCGGAAATCACGTGGGCCCCACGGGGAAATCACGTGGGCCCCACCCGGAAATCACGTGGGCCCCACCCGGAAATCACGTGGGCCCCACCCGGAAATCACGTGGGCCCCACCCGGAAATCACGTGGGCCCCACGGGGAAATCACGTGGGCCCCACCCGGAAATCACGTGGGCCCCACCCGGAAATCACGTGGGCCCCACCCGGAAATCACGTGGGCCCCACCCGGAAATCACGTGGGCCCCACTCGGAAATCATGTGGGCCCCACCCGGAAATCACGTGGGCCCCACCCGGAAATCACGTGGGCCCCACCCGGAAATCACGTGGGCCCCACCCGGAAATCACGTGGGCCCCACCCGGAAATCACGTGGGCCCCACCCGGAAATCACGTGGGCCCCACCCGGAAATCACGTGTTCCCCACCCGGAAATCACGTGGGCCCCACCCGGAAATCACGTGGGCCCCACCCGGAAATCACGTGGGCCCCACGGGGAAATCACGTGGGCCCCACCCGGAAATCACGTGGGCCCCACCCGGAAATCACGTGGGCCCCACGGGGAAATCACGTGGGCCCCACCCGGAAATCACGTGGGCCCCACCCGGAAATCACGTGGGCCCCACCCGGAAATCACGTGGGCCCCACCCGGAAATCACGTGGGCCCCACCCGGAAATCACGTGGGCCCCACGGGGAAATCACGTGGGCCCCTCCTGGAAATCACGTGGGCCCCTCCCGGAAATCACGTGGGCCCCACCCGGAAATCACGTGGGCCCCACCCGGAAATCAAGTGGGCCCCACCCGGAAATCACGTGGGCCCCACCCGGAAATCACGTGGGCCCCACCCGGAAATCACGTGGGCCCCACCCGGAAATCACGTGGGCCCCACCCGGAAATCACGTGGGCCCCACCCGGAAATCACGTGGGCCCCACCCGGAAATCACGTGGGCCCCACGGGGAAATCACGTGGGCCCCACGGGGAAATCACGTGGGCCCCACCCGGAAATCACGTGGGCCCCACCCGGAAATCACGTGGGCCCCACCCGGAAATCACGTCGGCCCCACGGGGAAATCACGTGGGCCCCACCCGGAAATCACGTGGGCCCCACCCGGAAATCACGTGGGCCCCACCCGGAAATCACGTGGGCCCCACGGGGAAATCACGTGGGCCCCACCCGGAAATCACGTGGCCCCACCCGGAAATCACGTGGGCCCCACCCGGAAATCACGTGGGCCCCACCCGGAAATCACGTGGGCCCCACCCGGAAATCACGTGGGCCCCACCCGGAAATCACGTGGGCCCCACGGGGAAATCACGTGGGCCCCACCCGGAAATCACGTGGGCACCACCCGGAAATCACGTGGGCCCCACGGGGAAATCACGTGGGCCCCACCCGGAAATCACGTGGGCCCCACCCGGAAATCACGTGGGCCCCACCCGGAAATCACGTGGGCCCCACCCGGAAATCACGTGGGCCCCACGGGGAAATCACGTGGGCCCCACCCGGAAATCACGTGGGCCCCACCCGGAAATCACGTGGGCCCCACACGGAAATCACGTGGGCCCCACCCGGAAATCACGTGGGCCCCACCCGGAAATCACGGGGGCCCCACCCGGAAATCACGTGGGCCCCACGGGGAAATCACGTGGGCCCCACCCGGAAATCACGTGGGCCCCACCCGGAAATCACGTGGGCCCCACCCGGAAATCACGTGGGCCCCAACCGGAAATCACGTGGGCCCCACCCGGAAACCACGTGGGCCCCACCCGGAAATCACGTGTGCCACACGGGGAAATCACGTGGGCCCCACGGGGAAATCACGTGGGCCCCACCCGGAAATCACGTGGGCCCCACCCGGAAATCACGTGGGCCCCACCCGGAAATCACGTGGGCCCCACGGGGAAATCACGTGGGCCCCACCCGGAAATCACGTGGGCCCCACCCGGAAATCACGTGGGCCACACGGGGAAATCACGTGGGCCCCACCCGGAAATCACGTGGGCCCCACCCGGAAATCACGTGGGCCCCACCCGGAAATCACGTGGGCCCCACCCGGAAATCACGTGGGCTCCACCCGGAAATCACGTGGGCCCCACCCGGAAATCACGTGGGCCCCACCCGGAAATCACGTGGGCCCCACCCGGAAATCACGTGGGCCCCACGGGGAAATCACGTGGGCCCCACCCGGAAATCACGTGGGCCCCACCCGGAAATCACGTGGGCCCCACCCGGAAATCACGTGGGCGCCACCCGGAAATCACGTGGGCCCCACCCGGAAATCACGTGGGCCCCACCCGGAAATCACGTGGGCCCCACCCGGAAATCACGTGGGCCCCACCCGGAAATCACGTGGGCCCCACCCGGAAATCACGTGGGCCCCACGGGGAAATCACGTGGGCCCCACGGGGAAATCACGTGGGCCCCACCCGGAAATCACGTGGGCCCCACCCGGAAATCACGTGGGCCCCACGGGGAAATCACGTGGGCCCCACCCGGAAATCACGTGGGCCCAACCCGGAAATCACGTGGGCCCCACGGGGAAATCACGTGGGCCCCACCCGGAAATCACGTGGGCCCCACCCGGAAATCACGTGGGCCCCACGGGGAAATCACGTGGGCCCCACCCGGAAATCACGTGGGCCCCACGGGGAAATCACGTGGGCCCCACCCGGAAATCACGTGGGCCCCACGGGGAAATCACGTGGGCCCCACCCGGAAATCACGTGGGCCCCACCCGGAAATCACGTGGGCCCCACCCGGAAATCACGGGGGCCCCACCCGGAAATCACGTGGGCCCCACGGGGAAATCACGTGGGCCCCACCCGGAAATCACGTGGGCCCCACCCGGAAATCACGTGGGCCCCACCCGGAAATCACGTGGGCCCCACCCGGAAATCACGTGGGCCCCACGGGGAAATCACGTGGGCCCCACCCGGAAATCACGTGGGCACCACCCGGAAATCACGTGGGCCCCACGGGGAAATCACGTGGGCCCCACCCGGAAATCACGTGGGCCCCACCCGGAAATCACGTGGGCCCCACCCGGAAATCACGTGGGCCCCACGGGGAAATCACGTGGGCCCCACCCGGAAATCACGTGGGCCCCACACGGAAATCACGTGGGCCCCACCCGGAAATCACGTGGGCCCCACCCGGAAATCACGTGGGCCCCACACGGAAATCACGTGGGCCCCACCCGGAAATCACGTGGGCCCCACCCGGAAATCACGGGGGCCCCACCCGGAAATCACGTGGGCCCCACGGGGAAATCACGTGGGCCCCACCCGGAAATCACGTGGGCCCCACCCGGAAATCACGTGGGCCCCACCCGGAAATCACGTGGGCCCCAACCGGAAATCACGTGGGCCCCACCCGGAAATCACGTGGGCCCCACCCGGAAATCACGTGTGCCACACGGGGAAATCACGTGGGCCCCACGGGGAAATCACGTGGGCCCCACCCGGAAATCACGTGGGCCCCACCCGGAAATCACGTGGGCCCCACCCGGAAATCACGTGGGCCCCACGGGGAAATCACGTGGGCCCCACGGGGAAATCACGTGGGCCCCACCCGGAAATCACGTGGGCCCCACCCGGAAATCACGTGGGCCCCACGGGGAAATCACGTGGGCCCCACCCGGAAATCACGTGGGCCCCACCCGGAAATCACGTGGGCCCCACCCGGAAATCACTTGGGCCCCACCCGGAAATCACGTGGGCTCCACCCGGAAATCACGTGGGCCCCACCCGGAAATCACGTGGGCCCCACCCGGAAATCACGTGGGCCCCACCCGGAAATCACGTGGGCCCCACGGGGAAATCACGTGGGCCCCACCCGGAAATCACGTGGGCCCCACCCGGAAATCACGTGGGCCCCACCCGGAAATCACGTGGGCGCCACCCGGAAATCACGTGGGCCCCACCCGGAAATCACGTGGGCCCCACCCGGAAATCACGTGGGCCCCACCCGGAAATCACGTGGGCCCCACCCGGAAATCACGTGGGCCCCACCCGGAAATCACGTGGGCCCCACGGGGAAATCACGTGGGCCCCACGGGGAAATCACGTGGGCCCCACCCGGAAATCACGTGGGCCCCACCCGGAAATCACGTGGGCCCCACGGGGAAATCACGTGGGCCCCACCCGGAAATCACGTGGGCCCAACCCGGAAATCACGTGGGCCCCACGGGGAAATCACGTGGGCCCCACCCGGAAATCACGTGGGCCCCACCCGGAAATCACGTGGGCCCCACCCAGAAATCACGTGGGCCCCACGGGGAAATCACGTGGGCCCCACCCGGAAATCACGTGGGCCCCACCCGGAAATCACGTGGGCCCCACCCTGAAATCACGTGGGCCCCACCCGGAAATCACGTGGGCCCCACCCGGAAATCACGTGGGCCCCACCCGGAAATCACGTGGGCCCCACCCGAAAATCACGTGGGCGCCACCCGGAAATCACGTGGGCCCCACCCGGAAATCACGTGGGCCCCACCCGGAAATCACGTGGGCCCCACCCGGAAATCACGTGGGCCCCACCCGGAAATCACGTGGGCCCCACCCGGAAATCACGTGGGCCCCACGGGGAAATCACGTGGGCCCCACCCGGAAATCACGTGGGCCGCACCCGGAAATCACGTGGGCCCCACCCGGAAATCACGTGGGCCCCACCCGGAAATCAGGTGGGCCCCACGGGGAAATCACGTGGGCCCCACCCGGAAATCACGTGGGCCCCACCCTGAAATCACGTGAGCCCCACCCGGAAATCACGTGGGCCCCACGGGGAAATCATGTGGGCCCCACCCGGAAATCACGTGGGCCCCACCCGGAAATCACGTGGGCCCCACCCGGAAATCACGTGGGCCCCACCCGGAAATCACGTGGGCCCCACGGGGAAATCACGTGGGCCCCACCCGGAAATCACGTGGGCCCCACCCGGAAATCACGTGGGCCCCACGGGGAAATCACGTGGGCCCCACGGGGAAATCACGTGGGCCCCACCCGGAAATCACGTGGGCCCCACCCGGATATCACGTGGGCCCCACCCGGAAATCACGTGGGCCCCACGGGGAAATCACGTGGGCCCCACGGGGAAATCACGTGGGCCCCACCCGGAAATCACGTGGGCCCCACCCGGATATCACGTGGGCCCCACCCGGAAATCACGTGGGCCCCACCCGGAAATCACGTGGGCCCCACGGGGAAATCACGTGGGCCCCACCCGGAAATCACGTGGGCCCCACCCGGAAATCACGTGGGCCCCACCCGGAAATCACGTGGGCCCCACCCGGAAATCACGTGGGCCCCACGGGGAAATCACGTGGGCCCCACCCGGAAATCACGTGGGCCTCACCCGGAAATCACGTGGGCCCCACCCGGAAATCACGTGGGCCCCACCCGGAAATCACGTGGGCGCCACCCGGAAATCACGTGGGCCCCACCCGGAAATCACGTGGGCCCCACGGGGAAATCACGTGGGCCCCACCCGGAAATCACGTGGGCCCCACCCGGAAATCACGTGGGCCCCACACGGAAATCACGTGGGCCCCACCCGGAAATCACGTGGGCCCCACCCGGAAATCACGGGGGCCCCACCCGGAAATCACGTGGGCCCCACGGGGAAATCACGTGGGCCCCACCCGGAAATCACGTGGGCCCCACCCGGAAATCACGTGGGCCCCACCCGGAAATCACGTGGGCCCCAACCGGAAATCACGTGGGCCCCACCCGGAAATCACGTGGGCCCCACCCGGAAATCACGTGTGCCACACGGGGAAATCACGTGGGCCCCACGGGGAAATCACGTGGGCCCCACCCGGAAATCACGTGGGCCCCACCCGGAAATCACGTGGGCCCCACCCGGAAATCACGTGGGCCCCACGGGGAAATCACGTGGGCCCTACGGGGAAATCACGTGGGCCCCACCCGGAAATCACGTGGGCCCCACCCGGAAATCACGTGGGCCCCACGGGGAAATCACGTGGGCCCCACCCGGAAATCACGTGGGCCCCACCCGGAAATCACGTGGGCCCCACCCGGAAATCACGTGGGCCCCACCCGGAAATCACGTGGGCTCCACCCGGAAATCACGTGGGCCCCACCCGGAAATCACGTGGGCCCCACCCGGAAATCACGTGGGCCCCACCCGGAAATCACGTGGGCCCCACGGGGAAATCACGTGGGCCCCACCCGGAAATCACGTGGGCCCCACCCGGAAATCACGTGGGCCCCACCCGGAAATCACGTGGGCGCCACCCGGAAATCACGTGGGCCCCACCCGGAAATCACGTGGGCCCCACCCGGAAATCACGTGGGCCCCACCCGGAAATCACGTGGGCCCCACCCGGAAATCACGTGGGCCCCACCCGGGAATCACGTGGGCCCCACGGGGAAATCACGTGGGCCCCACGGGGAAATCACGTGGGCCCCACCCGGAAATCACGTGGGCCCCACCCGGAAATCACGTGGGCCCCACCCGGAAATCACGTGGGCCCCACCCGGAAATCACGTGGGCCCAACCCGGAAATCACGTGGGCCCCACGGGGAAATCACGTGGGCCCCACCCGGAAATCACGTGGGCCCCACCCGGAAATCACGTGGGCCCCACGGGGAAATCACGTGGGCCCCACCCGGAAATCACGTGGGCCCAACCCGGAAATCACGTGGGCCCCACGGGGAAATCACGTGGGCCCCACCCGGAAATCACGTGGGCCCCACCCGGAAATCACGTGGGCCCCACCCAGAAATCTCGTGGGCCCCACGGGGAAATCACGTGGGCCCCACCCGGAAATCACGTGGGCCCCACCCGGAAATCACGTGGGCCCCACCCTGAAATCACGTGGGCCCCACCCGGAAATCACGTGGGCCCCACCCGGAAATCACGTGGGCCCCACGGGGAAATCACGTGGGCCCCACCCGGAAATCACGTGGGCCCCACCCAGAAATCACGTGGGCCCCACCCGGAAATCACGTGGGCGCCACCCGGAAATCACGTGGGCCCCACGGGGAAATCACGTGGGCCCCACCCGGAAATCACGTGGGCCCCACCCGGAAATCACGTGGGCCCCACGGGGAAATCACGTGGGCCCCACCCGGAAATCACGTGGGCCCCACCCGGAAATCACGTGGGCCCCACCCGGAAATCACGTGGGCCCCACGGGGAAATCACGTGGGCCCCACCCGGAAATCACGTGGGCCCCACCTGGAAATCACGTGGGCCCCACCCGGAAATCACGTGGGCCCCACCCGGAAATCACGTGGGCCCCACGGGGAAATCACGTGGGCCCCACCCGGAAATCACGTGGGCCCAACCCGGAAATCACGTGGGCCCCACCCGGAAATCACGTGGGCGCCACCCGGAAATCACGTGGGCCCCACCCGGAAATCACGTGGGCCCCACCCGGAAATCACGTGGGCCCCACCCGGAAATCACGTGGGCCCCACCCGGAAATCACGTGGGCCCCACCCGGAAATCAGGTGGGCCCCACGGGGAAATCACGTGGGCCCCACCTGGAAATCACGTGGGCCGCACCCGGAAATCACGTGGGCCCCACCCGGAAATCACGTGGGCCCCACCCGGAAATCAGGTGGGCCCCACGGGGAAATCACGTGGGCCCCACCCGGAAATCACGTGGGCCCCACCCTGAAATCACGTGAGCCCCACCCGGAAATCACGTGGGCCCCACGGGGAAATCATGTGGGCCCCACCCGGAAATCACGTGGGCCCCACCCGGAAATCACGTGGGCCCCACCCGGAAATCACGTGGGCCCCACCCGGAAATCACGTGGGCCCCACGGGGAAATCACGTGGGCCCCACCCGGAAATCACGTGGGCCCCACCCGGAAATCACGTGGGCCCCACGGGGAAATCACGTGGGCCCCACGGGGAAATCACGTGGGCCCCACGGGGAAATCACGTGGGCCCCACCCGGAAATCACGTGGGCCTCACCCGGAAATCACGTGGGCCCCACCCGGAAATCACGTGGGCCCCACCCGGAAATCACGTGGGCGCCACCCGGAAATCACGTGGGCCCCACCCAGAAATCACGTGGGTCCCACGGGGAAATCACGTGGGCCCCACCCGGAAATCACGTGGGCCCCACGGGGAAATCACGTGGGCCCCACCCGGAAATCACGTGGGCCCCACCCGGAAATCACGTGGGCCCCACCCGGAAATCACGGGGGCCCCACCCGGAAATCACGTGGGCCCCACGGGGAAATCACGTGGGCCCCACCCGGAAATCACGTGGGCCCCACCAGGAAATCACGTGGGCCCCACCCGGAAATCACGTGGGCCCCAACCGGAAATCACGTGGGCCCCACCCGGAAATCACGTGGGCCCCACCCGGAAATCACGTGTGCCACACGGGGAAATCACGTGGGCCCCACGGGGAAATCACGTGGGCCCCACCCGGAAATCACGTGGGCCCCACCCGGAAATCACGTGGGCCCCACCCGGAAATCACGTGGGCCCCACGGGGAAATCACGTGGGCCCCACGGGGAAATCACGTGGGCCCCACCCGGAAATCACGTGGGCCCCACCCGGAAATCACGTGGGCCCCACGGGGAAATCACGTGGGCCCCACCCGGAAATCACGTGGGCCCCACCCGGAAATCACGTGGGCCCCACCCGGAAATCACGTGGGCCCCACCCGGAAATCACGTGGGCTCCACCCGGAAATCACGTGGGCCCCACCCGGAAATCACGTGGGCCCCACCCGGAAATCACGTGGGCCCCACCCGGAAATCACGTGGGCCCCACGGGGAAATCACGTGGGCCCCACCCGGAAATCACGTGGGCCCCACCCGGAAATCACGTGGGCCCCACCCGGAAATCACGTGGGCGCCACCCGGAAATCACGTGGGCCCCACCCGGAAATCACGTGGGCCCCACCCGGAAATCACGTGGGCCCCACCCGGAAATCACGTGGGCCCCACCCGGAAATCACGTGGGCCCCACGGGGAAATCACGTGGGCCCCACGGGGAAATCACGTGGGCCCCACCCGGAAATCACGTGGGCCCCACCCGGAAATCACGTGGGCCCCACGGGGAAATCACGTGGGCCCCACCCGGAAATCACGTGGGCCCAACCCGGAAATCACGTGGGCCCCACGGGGAAATCACGTGGGCCCCACCCGGAAATCACGTGGGCCCCACCCGGAAATCACGTGGGCCCCACGGGGAAATCACGTGGGCCCCACCCGGAAATCACGTGGGCCCAACCCGGAAATCACGTGGGCCCCACGGGGAAATCACGTGGGCCCCACCCGGAAATCACGTGGGCCCCACCCGGAAATCACGTGGGCCCCACCCAGAAATCACGTGGGCCCCACGGGGAAATCACGTGGGCCCCACCCGGAAATCACGTGGGCCCCACCCGGAAATCACGTGGGCCCCACCCTGAAATCACGTGGGCCCCACCCGGAAATCACGTGGGCCCCACCCGGAAATCACGTGGGCCCCACGGGGAAATCACGTGGGCCCCACCCGGAAATCACGTGGGCCCCACCCAGAAATCACGTGGGCCCCACCCGGAAATCACGTGGGCGCCACCCGGAAATCACGTGGGCCCCACGGGGAAATCACGTGGGCCCCACCCGGAAATCACGTGGGCCCCACCCGGAAATCACGTGGGCCCCACGGGGAAATCACGTGGGCCCCACCCGGAAATCACGTGGGCCCCACCCGGAAATCACGTGGGCCCCACCCGGAAATCACGTGGGCCCCACCCGGAAATCACGTGGGCCCCACCCGGAAATCACGTGGGCCCCACGGGGAAATCACGTGGGCCCCACGGGGAAATCACGTGGGCCCCACCCGGAAATCACGTGGGCCCCACCCGGAAATCACGTGGGCCCCACGGGGAAATCACGTGGGCCCCACCCGGAAATCACGTGGGCCCCACCCTGAAATCACGAGGGCCCCACCCGGAAATCACGTGGGCCCCACCCGGAAATCACGTGGGCTCCACCCGGAAATCACGTGGGCCCCACCCGGAAATCACGTGGGCCCCACCCGGAAATCACGTGGGCCCCACCCGGAAATCACGTGGGCCCCACGGGGAAATCACGTGGGCCCCACCCGGAAATCACGTGGGCCCCACCCGGAAATCACGTGGGCCCCACCCGGAAATCACGTGGGCCCCACCCGGGAATCACGTGGGCCCCACGGGGAAATCACGTGGGCCCCACGGGGAAATCACGTGGGCCCCACCCGGAAATCACGTGGGCCCCACCCGGAAATCACGTGGGCCCCACCCGGAAATCACGTGGGCCCCACCCGGAAATCACGTGGGCCCAACCCGGAAATCACGTGGGCCCCACGGGGAAATCACGTGGGCCCCACCCGGAAATCACGTGGGCCCCACCCGGAAATCACGTGGGCCCCACGGGGAAATCACGTGGGCCCCACCCGGAAATCACGTGGGCCCAACCCGGAAATCACGTGGGCCCCACGGGGAAATCACGTGGGCCCCACCCGGAAATCACGTGGGCCCCACCCGGAAATCACGTGGGCCCCACCCAGAAATCTCGTGGGCCCCACGGGGAAATCACGTGGGCCCCACCCGGAAATCACGTGGGCCCCACCCGGAAATCACGTGGGCCCCACCCTGAAATCACGTGGGCCCCACCCGGAAATCACGTGGGCCCCACCCGGAAATCACGTGGGCCCCACGGGGAAATCACGTGGGCCCCACCCGGAAATCACGTGGGCCCCACCCAGAAATCACGTGGGCCCCACCCGGAAATCACGTGGGCGCCACCCGGAAATCACGTGGGCCCCACGGGGAAATCACGTGGGCCCCACCCGGAAATCACGTGGGCCCCACCCGGAAATCACGTGGGCCCCACGGGGAAATCACGTGGGCCCCACCCGGAAATCACGTGGGCCCCACCCGGAAATCACGTGGGCCCCACCCGGAAATCACGTGGGCCCCACGGGGAAATCACGTGGGCCCCACCCGGAAATCACGTGGGCCCCACCTGGAAATCACGTGGGCCCCACCCGGAAATCACGTGGGCCCCACCCGGAAATCACGTGGGCCCCACGGGGAAATCACGTGGGCCCCACCCGGAAATCACGTGGGCCCAACCCGGAAATCACGTGGGCCCCACCCGGAAATCACGTGGGCGCCACCCGGAAATCACGTGGGCCCCACCCGGAAATCACGTGGGCCCCACCCGGAAATCACGTGGGCCCCACCCGGAAATCACGTGGGCCCCACCCGGAAATCACGTGGGCCCCACCCGGAAATCAGGTGGGCCCCACGGGGAAATCACGTGGGCCCCACCTGGAAATCACGTGGGCCGCACCCGGAAATCACGTGGGCCCCACCCGGAAATCACGTGGGCCCCACCCGGAAATCAGGTGGGCCCCACGGGGAAATCACGTGGGCCCCACCCGGAAATCACGTGGGCCCCACCCTGAAATCACGTGAGCCCCACCCGGAAATCACGTGGGCCCCACGGGGAAATCATGTGGGCCCCACCCGGAAATCACGTGGGCCCCACCCGGAAATCACGTGGGCCCCACCCGGAAATCACGTGGGCCCCACCCGGAAATCACGTGGGCCCCACGGGGAAATCACGTGGGCCCCACCCGGAAATCACGTGGGCCCCACCCGGAAATCACGTGGGCCCCACGGGGAAATCACGTGGGCCCCACGGGGAAATCACGTGGGCCCCACGGGGAAATCACGTGGGCCCCACCCGGAAATCACGTGGGCCTCACCCGGAAATCACGTGGGCCCCACCCGGAAATCACGTGGGCCCCACCCGGAAATCACGTGGGCGCCACCCGGAAATCACGTGGGCCCCACCCAGAAATCACGTGGGTCCCACGGGGAAATCACGTGGGCCCCACCCGGAAATCACGTGGGCCCCACGGGGAAATCACGTGGGCCCCACCCGGAAATCACGTGGGCCCCACCCGGAAATCACGTGGGCCCCACCCGGAAATCACGGGGGCCCCACCCGGAAATCACGTGGGCCCCACGGGGAAATCACGTGGGCCCCACCCGGAAATCACGTGGGCCCCACCAGGAAATCACGTGGGCCCCACCCGGAAATCACGTGGGCCCCAACCGGAAATCACGTGGGCCCCACCCGGAAATCACGTGGGCCCCACCCGGAAATCACGTGTGCCACACGGGGAAATCACGTGGGCCCCACGGGGAAATCACGTGGGCCCCACCCGGAAATCACGTGGGCCCCACCCGGAAATCACGTGGGCCCCACCCGGAAATCACGTGGGCCCCACGGGGAAATCACGTGGGCCCCACGGGGAAATCACGTGGGCCCCACCCGGAAATCACGTGGGCCCCACCCGGAAATCACGTGGGCCCCACGGGGAAATCACGTGGGCCCCACCCGGAAATCACGTGGGCCCCACCCGGAAATCACGTGGGCCCCACCCGGAAATCACGTGGGCCCCACCCGGAAATCACGTGGGCTCCACCCGGAAATCACGTGGGCCCCACCCGGAAATCACGTGGGCCCCACCCGGAAATCACGTGGGCCCCACCCGGAAATCACGTGGGCCCCACGGGGAAATCACGTGGGCCCCACCCGGAAATCACGTGGGCCCCACCCGGAAATCACGTGGGCCCCACCCGGAAATCACGTGGGCGCCACCCGGAAATCACGTGGGCCCCACCCGGAAATCACGTGGGCCCCACCCGGAAATCACGTGGGCCCCACCCGGAAATCACGTGGGCCCCACCCGGAAATCACGTGGGCCCCACGGGGAAATCACGTGGGCCCCACGGGGAAATCACGTGGGCCCCACCCGGAAATCACGTGGGCCCCACCCGGAAATCACGTGGGCCCCACGGGGAAATCACGTGGGCCCCACCCGGAAATCACGTGGGCCCAACCCGGAAATCACGTGGGCCCCACGGGGAAATCACGTGGGCCCCACCCGGAAATCACGTGGGCCCCACCCGGAAATCACGTGGGCCCCACGGGGAAATCACGTGGGCCCCACCCGGAAATCACGTGGGCCCAACCCGGAAATCACGTGGGCCCCACGGGGAAATCACGTGGGCCCCACCCGGAAATCACGTGGGCCCCACCCGGAAATCACGTGGGCCCCACCCAGAAATCACGTGGGCCCCACGGGGAAATCACGTGGGCCCCACCCGGAAATCACGTGGGCCCCACCCGGAAATCACGTGGGCCCCACCCTGAAATCACGTGGGCCCCACCCGGAAATCACGTGGGCCCCACCCGGAAATCACGTGGGCCCCACGGGGAAATCACGTGGGCCCCACCCGGAAATCACGTGGGCCCCACCCAGAAATCACGTGGGCCCCACCCGGAAATCACGTGGGCGCCACCCGGAAATCACGTGGGCCCCACGGGGAAATCACGTGGGCCCCACCCGGAAATCACGTGGGCCCCACCCGGAAATCACGTGGGCCCCACGGGGAAATCACGTGGGCCCCACCCGGAAATCACGTGGGCCCCACCCGGAAATCACGTGGGCCCCACCCGGAAATCACGTGGGCCCCACCCGGAAATCACGTGGGCCCCACCCGGAAATCACGTGGGCCCCACGGGGAAATCACGTGGGCCCCACGGGGAAATCACGTGGGCCCCACCCGGAAATCACGTGGGCCCCACCCGGAAATCACGTGGGCCCCACGGGGAAATCACGTGGGCCCCACCCGGAAATCACGTGGGCCCCACCCTGAAATCACGAGGGCCCCACCCGGAAATCACGTGGGCCCCACCCGGAAATCACGTGGGCTCCACCCGGAAATCACGTGGGCCCCACCCGGAAATCACGTGGGCCCCACCCGGAAATCACGTGGGCCCCACCCGGAAATCACGTGGGCCCCACGGGGAAATCACGTGGGCCCCACCCGGAAATCACGTGGGCCCCACCCGGAAATCACGTGGGCCCCACCCGGAAATCACGTGGGCGCCACCCGGAAATCACGTGGGCCCCACCCGGAAATCACGTGGGCGCCACCCGGAAATCACGTGGGCCCCACCCGGAAATCACGTGGGCCCCACCCGGAAATCACGTGGGCCCCACCCGGAAATCACGTGGGCCCCACCCGGAAATCACGTGGGCCCCACGGGGAAATCACGTGGGCCCCACGGGGAAATCACGTGGGCCCCACCCGGAAATCACGTGGGCCCCACCCGGAAATCACGTGGGCCCCACGGGGAAATCACGTGGGCCCCACCCGGAAATCACGTGGGCCCCACCCGGAAATCACGTGGGCCCCACGGGGAAATCACGTGGGCCCCACCCGGAAATCACGTGGGCCCAACCCGGAAATCACGTGGGCCCCACGGGGAAATCACGTGGGCCCCACCCGGAAATCACGTGGGCCCCACCCGGAAATCACGTGGGCCCCACCCAGAAATCACGTGGGCCCCACGGGGAAATCACGTGGGCCCCACCCGGAAATCACGTGGGCCCCACCCGGAAATCACGTGGGCCCCACCCTGAAATCACGTGGGCCCCACCCGGAAATCACGTGGGCCCCACCCGGAAATCACGTGGGCCCCACGGGGAAATCACGTGGGCCCCACCCGGAAATCACGTGGGCCCCACCCAGAAATCACGTGGGCCCCACCCGGAAATCACGTGGGCGCCACCCGGAAATCACGTGGGCCCCACGGGGAAATCACGTGGGCCCCACCCGGAAATCACGTGGGCCCCACCCGGAAATCACGTGGGCCCCACGGGGAAATCACGTGGGCCCCACCCGGAAATCACGTGGGCCCCACCCGGAAATCACGTGGGCCACACCCGGAAATCACGTGGTCCCCACGGGGAAATCACGTGGGCCCCACCCGGAAATCACGTGGGCCCCACCCGGAAATCACGTGGGCCCCACCCGGAAATCACGTGGGCCCCACCCGGAAATCACGTGGGCCCCACGGGGAAATCACGTGGGCCCCACCCGGAAATCACGTGGGCCCCACCCGGAAATCACGTGGGCCCCACCCGGAAATCACGTGGGCCCCACCCGGAAATCACGTGGGCCCCACCCGGAAATCACGTGGGCCCCACCCGGAAATCACGTGGGCCCCACCCGGAAATCAGGTGGGCCCCACGGGGAAATCACGTGGGCCCCACCCGGAAATCACGTGGGCCCCACCCGGAAATCAGGTGGGCCCCACGGGGAAATCACGTGGGCCCCACCCGGAAATCACGTGGGCCCCACCCTGAAATCACGTGAGCCCCACCCGGAAATCACGTGGGCCCCACGGGGAAATCACGTGGGCCCCACCCGGAAATCACGTGGGCCCCACCCGGAAATCACGTGGGCCCCACCCGGAAATCACGTGGGCCCCACCCGGAAATCACGTGGGCCCCACGGGGAAATCACGTGGGCCCCACCCGGAAATCACGTGGGCCCCACCCGGAAATCACGTGGGCCCCACGGGGAAATCACGTGGGCCCCACGGGGAAATCACGTGGGCCCCACGGGGAAATCACGTGGGCCCCACCCGGAAATCACGTGGGCCCCACCCGGATATCACGTGGGCCCCACCCGGAAATCACGTGGGCCCCACGGGGAAATCACGTGGGCCCCACGGGGAAATCACGTGGGCCCCACCCGGAAATCACGTGGGCCCCACCCGGATATCACGTGGGCCCCACCCGGAAATCACGTGGGCCCCACCCGGAAATCACGTGGGCCCCACGGGGAAATCACGTGGGCCCCACCCGGAAATCACGTGGGCCCCACCCGGAAATCACGTGGGCCCCACCCGGAAATCACGTGGGCCCCACCCGGAAATCACGTGGGCCCCACGGGGAAATCACGTGGGCCCCACCCGGAAATCACGTGGGCCTCACCCGGAAATCACGTGGGCCCCACCCGGAAATCACGTGGGCCCCACCCGGAAATCACGTGGGCGCCACCCGGAAATCACGTGGGCCCCACCCGGAAATCACGTGGGCCCCACCCGGAAATCACGTGGGCCCCACCCGGAAATCACGAGGGCCCCACGGGGAAATCACGTGGGCCCCACCCGGAAATCACGTGGGCCCCACCCGGAAATCACGTGGGCCCCACCCGGAAATCACGTGGGCCCCACGGGGAAATCACGTGGGCCCCACCCGGAAATCACGTGGGCCCCACCCGGAAATCACGTGGGCCCCACCCGGAAATCACGTGGGCCCCACGGGGAAATCACGTGGGCCCCACCCGGAAATCACGTGGGCCCCACCCGGAAATCACGTGGGCCCCACCCGGAAATCACGTGGGCCCCACCCGGAAATCACGTGGGCCCCACGGGGAAATCACGTGGGCCCCACCCGGAAATCACGTGGGCCCCACCCGGAAATCACGTGGGCCCCACCCGGAAATCACGTGGGCGCCACCCGGAAATCACGTGGGCCCCACCCGGAAATCACGTGGGCCCCACCCGGAAATCACGTGGGCCCCACCCGGAAATCACGTGGGCCCCACCCGGAAATCACGTGGGCCCCACCCGGAAATCAGGTGGGCCCCACGGGGAAATCACGTGGGCCCCACCCGGAAATCACGTGGGCCGCACCCGGAAATCGCGTGGGCCCCACCCGGAAATCACGTGGGCCCCACCCGGAAATCACGTGGGCCCCACCCTGAAATCACGTGAGCCCCACCCGGAAATCACGTGGGCCCCACGGGGAAATCACGTGGGCCCCACCCGGAAATCACGTGGGCCCCACCCGGAAATCACGTGGGCCCCACCCGGAAATCACGTGGGCCCCACCCGGAAATCACGTGGGCCCCACGGGGAAATCACGTGGGCCCCACCCGGAAATCACGTGGGCCCCACCCGGAAATCACGTGGGCCCCACACGGAAATCACGTGGGCCCCACCCGGAAATCACGTGGGCCCCACCCGGAAATCACGTGGGCCCCACGGGGAAATCACGTGGGCCCCACCCGGAAATCACGTGGGCCCCACCCGGAAATCACGTGGGCCCCACCCGGAAATCACGTGGGCCCCACCCGGAAATCACGTGGGCCCCACCCGGAAATCACGTGGGCCCCACCCGGAAATCACGTGGGCCCCACCCGGAAATCACGTGGGCCCCACCCGGAAATCACGTGGGCCCCACCCGGAAATCACGTGGGCCCCACGGGGAAATCACGTGGGCCCCACCCGGAAATCACGTGGGCCCCACCCGGAAATCACGTGGGCCCCACCCGGAAATCACGTGGGCGCCACCCGGAAATCACGTGGGCCCCACCCGGAAATCACGTGGGCCCCACCCGGAAATCACGGCGGCCCCACCCCGAAATCACGTGGGCACCACCCGGAAAGCACGTGGGCCCCACCCGGAAATCAGGTGGGCCCCACGGGGAAATCACGTGGGCCCCACCCGGAAATCACGTGGGCCGCACCCGGAAATCGCGTGGGCCCCACCCGGAAATCACGTGGGCCCCACCCGGAACTCACGTGGGCCCCACCCTGAAATCACGTGAGCCCCACCCGGAAATCACGTGGGCCCCACGGGGAAATCACGTGGGCCCCACCCGGAAATCACGTGGGCCCCACCCGGAAATCACGTGGGCCCCACCCGGAAATCACGTGGGCCCCACCCGGAAATCACGTGGGCCCCACGGGGAAATCACGTGGGCCCCACCCGGAAATCACGTGGGCCCCACCCGGAAATCACGTGGGCCCCACGGGGAAATCACGTGGGCCCCACGGGGAAATCACGTGGGCCCCACGGGGAAATCACGTGGGCCCCACCCGGAAATCACGTGGGCCCCACCCGGAAATCACGTGGGCCCCACACGGAAATCACGTGGGCCCCACCCGGAAATCACGTGGGCCCCACCCGGAAATCACGTGGGCCCCACGGGGAAATCACGTGGGCCCCACCCGGAAATCACGTGGGCCCCACCCGGAAATCACGTGGGCCCCACCCGGAAATCACGTGGGCCCCACCCGGAAATCACGTGGGCCCCACCCGGAAATCACGTGGGCCCCACCCGGAAATCACGTGGGCCCCACCCGGAAATCACGTGGGCCCCACCCGGAAATCACGTGGGCCCCACCCGGAAATCACGTGGGCCCCACCCGGAAATCACGTGGGCCCCACGGGGAAATCACGTGGGTCCCACGGGGAAATCACGTGGGCCCCATCCGGAAATCACGTGGGCCCCACCCGGAAATCACGTGGACCCCACGGGGAAATCACGTGGGCCCCACCCGGAAATCACGTGGGCCCCACCCGGAAATCACGTGGGCCCGACGGGGCAATCACGTGGGCCCCACCCGGAAATCACGTGGGCCCCACCCGGAAATCACGTGGGCCCCACCCGGAAATCACGTGGGCCCCACCCGGAAATCACGTGGGCCCCACCCGGAAATCACGTGGGCCCCACCCGGAAATCACGTGGGCCCCACCCGGAAATCACGTGGGCCCCACGGGGAAATCACGTGGGCCCCACCCGGAAATCACGTGGGCCCCACCCGGAAATCACGTGGGCCCCACGGGGCAATCACGTGGGCCCCACCCGGAAATCACGTGGGCCCCACCCGGAAATCACGTGGGCCACACCCGGAAATCACGTGGGCCCCACCCGGAAATCACGTGGGCCCCACCCGGAAATCACGTGGGCCCCACGGGGAAATCCCGTGGGCCCCACGGGGAAATCACGTGGGCCCCACCCGGAAATCACGTGGGCCCCACCCGGAAATCACGTGGGCCCCACCCGGAAACCACGTGGGCGCCACCCGGAAATCACGTGGGCCCCACCCGGAAATCACGTGGGCCCCACCCGGAAATCACGTGGGCCCCACCCGGAAATCACGTGGGCCCCACCCGGAAATCACGTGGGCCCCACCCGGAAATCACGTGGGCCCCACGGGGAAATCACGTGGGCCCCACCCGGAAATCACGTGGGCCCCACCCGGAAATCACGTGGGCCCCACGGGGCAATCACGTGGGCCCCACCCGGAAATCACGTGGGCCCCACCCGGAAATCACGTGGGCCCCACCCGGAAATCACGTGGTCCCCACCCGGAAATCACGTGAGCCCCACCCGGAAATCACGTGGGCCCCACCCGGAAATCACGTGGGCCCCACGGGGAAATCACGTGGGCCCCACCCGGAAATCACGTGGGCCCCACCCAGAAATCACGTGGGCCCCACCCGGAAATCACGTGGGCCCCACCCGGAAATCACGTGGGCCCCACCCGGAAATCACGTGGGCCCCACCCGGAAATCACGTGGGCCCCACGGGGAAATCACGTGGGCCCCACCCGGAAATCACGTGGGCCCCACCCGGAAATCACGTGGGCCCCACCCGGAAATCACGTGGGCGCCACCCGGAAATCACGTGGGCCCCACCCGGAAATCACGTGGGCCCCACCCGGAAATCACGTGGGCCCCACCCGGAAATCACGTGGGCCCCACCCGGAAATCACGTGGGCCCCACCCGGAAATCTCGTGGGCCCCACGGGGAAATCACGTGGGCCCCACCCGGAAATCACGTGGGCCCCACCCGAAATCATGTGGGCCCCACGGGGAAATCACGTGGGCCCCACCCGGAAATCACGTGGGCCCCACCCGGAAATCACGTGGGCCCCACCGGGAAATCACGTGGGCCCCACCCGGAAATCACGTGGGCCCCACCCGGAAATCACGTGGGCCCCACCCGGAAATCACGTGGGCCCCACGGGGAAATCACGTGGGCCCCACCCGGAAATCACCTGGGCCCCACCCGGAAATCACGTGGGCCCCACCCGGAAATCACGTTGGCCCCACCCGGAAATCACGTGGGCCCCACCCGGAAATCACGTGGGCCCCACCCGGAAATCACGTGGGCCCCACGGGGAAATCACGTGGGCCCCACCCGGAAATCACGTGGGCCCCACCCGGAAATCACGTGGGCCCCACCCGGAAATCACGTGGGCCCCACCCTGAAATCACGTGGGCCCCACCCGGAAATCACGTGGGCCCCACCCGGAAATCACGTGGGCCCCCCCGGAAATCACGTGGGCCCCACCCCGAAATCACGTGGGCCCCACCCGGAAATCACGTGGGCCCCACCCGGAAATCACGTGGGCCCCACCCGGAAATCACGTGGGCCCCACGGGGAAATCACGTGGGCCCCAACCGGAAATCACGTGGGCCCCACCCGGAAATCACGTGGGCCCCACCCGGAAATCACGTGGGCCCCACCCGGAAATCACGTGGGCCCCACCCGGAAATCACGTGGGCCCCACCCGGAAATCACGTGGGCCCCACCCGGAAATCACGTGGGCCCCACCCGGAAATCACGTGGGCCCCACCCGGAAATCACGTGGGCCCCACCCGGAAATCACGTGGGCCCCACCCGGAAATCACGTGGGCCCCACCCGGAAATCACGTGGGCCCCACCCGGAAATCACGTGGGCCCCACCCGGAAATCACGTGGGCCCCACCCGGAAATCACGTGGGCGCCACCCGGAAATCACGTGGGCCCCACCCGGAAATCACGTGGGCCCCACCCGGAAATCACGTGGGCCCCACCCGGAAATCACGTGGGCCCCACCCGGAAATCACGTGGGCCCCACGGGGAAATCACGTGGGCCAAACCCGGAGATCACGTGGGCCCCACCCGGAGATCACGTGGGCCCCACGGGGAAATCACGTGGGCCCCACCCGGAAATCACGTGGGCCCCACCCGGAAATCACGTGGGCCCCACCCGGAAATCACGTGGGCCCCACCCGGAAATCACGTGGGCCCCACCCGGAAATCACGTGGGCCCCACCCGGAAATCACGTGGGCCCCACCCGGAAATCACGTGGGCCCCACCCGGAAATCACGTGGGCCCCACCCGGAAATCACGTGGGCCCCACCCGGAAATCACGTGGGCCCCACCCGGAAATCACGTGGGCCCCACGGGGAAATCACGTGGGCCCCACGGGGAAATCACGTGGGCCCCACGGGGAAATCACGTGGGCCCCACCCGGAAATCACGTGGGCCCCACCCGGAAATCACGTGGGCCCCACCCGGAAATCACGTGGGCCCCACCAGGAAATCACGTGGTCCCCACGGGGAAATCACGTGGGCCCCACCCGGAAATCACGTGGGCCCCACCCTGAAATCACGTGGGCCCCAAACGGAAATCACGTGGGCCCCACCCGGAAATCACGTGGGCCCCACCCGGAAATCACGTGGGCCCCACCCGGAAATCACGTGGGCCCCACCCGGAAATCACGTGGGCCGCACCCGGAAATCACGTGGGCCCCACCCGGAAATCACGTGGGCCCCACCCGGAAATCACGTGGGCCCCACGGGGAAATCACGTGGGCCCCACCCGGAAATCACGTGGGCCCCACCCTGAAATCACGAGGGCCCCACCCGGAAATCACGTGGGCCCCACCCGGAAATCACGTGGGCCCCACCCGGAAATCACGTGGGCCCCACCCGGAAATCACGTGGGCCCCACGGGGAAATCACGTGGGCCCCACCCGGAAATCACGTGGGCCCCACCCGGAAATCACGTGGGCCCCACCCGGAAATCACGTGGGCCCCACCCGGAAATCACGTGGGCCCCACCCGGAAATCACGTGGGCCCCACCCGGAAATCACGTGGGCCCCACGGGGAAATCACGTGGGCCCCACCCGGAAATCACGTGGGCCCCACGGGGAAATCACGTGGGCCCCACCCGGAAATCATGTGGGCCCCACCCGGAAATCACGTGGGCCCCACGGGGAAATCACGTCTGCCCCACCCGGAAATCACGTGGGCCCCACCCGGAAATCACGTGGGCCCCACCCGGAAATCACGTGGGCCCCACCCGGAAATCACGTGGGCCCCACGGTGAAATCACGTGGGCCCCACCCGGAAATCACGTGGGCCCCACGGGGAAATCACGTGGGCCCCACCCGGAAATCACGTGGGCCCCACCCGGAAATCACGTGGGCCCCACCTGGAAATCACGTGGGCCCCACCCGGAAATCACGAGGGCCCCACCCGGAAATCACGTGGGCCCCACCCGGAAATCACGTGGGCCCCACCCGGAAATCACGTGGGCCCCACCCGGAAATCACGTGGGCCCCACCCTGAAATCACGTGGGCCCCACCCGGAAATCACGTGGGCCCCACGGGGAAATCACGTGGGCCCCACCCGGAAATCACGTGGGCCCCACCCGGAAATCACGTGGGCCCCACCCGGAAATCACGTGGGCCCCACGGGGAAATCACGTGGGCCCCACCCGGAAATCACGTGGGCCCCACCCGGATATCACGTGGGCCCCACCCGGAAATCACCTGGGCCCCACCCGGAAAGCACGTGGGCCCCACGGGGAAATCACGTGGGCCCCACCCGGAAATCACGTGGGCCCCACCCGGAAATCACGTGGGCCCCACCCGGAAATCACGTGGGCCCCACCCGGAAATCACGTGGGCCCCACGGGGAAATCACGTGGGCCCCACCCGGAAATCACGTGGCCCCACCCGGAAATCACGTGGGCCCCACCCGGAAATCACGTGGGCCCCACCCGGAAATCACGTGGGCCCCACCCGGAAATCACGTGGGCCCCACCCGGAAATCACGTGGGCCCCACGGGGAAATCACGTGGGCCCCACCCGGAAATCACGTGGGCCCCACCCGGAAATCACGTGGGCCCCACCCGGAAATCACGTGGGCCCCACCCGTAAATCACATGGGCCCCACCCGGAAATCACGTGGGCCCCACCCGGAAATCACGTGGGCCCCACCCGGAAATCACGTGGGCCGCACGGGGAAATCACGTGGGCCCCACCCGGAAATCACGTGGGCCCCACCCGGAAATCACTTGGGCCCCACCCGGAAATCACGTGGGCCCCACCCGGAAATCACGTGGGCCCCACCCGGAAATCACGTGGGCCCCACCCGGAAATCACGTGGGCCCCACCCAGAAATATCGTGGGCCCCACGGGGAAATCACGTGGGCCCCACCCGGAAATCACGTGGGCCCCACCCGGAAATCACGTGGGCCCCACGGGGAAATCACGTGGGCCCCACGGGGAAATCACGCGGGCCCCACGGGGAAATCACGTGGGCCCCACCCGGAAATCACGTGGGCCCCACCCGGAAATCACGTGGGCCCACGGGGAAATCACGTGGGCCCCACCCGGAAATCACGTGGGCCCCACCCGGAAATCACGTGGGCCCCACCCGGAAATCACGTGGGCTCCACCCGGAAATCACGTGGGCCCCACCCGGAAATCACGTGGGCCCCACCCGGAAATCACGTGGGCCCCACGGGGAAATCACGTGGGCCCCACCCGGAAATCACGTGGGCCCCACCCGGAAATCACGTGGGCCCCACCCGGAAATCACGTGGGCCCCACGGGGAAATCACGTGGGCCCCACCCGGAAATCTCGTGGGCCCCACGGGGAAATCACGTGGCCCCACCCGGAAATCACGTGGGCCCCACCCGGAAATCACGTGGGCCCCAACCGGAAATCACGTGGGCCCCACGGGGAAATCACGTGGCCCCACCCGGAAATCACGTGGGCCCCACCCGGAAATCACGTGGGCCCCAACCGGAAATCACGTGGGCCCCACCCGGAAATCACGTGGGCCCCACGGGGAAATCACGTGGGCCCCACGGGGAAATCACGTGGGCCCCACCCGGAAATCACGTGGGCCCCACCCGGAAATCACGTGGGCCCCACCCGGAAATCACGTGGGCCCCACCCGGAAATCACGTGGGCCCCACCCGGAAATCACGTGGGCCCCCCCGGAAATCACGTGGGCCCCACCCGGAAATCACGTGGGCCCCACCCGGAAATCACGTGGGCCCCACCCGGAAATCACGTGGGCCCCACCCGGAAATCACGTGGGCCCCACCCGGAAATCACGTGGGCCCCACGGGGAAATCACGTGGGCCCCACCCGGAAATCACGTGGGCCCCACCCGGAAATCACGTGGGCCCCACCCGGAAATCACGTGGGCCCCACCCGGAAATCACGTGGGCCCCACCCGGAAATCACGTGGGCCCCACCCGGAAATCACGTGGGCCCCACCCGGAAATCACGTGGGCCCCATGGGGAAATCACGTGGGCCCGACGGGGAAATCACGTGGGCCCCACGGGGAAATCACGTGGGCCCCACGGGGAAATCACGTGGGCCCCACCCGGAAATCACGTGGGCCCCACCCGGAAATCACGGGGGCCCCACGCGGAAATCACGTGGGCCCCACCCGGAAATCACGGGGGCCCCACGGGGAAATCACGTGGGCCCCACCCGGAAATCACGTGGGCCCCACCCGGAAATCACGTGGGCCCCACCCGGAAATCACGTGGGCCCCACGGGGAAATCACGTGGGCCCCACCCGGAAATCACGTGGGCCTCACCCGGAAATCACGTGGGCCCCACCCGGAAATCACGTGGGCCCCACCCGGAAATCACGTGGGCCCCACCCGGAAATCACGTGGGCCCCACCCGGAAATCACGTGGGCCCCACCCGGAAATCACGTGGGCCCCACCCGGAAATCACGTGGGCCCCACCCGGAAATCACGTGGGCCCCACCCGGAAATCACGTGGGCCCCACCCGGAAATCACGTGGGCCCCACCCGGAAATCACGTGGGCCCCACCCGGAAATCACGTGGGCCCCACCCGGAAATCACGTGGGCCCCACCCGGAAATCACGTGGGCCCCACCCGGAAGTCACGTGGGCCCCACCCGGAAGTCACGTGGGCCCCACCCGGAAATCACGTGGGCCCCACCCGGAAATCACGTGGGCCCCACCCGGAAGTCACGTGGGCCCCACCCGGAAAGTCACGTGGGCCCCACCCGGAAGTCACGTGGGCCCCACCCGGACATCACGTGGGCCCCACCCGGAAATCACGTGGGCCCCACCCGGAAATCACGTGGGCCCCACCCGGAAATCACGTGGGCCCCACCCGGAAATCACGTGGGCCCCACCCGGAAATCACGTGGGCCCCACCCGGAAGTCACGTGGGCCCCACCCGGAAATCACGTGGGCCCCACCCGGAAATCACGTGGGCCCCACCCGGAAATCACGTGGGCCCCACGGGGAAATCACGTGGGCCCCACCCGGAAATCATGTGGGCCCCACCCGGAAATCACGTGGGCCCCACGGGGAAATCACGTGGGCCCCACCCGGAAATCACGTGGGCCCCACCCGGAAATCACGTGGGCCCCACCCGGAAATCACGTGGGCCCCACGGGGAAATCACGTGGGCCCCACCCGGAAATCACGTGGGCCCCACCCGGAAATCACGTGGGCCCCACCCGGAAATCACGTGGGCCCCACCCGGAAATCACGTGGGCCCCACCCGGAAATCACGTGGGCCCCACCCGGAAATCACGTGGGCCCCACGGGGAAATCACGTGGGCCCCACCCGGAAATCACGTGGGCCCCACGGGGAAATCACGTGGGCCCCACCCGGAAATCATGTGGGCCCCACCCGGAAATCACGTGGGCCCCACGGGGAAATCACGTGGGCCCCACCCGGAAATCACGTGGGCCCCACCCGGAAATCACGTGGGCCCCACCCGGAAATCACGTGGGCCCCACCCGGAAATCACGTGGGCCCCACGGTGAAATCACGTGGGCCCCACCCGGAAATCACGTGGGCCCCACGGGGAAATCACGTGGGCCCCACCCGGAAATCACGTGGGCCCCACCCGGAAATCACGTGGGCCCCACCTGGAAATCACGTGGGCCCCACCCGGAAATCACGAGGGCCCCACCCGGAAATCACGTGGGCCCCACCCGGAAATCACGTGGGCCCCACCCGGAAATCACGTGGGCCCCACCCGGAAATCACGTGGGCCCCACCCTGAAATCACGTGGGCCCCACCCGGAAATCACGTGGGCCCCACGGGGAAATCACGTGGGCCCCACCCGGAAATCACGTGGGCCCCACCCGGAAATCACGTGGGCCCCACCCGGAAATCACGTGGGCCCCACGGGGAAATCACGTGGGCCCCACCCGGAAATCACGTGGGCCCCACCCGGATATCACGTGGGCCCCACCCGGAAATCACCTGGGCCCCACCCGGAAAGCACGTGGGCCCCACGGGGAAATCACGTGGGCCCCACCCGGAAATCACGTGGGCCCCACCCGGAAATCACGTGGGCCCCACCCGGAAATCACGTGGGCCCCACCCGGAAATCACGTGGGCCCCACGGGGAAATCACGTGGGCCCAACCCGGAAATCACGTGGGCCCCACCCGGAAATCACGTGGGCCCCACCCGGAAATCACGTGGGCCCCACCCGGAAATCACGTGGGCCCCACCCGGAAATCACGTGGGCCCCACCCGGAAATCACGTGGGCCCCACGGGGAAATCACGTGGGCCCCACCCGGAAATCACGTGGGCCCCACCCGGAAATCACGTGGGCCCCACCCGGAAATCACGTGGGCCCCACCCGTAAATCACATGGGCCCCACCCGGAAATCACGTGGGCCCCACCCGGAAATCACGTGGGCCCCACCCGGAAATCACGTGGGCCGCACGGGGAAATCACGTGGGCCCCACCCGGAAATCACGTGGGCCCCACCCGGAAATCACTTGGGCCCCACCCGGAAATCACGTGGGCCCCACCCGGAAATCACGTGGGCCCCACCCGGAAATCACGTGGGCCCCACCCGGAAATCACGTGGGCCCCACCCAGAAATATCGTGGGCCCCACGGGGAAATCACGTGGGCCCCACCCGGAAATCACGTGGGCCCCACCCGGAAATCACGTGGGCCCCACGGGGAAATCACGTGGGCCGCACGGGGAAATCACGTGGGCCCCACCCGGAAATCACGTGGGCCCCACCCGGAAATCACTTGGGCCCCACCCGAAAATCACGTGGGCCCCACCCGGAAATCACGTGGGCCCCACGGGGAAATCACGTGGGCCCCACGGGGAAATCACGTGGGCCCCACCCGGAAATCACGTGGGCCCCACCCGGAAATCACGTGGGCCCCACCCGGAAATCACGTGGGCCCCACCCGGAAATCACGTGGGCCCCACCCGGAAATCACGTGGGCCCCACCCGGAAATCACGTGGGCCCCACCCGGAAATCACGTGGGCCCCACCCGGAAATCACGTGGGCCCCACCCGGAAATCACGTGGGCCCCACCCGGAAATCACGTGGGCCCCACCCGGAAATCACGTGGGCCCCACCCGGAAATCACGTGGGCCCCACGGGGAAATCACGTGGGCCCCACCCGGAAATCACGTGGGCCCCACCCGGAAATCACGTGGGCCCCACCCGGAAATCACGTGGGCCCCACCCGGAAATCACGTGGGCCCCACCCGGAAATCACGTGGGCCCCACCCGGAAATCACGTGGGCCCCACCCGGAAATCACGTGGGCCCCACCCGGAAATCACGTGGGCCCCACCCGGAAATCACGTGGGCCCCACCCGGAAGTCACGTGGGCCCCACCCGGAAATCACGTGGGCCCCACCCGGAAATCACGTGGGCCCCCAGGGGAAATCACGTGGGCCCCACCCTGAAATCACGTGGGCCCCACCCGGAAATCACGTGGGCCCCACCCGGAAATAACGTGGGCCCCACCCGGAAATCACGTGGGCCCCACCCAGAAATCACGTGGGCCCCACCCGGAAATCACGTGGGCCCCACCCGGAAATCAAGTGGGCCCCACCCGGAAATCACGTGGGCCCCACCCGGAAATCACGTGGGCCCCCAGGGGAAATCATGTGGGCCCCACCCGGAGATCACGTGGGCCCCACCCGGAAATCACGTGGGCCCCACCCGGAAATCACTTGGGCCCCACCCGGAAATCACGTGGGCCCCACCCGGAAATCACGTGGGCCCCATCCTGAAATCACGTGGGCCCCACGGGGAAATCACGTGGGCCCCACCCGGAAATCACGTGGGGCCCACCCGGAAATCACGTGGGCCCCACCCGGAAATCACGTGGGCCCCACCCGGAAATCACGTGGGCCCCACCCGGAAATCACGTGGGCCCCACCCGGAAATCACGTGGGCCCCACCCGGAAATCACGTGGGCCCCCAGGGGAAATCACTTGGGCCCCACCCGGAAATCACGTGGGCCCCACCCGGAAATCACGTGGGCCCCACCCGGAAATCACGTGGGCCCCACGGGGAAATCACGTGGGCCCCACCCGGAAATCACGTGGGCCCCACGGGGAAATCACGTGGGTCCCACCCGGAAATCACGTGGGCCCCACCCGGAAATCACGTGGGCCCCACCCGGAAATCACGTGGGCCCCACCCGGAAATCACGTGGGCCCCACCCGGAAATCACGTGGGCCCCACGGGGAAATCACGTGGGCCCCACCCGGAAATCACGTGGGCCCCACCCGGAAATCACGTGGGCCCCACCCGGAAATCACGTGGGCCCCACCCGGAAATCACGTGGGGCCCACCCGGAAATCACGTGGGCCCCACCCGGAAATCACGTGGGCCCCACCCGGAAATCACGTGGGCCCCACCCGGAAATCACGTGGGCCCCACCCGGAAATCACGTGGGCCCCCAGGGGAAATCACGTGGGCCCCACCCGGAAATCACGTGGGCCCCACCCGGAAATAACGTGGGCCCCACGGGGAAATCACGTGGGCCCCACCCGGAAATCACGTGGGCCCCACCCGGAAATCACGTGGGCCCCCAGGGGAAATCACGTGGGCCCCACCCGGAAATCACGTGGGCCCCACCCGGAAATCACGTGGGCCCCACCCGGAAATCACGTGGGCCCCACGGGGAAATCACGTGGGCCCCACCCGGAAATCACGTGGGCCCCACCCGGAAATCACGTGGGCCCCACCCGGAAATCACGTGGGCCCCACCCGGAAATCACGTGGGCCCCACCCGGAAATCACGTGGGCCCCACCCGGAAATCACGTGGGCCCCACACGGAAATCACGTGGGCCCCACCCGGAAATCACGTGGGCCCCACGGGGAAATCACGTGGGCCCCACCCAGAAATCACGTGGGCCCCACGGGGAAATCACGTGGGCCCCACCCGGAAATCACGTGGGCCCCACGGGGAAATCACGTGGGCCCCCCCCGGAAATCACGTGGGCCCCACCCGGAAATCACGTGGGCCCCACCCGGAAATCACGTGGGCCCCACCCGGAAATCACGTGGGCCCCACGGGGAAATCACGTGGGCCCCACCCGGAAATCACGTGGGCCCCACCCGGAAATCACGTGGGCCCCACCCGGAAATCACGTGGGCCCCACCCGGAAATCACGTGGGCCCAACCCGGAAATCACGTGGGCCCCACCCGGAAATCACGTGGGCCCCACCCGGAAATCACGTGGGCCCCCAGGGGAAATCACGTGGGCCCCACCCTGAAATCACGTGGGCCCCACCCGGAAATCACGTGGGCCCCACCCGGAAATAACGTGGGCCCCACCCGGAAATCACGTGGGCCCCACCCAGAAATCACGTGGGCCCCACCCGGAAATCACGTGGGCCCCACCCGGAAATCAAGTGGGCCCCACCCGGAAATCACGTGGGCCCCACCCGGAAATCACGTGGGCCCCCAGGGGAAATCATGTGGGCCCCACCCGGAAATCACGTGGGCCCCACCCGGAAATCACGTGGGCCCCACCCGGAAATCACGTGGGGCCCACCCGGAAATCACGTGGGCCCCACCCGGAAATCACGTGGGCCCCACCCGGAAATCACGTGGGCCCCACCCGGAAATCACGTGGGCCCCCAGGGGAAATCACGTGGGCCCCACCCGGAAATCACGTGGGCCCCACCCGGAAATCACGTGGGCCCCACCCGGAAATCACGTGGGCCCCACGGGGAAATCACGTGGGCCCCACCCGGAAATCACGTGGGCCCCACCCGGAAATCACGTGGGCCCCACCCGGAAATCACGTGGGCCCCACCCGGAAATCACGTGGGCCCCACCCGGAAATCACGTGGGCCCCACCCGGAAATCACGTGGGCCCCACACGGAAATCACGTGGGCCCCACCCGGAAATCACGTGGGCCCCACGGGGAAATCACGTGGGCCCCACGCAGAAATCACGTGGGCCCCACGGGGAAATCACGTGGGCCCCACCCGGAAATCACGTGGGCCCCACGGGGAAATCACGTGGGCCCCCCCCGGAAATCACGTGGGCCCCACCCGGAAATCACGTGGGCCCCACCCGGAAATCACGTGGGCCCCACCCGGAAATCACGTGGGCCCCACGGGGAAATCACGTGGGCCCCACCCGGAAATCACGTGGGCCCCACCCGGAAATCACGTGGGCCCCACCCGGAAATCACGTGGGCCCCACCCGGAAATCACGTGGGCCCAACCCGGAAATCACGTGGGCCCCACCCGGAAATCACGTGGGCCCCACCCGGAAATCACGTGGGCCCCCAGGGGAAATCACGTGGGCCCCACCCTGAAATCACGTGGGCCCCACCCGGAAATCACGTGGGCCCCACCCGGAAATAACGTGGGCCCCACCCGGAAATCACGTGGGCCCCACCCAGAAATCACGTGGGCCCCACCCGGAAATCACGTGGGCCCCACCCGGAAATCAAGTGGGCCCCACCCGGAAATCACGTGGGCCCCACCCGGAAATCACGTGGGCCCCCAGGGGAAATCATGTGGGCCCCACCCGGAAATCACGTGGGCCCCACCCGGAAATCACGTGGGCCCCACCCGGAAATCACTTGGGCCCCACCCGGAAATCACGTGGGCCCCACCCGGAAATCACGTGGGCCCCATCCGGAAATCACGTGGGCCCCACGGGGAAATCACGTGGGCCCCACCCGGAAATCACGTGGGGCCCACCCGGAAATCACGTGGGCCCCACCCGGAAATCACGTGGGCCCCACCCGGAAATCACGTGGGCCCCACCCGGAAATCACGTGGGCCCCCAGGGGAAATCACGTGGGCCCCACCCGGAAATCACGTGGGCCCCACCCGGAAATCACGTGGGCCCCCAGGGGAAATCACGTGGGCCACACCCGGATATCACGTGGGCCCCACCCGGAAATCACGTGGGCCCCACCCGGAAATAACGTGGGCCCCACGGGGAAATCACGTGGGCCCCACCCGGAAATCACGTGGGCCCCACCCGGAAATCACGTGGGCCCCCAGGGGAAATCACGTGGGCCCCACCCGGAAATCACGTGGGCCCCACCCGGAAATCACGTGGGCCCCACCCGGAAATCACGTGGGCCCCACCCGGAAATCACGTGGGCCCCACCCGGAAATCACGTGGGCCCCACCGGAAATCACGTGGGCCCCACCCGGAAATCACGTGGGCCCCACCCGGAAATCACGTGGGCCCCACCCGGAAATCACGTGGGCCCCACCCGGAAATCACGTGGGCCCCACCCGGAAATCACGTGGGCCCCACGGGGAAATCACGTGGGCCCCACCCGGAAATCACGTGGGCCCCACCCGGAAATCACGTGGGCCCCACCCGGAAATCACGTGGGCCCCACCCGGAAATCACGTGGGCCCCACCCTGAAATCACGTGGGCCCCACCCGGAAATCACGTGGGCCCCACCCGGAAATCACGTGGGCCCCACCCGGAAATCACGTGGGCCCCACCCGGAAATCACGTGGGCCCCACCCGGAAATCACGTGGGCCCCACCCGGAAATCACGTGGGCCCCCAGGTGAAATCACGTGGGCCCCACAAGGAAATCACGTGGGCCCCACCCTGAAATCACGTGGGCCCCACCCGGAAATCACGTGGGCCCCACCCGGAAATCACGTGGGCCCCACCCGGAAATCACGTGTGCCCCACGGGGAAATCACGTGGGCCCCACCCGGAAATCACGTGGGCCCCACCCGGAAATCACGTGGGCCCCACCCGGAAATCACGTGGGCCCCACCCGGAAATCACGTGGGCCCCACCCGGAAATCACGTGGGCCCCACCCGGAAATCACGTGGCCCCCACGGGGAAATCACGTGGGCCCCACCCGGAAATCACGTGGGCCCCACCCGGAAATCACGTGGGCCCCACCCGGAAATCACGTGGGCCCCACCCGGAAATCACGTGGGCCCCACGGGGAAATCACGTGGGCCCCACGGGGAAATCACGTGGGCCCCACCCGGAAATCACGTGGGCCCCACCCGGAAATCACGTGAGCCCCACCCGGAAATCACGTGGGCCCCACCCGGAAATCACGTGGGCCCCACCCGGAAATCACGTGGGCCCCACCCGGAAATCACGTGGGCCCCACCCGGAAATCACGTGGGCCCCACCCGGAAATCACGTGGGCCCCACCCGGAAATCACGTGGGCCCCACCCGGAAATCACGTGGGCCCCACCCGGAAATCACGTGGGCCCCACCCGGAAATCACGTGGACCCCACCCGGAAATCACGTGGGCCCCACCCGGAAATCACGTGGGCCCCACGGGGAAATCACGTGGGCCCCACCCGGAAATCACGTGGGCCCCACCCGGAAATCACGTGGGCCCCACCCGGAAATCACGTGGGCCCCACCCGGAAATCACGTGGGCCCCACGGGGAAATCACGTGGGCCCCACCCGGAAATCACGTGGGCCCCACCCGGAAATCACGTGGGCCCCACCCGGAAATCACGTGGGCCCCACCCGGAAATCACGTGGGCCCCACCCGGAAATCACGAGGGCCCCACCCGGAAATTACGTGGGCCCCACCCGGAAATCACGTGGGCCCTACCCGGAAATCACGTGGGCCCCCAGAGGAAATCACGTGGGCCCCACCCGGAAATCACGTGGGCCCCACCCGGAAATCACGTGGGCCCCACCCGGAAATCACGTGGGCCCCACCCGGAAATCACGTGGGCCCCACCCGGAAATCACGTGGGCCCCACGGGGAAATCACGTGGGCCCCACCCGGAAATCACGTGGGCCCCACCCGGAAATCACGTGGGCCCCACCCGGAAATCACGTGGGCCCCACCCGGAAATCACGTGGGCCCCACCCGGAAATCACGTGGGCCCCACCCGGAAATCACGTGGGCCCCACCCGGAAATCACGTGGGCCCCACCCGGAAATCACGTGGGCCCCACCCGGAAATCACGTGGGCCCCACCCGGAAATCACGTGGGGCCCACCCGGAAATCACGTGGGCCCCACGGGGAAATCACGTGGGCCCCACCCTGAAATCACGTGGGCCCCACCCGGAAATCACGTGGGCCCCACACGGAAATCACGTGGGCCCCACCCGGAAATCACGTGGGCCCCACCCTGAAATCACGTGGGCCCCACCCGGAAATCACGTGGGCCCCACCCGGAAATCACGTGGGCCCCACCCGGAAATCACGTGGGCCCCACCCGGAAATCACGTGGGCCCCACCCGGAAATCACGTGGGCCCCACCCGGAAATCACGTGGGCCCCACCCGGAAATAACGTGGGCCCCACCCGGAAATCACGTGGGCCCCCAGGGGAAATCACGTGGGCCCCACAAGGAAATCACGTGGGCCCCACCTGGAAATCACGTGGGCCCCACCCGGAAATCACGTGGGCCCCACCCGGAAATCACGTGGGCCCCACGGGGAAATCACGTGGGCCCCACCCGGAAATCACGTGGGCCCCACCCGGAAATCACGTGGGCCCCACCCGGAAATCACGTGGGCCCCACCCGGAAATCACGTGGGCCCCACCCGGAAATCACGTGGGCCCCACCCGGAAATCACGTGGGCCCCACCCGGAAATCACGTGGGCCCCACCCGGAAATCACGTGGGCCCCACCCGGAAATCACGTGGGCCCCAAGGGGAAATCACGTGGGCCCCACCCGGAAATCACGTGGGCCCCACCCGGAAATCACGTGGGCCCCACCCGGAAATCACGTGGGCCCCACCCGGAAATCACGTGGGCCCCACCCGGAAATCACGTGGGCCCCACCCGGAAATCACGTGGGCCCCACCCGGAAATCACGTGGGCCCCACGGGGAAATCACGCGGGCCCCACCCGGACATCACGTGGGCACCACGGGGAAATCACGTGGGCCCCACCCGGAAATCACGTGGGCACCACGGGGAAATCACGTGGGCCCCACCCGGAAATCACGTGGGCCCCACCCGGAAATCACGTGGGCCCCACCCGGAAATCACGTGGGGCCCACCCGGAAATCACGTGGGCCCCACCCGGAAATCACGTGGGCCCCACGGGGAAATCACGTGGGCCCCACCCGGAAATCACGTGGGCACCACCCGGAAATCACGTGGGCCCCACACGGAAATCACGTGGGCCCCACCCGGAAATCACGTGGGCCCCACACGGAAATCACGTGGGCCCCACCCGGAAATCACGTGGGCCCCTCCCGGAAATCACGTGGGCCCCACCCGGAAATCACGTGGGCCCCACCCGGAAATCACGTGGGCCCCACGGGGAAATCACGTGGGCCCCACCCGGAAATCACGTGGGCCCCACCCGGAAATCACGTGGGCCCCACCCGGAAGTCACGTGGGCCCCACCCGGAAATCACGTGGGCCCCACCCGGAAATCACGTGGGCCCCACCCGGAAATCACGTGGGCCCCACCCGGAAATCACGTGGGCCCCACCCGGAAATCACGTGGGCCCCACCCGGAAATCACGTGGGCCCCACCCGGAAATCACGTGGGCACCACGGGGAAATCACGTGGGCCCCACCCGGAAATCACGTGGGCCCCACCCGGAAATCACGTGGGCCCCACCCGGAAATCACGTGGGGCCCACCCGGAAATCACGTGGGCCCCACCCGGAAATCACGTGGGACCCACGGGGAAATCACGTGGGCCCCACCCGGAAATCACGTGGGCCCCACCCGGAAATCACGTAGGCCCCACACAGAAATCACGTGGGCCCCACCCGGAAATCACGTGGGCCCCACCCGGAAATCACGTGGGACCCACCCGGAAATCACGTGGGCCCCACCCGGAAATCACGTGGGCCCCACGGGGAAATCACGTGGGCCCCACCCGGAAATCACGTGGGCCCCACCCGGAAATCACGTGGGCCCCACCCGGAAATCACGTGGGACCCCAGGGGAAATCACGTGGGCCCCACCCGGAAATCACGTGTGCCCCACGGGGAAATCACGTGGGCCCCACCCGGAAATCACGTGGGCCCCACCCGGAAATCACGTGGGCCCCACCCGGAAATCACGTGGGCCCCCAGGGGAAATCACGTGGGCCCCACCCGGAAATCACGTGGGCCCCACCCGGAAATCACGTGGGCCCCACCCGGAAATCACGTGGGCCCCACCCGGAAATCACGTGGGCCCCACGGGGAAATCACGTGGGCCCCACCCGGAAATCACGTGGGCCCCACCCGGAAATCACGTGGGCCCCACCCGGAAATCACGTGGGCCCCACCCGGAAATCACGTGGGCCCCACCCGGAAATCACGTGGGCCCCACCCGGAAATCACGTGGGCCCCACGGGGAAATCACGTGGGCCCCACCCGGAAATCACGTGGGCCCCACCCGGAAATCACGTGGGCCCCACCCGGAAATCACGTGGGCCCCACCCGGAAATCACGTGTGCCCCACGGGGAAATCACGTGGGCCCCACCCGGAAATCACGTGGGCCCCACCCGGAAATCACGTGGGCCCCACCCGGAAATCACGTGGGCCCCACCCGGAAATCACGTGGGCCCCACCCGGAAATCACGTGGGCCCCACCCGGAAATCACGTGGCCCCCACGGGGAAATCACGTGGGCCCCACCCGGAAATCACGTGGGCCCCACCCGGAAATCACGTGGGCCCCACCCGGAAATCACGTGGGCCCCACGGGGAAATCACGTGGGCCCCACGGGGAAATCACGTGGGCCCCACGGGGAAATCACGTGGGCCCCACCCGGAAATCACGTGGGCCCCACGGGGAAATCACGTGGGCCCCACCCGGAAATCACGTGGGCCCCACCCGGAAATCACGTGGGCCCCACCCGGAAATCACGTGGGCCCCACCCGGAAATCACGTGGGCCCCACGGGGAAATCACGTGGGCCCCACCCGGAAATCACGTGGGCCCCACGGGGAAATCACGTGGGCCCCACCCGGAAATCACGTGGGCCCCACCCGGAAATCACGTGGGCCCCACCCTGAAATCACGTGGGCCCCACCCGGAAATCACGTGGGCCCCACCCGGAAATCACGTGGGCCCCACCCGGAAATCACGTGGGCCCCACCCGGAAATCACGTGGGCCCCACCCGGAAATCACGTGGGCCCCACCCGGAAATCACGTGGGCCCCACCCGGAAATAACGTGGGCCCCACCCGGAAATCACGTGGGCCCCCAGGGGAAATCACGTGGGCCCCACAAGGAAATCACGTGGGCCCCACCTGGAAATCACGTGGGCCCCACCCGGAAATCACGTGGGCCCCACCCGGAAATCACGTGGGCCCCACGGGGAAATCACGTGGGCCCCACCCGGAAATCACGTGGGCCACACCCGGAAATCACGTGGGCCCCACCCGGAAATCACGTGGGCCCCACCCGGAAATCACGTGGGCCCCACCCGGAAATCACGTGGGCCCCACCCGGAAATCACGTGGGCCCCACCCGGAAATCACGTGGGCCCCACCCGGAAATCACGTGGGCCCCACCCGGAAATCACGTGGGCCCCAAGGGGAAATCACGTGGGCCCCACCCGGAAATCACGTGGGCCCCACCCGGAAATCACGTGGGCCCCACCCGGAAATCACGTGGGCCCCACCCGGAAATCACGTGGGCCCCACCCGGAAATCACGTGGGCCCCACCCGGAAATCACGTGGGCCCCACCCGGAAATCACGTGGGCCCCACGGGGAAATCACGCGGGCCCCACCCGGACATCACGTGGGCACCACGGGGAAATCACGTGGGCCCCACCCGGAAATCACGTGGGCACCACGGGGAAATCACGTGGGCCCCACCCGGAAATCACGTGGGCCCCACCCGGAAATCACGTGGGCCCCACCCGGAAATCACGTGGGGCCCACCCGGAAATCACGTGGGCCCCACCCGGAAATCACGTGGGCCCCACGGGGAAATCACGTGGGCCCCACCCGGAAATCACGTGGGCACCACCCGGAAATCACGTGGGCCCCACACGGAAATCACGTGGGCCCCACCCGGAAATCACGTGGGCCCCACACGGAAATCACGTGGGCCCCACCCGGAAATCACGTGGGCCCCTCCCGGAAATCACGTGGGCCCCACCCGGAAATCACGTGGGCCCCACCCGGAAATCACGTGGGCCCCACGGGGAAATCACGTGGGCCCCACCCGGAAATCACGTGGGCCCCACCCGGAAATCACGTGGGCCCCACCCGGAAGTCACGTGGGCCCCACCCGGAAATCACGTGGGCCCCACCCGGAAATCACGTGGGCCCCACCCGGAAATCACGTGGGCCCCACCCGGAAATCACGTGGGCCCCACCCGGAAATCACGTGGGCCCCACCCGGAAATCACGTGGGCCCCACCCGGAAATCACGTGGGCACCACGGGGAAATCACGTGGGCCCCACCCGGAAATCACGTGGGCCCCACCCGGAAATCACGTGGGCCCCACCCGGAAATCACGTGGGGCCCACCCGGAAATCACGTGGGCCCCACCCGGAAATCACGTGGGACCCACGGGGAAATCACGTGGGCCCCACCCGGAAATCACGTGGGCCCCACCCGGAAATCACGTAGGCCCCACACAGAAATCACGTGGGCCCCACCCGGAAATCACGTGGGCCCCACCCGGAAATCACGTGGGACCCACCCGGAAATCACGTGGGCCCCACCCGGAAATCACGTGGGCCCCACGGGGAAATCACGTGGGCCCCACCCGGAAATCACGTGGGCCCCACCCGGAAATCACGTGGGCCCCACCCGGAAATCACGTGGGACCCCAGGGGAAATCACGTGGGCCCCACCCGGAAATCACGTGTGCCCCACGGGGAAATCACGTGGGCCCCACCCGGAAATCACGTGGGCCCCACCCGGAAATCACGTGGGCCCCACCCGGAAATCACGTGGGCCCCCAGGGGAAATCACGTGGGCCCCACCCGGAAATCACGTGGGCCCCACCCGGAAATCACGTGGGCCCCACCCGGAAATCACGTGGGCCCCACCCGGAAATCACGTGGGCCCCACCCGGAAATCACGTGGGCCCCACGGGGAAATCACGTGGGCCCCACCCGGAAATCACGTGGGCCCCACCCGGAAATCACGTGGGCCCCACCCGGAAATCACGTGGGCCCCACCCGGAAATCACGTGGGCCCCACCCGGAAATCACGTGGGCCCCACCCGGAAATCACGTGGGCCCCACGGGGAAATCACGTGGGCCCCACCCGGAAATCACGTGGGCCCCACCCGGAAATCACGTGGGCCCCACCCGGAAATCACGTGGGCCCCACCCGGAAATCACGTGTGCCCCACGGGGAAATCACGTGGGCCCCACCCGGAAATCACGTGGGCCCCACCCGGAAATCACGTGGGCCCCACCCGGAAATCACGTGGGCCCCACCCGGAAATCACGTGGGCCCCACCCGGAAATCACGTGGGCCCCACCCGGAAATCACGTGGCCCCCACGGGGAAATCACGTGGGCCCCACCCGGAAATCACGTGGGCCCCACCCGGAAATCACGTGGGCCCCACCCGGAAATCACGTGGGCCCCACGGGGAAATCACGTGGGCCCCACGGGGAAATCACGTGGGCCCCACGGGGAAATCACGTGGGCCCCACCCGGAAATCACGTGGGCCCCACGGGGAAATCACGTGGGCCCCACCCGGAAATCACGTGGGCCCCACCCGGAAATCACGTGGGCCCCACCCGGAAATCACGTGGGCCCCACCCGGAAATCACGTGGGCCCCACGGGGAAATCACGTGGGCCCCACCCGGAAATCACGTGGGCCCCACGGGGAAATCACGTGGGCCCCACCCGGAAATCACGTGGGCCCCACCCGGAAATCACGTGGGCCCCACCCGGAAATCACGTGGGCCCCACCCGGAAATCACGTGGGCCCCACCCGGAAATCACGTGGGCCCCACCCGGAAATCACGTGGGCCCCACGGGGAAATCACGCGGGCCCCACCCGGACATCACGTGGGCACCACGGGGAAATCACGTGGGCCCCACCCGGAAATCACGTGGGCACCACGGGGAAATCACGTGGGCCCCACCCGGAAATCACGTGGGCCCCACCCGGAAATCACGTGGGCCCCACCCGGAAATCACGTGGGGCCCACCCGGAAATCACGTGGGCCCCACCCGGAAATCACGTGGGCCCCACGGGGAAATCACGTGGGCCCCACCCGGAAATCACGTGGGCACCACCCGGAAATCACGTGGGCCCCACACGGAAATCACGTGGGCCCCACCCGGAAATCACGTGGGCCCCACACGGAAATCACGTGGGCCCCACCCGGAAATCACGTGGGCCCCTCCCGGAAATCACGTGGGCCCCACCCGGAAATCACGTGGGCCCCACCCGGAAATCACGTGGGCCCCACGGGGAAATCACGTGGGCCCCACCCGGAAATCACGTGGGCCCCACCCGGAAATCACGTGGGCCCCACCCGGAAGTCACGTGGGCCCCACCCGGAAATCACGTGGGCCCCACCCGGAAATCACGTGGGCCCCACCCGGAAATCACGTGGGCCCCACCCGGAAATCACGTGGGCCCCACCCGGAAATCACGTGGGCCCCACCCGGAAATCACGTGGGCCCCACCCGGAAATCACGTGGGCACCACGGGGAAATCACGTGGGCCCCACCCGGAAATCACGTGGGCCCCACCCGGAAATCACGTGGGCCCCACCCGGAAATCACGTGGGGCCCACCCGGAAATCACGTGGGCCCCACCCGGAAATCACGTGGGCCCCACCCGGAAATCACGTGGGCCCCACCCGGAAATCACGTGGGCCCCACCCGGAAATCACGTGGGCCCCACCCGGAAATCACGTGGGACCCCAGGGGAAATCACGTGGGCCCCACCCGGAAATCACGTGGGCCCCACCCGGAAATCACGTGGGCCCCACCCGGAAATCACGTGGGCCCCACCCGGAAATCACGTGGGCCCCACCCGGAAATCACGTGGGCCCCCAGGGGAAATCACGTGGGCCCCACCCGGAAATCACGTGGGCCCCACCCGGAAATCACGTGGGCCCCACCCGGAAATCACGTGGGACCCCAGGGGAAATCACGTGGGCCCCACCCGGAAATCACGTGGGCCCCACCCGGAAATCACGTGGGCCCCACCCGGAAATCACGTGGGCCCCACCCGGAAATCACGTGGGCCCCACGGGGAAATCACGTGGGCCCCACCCGGAAATCACGTGGGCCCCACCCGGAAATCACGTGGGCCCCACCCGGAAATCACGTGGGCCCCACCCGGAAATCACGTGTGCCCCACGGGGAAATCACGTGGGCCCCACCCGGAAATCACGTGGGCCCCACCCGGAAATCACGTGGGCCCCACCCGGAAATCACGTGGGCCCCACCCGGAAATCACGTGGGACCCCAGGGGAAATCACGTGGGCCCCACCCGGAAATCACGTGGGCCCCACCCGGAAATCACGTGGGCCCCACCCGGAAATCACGTGGGCCCCACCCGGAAATCACGTGGGCCCCACGGGGAAATCACGTGGGCCCCACCCGGAAATCACGTGGGCCCCACCCGGAAATCACGTGGGCCCCACCCGGAAATCACGTGGGCCCCACCCGGAAATCACGTGTGCCCCACGGGGAAATCACGTGGGCCCCACCCGGAAATCACGTGGGCCCCACCCGGAAATCACGTGGGCCCCACCCGGAAATCACGTGGGCCCCACCCGGAAATCACGTGGGCCCCACGGGGAAATCACGTGGGCCCCACCCGGAAATCACGTGGGCCCCACCCGGAAATCACGTGGGCCCCACCCGGAAATCACGTGGGCCCCACCCGGAAATCACGTGTGCCCCACCCGGAAATCACGTGGGCCCCACGGGGAAATCACGTGGGCCCCACGGGGAAATCACGTGGGCCCCACGGGGAAATCACGTGGGCCCCACCCGGAAATCACGTGGGCCCCACCCGGAAATCACGTGGGCCCCACCCGGAAATCACGTGGCCCCCACGGGGAAATCACGTGGGCCCCACCCGGAAATCACGTGGGCCCCACCCGGAAATCACGTGGGCCCCACCCGGAAATCACGTGGGCCCCACGGGGAAATCACGTGGGCCCCACGGGGAAATCACGTGGGCCCCACGGGGAAATCACGTGGGCCCCACCCGGAAATCACGTGGGCCCCACCCGGAAATCACGTGGGCCCCACCCGGAAATCACGTGGGCCCCCAGGGGAAATCACGTGGGCCCCACCCGGAAATCACGTGGGCCCCACCCGGAAATCACGTGGGCCCAACGGGGAAATCACGTGGGCCCCACCCGGAAATCACGTGGGCCCCACCCGGAAATCACGTGGGCCCCACCCGGAAATCACGTGGGCCCCACCCGGAAATCACGTGGGCCCCACCCGGAAATCACGAGGGCCCCACCCGGAAATTACGTGGGCCCCACCCGGAAATCACGTGGGCCCTACCCGGAAATCACGTGGGCCCCACCCGGAAATCACGTGGGCCCCACCCGGAAATCACGTGGGCCCCACCCGGAAATCACGTGGGCCCCACCCGGAAATCACGTGGGCCCCACCCGGAAATCACGTGGGCCCCACCCGGAAATCACGTGGGCCCCACGGGGAAATCACGTGGGCCCCACCCGGAAATTACGTGGGCCCCACCCGGAAATCACGTGGGCCCCACCCGGAAATCACGTGGGCCCCCAGAGGAAATCACGTGGGCCCCACCCGGAAATCACGTGGGCCCCACCCGGAAATCACGTGGGCCCCACCCGGAAATCACGTGGGCCCCACCCGGAAATCACGTGGGCCCCACCCGGAAATCACGTGGGCCCCACGGGGAAATCACGTGGGCCCCACCCGGAAATCACGTGGGCCCCACCCGGAAATCACGTGGGCCCCACGGGGAAATCACGTGGGCCCCACCCGGAAATCACGTGGGCCCCACCCGGAAATCACGTGGGCCCCACCCGGAAATCACGTGGGCCCCACCCGGAAATCACGTGGGCCCCACCCGGAAATCACGTGGGCCCCACCCGGAAATCACGTGGGCCCCACCCGGAAATCACGTGGGCCCCACCCGGAAATCACGTGGGGCCCACCCGGAAATCACGTGGGCCCCACGGGGAAATCACGTGGGCCCCACGGGGAAATCACGTGGGCCCCACCCGGAAATCACGTGGGCCCCACCCGGAAATCACGTGGGCCCCACCCGGAAATCACGTGGGCCCCACCCGGAAATCACGTGGGCCCCACCCGGAAATCACGTGGGCCCCACCCGGAAATCACGTGGGCCCCACCCGGAAATCACGCGGGCCCCACCCGGACATCACGTGGGCCCCAAGGGGAAATCACGTGGGCCCCACCCGGAAATTACGTGGGCCCCACCCGGAAATCACGTGGGCCCCACCCGGAAATCACGTGGGCCCCACCCGGAAATCACGTGGGCCCCACCCGGAAATCACGTGGGCCCCACCCGGAAATCACGTGGGCCCCACCCGGAAATCACGTGGGCCCCACGGGGAAATCACGCGGGCCCCACCCGGACATCACGTGGGCACCACGGGGAAATCACGTGGGCCCCACCCGGAAATCACGTGGGCACCACGGGGAAATCACGTGGGCCCCACCCGGAAATCACGTGGGCCCCACCCGGAAATCACGTGGGCCCCACCCGGAAATCACGTGGGGCCCACCCGGAAATCACGTGGGCCCCACCCGGAAATCACGTGGGCCCCACGGGGAAATCACGTGGGCCCCACCCGGAAATCACGTGGGCACCACCCGGAAATCACGTGGGCCACACACGGAAATCACGTGGGCCCCACCCGGAAATCACGTGGGCCCCACACGGAAATCACGTGGGCCCCACCCGGAAATCACGTGGGCCCCTCCCGGAAATCACGTGGGCCCCACCCGGAAATCACGTGGGCCCCACCCGGAAATCACGTGGGCCCCACGGGGAAATCACGTGGGCCCCACCCGGAAATCACGTGGGCCCCACCCGGAAATCACGTGGGCCCCACCCGGAAGTCACGTGGGCCCCACCCGGAAATCACGTGGGCCCCACCCGGAAATCACGTGGGCCCCACCCGGAAATCACGTGGGCCCCACCCGGAAATCACGTGGGCCCCACCCGGAAATCACGTGGGCCCCACCCGGAAATCACGTGGGCCCCACCCGGAAATCACGTGGGCACCACGGGGAAATCACGTGGGCCCCACCCGGAAATCACGTGGGCCCCACCCGGAAATCACGTGGGGCCCACCCGGAAATCACGTGGGCCCCACCCGGAAATCACGTGGGACCCACGGGGAAATCACGTGGGCCCCACCCGGAAATCACGTGGGCCCCACCCGGAAATCACGTAGGCCCCACACAGAAATCACGTGGGCCCCACCCGGAAATCACGTGGGCCCCACCCGGAAATCACGTGGGACCCACCCGGAAATCACGTGGGCCCCACCCGGAAATCACGTGGGCCCCACGGGGAAATCACGTGGGCCCCACCCGGAAATCACGTGGGCCCCACCCGGAAATCACGTGGGCCCCACCCGGAAATCACGTTGGACCCCAGGGGAAATCACGTGGGCCCCACCCGGAAATCACGTGGGCCCCACCCGGAAATCACGTGGGCCCCACCCGGAAATCACGTGGGCCCCACCCGGAAATCACGTGGGCCCCACCCGGAAATCACGTGGGCCCCCAGGGGAAATCACGTGGGCCCCACCCGGAAATCACGTGGGCCCCACCCGGAAATTACGTGGGCCCCACCCGGAAATCACGTGGGCCCCACCCGGAAATCACGTGGGCCCCACCCGGAAATCACGTGGGCCCCACCCGGAAATCACGTGGGCCCCACCCGGAAATCACGTGGGCCCCACCCGGAAATCACGTGGGCCCCACCCGGAAATCACGTGGGCCCCACCCGGAAATCACGTGGGCCCCACCCGGAAATCACGTGGGCCCCAAGGGGAAATCACGTGGGCCCCACCCGGAAATCACGTGGGCCCCACCCGGAAATCACGTGGGCCCCACCCGGAAATCACGTGGGCCCCACCCGGAAATCACGTGGGCCCCACCCGGAAATCACGTGGGCCCCACCCGGAAATCACGTGGGCCCCACCCGGAAATCACGTGGGCCCCACCCGGAAATCACGTGGGCCCCACCCGGAAATCACGTGGGCCCCACCCGGAAATCACGTGGGCCCCACCCGGAAATCACGTGGGCCCCACCCGGAAATCACGTGGGCCCCACCCGGAAATCACGTGGGCCCCACCCGGAAATCACGTGGGCCCCACCCGGAAATCACGTGGGCCCCACCCGGAAATCACGTGGGCCCCACCCGGAAATCACGTGGGCCCCACCCGGAAATCACGTGGGCCCCACCCGGAAATCACGTGGGCCCCACCCGGAAATCACGTGGGCCCCACCCGGAAATCACGTGGGCCCCACCCGGAAATCACGTGGGGCCCACCCGGAAATCACGTGGGCCCCACGGGGAAATCACGTGGGCCCCACCCGGAAATCACGTGGGCCCCACCCGGAAATCACGTGGGCCCCACCCTGAAATCACGTGGGCCCCACCCGGAAATCACGTGGGCCCCACCCTGAAATCACGTGGGCCCCACCCGGAAATCACGTGGGCCCCACCCGGAAATCACGTGGGCCCCACCCGGAAATCACGTGGGCCCCACCCGGAAATCACGTGGGCCCCACCCGGAAATCACGTGGGCCCCACCCGGGAATCACGTGGGCCCCACCCGGAAATCACGTGGGCCCCCAGGGGAAATCACGTGGGCCCCACAAGGAAATCACGTGGGCCCCACCCGGAAATCACGTGGGCCCCACCCGGAAATCACGTGGGCCCCACGGGGAAATCACGTGGGCCCCACCCGGAAATCACGTGGGCCCCACCCGGAAATCACGTGGGCCCCACCCGGAAATCACGTGGGCCCCACCCGGAAATCACGTGGGCCCCACCCGGAAATCACGTGGGCCCCACCCGGAAATCACGTGGGCCCCACCCGGAAATCACGAGGGCCCCACCCGGAAATCACGTGGGCCCCACCCGGAAATCACGTGGGCCCCACCCGGAAATCACGTGGGCCCCACCCGGAAATCACGTGGGCCCCACCCGGAAATCACGTGGGCCCCACCCGGAAATCACGTGGGCCCCCAGGGGAAATCACGTGGGCCCCACAAGGAAATCACGTGGGCCCCACCCGGAAATCACGTGGGCCCCACACGGAAATCACGTGGGCCCCACCCGGAAATCACGTGGGCCCCACGGGGAAATCACGTGGGCCCCACCCGGAAATCACGTGGGCCCCACCCGGAAGTCACGTGGGCCCCACCCGGAAATCACGTGGGCCCCACCCGGAAATCACGTGGGCCCCACCCGGAAATCACGTGGGCCCCACCCGGAAATCACGTGGGCCCCACCCGGAAATCACGTGGGCCCCACCCGGAAATCACGTGGGCCCCACGGGGAAATCACGTGGGCCCCACCCGGAAATCACGTGGGCCCCACCCGGAAATCACGTGGGCCCCACCCGGAAATCACGTGGGCCCCACCCGGAAATCACGTGGGCCCCACCCGGAAATCACGTGGGCCCCACCCGGAAATCACGTGGGCCCCACCCGGAAATCACGTGGGCCCCACACGGAAATCACGTGGGCCCCACCCGGAAATCACGTGGGCCCCACCCGGAAATCACGTGGGCCCCACGGGGAAATCAGGTGGGCCCCACCCGGAAATCACGTGGGCACCACGGGGAAATCACGTGGGCCCCACCCGGAAATCACGTGGGCACCACGGGGAAATCACGTGGGCCCCACTCGGAAATCACGTGGGCCCCACCCGGAAATCACGTGGGCCCCACCCGGAAATCACGTGGGGCCCACCCGGAAATCACGTGGGCCCCACCCGGAAATCACGTGGGCCCCACGGGGAAATCACGTGGGCCCCACCCGGAAATCACGTGGGCACCACCCGGAAATCACGTGGGCCCCACACGGAAATCACGTGGGCCCCACCCGGAAATCACGTGGGCCCCACACGGAAATCACGTGGGCCCCACCCGGAAATCACGTGGGCCCCACTCGGAAATCACGTGGGCCCCACCCGGAAATCACGTGGGCCCCACCCGGAAATCACGTGGGCCCCACGGGGAAATCACGTGGGCCCCACCCGGAAATCACGTGGGCCCCACCCGGAAATCACGTGGGCCCCACCCGGAAGTCACGTGGGCCCCACCCGGAAATCACGTGGGCCCCACCCGGAAATCACGTGGGCCCCACCCGGAAATCACGTGGGCCCCACCCGGAAATCACGTGGGACCCACCCGGAAATCACGTGGGCCCCACCCGGAAATCACGTGGGCCCCACCCGGAAATCACGTGGGCACCACGGGGAAATCACGTGGGCCCCACCCGGAAATCACGTGGGCCCCACCCGGAAATCACGTGGGCCCCACCCGGAAATCACGTGGGGCCCACCCGGAAATCACGTGGGCCCCACCCGGAAATCACGTGGGCCCCACGGGGAAAACACGTGGGCCCCACCCGGAAATCACGTGGGCCCCACCCGGAAATCACGTAGGCCCCACACGGAAATCACGTGGGCCCCACCCGGAAATCACGTGGGCCAAACCCGGAAATCACGTGGGACCCACCCGGAAATCACGTGGGCCCCACCCGGAAATCACGTGGGCCCCACGGGGAAATCACGTGGGCCCCACCCGGAAATCACGTGGGCCCCACCCGGAAATCACGTGGGCCCCACCCGGAAATCACGTGGGACCCCAGGGGAAATCACGTGGGCCCCACCCGGAAATCACGTGGGCCCCACCCGGAAATCACGTGGGCCCCACCCTGAAATCACGTGGGCCCCACCCGGAAATCACGTGGGCCCCACCCTGAAATCACGTGGGCCCCACCCGGAAATCACGTGGGCCCCACCCGGAAATCACGTGGGCCCCACCCGGAAATCACGTGGGCCCCACCCGGAAATCACGTGGGCCCCACCCGGAAATCACGTGGGCCCCACCCGGAAATCACGTGGGCCCCACCCGGAAATCACGTGGGGCCCACCCGGAAATCACGTGGGCCCCACCCGGAAATCACGTGGGCCCCACGGGGAAATCACGTGGGCCCCACCCGGAAATCACGTGGCCCCACCCGGAAATCACGTGGGCCCCACCCTGAAATCACGTGGGCCCCACCCGGAAATCACGTGGGCCCCACCCGGAAATCACGTGGGCCCCACCCGGAAATCACGTGGGCCCCACCCGGAAATCACGTGGGCCCCACTCGGAAATCACGTGGGCCCCACCCGGAAATCACGTGGGCCCCCAGGGGAAATCACGTGGGCCCCACCCGGAAATCACGTGGGCCCCACCCGGAAATCACGTGGGACCCCAGGGGAAATCACGTGGGCCCCACCCGGAAATCACGTGGGCCCCACCCGGAAATCACGTGGGCCCCACCCGGAAATCACGTGGGCCCCACCCGGAAATCACGTGGGCCCCACCCGGAAATCACGTGGGCCCCACCCGGAAATCACGTGGGCCCCACCCGGAAATCACGTGGGCCCCACCCGGACATCACGTGGGCCCCACCCGGAAATCACGTGGGCCCCACCCGGAAATCACGTGGGCCCCACCCGGAAAGCACGTGGGGCCCACCCGGAAATCACGTGGGCCCCACCCGGAAATCACGTTGGCCCCACCCGGAAATCACGTGGGCCCCACCCGGAAATCACGTGGGCCCCACCCGGAAATCACGTGGGCCCCACCCTGAAATCACGTGGGCCCCACCCGGAAATCACGTGGGCCCCACCCGGAAATCACGTGGGCCCGACCCGGAAATCAGGTGGGCCCCACCCGGAAATCACGTGGGCCCCACTCGGAAATCACGTGGGCCCCACCCGGAAATCACGTGGGCCCCCAGGGGAAATCACGTGGGCCCCACCCTGAAATCACGTGGGCCCCACCCGGAAATCACGTGGGCCCCACCCGGAAATCACTGGGCCCCACCCGGAAATCACGTGGGCCCCACCCTGAAATCACGTGGGCCCCACCCGGAAATCACGTGGGCCCCACCCTGAAATCACGTGGGCCCCACCCGGAAATCACGTGGGCCCCACCCGGAAATCACGTGGGCCCCACCCGGAAATCACGTGGGCCCCACCCGGAAATCACGTGGGCCCCACTCGGAAATCACGTGGGCCCCACCCGGAAATCACGTGGGCCCCCAGGGGAAATCACGTGGGCCCCACCCGGAAATCACGTGGGCCCCACCCGGAAATCAGGTGGGCCCCACCCGGAAATCACGTGGGCCCCACTCGGAAATCACGTGGGCCCCACCCGGAAATCACGTGGGCCCCACCCGGAAATCACGTGGGCCCCACCCGGAAATCACGTGGGCCCCACCCGGAAATCACGTGGGCCCCACCCGGAAATCACGTGGGCCCCACCCGGAAATCACGTGGGCCCCACCCGGAAATCACGTGGGCCCCACCCGGAAATCACGTGGGCCCCACCCGGAAATCACGTGGGCCCCACCCGGAAATCACGTGGGCCCCACCCGGAAAGCACGTGGGGCCCACCCGGAAATCACGTGGGCCCCACCCGGAAATCACGTTGGCCCCACCCGGAAATCACGTGGGCCCCACCCGGAAATCACGTGGGCCCCACCCGGAAATCACGTGGGCCCCACCCGGAAATCACGTGGGCCCCACCCGGAAATCACGTGGGCCCCACCCGGAAATCACGTGGGCCCCACCCGGAAATCAGGTGGGCCCCACCCGGAAATCACGTGGGCCCCACTCGGAAATCACGTGGGCCCCACCCGGAAATCACGTGGGCCCCCAGGGGAAATCACGTGGGCCCCACCCGGAAATCACGTGGGCCCCACCCGGAAATCACGTGGGCCCCACCCGGAAATCACTGGGCCCCACCCGGAAATCACGTGGGCCCCACCCTGAAATCACGTGGGCCCCACCCGGAAATCACGTGGGCCCCACCCTGAAATCACGTGGGCCCCACCCGGAAATCACGTGGGCCCCACCCGGAAATCACGTGGGCCCCACCCGGAAATCACGTGGGCCCCACCCGGAAATCACGTGGGCCCCACTCGGAAATCACGTGGGCCCCACCCGGAAATCACGTGGGCCCCCAGGGGAAATCACGTGGGCCCCACCCGGAAATCACGTGGGCCCCACCCGGAAATCACGTGGGCCCCACCCGGAAATCACGTGGGCCCCACCCGGAAATCACGTGGGCCCCACCCGGAAATCACGTGGGCCCCACCCTGAAATCACGTGGGCCCCACCCGGAAATCACGTGGGCCCCACCCGGAAATCACGTGGGCCCCACCCGGAAATCACCTGGGCCCCACCCGGAAATCACGTGGGCCCCACCCTGAAATCACGTGGGCCCCACCCGGAAATCACGTGGGCCCCACCCGGAAATCACGTGGGCCCCACCCGGAAATCACGTGGGCCCCACCCGGAAATCACGTGGGCCCCACCCGGAAATCACGTGGGCCCCACCCGCAAATCACGTGGGCCCCACCCGGAAATAACGTGGGCCCCACCCGGAAATCACGTGGGCCCCCAGGGGAAATCACGTGGGCCCCACAAGGAAATCACGTGGGCCCCACCCGGAAATCACGTGGGCCCCACCCGGAAATCACGTGGGCCCCACCCGGAAATCACGTGGGCCCCACGGGGAAATCACGTGGGCCCCACCCGGAAATCACGTGGGCCCCACCCGGAAATCACGTGGGCCCCACCCGGAAATCACGTGGGCCCCACCCGGAAATCACGTGGGCCCCACCCGGAAATCACGTGGGCCCCACCCGGAAATCACGTGGGCCCCACCCGGAAATCACGTGGGCCCCACCCGGAAATCACGTGGGCCCCACCCGGAAATCACGTGGGCCCCAAGGGGAAATCACGTGGGCCCCACCCGGAAATCACGTGGGCCCCACCCGGAAATCACGTGGGCCCCACCCGGAAATCACGTGGGCCCCACCCGGAAATCACGTGGGCCCCACCCGGAAATCACGTGGGCCCCACCCGGAAATCACGTGGGCCCCACCCGGAAATCACGTGGGCCCCACGGGGAAATCACGCGGGCCCCACCCGGACATCACGTGGGCACCACGGGGAAATCACGTGGGCCCCACCCGGAAATCACGTGGGCACCACGGGGAAATCACGTGGGCCCCACCCGGAAATCACGTGGGCCCCACCCGGAAATCACGTGGGCCCCACCCGGAAATCACGTGGGGCCCACCCGGAAATCACGTGGGCCCCACCCGGAAATCACGTGGGCCCCACGGGGAAATCACGTGGGCCCCACCCGGAAATCACGTGGGCACCACCCGGAAATCACGTGGGCCCCACACGGAAATCACGTGGGCCCCACCCGGAAATCACGTGGGCCCCACACGGAAATCACGTGGGCCCCACCCGGAAATCACGTGGGCCCCTCCCGGAAATCACGTGGGCCCCACCCGGAAATCACGTGGGCCCCACCCGGAAATCACGTGGGCCCCACGGGGAAATCACGTGGGCCCCACCCGGAAATCACGTGGGCCCCACCCGGAAATCACGTGGGCCCCACCCGGAAGTCACGTGGGCCCCACCCGGAAATCACGTGGGCCCCACCCGGAAATCACGTGGGCCCCACCCGGAAATCACGTGGGCCCCACCCGGAAATCACGTGGGCCCCACCCGGAAATCACGTGGGCCCCACCCGGAAATCACGTGGGCCCCACCCGGAAATCACGTGGGCACCACGGGGAAATCACGTGGGCCCCACCCGGAAATCACGTGGGCCCCACCCGGAAATCACGTGGGCCCCACCCGGAAATCACGTGGGGCCCACCCGGAAATCACGTGGGCCCCACCCGGAAATCACGTGGGACCCACGGGGAAATCACGTGGGCCCCACCCGGAAATCACGTGGGCCCCACCCGGAAATCACGTAGGCCCCACACAGAAATCACGTGGGCCCCACCCGGAAATCACGTGGGCCCCACCCGGAAATCACGTGGGACCCACCCGGAAATCACGTGGGCCCCACCCGGAAATCACGTGGGCCCCACGGGGAAATCACGTGGGCCCCACCCGGAAATCACGTGGGCCCCACCCGGAAATCACGTGGGCCCCACCCGGAAATCACGTGGGACCCCAGGGGAAATCACGTGGGCCCCACCCGGAAATCACGTGTGCCCCACGGGGAAATCACGTGGGCCCCACCCGGAAATCACGTGGGCCCCACCCGGAAATCACGTGGGCCCCACCCGGAAATCACGTGGGCCCCCAGGGGAAATCACGTGGGCCCCACCCGGAAATCACGTGGGCCCCACCCGGAAATCACGTGGGCCCCACCCGGAAATCACGTGGGCCCCACCCGGAAATCACGTGGGCCCCACCCGGAAATCACGTGGGCCCCACGGGGAAATCACGTGGGCCCCACCCGGAAATCACGTGGGCCCCACCCGGAAATCACGTGGGCCCCACCCGGAAATCACGTGGGCCCCACCCGGAAATCACGTGGGCCCCACCCGGAAATCACGTGGGCCCCACGGGGAAATCACGTGGGCCCCACCCGGAAATCACGTGGGCCCCACCCGGAAATCACGTGGGCCCCACCCGGAAATCACGTGGGCCCCACCCGGAAATCACGTGTGCCCCACGGGGAAATCACGTGGGCCCCACCCGGAAATCACGTGGGCCCCACCCGGAAATCACGTGGGCCCCACCCGGAAATCACGTGGGCCCCACCCGGAAATCACGTGGGCCCCACCCGGAAATCACGTGGGCCCCACCCGGAAATCACGTGGCCCCCACGGGGAAATCACGTGGGCCCCACCCGGAAATCACGTGGGCCCCACCCGGAAATCACGTGGGCCCCACCCGGAAATCACGTGGGCCCCACGGGGAAATCACGTGGGCCCCACGGGGAAATCACGTGGGCCCCACGGGGAAATCACGTGGGCCCCACCCGGAAATCACGTGGGCCCCACCCGGAAATCACGTGAGCCCCACCCGGAAATCACATGGGCCCCACCCGGAAATCACGTGGGCCCCACCCGGAAATCACGTGGGCCCCACCCGGAAATCACGTGGGCCCCCAGGGGAAATCACGTGGGCCCCACCCGGAAATCACGTGGGCCCCACCCGGAAATCACGTGGGCCCCACCCGGAAATCACGTGGGCCCCACGGGGAAATCACGTGGGCCCCACCCGGAAATCACGTGGGCCCCACCCGGAAATCACGTGGGCCCCACCCGGAAATCACGTGGGCCCCACCCGGAAATCACGTGGGCCCCACCCGGAAATCACGTGGGCCCCACCCGGAAATCACGTGGGCCCCACCCGGAAATCACGTGGGCCCCACCCGGAAATCACGTGGGCCCCACGGGGAAATCACGTGGGCCCCACCCGGAAATCACGTGGGCCCCACGGGGAAATCACGTGGGCCCCACCCGGAAATCACGTGGGCCCCACCCGGAAATCACGTGGGCCCCACCCGGAAATCACGTGGGCCCCACCCGGAAATCACGTGGGCCCCACCCGGAAATCACGTGGGCCCCACCCGGAAATCACGTGGGCCCCACCCGGAAATCACGTGGGCCCCACCCGGAAATCACGTGGGCCCCACCCGGAAATCACGTGGGCCCCAAGGGGAAATCACGTGGGCCCCACCCGGAAATCACGTGGGCCCCACCCGGAAATCACGTGGGCCCCACCCGGAAATCACGTGGGCCCCACCCGGAAATCACGTGGGCCCCACCCGGAAATCACGTGGGCCCCACCCGGAAATCACGTGGGCCCCACGGGGAAATCACGCGGGCCCCACCCGGACATCACGTGGGCACCACGGGGAAATCACGTGGGCCCCACCCGGAAATCACGTGGGCACCACGGGGAAATCACGTGGGCCCCACCCGGAAATCACGTGGGCCCCACCCGGAGATCACGTGGGCCCCACCCGGAAATCACGTGGGGCCCACCCGGAAATCACGTGGGCCCCACCCGGAAATCACGTGGGCCCCACGGGGAAATCACGTGGGCCCCACCCGGAAATCACGTGGGCACCACCCGGAAATCACGTGGGCCCCACACGGAAATCACGTGGGCCCCACCCGGAAATCACGTGGGCCCCACACGGAAATCACGTGGGCCCCACCCGGAAATCACGTGGGCCCCTCCCGGAAATCACGTGGGCCCCACCCGGAAATCACGTGGGCCCCACCCGGAAATCACGTGGGCCCCACGGGGAAATCACGTGGGCCCCACCCGGAAATCACGTGGGCCCCACCCGGAAGTCACGTGGGCCCCACCCGGAAATCACGTGGGCCCCACCCGGAAATCACGTGGGCCCCACCCGGAAATCACGTGGGCCCCACCCGGAAATCACGTGGGCCCCACCCGGAAATCACGTGGGCCCCACCCGGAAATCACGTGGGCCCCACCCGGAAATCACGTGGGCACCACGGGGAAATCACGTGGGCCCCACCCGGAAATCACGTGGGCCCCACCCGGAAATCACGTGGGCCCCACCCGGAAATCACGTGGGGCCCACCCGGAAATCACGTGGGCCCCACCCGGAAATCACGTGGGCCCCACCCGGAAATCACGTGGGCCCCACCCGGAAATCACGTGGGCCCCACCCGGAAATCACGTGGGCCCCACCCGGAAATCACGTGGGACCCCAGGGGAAATCACGTGGGCCCCACGGGGAAATCACGTGGGCCCCACGGGGAAATCACGTGGGCCCCACCCGGAAATCACGTGGGCCCCACCCGGAAATCACGTGGGCCCCACCCGGAAATCACGTGGGCCCCCAGGGGAAATCACGTGGGCCCCACCCGGAAATCACGTGGGCCCCACCCGGAAATCACGTGGGCCCCACCCGGAAATCACGTGGGACCCCAGGGGAAATCACGTGGGCCCCACCCGGAAATCACGTGGGCCCCACCCGGAAATCACGTGGGCCCAACGGGGAAATCACGTGGGCCCCACCCGGAAATCACGTGGGCCCCACCCGGAAATCACGTGGGCCCCACCCGGAAATCACGTGGGCCCCACCCGGAAATCACGTGGGCCCCACCCGGAAATCACGAGGGCCCCACCCGGAAATTACGTGGGCCCCACCCGGAAATCACGTGGGCCCTACCCGGAAATCACGTGGGCCCCACCCGGAAATCACGTGGGCCCCACCCGGAAATCACGTGGGCCCCACCCGGAAATCACGTGGGCCCCACCCGGAAATCACGTGGGCCCCACCCGGAAATCACGTGGGCCCCACCCGGAAATCACGTGGGCCCCACGGGGAAATCACGTGGGCCCCACCCGGAAATTACGTGGGCCCCACCCGGAAATCACGTGGGCCCCACCCGGAAATCACGTGGGCCCCCAGAGGAAATCACGTGGGCCCCACCCGGAAATCACGTGGGCCCCACCCGGAAATCACGTGGGCCCCACCCGGAAATCACGTGGGCCCCACCCGGAAATCACGTGGGCCCCACCCGGAAATCACGTGGGCCCCACGGGGAAATCACGTGGGCCCCACCCGGAAATCACGTGGGCCCCACCCGGAAATCACGTGGGCCCCACGGGGAAATCACGTGGGCCCCACCCGGAAATCACGTGGGCCCCACCCGGAAATCACGTGGGCCCCACCCGGAAATCACGTGGGCCCCACCCGGAAATCACGTGGGCCCCACCCGGAAATCACGTGGGCCCCACCCGGAAATCACGTGGGCCCCACCCGGAAATCACGTGGGCCCCACCCGGAAATCACGTGGGGCCCACCCGGAAATCACGTGGGCCCCACGGGGAAATCACGTGGGCCCCACGGGGAAATCACGTGGGCCCCACCCGGAAATCACGTGGGCCCCACCCGGAAATCACGTGGGCCCCACCCGGAAATCACGTGGGCCCCACCCGGAAATCACGTGGGCCCCACCCGGAAATCACGTGGGCCCCACCCGGAAATCACGTGGGCCCCACCCGGAAATCACGTGGGCCCCACCCGGAAATCACGCGGGCCCCTCCCGGACATCACGTGGGCCCCAAGGGGAAATCACGTGGGCCCCACCCGGAAATTACGTGGGCCCCACCCGGAAATCACGTGGGCCCCACCCGGAAATCACGTGGGCCCCACCCGGAAATCACGTGGGCCCCACCCGGAAATCACGTGGGCCCCACCCGGAAATCACGTGGGCCCCACCCGGAAATCACGTGGGCCCCACGGGGAAATCACGCGGGCCCCACCCGGACATCACGTGGGCACCACGGGGAAATCACGTGGGCCCCACCCGGAAATCACGTGGGCACCACGGGGAAATCACGTGGGCCCCACCCGGAAATCACGTGGGCCCCACCCGGAAATCACGTGGGCCCCACCCGGAAATCACGTGGGGCCCACCCGGAAATCACGTGGGCCCCACCCGGAAATCACGTGGGCCCCACGGGGAAATCACGTGGGCCCCACCCGGAAATCACGTGGGCACCACCCGGAAATCACGTGGGCCACACACGGAAATCACGTGGGCCCCACCCGGAAATCACGTGGGCCCCACACGGAAATCACGTGGGCCCCACCCGGAAATCACGTGGGCCCCTCCCGGAAATCACGTGGGCCCCACCCGGAAATCACGTGGGCCCCACCCGGAAATCACGTGGGCCCCACGGGGAAATCACGTGGGCCCCACCCGGAAATCACGTGGGCCCCACCCGGAAATCACGTGGGCCCCACCCGGAAGTCACGTGGGCCCCACCCGGAAATCACGTGGGCCCCACCCGGAAATCACGTGGGCCCCACCCGGAAATCACGTGGGCCCCACCCGGAAATCACGTGGGCCCCACCCGGAAATCACGTGGGCCCCACCCGGAAATCACGTGGGCCCCACCCGGAAATCACGTGGGCACCACGGGGAAATCACGTGGGCCCCACCCGGAAATCACGTGGGCCCCACCCGGAAATCACGTGGGCCCCACCCGGAAATCACGTGGGGCCCACCCGGAAATCACGTGGGCCCCACCCGGAAATCACGTGGGACCCACGGGGAAATCACGTGGGCCCCACCCGGAAATCACGTGGGCCCCACCCGGAAATCACGTAGGCCCCACACAGAAATCACGTGGGCCCCACCCGGAAATCACGTGGGCCCCACCCGGAAATCACGTGGGACCCACCCGGAAATCACGTGGGCCCCACCCGGAAATCACGTGGGCCCCACGGGGAAATCACGTGGGCCCCACCCGGAAATCACGTGGGCCCCACCCGGAAATCACGTGGGCCCCACCCGGAAATCACGTTGGACCCCAGGGGAAATCACGTGGGCCCCACCCGGAAATCACGTGGGCCCCACCCGGAAATCACGTGGGCCCCACCCGGAAATCACGTGGGCCCCACCCGGAAATCACGTGGGCCCCACCCGGAAATCACGTGGGCCCCCAGGGGAAATCACGTGGGCCCCACCCGGAAATCACGTGGGCCCCACCCGGAAATCACGTGGGCCCCACCCGGAAATCACGTGGGCCCCACCCGGAAATCACGTGGGCCCCACCCGGAAATCACGTGGGCCCCACCCGGAAATCACGTGGGCCCCACCCGGAAATCACGTGGGCCCCACCCGGAAATCACGTGGGCCCCACCCGGAAATCACGTGGGCCCCACCCGGAAATCACGTGGGCCCCACCCGGAAATCACGTGGGCCCCAAGGGGAAATCACGTGGGCCCCACCCGGAAATCACGTGGGCCCCACCCGGAAATCACGTGGGCCCCACCCGGAAATCACGTGGGCCCCACCCGGAAATCACGTGGGCCCCACCCGGAAATCACGTGGGCCCCACCCGGAAATCACGTGGGCCCCACCCGGAAATCACGTGGGCCCCACCCGGAAATCACGTGGGCCCCACCCGGAAATCACGTGGGCCCCACCCGGAAATCACGTGGGCCCCACCCGGAAATCACGTGGGCCCCACCCGGAAATCACGTGGGCCCCACCCGGAAATCACGTGGGCCCCACCCGGAAATCACGTGGGCCCCACCCGGAAATCACGTGGGCCCCACCCGGAAATCACGTGGGCCCCACCCGGAAATCACGTGGGCCCCACCCGGAAATCACGTGGGCCCCACCCGGAAATCACGTGGGCCCCACCCGGAAATCACGTGGGCCCCACCCGGAAATCACGTGGGGCCCACCCGGAAATCACGTGGGCCCCACCCGGAAATCACGTGGGCCCCACCCGGAAATCACGTGGGCCCCACCCTGAAATCACGTGGGCCCCACCCGGAAATCACGTGGGCCCCACCCTGAAATCACGTGGGCCCCACCCGGAAATCACGTGGGCCCCACCCGGAAATCACGTGGGCCCCACCCGGAAATCACGTGGGCCCCACCCGGGAATCACGTGGGCCCCACCCGGAAATCACGTGGGCCCCACCCGGGAATCACGTGGGCCCCACCCGGAAATCACGTGGGCCCCCAGGGGAAATCACGTGGGCCCCACAAGGAAATCACGTGGGCCCCACCCGGAAATCACGTGGGCCCCACCCGGAAATCACGTGGGCCCCACGGGGAAATCACGTGGGCCTCACCCGGAAATCACGTGGGCCCCACCCGGAAATCACGTGGGCCCCACCCGGAAATCACGTGGGCCCCACCCGGAAATCACGTGGGCCCCACCCGGAAATCACGTGGGCCCCACCCGGAAATCACGTGGGCCCCACCCGGAAATCACGTGGGCCCCACCCGGAAATCACGTGGGCCCCACCCGGAAATCACGTGGGCCCCACCCGGAAATCACGTGGGCCCCACCCGGAAATCACGTGGGCCCCACCCGGAAATCACGTGGGCCCCACCCGGAAATCACGTGGGCCCCCAGGGAAATCACGTGGGCCCCACAAGGAAATCACGTGGGCCCCACCCGGAAATCACGTGGGCCCCACACGGAAATCACGTGGGCCCCACCCGGAAATCACGTGGGCCCCACGGGGAAATCACGTGGGCCCCACCCGGAAATCACGTGGGCCCCACCCGGAAATCACGTGGGCCCCACCCGGAAATCACGTGGGCCCCACCCGGAAATCACGTGGGCCCCACCCGGAAATCACGTGGGCCCCACCCGGAAATCACGTGGGCCCCACCCGGAAATCACGTGGGCCCCACCCGGAAATCACGTGGGCCCCACGGGGAAATCACGTGGGCCCCACCCGGAAATCACGTGGGCCCCACCCGGAAATCACGTGGGCCCCACCCGGAAATCACGTGGGCCCCACCCGGAAATCACGTGGGCCCCACCCGGAAATCACGTGGGCCCCACCCGGAAATCACGTGGGCCCCACCCGGAAATCACGTGGGCCCCACACGGAAATCACGTGGGCCCCACCCGGAAATCACGTGGGCCCCACCCGGAAATCACGTGGGCCCCACGGGGAAATCAGGTGGGCCCCACCCGGAAATCACGTGGGCACCACGGGGAAATCACGTGGGCCCCACCCGGAAATCACGTGGGCACCACGGGGAAATCACGTGGGCCCCACTCGGAAATCACGTGGGCCCCACCCGGAAATCACGTGGGCCCCACCCGGAAATCACGTGGGGCCCACCCGGAAATCACGTGGGCCCCACCCGGAAATCACGTGGGCCCCACGGGGAAATCACGTGGGCCCCACCCGGAAATCACGTGGGCACCACCCGGAAATCACGTGGGCCCCACACGGAAATCACGTGGGCCCCACCCGGAAATCACGTGGGCCCCACACGGAAATCACGTGGGCCCCACCCGGAAATCACGTGGGCCCCACTCGGAAATCACGTGGGCCCCACCCGGAAATCACGTGGGCCCCACCCGGAAATCACGTGGGCCCCACGGGGAAATCACGTGGGCCCCACCCGGAAATCACGTGGGCCCCACCCGGAAATCACGTGGGCCCCACCCGGAAGTCACGTGGGCCCCACCCGGAAATCACGTGGGCCCCACCCGGAAATCACGTGGGCCCCACCCGGAAATCACGTGGGCCCCACCCGGAAATCACGTGGGACCCACCCGGAAATCACGTGGGCCCCACCCGGAAATCACGTGGGCCCCACCCGGAAATCACGTGGGCACCACGGGGAAATCACGTGGGCCCCACCCGGAAATCACGTGGGCCCCACCCGGAAATCACGTGGGCCCCACCCGGAAATCACGTGGGGCCCACCCGGAAATCACGTGGGCCCCACCCGGAAATCACGTGGGCCCCACGGGGAAAACACGTGGGCCCCACCCGGAAATCACGTGGGCCCCACCCGGAAATCACGTAGGCCCCACACGGAAATCACGTGGGCCCCACCCGGAAATCACGTGGGCCAAACCCGGAAATCACGTGGGACCCACCCGGAAATCACGTGGGCCCCACCCGGAAATCACGTGGGCCCCACGGGGAAATCACGTGGGCCCCACCCGGAAATCACGTGGGCCCCACCCGGAAATCACGTGGGCCCCACCCGGAAATCACGTGGGACCCCAGGGGAAATCACGTGGGCCCCACCCGGAAATCACGTGGGCCCCACCCGGAAATCACGTGGGCCCCACCCTGAAATCACGTGGGCCCCACCCGGAAATCACGTGGGCCCCACCCTGAAATCACGTGGGCCCCACCCGGAAATCACGTGGGCCCCACCCGGAAATCACGTGGGCCCCACCCGGAAATCACGTGGGCCCCACCCGGAAATCACGTGGGCCCCACCCGGAAATCACGTGGGCCCCACCCGGAAATCACGTGGGCCCCACCCGGAAATCACGTGGGGCCCACCCGGAAATCACGTGGGCCCCACCCGGAAATCACGTGGGCCCCACGGGGAAATCACGTGGGCCCCACCCGGAAATCACGTGGCCCCACCCGGAAATCACGTGGGCCCCACCCTGAAATCACGTGGGCCCCACCCGGAAATCACGTGGGCCCCACCCGGAAATCACGTGGGCCCCACCCGGAAATCACGTGGGCCCCACCCGGAAATCACGTGGGCCCCACTCGGAAATCACGTGGGCCCCACCCGGAAATCACGTGGGCCCCCAGGGGAAATCACGTGGGCCCCACCCGGAAATCACGTGGGCCCCACCCGGAAATCACGTGGGACCCCAGGGGAAATCACGTGGGCCCCACCCGGAAATCACGTGGGCCCCACCCGGAAATCACGTGGGCCCCACCCGGAAATCACGTGGGCCCCACCCGGAAATCACGTGGGCCCCACCCGGAAATCACGTGGGCCCCACCCGGAAATCACGTGGGCCCCACCCGGAAATCACGTGGGCCCCACCCGGAAATCACGTGGGCCCCACCCGGAAATCACGTGGGCCCCACCCGGAAATCACGTGGGCCCCACCCGGAAAGCACGTGGGGCCCACCCGGAAATCACGTGGGCCCCACCCGGAAATCACGTTGGCCCCACCCGGAAATCACGTGGGCCCCACCCGGAAATCACGTGGGCCCCACCCGGAAATCACGTGGGCCCCACCCTGAAATCACGTGGGCCCCACCCGGAAATCACGTGGGCCCCACCCGGAAATCACGTGGGCCCCACCCGGAAATCAGGTGGGCCCCACCCGGAAATCACGTGGGCCCCACTCGGAAATCACGTGGGCCCCACCCGGAAATCACGTGGGCCCCCAGGGGAAATCACGTGGGCCCCACCCGGAAATCACGTGGGCCCCACCCGGAAATCACGTGGGCCCCACCCGGAAATCACTGGGCCCCACCCGGAAATCACGTGGGCCCCACCCTGAAATCACGTGGGCCCCACCCGGAAATCACGTGGGCCCCACCCTGAAATCACGTGGGCCCCACCCGGAAATCACGTGGGCCCCACCCGGAAATCACGTGGGCCCCACCCGGAAATCACGTGGGCCCCACCCGGAAATCACGTGGGCCCCACTCGGAAATCACGTGGGCCCCACCCGGAAATCACGTGGGCCCCCAGGGGAAATCACGTGGGCCCCACCCGGAAATCACGTGGGCCCCACCCGGAAATCACGTGGGCCCCACCCGGAAATCACGTGGGCCCCACCCGGAAATCACGTGGGCCCCACCCGGAAATCACGTGGGCCCCACCCGGAAATCACGTGGGCCCCACGGGGAAATCACGTGGGCCCCACCCGGAAATCACGTGGGGCCCACCCGGAAATCACGTGGGCCCCACGGGGAAATCACGTGGGCCCCACCCGGAAATCACGTGGGCCCCACCCGGAAATCACGTGGGCCCCACCCGGAAATCACGTGGGCCCCACCCGGAAATCACGTGGGCCCCACCCGGAAATCACTTGGGCCCCACCCGGAAATCACGTGGGCCCCACCCGGAAATCACGTGGGCCCCACCCGGAAATCACGTGGGCCCCACCCGGAAATCACGTGGGCCCCCAGGGGAAATCACGTGGGCCCCACCCGGAAATCACGTGGGCCCCACCCGGAAATCACGTGGGCCCGACGGGGAAATCACGTGGGCCCCACCCGGAAATCACGTGGGCCCCCAGGGGAAATCACTTGGGCCCCACCCGGAAATCACGTGGGCCCCACCCGGAAATCACGTGGGCCCCACCCGGAAATCACGTGGGCCCCACGGGGAAATCACGTGGGCCCCACCCGGAAATCACGTGGGCCCCACCCGGAAATCACGTGGGCCCCACGGGGAAATCACGTGGGCCCCACCCGGAAATCACGTGGGCCCCACCCGGATATCACGTGGGCCCCACCCGGAAATCACGTGGGCCCCACCCGGAAATCACGTGGGCCCCACGGGGAAATCACGTGGGTCCCACCCGGAAATCACGTGGGCCCCACCCGTAAATCACGTGGGCCCCACCCGGAAATCACGTGGGCCCCACCCGGAAATCACGTGGGCCCCACCCGGAAATCACGTGGGCCCCACCCGGAAATCACGTGGGCCCCACGGGGAAATCACGTGGGCCCCACCTGGAAATCACGTGGGCCCCACCCGGAAATCACGTGGGCCCCACCCGGAAATCACGTGGGCCCCACCCGGAAATCACGTGGGCCCCACCCGGAAATCACGTGGGCCCCCAGGGGAAATCACGTGGGCCCCACCCGGAAATCACGTGGGCCCCACCCGGAAATCACGTGGGCCCCACCCGGAAATCACGTGGGCCCCACCCGGAAATCACGTGGGCCCCACCCGGAAATCACGTGGGCCCCACCCGGAAATCACGTGGGCCCCACCCGGAAATCACGTGGGCCCCACCCGGAAATCACGTGGGCCCCACCCGGAAATCACGTGGGCCCCACGGGGAAATCACGTGGGCCCCACCCGGAAATCACGTGGGCCCCACCCGGAAATCACGTGGACCCCACCCGGAAATCACGTGGGCCCCACCCGGAAATCACGTGGGGCCCACCCGGAAATCACGTGGGCCCCACGGGGAAATCACGTGGGCCCCACCCGGAAATCACGTGGGCCCCACCCGGAAATCACGTGGGCCCCACCCGGAAATCACGTGGGCCCCACCCGGAAATCACGTGGGCCCCACCCTGAAATCACGTGGTCCCCACCCGGAAATCACGTGGGCCCCACCCGGAAATCACGTGGGCCCCACCCGGAAATCACGTGGGCCCCCAGGGGAAATCACGTGGGCCCCACAAGAAAATCACGTGGGCCCCACCCGGAAATCACGTGGGCCCCACCCGGAAATCACGTGGGCCCCACCCGGAAATCACGTGGGCCCCACGGGGAAATCACGTGGGCCCCACGGGGAAATCACGTGGGCCACACCCGGAAATCACGTGGGCCCCACCCGGAAATCACGTGGGCCCCACCCGGAAATCACGTGGGCCCCACCCGGAAATCACGTGGGCCCCACGGGGAAATCACGTGGGCCCCACGGGGAAATCACGTGGGCCCCACCCGGAAATCACGTGGGCACCACCCGGAAATCACGTGGGCCCCACCCGGAAATCACGTGGGCCCCACCCGGAAATCACGTGGGCCCCACCCGGAAATCACGTGGGCCCCACCCGGAAATCACGTGGGCCCCACCCGGAAATCACGTGGGCCCCACCCGGAAATCACGTGGGCCCCACCCGGAAATCACGTGGGCCCCACCCGGAAATCACGTGGGCCCCCAGGGGAAATCACGTGGGCCCCACCCGGAAATCACGTGGGCCCGACGGGGAAATCACGTGGGCCCCACCCGGAAATCACGTGGGCCCCCAGGGGAAATCACTTGGGCCCCACCCGGAAATCACGTGGGCCCCACCCGGAAATCACGTGGGCCCCACCCGGAAATCACGTGGGCCCCACGGGGAAATCACGTGGGCCCCACCCGGAAATCACGTGGGCCCCACCCGGAAATCACGTGGGCCCCACGGGGAAATCACGTGGGCCCCACCCGGAAATCACGTGGGCCCCACCCGGATATCACGTGGGCCCCACCCGGAAATCACGTGGGCCCCACCCGGAAATCACGTGGGCCCCACGGGGAAATCACGTGGGTCCCACCCGGAAATCACGTGGGCCCCACCCGTAAATCACGTGGGCCCCACCCGGAAATCACGTGGGCCCCACCCGGAAATCACGTGGGCCCCACCCGGAAATCACGTGGGCCCCACCCGGAAATCACGTGGGCCCCACGGGGAAATCACGTGGGCCCCACCTGGAAATCACGTGGGCCCCACCCGGAAATCACGTGGGCCCCACCCGGAAATCACGTGGGCCCCACCCGGAAATCACGTGGGCCCCACCCGGAAATCACGTGGGCCCCCAGGGGAAATCACGTGGGCCCCACCCGGAAATCACGTGGGCCCCACCCGGAAATCACGTGGGCCCCACCCGGAAATCACGTGGGCCCCACCCGGAAATCACGTGGGCCCCACCCGGAAATCACGTGGGCCCCACCCGGAAATCACGTGGGCCCCACCCGGAAATCACGTGGGCCCCACCCGGAAATCACGTGGGCCCCACCCGGAAATCACGTGGGCCCCACGGGGAAATCACGTGGGCCCCACCCGGAAATCACGTGGGCCCCACCCGGAAATCACGTGGACCCCACCCGGAAATCACGTGGGCCCCACCCGGAAATCACGTGGGGCCCACCCGGAAATCACGTGGGCCCCACGGGGAAATCACGTGGGCCCCACCCGGAAATCACGTGGGCCCCACCCGGAAATCACGTGGGCCCCACCCGGAAATCACGTGGGCCCCACCCGGAAATCACGTGGGCCCCACCCTGAAATCACGTGGTCCCCACCCGGAAATCACGTGGGCCCCACCCGGAAATCACGTGGGCCCCACCCGGAAATCACGTGGGCCCCACCCGGAAATCACGTGGGCCCCACCCGGAAATCACGTGGGCCCCACCCGGAAATCACGTGGGCCCCACCCGGAAATCACGTGGGCCCCACCCGGAAATCACGTGGGCCCCATCCGGAAATCACGTGGGCCCCACGGGGAAATCACGTGGGCCCCACCCGGAAATCACGTGGGGCCCACCCGGAAATCACGTGGGCCCCACGGGGAAATCACGTGGGCCCCACCCGGAAATCACGTGGGCCCCACCCGGAAATCACGTGGGCCCCACCCGGAAATCACGTGGGCCCCACCCGGAAATCACGTGGGCCCCACCCGGAAATCACGTGGGCCCCACCCGGAAATCACGTGGGCCCCATCCGGAAATCACGTGGGCCCCACGGGGAAATCACGTGGGCCCCACCCGGAAATCACGTGGGGCCCACCCGGAAATCACGTGGGCCCCACGGGGAAATCACGTGGGCCCCACCCGGAAATCACGTGGGCCCCACCCGGAAATCACGTGGGCCCCACCCGGAAATCACGTGGGCCCCACCCGGAAATCACGTGGGCCCCACCCGGAAATCACGTGGGCCCCACCCGGAAATCACGTGGGCCCCACCCGGAAATCACGTGGGCCCCACCCGGAAATCACGTGGGCCCCACGGGGAAATCACGTGGGCCCCACCCGGAAATCACGTGGGCCCCACCCGGAAATCACGTGGGCCCCCACCCGGAAATCACGTGGGCCCCACCCGGAAATCACGTGGGGCCCACCCGGAAATCACGTGGGCCCCACGGGGAAATCACGTGGGCCCCACCCGGAAATCACGTGGGCCCCACCCGGAAATCACGTGGGCCCCACCCGGAAATCACGTGGGCCCCACCCGGAAATCACGTGGGCCCCACCCGGAAATCACGTGGGCCCCACCCGGAAATCACGTGGGCCCCACCCGGAAATCATGTGGGCCCCACCCGGAAAATCACGTGGGCCCCACCCGGAAATCACGTGGGCCCCATCCGGAAATCACGTGGGCCCCACGGGGAAATCACGTGGGCCCCACCCGGAAATCACGTGGGGCCCACCCGGAAATCACGTGGGCCCCACGGGGAAATCACGTGGGCCCACCCGGAAATCACGTGGGCCCCACCCGGAAATCACGTGGGCCCCACCCGGAAATCACGTGGGCCCCACCCGGAAATCACGTGGGCCCCACCCGGAAATCACGTGGGCCCCACCCGGAAATCACGTGGGCCCCATCCGGAAATCACGTGGGCCCCACGGGGAAATCACGTGGGCCCCACCCGGAAATCACGTGGGGCCCACCCGGAAATCACGTGGGCCCCACGGGGAAATCACGTGGGCCCCACCCGGAAATCACGTGGGCCCCACCCGGAAATCACGTGGGCCCCACCCAGAAATCACGTGGGCCCCACCCGGAAATCACGTGGGCCCCACCCGGAAATCACGTGGGCCCCACCCGGAAATCACGTGGGCCCCACCCGGAAATCACGTGGGCCCCACCCGGAAATCACGTGGGCCCCACGGGGAAATCACGTGGGCCCCACCGGAAATCACGTGGGCCCCACCCGGAAATCACGTGGGCCCCACCCGGAAATCACGTGGGCCCCACCCGGAAATCACGTGGGCCCCACCCGGAAATCACGTGGGCCCCACCCGGAAATCACGTGGGCCCCACCCGGAAATCACGTGGGGCCCCACCCGGAAATCACGTGGGCCCCCAGGGGAAATCACGTGGGCCCCACAAGAAAATCACGTGGGCCCCACCCGGAAATCACGTGGGCCCACCCGGAAATCACGTGGGCCCCACCCGGAAATCACGTGGGCCCCACGGGGAAATCACGTGGGCCCCACGGGGAAATCACGTGGGCCACACCCGGAAATCACGTGGGCCCCACCCGGAAATCACGTGGGCCCCACCCGGAAATCACGTGGGCCCCACCCGGAAATCACGTGGGCCCCACGGGGAAATCACGTGGGCCCCACGGGGAAATCACGTGGGCCCCACCCGGAAATCACGTGGGCCCCACCCGGAAATCACGTGGGCCCCACCCGGAAATCACGTGGGCCCCACCCGGAAATCACGTGGGCCCCACCCGGAAATCACGTGGGCCCCACCCGGAAATCACGTGGGCCCCACCCGGAAATCACGTGGGCCCCACCCGGAAATCACGTGGGCCCCACCCGGAAATCACGTGGGCCCACCCGGAAATCACGTGGGCCCCACCCGGAAATCACGTGGGCCCCACCCGGAATCACGTGGGGCCCACCCGGAAATCACGTGGGCCCCACGGGGAAATCACGTGGGCCCCACCCGGAAATCACGTGGGCCCCACCCGGAAATCACGTGGGCCCCACCCGGAAATCACGTGGGCCCCACCCGGAATCACGTGGGCCCCACCCGGAAATCACGTGGGCCCCACCCGGAAATCACGTGGGCCCCACCCGGAAATCACGTGGGCCCTACCCGGAAATCACGTGGGCCCCCAGGGGAAATCACGTGGGCCCCACCCGGAAATCACGTGGGCCCCACCCGGAAATCACGTGGGCCCCACCCGGAAATCACGTGGGCCCTACCCGGAAATCACGTGGGCCCCCAGGGGAAATCACGTGGGCCCCACCCGGAAATCACGTGGGCCCCACCCGGAAATCACGTGGGCCCCACCCGGAAATCACGTGGGCCCCACCCGGAAATCACGTGGGCCCCACCCGGAAATCACGTGGGCCCCACCCGGAAATCACGTGGGCCCCACCCGGAAATCACGTGAGCCCCACCCGGAAATCACGTGGGCCCCACGGGGAAATCACGTGGGACCCACCCGGAAATCACGTGGGCCCCACGGGGAAATCACGTGGGCCCCACCCGGAAATCACGTGGGCCCCACCCGGAAATCACGTGGGCCCCACCCGGAAATCACGTGGGCCCCACCCGGAAATCACGTGGGCCCCACCCGGAAATCACGTGGGCCCCACCCGGAAATCACGTGGGCCCCACCCGGAAATCACGTGGGCCCCCAGGGGAAATCACGTGGGCTCCACCCGGAAATCACGTGGGCCCCACCCGGAAATCACGTGGGCCCCACCCGGAAATCACGTGGGCCCGACGGGGAAATCACGTGGGCCCCACCCGGAAATCACGTGGGCCCCACCCGGAAATCACGTGGGCCCCACCCGGAAATCACGTGGGCCCCACCCGGAAATCACGTGGGCCCCACCCGGAAATCACGTGGGCCCCACCCGGAAATCACGTGGGCCCCACCCGGAAATCACGTGGGCCCCACCCGGAAATCACGTGGGCCCCACCCGGAAATCACGTGGGCCCCACCCGGAAATCACGTGGGCCCCACCCGGAAATCACGTGGGCCCCCAGGGGAAATCACTTGGGCCCCACCCGGAAATCACGTGGGCCCCACCCGGAAATCACGTGGGCCCCCACCCGGAAATCACGTGGGCCCCACGGGGAAATCACGTGGGCCCCACCCGGAAATCACGTGGGCCCCACGGGGAAATCACGTGGGTCCCACCCGGAAATCACGTGGGCCCCACCCGGAAATCACGTGGGCCCCACCCGGAAATCACGTGGGCCCCACCCGGAAATCACGTGGGCCCCACCCGGAAATCACGTGGGCCCCACGGGGAAATCACGTGGGCCCCACCCGGAAATCACGTGGGCCCCACCCGGAAATCACGTGGGCCCCACCCGGAAATCACGTGGGCCCCACCCGGAAATCACGTGGGCCCCACCCGGAAATCACGTGGGCCCCACCCGGAAATCACGTGGGCCCCACCCGGAAATCACGTGGGCCCCACCCGGAAATCACGTGGGCCCCACCCGGAAATCACGTGGGCCCCCAGGGGAAATCACGTGGGCCCCACCCGGAAATCACGTGGGCCCCACCCGGAAATCACGTGGGCCCCACCCGGAAATCACGTGGGCCCCACGGGGAAATCACGTGGGCCCCACCCGGAAATCACGTGGGCCCCACCCGGAAATCACGTGGGCCCCGAGGGGAAATCACGTGGGCCCCACCCGGAAATCACGTGGGCCCCACCCGGAAATCACGTGGGCCCCACCCGGAAATCACGTGGGCCCCACCCGGAAATCACGTGGGCCCCACCCGGAAATCACGTGGGCCCCACCCGGAAATCACGTGGGCCCCACCCGGAAATCACGTGGGCCCACCCGGAAATCACGTGGGCCCCACCCGGAAATCACGTGGGCCCCACCCGGAAATCACGTGGGCCCCACCCGGAAATCACGTGGGCCCCACCCGGAAATCACGTGGGCCCCACCCGGAAATCACGTGGGCCCCACCCGGAAATCACGTGGGCCCCACCCGGAAATCACGTGGGCCCCACCCGGAAATCACGTGGGCCCCACCCGGAAATCACGTGGGCCCCACCCGGAAATCACGTGGGCCCCACCCGGAAATCACGTGGGGCCCACCCGGAAATCACGTGGGCCCCACCCGGAAATCACGTGGGCCCCACCCGGAAATCACGTGGGCCCCACCCGGAAATCACGTGGGCCCCACCCGGAAATCACGTGGGCCCCACCCGGAAATCACGTGGGCCCCACCCGGAAATCACGTGGGCCCCACCCGGAAATCACGTGGGCCCCACCCGGAAATCACGTGGGCCCTACCCGGAAATCACGTGGGCCCCCAGGGGAAATCACGTGGGCCCCACCCGGAAATCACGTGGGCCCCACCCGGAAATCACGTGGGCCCCACCCGGAAATCACGTGGGCCCCACCCGGAAATCACGTGGGCCCCACCCGGAAATCACGTGGGCCCCACCCGGAAATCACGTGGGCCCCACCCGGAAATCACGTGAGCCCCACCCGGAAATCACGTGGGCCCCACGGGGAAATCACGTGGGCCCCACCCGGAAATCACGTGGGCCCCACCCGGAAATCACGTGGGCCCCACGGGGAAATCACGTGGGCCCCACCCGGAAATCACGTGGGCCCCACCCGGAAATCACGTGGGCCCCACCCGGAAATCACGTGGGCCCCACCCGGAAATCACGTGGGCCCCACCCGGAAATCACGTGGGCCCCACCCGGAAATCACGTGGGCCCCACCCGGAAATCACGTGGGCCCCACCCGGAAATCACGTGGGCCCCACCCGGAAATCACGTGGGCCCCACCCGGAAATCACGTGGGCCCCACCCGGAAATCACGTGGGCCCCACACGGAAATCACGTGGGCCCCACCCGGAAATCACGTGGGCCCCACCCGGAAATCACGTGGGCCCCACGGGGAAATCACGTGGGCCCCACGCGGAAATCACGTGGGCCCCACGGGGAAATCACGTGGGCCCCACCCGGAAATCACGTGGGCCCCACGGGGAAATCACGTGGGCCCCACCCGGAAATCACGTGGGCCCCACCCGGAAATCACGTGGGCCCCACCCGGAAATCACGTGGGCCCCACCCGGAAATCACGTGGGCCCCACGGGGAAATCACGTGGGCCCCACCCGGAAATCACGTGGGTCCCACCCGGAAATCACGTGGGCCCCACCCGGAAATCACGTGGGCCCCACCCGGAAATCACGTGGGCCCAACCCGGAAATCACGTGGGCCCCACCTGGAAATCACGTGGGCCCCACCCGGAAATCACGTGGGCCCCCAGGGGAAATCACGTGGGCCCCACCCTGAAATCACGTGGGCCCCACCCGGAAATCACGTGGGCCCCACCCGGAAATAACGTGGGCCCCACCCGGAAATCACGTGGGCCCCACCCAGAAATCACGTGGGCCCCACCCGGAAATCACGTGGGCCCCACCCGGAAATCAAGTGGGCCCCACCCGGAAATCACGTGGGCCCCACCCGGAAATCACGTGGGCCCCCAGGGGAAATCATGTGGGCCCCACCCGGAAATCACGTGGGCCCCACCCGGAAATCACGTGGGCCCCACCCGGAAATCACTTGGGCCCCACCCGGAAATCACGTGGGCCCCACCCGGAAATCACGTGGGCCCCATCCGGAAATCACGTGGGCCCCACGGGGAAATCACGTGGGCCCCACCCGGAAATCACGTGGGGCCCACCCGGAAATCACGTGGGCCCCACCCGGAAATCACGTGGGCCCCACCCGGAAATCACGTGGGCCCCACCCGGAAATCACGTGGGCCCCCAGGGGAAATCACGTGGGCCCCACCCGGAAATCACGTGGGCCCCACCCGGAAATCACGTGGGCCCCCAGGGGAAATCACGTGGGCCCCACCCGGATATCACGTGGGCCCCACCCGGAAATCACGTGGGCCCCACCCGGAAATAACGTGGGCCCCACGGGGAAATCACGTGGGCCCCACCCGGAAATCACGTGGGCCCCACCCGGAAATCACGTGGGCCCCCAGGGGAAATCACGTGGGCCCCACCCGGATATCACGTGGGCCCCACCCGGAAATCACGTGGGCCCCACCCGGAAATCACGTGGGCCCCACCCGGAAATCAAGTGGGCCCCACCCGGAAATCACGTGGGCCCCACCCGGAAATCACGTGGGCCCCACCCGGAAATCACGTGGGCCCCACCCGGAAATCACGTGGGCCCCACCCGGAAATCACGTGGGCCCCACCCGGAAATCACGTGGGCCCCACCCTGAAATCACGTGGGCCCCACCCGGAAATCACGTGGGCCCCACCCGGAAATCACGTGGGCCCCACCCGGAAATCACGTGGGCCCCACCCGGAAATCACGTGGGCCCCACCCGGAAATCACGTGGGCCCCACCCGGAAATCACGTGGGCCCCACCCGGAAATCACGTGGGCCCCACCCGGAAATCACGTGGGCCCCACCCGGAAATCACGTGGGCCCCACCCGGAAATCACGTGGGCCCCACCCGGAAATCACGTGGGCCCCACCCGGAAATCACGTGGGCCCCACCCGGAAATCACGTGTGCCCCACGGGGAAATCACGTGGGCCCCACCCGGAAATCACGTGGGCCCCACCCGGAAATCACGTGGGCCCCACCCGGAAATCACGTGGGCCCCACCCGGAAATCACGTGGGCCCCACCCGGAAATCACGTGGGCCCCACCCGGAAATCACGTGGCCCCCACGGGGAAATCACGTGGGCCCCACCCGGAAATCACGTGGGCCCCACCCGGAAATCACGTGGGCCCCACCCGGAAATCACGTGGGCCCCACCCGGAAATCACGTGGGCCCCACGGGGAAATCACGTGGGCCCCACGGGGAAATCACGTGGGCCCCACCCGGAAATCACGTGGGCCCCACCCGGAAATCACGTGAGCCCCACCCGGAAATCACATGGGCCCCACCCGGAAATCACGTGGGCCCCACCCGGAAATCACGAGGGCCCCACCCGGAAATCACGTGGGCCCCCAGGGGAAATCACGTGGGCCCCACCCGGAAATCACGTGGGCCCCACCCGGAAATCACGTGGGCCCCACCCGGAAATCACGTGGGCCCCACCCGGAAATCACGTGGGCCCCACCCGGAAATCACGTGGGCCCCACCCGGAAATCACGTGGGCCCCACCCGGAAATCACGTGGGCCCCACCCGGAAATCACGTGGGCCCCACCCGGAAATCACGTGGGCCCCACCCGGAAATCACGTGGGCCCCACCCGGAAATCACGTGGGCCCCACGGGGAAATCACGTGGGCCCCACGGGGAAATCACGTGGGCCCCACCCGGAAATCACGTGGGCCCCACCCGGAAATCACGTGGGCCCCACCCGGAAATCACGTGGGCCCCACCCGGAAATCACGAGGGCCCCACCCGGAAATTACGTGGGCCCCACCCGGAAATCACGTGGGCCCTACCCGGAAATCACGTGGGCCCCCAGAGGAAATCACGTGGGCCCCACCCGGAAATCACGTGGGCCCCACCCGGAAATCACGTGGGCCCCACCCGGAAATCACGTGGGCCCCACCCGGAAATCACGTGGGCCCCACCCGGAAATCACGTGGGCCCCACGGGGAAATCACGTGGGCCCCACCCGGAAATCACGTGGGCCCCACCCGGAAATCACGTGGGCCCCACCCGGAAATCACGTGGGCCCCACCCGGAAATCACGTGGGCCCCACCCGGAAATCACGTGGGCCCCACCCGGAAATCACGTGGGCCCCACCCGGAAATCACGTGGGCCCCACCCGGAAATCACGTGGGCCCCACCCGGAAATCACGTGGGCCCCACCCGGAAATCACGTGGGGCCCACCCGGAAATCACGTGGGCCCCACGGGGAAATCACGTGGGCCCCACCCGGAAATCACGTGGGCCCCACCCGGAAATCACGTGGGCCCCACACGGAAATCACGTGGGCCCCACCCGGAAATCACGTGGGCCCCACCCTGAAATCACGTGGGCCCCACCCGGAAATCACGTGGGCCCCACCCGGAAATCACGTGGGCCCCACCCGGAAATCACGTGGGCCCCACCCGGAAATCACGTGGGCCCCACCCGGAAATCACGTGGGCCCCACCCGGAAATAACGTGGGCCCCACCCGGAAATCACGTGGGCCCCCAGGGGAAATCACGTGGGCCCCACAAGGAAATCACGTGGGCCCCACCCGGAAATCACGTGGGCCCCACCCGGAAATCACGTGGGCCCCACCCGGAAATCACGTGGGCCCCACGGGGAAATCACGTGGGCCCCACCCGGAAATCACGTGGGCCCCACCCGGAAATCACGTGGGCCCCACCCGGAAATCACGTGGGCCCCACCCGGAAATCACGTGGGCCCCACCCGGAAATCACGTGGGCCCCACCCGGAAATCACGTGGGCCCCACCCGGAAATCACGTGGGCCCCACCCGGAAATCACGTGGGCCCCACCCGGAAATCACGTGGGCCCCACCCGGAAATCACGTGGGCCCCACCCGGAAATCACGTGGGCCCCACCCGGAAATCACGTGGGCCCCACCCGGAAATCACGTGGGCCCCACCCGGAAATCACGTGGGCCCCACCCGGAAATCACGTGGGCCCCACCCGGAAATCACGTGGGCCCCACCCGGAAATCACGTGGGCCCCACCCGGAAATCACGTGAGCCCCACCCGGAAATCACGTGGGCCCCACGGGGAAATCACGTGGGCCCCACCCGGAAATCACGTGGGCCCCACCCGGAAATCACGTGGGCCCCACGGTTAAATCACGTGGGCCCCACCCGGAAATCACGTGGGCCCCACCCGGAAATCACGTGGGCCCCACCCGGAAATCACGTGGGCCCCACCCGGAAATCACGTGGGCCCCACCCGGAAATCACGTGGGCCCCACCCGGAAATCACGTGGGCCCCACCCGGAAATCACGTGGGCCCCACCCGGAAATCACGTGGGCCCCACCCGGAAATCACGTGGGCCCCTCCCGGAAATCACGTGGGCCCCACCCGGAAATCACGTGGGCCCCACACGGAAATCACGTGGGCCCCACCCGGAAATCACGTGGGCCCCACCCGGAAATCACGTGGGCCCCACGGGGAAATCACGTGGGCCCCACGCGGAAATCACGTGGGCCCCACGGGGAAATCACGTGGGCCCCACCCGGAAATCACGTGGGCCCCACGGGGAAATCACGTGGGCCCCACCCGGAAATCACGTGGGCCCCACCCGGAAATCACGTGGGCCCCACCCGGAAATCACGTGGGCCCCACCCGGAAATCACGTGGGCCCCACGGGGAAATCACGTGGGCCCCACCCGGAAATCACGTGGGTCCCACCCGGAAATCACGTGGGCCCCACCCGGAAATCACGTGGGCCCCACCCGGAAATCACGTGGGCCCAACCCGGAAATCACGTGGGCCCCACCTGGAAATCACGTGGGCCCCACCCGGAAATCACGTGGGCCCCCAGGGGAAATCACGTGGGCCCCACCCTGAAATCACGTGGGCCCCACCCGGAAATCACGTGGGCCCCACCCGGAAATAACGTGGGCCCCACCCGGAAATCACGTGGGCCCCACCCAGAAATCACGTGGGCCCCACCCGGAAATCACGTGGGCCCCACCCGGAAATCAAGTGGGCCCCACCCGGAAATCACGTGGGCCCCACCCGGAAATCACGTGGGCCCCCAGGGGAAATCATGTGGGCCCCACCCGGAAATCACGTGGGCCCCACCCGGAAATCACGTGGGCCCCACCCGGAAATCACTTGGGCCCCACCCGGAAATCACGTGGGCCCCACCCGGAAATCACGTGGGCCCCATCCGGAAATCACGTGGGCCCCACGGGGAAATCACGTGGGCCCCACCCGGAAATCACGTGGGGCCCACCCGGAAATCACGTGGGCCCCACCCGGAAATCACGTGGGCCCCACCCGGAAATCACGTGGGCCCCACCCGGAAATCACGTGGGCCCCCAGGGGAAATCACGTGGGCCCCACCCGGAAATCACGTGGGCCCCACCCGGAAATCACGTGGGCCCCCAGGGGAAATCACGTGGGCCCCACCCGGATATCACGTGGGCCCCACCCGGAAATCACGTGGGCCCCACCCGGAAATCACGTGGGCCCCACCCGGAAATCACGTGGGCCCCACCCGGAAATCACGTGGGCCCCACCCGGAAATCACGTGGGCCCCACCCGGAAATCACGTGGGCCCCACCCGGAAATCACGTGGGCCCCACCCGGAAATCACGTGGGCCCCACCCGGAAATCACGTGGGCCCCACCCGGAAATCACGTGGGCCCCACCCGGAAATCACGTGGGGCCCACCCGGAAATCACGTGGGCCCCACGGGGAAATCACGTGGGCCCCACCCGGAAATCACGTGGGCCCCACCCGGAAATCACGTGGGCCCCACCCGGAAATCACGTGGGCCCCACCCGGAAATCACGTGGGCCCCACCCGGAAATCACGTGGGCCCCACCCGGAAATCACGTGGGCCCCACCCGGAAATCACGTGGGCCCTACCCGGAAATCACGTGGGCCCCCAGGGGAAATCACGTGGGCCCCACCCGGAAATCACGTGGGCCCCACCCGGAAATCACGTGGGCCCCACCCGGAAATCACGTGGGCCCTACCCGGAAATCACGTGGGCCCCCAGGGGAAATCACGTGGGCCCCACCCGGAAATCACGTGGGCCCCACCCGGAAATCACGTGGGCCCCACCCGGAAATCACGTGGGCCCCACCCGGAAATCACGTGGGCCCCACCCGGAAATCACGTGGGCCCCACCCGGAAATCACGTGGGCCCCACCCGGAAATCACGTGAGCCCCACCCGGAAATCACGTGGGCCCCACGGGGAAATCACGTGGGACCCACCCGGAAATCACGTGGGCCCCACGGGGAAATCACGTGGGCCCCACCCGGAAATCACGTGGGCCCCACCCGGAAATCACGTGGGCCCCACCCGGAAATCACGTGGGCCCCACCCGGAAATCACGTGGGCCCCACCCGGAAATCACGTGGGCCCCACCCGGAAATCACGTGGGCCCCACCCGGAAATCACGTGGGCCCCCAGGGGAAATCACGTGGGCTCCACCCGGAAATCACGTGGGCCCCACCCGGAAATCACGTGGGCCCCACCCGGAAATCACGTGGGCCCGACGGGGAAATCACGTGGGCCCCACCCGGAAATCACGTGGGCCCCACCCGGAAATCACGTGGGCCCCACCCGGAAATCACGTGGGCCCCACCCGGAAATCACGTGGGCCCCACCCGGAAATCACGTGGGCCCCACCCGGAAATCACGTGGGCCCCACCCGGAAATCACGTGGGCCCCACCCGGAAATCACGTGGGCCCCACCCGGAAATCACGTGGGCCCCACCCGGAAATCACGTGGGCCCCACCCGGAAATCACGTGGGCCCCCAGGGGAAATCACTTGGGCCCCACCCGGAAATCACGTGGGCCCCACCCGGAAATCACGTGGGCCCCACCCGGAAATCACGTGGGCCCCACGGGGAAATCACGTGGGCCCCACCCGGAAATCACGTGGGCCCCACGGGGAAATCACGTGGGTCCCACCCGGAAATCACGTGGGCCCCACCCGGAAATCACGTGGGCCCCACCCGGAAATCACGTGGGCCCCACCCGGAAATCACGTGGGCCCCACCCGGAAATCACGTGGGCCCCACGGGGAAATCACGTGGGCCCCACCCGGAAATCACGTGGGCCCCACCCGGAAATCACGTGGGCCCCACCCGGAAATCACGTGGGCCCCACCCGGAAATCACGTGGGCCCCACCCGGAAATCACGTGGGCCCCACCCGGAAATCACGTGGGCCCCACCCGGAAATCACGTGGGCCCCACCCGGAAATCACGTGGGCCCCACCCGGAAATCACGTGGGCCCCCAGGGGAAATCACGTGGGCCCCACCCGGAAATCACGTGGGCCCCACCCGGAAATCACGTGGGCCCCACCCGGAAATCACGTGGGCCCCACGGGGAAATCACGTGGGCCCCACCCGGAAATCACGTGGGCCCCACCCAGAAATCACGTGGGCCCCCAGGGGAAATCACGTGGGCCCCACCCGGAAATCACGTGGGCCCCACCCGGAAATCACGTGGGCCCCACCCGGAAATCACGTGGGCCCCACCCGGAAATCACGTGGGCCCCACCCGGAAATCACGTGGGCCCCACCCGGAAATCACGTGGGCCCCACCCGGAAATCACGTGGGCCCCACCCGGAAATCACGTGGGCCCCACCCGGAAATCACGTGGGCCCCACCCGGAAATCACGTGGGCCCCACCCGGAAATCACGTGGGCCCCACCCGGAAATCACGTGGGCCCCACCCGGAAATCACGTGGGCCCCACCCGGAAATCACGTGGGCCCCACCCGGAAATCACGTGGGGCCCACCCGGAAATCACGTGGGCCCCACCCGGAAATCACGTGGGCCCCACCCGGAAATCACGTGGGCCCCACCCGGAAATCACGTGGGCCCCACCCGGAAATCACGTGGGCCCCACCCGGAAATCACGTGGGCCCCACCCGGAAATCACGTGGGCCCCACCCGGAAATCACGTGGGCCCCACCCGGAAATCACGTGGGCCCTACCCGGAAATCACGTGGGCCCCCAGGGGAAATCACGTGGGCCCCACCCGGAAATCACGTGGGCCCCACCCGGAAATCACGTGGGCCCCACCCGGAAATCACGTGGGCCCCACCCGGAAATCACGTGGGCCCCACCCGGAAATCACGTGGGCCCCACCCGGAAATCACGTGGGCCCCACCCGGAAATCACGTGAGCCCCACCCGGAAATCACGTGGGCCCCACGGGGAAATCACGTGGGCCCCACCCGGAAATCACGTGGGCCCCACCCGGAAATCACGTGGGCCCCACGGGGAAATCACGTGGGCCCCACCCGGAAATCACGTGGGCCCCACCCGGAAATCACGTGGGCCCCACCCGGAAATCACGTGGGCCCCACCCGGAAATCACGTGGGCCCCACCCGGAAATCACGTGGGCCCCACCCGGAAATCACGTGGGCCCCACCCGGAAATCACGTGGGCCCCACCCGGAAATCACGTGGGCCCCACCCGGAAATCACGTGGGCCCCACCCGGAAATCACGTGGGCCCCACACGGAAATCACGTGGGCCCCACCCGGAAATCACGTGGGCCCCACCCGGAAATCACGTGGGCCCCACGGGGAAATCACGTGGGCCCCACGCGGAAATCACGTGGGCCCCACGGGGAAATCACGTGGGCCCCACCCGGAAATCACGTGGGCCCCACGGGGAAATCACGTGGGCCCCACCCGGAAATCACGTGGGCCCCACCCGGAAATCACGTGGGCCCCACCCGGAAATCACGTGGGCCCCACCCGGAAATCACGTGGGCCCCACGGGGAAATCACGTGGGCCCCACCCGGAAATCACGTGGGTCCCACCCGGAAATCACGTGGGCCCCACCCGGAAATCACGTGGGCCCCACCCGGAAATCACGTGGGCCCAACCCGGAAATCACGTGGGCCCCACCTGGAAATCACGTGGGCCCCACCCGGAAATCACGTGGGCCCCCAGGGGAAATCACGTGGGCCCCACCCTGAAATCACGTGGGCCCCACCCGGAAATCACGTGGGCCCCACCCGGAAATAACGTGGGCCCCACCCGGAAATCACGTGGGCCCCACCCAGAAATCACGTGGGCCCCACCCGGAAATCACGTGGGCCCCACCCGGAAATCAAGTGGGCCCCACCCGGAAATCACGTGGGCCCCACCCGGAAATCACGTGGGCCCCCAGGGGAAATCATGTGGGCCCCACCCGGAAATCACGTGGGCCCCACCCGGAAATCACGTGGGCCCCACCCGGAAATCACTTGGGCCCCACCCGGAAATCACGTGGGCCCCACCCGGAAATCACGTGGGCCCCATCCGGAAATCACGTGGGCCCCACGGGGAAATCACGTGGGCCCCACCCGGAAATCACGTGGGGCCCACCCGGAAATCACGTGGGCCCCACCCGGAAATCACGTGGGCCCCACCCGGAAATCACGTGGGCCCCACCCGGAAATCACGTGGGCCCCCAGGGGAAATCACGTGGGCCCCACCCGGAAATCACGTGGGCCCCACCCGGAAATCACGTGGGCCCCCAGGGGAAATCACGTGGGCCCCACCCGGATATCACGTGGGCCCCACCCGGAAATCACGTGGGCCCCACCCGGAAATAACGTGGGCCCCACGGGGAAATCACGTGGGCCCCACCCGGAAATCACGTGGGCCCCACCCGGAAATCACGTGGGCCCCCAGGGGAAATCACGTGGGCCCCACCCGGATATCACGTGGGCCCCACCCGGAAATCACGTGGGCCCCACCCGGAAATCACGTGGGCCCCACCCGGAAATCAAGTGGGCCCCACCCGGAAATCACGTGGGCCCCACCCGGAAATCACGTGGGCCCCACCCGGAAATCACGTGGGCCCCACCCGGAAATCACGTGGGCCCCACCCGGAAATCACGTGGGCCCCACCCGGAAATCACGTGGGCCCCACCCGGAAATCACGTGGGCCCCACCCTGAAATCACGTGGGCCCCACCCGGAAATCACGTGGGCCCCACCCGGAAATCACGTGGGCCCCACCCGGAAATCACGTGGGCCCCACCCGGAAATCACGTGGGCCCCACCCGGAAATCACGTGGGCCCCACCCGGAAATCACGTGGGCCCCACCCGGAAATCACGTGGGCCCCACCCGGAAATCACGTGGGCCCCACCCGGAAATCACGTGGGCCCCACCCGGAAATCACGTGGGCCCCACCCGGAAATCACGTGGGCCCCACCCGGAAATCACGTGGGCCCCACCCGGAAATCACGTGTGCCCCACGGGGAAATCACGTGGGCCCCACCCGGAAATCACGTGGGCCCCACCCGGAAATCACGTGGGCCCCACCCGGAAATCACGTGGGCCCCACCCGGAAATCACGTGGGCCCCACCCGGAAATCACGTGGGCCCCACCCGGAAATCACGTGGCCCCCACGGGGAAATCACGTGGGCCCCACCCGGAAATCACGTGGGCCCCACCCGGAAATCACGTGGGCCCCACCCGGAAATCACGTGGGCCCCACCCGGAAATCACGTGGGCCCCACGGGGAAATCACGTGGGCCCCACGGGGAAATCACGTGGGCCCCACCCGGAAATCACGTGGGCCCCACCCGGAAATCACGTGAGCCCCACCCGGAAATCACATGGGCCCCACCCGGAAATCACGTGGGCCCCACCCGGAAATCACGAGGGCCCCACCCGGAAATCACGTGGGCCCCCAGGGGAAATCACGTGGGCCCCACCCGGAAATCACGTGGGCCCCACCCGGAAATCACGTGGGCCCCACCCGGAAATCACGTGGGCCCCACCCGGAAATCACGTGGGCCCCACCCGGAAATCACGTGGGCCCCACCCGGAAATCACGTGGGCCCCACCCGGAAATCACGTGGGCCCCACCCGGAAATCACGTGGGCCCCACCCGGAAATCACGTGGGCCCCACCCGGAAATCACGTGGGCCCCACCCGGAAATCACGTGGGCCCCACGGGGAAATCACGTGGGCCCCACGGGGAAATCACGTGGGCCCCACCCGGAAATCACGTGGGCCCCACCCGGAAATCACGTGGGCCCCACCCGGAAATCACGTGGGCCCCACCCGGAAATCACGAGGGCCCCACCCGGAAATTACGTGGGCCCCACCCGGAAATCACGTGGGCCCTACCCGGAAATCACGTGGGCCCCCAGAGGAAATCACGTGGGCCCCACCCGGAAATCACGTGGGCCCCACCCGGAAATCACGTGGGCCCCACCCGGAAATCACGTGGGCCCCACCCGGAAATCACGTGGGCCCCACCCGGAAATCACGTGGGCCCCACGGGGAAATCACGTGGGCCCCACCCGGAAATCACGTGGGCCCCACCCGGAAATCACGTGGGCCCCACCCGGAAATCACGTGGGCCCCACCCGGAAATCACGTGGGCCCCACCCGGAAATCACGTGGGCCCCACCCGGAAATCACGTGGGCCCCACCCGGAAATCACGTGGGCCCCACCCGGAAATCACGTGGGCCCCACCCGGAAATCACGTGGGCCCCACCCGGAAATCACGTGGGGCCCACCCGGAAATCACGTGGGCCCCACGGGGAAATCACGTGGGCCCCACCCGGAAATCACGTGGGCCCCACCCGGAAATCACGTGGGCCCCACACGGAAATCACGTGGGCCCCACCCGGAAATCACGTGGGCCCCACCCTGAAATCACGTGGGCCCCACCCGGAAATCACGTGGGCCCCACCCGGAAATCACGTGGGCCCCACCCGGAAATCACGTGGGCCCCACCCGGAAATCACGTGGGCCCCACCCGGAAATCACGTGGGCCCCACCCGGAAATAACGTGGGCCCCACCCGGAAATCACGTGGGCCCCCAGGGGAAATCACGTGGGCCCCACAAGGAAATCACGTGGGCCCCACCCGGAAATCACGTGGGCCCCACCCGGAAATCACGTGGGCCCCACCCGGAAATCACGTGGGCCCCACGGGGAAATCACGTGGGCCCCACCCGGAAATCACGTGGGCCCCACCCGGAAATCACGTGGGCCCCACCCGGAAATCACGTGGGCCCCACCCGGAAATCACGTGGGCCCCACCCGGAAATCACGTGGGCCCCACCCGGAAATCACGTGGGCCCCACCCGGAAATCACGTGGGCCCCACCCGGAAATCACGTGGGCCCCACCCGGAAATCACGTGGGCCCCACCCGGAAATCACGTGGGCCCCACCCGGAAATCACGTGGGCCCCACCCGGAAATCACGTGGGCCCCACCCGGAAATCACGTGGGCCCCACCCGGAAATCACGTGGGCCCCACCCGGAAATCACGTGAGCCCCACCCGGAAATCACGTGGGCCCCACGGGGAAATCACGTGGGCCCCACCCGGAAATCACGTGGGCCCCACCCGGAAATCACGTGGGCCCCACGGTTAAATCACGTGGGCCCCACCCGGAAATCACGTGGGCCCCACCCGGAAATCACGTGGGCCCCACCCGGAAATCACGTGGGCCCCACCCGGAAATCACGTGGGCCCCACCCGGAAATCACGTGGGCCCCACCCGGAAATCACGTGGGCCCCACCCGGAAATCACGTGGGCCCCACCCGGAAATCACGTGGGCCCCACCCGGAAATCACGTGGGCCCCTCCCGGAAATCACGTGGGCCCCACCCGGAAATCACGTGGGCCCCACACGGAAATCACGTGGGCCCCACCCGGAAATCACGTGGGCCCCACCCGGAAATCACGTGGGCCCCACGGGGAAATCACGTGGGCCCCACGCGGAAATCACGTGGGCCCCACGGGGAAATCACGTGGGCCCCACCCGGAAATCACGTGGGCCCCACGGGGAAATCACGTGGGCCCCACCCGGAAATCACGTGGGCCCCACCCGGAAATCACGTGGGCCCCACCCGGAAATCACGTGGGCCCCACCCGGAAATCACGTGGGCCCCACGGGGAAATCACGTGGGCCCCACCCGGAAATCACGTGGGTCCCACCCGGAAATCACGTGGGCCCCACCCGGAAATCACGTGGGCCCCACCCGGAAATCACGTGGGCCCAACCCGGAAATCACGTGGGCCCCACCTGGAAATCACGTGGGCCCCACCCGGAAATCACGTGGGCCCCCAGGGGAAATCACGTGGGCCCCACCCTGAAATCACGTGGGCCCCACCCGGAAATCACGTGGGCCCCACCCGGAAATAACGTGGGCCCCACCCGGAAATCACGTGGGCCCCACCCAGAAATCACGTGGGCCCCACCCGGAAATCACGTGGGCCCCACCCGGAAATCAAGTGGGCCCCACCCGGAAATCACGTGGGCCCCACCCGGAAATCACGTGGGCCCCCAGGGGAAATCATGTGGGCCCCACCCGGAAATCACGTGGGCCCCACCCGGAAATCACGTGGGCCCCACCCGGAAATCACTTGGGCCCCACCCGGAAATCACGTGGGCCCCACCCGGAAATCACGTGGGCCCCATCCGGAAATCACGTGGGCCCCACGGGGAAATCACGTGGGCCCCACCCGGAAATCACGTGGGGCCCACCCGGAAATCACGTGGGCCCCACCCGGAAATCACGTGGGCCCCACCCGGAAATCACGTGGGCCCCACCCGGAAATCACGTGGGCCCCCAGGGGAAATCACGTGGGCCCCACCCGGAAATCACGTGGGCCCCACCCGGAAATCACGTGGGCCCCCAGGGGAAATCACGTGGGCCCCACCCGGATATCACGTGGGCCCCACCCGGAAATCACGTGGGCCCCACCCGGAAATAACGTGGGCCCCACGGGGAAATCACGTGGGCCCCACCCGGAAATCACGTGGGCCCCACCCGGAAATCACGTGGGCCCCCAGGGGAAATCACGTGGGCCCCACCCGGATATCACGTGGGCCCCACCCGGAAATCACGTGGGCCCCACCCGGAAATCACGTGGGCCCCACCCGGAAATCAAGTGGGCCCCACCCGGAAATCACGTGGGCCCCACCCGGAAATCACGTGGGCCCCACCCGGAAATCACGTGGGCCCCACCCGGAAATCACGTGGGCCCCACCCGGAAATCACGTGGGCCCCACCCGGAAATCACGTGGGCCCCACCCGGAAATCACGTGGGCCCCACCCTGAAATCACGTGGGCCCCACCCGGAAATCACGTGGGCCCCACCCGGAAATCACGTGGGCCCCACCCGGAAATCACGTGGGCCCCACCCGGAAATCACGTGGGCCCCACCCGGAAATCACGTGGGCCCCACCCGGAAATCACGTGGGCCCCACCCGGAAATCACGTGGGCCCCCAGGTGAAATCACGTGGGCCCCACAAGGAAATCACGTGGGCCCCACCCTGAAATCACGTGGGCCCCACCCGGAAATCACGTGGGCCCCACCCGGAAATCACGTGGGCCCCACCCGGAAATCACGTGTGCCCCACGGGGAAATCACGTGGGCCCCACCCGGAAATCACGTGGGCCCCACCCGGAAATCACGTGGGCCCCACCCGGAAATCACGTGGGCCCCACCCGGAAATCACGTGGGCCCCACCCGGAAATCACGTGGGCCCCACCCGGAAATCACGTGGGACCCACGGGGAAATCACGTGGGCCCCACCCGGAAATCACGTGGGCCCCACCCGGAAATCACGTGGGCCCCACCCGGAAATCACGTGGGCCCCACCCGGAAATCACGTGGGCCCCACGGGGAAATCACGTGGGCCCCACGGGGAAATCACGTGGGCCCCACCCGGAAATCACGTGCGCCCCACCCGGAAATCACGTGAGCCCCACCCGGAAATCACATGCGCCCCACCCGGAAATCACGTGGGCCCCACCCGGAAATCACGAGGGCCCCACCCGGAAATCACGTGGGCCCCCAGGGGAAATCACGTGGGCCCCACCCGGAAATCACGTGGGCCCCACCCGGAAATCACGTGGGCCCCACCCGGAAATCACGTGGGCCCCACCCGGAAATCACGTGGGCCCCACCCGGAAATCACGTGGGCCCCACCCGGAAATCACATGGGCCCCACCCGGAAATCACGTGGGCCCCACCCGGAAATCACGTGGGCCCCACCCGGAAATCACGTGGGCCCCACCCGGAAATCACGTGGGCCCCACCCGGAAATCACGTGGGCCCCACGGGGAAATCACGTGGGCCCCACGGGGAAATCACGTGGGCCCCACCCGGAAATCACGTGGCCCCCACCCGGAAATAACGTGGGCCCCACCCGGACATCACGTGGGCCCCACCCGGAAATCACGAGGGCCCCACCCGGAAATTACGTGGGCCCCACCCGGAAATCACGTGGGCCCTACCCGGAAATCACGTGGACCCCCAGAGGAAATCACGTGGGCCCCACCCGGAAATCACGTGGGCCCCACCCGGAAATCACGTGGGCCCCACCCGGAAATCACGTGGGCCCCACCCGGAAATCACGTGGGCCCCACCCGGAAATCACGTGGGCCCCACGGGGAAATCACGTGGGCCCCACCCGGAAATCACGTGGGCCCCACCCGGAAATCACGTGGGCCCCACCCGGAAATCACGTGGGCCCCACCCGGAAATCACGTGGGCCCCACCCGGAAATCACGTGGGCCCCACCCGGAAATCACGTGGGCCCCACCCGGAAATCACGTGGGCCCCACCCGGAAATCACGTGGGCCCCACCCGGAAATCACGTGGGGCCCACCCGGAAATCACGTGGGCCCCACGGGGAAATCACGTGGGCCCCACCCGGAAATCACGTGGGCCCCACCCGGAAATCACGTGGGCCCCACACGGAAATCACGTGGGCCCCACCCGGAAATCACGTGGGCCCCACCCTGAAATCACGTGGGCCCCACCCGGAAATCACGTGGGCCCCACCCGGAAATCACGTGGGCCCCACCCGGAAATCACGTGGGCCCCACCCGGAAATCACGTGGGCCCCACCCGGAAATCACGTGGGCCCCACCCGGAAATCACGTGGGCCCCACCCGGAAATAACGTGGGCCCCACCCGGAAATCACGTGGGCCCCCAGGGGAAATCACGTGGGCCCCACAAGGAAATCACGTGGGCCCCACCCGGAAATCACGTGGGCCCCACCCGGAAATCACGTGGGCCCCACCCGGAAATCACGTGGGCCCCACGGGGAAATCACGTGGGCCCCACCCGGAAATCACGTGGGCCCCACCCGGAAATCACGTGGGCCCCACCCGGAAATCACGTGGGCCCCACCCGGAAATCACGTGGGCCCCACCCGGAAATCACGTGGGCCCCACCCGGAAATCACGTGGGCCCCACCCGGAAATCACGTGGGCCCCACCCGGAAATCACGTGGGCCCCACCCGGAAATCACGTGGGCCCCACCCGGAAATCACGTGGGCCCCACCCGGAAATCACGTGGGCCCCACCCGGAAATCACGTGGGCCCCACCCGGAAATCACGTGGGCCCCACCCGGAAATCACGTGGGCCCCACCCGGAAATCACGTGGGCCCCACGGGGAAATCACGCGGGCCCCACCCGGAAATCACGTGGGCACCACGGGGAAATCACGTGGGCCCCACCCGGAAATCACGTGGGCCCCACCCGGAAATCACGTGGGCCCCCAGGGGAAATCACGTGGGCCCCACCCGGAAATCACGTGGGCCCCACCCGGAAATCACGTGGGCCCCCAGGGGAAATCACGTGGGCCCCACCCGGATATCACGTGGGCCCCACCCGGAAATCACGTGGGCCCCACCCGGAAATAACGTGGGCCCCACGGGGAAATCACGTGGGCCCCACCCGGAAATCACGTGGGCCCCACCCGGAAATCACGTGGGCCCCCAGGGGAAATCACGTGGGCCCCACCCGGATATCACGTGGGCCCCACCCGGAAATCACGTGGGCCCCACCCGGAAATCACGTGGGCCCCACCCGGAAATCAAGTGGGCCCCACCCGGAAATCACGTGGGCCCCACCCGGAAATCACGTGGGCCCCACCCGGAAATCACGTGGGCCCCACCCGGAAATCACGTGGGCCCCACCCGGAAATCACGTGGGCCCCACCCGGAAATCACGTGGGCCCCACCCGGAAATCACGTGGGCCCCACCCTGAAATCACGTGGGCCCCACCCGGAAATCACGTGGGCCCCACCCGGAAATCACGTGGGCCCCACCCGGAAATCACGTGGGCCCCACCCGGAAATCACGTGGGCCCCACCCGGAAATCACGTGGGCCCCACCCGGAAATCACGTGGGCCCCACCCGGAAATCACGTGGGCCCCCAGGTGAAATCACGTGGGCCCCACAAGGAAATCACGTGGGCCCCACCCTGAAATCACGTGGGCCCCACCCGGAAATCACGTGGGCCCCACCCGGAAATCACGTGGGCCCCACCCGGAAATCACGTGTGCCCCACGGGGAAATCACGTGGGCCCCACCCGGAAATCACGTGGGCCCCACCCGGAAATCACGTGGGCCCCACCCGGAAATCACGTGGGCCCCACCCGGAAATCACGTGGGCCCCACCCGGAAATCACGTGGGCCCCACCCGGAAATCACGTGGCCCCCACGGGGAAATCACGTGGGCCCCACCCGGAAATCACGTGGGCCCCACCCGGAAATCACGTGGGCCCCACCCGGAAATCACGTGGGCCCCACCCGGAAATCACGTGGGCCCCACGGGGAAATCACGTGGGCCCCACGGGGAAATCACGTGGGCCCCACCCGGAAATCACGTGGGCCCCACCCGGAAATCACGTGAGCCCCACCCGGAAATCACATGGGCCCCACCCGGAAATCACGTGGGCCCCACCCGGAAATCACGAGGGCCCCACCCGGAAATCACGTGGGCCCCCAGGGGAAATCACGTGGGCCCCACCCGGAAATCACGTGGGCCCCACCCGGAAATCACGTGGGCCCCACCCGGAAATCACGTGGGCCCCACCCGGAAATCACGTGGGCCCCACCCGGAAATCACGTGGGCCCCACCCGGAAATCACGTGGGCCCCACCCGGAAATCACGTGGGCCCCACCCGGAAATCACGTGGGCCCCACCCGGAAATCACGTGGGCCCCACCCGGAAATCACGTGGGCCCCACGGGGAAATCACGTGGGCCCCACGGGGAAATCACGTGGGCCCCACCCGGAAATCACGTGGGCCCCACCCGGAAATCACGTGGGCCCCACCCGGAAATCACGTGGGCCCCACCCGGAAATCACGAGGGCCCCACCCGGAAATTACGTGGGCCCCACCCGGAAATCACGTGGGCCCTACCCGGAAATCACGTGGGCCCCCAGAGGAAATCACGTGGGCCCCACCCGGAAATCACGTGGGCCCCACCCGGAAATCACGTGGGCCCCACCCGGAAATCACGTGGGCCCCACCCGGAAATCACGTGGGCCCCACCCGGAAATCACGTGGGCCCCACGGGGAAATCACGTGGGCCCCACCCGGAAATCACGTGGGCCCCACCCGGAAATCACGTGGGCCCCACCCGGAAATCACGTGGGCCCCACCCGGAAATCACGTGGGCCCCACCCGGAAATCACGTGGGCCCCACCCGGAAATCACGTGGGCCCCACCCGGAAATCACGTGGGCCCCACCCGGAAATCACGTGGGCCCCACCCGGAAATCACGTGGGGCCCACCCGGAAATCACGTGGGCCCCACGGGGAAATCACGTGGGCCCCACCCGGAAATCACGTGGGCCCCACCCGGAAATCACGTGGGCCCCACACGGAAATCACGTGGGCCCCACCCGGAAATCACGTGGGCCCCACCCTGAAATCACGTGGGCCCCACCCGGAAATCACGTGGGCCCCACCCGGAAATCACGTGGGCCCCACCCGGAAATCACGTGGGCCCCACCCGGAAATCACGTGGGCCCCACCCGGAAATCACGTGGGCCCCACCCGGAAATCACGTGGGCCCCACCCGGAAATAACGTGGGCCCCACCCGGAAATCACGTGGGCCCCCAGGGGAAATCACGTGGGCCCCACAAGGAAATCACGTGGGCCCCACCCGGAAATCACGTGGGCCCCACCCGGAAATCACGTGGGCCCCACCCGGAAATCACGTGGGCCCCACGGGGAAATCACGTGGGCCCCACCCGGAAATCACGTGGGCCCCACCCGGAAATCACGTGGGCCCCACCCGGAAATCACGTGGGCCCCACCCGGAAATCACGTGGGCCCCACCCGGAAATCACGTGGGCCCCACCCGGAAATCACGTGGGCCCCACCCGGAAATCACGTGGGCCCCACCCGGAAATCACGTGGGCCCCACCCGGAAATCACGTGGGCCCCACCCGGAAATCACGTGGGCCCCACCCGGAAATCACGTGGGCCCCACCCGGAAATCACGTGGGCCCCACCCGGAAATCACGTGGGCCCCACCCGGAAATCACGTGGGCCCCACCCGGAAATCACGTGGGCCCCACCCGGAAATCACGTGGGCCCCACGGGGAAATCACGCGGGCCCCACCCGGAAATCACGTGGGCACCACGGGGAAATCACGTGGGCCCCACCCGGAAATCACGTGGGCACCACGGGGAAATCACGTGGGCCCCACCCGGAAATCACGTGGGCCCCACCCGGAAATCACGTGGGCCCCACCCGGAAATCACGTGGGCCCCACCCGGAAATCACGTGGGCCCCACCCGGAAATCACGTGGGCCCCACGGGGAAATCACGTGGGCCCCACCCGGAAATCACGTGGGCACCACCCGGAAATCACGTGGGCCCCACACGGAAATCACGTGGGCCCCACCCGGAAATCACGTGGGCCCCACACGGAAATCACGTGGGCCCCACCCGGAAATCACGTGGGCCCCTCCCGGAAATCACGTGGGCCCCACCCGGAAATCACGTGGGCCCCACCCGGAAATCACGTGGGCCCCACGGGGAAATCACGTGGGCCCCACCCGGAAATCACGTGGGCCCCACCCGGAAATCACGTGGGCCCCACCCGGAAGTCACGTGGGCCCCACCCGGAAATCACGTGGGCCCCACCCGGAAATCACGTGGGCCCCACCCGGAAATCACGTGGGCCCCACCCGGAAATCACGTGGGCCCCACCCGGAAATCACGTGGGCCCCACCCGGAAATCACGTGGGCCCCACCGGAAATCACGTGGGCCCCCAGGTGAAATCACGTGGGCCCCACAAGGAAATCACGTGGGCCCCACCCTGAAATCACGTGGGCCCCACCCGGAAATCACGTGGGCCCCACCCGGAAATCACGTGGGCCCCACCCGGAAATCACGTGTGCCCCACGGGGAAATCACGTGGGCCCCACCCGGAAATCACGTGGGCCCCACCCGGAAATCACGTGGGCCCCACCCGGAAATCACGTGGGCCCCACCCGGAAATCACGTGGGCCCCACCCGGAAATCACGTGGGCCCCACCCGGAAATCACGTGGCCCCCACGGGGAAATCACGTGGGCCCCACCCGGAAATCACGTGGGCCCCACCCGGAAATCACGTGGGCCCCACCCGGAAATCACGTGGGCCCCACCCGGAAATCACGTGGGCCCCACGGGGAAATCACGTGGGCCCCACGGGGAAATCACGTGGGCCCCACCCGGAAATCACGTGGGCCCCACCCGGAAATCACGTGAGCCCCACCCGGAAATCACATGGGCCCCACCCGGAAATCACGTGGGCCCCACCCGGAAATCACGTGGGCCCCACCCGGAAATCACGTGGGCCCCCAGGGGAAATCACGTGGGCCCCACCCGGAAATCACGTGGGCCCCACCCGGAAATCACGTGGGCCCCACCCGGAAATCACGTGGGCCCCACCCGGAAATCACGTGGGCCCCACCCGGAAATCACGTGGGCCCCACCCGGAAATCACGTGGGCCCCACCCGGAAATCACGTGGGCCCCACCCGGAAATCACGTGGGCCCCACCCGGAAATCACGTGGGCCCCACCCGGAAATCACGTGGGCCCCACCCGGAAATCACGTGGGCCCCACCCGGAAATCACGTGGGCCCCACCCGGAAATCACGTGGGCCCCACCCGGAAATCACGAGGGCCCCACCCGGAAATTACGTGGGCCCCACCCGGAAATCACGTGGGCCCTACCCGGAAATCACGTGGGCCCCCAGAGGAAATCACGTGGGCCCCACCCGGAAATCACGTGGGCCCCCAGGGGAAATCACGTGGGCCCCACCCGGAAATCACGTGGGCCCCACCCGGAAATCACGTGGGCCCCACCCGGAAATCACGTGGGCCCCACGGGGAAATCACGTGGGCCCCACCCGGAAATCACGTGGGCCCCACCCGGAAATCACGTGGGCCCCACCCGGAAATCACGTGGGCCCCACCCGGAAATCACGTGGGCCCCACCCGGAAATCACGTGGGCCCCACCCGGAAATCACGTGGCCCCCACGGGGAAATCACGTGGGCCCCACCCGGAAATCACGTGGGCCCCACCCGGAAATCACGTGGGCCCCACCCGGAAATCACGTGGGCCCCACCCGGAAATCACGTGGGCCCCACGGGGAAATCACGTGGGCCCCACGGGGAAATCACGTGGGCCCCACCCGGAAATCACGTGGGCCCCACCCGGAAATCACGTGAGCCCCACCCGGAAATCACATGGGCCCCACCAGGAAATCACGTGGGCCCCACCCGGAAATCACGTGGGCCCCACCCGGAAATCACGTGGGCCCCCAGGGGAAATCACGTGGGCCCCACCCGGAAATCACGTGGGCCCCACCCGGAAATCACGTGGGCCCCACCCGGAAATCACGTGGGCCCCACCCGGAAATCACGTGGGCCCCACCCGGAAATCACGTGGGCCCCACCCGGAAATCACGTGGGCCCCACCCGGAAATCACGTGGGCCCCACCCGGAAATCACGTGGGCCCCACCCGGAAATCACGTGGGCCCCACCCGGAAATCACGTGGGCCCCACCCGGAAATCACGAGGGCCCCACCCGGAAATTACGTGGGCCCCACCCGGAAATCACGTGGGCCCTACCCGGAAATCACGTGGGCCCCCAGAGGAAATCACGTGGGCCCCACCCGGAAATCACGTGGGCCCCCAGGGGAAATCACGTGGGCCCCACCCGGAAATCACGTGGGCCCCACCCGGAAATCACGTGGGCCCCACCCGGAAATCACGTGGGCCCCACGGGGAAATCACGTGGGCCCCACCCGGAAATCACGTGGGCCCCACCCGGAAATCACGTGGGCCCCACCCGGAAATCACGTGGGCCCCACCCGGAAATCACGTGGGCCCCACCCGGAAATCACGTGGGCCCCACCCGGAAATCACGTGGGCCCCACCCGGAAATCACGTGGGCCCCACCCGGAAATCACGTGGGCCCCACCCGGAAATCACGTGGGCCCCACCCGGAAATCACGTGGGGCCCACCCGGAAATCACGTGGGCCCCACGGGGAAATCACGTGGGCCCCACCCGGAAATCACGTGGGCCCCACCCGGAAATCACGTGGGCCCCACACGGAAATCACGTGGGCCCCACCCGGAAATCACGTGGGCCCCACCCTGAAATCACGTGGGCCCCACCCGGAAATCACGTGGGCCCCACCCGGAAATCACGTGGGCCCCACCCGGAAATCACGTGGGCCCCACCCGGAAATCACGTGGGCCCCACCCGGAAATCACGTGGGCCCCACCCGGAAATAACGTGGGCCCCACCCGGAAATCACGTGGGCCCCCAGGGGAAATCACGTGGGCCCCACAAGGAAATCACGTGGGCCCCACCCGGAAATCACGTGGGCCCCACCCGGAAATCACGTGGGCCCCACCCGGAAATCACGTGGGCCCCACGGGGAAATCACGTGGGCCCCACCCGGAAATCACGTGGGCCCCACCCGGAAATCACGTGGGCCCCACCCGGAAATCACGTGGGCCCCACCCGGAAATCACGTGGGCCCCACCCGGAAATCACGTGGGCCCCACCCGGAAATCACGTGGGCCCCACCCGGAAATCACGTGGGCCCCACCCGGAAATCACGTGGGCCCCACCCGGAAATCACGTGGGCCCCACCCGGAAATCACGTGGGCCCCACCCGGAAATCACGTGGGCCCCAAGGGGAAATCACGTGGGCCCCACCCGGAAATCACGTGGGCCCCACCCGGAAATCACGTGGGCCCCACCCGGAAATCACGTGGGCCCCACCCGGAAATCACGTGGGCCCCACCCGGAAATCACGTGGGCCCCACGGGGAAATCACGCGGGCCCCACCCGGAAATCACGTGGGCACCACGGGGAAATCACGTGGGCCCCACCCGGAAATCACGTGGGCACCACGGGGAAATCACGTGGGCCCCACCCGGAAATCACGTGGGCCCCACCCGGAAATCACGTGGGCCTCACCCGGAAATCACGTGGGGCCCACCCGGAAATCACGTGGGCCCCACCCGGAAATCACGTGGGCCCCACGGGGAAATCACGTGGGCCCCACCCGGAAATCACGTGGGCACCACCCGGAAATCACGTGGGCCCCACACGAAAATCACGTGGGCCCCACCCGGAAATCACGTGGGCCCCACACGGAAATCACGTGGGCCCCACCCGGAAATCACGTGGGCCCCTCCCGGAAATCACGTGGGCCCCACCCGGAAATCACGTGGGCCCCACCCGGAAATCACGTGGGCCCCACGGGGAAATCACGTGGGCCCCACCCGGAAATCACGTGGGCCCCACCCGGAAATCACGTGGGCCCCACCCGGAAGTCACGTGGGCCCCACCCGGAAATCACGTGGGCCCCACCCGGAAATCACGTGGGCCCCACCCGGAAATCACGTGGGCCCCACCCGGAAATCACGTGGGCCCCACCCGGAAATCACGTGGGCCCCACCCGGAAATCACGTGGGCCCCACCCGGAAATCACGTGGGCACCACGGGGAAATCACGTGGGCCCCACCCGGAAATCACGTGGGCCCCACCCGGAAATCACGTGGGCCCCACCCGGAAATCACGTGGGGCCCACCCGGAAATCACGTGGGCCCCACCCGGAAATCACGTGGGACCCACGGGGAAATCACGTGGGCCCCACCCGGAAATCACGTGGGCCCCACCCGGAAATCACGTAGGCCCCACACAGAAATCACGTGGGCCCCACCCGGAAATCACGTGGGCCCCACCCGGAAATCACGTGGGACCCACCCGGAAATCACGTGGGCCCCACCCGGAAATCACGTGGGCCCCACGGGGAAATCACGTGGGCCCCACCCGGAAATCACGTGGGCCCCACCCGGAAATCACGTGGGCCCCACCCGGAAATCACGTGGGACCCCAGGGGAAATCACGTGGGCCCCACCCGGAAATCACGTGGGCCCCACCCGGAAATCACGTGGGCCCCACCCGGAAATCACGTGGGCCCCACCCGGAAATCACGTGGGCCCCACCCGGAAATCACGTGGGCCCCCAGGGGAAATCACGTGGGCCCCACCCGGAAATCACGTGGGCCCCACCCGGAAATCACGTGGGCCCCACCCGGAAATCACGTGGGCCCCACCCGGAAATCACGTGGGCCCCACCCGGAAATCACGTGGGCCCCACCCGGAAATCACGTGGGCCCCACCCGGAAATCACGTGGGCCCCCAGGGGAAATCACGTGGGCCCCACAAGGAAATCACGTGGGCCCCACCCGGAAATCACGTGGGCCCCACCCGGAAATCACGTGGGCCCCACCCGGAAATCACGTGGGCCCCACCCGGAAATCACGTGGGCCCCACGGGGAAATCACGCGGGCCCCACCCGGAAATCACGTGGGCACCACGGGGAAATCACGTGGGACCCACCCGGAAATCACGTGGGCACCACGGGGAAATCACGTGGGCCCCACCCGGAAATCACGTGGGCCCCACCCGGAAATCACGTGGGCCCCACCGGGAAATCACGTGGGGCCCACCCGGAAATCACGTGGGCCCCACCCGGAAATCACGTGGGCCCCACGGGGAAATCACGTGGGCCCCACCCGGAAATCACGTGGGCACCACTCGGAAATCACGTGGGCCCCACACGGAAATCACGTGGGCCCCACCCGGAAATCACGTGGGCCCCACACGGAAATCACGTGGGCCCCACCCGGAAATCACGTGGGCCCCACTCGGAAATCACGTGGGCCCCACCCGGAAATCACGTGGGCCCCACCCGGAAATCACGTGGGCCCCACGGGGAAATCACGTGGGCCCCACCCGGAAATCACGTGGGCCCCACCCGGAAATCACGTGGGCCCCACCCGGAAGTCACGTGGGCCCCACCCGGAAATCACGTGGGCCCCACCCGGAAATCACGTGGGCCCCACCCGGAAATCACGTGGGCCCCACCCGGAAATCACGTGGGCCCCACTCGGAAATCACGTGGGCCCCACCCGGAAATCACGTGGGCCCCACCCGGAAATCACGTGGGCCCCACCCGGAAATCACGTGGGCCCCACGGGGAAATCACGTGGGCCCCACCCGGAAATCACGTGGGCCCCACCCGGAAATCACGTGGGCCCCACCCGGAAGTCACGTGGGCCCCACCCGGAAATCACGTGGGCCCCACCCGGAAATCACGTGGGCCCCACCCGGAAATCACGTGGGCCCCACCCGGAAGTCACGTGGGCCCCACCCGGAAATCACGTGGGCCCCACCCGGAAGTCACGTGGGCCCCACACGGAAATCACGTGGGCCCCACCCGGAAATCACGTGGGCCCCACACGGAAGTCACGTGGGCCCCACCCGGAAATCACGTGGGCCCCACTCGGAAATCACGTGGGCCCCACCCGGAAATCACGTGGGCCCCACCCGGAAATCACGTGGGCCCCACGGGGAAATCACGTGGGCCCCACCCGGAAATCACGTGGGCCCCACCCGGAAATCACGTGGGCCCCACCCGGAAGTCACGTGGGCCCCACCCGGAAATCACGTGGGCCCCACCCGGAAATCACGTGGGCCCCACCCGGAAATCACGTGGGCCCCACCCGGAAATCACGTGGGCCCCACCTGGAAATCACGTGGGCACCACGGGGAAATCACGTGGGCCCCACCCGGAAATCACGTGGGCCCCACCCGGAAATCACGTTGGCCCCACCCGGAAATCACGTGGGGCCCACCCGGAAATCACGTGGGCCCCACCCGGAAATCACGTGGGCCCCACGGGGAAAACACGTGGGCCCCACCCGGAAATCACGTGGGCCCCACCCGGAAATCACGTAGGCCCCACACGGAAATCACGTGGGCCCCACCCGGAAATCACGTGGGCCCCACCCGGAAATCACGTGGGACCCACCCGGAAATCACGTGGGCCCCACCCGTAAATCACGTGGGCCCCACGGGGAAATCACGTGGGCCCCACCCGGAAATCACGTGGGCCCCACCCGGAAATCACGTGGGCCCCACCCGGAAATCACGTGGGACCCCAGGGGAAATCACGTGGGCCCCACCCGGAAATCACGTGGGCCCCACCCGGAAATCACGTGGGCCCCACCCGGAAATCACGTGGGCCCCACCCGGAAATCACGTGGGCCCCACCCGGAAATCACGTGGGCCCCACCCGGAAATCACGTGGGCCCCACCCGGAAATCACGTGGGCCCCACCCGGAAATCACGTGGGCCCCACCCGGAAATCACGTGGGCCCCACCCGGAAATCACGTGGGCCCCACCCGGAAATCACGTGGGGCCCACCCGGAAATCACGTGGGCCCCACCCGGAAATCACGTGGGCCCCACGGGGAAATCACGTGGGCCCCACCCGGAAATCACGTGGCCCCACCCGGAAATCACGTGGGCCCCACCCTGAAATCACGTGGGCCCCACCCGGAAATCACGTGGGCCCCACCCGGAAATCACGTGGGCCCCACCCGGAAATCACGTGGGCCCCACCCGGAAATCACGTGGGCCCCACTCGGAAATCACGTGGGCCCCACCCGGAAATCACGTGGGCCCCCAGGGGAAATCACGTGGGCCCCACCCGGAAATCACGTGGGCCCCACCCGGAAATCACGTGGGACCCCAGGGGAAATCACGTGGGCCCCACCCGGAAATCACGTGGGCCCCACCCGGAAATCACGTGGGCCCCACCCGGAAATCACGTGGGCCCCACCCGGAAATCACGTGGGCCCCACCCGGAAATCACGTGGGCCCCACCCGGAAATCACGTGGGCCCCACCCGGAAATCACGTGGGCCCCACCCGGAAATCACGTGGGCCCCACCCGGAAATCACGTGGGCCCCACCCGGAAATCACGTGGGCCCCACTCGGAAATCACGTGGGCACCACCCGGAAATCACGTGGGCCCCCAGGGGAAATCACGTGGGACCCACCCGGAAATCACGTGGGCCCCACCCGGAAATCACGTGGGCCCCACCCGGAAATCACGTGGGCCCCACCCGGAAATCACGTGGGCCCCACCCTGAAATCACGTGGGCCCCACCCGGAAATCACGTGGGCCCCACCCTGAAATCACGTGGGCCCCACCCGGAAATCACGTGGGCCCCACCCGGAAATCACGTGGGCCCCACCCGGAAATCACGTGGGCCCCACCCGGAAATCACGTGGGCCCCACTCGGAAATCACGTGGGCCCCACCCGGAAATCACGTGGGCCCCCAGGGGAAATCACGTGGGCCCCACCCGGAAATCACGTGGGGCCCACCCGGAAATCACGTGGGCCCCACCCGGAAATCACGTGGGCCCCACCCGGAAATCACGTGGGCCCCACCCGGAAATCACGTGGGCCCCACCCGGAAATCACGTGGGCCCCACGGGGAAATCACGTGGGCCCCACCCGGAAATCACGTGGGGCCCACCCGGAAATCACGTGGGCCCCACGGGGAAATCACGTGGGCCCCACGGGGAAATCACGTGGGCCCCACCCGGAAATCACGTGGGCCCCACCCGGAAATCACGTGGGCCCCACCCGGAAATCACGTGGGCCCCACCCGGAAATCACGTGGGCCCCACCCGGAAATCACGTGGGCCCCACCCGGAAATCACGTGGGCCCCACCCGGAAATCACCTGGGCCCTACCCGGAAATCACGTGGGCCCCCAGGGGAAATCACGTGGGCCCCACCCGGAAATCACGTGGGCCCCCAGGGGAAATCACGTGGTCCCCACCCGGATATCACGTGGGCCCCACCCGGAAATCACGTGGGCCCCACCCGGAAATCACGTGGGCCCCACGGGGAAATCACGTGGGTCCCACCCGGAAATCACGTGGGCCCCACCCGGAAATCACGTGGGCCCCACCCGGAAATCACGTGGGCCCCACCCGGAAATCACGTGGGCCCCACCCGGAAATCACGTGGGCCCCACCCGGAAATCACGTGGGCCCCACGGGGAAATCACGTGGGCCCCACCTGGAAATCACGTGGGCCCCACCCGGAAATCACGTGGGCCCCACCCGGAAATCACGTGGGCCCCACCCGGAAATCACGTGGGCCCCACCCGGAAATCACGTGGGCCCCACCCGGAAATCACGTGGGCCCCACCCGGAAATCACGTGGGCCCCACCCGGAAATCACGTGGGCCCCACCCGGAAATCACGTGGGCCCCACCCGGAAATCACGTGGGCCCCACGGGGAAATCACGTGGGCCCCACCCGGAAATCACGTGGGCCCCACCCGGAAATCACGTGGGCCCCACCCGGAAATCACGTGGGCCCCACCCGGAAATCACGTGGGCCCCACCCGGAAATCACGTGGGCCCCACCCGGAAATCACGTGGGCCCCACCCGGAAATCACGTGAGCCCCACCCGGAAATCACGTGGGCCCCACCCGGAAATCACGTGGGCCCCCTGGTGAAATCACGTGGGCCCCACAAGGAAATCACGTGGGCCCCACCCTGAAATCACGTGGGCCCCACCCGGAAATCACGTGGGCCCCACCCGGAAATCACGTGGGCCCCACCCGGAAATCACGTGTGCCCCACGGGGAAATCACGTGGGCCCCACCCGGAAATCACGTGGGCCCCACCCGGTAATCCCGGGGGCCCCACCCGGGAAATCACGTGGGCCCCACCCGGAAATCACGTGGGCCCCACCCGGAAATCACGTGGGCCCCACCCGGAAATCACGTGGCCCCCACGGGGAAATTACGTGGGCCCCACCCGGAAATCACGTGGGCCCCACCCGGAAATCACGTGGGCCCCACCCGGAAATCACGTGGGCCCCACCCGGAAATCACGTGGGCCCCACGGGGAAATCACGTGGGCCCCACGGGGAAATCACGTGGGCCCCACCCGGAAATCACGTGGGCCCCACCCGGAAATCACGTGAGCCCCACCCGGAAATCACATGGGCCCCACCCGGAAATCACGTGGGCCCCACCCGGAAATCACGTGGGCCCCACCCGGAAATCACGTGGGCCCCCAGGGGAAATCACGTGGGCCCCACCCGGAAATCACGTGGGCCCCACCCGGAAATCACGTGGGCCCCACCCGGAAATCACGTGGGCCCCACCCGGAAATCACGTGGGCCCCACCCGGAAATCACGTGGGCCCCACCCGGAAATCACGTGGGCCCCACCCGGAAATCACGTGGGCCCCACCCGGAAATCACGTGGGCCCCACCCGGAAATCACGTGGGCCCCACCCGGAAATCACGTGGGCCCCACCCGGAAATCACGTGGGCCCCACGGGGAAATCACGTGGGCCCCACCCGGAAATCACGTGGGCCCCACCCGGAAATCACGTGGGCCCCACCCGGAAATCACGTGGGCCCCACCCGGAAATCACGTGGGCCCCACCCGGAAATCACGAGGGCCCCACCCGGAAATTACGTGGGCCCCACCCGGAAATCACGTGGGCCCTACCCGGAAATCACGTGGGCCCCCAGAGGAAATCACGTGGGCCCCACCCGGAAATCACGTGGGCCCCACCCGGAAATCACGTGGGCCCCACCCGGAAATCACGTGGGCCCCACCCGGAAATCACGTGGGCCCCACCCGGAAATCACGTGGGCCCCACCCGGAAATCACGTGGGCCCCACGGGGAAATCACGTGGGCCCCACCCGGAAATCACGTGGGCCCCACCCGGAAATCACGTGGGCCCCACCCGGAAATCACGTGGGCCCCACCCGGAAATCACGTGGGCCCCACCCGGAAATCACGTGGGCCCCACCCGGAAATCACGTGGGCCCCACCCGGAAATCACGTGGGCCCCACCCGGAAATCACGTGGGCCCCACCCGGAAATCACGTGGGCCCCACCCGGAAATCACGTGGGCCCCACCCGGAAATCACGTGGGGCCCACCCGGAAATCACGTGGGCCCCACGGGGAAATCACGTGGGCCCCACCCGGAAATCACGTGGGCCCCACCCGGAAATCACGTGGGCCCCACACGGAAATCACGTGGGCCCCACCCGGAAATCACGTGGGCCCCCAGGGGAAATCACGTGGGCCCCACAAGGAAATCACGTGGGCCCCACCCGGAAATCACGTGGGCCCCACCCGGAAATCACGTGGGCCCCACCCGGAAATCACGTGGGCCCCACGGGGAAATCACGTGGGCCCCACCCGGAAATCACGTGGGCCCCACCCGGAAATCACGTGGGCCCCACCCGGAAATCACGTGGGCCCCACCCGGAAATCACGTGGGCCCCACCCGGAAATCACGTGGGCCCCACCCGGAAATCACGTGGGCCCCACCCGGAAATCACGTGGGCCCCACCCGGAAATCACGTGGGCCCCACCCGGAAATCACGTGGGCCCCAAGGGGAAATCACGTGGGCCCCACCCGGAAATCACGTGGGCCCCACCCGGAAATCACGTGGGCCCCACCCGGAAATCACGTGGGCCCCACCCGGAAATCACGTGGGCCCCACCCGGAAATCACGTGGGCCCCACCCGGAAATCACGTGGGCCCCACCCGGAAATCACGTGGGCCCCACGGGGAAATCACGCGGGCCCCACCCGGAAATCACGTGGGCACCACGGGGAAATCACGTGGGCCCCACCCGGAAATCACGTGGGCACCACGGGGAAATCACGTGGGCCCCACCCGGAAATCACGTGGGCCCCACCCGGAAATCACGTGGGCCCCACCCGGAAATCACGTGGGGCCCACCCGGAAATCACGTGGGCCCCACCCGGAAATCACGTGGGCCCCACGGGGAAATCACGTGGGCCCCACCCGGAAATCACGTGGGCACCACCCGGAAATCACGTGGGCCCCACACGGAAATCACGTGGGCCCCACCCGGAAATCACGTGGGCCCCACACGGAAATCACGTGGGCCCCACCCGGAAATCACGTGGGCCCCTCCCGGAAATCACGTGGGCCCCACCCGGAAATCACGTGGGCCCCACCCGGAAATCACGTGGGCCCCACGGGGAAATCACGTGGGCCCCACCCGGAAATCACGTGGGCCCCACCCGGAAATCACGTGGGCCCCACCCGGAAGTCACGTGGGCCCCACCCGGAAATCACGTGGGCCCCACCCGGAAATCACGTGGGCCCCACGGGGAAATCACGTGGGCCCCACCCGGAAATCACGTGGGCCCCACCCGGAAATCACGTGGGCCCCACCCGGAAATCACGTGGGCCCCACCCGGAAATCACGTGGGCCCCACCCGGAAATCACGTGGGCCCCACCCGGAAATCACGTGGGCCCCACCCGGAAATCACGTGGGCCCCACCCGGAAATCACGTGGGCCCCACCCGGAAATCACGTGGGCCCCAAGGGGAAATCACGTGGGCCCCACCCGGAAATCACGTGGGCCCCACCCGGAAATCACGTGGGCCCCACCCGGAAATCACGTGGGCCCCACCCGGAAATCACGTGGGCCCCACCCGGAAATCACGTGGGCCCCACCCGGAAATCACGTGGGCCCCACCCGGAAATCACGTGGGCCCCACGGGGAAATCACGCGGGCCCCACCCGGAAATCACGTGGGCACCACGGGGAAATCACGTGGGCCCCACCCGGAAATCACGTGGGCACCACGGGGAAATCACGTGGGCCCCACCCGGAAATCACGTGGGCCCCACCCGGAAATCACGTGGGCCCCACCCGGAAATCACGTGGGGCCCACCCGGAAATCACGTGGGCCCCACCCGGAAATCACGTGGGCCCCACGGGGAAATCACGTGGGCCCCACCCGGAAATCACGTGGGCACCACCCGGAAATCACGTGGGCCCCACACGGAAATCACGTGGGCCCCACCCGGAAATCACGTGGGCCCCACACGGAAATCACGTGGGCCCCACCCGGAAATCACGTGGGCCCCTCCCGGAAATCACGTGGGCCCCACCCGGAAATCACGTGGGCCCCACCCGGAAATCACGTGGGCCCCACGGGGAAATCACGTGGGCCCCACCCGGAAATCACGTGGGCCCCACCCGGAAATCACGTGGGCCCCACCCGGAAGTCACGTGGGCCCCACCCGGAAATCACGTGGGCCCCACCCGGAAATCACGTGGGCCCCACGGGGAAATCACGTGGGCCCCACCCGGAAATCACGTGGGCCCCACCCGGAAATCACGTGGGCCCCACCCGGAAATCACGTGGGCCCCACCCGGAAATCACGTGGGCCCCCAGGTGAAATCACGTGGGCCCCACAAGGAAATCACGTGGGCCCCACCCTGAAATCACGTGGGCCCCACCCGGAAATCACGTGGGCCCCACCCGGAAATCACGTGGGCCCCACCCGGAAATCACGTGTGCCCCACGGGGAAATCACGTGGGCCCCACCCGGAAATCACGTGGGCCCCACCCGGAAATCACGTGGGCCCCACCCGGAAATCACGTGGGCCCCACCCGGAAATCACGTGGGCCCCACCCGGAAATCACGTGGGCCCCACCCGGAAATCACGTGGCCCCCACGGGGAAATCACGTGGGCCCCACCCGGAAATCACGTGGGCCCCACCCGGAAATCACGTGGGCCCCACCCGGAAATCACGTGGGCCCCACCCGGAAATCACGTGGGCCCCACGGGGAAATCACGTGGGCCCCACGGGGAAATCACGTGGGCCCCACCCGGAAATCACGTGGGCCCCACCCGGAAATCACGTGAGCCCCACCCGGAAATCACATGGGCCCCACCCGGAAATCACGTGGGCCCCACCCGGAAATCACGTGGGCCCCCAGGGGAAATCACGTGGGCCCCACCCGGAAATCACGTGGGCCCCACCCGGAAATCACGTGGGCCCCACCCGGAAATCACGTGGGCCCCACCCGGAAATCACGTGGGCCCCACCCGGAAATCACGTGGGCCCCACCCGGAAATCACGTGGGCCCCACCCGGAAATAACGTGGGCCCCACCCGGAAATCACGTGGGCCCCCAGGGGAAATCACGTGGGCCCCACCCGGAAATCACGTGGGCCCCACCCGGAAATCACGTGGGCCCCACCCGGAAATCACGTGGGCCCCACCCGGAAATCACGTGGGCCCCAACCGGAAATCACGTGGGCCCCACCCGGAAATCACGTGGGCCCCCATGGGAAATCACGTGGGCCCCACAAGGAAATCACGTGGGCCCCACCCGGAAATCACGTGGGCCCCACCCGGAAATCACGTGGGCCCCACCCGGAAATCACGTGGGCCCCACGGGGAAATCACGTGGGCCCCACCCGGAAATCACGTGGGCCCCACCCGGAAATCACGTGGGCCCCACCCGGAAATCACGTGGGCCCCACCCGGAAATCACGTGGGCCCCAACCGGAAATCACGTGGGCCCCACCCGGAAATCACGTGGGCCCCACCCGGAAATCACGTGGGCCCCACCCGGAAATCACGTGGGCCCCACCCGGAAATCACGTGGGCCCCAAGGGGAAATCACGTGGGCCCCACCCGGAAATCACGTGGGCCCCACCCGGAAATCACGTGGGCCCCACCCGGAAATCACGTGGGCCCCACCCGGAAATCACGTGGGCCCCACCCGGAAATCACGTGGGCCCCACCCGGAAATCACGTGGGCCCCACCCGGAAATCACGTGGGCCCCACGGGGAAATCACGCGGGCCCCACCCGGAAATCACGTGGGCACCACGGGGAAATCACGTAGGCCCCACCCGGAAATCACGTGGGCACCACGGGGAAATCACGTGGGCCCCACCCGGAAATCACGTGGGCCCCACCCGGAAATCACGTGGGCCCCACCCGGAAATCACGTGGGGCCCACCCGGAAATCACGTGGGCCCCACCCGGAAATCACGTGGGCCCCACGGGGAAATCACGTGGGCCCCACCCGGAAATCACGTGGGCACCACCCGGAAATCACGTGGGCCCCACACGGAAATCACGTGGGCCCCACCCGGAAATCACGTGGGCCCCACACGGAAATCACGTGGGCCCCACCCGGAAATCACGTGGGCCCCTCCCGGAAATCACGTGGGCCCCACCCGGAAATCACGTGGGCCCCACCCGGAAATCACGTGGGCCCCACGGGGAAATCACGTGGGCCCCACCCGGAAATCACGTGGGCCCCACCCGGAAATCACGTGGGCCCCACCCGGAAGTCACGTGGGCCCCACCCGGAAATCACGTGGGCCCCACCCGGAAATCACGTGGGCCCCACCCGGAAATCACGTGTGCCCCACGGGGAAATCACGTGGGCCCCACCCGGAAATCACGTGGGACCCACCCGGAAATCACGTGGGCCCCACCCGGAAATCACGTGGGCCCCACCCGGAAATCATGTGGGCCCCACCCGGAAATCACGTGGGCCCCACCGGAAATCACGTGGCCCCCACGGGGTAATCACGTGGGCCCCACCCGGAAATCACGTGGGCCCCACCCGGAAATCACGTGGGCCCCACCCGGAAATCACGTGGGCCCCACCCGGAAATCACGTGGGCCCCACGGGGAAATCACGTGGGCCCCACCCGGAAATCACGTGGGCCCCACCCGGAAATCACGTGGGCCCCACCCGGAAATCACGTGGGCCCCACCCGGAAATCACGTGGGCCCCACCCGGAAATCACGTGGGCCCCACCCGGAAATCACGTGGGCCCCACCCGGAAATCACGTGGGCCCCACCCGGAAATCACGTGGGCCCCACCCGGAAATCACGTGGGCCCCACCCGGAAATCACGTGGGCCCCACCCGGAAATCACGTGGGGCCCACCCGGAAATCACGTGGGCCCCACGGGGAAATCACGTGGGCCCCACCCGGAAATCACGTGGGCCCCACCCGGAAATCACGTGGGCCCCACACGGAAATCACGTGGGCCCCACCCGGAAATCACGTGGGCCCCACCCTGAAATCACGTGGGCCCCACCCGGAAATCACGTGGGCCCCACCCGGAAATCACGTGGGCCCTACCCGGAAATCACGTGGGCCCCACCCGGAAATCACGTGGGCCCCACCCGGAAATCACGTGGGCCCCACCCGGAAATCACGTGGGCCCCACCCGGAAATCACGTGGGCCCCCAGGGGAAATCACGTGGGCCCCACAAGGAAATCACGTGGGCCCCACCCGGAAATCACGTGGGCCCCACCCGGAAATCACGTGGGCCCCACCCGGAAATCACGTGGGCCCCACGGGGAAATCACGTGGGCCCCACCCGGAAATCACGTGGGCCCCACCCGGAAATCACGTGGGCCCCACCCGGAAATCACGTGGGCCCCACCCGGAAATCACGTGGGCCCCACCCGGAAATCACGTGGGCCCCACCCGGAAATCACGTGGGCCCCACGGGGAAATCACGTGGGCCCCACCCGGAAATCACGTGGGCCCCACCCGGAAATCACGTGGGCCCCAAGGGGAAATCACGTGGGCCCCACCCGGAAATCACGTGGGCCCCACCCGGAAATCACGTGGGCCCCACCCGGAAATCACGTGGGCCCCACCCGGAAATCACGTGGGCCCCACCCGGAAATCACGTGGGCCCCACCCGGAAATCACGTGGGCCCCACCCGGAAATCACGTGGGCCCCACGGGGAAATCACGCGGGCCCCACCCGGAAATCACGTGGGCACCACGGGGAAATCACGTGGGCCCCACCCGGAAATCACGTGGGCCCCCAGGGGAAATCACGTGGGCCCCACCCGGAAATCACGTGGGCCCCACCCGGAAATCACGTGGGCCCCACCCGGAAATCACGTGGGCCCCACACGGAAATCACGTGGGCCCCACCCGGAAATCACGTGGGCCCCACCCGGAAATCACGTGGGCCCCACCCGGAAATCACGTGGGCCCCACCCGGAAATCACGTGGGCCCCCAGGGGAAATCACGTGGGCCCCACAAGGAAATCACGTGGGCCCCACCCGGAAATCACGTGGGCCCCACCCGGAAATCACGTGGGCCCCACCCGGAAATCACGTGGGCCCCACGGGGAAATCACGTGGGCCCCACCCGGAAATCACGTGGGCCCCACCCGGAAATCACGTGGGCCCCACCCGGAAATCACGTGGGCCCCACCCGGAAATCACGTGGGCCCCAACCGGAAATCACGTGGGCCCCACCCGGAAATCACGTGGGCCCCACCCGGAAATCACGTGGGCCCCACCCGGAAATCACGTGGGCCCCACCCGGAAATCACGTGGGCCCCAAGGGGAAATCACGTGGGCCCCACCCGGAAATCACGTGGGCCCCACCCGGAAATCACGTGGGCCCCACCCGGAAATCACGTGGGCCCCACCCGGAAATCACGTGGGCCCCACCCGGAAATCACGTGGGCCCCACCCGGAAATCACGTGGGCCCCACCCGGAAATCACGTGGGCCCCACGGGGAAATCACGCGGGCCCCACCCGGAAATCACGTGGGCACCACGGGGAAATCACGTGGGCCCCACCCGGAAATCACGTGGGCACCACGGGGAAATCACGTGGGCCCCACCCGGAAATCACGTGGGCCCCACCCGGAAATCACGTGGGCCCCACCCGGAAATCACGTGGGGCCCACCCGGAAATCACGTGGGCCCCACCCGGAAATCACGTGGGCCCCACGGGGAAATCACGTGGGCCCCACCCGGAAATCACGTGGGCACCACCCGGAAATCACGTGGGCCCCACACGGAAATCACGTGGGCCCCACCCGGAAATCACGTGGGCCCCACACGGAAATCACGTGGGCCCCACCCGGAAATCACGTGGGCCCCTCCCGGAAATCACGTGGGCCCCACCCGGAAATCACGTGGGCCCCACCCGGAAATCACGTGGGCCCCACGGGGAAATCACGTGGGCCCCACCCGGAAATCACGTGGGCCCCACCCGGAAATCACGTGGGCCCCACCCGGAAGTCACGTGGGGCCCACCCGGAAATCACGTGGGCCCCACCCGGAAATCACGTGGGCCCCACGGGGAAATCACGTGGGCCCCACCCGGAAATCACGTGGGCACCACCCGGAAATCACGTGGGCCCCACACGGAAATCACGTGGGCCCCACCCGGAAATCACGTGGGCCCCACACGGAAATCACGTGGGCCCCACCCGGAAATCACGTGGGCCCCTCCCGGAAATCACGTGGGCCCCACCCGGAAATCACGTGGGCCCCACCCGGAAATCACGTGGGCCCCACCCGGAAATCACGTGGGCCCCACCCGGAAATCACGTGGGCCCCGCCCGGAAATCACGTGGGCCCCAAGGGGAAATCACGTGGGCCCCACCCGGAAATCACGTGGGCCCCACCCGGAAATCACGTGGGCCCCACCCGGAAATCACGTGGGCCCCACCCGGAAATCACGTGGGCCCCACCCGGAAATCACGTGGGCCCCACCCGGAAATCACGTGGGCCCCACCCGGAAATCACGTGGGCCCCACGGGGAAATCACGCGGGCCCCACCCGGAAATCACGTGGGCACCACGGGGAAATCACGTGGGCCCCACCCGGAAATCACGTGGGCCCCACCCTGAAATCACGTGGGCCCCACCCGGAAATCACGTGGGCCCCACCCGGAAATCACGTGGGCCCTACCCGGAAATCACGTGGGCCCCACCCGGAAATCACGTGGGCCCCACCCGGAAATCACGTGGGCCCCACCCGGAAATAACGTGGGCCCCACCCGGAAATCACGTGGGCCCCCAGGGGAAATCACGTGGGCCCCACAAGGAAATCACGTGGGCCCCACCCGAAAATCACGTGGGCCCCACCCGGAAATCACGTGGGCCCCACCCGGAAATCACGTGGGCCCCACGGGGAAATCACGTGGGCCCCACCCGGAAATCACGTGGGCCCCACCCGGAAATCACGTGGGCCCCACCCGGAAATCACGTGGGCCCCACCCGGAAATCACGTGGGCCCCAACCGGAAATCACGTGGGCCCCACCCGGAAATCACGTGGGCCCCACCCGGAAATCACGTGGGCCCCACCCGGAAATCACGTGGGCCCCACCCGGAAATCACGTGGGCCCCAAGGGGAAATCACGTGGGCCCCACCCGGAAATCACGTGGGCCCCACCCGGAAATCACGTGGGCCCCACCCGGAAATCACGTGGGCCCCACCCGGAAATCACGTGGGCCCCACCCGGAAATCACGTGGGCCCCACCCGGAAATCACGTGGGCCCCACCCGGAAATCACGTGGGCCCCACGGGGAAATCACGCGGGCCCCACCCGGAAATCACGTGGGCACCACGGGGAAATCACGTGGGCCCCACCCGGAAATCACGTGGGCACCACGGGGAAATCACGTGGGCCCCACCCGGAAATCACGTGGGCCCCACCCGGAAATCACGTGGGCCCCACCCGGAAATCACGTGGGCCCCACCCGGAAATCACGTGGGCCCCACCCGGAAATCACGTGGGCCCCACCCGGAAATCACGTGGGCCCCACCCGGAAATCACGTGGGCCCCAACCGGAAATCACGTGGGCCCCACCCGGAAATCACGTGGGCCCCACCCGGAAATCACGTGGGCCCCACCCGGAAATCACGTGGGCCCCACCCGGAAATCACGTGGGCCCCAAGGGGAAATCACGTGGGCCCCACCCGGAAATCACGTGGGCCCCACCCGGAAATCACGTGGGCCCCACCCGGAAATCACGTGGGCCCCACCCGGAAGTCACGTGGGCCCCACCCGGAAATCACGTGGGCCCCACCCGGAAATCACGTGGGCCCCACCCGGAAATCACGTGGGCCCCACCCGGAAATCACGTGGGCCCCACCCGGAAATCACGTGGGCCCCACCCTGAAATCACGTGGGCCCCACCCGGAAATCACGTGGGCACCACGGGGAAATCACGTGGGCCCCACCCGGAAATCACGTGGGCCCCACCCGGAAATCACGTGGGCCCCACCCGGAAATCACGTGGGGCCCACCCGGAAATCACGTGGGCCCCACCCGGAAATCACGTGGGACCCACGGGGAAATCACGTGGGCCCCACCCGGAAATCACGTGGGCCCCACCCGGAAATCACGTAGGCCCCACACAGAAATCACGTGGGCCCCACCCGGAAATCACGTGGGCCCCACCCGGAAATCACGTGGGACCCACCCGGAAATCACGTGGGCCCCACCCGGAAATCACGTGGGCCCCACGGGGAAATCACGTGGGCCCCACCCGGAAATCACGTGGGCCCCACCCGGAAATCACGTGGGCCCCACCCGGAAATCACGTGGGACCCCAGGGGAAATCACGTGGGCCCCACCCGGAAATCACGTGGGCCCCACCCGGAAATCACGTGGGCCCCACCCGGAAATCACGTGGGCCCCACCCGGAAATCACGTGGGCCCCACCCGGAAATCACGTGGGCCCCCAGGGGAAATCACGTGGGCCCCACCCGGAAATCACGTGGGCCCCACCCGGAAATCACGTGGGCCCCACCCGGAAATCACGTGGGGCCCACCCGGAAATCACGTGGGCCCCACCCGGAAATCACGTGGGCCCCACCCGGAAATAACGTGGGCCCCACCCGGAAATCACGTGGGCCCCCAGGGGAAATCACGTGGGCCCCACAAGGAAATCACGTGGGCCCCACCCGGAAATCACGTGGGCCCCACCCGGAAATCACGTGGGCCCCACCCGGAAATCACGTGGGCCCCACCCGGAAATCACGTGGGCCCCACCCGGAAATCACGTGGGCCCCACCCGGAAATCACGTGGGCCCCACCCGGAAATCACGTGGGCCCCACCCGGAAATCACGTGGGCCCCACCCGGAAATCACGTGGGCCCCACCCGGAAATCACGTGGGCCCCAAGGGGAAATCACATGGGCCCCACCCGGAAATCACGTGGGCCCCACCCGGAAATCACATGGGCCCCACCCGGAAATCACGTGGGCCCCACCCGGAAATCACGTGGGCCCCACCCGGAAATCACGTGGGCCCCACCCGGAAATCACGTGGGCCCCACCCGGAAATCACGTGGGCCCCACCCGGAAATCACGTGGGCCCCACCCGGAAATCACGTGGGCCCCACCCGGAAATCACGTGGGCCCCCAGGGGAAATCACGTGGGCCCCACCCGGAAATCACGTGGGCCCCACCCGGAAATCACGTGGGCCCCACCCGGAAATCACGTGGGCCCCACCCGGAAATCACGTGGGCCCCACCCGGAAATCACGTGGGCCCCACCCGGAAATCACGTGGGCCCCACCCGGAAATCACGTGGGCCCCACCGGAAATCACGTGGCCCCCACGGGGAAATCACCTGGGCCCCACCCGGAAATCACGTGGGCCCCACCCGGAAATCACGTGGGCCCCACCCGGAAATCACGTGGGCCCCACCCGGAAATCACGTGGGCCCCACGGGGAAATCACGTGGGCCCCACGGGGAAATCACGTGGGCCCCACCCGGAAATCACGTGGGCCCCACCCGGAAATCACGTGGGCCCCACCCGGAAATCACGTGGGCCCCACCCGGAAATCACGTGGGCCCCACCCGGAAATCACGTGGGCCCCCAGGGGAAATCACGTGGGCCCCACCCGGAAATCACGTGGGCCCCACCCGGAAATCACGTGGGCCCCACCCGGAAATCACGTGGGCCCCACCCGGAAATCACGTGGGCCCCACCCGGAAATCACGTGGGCCCCACCCGGAAATCACGTGGGCCCCACCCGGAAATCACGTGGGCCGCACCCGGAAATCACGTGGGCCCCACCCGGAAATCACGTGGGCCCCACCCGGAAATCACGTGGGCCCCACCCGGAAATCACGAGGGCCCCACCCGGAAATTACGTGGGCCCCACCCGGAAATCACGTGGGCCCTACCCGGAAATCACGTGGGCCCCCAGAGGAAATCACGTGGGCCCCACCCGGAAATCACGTGGGCCCCCAGGGGAAATCACGTGGGCCCCACCCGGAAATCACGTGGGCCCCACCCGGAAATCACGTGGGCCCCACCCGGAAATCACGTGGGCCCCACGGGGAAATCACGTGGGCCCCACCCGGAAATCACGTGGGCCCCACGGGGAAATCACGTGGGCCCCACCCGGAAATCACGTGGGCCCCACCCGGAAATCACGTGGGCCCCACCCGGAAATCACGTGGGCCCCACCCGGAAATCACGTGGGCCCCACCCGGAAATCACGTGGGCCCCACCCGGAAATCACGTGGGCCCCACCCGGAAATCACGTGGGCCCCACCCGGAAATCACGTGGGGCCCACCCGGAAATCACGTGGGCCCCACGGGGAAATCACGTGGGCCCCACCCGGAAATCACGTGGGCCCCACCCGGAAATCACGTGGGCCCCACACGGAAATCACGTGGGCCCCACCCGGAAATCACGTGGGCCCCACCCTGAAATCACGTGGGCCCCACCCGGAAATCACGTGGGCCCCACCCGGAAATCACGTGGGCCCCACCCGGAAATCACGTGGGCCCCACCCGGAAATCACGTGGGCCCCACCCGGAAATCACGTGGGCCCCACCCGGAAATCACGTGGGCCCCACCCGGAAATCACGTGGGCCCCACCCGGAAATCACGTGGGCCCCACAAGGAAATCACGTGGGCCCCACCCGGAAATCACGTGGGCCCCACCCGGAAATCACGTGGGCCCCACCCGGAAATCACGTGGGCCCCACGGGGAAATCACGTGGGCCCCACCCGGAAATCACGTGGGCCCCACCCAGAAATCACGTGGGCCCCACCCGGAAATCACGTGGGCCCCACCCGGAAATCACGTGGGCCCCAACCGGAAATCACGTGGGCCCCACCCGGAAATCACGTGGGCCCCACCCGGAAATCACGTGGGCCCCACCCGGAAATCACGTGGGCCCCACCCGGAAATCACGTGGGCCCCAAGGGGAAATCACGTGGGCCCCACCCGGAAATCACGTGGGCCCCACCCGGAAATCACGTGGGCCCCACCCGGAAATCACGTGGGCCCCACCCGGAAATCACGTGGGCCCCACCCGGAAATCACGTGGGCCCCACCCGGAAATCACGTGGGCCCCACCCGGAAATCACGTGGGCCCCACGGGGAAATCACGCGGGCCCCACCCGGAAATCACGTGTGCACCACGGGGAAATCACGTGGGCCCCACCCGGAAATCACGTGGGCACCACGGGGAAATCACGTGGGCCCCACCCGGAAATCACGTGGGCCCCACCCGGAAATCACGTGGGCCCCACCCGGAAATCACGTGGGGCCCACCCGGAAATCACGTGGGCCCCACCCGGAAATCACGTGGGCCCCACGGGGAAATCACGTGGGCCCCACCCGGAAATCACGTGGGCACCACCCGGAAATCACGTGGGCCCCACACGGAAATCACGTGGGCCCCACCCGGAAATCACGTGGGCCCCACACGGAAATCACGTGGGCCCCACCCGGAAATCACGTGGGCCCCTCCCGGAAATCACGTGGGCCCCACCCGGAAATCACGTGGGCCCCACCCGGAAATCACGTGGGCCCCACGGGGAAATCACGTGGGCCCCACCCGGAAATCACGTGGGCCCCACCCGGAAATCACGTGGGCCCCACCCGGAAGTCACGTGGGCCCCACCCTGAAATCACGTGGGCCCCACCCGGAAATCACGTGGGCCCCACCCGGAAATCACGTGGGCCCCACCCGGAAATCACGTGGGCCCCACCCGGAAATCACGTGGGCCCCACCCGGAAATCACGTGGGCCCCACCCGGAAATCACGTGGGCACCACGGGGAAATCACGTGGGCCCCACCCGGAAATCACGTGGGCCCCACCCGGAAATCACGTGGGCCCCACCCGGAAATCACGTGGGGCCCACCCGGAAATCACGTGGGCCCCACCCGGAAATCACGTGGGACCCACGGGGAAATCACGTGGGCCCCACCCGGAAATCACGTGGGCCCCACCCGGAAATCACGTAGGCCCCACACATAAATCACGTGGGCCCCACCCGGAAATCACGTGGGCCCCACCCGGAAATCACGTGGGACCCACCCGGAAATCACGTGGGCCCCACCCAGAAATCACGTGGGCCCCACGGGGAAATCACGTGGGCCCCACCCGGAAATCACGTGGGCCCCACCCGGAAATCACGTGGGCCCCACCCGGAAATCACGTGGGACCCCAGGGGAAATCACGTGGGCCCCACCCGGAAATCACGTGGGCCCCACCCGGAAATCACGTGGGCCCCACCCGGAAATCACGTGGGCCCCACCCGGAAATCACGTGGGCCCCACCCGGAAATCACGTGGGCCCCCAGGGGAAATCACGTGGGCCCCACCCGGAAATCACGTGGGCCCCACCCGGAAATCACGTGGGCCCCACCCGGAAATCACGTGGGCCCCACCCGGAAATCACGTGGGCCCCACCCGGAAATCACGTGGGCCCCACCCGGAAATAACGTGGGCCCCACCCGGAAATCACGTGGGCCCCCAGGGGAAATCACGTGGGCCCCACAAGGAAATCACGTGGGCCCCACCCGGAAATCACGTGGGCCCCACCCGGAAATCACGTGGGCCCCACCCGGAAATCACGTGGGCCCCACCCGGAAATCACGTGGGCCCCACCCGGAAATCACGTGGGCCCCACCCGGAAATCACGTGGGCCCCACCCGGAAATCACGTGGGCCCCACCCGGAAATCACGTGGGCCCCACCCGGAAATCACGTGGGCCCCACCCGGAAATCACGTGGGCCCCACCCGGAAATCACGTGGGCCCCAAGGGGAAATCACATGGGCCCCACCCGGAAATCACGTGGGCCCCACCCGGAAATCACATGGGCCCCACCCGGAAATCACGTGGGCCCCACCCGGAAATCACGTGGGCCCCACCCGGAAATCACGTGGGCCCCACCCGGAAATCACGTGGGCCCCACCCGGAAATCACGTGGGCCCCACCCGGAAATCACGTGGGCCCCACCCGGAAATCACGTGGGCCCCACCCGGAAATCACGTGGGCCCCAACCGGAAATCACGTGGGCCCCCAGGGGAAATCACGTGGGCCCCACCCGGAAATCACGTGGGCCCCACCCGGAAATCACGTGGGCCCCACCCGGAAATCACGTGGGCCCCACCCGGAAATCACGTGGGCCCCACCCGGAAATCACGTGGGCCCCACCCGGAAATCACGTGGGCCCCACCCGGAAATCACGTGGGCCCCACCCGGAAATCACGTGGGCCCCACCCGGAAATCACGTGGGCCCCACCCGGAAATCACGTGGGCCCCACCCGGAAATCACGTGGGCCCCACCCGGAAATCACGTGGGCCCCACCCGGAAATCACGTGGGCCCCACCCGGAAATCACGTGGGCCCCACCCGGAAATCACGTGGGCCCCACCCGGAAATCACGTGGGCCCCACCCGGAAATCACGTGGGCCCCACCCGGAAATCACGTGGGCCCCACCCGGAAATCACGTGGGCCCCACCCGGAAATCACGTGGGCCCCACCCGGAAATCACGTGGGCCCCACCCGGAAATCACGTGGGCCCCCAGGGGAAATCACGTGGGCCCCACCCGGAAATCACGTGGGCCCCACCCGGAAATCACGTGGGCCCCACCCGGAAATCACGTGGGCCCCACCCGGAAATCACGTGGGCCCCACCCGGAAATCACGTGGGCCCCACCCGGAAATCACGTGGGCCCCACCCGGAAATCACGTGGGCCCCACCCGGAAATCACGTGGGCCCCACCCGGAAATCACGTGGGCCCCACCGGAAATCACGTGGCCCCCACGGGGAAATCACCTGGGCCCCACCCGGAAATCACGTGGGCCCCACCCGGAAATCACGTGGGCCCCACCCGGAAATCACGTGGGCCCCACCCGGAAATCACGTGGGCCCCACGGGGAAATCACGTGGGCCCCACGGGGAAATCACGTGGGCCCCACCCGGAAATCACGTGGGCCCCACCCGGAAATCACGTGGGCCCCACCCGGAAATCACGTGGGCCCCACCCGGAAATCACGTGGGCCCCACCCGGAAATCACGTGGGCCCCACCCGGAAATCACGTGGGCCCCCAGGGGAAATCACGTGGGCCCCACCCGGAAATCACGTGGGCCCCACCCGGAAATCACGTGGGCCCCACCCGGAAATCACGTGGGCCCCACCCGGAAATCACGTGGGCCCCACCCGGAAATCACGTGGGCCCCACCCGGAAATCACGTGGGCCCCACCCGGAAATCACGTGGGCCGCACCCGGAAATCACGTGGGCCCCACCCGGAAATCACGTGGGCCCCACCCGGAAATCACGTGGGCCCCACCCGGAAATCACGAGGGCCCCACCCGGAAATTACGTGGGCCCCACCCGGAAATCACGTGGGCCCTACCCGGAAATCACGTGGGCCCCCAGAGGAAATCACGTGGGCCCCACCCGGAAATCACGTGGGCCCCCAGGGGAAATCACGTGGGCCCCACCCGGAAATCACGTGGGCCCCACCCGGAAATCACGTGGGCCCCACCCGGAAATCACGTGGGACCCACGGGGAAATCACGTGGGCCCCACCCGGAAATCACGTGGGCCCCACCCGGAAATCACGTGGGCCCCACCCGGAAATCACGTGGGCCCCACCCGGAAATCACGTGGGCCCCACCCGGAAATCACGTGGGCCCCACCCGGAAATCACGTGGGCCCCACCCGGAAATCACGTGGGCCCCACCCGGAAATCACGTGGGCCCCACCCGGAAATCACGTGGGCCCCACCCGGAAATCACGTGGGGCCCACCCGGAAATCACGTGGGCCCCACGGGGAAATCACGTGGGCCCCACCCGGAAATCACGTGGGCCCCACCCGGAAATCACGTGGGCCCCACACGGAAATCACGTGGGCCCCACCCGGAAATCACGTGGGCCCCACCCTGAAATCACGTGGGCCCCACCCGGAAATCACGTGGGCCCCACCCGGAAATCACGTGGGCCCCACCCGGAAATCACGTGGGCCCCACCCGGAAATCACGTGGGCCCCACCCGGAAATCACGTGGGCCCCACCCGGAAATCACGTGGGCCCCACCCGGAAATCACGTGGGCCCCACCCGGAAATCACGTGGGCCCCACAAGGAAATCACGTGGGCCCCACCCGGAAATCACGTGGGCCCCACCCGGAAATCACGTGGGCCCCACCCGGAAATCACGTGGGCCCCACGGGGAAATCACGTGGGCCCCACCCGGAAATCACGTGGGCCCCACCCAGAAATCACGTGGGCCCCACCCGGAAATCACGTGGGCCCCACCCGGAAATCACGTGGGCCCCACCCGGAAATCACGTGGGCCCCACAAGGAAATCACGTGGGCCCCACCCGGAAATCACGTGGGCCCCACCCGGAAATCACGTGGGCCCCACCCGGAAATCACGTGGGCCCCACCCGGAAATCACGTGGGCCCCACCCGGAAATCACGTGGGCCCCACCCGGAAATCACGTGGGCCCCAAGGGGAAATCACATGGGCCCCACCCGGAAATCACGTGGGCCCCACCCGGAAATCACATGGGCCCCACCCGGAAATCACGTGGGCCCCACCCGGAAATCACGTGGGCCCCACCCGGAAATCACGTGGGCCCCACCCGGAAATCACGTGGGCCCCACCCGGAAATCACGTGGGCCCCACCCGGAAATCACGTGGGCCCCACCCGGAAATCACGTGGGCCCCACCCGGAAATCACGTGGGCCCCCAGGGGAAATCACGTGGGCCCCACCCGGAAATCACGTGGGCCCCACCCGGAAATCACGTGGGCCCCACCCGGAAATCACGTGGGCCCCACCCGGAAATCACGTGGGCCCCACCCGGAAATCACGTGGGCCCCACCCGGAAATCACGTGGGCCCCACCCGGAAATCACGTGGGCCCCACCGGAAATCACGTGGCCCCCACGGGGAAATCACCTGGGCCCCACCCGGAAATCACGTGGGCCCCACCCGGAAATCACGTGGGCCCCACCCGGAAATCACGTGGGCCCCACCCGGAAATCACGTGGGCCCCACGGGGAAATCACGTGGGCCCCACGGGGAAATCACGTGGGCCCCACCCGGAAATCACGTGGGCCCCACCCGGAAATCACGTGGGCCCCACCCGGAAATCACGTGGGCCCCACCCGGAAATCACGTGGGCCCCACCCGGAAATCACGTGGGCCCCCAGGGGAAATCACGTGGGCCCCACCCGGAAATCACGTGGGCCCCACCCGGAAATCACGTGGGCCCCACCCGGAAATCACGTGGGCCCCACCCGGAAATCACGTGGGCCCCACCCGGAAATCACGTGGGCCCCACCCGGAAATCACGTGGGCCCCACCCGGAAATCACGTGGGCCGCACCCGGAAATCACGTGGGCCCCACCCGGAAATCACGTGGGCCCCACCCGGAAATCACGTGGGCCCCACCCGGAAATCACGAGGGCCCCACCCGGAAATTACGTGGGCCCCACCCGGAAATCACGTGGGCCCTACCCGGAAATCACGTGGGCCCCCAGAGGAAATCACGTGGGCCCCACCCGGAAATCACGTGGGCCCCCAGGGGAAATCACGTGGGCCCCACCCGGAAATCACGTGGGCCCCACCCGGAAATCACGTGGGCCCCACCCGGAAATCACGTGGGCCCCACGGGGAAATCACGTGGGCCCCACCCGGAAATCACGTGGGCCCCACGGGGAAATCACGTGGGCCCCACCCGGAAATCACGTGGGCCCCACCCGGAAATCACGTGGGCCCCACCCGGAAATCACGTGGGCCCCACCCGGAAATCACGTGGGCCCCACCCGGAAATCACGTGGGCCCCACCCGGAAATCACGTGGGCCCCACCCGGAAATCACGTGGGCCCCACCCGGAAATCACGTGGGGCCCACCCGGAAATCACGTGGGCCCCACGGGGAAATCACGTGGGCCCCACCCGGAAATCACGTGGGCCCCACCCGGAAATCACGTGGGCCCCACACGGAAATCACGTGGGCCCCACCCGGAAATCACGTGGGCCCCACCCTGAAATCACGTGGGCCCCACCCGGAAATCACGTGGGCCCCACCCGGAAATCACGTGGGCCCCACCCGGAAATCACGTGGGCCCCACCCGGAAATCACGTGGGCCCCACCCGGAAATCACGTGGGCCCCACCCGGAAATCACGTGGGCCCCACCCGGAAATCACGTGGGCCCCACCCGGAAATCACGTGGGCCCCACAAGGAAATCACGTGGGCCCCACCCGGAAATCACGTGGGCCCCACCCGGAAATCACGTGGGCCCCACCCGGAAATCACGTGGGCCCCACGGGGAAATCACGTGGGCCCCACCCGGAAATCACGTGGGCCCCACCCAGAAATCACGTGGGCCCCACCCGGAAATCACGTGGGCCCCACCCGGAAATCACGTGGGCCCCAACCGGAAATCACGTGGGCCCCACCCGGAAATCACGTGGGCCCCACCCGGAAATCACGTGGGCCCCACCCGGAAATCACGTGGGCCCCACCCGGAAATCACGTGGGCCCCAAGGGGAAATCACGTGGGCCCCACCCGGAAATCACGTGGGCCCCACCCGGAAATCACGTGGGCCCCACCCGGAAATCACGTGGGCCCCACCCGGAAATCACGTGGGCCCCACCCGGAAATCACGTGGGCCCCACCCGGAAATCACGTGGGCCCCACCCGGAAATCACGTGGGCCCCACGGGGAAATCACGCGGGCCCCACCCGGAAATCACGTGTGCACCACGGGGAAATCACGTGGGCCCCACCCGGAAATCACGTGGGCACCACGGGGAAATCACGTGGGCCCCACCCGGAAATCACGTGGGCCCCACCCGGAAATCACGTGGGCCCCACCCGGAAATCACGTGGGGCCCACCCGGAAATCACGTGGGCCCCACCCGGAAATCACGTGGGCCCCACGGGGAAATCACGTGGGCCCCACCCGGAAATCACGTGGGCACCACCCGGAAATCACGTGGGCCCCACACGGAAATCACGTGGGCCCCACCCGGAAATCACGTGGGCCCCACACGGAAATCACGTGGGCCCCACCCGGAAATCACGTGGGCCCCTCCCGGAAATCACGTGGGCCCCACCCGGAAATCACGTGGGCCCCACCCGGAAATCACGTGGGCCCCACGGGGAAATCACGTGGGCCCCACCCGGAAATCACGTGGGCCCCACCCGGAAATCACGTGGGCCCCACCCGGAAGTCACGTGGGCCCCACCCTGAAATCACGTGGGCCCCACCCGGAAATCACGTGGGCCCCACCCGGAAATCACGTGGGCCCCACCCGGAAATCACGTGGGCCCCACCCGGAAATCACGTGGGCCCCACCCGGAAATCACGTGGGCCCCACCCGGAAATCACGTGGGCACCACGGGGAAATCACGTGGGCCCCACCCGGAAATCACGTGGGCCCCACCCGGAAATCACGTGGGCCCCACCCGGAAATCACGTGGGGCCCACCCGGAAATCACGTGGGCCCCACCCGGAAATCACGTGGGACCCACGGGGAAATCACGTGGGCCCCACCCGGAAATCACGTGGGCCCCACCCGGAAATCACGTAGGCCCCACACATAAATCACGTGGGCCCCACCCGGAAATCACGTGGGCCCCACCCGGAAATCACGTGGGACCCACCCGGAAATCACGTGGGCCCCACCCAGAAATCACGTGGGCCCCACGGGGAAATCACGTGGGCCCCACCCGGAAATCACGTGGGCCCCACCCGGAAATCACGTGGGCCCCACCCGGAAATCACGTGGGACCCCAGGGGAAATCACGTGGGCCCCACCCGGAAATCACGTGGGCCCCACCCGGAAATCACGTGGGCCCCACCCGGAAATCACGTGGGCCCCACCCGGAAATCACGTGGGCCCCACCCGGAAATCACGTGGGCCCCCAGGGGAAATCACGTGGGCCCCACCCGGAAATCACGTGGGCCCCACCCGGAAATCACGTGGGCCCCACCCGGAAATCACGTGGGCCCCACCCGGAAATCACGTGGGCCCCACCCGGAAATCACGTGGGCCCCACCCGGAAATAACGTGGGCCCCACCCGGAAATCACGTGGGCCCCCAGGGGAAATCACGTGGGCCCCACAAGGAAATCACGTGGGCCCCACCCGGAAATCACGTGGGCCCCACCCGGAAATCACGTGGGCCCCACCCGGAAATCACGTGGGCCCCACCCGGAAATCACGTGGGCCCCACCCGGAAATCACGTGGGCCCCACCCGGAAATCACGTGGGCCCCACCCGGAAATCACGTGGGCCCCACCCGGAAATCACGTGGGCCCCACCCGGAAATCACGTGGGCCCCACCCGGAAATCACGTGGGCCCCACCCGGAAATCACGTGGGCCCCAAGGGGAAATCACATGGGCCCCACCCGGAAATCACGTGGGCCCCACCCGGAAATCACATGGGCCCCACCCGGAAATCACGTGGGCCCCACCCGGAAATCACGTGGGCCCCACCCGGAAATCACGTGGGCCCCACCCGGAAATCACGTGGGCCCCACCCGGAAATCACGTGGGCCCCACCCGGAAATCACGTGGGCCCCACCCGGAAATCACGTGGGCCCCACCCGGAAATCACGTGGGCCCCAACCGGAAATCACGTGGGCCCCCAGGGGAAATCACGTGGGCCCCACCCGGAAATCACGTGGGCCCCACCCGGAAATCACGTGGGCCCCACCCGGAAATCACGTGGGCCCCACCCGGAAATCACGTGGGCCCCACCCGGAAATCACGTGGGCCCCACCCGGAAATCACGTGGGCCCCACCCGGAAATCACGTGGGCCCCACCCGGAAATCACGTGGGCCCCACCCGGAAATCACGTGGGCCCCACCCGGAAATCACGTGGGCCCCACCCGGAAATCACGTGGGCCCCACCCGGAAATCACGTGGGCCCCACCCGGAAATCACGTGGGCCCCACCCGGAAATCACGTGGGCCCCACCCGGAAATCACGTGGGCCCCACCCGGAAATCACGTGGGCCCCACCCGGAAATCACGTGGGCCCCACCCGGAAATCACGTGGGCCCCACCCGGAAATCACGTGGGCCCCACCCGGAAATCACGTGGGCCCCACCCGGAAATCACGTGGGCCCCCAGGGGAAATCACGTGGGCCCCACCCGGAAATCACGTGGGCCCCACCCGGAAATCACGTGGGCCCCACCCGGAAATCACGTGGGCCCCACCCGGAAATCACGTGGGCCCCACCCGGAAATCACGTGGGCCCCACCCGGAAATCACGTGGGCCCCACCCGGAAATCACGTGGGCCCCACCCGGAAATCACGTGGGCCCCACCCGGAAATCACGTGGGCCCCACCGGAAATCACGTGGCCCCCACGGGGAAATCACCTGGGCCCCACCCGGAAATCACGTGGGCCCCACCCGGAAATCACGTGGGCCCCACCCGGAAATCACGTGGGCCCCACCCGGAAATCACGTGGGCCCCACGGGGAAATCACGTGGGCCCCACGGGGAAATCACGTGGGCCCCACCCGGAAATCACGTGGGCCCCACCCGGAAATCACGTGGGCCCCACCCGGAAATCACGTGGGCCCCACCCGGAAATCACGTGGGCCCCACCCGGAAATCACGTGGGCCCCACCCGGAAATCACGTGGGCCCCCAGGGGAAATCACGTGGGCCCCACCCGGAAATCACGTGGGCCCCACCCGGAAATCACGTGGGCCCCACCCGGAAATCACGTGGGCCCCACCCGGAAATCACGTGGGCCCCACCCGGAAATCACGTGGGCCCCACCCGGAAATCACGTGGGCCCCACCCGGAAATCACGTGGGCCGCACCCGGAAATCACGTGGGCCCCACCCGGAAATCACGTGGGCCCCACCCGGAAATCACGTGGGCCCCACCCGGAAATCACGAGGGCCCCACCCGGAAATTACGTGGGCCCCACCCGGAAATCACGTGGGCCCTACCCGGAAATCACGTGGGCCCCCAGAGGAAATCACGTGGGCCCCACCCGGAAATCACGTGGGCCCCCAGGGGAAATCACGTGGGCCCCACCCGGAAATCACGTGGGCCCCACCCGGAAATCACGTGGGCCCCACCCGGAAATCACGTGGGACCCACGGGGAAATCACGTGGGCCCCACCCGGAAATCACGTGGGCCCCACCCGGAAATCACGTGGGCCCCACCCGGAAATCACGTGGGCCCCACCCGGAAATCACGTGGGCCCCACCCGGAAATCACGTGGGCCCCACCCGGAAATCACGTGGGCCCCACCCGGAAATCACGTGGGCCCCACCCGGAAATCACGTGGGCCCCACCCGGAAATCACGTGGGCCCCACCCGGAAATCACGTGGGGCCCACCCGGAAATCACGTGGGCCCCACGGGGAAATCACGTGGGCCCCACCCGGAAATCACGTGGGCCCCACCCGGAAATCACGTGGGCCCCACACGGAAATCACGTGGGCCCCACCCGGAAATCACGTGGGCCCCACCCTGAAATCACGTGGGCCCCACCCGGAAATCACGTGGGCCCCACCCGGAAATCACGTGGGCCCCACCCGGAAATCACGTGGGCCCCACCCGGAAATCACGTGGGCCCCACCCGGAAATCACGTGGGCCCCACCCGGAAATCACGTGGGCCCCACCCGGAAATCACGTGGGCCCCACCCGGAAATCACGTGGGCCCCACAAGGAAATCACGTGGGCCCCACCCGGAAATCACGTGGGCCCCACCCGGAAATCACGTGGGCCCCACCCGGAAATCACGTGGGCCCCACCCGGAAATCACGTGGGCCCCACCCGGAAATCACGTGGGCCCCACCCGGAAATCACGTGGGCCCCAAGGGGAAATCACATGGGCCCCACCCGGAAATCACGTGGGCCCCACCCGGAAATCACATGGGCCCCACCCGGAAATCACGTGGGCCCCACCCGGAAATCACGTGGGCCCCACCCGGAAATCACGTGGGCCCCACCCGGAAATCACGTGGGCCCCACCCGGAAATCACGTGGGCCCCACCCGGAAATCACGTGGGCCCCACCCGGAAATCACGTGGGCCCCACCCGGAAATCACGTGGGCCCCCAGGGGAAATCACGTGGGCCCCACCCGGAAATCACGTGGGCCCCACCCGGAAATCACGTGGGCCCCACCCGGAAATCACGTGGGCCCCACCCGGAAATCACGTGGGCCCCACCCGGAAATCACGTGGGCCCCACCCGGAAATCACGTGGGCCCCACCCGGAAATCACGTGGGCCCCACCGGAAATCACGTGGCCCCCACGGGGAAATCACCTGGGCCCCACCCGGAAATCACGTGGGCCCCACCCGGAAATCACGTGGGCCCCACCCGGAAATCACGTGGGCCCCACCCGGAAATCACGTGGGCCCCACGGGGAAATCACGTGGGCCCCACGGGGAAATCACGTGGGCCCCACCCGGAAATCACGTGGGCCCCACCCGGAAATCACGTGGGCCCCACCCGGAAATCACGTGGGCCCCACCCGGAAATCACGTGGGCCCCCAGGGGAAATCACGTGGGCCCCACCCGGAAATCACGTGGGCCCCACCCGGAAATCACGTGGGCCCCACCCGGAAATCACGTGGGCCCCACCCGGAAATCACGTGGGCCCCACCCGGAAATCACGTGGGCCCCACCCGGAAATCACGTGGGCCCCACCCGGAAATCACGTGGGCCGCACCCGGAAATCACGTGGGCCCCACCCGGAAATCACGTGGGCCCCACCCGGAAATCACGTGGGCCCCACCCGGAAATCACGAGGGCCCCACCCGGAAATTACGTGGGCCCCACCCGGAAATCACGTGGGCCCTACCCGGAAATCACGTGGGCCCCCAGAGGAAATCACGTGGGCCCCACCCGGAAATCACGTGGGCCCCCAGGGGAAATCACGTGGGCCCCACCCGGAAATCACGTGGGCCCCACCCGGAAATCACGTGGGCCCCACCCGGAAATCACGTGGGCCCCACGGGGAAATCACGTGGGCCCCACCCGGAAATCACGTGGGCCCCACGGGGAAATCACGTGGGCCCCACCCGGAAATCACGTGGGCCCCACCCGGAAATCACGTGGGCCCCACCCGGAAATCACGTGGGCCCCACCCGGAAATCACGTGGGCCCCACCCGGAAATCACGTGGGCCCCACCCGGAAATCACGTGGGCCCCACCCGGAAATCACGTGGGCCCCACCCGGAAATCACGTGGGGCCCACCCGGAAATCACGTGGGCCCCACGGGGAAATCACGTGGGCCCCACCCGGAAATCACGTGGGCCCCACCCGGAAATCACGTGGGCCCCACACGGAAATCACGTGGGCCCCACCCGGAAATCACGTGGGCCCCACCCTGAAATCACGTGGGCCCCACCCGGAAATCACGTGGGCCCCACCCGGAAATCACGTGGGCCCCACCCGGAAATCACGTGGGCCCCACCCGGAAATCACGTGGGCCCCACCCGGAAATCACGTGGGCCCCACCCGGAAATCACGTGGGCCCCACCCGGAAATCACGTGGGCCCCACCCGGAAATCACGTGGGCCCCACAAGGAAATCACGTGGGCCCCACCCGGAAATCACGTGGGCCCCACCCGGAAATCACGTGGGCCCCACCCGGAAATCACGTGGGCCCCACGGGGAAATCACGTGGGCCCCACCCGGAAATCACGTGGGCCCCACCCAGAAATCACGTGGGCCCCACCCGGAAATCACGTGGGCCCCACCCGGAAATCACGTGGGCCCCAACCGGAAATCACGTGGGCCCCACCCGGAAATCACGTGGGCCCCACCCGGAAATCACGTGGGCCCCACCCGGAAATCACGTGGGCCCCACCCGGAAATCACGTGGGCCCCAAGGGGAAATCACGTGGGCCCCACCCGGAAATCACGTGGGCCCCACCCGGAAATCACGTGGGCCCCACCCGGAAATCACGTGGGCCCCACCCGGAAATCACGTGGGCCCCACCCGGAAATCACGTGGGCCCCACCCGGAAATCACGTGGGCCCCACCCGGAAATCACGTGGGCCCCACGGGGAAATCACGCGGGCCCCACCCGGAAATCACGTGTGCACCACGGGGAAATCACGTGGGCCCCACCCGGAAATCACGTGGGCACCACGGGGAAATCACGTGGGCCCCACCCGGAAATCACGTGGGCCCCACCCGGAAATCACGTGGGCCCCACCCGGAAATCACGTGGGGCCCACCCGGAAATCACGTGGGCCCCACCCGGAAATCACGTGGGCCCCACGGGGAAATCACGTGGGCCCCACCCGGAAATCACGTGGGCACCACCCGGAAATCACGTGGGCCCCACACGGAAATCACGTGGGCCCCACCCGGAAATCACGTGGGCCCCACACGGAAATCACGTGGGCCCCACCCGGAAATCACGTGGGCCCCTCCCGGAAATCACGTGGGCCCCACCCGGAAATCACGTGGGCCCCACCCGGAAATCACGTGGGCCCCACGGGGAAATCACGTGGGCCCCACCCGGAAATCACGTGGGCCCCACCCGGAAATCACGTGGGCCCCACCCGGAAGTCACGTGGGCCCCACCCTGAAATCACGTGGGCCCCACCCGGAAATCACGTGGGCCCCACCCGGAAATCACGTGGGCCCCACCCGGAAATCACGTGGGCCCCACCCGGAAATCACGTGGGCCCCACCCGGAAATCACGTGGGCCCCACCCGGAAATCACGTGGGCACCACGGGGAAATCACGTGGGCCCCACCCGGAAATCACGTGGGCCCCACCCGGAAATCACGTGGGCCCCACCCGGAAATCACGTGGGGCCCACCCGGAAATCACGTGGGCCCCACCCGGAAATCACGTGGGACCCACGGGGAAATCACGTGGGCCCCACCCGGAAATCACGTGGGCCCCACCCGGAAATCACGTAGGCCCCACACATAAATCACGTGGGCCCCACCCGGAAATCACGTGGGCCCCACCCGGAAATCACGTGGGACCCACCCGGAAATCACGTGGGCCCCACCCAGAAATCACGTGGGCCCCACGGGGAAATCACGTGGGCCCCACCCGGAAATCACGTGGGCCCCACCCGGAAATCACGTGGGCCCCACCCGGAAATCACGTGGGACCCCAGGGGAAATCACGTGGGCCCCACCCGGAAATCACGTGGGCCCCACCCGGAAATCACGTGGGCCCCACCCGGAAATCACGTGGGCCCCACCCGGAAATCACGTGGGCCCCACCCGGAAATCACGTGGGCCCCCAGGGGAAATCACGTGGGCCCCACCCGGAAATCACGTGGGCCCCACCCGGAAATCACGTGGGCCCCACCCGGAAATCACGTGGGCCCCACCCGGAAATCACGTGGGCCCCACCCGGAAATCACGTGGGCCCCACCCGGAAATAACGTGGGCCCCACCCGGAAATCACGTGGGCCCCCAGGGGAAATCACGTGGGCCCCACAAGGAAATCACGTGGGCCCCACCCGGAAATCACGTGGGCCCCACCCGGAAATCACGTGGGCCCCACCCGGAAATCACGTGGGCCCCACCCGGAAATCACGTGGGCCCCACCCGGAAATCACGTGGGCCCCACCCGGAAATCACGTGGGCCCCACCCGGAAATCACGTGGGCCCCACCCGGAAATCACGTGGGCCCCACCCGGAAATCACGTGGGCCCCACCCGGAAATCACGTGGGCCCCACCCGGAAATCACGTGGGCCCCAAGGGGAAATCACATGGGCCCCACCCGGAAATCACGTGGGCCCCACCCGGAAATCACATGGGCCCCACCCGGAAATCACGTGGGCCCCACCCGGAAATCACGTGGGCCCCACCCGGAAATCACGTGGGCCCCACCCGGAAATCACGTGGGCCCCACCCGGAAATCACGTGGGCCCCACCCGGAAATCACGTGGGCCCCACCCGGAAATCACGTGGGCCCCACCCGGAAATCACGTGGGCCCCAACCGGAAATCACGTGGGCCCCCAGGGGAAATCACGTGGGCCCCACCCGGAAATCACGTGGGCCCCACCCGGAAATCACGTGGGCCCCACCCGGAAATCACGTGGGCCCCACCCGGAAATCACGTGGGCCCCACCCGGAAATCACGTGGGCCCCACCCGGAAATCACGTGGGCCCCACCCGGAAATCACGTGGGCCCCACCCGGAAATCACGTGGGCCCCACCCGGAAATCACGTGGGCCCCACCCGGAAATCACGTGGGCCCCACCCGGAAATCACGTGGGCCCCACCCGGAAATCACGTGGGCCCCACCCGGAAATCACGTGGGCCCCACCCGGAAATCACGTGGGCCCCACCCGGAAATCACGTGGGCCCCACCCGGAAATCACGTGGGCCCCACCCGGAAATCACGTGGGCCCCACCCGGAAATCACGTGGGCCCCACCCGGAAATCACGTGGGCCCCACCCGGAAATCACGTGGGCCCCCAGGGGAAATCACGTGGGCCCCACCCGGAAATCACGTGGGCCCCACCCGGAAATCACGTGGGCCCCACCCGGAAATCACGTGGGCCCCACCCGGAAATCACGTGGGCCCCACCCGGAAATCACGTGGGCCCCACCCGGAAATCACGTGGGCCCCACCCGGAAATCACGTGGGCCCCACCCGGAAATCACGTGGGCCCCACCCGGAAATCACGTGGGCCCCACCGGAAATCACGTGGCCCCCACGGGGAAATCACCTGGGCCCCACCCGGAAATCACGTGGGCCCCACCCGGAAATCACGTGGGCCCCACCCGGAAATCACGTGGGCCCCACCCGGAAATCACGTGGGCCCCACGGGGAAATCACGTGGGCCCCACGGGGAAATCACGTGGGCCCCACCCGGAAATCACGTGGGCCCCACCCGGAAATCACGTGGGCCCCACCCGGAAATCACGTGGGCCCCACCCGGAAATCACGTGGGCCCCACCCGGAAATCACGTGGGCCCCACCCGGAAATCACGTGGGCCCCCAGGGGAAATCACGTGGGCCCCACCCGGAAATCACGTGGGCCCCACCCGGAAATCACGTGGGCCCCACCCGGAAATCACGTGGGCCCCACCCGGAAATCACGTGGGCCCCACCCGGAAATCACGTGGGCCCCACCCGGAAATCACGTGGGCCCCACCCGGAAATCACGTGGGCCGCACCCGGAAATCACGTGGGCCCCACCCGGAAATCACGTGGGCCCCACCCGGAAATCACGTGGGCCCCACCCGGAAATCACGAGGGCCCCACCCGGAAATTACGTGGGCCCCACCCGGAAATCACGTGGGCCCTACCCGGAAATCACGTGGGCCCCCAGAGGAAATCACGTGGGCCCCACCCGGAAATCACGTGGGCCCCCAGGGGAAATCACGTGGGCCCCACCCGGAAATCACGTGGGCCCCACCCGGAAATCACGTGGGCCCCACCCGGAAATCACGTGGGACCCACGGGGAAATCACGTGGGCCCCACCCGGAAATCACGTGGGCCCCACCCGGAAATCACGTGGGCCCCACCCGGAAATCACGTGGGCCCCACCCGGAAATCACGTGGGCCCCACCCGGAAATCACGTGGGCCCCACCCGGAAATCACGTGGGCCCCACCCGGAAATCACGTGGGCCCCACCCGGAAATCACGTGGGCCCCACCCGGAAATCACGTGGGCCCCACCCGGAAATCACGTGGGGCCCACCCGGAAATCACGTGGGCCCCACGGGGAAATCACGTGGGCCCCACCCGGAAATCACGTGGGCCCCACCCGGAAATCACGTGGGCCCCACACGGAAATCACGTGGGCCCCACCCGGAAATCACGTGGGCCCCACCCTGAAATCACGTGGGCCCCACCCGGAAATCACGTGGGCCCCACCCGGAAATCACGTGGGCCCCACCCGGAAATCACGTGGGCCCCACCCGGAAATCACGTGGGCCCCACCCGGAAATCACGTGGGCCCCACCCGGAAATCACGTGGGCCCCACCCGGAAATCACGTGGGCCCCACCCGGAAATCACGTGGGCCCCACAAGGAAATCACGTGGGCCCCACCCGGAAATCACGTGGGCCCCACCCGGAAATCACGTGGGCCCCACCCGGAAATCACGTGGGCCCCACGGGGAAATCACGTGGGCCCCACCCGGAAATCACGTGGGCCCCACCCAGAAATCACGTGGGCCCCACCCGGAAATCACGTGGGCCCCACCCGGAAATCACGTGGGCCCCAACCGGAAATCACGTGGGCCCCACCCGGAAATCACGTGGGCCCCACCCGGAAATCACGTGGGCCCCACCCGGAAATCACGTGGGCCCCACCCGGAAATCACGTGGGCCCCAAGGGGAAATCACGTGGGCCCCACCCGGAAATCACGTGGGCCCCACCCGGAAATCACGTGGGCCCCACCCGGAAATCACGTGGGCCCCACCCGGAAATCACGTGGGCCCCACCCGGAAATCACGTGGGCCCCACCCGGAAATCACGTGGGCCCCACCCGGAAATCACGTGGGCCCCACGGGGAAATCACGCGGGCCCCACCCGGAAATCACGTGTGCACCACGGGGAAATCACGTGGGCCCCACCCGGAAATCACGTGGGCACCACGGGGAAATCACGTGGGCCCCACCCGGAAATCACGTGGGCCCCACCCGGAAATCACGTGGGCCCCACCCGGAAATCACGTGGGGCCCACCCGGAAATCACGTGGGCCCCACCCGGAAATCACGTGGGCCCCACGGGGAAATCACGTGGGCCCCACCCGGAAATCACGTGGGCACCACCCGGAAATCACGTGGGCCCCACACGGAAATCACGTGGGCCCCACCCGGAAATCACGTGGGCCCCACACGGAAATCACGTGGGCCCCACCCGGAAATCACGTGGGCCCCTCCCGGAAATCACGTGGGCCCCACCCGGAAATCACGTGGGCCCCACCCGGAAATCACGTGGGCCCCACGGGGAAATCACGTGGGCCCCACCCGGAAATCACGTGGGCCCCACCCGGAAATCACGTGGGCCCCACCCGGAAGTCACGTGGGCCCCACCCGGAAATCACGTGGGCCCCACCCGGAAATCACGTGGGCCCCACCCGGAAATCACGTGGGCCCCACCCGGAAATCACGTGGGCCCCACCCGGAAATCACGTGGGCCCCACCCGGAAATCACGTGGGCCCCACCCGGAAATCACGTGGGCACCACGGGGAAATCACGTGGGCCCCACCCGGAAATCACGTGGGCCCCACCCGGAAATCACGTGGGCCCCACCCGGAAATCACGTGGGGCCCACCCGGAAATCACGTGGGCCCCACCCGGAAATCACGTGGGACCCACGGGGAAATCACGTGGGCCCCACCCGGAAATCACGTGGGCCCCACCCGGAAATCACGTAGGCCCCACACATAAATCACGTGGGCCCCACCCGGAAATCACGTGGGCCCCACCCGGAAATCACGTGGGACCCACCCGGAAATCACGTGGGCCCCACCCAGAAATCACGTGGGCCCCACGGGGAAATCACGTGGGCCCCACCCGGAAATCACGTGGGCCCCACCCGGAAATCACGTGGGCCCCACCCGGAAATCACGTGGGACCCCAGGGGAAATCACGTGGGCCCCACCCGGAAATCACGTGGGCCCCACCAGGAAATCACGTGGGCCCCACCCGGAAATCACGTGGGCCCCACCCGGAAATCACGTGGGCCCCACCCGGAAATCACGTGGGCCCCCAGGGGAAATCACGTGGGCCCCACCCGGAAATCACGTGGGCCCCACCCGGAAATCACGTGGGCCCCACCCGGAAATCACGTGGGCCCCACCCGGAAATCACGTGGGCCCCACCCGGAAATCACGTGGGCCCCACCCGGAAATAACGTGGGCCCCACCCGGAAATCACGTGGGCCCCCAGGGGAAATCACGTGGGCCCCACAAGGAAATCACGTGGGCCCCACGGGGAAATCACGTGGGCCCCACCCGGAAATCACGTGGGCCCCACCCGGAAATCACGTGGGCCCCACCCGGAAATCACGTGGGCCCCACCCGGAAATCACGTGGGCCCCACCCTGAAATCACGTGGTCCCCACCCGGAAATCACGTGGGCCCCACCCGGAAATCACGTGGGCCCCACCCGGAAATCACGTGGGCCCCCAGGGGAAATCACGTGGGCCCCACAAGAAAATCACGTGGGCCCCACCCGGAAATCACGTGGGCCCCACCCGGAAATCACGTGGGCCCCACCCGGAAATCACGTGGGCCCCACGGGGAAATCACGTGGGCCCCACGGGGAAATCACGTGGGCCACACCCGGAAATCACGTGGGCCCCACCCGGAAATCACGTGGGCCCCACCCGGAAATCACGTGGGCCCCACCCGGAAATCACGTGGGCCCCACGGGGAAATCACGTGGGCCCCACGGGGAAATCACGTGGGCCCCACCCGGAAATCACGTGGGCACCACCCGGAAATCACGTGGGCCCCACCCGGAAATCACGTGGGCCCCACCCGGAAATCACGTGGGCCCCACCCGGAAATCACGTGGGCCCCACCCGGAAATCACGTGGGCCCCACCCGGAAATCACGTGGGCCCCACCCGGAAATCACGTGGGCCCCACCCGGAAATCACGTGGGCCCCACCCGGAAATCACGTGGGCCCCCAGGGGAAATCACGTGGGCCCCACCCGGAAATCACGTGGGCCCCACCCGGAAATCACGTGGGCCCGACGGGGAAATCACGTGGGCCCCACCCGGAAATCACGTGGGCCCCCAGGGGAAATCACTTGGGCCCCACCCGGAAATCACGTGGGCCCCACCCGGAAATCACGTGGGCCCCACCCGGAAATCACGTGGGCCCCACGGGGAAATCACGTGGGCCCCACCCGGAAATCACGTGGGCCCCACCCGGAAATCACGTGGGCCCCACGGGGAAATCACGTGGGCCCCACCCGGAAATCACGTGGGCCCCACCCGGATATCACGTGGGCCCCACCCGGAAATCACGTGGGCCCCACCCGGAAATCACGTGGGCCCCACGGGGAAATCACGTGGGTCCCACCCGGAAATCACGTGGGCCCCACCCGTAAATCACGTGGGCCCCACCCGGAAATCACGTGGGCCCCACCCGGAAATCACGTGGGCCCCACCCGGAAATCACGTGGGCCCCACCCGGAAATCACGTGGGCCCCACGGGGAAATCACGTGGGCCCCACCTGGAAATCACGTGGGCCCCACCCGGAAATCACGTGGGCCCCACCCGGAAATCACGTGGGCCCCACCCGGAAATCACGTGGGCCCCACCCGGAAATCACGTGGGCCCCCAGGGGAAATCACGTGGGCCCCACCCGGAAATCACGTGGGCCCCACCCGGAAATCACGTGGGCCCCACCCGGAAATCACGTGGGCCCCACCCGGAAATCACGTGGGCCCCACCCGGAAATCACGTGGGCCCCACCCGGAAATCACGTGGGCCCCACCCGGAAATCACGTGGGCCCCACCCGGAAATCACGTGGGCCCCACCCGGAAATCACGTGGGCCCCACGGGGAAATCACGTGGGCCCCACCCGGAAATCACGTGGGCCCCACCCGGAAATCACGTGGACCCCACCCGGAAATCACGTGGGCCCCACCCGGAAATCACGTGGGGCCCACCCGGAAATCACGTGGGCCCCACGGGGAAATCACGTGGGCCCCACCCGGAAATCACGTGGGCCCCACCCGGAAATCACGTGGGCCCCACCCGGAAATCACGTGGGCCCCACCCGGAAATCACGTGGGCCCCACCCTGAAATCACGTGGTCCCCACCCGGAAATCACGTGGGCCCCACCCGGAAATCACGTGGGCCCCACCCGGAAATCACGTGGGCCCCACCCGGAAATCACGTGGGCCCCACCCGGAAATCACGTGGGCCCCACCCGGAAATCACGTGGGCCCCACCCGGAAATCACGTGGGCCCCACCCGGAAATCACGTGGGCCCCATCCGGAAATCACGTGGGCCCCACGGGGAAATCACGTGGGCCCCACCCGGAAATCACGTGGGGCCCACCCGGAAATCACGTGGGCCCCACGGGGAAATCACGTGGGCCCCACCCGGAAATCACGTGGGCCCCACCCGGAAATCACGTGGGCCCCACCCGGAAATCACGTGGGCCCCACCCGGAAATCACGTGGGCCCCACCCGGAAATCACGTGGGCCCCACCCGGAAATCACGTGGGCCCCATCCGGAAATCACGTGGGCCCCACGGGGAAATCACGTGGGCCCCACCCGGAAATCACGTGGGGCCCACCCGGAAATCACGTGGGCCCCACGGGGAAATCACGTGGGCCCCACCCGGAAATCACGTGGGCCCCACCCGGAAATCACGTGGGCCCCACCCGGAAATCACGTGGGCCCCACCCGGAAATCACGTGGGCCCCACCCGGAAATCACGTGGGCCCCACCCGGAAATCACGTGGGCCCCACCCGGAAATCACGTGGGCCCCACCCGGAAATCACGTGGGCCCCACGGGAAATCACGTGGGCCCCACCCGGAAATCACGTGGGCCCCACCCGGAAATCACGTGGGCCCCACCCGGAAATCACGTGGGCCCCACCCGGAAATCACGTGGGGCCCACCCGGAAATCACGTGGGCCCCACGGGGAAATCACGTGGGCCCCACCCGGAAATCACGTGGGCCCCACCCGGAAATCACGTGGGCCCCACCCGGAAATCACGTGGGCCCCCACCCGGAAATCACGTGGGCCCCACCCGGAAATCACGTGGGCCCCACCCGGAAATCACGTGGGCCCCACCCGGAAATCACGTGGGCCCCACCCGGAAATCACGTGGGCCCCACCCGGAAATCACGTGGGCCCCATCCGGAAATCACGTGGGCCCCACGGGGAAATCACGTGGGCCCCACCCGGAAATCACGTGGGGCCCACCCGGAAATCACGTGGGCCCACGGGGAAATCACGTGGGCCCCACCCGGAAATCACGTGGGCCCCACCCGGAAATCACGTGGGCCCCACCCGGAAATCACGTGGGCCCCACCCGGAAATCACGTGGGCCCCACCCGGAAATCACGTGGGCCCCACCCGGAAATCACGTGGGCCCCATCCGGAAATCACGTGGGCCCCACGGGGAAATCACGTGGGCCCCACCCGGAAATCACGTGGGGCCCACCCGGAAATCACGTGGGCCCCACGGGGAAATCACGTGGGCCCCACCCGGAAATCACGTGGGCCCACCCGGAAATCACGTGGGCCCCACCCGGAAATCACGTGGGCCCCACCCGGAAATCACGTGGGCCCCACCCGGAAATCACGTGGGCCCCACCCGGAAATCACGTGGGCCCCACCCGGAAATCACGTGGGCCCCACCCGGAAATCACGTGGGCCCCACGGGGAAATCACGTGGGCCCCACCCGGAAATCACGTGGGCCCCACCCGGAAATCACGTGGGCCCCACCCGGAAATCACGTGGGCCCCACCCGGAAATCACGTGGGCCCCACCCGGAAATCACGTGGGCCCCACCCGGAAATCACGTGGGCCCCACCCGGAAATCACGTGGGCCCCACCCGGAAATCACGTGGGCCCCCAGGGGAAATCACGTGGGCCCCACAAGAAAAATCACGTGGGCCCCACCCGGAAATCACGTGGGCCCCACCCGGAAATCACGTGGGCCCCACCCGGAAATCACGTGGGCCCCACGGGGAAATCACGTGGGCCCCACGGGGAAATCACGTGGGCCACACCCGGAAATCACGTGGGCCCCACCCGGAAATCACGTGGGCCCCACCCGGAAATCACGTGGGCCCCACCCGGAAATCACGTGGGCCCCACGGGGAAATCACGTGGGCCCCACGGGGAAATCACGTGGGCCCCACCCGGAAATCACGTGGGCCCCACCCGGAAATCACGTGGGCCCCACCCGGAAATCACGTGGGCCCCACCCGGAAATCACGTGGGCCCCACCCGGAAATCACGTGGGCCCCACCCGGAAATCACGTGGGCCCCACCCGGAAATCACGTGGGCCCCACCCGGAAATCACGTGGGCCCCACCCGGAAATCACGTGGGCCCCACCCGGAAATCACGTGGGCCCCACCCGGAAATCACGTGGGCCCCACCCGGAAATCACGTGGGGCCCACCCGGAAATCACGTGGGCCCCACGGGGAAATCACGTGGGCCCCACCCGGAAATCACGTGGGCCCCACCCGGAAATCACGTGGGCCCCACCCGGAAATCACGTGGGCCCCACCCGGAAATCACGTGGGCCCCACCCGGAAATCACGTGGGCCCCACCCGGAAATCACGTGGGCCCCACCCGGAAATCACGTGGGCCCTACCCGGAAATCACGTGGGCCCCCAGGGGAAATCACGTGGGCCCCACCCGGAAATCACGTGGGCCCCACCCGGAAATCACGTGGGCCCCACCCGGAAATCACGTGGGCCCTACCCGGAAATCACGTGGGCCCCCAGGGGAAATCACGTGGGCCCCACCCGGAAATCACGTGGGCCCCACCCGGAAATCACGTGGGCCCCACCCGGAAATCACGTGGGCCACACCCGGAAATCACGTGGGCCCCACCCGGAAATCACGTGAGCCCACCCGGAAATCACGTGGGCCCCACGGGGAAATCACGTGGGACCCACCCGGAAATCACGTGGGCCCCACGGGGAAATCACGTGGGCCCCACCCGGAAATCACGTGGGCCCCACCCGGAAATCACGTGGGCCCCACCCGGAAATCACGTGGGCCCCACCCGGAAATCACGTGGGCCCACCCGGAAATCACGTGGGCCCCACCCGGAAATCACGTGGGCCCCACCGGAAATCACGTGGGCCCCCAGGGGAAATCACGTGGGCTCCACCCGGAAATCACGTGGGCCCCACCCGGAAATCACGTGGGCCCCACCCGGAAATCACGTGGGCCCGACGGGGAAATCACGTGGGCCCCACCCGGAAATCACGTGGGCCCCACCCGGAAATCACGTGGGCCCCACCCGGAAATCACGTGGGCCCCACCCGGAAATCACGTGGGCCCCACCCGGAAATCACGTGGGCCCCACCCGGAAATCACGTGGGCCCCACCCGGAAATCACGTGGGCCCCACCCGGAAATCACGTGGGCCCCACCCGGAAATCACGTGGGCCCCACCCGGAAATCACGTGGGCCCCACCCGGAAATCACGTGGGCCCCCAGGGGAAATCACTTGGGCCCCACCCGGAAATCACGTGGGCCCCACCCGGAAATCACGTGGGCCCCACCCGGAAATCACGTGGGCCCCACGGGGAAATCACGTGGGCCCCACCCGGAAATCACGTGGGCCCCACGGGGAAATCACGTGGGTCCCACCCGGAAATCACGTGGGCCCCACCCGGAAATCACGTGGGCCCCACCCGGAAATCACGTGGGCCCCACCCGGAAATCACGTGGGCCCCACCCGGAAATCACGTGGGCCCCACGGGGAAATCACGTGGGCCCCACCCGGAAATCACGTGGGCCCCACCCGGAAATCACGTGGGCCCCACCCGGAAATCACGTGGGCCCCACCCGGAAATCACGTGGGCCCCACCCGGAAATCACGTGGGCCCCACCCGGAAATCACGTGGGCCCCACCCGGAAATCACGTGGGCCCCACCCGGAAATCACGTGGGCCCCACGGGGAAATCACGTGGGCCCCACCCGGAAATCACGTGGGCCCCACCCGGAAATCACGTGGGCCCCCAGGGGAAATCACGTGGGCCCCACCCGGAAATCACGTGGGCCCCACCCGGAAATCACGTGGGCCCCACCCGGAAATCACGTGGGCCCCACCCGGAAATCACGTGGGCCCCACCCGGAAATCACGTGGGCCCCACCCGGAAATCACGTGGGCCCCACCCGGAAATCACGTGGGCCCCACCCGGAAATCACGTGGGCCCCACCCGGAAATCACGTGGGCCCCACCCGGAAATCACGTGGGCCCCACCCGGAAATCACGTGGGCCCCACCCGGAAATCACGTGGGCCCCACCCGGAAATCACGTGGGCCCCACCCGGAAATCACGTGGGCCCCACCCGGAAATCACGTGGGCCCCACCCGGAAATCACGTGGGCCCCACCCGGAAATCACGTGGGGCCCACCCGGAAATCACGTGGGCCCCACCCGGAAATCACGTGGGCCCCACCCGGAAATCACGTGGGCCCCACCCGGAAATCACGTGGGCCCCACCCGGAAATCACGTGGGCCCCACCCGGAAATCACGTGGGCCCCACCCGGAAATCACGTGGGCCCCACCCGGAAATCACGTGGGCCCCACCCGGAAATCACGTGGGCCCTACCCGGAAATCACGTGGGCCCCCAGGGGAAATCACGTGGGCCCCACCCGGAAATCACGTGGGCCCCACCCGGAAATCACGTGGGCCCCACCCGGAAATCACGTGGGCCCCACCCGGAAATCACGTGGGCCCCACCCGGAAATCACGTGGGCCCCACCCGGAAATCACGTGGGCCCCACCCGGAAATCACGTGAGCCCCACCCGGAAATCACGTGGGCCCCACGGGGAAATCACGTGGGCCCCACCCGGAAATCACGTGGGCCCCACCCGGAAATCACGTGGGCCCCACGGGGAAATCACGTGGGCCCCACCCGGAAATCACGTGGGCCCCACCCGGAAATCACGTGGGCCCCACCCGGAAATCACGTGGGCCCCACCCGGAAATCACGTGGGCCCCACCCGGAAATCACGTGGGCCCCACCCGGAAATCACGTGGGCCCCACCCGGAAATCACGTGGGCCCCACCCGGAAATCACGTGGGCCCCACCCGGAAATCACGTGGGCCCCACCCGGAAATCACGTGGGCCCCACACGGAAATCACGTGGGCCCCACCCGGAAATCACGTGGGCCCCACCCGGAAATCACGTGGGCCCCACGGGGAAATCACGTGGGCCCCACGCGGAAATCACGTGGGCCCCACGGGGAAATCACGTGGGCCCCACCCGGAAATCACGTGGGCCCCACGGGGAAATCACGTGGGCCCCACCCGGAAATCACGTGGGCCCCACCCGGAAATCACGTGGGCCCCACCCGGAAATCACGTGGGCCCCACCCGGAAATCACGTGGGCCCCACGGGGAAATCACGTGGGCCCCACCCGGAAATCACGTGGGTCCCACCCGGAAATCACGTGGGCCCCACCCGGAAATCACGTGGGCCCCACCCGGAAATCACGTGGGCCCAACCCGGAAATCACGTGGGCCCCACCTGGAAATCACGTGGGCCCCACCCGGAAATCACGTGGGCCCCCAGGGGAAATCACGTGGGCCCCACCCTGAAATCACGTGGGCCCCACCCGGAAATCACGTGGGCCCCACCCGGAAATAACGTGGGCCCCACCCGGAAATCACGTGGGCCCCACCCAGAAATCACGTGGGCCCCACCCGGAAATCACGTGGGCCCCACCCGGAAATCAAGTGGGCCCCACCCGGAAATCACGTGGGCCCCACCCGGAAATCACGTGGGCCCCCAGGGGAAATCATGTGGGCCCCACCCGGAAATCACGTGGGCCCCACCCGGAAATCACGTGGGCCCCACCCGGAAATCACTTGGGCCCCACCCGGAAATCACGTGGGCCCCACCCGGAAATCACGTGGGCCCCATCCGGAAATCACGTGGGCCCCACGGGGAAATCACGTGGGCCCCACCCGGAAATCACGTGGGGCCCACCCGGAAATCACGTGGGCCCCACCCGGAAATCACGTGGGCCCCACCCGGAAATCACGTGGGCCCCACCCGGAAATCACGTGGGCCCCCAGGGGAAATCACGTGGGCCCCACCCGGAAATCACGTGGGCCCCACCCGGAAATCACGTGGGCCCCCAGGGGAAATCACGTGGGCCCCACCCGGATATCACGTGGGCCCCACCCGGAAATCACGTGGGCCCCACCCGGAAATAACGTGGGCCCCACGGGGAAATCACGTGGGCCCCACCCGGAAATCACGTGGGCCCCACCCGGAAATCACGTGGGCCCCCAGGGGAAATCACGTGGGCCCCACCCGGATATCACGTGGGCCCCACCCGGAAATCACGTGGGCCCCACCCGGAAATCACGTGGGCCCCACCCGGAAATCAAGTGGGCCCCACCCGGAAATCACGTGGGCCCCACCCGGAAATCACGTGGGCCCCACCCGGAAATCACGTGGGCCCCACCCGGAAATCACGTGGGCCCCACCCGGAAATCACGTGGGCCCCACCCGGAAATCACGTGGGCCCCACCCGGAAATCACGTGGGCCCCACCCTGAAATCACGTGGGCCCCACCCGGAAATCACGTGGGCCCCACCCGGAAATCACGTGGGCCCCACCCGGAAATCACGTGGGCCCCACCCGGAAATCACGTGGGCCCCACCCGGAAATCACGTGGGCCCCACCCGGAAATCACGTGGGCCCCACCCGGAAATCACGTGGGCCCCACCCGGAAATCACGTGGGCCCCACCCGGAAATCACGTGGGCCCCACCCGGAAATCACGTGGGCCCCACCCGGAAATCACGTGGGCCCCACCCGGAAATCACGTGTGCCCCACGGGGAAATCACGTGGGCCCCACCCGGAAATCACGTGGGCCCCACCCGGAAATCACGTGGGCCCCACCCGGAAATCACGTGGGCCCCACCCGGAAATCACGTGGGCCCCACCCGGAAATCACGTGGGCCCCACCCGGAAATCACGTGGCCCCCACGGGGAAATCACGTGGGCCCCACCCGGAAATCACGTGGGCCCCACCCGGAAATCACGTGGGCCCCACCCGGAAATCACGTGGGCCCCACCCGGAAATCACGTGGGCCCCACGGGGAAATCACGTGGGCCCCACGGGGAAATCACGTGGGCCCCACCCGGAAATCACGTGGGCCCCACCCGGAAATCACGTGAGCCCCACCCGGAAATCACATGGGCCCCACCCGGAAATCACGTGGGCCCCACCCGGAAATCACGAGGGCCCCACCCGGAAATCACGTGGGCCCCACCCGGAAATCACGTGGGCCCCACCCGGAAATCACGTGGGCCCCACCCGGAAATCACGTGGGCCCCACCCGGAAATCACGTGGGCCCCACCCGGAAATCACGTGGGCCCCACCCGGAAATCACGTGGGCCCCACCCGGAAATCACGTGGGCCCCACCCGGAAATCACGTGGGCCCCACGGGGAAATCACGTGGGCCCCACGGGGAAATCACGTGGGCCCCACCCGGAAATCACGTGGGCCCCACCCGGAAATCACGTGGGCCCCACCCGGAAATCACGTGGGCCCCACCCGGAAATCACGAGGGCCCCACCCGGAAATTACGTGGGCCCCACCCGGAAATCACGTGGGCCCTACCCGGAAATCACGTGGGCCCCCAGAGGAAATCACGTGGGCCCCACCCGGAAATCACGTGGGCCCCACCCGGAAATCACGTGGGCCCCACCCGGAAATCACGTGGGCCCCACCCGGAAATCACGTGGGCCCCACCCGGAAATCACGTGGGCCCCACCCGGAAATCACGTGGGCCCCACCCGGAAATCACGTGGGCCCCACCCGGAAATCACGTGGGCCCCACCCGGAAATCACGTGGGCCCCACCCGGAAATCACGTGGGCCCCACCCGGAAATCACGTGGGCCCCACCCGGAAATCACGTGGGCCCCACCCGGAAATCACGTGGGCCCCACCCGGAAATCACGTGGGCCCCACCCGGAAATCACGTGGGGCCCACCCGGAAATCACGTGGGCCCCACGGGGAAATCACGTGGGCCCCACCCGGAAATCACGTGGGCCCCACCCGGAAATCACGTGGGCCCCACACGGAAATCACGTGGGCCCCACCCGGAAATCACGTGGGCCCCACCCTGAAATCACGTGGGCCCCACCCGGAAATCACGTGGGCCCCACCCGGAAATCACGTGGGCCCCACCCGGAAATCACGTGGGCCCCACCCGGAAATCACGTGGGCCCCACCCGGAAATCACGTGGGCCCCACCCGGAAATAACGTGGGCCCCACCCGGAAATCACGTGGGCCCCCAGGGGAAATCACGTGGGCCCCACAAGGAAATCACGTGGGCCCCACCCGGAAATCACGTGGGCCCCACCCGGAAATCACGTGGGCCCCACCCGGAAATCACGTGGGCCCCACGGGGAAATCACGTGGGCCCCACCCGGAAATCACGTGGGCCCCACCCGGAAATCACGTGGGCCCCACCCGGAAATCACGTGGGCCCCACCCGGAAATCACGTGGGCCCCACCCGGAAATCACGTGGGCCCCACCCGGAAATCACGTGGGCCCCACCCGGAAATCACGTGGGCCCCACCCGGAAATCACGTGGGCCCCACCCGGAAATCACGTGGGCCCCACCCGGAAATCACGTGGGCCCCACCCGGAAATCACGTGGGCCCCACCCGGAAATCACGTGGGCCCCACCCGGAAATCACGTGGGCCCCACCCGGAAATCACGTGGGCCCCACCCGGAAATCACGTGGGCCCCACCCGGAAATCACGTGGGCCCCACCCGGAAATCACGTGAGCCCCACCCGGAAATCACGTGGGCCCCACGGGGAAATCACGTGGGCCCCACCCGGAAATCACGTGGGCCCCACCCGGAAATCACGTGGGCCCCACGGTTAAATCACGTGGGCCCCACCCGGAAATCACGTGGGCCCCACCCGGAAATCACGTGGGCCCCACCCGGAAATCACGTGGGCCCCACCCGGAAATCACGTGGGCCCCACCCGGAAATCACGTGGGCCCCACCCGGAAATCACGTGGGCCCCACCCGGAAATCACGTGGGCCCCACCCGGAAATCACGTGGGCCCCACCCGGAAATCACGTGGGCCCCTCCCGGAAATCACGTGGGCCCCACCCGGAAATCACGTGGGCCCCACACGGAAATCACGTGGGCCCCACCCGGAAATCACGTGGGCCCCACCCGGAAATCACGTGGGCCCCACGGGGAAATCACGTGGGCCCCACGCGGAAATCACGTGGGCCCCACGGGGAAATCACGTGGGCCCCACCCGGAAATCACGTGGGCCCCACGGGGAAATCACGTGGGCCCCACCCGGAAATCACGTGGGCCCCACCCGGAAATCACGTGGGCCCCACCCGGAAATCACGTGGGCCCCACCCGGAAATCACGTGGGCCCCACCCGGAAATCACGTGGGCCCCACCCGGAAATCACGTGGGTCCCACCCGGAAATCACGTGGGCCCCACCCGGAAATCACGTGGGCCCCACCCGGAAATCACGTGGGCCCAACCCGGAAATCACGTGGGCCCCACCTGGAAATCACGTGGGCCCCACCCGGAAATCACGTGGGCCCCCAGGGGAAATCACGTGGGCCCCACCCTGAAATCACGTGGGCCCCACCCGGAAATCACGTGGGCCCCACCCGGAAATAACGTGGGCCCCACCCGGAAATCACGTGGGCCCCACCCAGAAATCACGTGGGCCCCACCCGGAAATCACGTGGGCCCCACCCGGAAATCAAGTGGGCCCCACCCGGAAATCACGTGGGCCCCACCCGGAAATCACGTGGGCCCCCAGGGGAAATCATGTGGGCCCCACCCGGAAATCACGTGGGCCCCACCCGGAAATCACGTGGGCCCCACCCGGAAATCACTTGGGCCCCACCCGGAAATCACGTGGGCCCCACCCGGAAATCACGTGGGCCCCATCCGGAAATCACGTGGGCCCCACGGGGAAATCACGTGGGCCCCACCCGGAAATCACGTGGGGCCCACCCGGAAATCACGTGGGCCCCACCCGGAAATCACGTGGGCCCCACCCGGAAATCACGTGGGCCCCACCCGGAAATCACGTGGGCCCCCAGGGGAAATCACGTGGGCCCCACCCGGAAATCACGTGGGCCCCACCCGGAAATCACGTGGGCCCCCAGGGGAAATCACGTGGGCCCCACCCGGATATCACGTGGGCCCCACCCGGAAATCACGTGGGCCCCACCCGGAAATAACGTGGGCCCCACGGGGAAATCACGTGGGCCCCACCCGGAAATCACGTGGGCCCCACCCGGAAATCACGTGGGCCCCCAGGGGAAATCACGTGGGCCCCACCCGGATATCACGTGGGCCCCACCCGGAAATCACGTGGGCCCCACCCGGAAATCACGTGGGCCCCACCCGGAAATCAAGTGGGCCCCACCCGGAAATCACGTGGGCCCCACCCGGAAATCACGTGGGCCCCACCCGGAAATCACGTGGGCCCCACCCGGAAATCACGTGGGCCCCACCCGGAAATCACGTGGGCCCCACCCGGAAATCACGTGGGCCCCACCCGGAAATCACGTGGGCCCCACCCTGAAATCACGTGGGCCCCACCCGGAAATCACGTGGGCCCCACCCGGAAATCACGTGGGCCCCACCCGGAAATCACGTGGGCCCCACCCGGAAATCACGTGGGCCCCACCCGGAAATCACGTGGGCCCCACCCGGAAATCACGTGGGCCCCACCCGGAAATCACGTGGGCCCCACCCGGAAATCACGTGGGCCCCACCCGGAAATCACGTGGGCCCCCAGGTGAAATCACGTGGGCCCCACAAGGAAATCACGTGGGCCCCACCCTGAAATCACGTGGGCCCCACCCGGAAATCACGTGGGCCCCACCCGGAAATCACGTGGGCCCCACCCGGAAATCACGTGTGCCCCACGGGGAAATCACGTGGGCCCCACCCGGAAATCACGTGGGCCCCACCCGGAAATCACGTGGGCCCCACCCGGAAATCACGTGGGCCCCACCCGGAAATCACGTGGGCCCCACCCGGAAATCACGTGGGCCCCACCCGGAAATCACGTGGCCCCCACGGGGAAATCACGTGGGCCCCACCCGGAAATCACGTGGGCCCCACCCGGAAATCACGTGGGCCCCACCCGGAAATCACGTGGGCCCCACCCGGAAATCACGTGGGCCCCACGGGGAAATCACGTGGGCCCCACGGGGAAATCACGTGGGCCCCACCCGGAAATCACGTGGGCCCCACCCGGAAATCACGTGAGCCCCACCCGGAAATCACATGGGCCCCACCCGGAAATCACGTGGGCCCCACCCGGAAATCACGAGGGCCCCACCCGGAAATCACGTGGGCCCCCAGGGGAAATCACGTGGGCCCCACCCGGAAATCACGTGGGCCCCACCCGGAAATCACGTGGGCCCCACCCGGAAATCACGTGGGCCCCACCCGGAAATCACGTGGGCCCCACCCGGAAATCACGTGGGCCCCACCCGGAAATCACGTGGGCCCCACCCGGAAATCACGTGGGCCCCACCCGGAAATCACGTGGGCCCCACCCGGAAATCACGTGGGCCCCACCCGGAAATCACGTGGGCCCCACGGGGAAATCACGTGGGCCCCACGGGGAAATCACGTGGGCCCCACCCGGAAATCACGTGGGCCCCACCCGGAAATCACGTGGGCCCCACCCGGAAATCACGTGGGCCCCACCCGGAAATCACGAGGGCCCCACCCGGAAATTACGTGGGCCCCACCCGGAAATCACGTGGGCCCTACCCGGAAATCACGTGGACCCCCAGAGGAAATCACGTGGGCCCCACCCGGAAATCACGTGGGCCCCACCCGGAAATCACGTGGGCCCCACCCGGAAATCACGTGGGCCCCACCCGGAAATCACGTGGGCCCCACCCGGAAATCACGTGGGCCCCACGGGGAAATCACGTGGGCCCCACCCGGAAATCACGTGGGCCCCACCCGGAAATCACGTGGGCCCCACCCGGAAATCACGTGGGCCCCACCCGGAAATCACGTGGGCCCCACCCGGAAATCACGTGGGCCCCACCCGGAAATCACGTGGGCCCCACCCGGAAATCACGTGGGCCCCACCCGGAAATCACGTGGGCCCCACCCGGAAATCACGTGGGGCCCACCCGGAAATCACGTGGGCCCCACGGGGAAATCACGTGGGCCCCACCCGGAAATCACGTGGGCCCCACCCGGAAATCACGTGGGCCCCACACGGAAATCACGTGGGCCCCACCCGGAAATCACGTGGGCCCCACCCTGAAATCACGTGGGCCCCACCCGGAAATCACGTGGGCCCCACCCGGAAATCACGTGGGCCCCACCCGGAAATCACGTGGGCCCCACCCGGAAATCACGTGGGCCCCACCCGGAAATCACGTGGGCCCCACCCGGAAATCACGTGGGCCCCACCCGGAAATAACGTGGGCCCCACCCGGAAATCACGTGGGCCCCCAGGGGAAATCACGTGGGCCCCACAAGGAAATCACGTGGGCCCCACCCGGAAATCACGTGGGCCCCACCCGGAAATCACGTGGGCCCCACCCGGAAATCACGTGGGCCCCACGGGGAAATCACGTGGGCCCCACCCGGAAATCACGTGGGCCCCACCCGGAAATCACGTGGGCCCCACCCGGAAATCACGTGGGCCCCACCCGGAAATCACGTGGGCCCCACCCGGAAATCACGTGGGCCCCACCCGGAAATCACGTGGGCCCCACCCGGAAATCACGTGGGCCCCACCCGGAAATCACGTGGGCCCCACCCGGAAATCACGTGGGCCCCACCCGGAAATCACGTGGGCCCCACCCGGAAATCACGTGGGCCCCACCCGGAAATCACGTGGGCCCCACCCGGAAATCACGTGGGCCCCACCCGGAAATCACGTGGGCCCCACCCGGAAATCACGTGGGCCCCACGGGGAAATCACGCGGGCCCCACCCGGAAATCACGTGGGCACCACGGGGAAATCACGTGGGCCCCACCCGGAAATCACGTGGGCCCCACCCGGAAATCACGTGGGCCCCCAGGGGAAATCACGTGGGCCCCACCCGGAAATCACGTGGGCCCCACCCGGAAATCACGTGGGCCCCCAGGGGAAATCACGTGGGCCCCACCCGGATATCACGTGGGCCCCACCCGGAAATCACGTGGGCCCCACCCGGAAATAACGTGGGCCCCACGGGGAAATCACGTGGGCCCCACCCGGAAATCACGTGGGCCCCACCCGGAAATCACGTGGGCCCCCAGGGGAAATCACGTGGGCCCCACCCGGATATCACGTGGGCCCCACCCGGAAATCACGTGGGCCCCACCCGGAAATCACGTGGGCCCCACCCGGAAATCAAGTGGGCCCCACCCGGAAATCACGTGGGCCCCACCCGGAAATCACGTGGGCCCCACCCGGAAATCACGTGGGCCCCACCCGGAAATCACGTGGGCCCCACCCGGAAATCACGTGGGCCCCACCCGGAAATCACGTGGGCCCCACCCGGAAATCACGTGGGCCCCACCCTGAAATCACGTGGGCCCCACCCGGAAATCACGTGGGCCCCACCCGGAAATCACGTGGGCCCCACCCGGAAATCACGTGGGCCCCACCCGGAAATCACGTGGGCCCCACCCGGAAATCACGTGGGCCCCACCCGGAAATCACGTGGGCCCCCAGGTGAAATCACGTGGGCCCCACAAGGAAATCACGTGGGCCCCACCCTGAAATCACGTGGGCCCCACCCGGAAATCACGTGGGCCCCACCCGGAAATCACGTGGGCCCCACCCGGAAATCACGTGTGCCCCACGGGGAAATCACGTGGGCCCTACCCGGAAATCACGTGGGCCCCACCCGGAAATCACGTGGGCCCCACCCGGAAATCACGTGGGCCCCACCCGGAAATCACGTGGGCCCCACCCGGAAATCACGTGGGCCCCACCCGGAAATCACGTGGCCCCCACGGGGAAATCACGTGGGCCCCACCCGGAAATCACGTGGGCCCCACCCGGAAATCACGTGGGCCCCACCCGGAAATCACGTGGGCCCCACCCGGAAATCACGTGGGCCCCACGGGGAAATCACGTGGGCCCCACGGGGAAATCACGTGGGCCCCACCCGGAAATCACGTGGGCCCCACCCGGAAATCACGTGAGCCCCACCCGGAAATCACGTGGGCCCCACCCGGAAATCACGTGGGCCCCACCCGGAAATCACGAGGGCCCCACCCGGAAATCACGTGGGCCCCCAGGGGAAATCACGTGGGCCCCACCCGGAAATCACGTGGGCCCCACCCGGAAATCACGTGGGCCCCACCCGGAAATCACGTGGGCCCCACCCGGAAATCACGTGGGCCCCACCCGGAAATCACGTGGGCCCCACCCGGAAATCACGTGGGCCCCACCCGGAAATCACGTGGGCCCCACCCGGAAATCACGTGGGCCCCACCCGGAAATCACGTGGGCCCCACCCGGAAATCACGTGGGCCCCACGGGGAAATCACGTGGGCCCCACGGGGAAATCACGTGGGCCCCACCCGGAAATCACGTGGGCCCCACCCGGAAATCACGTGGGCCCCACCCGGAAATCACGTGGGCCCCACCCGGAAATCACGAGGGCCCCACCCGGAAATTACGTGGGCCCCACCCGGAAATCACGTGGGCCCTACCCGGAAATCACGTGGGCCCCCAGAGGAAATCACGTGGGCCCCACCCGGAAATCACGTGGGCCCCACCCGGAAATCACGTGGGCCCCACCCGGAAATCACGTGGGCCCCACCCGGAAATCACGTGGGCCCCACCCGGAAATCACGTGGGCCCCACCCGGAAATCACGTGGGCCCCACCCGGAAATCACGTGGGCCCCACCCGGAAATCACGTGGGCCCCACCCGGAAATCACGTGGGCCCCACCCGGAAATCACGTGGGCCCCACCCGGAAATCACGTGGGCCCCACCCGGAAATCACGTGGGCCCCACCCGGAAATCACGTGGGCCCCACCCGGAAATCACGTGGGCCCCACCCGGAAATCACGTGGGCCCCACCCGGAAATCACGTGGGCCCCACGGGGAAATCACGCGGGCCCCACCCGGAAATCACGTGGGCACCACGGGGAAATCACGTGGGCCCCACCCGGAAATCACGTGGGCACCACGGGGAAATCACGTGGGCCCCACCCGGAAATCACGTGGGCCCCACCCGGAAATCACGTGGGCCCCACCCGGAAATCACGTGGGGCCCACCCGGAAATCACGTGGGCCCCACCCGGAAATCACGTGGGCCCCACGGGGAAATCACGTGGGCCCCACCCGGAAATCACGTGGGCACCACCCGGAAATCACGTGGGCCCCACACGGAAATCACGTGGGCCCCACCCGGAAATCACGTGGGCCCCACACGGAAATCACGTGGGCCCCACCCGGAAATCACGTGGGCCCCTCCCGGAAATCACGTGGGCCCCACCCGGAAATCACGTGGGCCCCACCCGGAAATCACGTGGGCCCCACGGGGAAATCACGTGGGCCCCACCCGGAAATCACGTGGGCCCCACCCGGAAATCACGTGGGCCCCACCCGGAAGTCACGTGGGCCCCACCCGGAAATCACGTGGGCCCCACCCGGAAATCACGTGGGCCCCACCCGGAAATCACGTGGGCCCCACCCGGAAATCACGTGGGCCCCACCCGGAAATCACGTGGGCCCCACCCGGAAATCACGTGGGCCCCACCGGAAATCACGTGGGCCCCCAGGTGAAATCACGTGGGCCCCACAAGGAAATCACGTGGGCCCCACCCTGAAATCACGTGGGCCCCACCCGGAAATCACGTGGGCCCCACCCGGAAATCACGTGGGCCCCACCCGGAAATCACGTGTGCCCCACGGGGAAATCACGTGGGCCCCACCCGGAAATCACGTGGGCCCCACCCGGAAATCACGTGGGCCCCACCCGGAAATCACGTGGGCCCCACCCGGAAATCACGTGGGCCCCACCCGGAAATCACGTGGGCCCCACCCGGAAATCACGTGGCCCCCACGGGGAAATCACGTGGGCCCCACCCGGAAATCACGTGGGCCCCACCCGGAAATCACGTGGGCCCCACCCGGAAATCACGTGGGCCCCACCCGGAAATCACGTGGGCCCCACGGGGAAATCACGTGGGCCCCACGGGGAAATCACGTGGGCCCCACCCGGAAATCACGTGGGCCCCACCCGGAAATCACGTGAGCCCCACCCGGAAATCACATGGGCCCCACCCGGAAATCACGTGGGCCCCACCCGGAAATCACGTGGGCCCCACCCGGAAATCACGTGGGCCCCCAGGGGAAATCACGTGGGCCCCACCCGGAAATCACGTGGGCCCCACCCGGAAATCACGTGGGCCCCACCCGGAAATCACGTGGGCCCCACCCGGAAATCACGTGGGCCCCACCCGGAAATCACGTGGGCCCCACCCGGAAATCACGTGGGCCCCACCCGGAAATCACGTGGGCCCCACCCGGAAATCACGTGGGCCCCACCCGGAAATCACGTGGGCCCCACCCGGAAATCACGTGGGCCCCACCCGGAAATCACGTGGGCCCCACCCGGAAATCACGTGGGCCCCACCCGAAAATCACGTGGGCCCCACCCGGAAATCACGAGGGCCCCACCCGGAAATTACGTGGGCCCCACCCGGAAATCACGTGGGCCCTACCCGGAAATCACGTGGGCCCCCAGAGGAAATCACGTGGGCCCCACCCGGAAATCACGTGGGCCCCAGGGGAAATCACGTGGGCCCCACCCGGAAATCACGTGGGCCCCACCCGGAAATCACGTGGGCCCCACCCGGAAATCACGTGGGCCCCACGGGGAAATCACGTGGGCCCCACCCGGAAATCACGTGGGCCCCACCCGGAAATCACGTGGGCCCCACCCGGAAATCACGTGGGCCCCACCCGGAAATCACGTGGGCCCCACCCGGAAATCACGTGGGCCCCACCCGGAAATCACGTGGGCCCCACCCGGAAATCACGTGGGCCCCACCCGGAAATCACGTGGGCCCCACCCGGAAATCACGTGGGCCCCACCCGGAAATCACGTGGGCCCCACCCGGAAATCACGTGGGGCCCACCCGGAAATCACGTGGGCCCCACGGGGAAATCACGTGGGCCCCACCCGGAAATCACGTGGGCCCCACCCGGAAATCACGTGGGCCCCACACGGAAATCACGTGGGCCCCACCCGGAAATCACGTGGGCCCCACCCTGAAATCACGTGGGCCCCACCCGGAAATCACGTGGGCCCCACCCGGAAATCACGTGGGCCCCACCCGGAAATCACGTGGGCCCCACCCGGAAATCACGTGGGCCCCACCCGGAAATCACGTGGGCCCCACCCGGAAATAACGTGGGCCCCACCCGGAAATCACGTGGGCCCCCAGGGGAAATCACGTGGGCCCCACAAGGAAATCACGTGGGCCCCACCCGGAAATCACGTGGGCCCCACCCGGAAATCACGTGGGCCCCACCCGGAAATCACGTGGGCCCCACGGGGAAATCACGTGGGCCCCACCCGGAAATCACGTGGGCCCCACCCGGAAATCACGTGGGCCCCACCCGGAAATCACGTGGGCCCCACCCGGAAATCACGTGGGCCCCAACCGGAAATCACGTGGGCCCCACCCGGAAATCACGTGGGCCCCACCCGGAAATCACGTGGGCCCCACCCGGAAATCACGTGGGCCCCAAGGGGAAATCACGTGGGCCCCACCCGGAAATCACGTGGGCCCCACCCAGAAATCACGTGGGCCCCACCCGGAAATCACGTGGGCCCCACCCGGAAATCACGTGGGCCCCACCCGGAAATCACGTGGGCCCCACCCGGAAATCACGTGGGCCCCACCCGGAAATCACGTGGGCCCCACGGGGAAATCACGCGGGCCCCACCCGGAAATCACGTGGGCACCACGGGGAAATCACGTGGGCCCCACCCGGAAATCACGTGGGCACCACGGGGAAATCACGTGGGCCCCACCCGGAAATCACGTGGGCCCCACCCGGAAATCACGTGGGCCCCACCCGGAAATCACGTGGGGCCCACCCGGAAATCACGTGGGCCCCACCCGGAAATCACGTGGGCCCCACGGGGAAATCACGTGGGCCCCACCCGGAAATCACGTGGGCACCACCCGGAAATCACGTGGGCCCCACACGGAAATCACGTGGGCCCCACCCGGAAATCACGTGGGCCCCACACGGAAATCACGTGGGCCCCACCCGGAAATCACGTGGGCCCCTCCCGGAAATCACGTGGGCCCCACCCGGAAATCACGTGGGCCCCACCCGGAAATCACGTGGGCCCCACGGGGAAATCACGTGGGCCCCACCCGGAAATCACGTGGGCCCCACCCGGAAATCACGTGGGCCCCACCCGGAAGTCACGTGGGCCCCACCCGGAAATCACGTGGGCCCCACCCGGAAATCACGTGGGCCCCACCCGGAAATCACGTGGGCCCCACCCGGAAATCACGTGGGCCCCACCCGGAAATCACGTGGGCCCCACCCGGAAATCACGTGGGCCCCACCCGGAAATCACGTGGGCCCCCAGGTGAAATCACGTGGGCCCCACAAGGAAATCACGTGGGCCCCACCCTGAAATCACGTGGGCCCCACCCGGAAATCACGTGGGCCCCACCCGGAAATCACGTGGGCCCCACCCGGAAATCACGTGTGCCCCACGGGGAAATCACGTGGGCCCCACCCGGAAATCACGTGGGCCCCACCCGGAAATCACGTGGGCCCCACCCGGAAATCACGTGGGCCACACCCGGAAATCACGTGGGCCCCACCCGGAAATCACGTGGGCCCCACCCGGAAATCACGTGGCCCCCACGGGGAAATCACGTGGGCCCCACCCGGAAATCACGTGGGCCCCACCCGGAAATCACGTGGGCCCCACCCGGAAATCACGTGGGCCCCACCCGGAAATCACGTGGGCCCCACGGGGAAATCACGTGGGCCCCACGGGGAAATCACGTGGGCCCCACCCGGAAATCACGTGGGCCCCACCCGGAAATCACGTGAGCCCCACCCGGAAATCACATGGGCCCCACCCGGAAATCACGTGGGCCCCACCCGGAAATCACGTGGGCCCCACCCGGAAATCACGTGGGCCCCCAGGGGAAATCACGTGGGCCCCACCCGGAAATCACGTGGGCCCCACCCGGAAATCACGTGGGCCCCACCCGGAAATCACGTGGGCCCCACCCGGAAATCACGTGGGCCCCACCCGGAAATCACGTGGGCCCCACCCGGAAATCACGTGGGCCCCACCCGGAAATCACGTGGGCCCCACCCGGAAATCACGTGGGCCCCACGGGGAAATCACGTGGGCCCCACCCGGAAATCACGTGGGCCCCACCCGGAAATCACGTGGGCCCCACCCGGAAATCACGTGGGCCCCACCCGGAAATCACGTGGGCCCCACCCGGAAATCACGAGGGCCCCACCCGGAAATTACGTGGGCCCCACCCGGAAATCACGTGGGCCCTACCCGGAAATCACGTGGGCCCCCAGAGGAAATCACGTGGGCCCCACCCGGAAATCACGTGGGCCCCCAGGGGAAATCACGTGGGCCCCACCCGGAAATCACGTGGGCCCCACCCGGAAATCACGTGGGCCCCACCCGGAAATCACGTGGGCCCCACGGGGAAATCACGTGGGCCCCACCCGGAAATCACGTGGGCCCCACCCGGAAATCACGTGGGCCCCACCCGGAAATCACGTGGGCCCCACCCGGAAATCACGTGGGCCCCACCCGGAAATCACGTGGGCCCCACCCGGAAATCACGTGGGCCCCACCCGGAAATCACGTGGGCCCCACCCGGAAATCACGTGGGCCCCACCCGGAAATCACGTGGGCCCCACCCGGAAATCACGTGGGCCCCACCCGGAAATCACGTGGGCCCCACCCGGAAATCACGTGGGCCCCACCCGGAAATCACGTGGGCCCCACCCGGAAATCACGTGGGCCCCACCCGGAAATCACGTGGGCCCCACCCGGAAATCACGTGGGCCCCACGGGGAAATCACGCGGGCCCCACCCGGAAATCACGTGGGCACCACGGGGAAATCACGTAGGCCCCACCCGGAAATCACGTGGGCACCACGGGGAAATCACGTGGGCCCCACCCGGAAATCACGTGGGCCCCACCCGGAAATCACGTGGGCCCCACCCGGAAATCACGTGGGGCCCACCCGGAAATCACGTGGGCCCCACCCGGAAATCACGTGGGCCCCACGGGGAAATCACGTGGGCCCCACCCGGAAATCACGTGGGCACCACCCGGAAATCACGTGGGCCCCACACGGAAATCACGTGGGCCCCACCCGGAAATCACGTGGGCCCCACACGGAAATCACGTGGGCCCCACCCGGAAATCACGTGGGCCCCTCCCGGAAATCACGTGGGCCCCACCCGGAAATCACGTGGGCCCCACCCGGAAATCACGTGGGCCCCACGGGGAAATCACGTGGGCCCCACCCGGAAATCACGTGGGCCCCACCCGGAAATCACGTGGGCCCCACCCGGAAGTCACGTGGGCCCCACCCGGAAATCACGTGGGCCCCACCCGGAAATCACGTGGGCCCCACCCGGAAATCACGTGGGCCCCACCCGGAAATCACGTGGGCCCCACCCGGAAATCACGTGGGACCCACCCGGAAATCACGTGGGCCCCACCCGGAAATCACGTGGGCCCCACCCGGAAATCATGTGGGCCCCACCCGGAAATCACGTGGGCCCCACCGGAAATCACGTGGCCCCCACGGGGTAATCACGTGGGCCCCACCCGGAAATCACGTGGGCCCCACCCGGAAATCACGTGGGCCCCACCCGGAAATCACGTGGGCCCCACCCGGAAATCACGTGGGCCCCACGGGGAAATCACGTGGGCCCCACCCGGAAATCACGTGGGCCCCACCCGGAAATCACGTGGGCCCCACCCGGAAATCACGTGGGCCCCACCCGGAAATCACGTGGGCCCCACCCGGAAATCACGTGGGCCCCACCCGGAAATCACGTGGGCCCCACCCGGAAATCACGTGGGCCCCACCCGGAAATCACGTGGGCCCCACCCGGAAATCACGTGGGCCCCACCCGGAAATCACGTGGGGCCCACCCGGAAATCACGTGGGCCCCACGGGGAAATCACGTGGGCCCCACCCGGAAATCACGTGGGCCCCACCCGGAAATCACGTGGGCCCCACACGGAAATCACGTGGGCCCCACCCGGAAATCACGTGGGCCCCACCCTGAAATCACGTGGGCCCCACCCGGAAATCACGTGGGCCCCACCCGGAAATCACGTGGGCCCTACCCGGAAATCACGTGGGCCCCACCCGGAAATCACGTGGGCCCCACCCGGAAATCACGTGGGCCCCACCCGGAAATAACGTGGGCCCCACCCGGAAATCACGTGGGCCCCCAGGGGAAATCACGTGGGCCCCACAAGGAAATCACGTGGGCCCCACCCGGAAATCACGTGGGCCCCACCCGGAAATCACGTGGGCCCCACCCGGAAATCACGTGGGCCCCACGGGGAAATCACGTGGGCCCCACCCGGAAATCACGTGGGCCCCACCCGGAAATCACGTGGGCCCCACCCGGAAATCACGTGGGCCCCACCCGGAAATCACGTGGGCCCCAACCGGAAATCACGTGGGCCCCACCCGGAAATCACGTGGGCCCCACCCGGAAATCACGTGGGCCCCACCCGGAAATCACGTGGGCCCCACCCGGAAATCACGTGGGCCCCAAGGGGAAATCACGTGGGCCCCACCCGGAAATCACGTGGGCCCCACCCGGAAATCACGGGGAAATCACGTGGGCCCCACCCGGAAATCACGTGGGCACCACGGGGAAATCACGTGGGCCCCACCCGGAAATCACGTGGGCCCCACCCGGAAATCACGTGGGCCCCACCCGGAAATCACGTGGGGCCCACCCGGAAATCACGTGGGCCCCACCCGGAAATCACGTGGGCCCCACGGGGAAATCACGTGGGCCCCACCCGGAAATCACGTGGGCACCACCCGGAAATCACGTGGGCCCCACACGGAAATCACGTGGGCCCCACCCGGAAATCACGTGGGCCCCACACGGAAATCACGTGGGCCCCACCCGGAAATCACGTGGGCCCCTCCCGGAAATCACGTGGGCCCCACCCGGAAATCACGTGGGCCCCACCCGGAAATCACGTGGGCCCCACGGGGAAATCACGTGGGCCCCACCCGGAAATCACGTGGGCCCCACCCGGAAATCACGTGGGCCCCACCCGGAAGTCACGTGGGCCCCACCCGGAAATCACGTGGGCCCCACCCGGAAATCACGTGGGCCCCACCCGGAAATCACGTGGGCCCCACCCGGAAATCACGTGGGCCCCACCCGGAAATCACGTGGGCCCCACCCTGAAATCACGTGGGCCCCACCCGGAAATCACGTGGGCACCACGGGGAAATCACGTGGGCCCCACCCGGAAATCACGTGGGCCCCACCCGGAAATCACGTGGGCCCCACCCGGAAATCACGTGGGGCCCACCCGGAAATCACGTGGGCCCCACCCGGAAATCACGTGGGACCCACGGGGAAATCACGTGGGCCCCACCCGGAAATCACGTGGGCCCCACCCGGAAATCACGTAGGCCCCACACAGAAATCACGTGGGCCCCACCCGGAAATCACGTGGGCCCCACCCGGAAATCACGTGGGACCCACCCGGAAATCACGTGGGCCCCACCCGGAAATCACGTGGGCCCCACGGGGAAATCACGTGGGCCCCACCCGGAAATCACGTGGGCCCCACCCGGAAATCACGTGGGCCCCACCCGGAAATCACGTGGGACCCCAGGGGAAATCACGTGGGCCCCACCCGGAAATCACGTGGGCCCCACCCGGAAATCACGTGGGCCCCACCCGGAAATCACGTGGGCCCCACCCGGAAATCACGTGGGCCCCACCCGGAAATCACGTGGGCCCCCAGGGGAAATCACGTGGGCCCCACCCGGAAATCACGTGGGCCCCACCCGGAAATCACGTGGGCCCCACCCGGAAATCACGTGGGGCCCACCCGGAAATCACGTGGGCCCCACCCGGAAATCACGTGGGCCCCACCCGGAAATAACGTGGGCCCCACCCGGAAATCACGTGGGCCCCCAGGGGAAATCACGTGGGCCCCACAAGGAAATCACGTGGGCCCCACCCGGAAATCACGTGGGCCCCACCCGGAAATCACGTGGGCCCCACCCGGAAATCACGTGGGCCCCACCCGGAAATCACGTGGGCCCCACCCGGAAATCACGTGGGCCCCACCCGGAAATCACGTGGGCCCCACCCGGAAATCACGTGGGCCCCACCCGGAAATCACGTGGGCCCCACCCGGAAATCACGTGGGCCCCACCCGGAAATCACGTGGGCCCCAAGGGGAAATCACATGGGCCCCACCCGGAAATCACGTGGGCCCCACCCGGAAATCACATGGGCCCCACCCGGAAATCACGTGGGCCCCACCCGGAAATCACGTGGGCCCCACCCGGAAATCACGTGGGCCCCACCCGGAAATCACGTGGGCCCCACCCGGAAATCACGTGGGCCCCACCCGGAAATCACGTGGGCCCCACCCGGAAATCACGTGGGCCCCACCCGGAAATCACGTGGGCCCCACCCGGAAATCACGTGGGCCCCCAGGGGAAATCACGTGGGCCCCACCCGGAAATCACGTGGGCCCCACCCGGAAATCACGTGGGCCCCACCCGGAAATCACGTGGGCCCCACCCGGAAATCACGTGGGCCCCACCCGGAAATCACGTGGGCCCCACCCGGAAATCACGTGGGCCCCACCCGGAAATCACGTGGGCCCCACCCGGAAATCACGTGGGCCCCACCCGGAAATCACGTGGGCCCCACCGGAAATCACGTGGCCCCCACGGGGAAATCACCTGGGCCCCACCCGGAAATCACGTGGGCCCCACCCGGAAATCACGTGGGCCCCACCCGGAAATCACGTGGGCCCCACCCGGAAATCACGTGGGCCCCACGGGGAAATCACGTGGGCCCCACGGGGAAATCACGTGGGCCCCACCCGGAAATCACGTGGGCCCCACCCGGAAATCACGTGGGCCCCACCCGGAAATCACATGGGCCCCACCCGGAAATCACGTGGGCCCCACCCGGAAATCACGTGGGCCCCACCCGGAAATCACGTGGGCCCCCAGGGGAAATCACGTGGGCCCCACCCGGAAATCACGTGGGCCCCACCCGGAAATCACGTGGGCCCCACCCGGAAATCACGTGGGCCCCACCCGGAAATCACGTGGGCCCCACCCGGAAATCACGTGGGCCCCACCCGGAAATCACGTGGGCCCCACCCGGAAATCACGTGGGCCGCACCCGGAAATCACGTGGGCCCCACCCGGAAATCACGTGGGCCCCACCCGGAAATCACGTGGGCCCCACCCGGAAATCACGAGGGCCCCACCCGGAAATTACGTGGGCCCCACCCGGAAATCACGTGGGCCCTACCCGGAAATCACGTGGGCCCCCAGAGGAAATCACGTGGGCCCCACCCGGAAATCACGTGGGCCCCCAGGGGAAATCACGTGGGCCCCACCCGGAAATCACGTGGGCCCCACCCGGAAATCACGTGGGCCCCACCCGGAAATCACGTGGGCCCCACGGGGAAATCACGTGGGCCCCACCCGGAAATCACGTGGGCCCCACCCGGAAATCACGTGGGCCCCACCCGGAAATCACGTGGGCCCCACCCGGAAATCACGTGGGCCCCACCCGGAAATCACGTGGGCCCCACCCGGAAATCACGTGGGCCCCACCCGGAAATCACGTGGGCCCCACCCGGAAATCACGTGGGCCCCACCCGGAAATCACGTGGGCCCCACCCGGAAATCACGTGGGGCCCACCCGGAAATCACGTGGGCCCCACGGGGAAATCACGTGGGCCCCACCCGGAAATCACGTGGGCCCCACCCGGAAATCACGTGGGCCCCACACGGAAATCACGTGGGCCCCACCCGGAAATCACGTGGGCCCCACCCTGAAATCACGTGGGCCCCACCCGGAAATCACGTGGGCCCCACCCGGAAATCACGTGGGCCCCACCCGGAAATCACGTGGGCCCCACCCGGAAATCACGTGGGCCCCACCCGGAAATCACGTGGGCCCCACCCGGAAATCACGTGGGCCCCACCCGGAAATCACGTGGGCCCCACCCGGAAATCACGTGGGCCCCACAAGGAAATCACGTGGGCCCCACCCGGAAATCACGTGGGCCCCACCCGGAAATCACGTGGGCCCCACCCGGAAATCACGTGGGCCCCACGGGGAAATCACGTGGGCCCCACCCGGAAATCACGTGGGCCCCACCCGGAAATCACGTGGGCCCCACCCGGAAATCACGTGGGCCCCACCCGGAAATCACGTGGGCCCCAACCGGAAATCACGTGGGCCCCACCCGGAAATCACGTGGGCCCCACCCGGAAATCACGTGGGCCCCACCCGGAAATCACGTGGGCCCCACCCGGAAATCACGTGGGCCCCAAGGGGAAATCACGTGGGCCCCACCCGGAAATCACGTGGGCCCCACCCGGAAATCACGTGGGCCCCACCCGGAAATCACGTGGGCCCCACCCGGAAATCACGTGGGCCCCACCCGGAAATCACGTGGGCCCCACCCGGAAATCACGTGGGCCCCACCCGGAAATCACGTGGGCCCCACGGGGAAATCACGCGGGCCCCACCCGGAAATCACGTGTGCACCACGGGGAAATCACGTGGGCCCCACCCGGAAATCACGTGGGCACCACGGGGAAATCACGTGGGCCCCACCCGGAAATCACGTGGGCCCCACCCGGAAATCACGTGGGCCCCACCCGGAAATCACGTGGGGCCCACCCGGAAATCACGTGGGCCCCACCCGGAAATCACGTGGGCCCCACGGGGAAATCACGTGGGCCCCACCCGGAAATCACGTGGGCACCACCCGGAAATCACGTGGGCCCCACACGGAAATCACGTGGGCCCCACCCGGAAATCACGTGGGCCCCACACGGAAATCACGTGGGCCCCACCCGGAAATCACGTGGGCCCCTCCCGGAAATCACGTGGGCCCCACCCGGAAATCACGTGGGCCCCACCCGGAAATCACGTGGGCCCCACGGGGAAATCACGTGGGCCCCACCCGGAAATCACGTGGGCCCCACCCGGAAATCACGTGGGCCCCACCCGGAAGTCACGTGGGCCCCACCCGGAAATCACGTGGGCCCCACCCGGAAATCACGTGGGCCCCACCCGGAAATCACGTGGGCCCCACCCGGAAATCACGTGGGCCCCACCCGGAAATCACGTGGGCCCCACCCGGAAATCACGTGGGCCCCACCCGGAAATCACGTGGGCACCACGGGGAAATCACGTGGGCCCCACCCGGAAATCACGTGGGCCCCACCCGGAAATCACGTGGGCCCCACCCGGAAATCACGTGGGGCCCACCCGGAAATCACGTGGGCCCCACCCGGAAATCACGTGGGACCCACGGGGAAATCACGTGGGCCCCACCCGGAAATCACGTGGGCCCCCCCGGAAATCACGTAGGCCCCACACATAAATCACGTGGGCCCCACCCGGAAATCACGTGGGCCCCACCCGGAAATCACGTGGGACCCACCCGGAAATCACGTGGGCCCCACCCAGAAATCACGTGGGCCCCACGGGGAAATCACGTGGGCCCCACCCGGAAATCACGTGGGCCCCACCCGGAAATCACGTGGGCCCCACCCGGAAATCACGTGGGACCCCAGGGGAAATCACGTGGGCCCCACCCGGAAATCACGTGGGCCCCACCCGGAAATCACGTGGGCCCCACCCGGAAATCACGTGGGCCCCACCCGGAAATCACGTGGGCCCCACCCGGAAATCACGTGGGCCCCCAGGGGAAATCACGTGGGCCCCACCCGGAAATCACGTGGGCCCCACCCGGAAATCACGTGGGCCCCACCCGGAAATCACGTGGGCCCCACCCGGAAATCACGTGGGCCCCACCCGGAAATCACGTGGGCCCCACCCGGAAATAACGTGGGCCCCACCCGGAAATCACGTGGGCCCCCAGGGGAAATCACGTGGGCCCCACAAGGAAATCACGTGGGCCCCACCCGGAAATCACGTGGGCCCCACCCGGAAATCACGTGGGCCCCACCCGGAAATCACGTGGGCCCCACCCGGAAATCACGTGGGCCCCACCCGGAAATCACGTGGGCCCCACCCGGAAATCACGTGGGCCCCACCCGGAAATCACGTGGGCCCCACCCGGAAATCACGTGGGCCCCACCCGGAAATCACGTGGGCCCCACCCGGAAATCACGTGGGCCCCACCCGGAAATCACGTGGGCCCCAAGGGGAAATCACATGGGCCCCACCCGGAAATCACGTGGGCCCCACCCGGAAATCACATGGGCCCCACCCGGAAATCACGTGGGCCCCACCCGGAAATCACGTGGGCCCCACCCGGAAATCACGTGGGCCCCACCCGGAAATCACGTGGGCCCCACCCGGAAATCACGTGGGCCCCACCCGGAAATCACGTGGGCCCCACCCGGAAATCACGTGGGCCCCACCCGGAAATCACGTGGGCCCCAACCGGAAATCACGTGGGCCCCCAGGGGAAATCACGTGGGCCCCACCCGGAAATCACGTGGGCCCCACCCGGAAATCACGTGGGCCCCACCCGGAAATCACGTGGGCCCCACCCGGAAATCACGTGGGCCCCACCCGGAAATCACGTGGGCCCCACCCGGAAATCACGTGGGCCCCACCCGGAAATCACGTGGGCCCCACCCGGAAATCACGTGGGCCCCACCCGGAAATCACGTGGGCCCCACCCGGAAATCACGTGGGCCCCACCCGGAAATCACGTGGGCCCCACCCGGAAATCACGTGGGCCCCACCCGGAAATCACGTGGGCCCCACCCGGAAATCACGTGGGCCCCACCCGGAAATCACGTGGGCCCCACCCGGAAATCACGTGGGCCCCACCCGGAAATCACGTGGGCCCCACCCGGAAATCACGTGGGCCCCACCCGGAAATCACGTGGGCCCCACCCGGAAATCACGTGGGCCCCACCCGGAAATCACGTGGGCCCCACCCGGAAATCACGTGGGCCCCACCCGGAAATCACGTGGGCCCCACCCGGAAATCACGTGGGCCCCACCCGGAAATCACGTGGGCCCCACCCGGAAATCACGTGGGCCCCACCGGAAATCACGTGGCCCCCACGGGGAAATCACCTGGGCCCCACCCGGAAATCATGTGGGCCCCACCCGGAAATCACGTGGGCCCCACCCGGAAATCACGTGGGCCCCACCCGGAAATCACGTGGGCCCCACGGGGAAATCACGTGGGCCCCACGGGGAAATCACGTGGGCCCCACCCGGAAATCACGTGGGCCCCACCCGGAAATCACGTGGGCCCCACCCGGAAATCACATGGGCCCCACCCGGAAATCACGTGGGCCCCACCCGGAAATCACGTGGGCCCCACCCGGAAATCACGTGGGCCCCCAGGGGAAATCACGTGGGCCCCACCCGGAAATCACGTGGGCCCCACCCGGAAATCACGTGGGCCCCACCCGGAAATCACGTGGGCCCCACCCGGAAATCACGTGGGCCCCACCCGGAAATCACGTGGGCCCCACCCGGAAATCACGTGGGCCCCACCCGGAAATCACGTGGGCCGCACCCGGAAATCACGTGGGCCCCACCCGGAAATCACGTGGGCCCCACCCGGAAATCACGTGGGCCCCACCCGGAAATCACGAGGGCCCCACCCGGAAATTACGTGGGCCCCACCCGGAAATCACGTGGGCCCGACCCGGAAATCACGTGGGCCCCCCGAGGAAATCACGTGGGCCCCAGCCGGAAATCACGTGGGCCCCCAGGGGAAATCACGTGGGCCCCACCCGGAAATCACGTGGGCCCCACCCGGAAATCACGTGGGCCCCACCCGGAAATCACGTGGGACCCACGGGGAAATCACGTGGGCCCCACCCGGAAATCACGTGGGCCCCACCCGGAAATCACGTGGGCCCCACCCGGAAATCACGTGGGCCCCACCCGGAAATCACGTGGGCCCCACCCGGAAATCACGTGGGCCCCACCCGGAAATCACGTGGGCCCCACCCGGAAATCACGTGGGCCCCACCCGGAAATCACGTGGGCCCCACCCGGAAATCACGTGGGCCCCACCCGGAAATCACGTGGGGCCCACCCGGAAATCACGTGGGCCCCACGGGGAAATCACGTGGGCCCCACCCGGAAATCACGTGGGCCCCACCCGGAAATCACGTGGGCCCCACACGGAAATCACGTGGGCCCCACCCGGAAATCACGTGGGCCCCACCCTGAAATCACGTGGGCCCCACCCGGAAATCACGTGGGCCCCACCCGGAAATCACGTGGGCCCCACCCGGAAATCACGTGGGCCCCACCCGGAAATCACGTGGGCCCCACCCGGAAATCACGTGGGCCCCACCCGGAAATCACGTGGGCCCCACCCGGAAATCACGTGGGCCCCACCCGGAAATCACGTGGGCCCCACCCGGAAATCACGTGGGCACCACGGGGAAATCACGTGGGCCCCACCCGGAAATCACGTGGGCCCCACCCGGAAATCACGTGGGCCCCACCCGGAAATCACGTGGGGCCCACCCGGAAATCACGTGGGCCCCACCCGGAAATCACGTGGGACCCACGGGGAAATCACGTGGGCCCCACCCGGAAATCACGTGGGCCCCACCCGGAAATCACGTAGGCCCCACACATAAATCACGTGGGCCCCACCCGGAAATCACGTGGGCCCCACCCGGAAATCACGTGGGACCCACCCGGAAATCACGTGGGCCCCACCCAGAAATCACGTGGGCCCCACGGGGAAATCACGTGGGCCCCACCCGGAAATCACGTGGGCCCCACCCGGAAATCACGTGGGACCCCAGGGGAAATCACGTGGGCCCCACCCGGAAATCACGTGGGCCCCACCCGGAAATCACGTGGGCCCCACCCGGAAATCACGTGGGCCCCACCCGGAAATCACGTGGGCCCCACCCGGAAATCACGTGGGCCCCCAGGGGAAATCACGTGGGCCCCACCCGGAAATCACGTGGGCCCCACCCGGAAATCACGTGGGCCCCACCCGGAAATCACGTGGGCCCCACCCGGAAATCACGTGGGCCCCACCCGGAAATCACGTGGGCCCCACCCGGAAATAACGTGGGCCCCACCCGGAAATCACGTGGGCCCCCAGGGGAAATCACGTGGGCCCCACAAGGAAATCACGTGGGCCCCACCCGGAAATCACGTGGGCCCCACCCGGAAATCACGTGGGCCCCACCCGGAAATCACGTGGGCCCCACCCGGAAATCACGTGGGCCCCACCCGGAAATCACGTGGGCCCCACCCGGAAATCACGTGGGCCCCACCCGGAAATCACGTGGGCCCCACCCGGAAATCACGTGGGCCCCACCCGGAAATCACGTGGGCCCCACCCGGAAATCACGTGGGCCCCACCCGGAAATCACGTGGGCCCCAAGGGGAAATCACATGGGCCCCACCCGGAAATCACGTGGGCCCCACCCGGAAATCACATGGGCCCCACCCGGAAATCACGTGGGCCCCACCCGGAAATCACGTGGGCCCCACCCGGAAATCACGTGGGCCCCACCCGGAAATCACGTGGGCCCCACCCGGAAATCACGTGGGCCCCACCCGGAAATCACGTGGGCCCCACCCGGAAATCACGTGGGCCCCACCCGGAAATCACGTGGGCCCCACCCGGAAATCACGTGGGCCCCACCCGGAAATCACGTGGGCCCCACCCGGAAATCACGTGGGCCCCACCCGGAAATCACGTGGGCCCCACCCGGAAATCACGTGGGCCCCACCCGGAAATCACGTGGGCCCCACCCGGAAATCACGTGGGCCCCACCCGGAAATCACGTGGGCCCCACCCGGAAATCACGTGGGCCCCACCCGGAAATCACGTGGGCCCCACCCGGAAATCACGTGGGCCCCACCCGGAAATCACGTGGGCCCCACCCGGAAATCACGTGGGCCCCACCCGGAAATCACGTGGGCCCCACCCGGAAATCACGTGGGCCCCACCCGGAAATCACGTGGGCCCCACCGGAAATCACGTGGCCCCCACGGGGAAATCACCTGGGCCCCACCCGGAAATCATGTGGGCCCCACCCGGAAATCACGTGGGCCCCACCCGGAAATCACGTGGGCCCCACCCGGAAATCACGTGGGCCCCACGGGGAAATCACGTGGGCCCCACGGGGAAATCACGTGGGCCCCACCCGGAAATCACGTGGGCCCCACCCGGAAATCACGTGGGCCCCACCCGGAAATCACATGGGCCCCACCCGGAAATCACGTGGGCCCCACCCGGAAATCACGTGGGCCCCACCCGGAAATCACGTGGGCCCCCAGGGGAAATCACGTGGGCCCCACCCGGAAATCACGTGGGCCCCACCCGGAAATCACGTGGGCCCCACCCGGAAATCACGTGGGCCCCACCCGGAAATCACGTGGGCCCCACCCGGAAATCACGTGGGCCCCACCCGGAAATCACGTGGGCCCCACCCGGAAATCACGTGGGCCGCACCCGGAAATCACGTGGGCCCCACCCGGAAATCACGTGGGCCCCACCCGGAAATCACGTGGGCCCCACCCGGAAATCACGAGGGCCCCACCCGGAAATTACGTGGGCCCCACCCGGAAATCACGTGGGCCCTACCCGGAAATCACGTGGGCCCCCAGAGGAAATCACGTGGGCCCCACCCGGAAATCACGTGGGCCCCCAGGGGAAATCACGTGGGCCCCACCCGGAAATCACGTGGGCCCCACCCGGAAATCACGTGGGCCCCACCCGGAAATCACGTGGGACCCACGGGGAAATCACGTGGGCCCCACCCGGAAATCACGTGGGCCCCACCCGGAAATCACGTGGGCCCCACCCGGAAATCACGTGGGCCCCACCCGGAAATCACGTGGGCCCCACCCGGAAATCACGTGGGCCCCACCCGGAAATCACGTGGGCCCCACCCGGAAATCACGTGGGCCCCACCCGGAAATCACGTGGGCCCCACCCGGAAATCACGTGGGCCCCACCCGGAAATCACGTGGGGCCCACCCGGAAATCACGTGGGCCCCACGGGGAAATCACGTGGGCCCCACCCGGAAATCACGTGGGCCCCACCCGGAAATCACGTGGGCCCCACACGGAAATCACGTGGGCCCCACCCGGAAATCACGTGGGCCCCACCCTGAAATCACGTGGGCCCCACCCGGAAATCACGTGGGCCCCACCCGGAAATCACGTGGGCCCCACCCGGAAATCACGTGGGCCCCACCCGGAAATCACGTGGGCCCCACCCGGAAATCACGTGGGCCCCACCCGGAAATCACGTGGGCCCCACCCGGAAATCACGTGGGCCCCACCCGGAAATCACGTGGGCCCCACCCGGAAATCACGTGGGCACCACGGGGAAATCACGTGGGCCCCACCCGGAAATCACGTGGGCCCCACCCGGAAATCACGTGGGCCCCACCCGGAAATCACGTGGGGCCCACCCGGAAATCACGTGGGCCCCACCCGGAAATCACGTGGGACCCACGGGGAAATCACGTGGGCCCCACCCGGAAATCACGTGGGCCCCACCCGGAAATCACGTAGGCCCCACACATAAATCACGTGGGCCCCACCCGGAAATCACGTGGGCCCCACCCGGAAATCACGTGGGACCCACCCGGAAATCACGTGGGCCCCACCCAGAAATCACGTGGGCCCCACGGGGAAATCACGTGGGCCCCACCCGGAAATCACGTGGGCCCCACCCGGAAATCACGTGGGACCCCAGGGGAAATCACGTGGGCCCCACCCGGAAATCACGTGGGCCCCACCCGGAAATCACGTGGGCCCCACCCGGAAATCACGTGGGCCCCACCCGGAAATCACGTGGGCCCCACCCGGAAATCACGTGGGCCCCCAGGGGAAATCACGTGGGCCCCACCCGGAAATCACGTGGGCCCCACCCGGAAATCACGTGGGCCCCACCCGGAAATCACGTGGGCCCCACCCGGAAATCACGTGGGCCCCACCCGGAAATCACGTGGGCCCCACCCGGAAATAACGTGGGCCCCACCCGGAAATCACGTGGGCCCCCAGGGGAAATCACGTGGGCCCCACAAGGAAATCACGTGGGCCCCACCCGGAAATCACGTGGGCCCCACCCGGAAATCACGTGGGCCCCACCCGGAAATCACGTGGGCCCCACCCGGAAATCACGTGGGCCCCACCCGGAAATCACGTGGGCCCCACCCGGAAATCACGTGGGCCCCACCCGGAAATCACGTGGGCCCCACCCGGAAATCACGTGGGCCCCACCCGGAAATCACGTGGGCCCCACCCGGAAATCACGTGGGCCCCACCCGGAAATCACGTGGGCCCCAAGGGGAAATCACATGGGCCCCACCCGGAAATCACGTGGGCCCCACCCGGAAATCACATGGGCCCCACCCGGAAATCACGTGGGCCCCACCCGGAAATCACGTGGGCCCCACCCGGAAATCACGTGGGCCCCACCCGGAAATCACGTGGGCCCCACCCGGAAATCACGTGGGCCCCACCCGGAAATCACGTGGGCCCCACCCGGAAATCACGTGGGCCCCACCCGGAAATCACGTGGGCCCCAACCGGAAATCACGTGGGCCCCCAGGGGAAATCACGTGGGCCCCACCCGGAAATCACGTGGGCCCCACCCGGAAATCACGTGGGCCCCACCCGGAAATCACGTGGGCCCCACCCGGAAATCACGTGGGCCCCACCCGGAAATCACGTGGGCCCCACCCGGAAATCACGTGGGCCCCACCCGGAAATCACGTGGGCCCCACCCGGAAATCACGTGGGCCCCACCCGGAAATCACGTGGGCCCCACCCGGAAATCACGTGGGCCCCACCCGGAAATCACGTGGGCCCCACCCGGAAATCACGTGGGCCCCACCCGGAAATCACGTGGGCCCCACCCGGAAATCACGTGGGCCCCACCCGGAAATCACGTGGGGCCCACCCGGAAATCACGTGGGCCCCACGGGGAAATCACGTGGGCCCCACCCGGAAATCACGTGGGCCCCACCCGGAAATCACGTGGGCCCCACACGGAAATCACGTGGGCCCCACCCGGAAATCACGTGGGCCCCACCCTGAAATCACGTGGGCCCCACCCGGAAATCACGTGGGCCCCACCCGGAAATCACGTGGGCCCCACCCGGAAATCACGTGGGCCCCACCCGGAAATCACGTGGGCCCCACCCGGAAATCACGTGGGCCCCACCCAGAAATCACGTGGGCCCCACCCGGAAATCACGTGGGCCCCCAGGGGAAATCACGTGGGCCCCACAAGGAAATCACGTGGGCCCCACCCGGAAATCACGTGGGCCCCACCCGGAAATCACGTGGGCCCCACGGGGAAATCACGTGGGCCCCACCCGGAAATCACGTGGGCCCCACCCGGAAATCACGTGGGCCCCACCCGGAAATCACGTGGGCCCCACCCGGAAATCACGTGGGCCCCACCCGGAAATCACGTGGGCCCCACCCTGAAATCACGTGGGCCCCACCCGGAAATCACGTGGGCCCCACCCGGAAATCACGTGGGCCCCACCCGGAAATCACGTGGGCCCCACCCGGAAATCACGTGGGCCCCACCCGGAAATCACGTGGGCACCCAGGGGAAATCACGTGGGCCCCACAAGGAAATCACGTGGGCCCCACCCGGAAATCACGTGGGCCCCACCCGGAAATCACGTGGGCCCCACCCGGAAATCACGTGGGCCCCACGGGGAAATCACGTGGGCCCCACGGGGAAATCACGTGGGCCCCACCCGGAAATCACGTGGGCCCCACCCGGAAATCACGTGGGCCCCACCCGGAAATCACGTGGGCCCCACCCGGAAATCACGTGGGCCCCACCCGGAAATCACGTGGGCCCCACCCGGAAATCACGTGGGCCCCACCCGGAAATCACGTGGGCCCCACGGGGAAATCACGTGGGCCCCACCCGGAAATCACGTGGGCCCCACCCGGAAATCACGTGGGCCCCACACGGAAATCACGTGGGCCCCACCCGGAAATCACGTGGGCCCCACGGGGAAATCACGTGGGCCCCACCCGGAAATCACGTGGGCCCCACCCGGAAATCACGTGGGCCCCACCCGGAAATCACGTGGGCCCCACGGGGAAATCAGGTGGGCCCCACCCGGAAATCACGTGGGCACCACGGGGAAATCACGTGGGCCCCACCCGGAAATCACGTGGGCACCACGGGGAAATCACGTGGGCCCCACCCGGAAATCACGTGAGCCCCACGCGGAAATCACGTGGGCCCCACCGGGAAATCACGTGGGGCCCACCCGGAAATCACGTGGGCCCCACCCGGAAATCACGTGGGCCCCACGGGGAAATCACGTGGGCCCCACCCGGAAATCACGTGGGCACCACTCGGAAATCACGTGGGCCCCACACGGAAATCACGTGGGCCCCACCCGGAAATCACGTGGGCCCCACACGGAAATCACGTGGGCCCCACCCGGAAATCACGTGGGCCCCACTCGGAAATCACGTGGGCCCCACCCGGAAATCACGTGGGCCCCACCCGGAAATCACGTGGGCCCCACGGGGAAATCACGTGGGCCCCACCCGGAAATCACGTGGGCCCCACCCGGAAATCACGTGGGCCCCACCCGGAAGTCACGTGGGCCCCACCCGGAAATCACGTGGGCCCCACCCGGAAATCACGTGGGCCCCACCCGGAAATCACGTGGGCCCCACCCGGAAATCACGTGGGCCCCACCCGGAAATCACGTGGGCCCCACCCGGAAATCACGTGGGCACCACGGGGAAATCACGTGGGCCCCACCCGGAAATCACGTGGGCCCCACCCGGAAATCACGTGGGCCCCACCCGGAAATCACGTGGGGCCCACCCGGAAATCACGTGGGCCCCACCCGGAAATCACGTGGGCCCCACGGGGAAAACACGTGGGCCCCACCCGGAAATCACGTGGGCCCCACCCGGAAATCACGTAGGCCCCACACGGAAATCACGTGGGCCCCACCCGGAAATCACGTGGGCCCCACCCGGAAATCACGTGGGCCCCACCCGGAAATCACGTGGGCCCCACCCGGAAATCACGTGGGCCCCACCCGGAAATCACGTGGGCCCCACCCGGAAATCACGTGGGCCCCACCCGGAAATCACGTGGGCACCACGGGGAAATCACGTGGGCCCCACCCGGAAATCACGTGGGCCCCACCCGGAAATCACGTGGGCCCCACCCGGAAATCACGTGGGCCCCCAGGGGAAATCACGTGGGCCCCACAAGGAAATCACGTGGGCCCCACCCGGAAATCACGTGGGCCCCACCCGGAAATCACGTGGGCCCCACCCGGAAATCACGTGGGCCCCACCCGGAAATCACGTGGGCCCCACCCGGAAATCACGTGGGCCCCACCCGGAAATCACGTGGGCCCCACCCGGAAATCACGTGGGCCCCACCCGGAAATCACGTGGGCCCCACCCGGAAATCACGTGGGCCCCACCCGGAAATCACGTGGGCCCCACCCGGAAATCACGTGGGCCCCAAGGGGAAATCACATGGGCCCCACCCGGAAATCACGTGGGCCCCACCCGGAAATCACATGGGCCCCACCCGGAAATCACGTGGGCCCCACCCGGAAATCACGTGGGCCCCACCCGGAAATCACGTGGGCCCCACCCGGAAATCACGTGGGCCCCACCCGGAAATCACGTGGGCCCCACCCGGAAATCACGTGGGCCCCACCCGGAAATCACGTGGGCCCCAACCGGAAATCACGTGGGCCCCCAGGGGAAATCACGTGGGCCCCACCCGGAAATCACGTGGGCCCCACCCGGAAATCACGTGGGCCCCACCCGGAAATCACGTGGGCCCCACCCGGAAATCACGTGGGCCCCACCCGGAAATCACGTGGGCCCCACCCGGAAATCACGTGGGCCCCACCCGGAAATCACGTGGGCCCCACCCGGAAATCACGTGGGCCCCACCCGGAAATCACGTGGGCCCCACCCGGAAATCACGTGGGCCCCACCCGGAAATCACGTGGGCCCCACCCGGAAATCACGTGGGCCCCACCCGGAAATCACGTGGGCCCCACCCGGAAATCACGTGGGCCCCACCCGGAAATCACGTGGGCCCCACCCGGAAATCACGTGGGCCCCACCCGGAAATCACGTGGGCCCCACCCGGAAATCACGTGGGCCCCCAGGGGAAATCACGTGGGCCCCACCCGGAAATCACGTGGGCCCCACCCGGAAATCACGTGGGCCCCACCCGGAAATCACGTGGGCCCCACCCGGAAATCACGTGGGCCCCACCCGGAAATCACGTGGGCCCCACCCGGAAATCACGTGGGCCCCACCCGGAAATCACGTGGGCCCCACCCGGAAATCACGTGGGCCCCACCCGGAAATCACGTGGGCCCCACCGGAAATCACGTGGCCCCCACGGGGAAATCACCTGGGCCCCACCCGGAAATCACGTGGGCCCCACCCGGAAATCACGTGGGCCCCACCCGGAAATCACGTGGGCCCCACCCGGAAATCACGTGGGCCCCACGGGGAAATCACGTGGGCCCCACGGGGAAATCACGTGGGCCCCACCCGGAAATCACGTGGGCCCCACCCGGAAATCACGTGGGCCCCACCCGGAAATCACATGGGCCCCACCCGGAAATCACGTGGGCCCCACCCGGAAATCACGTGGGCCCCACCCGGAAATCACGTGGGCCCCCAGGGGAAATCACGTGGGCCCCACCCGGAAATCACGTGGGCCCCACCCGGAAATCACGTGGGCCCCACCCGGAAATCACGTGGGCCCCACCCGGAAATCACGTGGGCCCCACCCGGAAATCACGTGGGCCCCACCCGGAAATCACGTGGGCCCCACCCGGAAATCACGTGGGCCGCACCCGGAAATCACGTGGGCCCCACCCGGAAATCACGTGGGCCCCACCCGGAAATCACGTGGGCCCCACCCGGAAATCACGAGGGCCCCACCCGGAAATTACGTGGGCCCCACCCGGAAATCACGTGGGCCCTACCCGGAAATCACGTGGGCCCCCAGAGGAAATCACGTGGGCCCCACCCGGAAATCACGTGGGCCCCCAGGGGAAATCACGTGGGCCCCACCCGGAAATCACGTGGGCCCCACCCGGAAATCACGTGGGCCCCACCCGGAAATCACGTGGGACCCACGGGGAAATCACGTGGGCCCCACCCGGAAATCACGTGGGCCCCACCCGGAAATCACGTGGGCCCCACCCGGAAATCACGTGGGCCCCACCCGGAAATCACGTGGGCCCCACCCGGAAATCACGTGGGCCCCACCCGGAAATCACGTGGGCCCCACCCGGAAATCACGTGGGCCCCACCCGGAAATCACGTGGGCCCCACCCGGAAATCACGTGGGCCCCACCCGGAAATCACGTGGGGCCCACCCGGAAATCACGTGGGCCCCACGGGGAAATCACGTGGGCCCCACCCGGAAATCACGTGGGCCCCACCCGGAAATCACGTGGGCCCCACACGGAAATCACGTGGGCCCCACCCGGAAATCACGTGGGCCCCACCCTGAAATCACGTGGGCCCCACCCGGAAATCACGTGGGCCCCACCCGGAAATCACGTGGGCCCCACCCGGAAATCACGTGGGCCCCACCCGGAAATCACGTGGGCCCCACCCGGAAATCACGTGGGCCCCACCCGGAAATCACGTGGGCCCCACCCGGAAATCACGTGGGCCCCACCCGGAAATCACGTGGGCCCCACCCGGAAATCACGTGGGCACCACGGGGAAATCACGTGGGCCCCACCCGGAAATCACGTGGGCCCCACCCGGAAATCACGTGGGCCCCACCCGGAAATCACGTGGGGCCCACCCGGAAATCACGTGGGCCCCACCCGGAAATCACGTGGGACCCACGGGGAAATCACGTGGGCCCCACCCGGAAATCACGTGGGCCCCACCCGGAAATCACGTAGGCCCCACACATAAATCACGTGGGCCCCACCCGGAAATCACGTGGGCCCCACCCGGAAATCACGTGGGACCCACCCGGAAATCACGTGGGCCCCACCCAGAAATCACGTGGGCCCCACGGGGAAATCACGTGGGCCCCACCCGGAAATCACGTGGGCCCCACCCGGAAATCACGTGGGACCCCAGGGGAAATCACGTGGGCCCCACCCGGAAATCACGTGGGCCCCACCCGGAAATCACGTGGGCCCCACCCGGAAATCACGTGGGCCCCACCCGGAAATCACGTGGGCCCCACCCGGAAATCACGTGGGCCCCCAGGGGAAATCACGTGGGCCCCACCCGGAAATCACGTGGGCCCCACCCGGAAATCACGTGGGCCCCACCCGGAAATCACGTGGGCCCCACCCGGAAATCACGTGGGCCCCACCCGGAAATCACGTGGGCCCCACCCGGAAATAACGTGGGCCCCACCCGGAAATCACGTGGGCCCCCAGGGGAAATCACGTGGGCCCCACAAGGAAATCACGTGGGCCCCACCCGGAAATCACGTGGGCCCCACCCGGAAATCACGTGGGCCCCACCCGGAAATCACGTGGGCCCCACCCGGAAATCACGTGGGCCCCACCCGGAAATCACGTGGGCCCCACCCGGAAATCACGTGGGCCCCACCCGGAAATCACGTGGGCCCCACCCGGAAATCACGTGGGCCCCACCCGGAAATCACGTGGGCCCCACCCGGAAATCACGTGGGCCCCACCCGGAAATCACGTGGGCCCCAAGGGGAAATCACATGGGCCCCACCCGGAAATCACGTGGGCCCCACCCGGAAATCACATGGGCCCCACCCGGAAATCACGTGGGCCCCACCCGGAAATCACGTGGGCCCCACCCGGAAATCACGTGGGCCCCACCCGGAAATCACGTGGGCCCCACCCGGAAATCACGTGGGCCCCACCCGGAAATCACGTGGGCCCCACCCGGAAATCACGTGGGCCCCACCCGGAAATCACGTGGGCCCCAACCGGAAATCACGTGGGCCCCCAGGGGAAATCACGTGGGCCCCACCCGGAAATCACGTGGGCCCCACCCGGAAATCACGTGGGCCCCACCCGGAAATCACGTGGGCCCCACCCGGAAATCACGTGGGCCCCACCCGGAAATCACGTGGGCCCCACCCGGAAATCACGTGGGCCCCACCCGGAAATCACGTGGGCCCCACCCGGAAATCACGTGGGCCCCACCCGGAAATCACGTGGGCCCCACCCGGAAATCACGTGGGCCCCACCCGGAAATCACGTGGGCCCCACCCGGAAATCACGTGGGCCCCACCCGGAAATCACGTGGGCCCCACCCGGAAATCACGTGGGGCCCACCCGGAAATCACGTGGGCCCCACGGGGAAATCACGTGGGCCCCACCCGGAAATCACGTGGGCCCCACCCGGAAATCACGTGGGCCCCACACGGAAATCACGTGGGCCCCACCCGGAAATCACGTGGGCCCCACCCTGAAATCACGTGGGCCCCACCCGGAAATCACGTGGGCCCCACCCGGAAATCACGTGGGCCCCACCCGGAAATCACGTGGGCCCCACCCGGAAATCACGTGGGCCCCACCCGGAAATCACGTGGGCCCCACCCAGAAATCACGTGGGCCCCACCCGGAAATCACGTGGGCCCCCAGGGGAAATCACGTGGGCCCCACAAGGAAATCACGTGGGCCCCACCCGGAAATCACGTGGGCCCCACCCGGAAATCACGTGGGCCCCACGGGGAAATCACGTGGGCCCCACCCGGAAATCACGTGGGCCCCACCCGGAAATCACGTGGGCCCCACCCGGAAATCACGTGGGCCCCACCCGGAAATCACGTGGGCCCCACCCGGAAATCACGTGGGCCCCACCCTGAAATCACGTGGGCCCCACCCGGAAATCACGTGGGCCCCACCCGGAAATCACGTGGGCCCCACCCGGAAATCACGTGGGCCCCACCCGGAAATCACGTGGGCCCCACCCGGAAATCACGTGGGCACCCAGGGGAAATCACGTGGGCCCCACAAGGAAATCACGTGGGCCCCACCCGGAAATCACGTGGGCCCCACCCGGAAATCACGTGGGCCCCACCCGGAAATCACGTGGGCCCCACGGGGAAATCACGTGGGCCCCACCCGGAAATCACGTGGGCCCCACCCGGAAATCACGTGGGCCCCACCCAGAAATCACGTGGGCCCCACCCGGAAATCACGTGGGCCCCACCCGGAAATCACGTGGGCCCCACCCGGAAATCACGTGGGCCCCACCCGGAAATCACGTGGGCCCCACCCGGAAATCACGTGGGCCCCACGGGGAAATCACGTGGGCCCCACCCGGAAATCACGTGGGCCCCACCCGGAAATCACGTGGGCCCCACACGGAAATCACGTGGGCCCCACCCGGAAATCACGTGGGCCCCACGGGGAAATCACGTGGGCCCCACCCGGAAATCACGTGGGCCCCACCCGGAAATCACGTGGGCCCCACCCGGAAATCACGTGGGCCCCACGGGGAAATCAGGTGGGCCCCACCCGGAAATCACGTGGGCACCACGGGGAAATCACGTGGGCCCCACCCGGAAATCACGTGGGCACCACGGGGAAATCACGTGGGCCCCACCCGGAAATCACGTGAGCCCCACGCGGAAATCACGTGGGCCCCACCGGGAAATCACGTGGGGCCCACCCGGAAATCAGGTGGGCCCCACCCGGAAATCACGTGGGCCCCACGGGGAAATCACGTGGGCCCCACCCGGAAATCACGTGGGCACCACTCGGAAATCACGTGGGCCCCACACGGAAATCACGTGGGCCCCACCCGGAAATCACGTGGGCCCCACACGGAAATCACGTGGGCCCCACCCGGAAATCACGTGGGCCCCACTCGGAAATCACGTGGGCCCCACCCGGAAATCACGTGGGCCCCACCCGGAAATCACGTGGGCCCCACGGGGAAATCACGTGGGCCCCACCCGGAAATCACGTGGGCCCCACCCGGAAATCACGTGGGCCCCACCCGGAAGTCACGTGGGCCCCACCCGGAAATCACGTGGGCCCCACCCGGAAATCACGTGGGCCCCACCCGGAAATCACGTGGGCCCCACCCGGAAATCACGTGGGCCCCACCCGGAAATCACGTGGGCCCCACCCGGAAATCACGTGGGCACCACGGGGAAATCACGTGGGCCCCACCCGGAAATCACGTGGGCCCCACCCGGAAATCACGTGGGCCCCACCCGGAAATCACGTGGGGCCCACCCGGAAATCACGTGGGCCCCACCCGGAAATCACGTGGGCCCCACGGGGAAAACACGTGGGCCCCACCCGGAAATCACGTGGGCCCCACCCGGAAATCACGTAGGCCCCACACGGAAATCACGTGGGCCCCACCCGGAAATCACGTGGGCCCCACCCGGAAATCACGTGGGACCCACCCGGAAATCACGTGGGCCCCACCCGTAAATCACGTGGGCCCCACGGGGAAATCACGTGGGCCCCACCCGGAAATCACGTGGGCCCCACCCGGAAATCACGTGGGCCCCACCCGGAAATCACGTGGGACCCCAGGGGAAATCACGTGGGCCCCACCCGGAAATCACGTGGGACCCACCCGGAAATCACGTGGGCCCCACCCGGAAATCACGTGGGCCCCACCCGGAAATCACGTGGGCCCCACCCGGAAATCACGTGGGCCCCACCCGGAAATCACGTGGGCCCCACCCGGAAATCACGTGGGCCCCACACGGAAATCACGTGGGCCCCACCCGGAAATCACGTGGGCCCCACCCGGAAATCACGTGGGCCCCACCCGGAAATCACGTGGGCCCCACCCGGAAATCACGTGGGGCCCAGCCGGAAATCACGTGGGCCCCACCCGGAAATCACGTGGGCCCCACGGGGAAATCACGTGGGCCCCACCCGGAAATCACGTGGCCCCACCCGGAAATCACGTGGGCCCCACCCTGAAATCACGTGGGCCCCACCCGGAAATCACGTGGGCCCCACCCGGAAATCACGTGGGCCCCACCCGGAAATCACGTGGGCCCCACCCGGAAATCACGTGGGCCCCACTCGGAAATCACGTGGGCCCCACCCGGAAATCACGTGGGCCCCCAGGGGAAATCACGTGGGCCCCACCCGGAAATCACGTGGGCCCCACCCGGAAATCACGTGGGACCCCAGGGGAAATCACGTGGGCCCCACCCGGAAATCACGTGGGCCCCACCCGGAAATCACGTGGGCCCCACCCGGAAATCACGTGGGCCCCACCCGGAAATCACGTGGGCCCCACCCGGAAATCACGTGGGCCCCACCCGGAAATCACGTGGGCCCCACCCGGAAATCACGTGGGCCCCACCCGGAAATCACGTGGGCCCCACCCGGAAATCACGTGGGCCCCACTCGGAAATCACGTGGGCCCCACCCGGAAATCACGTGGGCCCCCAGGGGAAATCACGTGGGCCCCACCCGGAAATCACGAGGGCCCCACCCGGAAATCACGTGGGCCCCACCCGGAAATCACGTGGGCCCCACCCTGAAATCACGTGGGCCCCACCCGGAAATCACGTGGGCCCCACCCTGAAATCACGTGGGCCCCACCCGGAAATCACGTGGGCCCCACCCGGAAATCACGTGGGCCCCATCCGGAAATCACGTGGGCCCCACCCGGAAATCACGTGGGCCCCACTCGGAAATCACGTGGGCCCCACCCGGAAATCACGTGGGCCCCCAGGGGAAATCACGTGGGCCCCACCCGGAAATCACGTGGGCCCCACCCGGAAATCACGTGGGCCCCACGCGGAAATCACGTGGGCCCCACCCGGAAATCACGTGGGCCCCACCCGGAAATCACGTGGGCCCCACGGGGAAATCACGTGGGCCCCACCCGGAAATCACGTGGGGCCCACCCGGAAATCACGTGGGCCCCACGGGGAAATCACGTGGGCCCCACGGGGAAATCACGTGGGCCCCACCCGGAAATCACGTGGGCCCCACCCGGAAATCACGTGGGCCCCACCCGGAAATCACGTGGGCCCCACCCGGAAATCACGTGGGCCCCACCCGGAAATCACGTGGGCCCCACCCGGAAATCACGTGGGCCCTACCCGGAAATCACGTGGGCCCCCAGGGGAAATCACGTGGGCCCCACCCGGAAATCACGTGGGCCCCCAGGGGAAATCACGTGGGCCCCACCCGGATATCACGTGGGCCCCACCCGGAAATCACGTGGGCCCCACCCGGAAATCACGTGGGCCCCACGGGGAAATCACGTGGGTCCCACCCGGAAATCACGTGGGCCCCACCCGGAAATCACGTGGGCCCCACCCGGAAATCACGTGGGCCCCACCCGGAAATCACGTGGGCCCCACGCGGAAATCACGTGGGCCCCACGCGGAAATCACGTGGGCCCCACGGGGAAATCACGTGGGCCCCACCTGGAAATCACGTGGGCCCCACCCGGAAATCACGTGGGCCCCACCCGGAAATCACGTGGGCCCCACCCGGAAATCACGTGGGCCCCACCCGGAAATCACGTGGGCCCCACCCGGAAATCACGTGGGCCCCACCCGGAAATCACGTGGGCCCCACCCGGAAATCACGTGGGCCCCCAGGGGAAATCACGTGGGCCCCCAGGGGAAATCACGTGGGCCCCACCCGGAAATCACGTGGGCCCCACCCGGAAATCACGTGGGCCCCACGGGGAAATCACGTGGGCCCCACGGGGAAATCACGTGGGCCCCACCCGGAAATCACGTGGGCCCCACCCGGAAATCACGTGGGCCCCACCCGGAAATCACGTGGGGCCCACCCGGAAATCACGTGGGCCCCACGGGGAAATCACGTGGGCCCCACCCGGAAATCACGTGGGCCCCACCCGGAAATCACGTGGGCCCCACCCGGAAATCACGTGGGCCCCACCCGGAAATCACGTGGGCCCGACGGGGAAATCACGTGGGCCCCACCCGGAAATCACGTGGGCCCCACCCGGAAATCACGTGGGCCCCACCCGGAAATCACGTGGGCCCCACCCGGAAATCACGTGGGCCCCACCCGGAAATCACGTGGGCCCCACCCGGAAATCACGTGGGCCCCACCCGGAAATCACGTGGGCCCCACCCGGAAATCACGTGGGCCCCACCCGGAAATCACGTGGGCCCCACCCGGAAATCACGTGGGCCCCACCCGGAAATCACGTGGGCCCCACCCGGAAATCACGTGGGCCCCCAGGGGAAATCACTTGGGCCCCACCCGGAAATCACGTGGGCCCCACCCGGAAATCACGTGGGCCCCACCCGGAAATCACGTGGGCCCCACCCGGAAATCACGTGGGCCCCACCCGGAAATCACGTGGGCCCCACCCGGAAATCACGTGGGGCCCACCCGGAAATCACGTGGGCCCCACCCGGAAATCACGTGGGCCCCACGGGGAAATCACGTGGGCCCCACCCGGAAATCACGTGGCCCCACCCGGAAATCACGTGGGCCCCACCCTGAAATCACGTGGGCCCCACCCGGAAATCACGTGGGCCCCACCCGGAAATCACGTGGGCCCCACCCGGAAATCACGTGGGCCCCACCCGGAAATCACGTGGGCCCCACTCGGAAATCACGTGGGCCCCACCCGGAAATCACGTGGGCCCCCAGGGGAAATCACGTGGGCCCCACCCGGAAATCACGTGGGCCCCACCCGGAAATCACGTGGGCCCCACCCGGAAATCACGTGGGCCCCACCCGGAAATCACGTGGGCCCGACGGGGAAATCACGTGGGCCCCACCCGGAAATCACGTGGGCCCCACCCGGAAATCACGTGGGCCCCACCCGGAAATCACGTGGGCCCCACCCGGAAATCACGTGGGCCCCACCCGGAAATCACGTGGGCCCCACCCGGAAATCACGTGGGCCCCACCCGGAAATCACGTGGGCCCCACCCGGAAATCACGTGGGCCCCACCCGGAAATCACGTGGGCCCCACCCGGAAATCACGTGGGCCCCACCCGGAAATCACGTGGGCCCCACCCGGAAATCACGTGGGCCCCCAGGGGAAATCACTTGGGCCCCACCCGGAAATCACGTGGGCCCCACCCGGAAATCACGTGGGCCCCACCCGGAAATCACGTGGGCCCCACCCGGAAATCACGTGGGCCCCACCCGGAAATCACGTGGGCCCCACCCGGAAATCACGTGGGGCCCACCCGGAAATCACGTGGGCCCCACCCGGAAATCACGTGGGCCCCACGGGGAAATCACGTGGGCCCCACCCGGAAATCACGTGGCCCCACCCGGAAATCACGTGGGCCCCACCCTGAAATCACGTGGGCCCCACCCGGAAATCACGTGGGCCCCACCCGGAAATCACGTGGGCCCCACCCGGAAATCACGTGGGCCCCACCCGGAAATCACGTGGGCCCCACTCGGAAATCACGTGGGCCCCACCCGGAAATCACGTGGGCCCCCAGGGGAAATCACGTGGGCCCCACCCGGAAATCACGTGGGCCCCACTCGGAAATCACGTGGGCCCCACCCGGAAATCACGTGGGCCCCCAGGGGAAATCACGTGGGCCCCACCCGGAAATCACGAGGGCCCCACCCGGAAATCACGTGGGCCCCACCCGGAAATCACGTGGGCCCCACCCTGAAATCACGTGGGCCCCACCCGGAAATCACGTGGGCCCCACCCTGAAATCACGTGGGCCCCACCCGGAAATCACGTGGGCCCCACCCGGAAATCACGTGGGCCCCATCCGGAAATCACGTGGGCCCCACCCGGAAATCACGTGGGCCCCACTCGGAAATCACGTGGGCCCCACCCGGAAATCACGTGGGCCCCCAGGGGAAATCACGTGGGCCCCACCCGGAAATCACGTGGGCCCCACCCGGAAATCACGTGGGCCCCACGCGGAAATCACGTGGGCCCCACCCGGAAATCACGTGGGCCCCACCCGGAAATCACGTGGGCCCCACGGGGAAATCACGTGGGCCCCACCCGGAAATCACGTGGGGCCCACCCGGAAATCACGTGGGCCCCACGGGGAAATCACGTGGGCCCCACCCGGAAATCACGTGGGCCCCACCCGGAAATCACGTGGGCCCCACCCGGAAATCACGTGGGCCCCACCCGGAAATCACGTGGGCCCCACCCGGAAATCACGTGGGCCCCACCCGGAAATCACGTGGGCCCCACCCGGAAATCACGTGGGCCCTACCCGGAAATCACGTGGGCCCCCAGGGGAAATCACGTGGGCCCCACCCGGAAATCACGTGGGCCCCCAGGGGAAATCACGTGGGCCCCACCCGGATATCACGTGGGCCCCACCCGGAAATCACGTGGGCCCCACCCGGAAATCACGTGGGCCCCACGGGGAAATCACGTGGGTCCCACCCGGAAATCACGTGGGCCCCACCCGGAAATCACGTGGGCCCCACCCGGAAATCACGTGGGCCCCACCCGGAAATCACGTGGGCCCCACGCGGAAATCACGTGGGCCCCACCCGGAAATCACGTGGGCCCCACGGGGAAATCACATGGGCCCCACCTGGAAATCACGTGGGCCCCACCCGGAAATCACGTGGGCCCCACCCGGAAATCACGTGGGCCCCACCCGGAAATCACGTGGGCCCCACCCGGAAATCACGTGGGCCCCACCCGGAAATCACGTGGGCCCCACCCGGAAATCACGTGGGCCCCACCCGGAAATCACGTGGGCCCCCAGGGGAAATCACGTGGGCCCCCAGGGGAAATCACGTGGGCCCCACCCGGAAATCACGTGGGCCCCACCCGGAAATCACGTGGGCCCCACGGGGAAATCACGTGGGCCCCACGGGGAAATCACGTGGGCCCCACCCGGAAATCACGTGGGCCCCACCCGGAAATCACGTGGGCCCCACCCGGAAATCACGTGGGGCCCACCCGGAAATCACGTGGGCCCCACGGGGAAATCACGTGGGCCCCACCCGGAAATCACGTGGGCCCCACCCGGAAATCACGTGGGCCCCACCCGGAAATCACGTGGGCCCCACCCGGAAATCACGTGGGCCCGACGGGGAAATCACGTGGGCCCCACCCGGAAATCACGTGGGCCCCACCCGGAAATCACGTGGGCCCCACCCGGAAATCACGTGGGCCCCACCCGGAAATCACGTGGGCCCCACCCGGAAATCACGTGGGCCCCACCCGGAAATCACGTGGGCCCCACCCGGAAATCACGTGGGCCCCACCCGGAAATCACGTGGGCCCCACCCGGAAATCACGTGGGCCCCACCCGGAAATCACGTGGGCCCCACCCGGAAATCACGTGGGCCCCACCCGGAAATCACGTGGGCCCCCAGGGGAAATCACTTGGGCCCCACCCGGAAATCACGTGGGCCCCACCCGGAAATCACGTGGGCCCCACCCGGAAATCACGTGGGCCCCACGGGGAAATCACGTGGGCCCCACCCGGAAATCACGTGGGCCCCACCCGGAAATCACGTGGGCCCCACGGGGAAATCACGTGGGCCCCACCCGGAAATCACGTGGGCCCCACCCGGATATCACGTGGGCCCCACCCGGAAATCACGTGGGCCCCACCCGGAAATCACGTGGGCCCCACGGGGAAATCACGTGGGTCCCACCCGGAAATCACGTGGGCCCCACCCGTAAATCACGTGGGCCCCACCCGGAAATCACGTGGGCCCCACCCGGAAATCACGTGGGCCCCACCCGGAAATCACGTGGGCCCCACGGGGAAATCACGTGGGCCCCACCTGGAAATCACGTGGGCCCCACCCGGAAATCACGTGGGCCCCACCCGGAAATCACGTGGGCCCCACCCGGAAATCACGTGGGCCCCACCCGGAAATCACGTGGGCCCCCAGGGGAAATCACGTGGGCCCCACCCGGAAATCACGTGGGCCCCACCCGGAAATCACGTGGGCCCCACCCGGAAATCACGTGGGCCCCACCCGGAAATCACGTGGGCCCCACCCGGAAATCACGTGGGCCCCACCCGGAAATCACGTGGGCCCCACCCGGAAATCACGTGGGCCCCACGGGGAAATCACGTGGGCCCCACCCGGAAATCACGTGGGCCCCACCCGGAAATCACGTGGGCCCCACACGGAAATCACGTGGGCCCCACCCGGAAATCACGTGGGCCCCACCCTGAAATCACGTGGGCCCCACCCGGAAATCACGTGGGCCCCACCCGGAAATCACGTGGGCCCTACCCGGAAATCACGTGGGCCCCACCCGGAAATCACGTGGGCCCCACCCGGAAATCACGTGGGCCCCACCCGGAAATCACGTGGGCCCCACCCGGAAATCACGTGGGCCCCCAGGGGAAATCACGTGGGCCCCACAAGGAAATCACGTGGGCCCCACCCGGAAATCACGTGGGCCCCACCCGGAAATCACGTGGGCCCCACCCGGAAATCACGTGGGCCCCACCCGGAAATCACGTGGGCCCCACCCGGAAATCACGTGGGCCCCACCCGGAAATCACGTGGGCCCCACCCGGAAATCACGTGGGCCCCACCCGGAAATCACGTGGGCCCCACCCGGAAATCACGTGGGCCCCACCCGGAAATCACGTGGGCCCCACCCGGAAATCACGTGGGCCCCACCCGGAAATCACGTGGGCCCCACCCGGAAATCACGTGGGCCCCACCCGGAAATCACGTGGGCCCCCAGGGGAAATCACGTGGGCCCCACAAGGAAATCACGTGGGCCCCACCCGGAAATCACGTGGGCCCCACCCGGAAATCACGTGGGCCCCACCCGGAAATCACGTGGGCCCCACGGGGAAATCACGTGGGCCCCACCCGGAAATCACGTGGGCCCCACCCGGAAATCACGTGGGCCCCACCCGGAAATCACGTGGGCCCCACCCGGAAATCACGTGGGCCCCACCCGGAAATCACGTGGGCCCCACCCGGAAATCACGTGGGCCCCACCCGGAAATCACGTGGGCCCCACCCGGAAATCACGTGGGCCCCACGGGGAAATCACGTGGGCCCCACCCGGAAATCACGTGGGCCCCACCCGGAAATCACGTGGGCCCCACCCGGAAATCACGTGGGCCCCACCCGGAAATCACGTGGGCCCCACCCGGAAATCACGTGGGCCCCACGGGGAAATCAGGTGGGCCCCACCCGGAAATCACGTGGGCACCACGGGGAAATCACGTGGGCCCCACCCGGAAATCACGTGGGCACCACGGGGAAATCACGTGGGCCCCACCCGGAAATCACGTGGGCCCCACCCGGAAATCACGTGGGCCCCACCGGGAAATCACGTGGGGCCCACCCGGAAATCACGTGGGCCCCACCCGGAAATCACGTGGGCCCCACGGGGAAATCACGTGGGCCCCACCCGGAAATCACGTGGGCACCACCCGGAAATCACGTGGGCCCCACACGGAAATCACGTGGGCCCCACCCGGAAATCACGTGGGCCCCACACGGAAATCACGTGGGCCCCACCCGGAAATCACGTGGGCCCCACCCGGAAATCACGTGGGCCCCACCCGGAAATCACGTGGGCCCCACCCGGAAATCACGTGGGCCCCACGGGGAAATCACGTGGGCCCCACCCGGAAATCACGTGGGCCCCACCCGGAAATCACGTGGGCCCCACCCGGAAGTCACGTGGGCCCCACCCGGAAATCACGTGGGCCCCACCCGGAAATCACGTGGGCCCCACCCGGAAATCACGTGGGCCCCACCCGGAAATCACGTGGGCCCCACCCGGAAATCACGTGGGCCCCACCCGGAAATCACGTGGGCCCCACCCGGAAATCACGTGGGCACCACGGGGAAATCACGTGGGCCCCACCCGGAAATCACGTGGGCCCCACCCGGAAATCACGTGGGCCCCACCCGGAAATCACGTGGGGCCCACCCGGAAATCACGTGGGCCCCACCCGGAAATCACGTGGGCCCCACGGGGAAAACACGTGGGCCCCACCCGGAAATCACGTGGGCCCCACACGGAAATCACGTAGGCCCCACACGGAAATCACGTGGGCCCCACCCGGAAATCACGTGGGCCCCACCCGGAAATCACGTGGGACCCACCCGGAAATCACGTGGGCCCCACCCGGAAATCACGTGGGCCCCACGGGGAAATCACGTGGGCCCCACCCGGAAATCACGTGGGCCCCACCCGGAAATCACGTGGGCCCCACCCGGAAATCACGTGGGACCCCAGGGGAAATCACGTGGGCCCCACCCGGAAATCACGTGGGCCCCACCCGGAAATCACGTGGGCCCCACCCGGAAATCAGGTGGGCCCCACCCGGAAATCACGTGGGCCCCACCCGGAAATCACGTGGGCCCCACCCGGAAATCACGTGGGACCCACCCGGAAATCACGTGGGCCCCACCCGGAAATCACGTGGGCCCCACCCGGAAATCACGTGGGCCCCACCCGGAAATCACGTGGGCCCCACCCGGAAATCACGTGGGCCCCACCCGGAAATCACGTGGGGCCCACCCGGAAATCACGTGGGCCCCACCCGGAAATCACGTGGGCCCCACGGGGAAATCACGTGGGCCCCACCCGGAAATCACGTGGGCCCCACCCGGAAAGCACGTGGGCCCCACGGGGAAATCACGTGGGCCCCACCCGGAAATCACGTGGGCCCCACCCGGAAATCACGTGGGCCCCACCCGGAAATCACGTGGGCCCCACCCTGAAATCACGTGGGCCCCACCCGGAAATCACGTGTGCCCCACCCCGAAATCACGTGGGCCCCACCCGGAAATCACGTGGGCCCCACCCGGAAATCACGTGGGCCCCACTCGGAAAACACGTGGGCCCCACCCGGAAATCACGTGGGCCCCCAGGGGAAATCACGTGGGCCCCACCCGGAAATCACGTGGGCCCCACCCGGAAATCACGTGGGCCCCACCCGGAAATCACGTGGGCCCCACCCGGAAATCACGTGGGCCCCACCCGGAAATCACGTGGGCCCCACCCGGAAATCACGTGGGCCCCACGGGGAAATCACGTGGGCCCCACCCGGAAATCACGTGGGGCCCACCCGGAAATCACGTGGGCCCCACGGGGAAATCACGTGGGCCCCACCCGGAAATCACGTGGGGCCCACCCGGAAATCACGTGGGCCCCACGGGGAAATCACGTGGGCCCCACCCGGAAATCACGTGGGCCCCACCCGGAAATCACGTGGGCCCCACCCGGAAATCACGTGGGCCCCACCCGGAAATCACGTGGGCCCCACCCGGAAATCACGTGGGCCCCACCCGGAAATCACGTGGGCCCTACCCGGAAATCACGTGGGCCCCCAGGGGAAATCACGTGGGCCCCACCCGGAAATCACGTGGGCCCCCAGGGGAAATCACGTGGGCCCCACCCGGATATCACGTGGGCCCCACCCGGAAATCACGTGGGCCCCACCCGGAAATCACGTGGGCACCACGGGGAAATCACGTGGGCCCCACCCGGAAATCACGTGGGCCCCACCCGGAAATCACGTGGGCCCCACCCGGAAATCACGTGGGGCCCACCCGGAAATCACGTGGGCCCCACCCGGAAATCACGTGGGCCCCACCCGGAAATCACGTGGGCCCCACGGGGAAATCACGTGGGCCCCACCCGGAAATCACGTGGGGCCCACCCGGAAATCACGTGGGCCCCACGGGGAAATCACGTGGGCCCCACCCGGAAATCACGTGGGGCCCACCCGGAAATCACGTGGGCCCCACGGGGAAATCACGTGGGCCCCACCCGGAAATCACGTGGGCCCCACCCGGAAATCACGTGGGCCCCACCCGGAAATCACGTGGGACCCACCCGGAAATCACGTGGGCCCCACCCGGAAATCACGTGGGCCCCACCCGGAAATCACGTGGGCCCTACCCGGAAATCACGTGGGCCCCCAGGGGAAATCACGTGGGCCCCACCCGGAAATCACGTGGGCCCCCAGGGGAAATCACGTGGGCCCCACCCGGATATCACGTGGGCCCCACCCGGAAATCACGTGGGCCCCACCCGGAAATCACGTGGGCCCCACGGGGAAATCACGTGGGTCCCACCCGGAAATCAAGTGGGCCCCACCCGGAAATCACGTGGGCCCCACCCGGAAATCACGTGGGCCCCACCCGGAAATCACGTGGGCCCCACCCGGAAATCACGTGGGCCCCACCCGGAAATCACGTGGGCCCCACGGGGAAATCACGTGGGCCCCACCTGGAAATCACGTGGGCCCCACCCGGAAATCACGTGGGCCCCACCCGGAAATCACGTGGGCCCCACCCGGAAATCACGTGGGCCCCACCCGGAAATCACGTGGGCCCCACCCGGAAATCACGTGGGCCCCACCCGGAAATCACGTGGGCCCCACCCGGAAATCACGTGGGCCCCACCCGGAAATCACGTGGGCCCCACCCGGAAATCACGTGGGCCCCACCCGGAAATCACGTGGGCCCCACCCGGAAATCACGTGGGCCCCACCCGGAAATCACGTGGGCCCCACCCGGAAATCACGTGGGCCCCACCCGGAAAGCACGTGGGGCCCACCCGGAAATCACGTGGGCCCCACCCTGAAATCACGTGGGCCCCACCCGGAAATCACGTGGGCCCCACCCGGAAATCACGTGGGCCCCACCCGGAAATCACGTGGGCCCCACCCTGAAATAACGTGGGCCCCACCCGGAAATCACGTGGGCCCCACCCGGAAATCACGTGGGCCCCACCCGGAAATCACGTGGGCCCCACCCGGAAATCACGTGGGCCCCACCCGGAAATCACGTGGGCCCCCAGGGGAAATCACGTGGGCCCCACCCGGAAATCACGTGGGCCCCACCCGGAAATCACGTGGGCCCCACCCGGAAATCACGTGGGCCCCACACGGAAATCACGTGGGCCCCACCCGGAAATCACGTGGGCCCCACCCGGAAATCACGTGGGCCCCACGGGGAAATCACGTGGGCCCCACCCGGAAATCACGTGGGCCCCACGGGGAAATCACGTGGGCCCCACCCGGAAATCACGTGGGCCCCACCCAGAAATCACGTGGGCCCTACCCGGAAATCACGTGGGCCCCCAGGGGAAATCACGTGGCCCCACCCGGAAATCACGTGGGCCCCCGGGGGAAATCACGTGGGCCCCACCCGGATATCACGTGGGCCCCACCCGGAAATCACGTGGGCCCCCAGGGGAAATCACGTGGGCCCCACCCGGAAATCACGTGGGCCCCACCCGGAAATCACGTGGGCCCCACCCTGAAATCACGTGGGCCCCACCCGGAAATCACGCGGGCCCCACGGGGAAATCACGTGGGCCCCCAGGGGAAATCACGTGGGCCCCACCCGGAAATCACGTGGGCCCCACCCGGAAATCACGTGGGCCCCACCCGGAAATCACGTGGGCCCCACCCGGAAATCACGTGGGCCCCATGGGGAAATCACGTGGGTCCCACCCGGAAATCACGTGGGCCCCACCCGTAAATCACGTGGGCCCCACCCGGAAATCACGTGGGCCCCACCCGGAAATCACGTGGGCCCCACCCGGAAATCACGTGGGCCCCACCCGGAAATCACGTGGGACCCACGGGGAAATCACGTGGGCCCCACCTGGAAATCACGTGGGCCCCACCCGGAAATCACGTGGGCCCCACCCGGAAATCACGTGGGCCCCACCCGGAAATCACGTGGGCCCCACCCGGAAATCACGTGGGCCCCCAGGGGAAATCACGTGGGCCCCACCCGGAAATCACGTGGGCCCCACCCGGAAATCACGTGGGCCCCACCCTGAAATCACGTGGGCCCCACCCGGAAATCACGCGGGCCCCACGGGGAAATCACGTGGGCCCCACCCGGAAATCACGTGGGCCCCACCCGGAAATCACGTGGGCCCCACCCTGAAATCACGTGGGCCCCACCCGGAAATCACGTGGGCCCCACCCGGAAATCACGTGGGCCCCCAGGGGAAATCACGTGGGCCCCACCCGGAAATCACGTGGGCCCCACCCGGAAATCACGTGGGCCCCACCCGGAAATCACGTGGGCCCGACGGGGAAATCACGTGGGCCCCACCCGGAAATCACGTGGGCCCCACCCGGAAATCACGTGGGCCCCACCCGGAAATCACGTGGGCCCCACCCGGAAATCACGTGGGCCCCACCCGGAAATCACGTGGGCCCCACGGGGAAATCACGTGGGCCCCACCCGGAAATCACGTGGGCCCCACCCGGATATCACGTGGGCCCCACCCGGAAATCACGTGGGCCCCACCCGGAAATCACGTGGGCCCCACCCGGAAATCACGTGGGTCCCACCCGGAAATCACGTGGGCCCCACCCGTAAATCACGTGGGCCCCACCCGGAAATCACGTGGGCCCCACCCGGAAATCACGTGGGCCCCACCCGGAAATCACGTGGGCCCCACCCGGAAATCACGTGGGCCCCACGGGGAAATCACGTGGGCCCCACCTGGAAATCACGTGGGCCCCACCCGGAAATCACGTGGGCCCCACCCGGAAATCACGTGGGCCCCACCCGGAAATCACGTGGGCCCCACCCGGAAATCACGTGGGCCCCACCCGGAAATCACGTGGGCCCCACCCGGAAATCACGTGGGCCCCACCCGGAAATCACGTGGGCCCCACCCTGAAATCACGTGGGCCCCACCCGGAAATCACGTGGGCCCCACCCGGAAATCACGTGGGCCCCCAGGGGAAATCACGTGGGCCCCACCCGGAAATCACGTGGGCCCCACCCGGAAATCACGTGGGCCCCCAGGGGAAATCACGTGGGCCCCACCCGGAAATCACGTGGGCCCCACCCGGAAATCACGTGGGCCCGACGGGGAAATCACGTGGGCCCCACCCGGAAATCACGTGGGCCCCCAGGGGAAATCACTTGGGCCCCACCCGGAAATCACGTGGGCCCCACCCGGAAATCACGTGGGCCCCACCCGGAAATCACGTGGGCCCCACGGGGAAATCACGTGGGCCCCACCCGGAAATCACGTGGGCCCCACCCGGAAATCACGTGGGCCCCACCCGGAAATCACGTGGGCCCCACCCTGAAATCACGTGGGCCCCACCCGGAAATCACGTGGGCCCCACCCGGAAATCACGTGGGCCCCCAGGGGAAATCACGTGGGCCCCACCCGGAAATCACGTGGGCCCCACCCGGAAATCACGTGGGCCCCACCCGGAAATCACGTGGGCCCGACGGGGAAATCACGTGGGCCCCACCCGGAAATCACGTGGGCCCCACCCGGAAATCACGTGGGCCCCACCCGGAAATCACGTGGGCCCCACCCGGAAATCACGTGGGCCCACCCGGAAATCACGTGGGCCCCACCCGGAAATCACGTGGGCCCCACCCGGAAATCACGTGGGCCCCACCCGGAAATAACGTGGGCCCCACGGGGAAATCACGTGGGCCCCACCCGGAAATCACGTGGGCCCCACCCGGAAATCACGTGGGCCCCACCCGGAAATCACGTGGGCCCCCAGGGGAAATCACGTGGGCCCCACCCGGAAATCACGTGGGCCCCACCCGGAAATCACTTGGGCCCCACCCTGAAATCACGTGGGCCCCACCCGGAAATCACGTGGGCCCCACCCGGAAATCACGTGGGCCCCCAGGGGAAATCACGTGGGCCCCACCCGGAAATCACGTGGGCCCCACCCGGAAATCACGTGGGCCCCACCCGGAAATCACGTGGGCCCGACGGGGAAATCACGTGGGCCCCACCCGGAAATCACGTGGGCCCCACCCGGAAATCACGTGGGCCCCACCCGGAAATCACGTGGGCCCCACCCGGAAATCACGTGGGCCCACCCGGAAATCACGTGGGCCCCACCCGGAAATCACGTGGGCCCCACCCGGAAATCACGTGGGCCCCACCCGGAAATAACGTGGGCCCCACGGGGAAATCACGTGGGCCCCACCCGGAAATCACGTGGGCCCCACCCGGAAATCACGTGGGCCCCCAGGGGAAATCACGTGGGCCCCACCCGGAAATCACGTGGGCCCCACCCGGAAATCACGTGGGCCCCACCCTGAAATCACGTGGGCCCCACCCGGAAATCACGCGGGCCCCACGGGGAAATCACGTGGGCCCCACCCGGAAATCACGTGGGCCCCACCCTGAAATCACGTGGGCCCCACCCGGAAATCACTTGGGCCCCACCCTGAAATCACGTGGGCCCCACCCGGAAATCACGTGGGCCCCACCCGGAAATCACGTGGGCCCACCCGGAAATCACGTGGGCCCCACCCGGAAATCACGTGGGCCCCACCCGGAAATCACGTGGGCCCCACCCGGAAATAACGTGGGCCCCACGGGGAAATCACGTGGGCCCCACCCGGAAATCACGTGGGCCCCACCCGGAAATCACGTGGGCCCCCAGGGGAAATCACGTGGGCCCCACCCGGAAATCACGTGGGCCCCACCCGGAAATCACGTGGGCCCCCAGGGGAAATCACGTGGGCCCCACCCGGAAATCACGTGGGCCCCACCCGGAAATCACGTGGGCCCCACCCGGAAATCACGTGGGCCCGACGGGGAAATCACGTGGGCCCCACCCGGAAATCACGTGGGCCCCACCCGGAAATCACGTGGGCCCCACCCGGAAATCACGTGGGCCCCACCCGGAAATCACGTGGGCCCCACCCTGAAATCACGTGGGCCCCACCCGGAAATCACGCGGGCCCCACGGGGAAATCACGTGGGCCCCACCCGGAAATCACGTGGGCCCCACCCGGAAATCACGTGGGCCCCACCCTGAAATCACGTGGGCCCCACCCGGAAATCACGTGGGCCCCACCCGGAAATCACGTGGGCCCCCAGGGGAAATCACGTGGGCCCCACCCGGAAATCACGTGGGCCCCACCCGGAAATCACGTGGGCCCCACCCGGAAATCACGTGGGCCCGACGGGGAAATCACGTGGGCCCCACCCGGAAATCACGTGGGCCCCACCCGGAAATCACGTGGGCCCCACCCGGAAATCACGTGGGCCCCACCCGGAAATCACGTGGGCCCCACCCGGAAATCACGTGGGACCCACCCGGAAATCACGTGGGCCCCACCCGGAAATCACGTGGGCCCCACCCGGAAATCACGTGGGCCCCACGGGGAAATCACGTGGGCCCCACCCGGAAATCACGTGGGCCCCACCCGGAAATCACGTGGGCCCCACCCGGAAATCACGTGGGGCCCACCCGGAAATCACGTGGGCCCCACCCGGAAATCACGTGGGCCCCACGGGGAAAACACGTGGGCCCCACCCGGAAATCACGTGGGCCCCACCCGGAAATCACGTAGGCCCCACACGGAAATCACGTGGGCCCCACCCGGAAATCACGTGGGCCCCACCCGGAAATCACGTGGGACCCACCCGGAAATCACGTGGGCCCCACCCGGAAATCACGTGGGCCCCACGGGGAAATCACGTGGGCCCCACCCGGAAATCACGTGGGCCCCACCCGGAAATCACGTGGGCCCCACCCGGAAATCACGTGGGACCCCAGGGGAAATCACGTGGGCCCCACCCGGAAATCACGTGGGCCCCACCCTGAAATCACGTGGGCCCCACCCGGAAATCACGTGGGCCCCACCCGGAAATCACGTGGGCCCCACCCGGAAATCACGTGGGCCCCACCCTGAAATAACGTGGGCCCCACCCGGAAATCACGTGGGCCCCACCCGGAAATCACGTGGGCCCCACCCGGAAATCACGTGGGCCCCACCCGGAAATCACGTGGGCCCCACCCGGAAATCACGTGGGCCCCCAGGGGAAATCACGTGGGCCCCACCCGGAAATCACGTGGGCCCCACCCGGAAATCACGTGGGCCCCACCCGGAAATCACGTGGGCCCCACACGGAAATCACGTGGGCCCCACCCGGAAATCACGTGGGCCCCACCCGGAAATCACGTGGGCCCCACGGGGAAATCACGTGGGCCCCACCCGGAAATCACGTGGGCCCCACGGGGAAATCACGTGGGCCCCACCCGGAAATCACGTGGGCCCCACCCAGAAATCACGTGGGCCCTACCCGGAAATCACGTGGGCCCCCAGGGGAAATCACGTGGCCCCACCCGGAAATCACGTGGGCCCCCGGGGGAAATCACGTGGGCCCCACCCGGATATCACGTGGGCCCCACCCGGAAATCACGTGGGCCCCCAGGGGAAATCACGTGGGCCCCACCCGGAAATCACGTGGGCCCCACCCGGAAATCACGTGGGCCCCACCCTGAAATCACGTGGGCCCCACCCGGAAATCACGCGGGCCCCACGGGGAAATCACGTGGGCCCCCAGGGGAAATCACGTGGGCCCCACCCGGAAATCACGTGGGCCCCACCCGGAAATCACGTGGGCCCCACCCGGAAATCACGTGGGCCCCACCCGGAAATCACGTGGGCCCCATGGGGAAATCACGTGGGTCCCACCCGGAAATCACGTGGGCCCCACCCGTAAATCACGTGGGCCCCACCCGGAAATCACGTGGGCCCCACCCGGAAATCACGTGGGCCCCACCCGGAAATCACGTGGGCCCCACCCGGAAATCACGTGGGACCCACGGGGAAATCACGTGGGCCCCACCTGGAAATCACGTGGGCCCCACCCGGAAATCACGTGGGCCCCACCCGGAAATCACGTGGGCCCCACCCGGAAATCACGTGGGCCCCACCCGGAAATCACGTGGGCCCCCAGGGGAAATCACGTGGGCCCCACCCGGAAATCACGTGGGCCCCACCCGGAAATCACGTGGGCCCCACCCTGAAATCACGTGGGCCCCACCCGGAAATCACGCGGGCCCCACGGGGAAATCACGTGGGCCCCACCCGGAAATCACGTGGGCCCCACCCGGAAATCACGTGGGCCCCACCCTGAAATCACGTGGGCCCCACCCGGAAATCACGTGGGCCCCACCCGGAAATCACGTGGGCCCCCAGGGGAAATCACGTGGGCCCCACCCGGAAATCACGTGGGCCCCACCCGGAAATCACGTGGGCCCCACCCGGAAATCACGTGGGCCCGACGGGGAAATCACGTGGGCCCCACCCGGAAATCACGTGGGCCCCACCCGGAAATCACGTGGGCCCCACCCGGAAATCACGTGGGCCCCACCCGGAAATCACGTGGGCCCACCCGGAAATCACGTGGGCCCCACCCGGAAATCACGTGGGCCCCACCCGGAAATCACGTGGGCCCCACCCGGAAATAACGTGGGCCCCACGGGGAAATCACGTGGGCCCCACCCGGAAATCACGTGGGCCCCACCCGGAAATCACGTGGGCCCCCAGGGGAAATCACGTGGGCCCCACCCGGAAATCACGTGGGCCCCACCCGGAAATCACGTGGGCCCCACCCTGAAATCACGTGGGCCCCACCCGGAAATCACGCGGGCCCCACGGGGAAATCACGTGGGCCCCACCCGGAAATCACGTGGGCCCCACCCTGAAATCACGTGGGCCCCACCCGGAAATCACTTGGGCCCCACCCTGAAATCACGTGGGCCCCACCCGGAAATCACGTGGGCCCCACCCGGAAATCACGTGGGCCCCCAGGGGAAATCACGTGGGCCCCACCCAGAAATCACGTGGGCCCCACCCGGAAATCACGTGGGCCCCCAGGGGAAATCACGTGGGCCCCACCCAGAAATCACGTGGGCCCCACCCGGAAATCACGTGGGCCCCCAGGGGAAATCACGTGGGCCCCACCCGGAAATCACGTGGGCCCCACCCGGAAATCACGTGGGACCCCAGGGGAAATCACGTGGGCCCCACCCAGAAATCACGTGGGCCCCACCCGGAAATCACGTGGGCCCCACCCGGACATCACGTGGGCCCCACCCGGAAATCACGTGGGCCCCACCCGGAAATCACGTGGGCCCCACCCGGAAATCACGTGGGCCCCACACCGGAAATCACGTGGGCCCCACCCGAAAATCACGTGGGCCCAACCCGGAAATCACGTGGGCCCCACCCGGAAATCACGTGGGCCCCACCCGGAAATCACGTGGGCCCCACGGGGAAATCACGTGGGCCCCACCCGGAAATCACGTGGGCCCCACCCGGAAATCACGTGGGCCCCACGGGGAAATCACGTGGGCCCCACCCGGAAATCACGTGGGGCCCACCCGGAAATCACGTGGGCCCCACGGGGAAATCACGTGGGCCCCACCCGGAAATCACGTGGGGCCCACCCGGAAATCACGTGGGCCCCACGGGGAAATCACGTGGGCCCCACCCGGAAATCACGTGGGCCCCACCCGGAAATCACGTGGGCCCCACCCGGAAATCACGTGGGCCCCACCCGGAAATCACGTGGGCCCCACCCGGAAATCACGTGGGCCCCACCCGGAAATCACGTGGGCCCTACCCGGAAATCACGTGGGCCCCCAGGGGAAATCACGTGGGCCCCACCCGGAAATCACGTGGGCCCCCAGGGGAAATCACGTGGGCCCCACCCGGAAATCACGTGGGCCCCACCCGGAAATCACGTGGGCCCCACCCGGAAATCACGTGGGCCCCACGGGGAAATCACGTGGGTCCCACCCGGAAATCAAGTGGGCCCCACCCGGAAATCACGTGGGCCCCACCCGGAAATCACGTGGGCCCCACCCGGAAATCACGTGGGCCCCACCCGGAAATCACGTGGGCCCCACCCGGAAATCACGTGGGCCCCACCCGGAAATCACGTGGGCCCCACCCGGAAATCACGTGGGCCCCACCCGGAAATCACGTGGGCCCCACCCGGAAATCACGTGGGCCCCACCCGGAAAGCACGTGGGGCCCACCCGGAAATCACGTGGGCCCCACCCTGAAATCACGTGGGCCCCACCCGGAAATCACGTGGGCCCCACCCGGAAATCACGTGGGCCCCACCCGGAAATCACGTGGGCCCCACCCTGAAATAACGTGGGCCCCACCCGGAAATCACGTGGGCCCCACCCGGAAATCACGTGGGCCCCACCCGGAAATCACGTGGGCCCCACCCGGAAATCACGTGGGCCCCACCCGGAAATCACGTGGGCCCCCAGGGGAAATCACGTGGGCCCCACCCGGAAATCACGTGGGCCCCACCCGGAAATCACGTGGGCCCCACCCGGAAATCACGTGGGCCCCACACGGAAATCACGTGGGCCCCACCCGGAAATCACGTGGGCCCCACCCGGAAATCACGTGGGCCCCACGGGGAAATCACGTGGGCCCCACCCGGAAATCACGTGGGCCCCACGGGGAAATCACGTGGGCCCCACCCGGAAATCACGTGGGCCCCACCCAGAAATCACGTGGGCCCTACCCGGAAATCACGTGGGCCCCCAGGGGAAATCACGTGGCCCCACCCGGAAATCACGTGGGCCCCCGGGGGAAATCACGTGGGCCCCACCCGGATATCACGTGGGCCCCACCCGGAAATCACGTGGGCCCCCAGGGGAAATCACGTGGGCCCCACCCGGAAATCACGTGGGCCCCACCCGGAAATCACGTGGGCCCCACCCTGAAATCACGTGGGCCCCACCCGGAAATCACGCGGGCCCCACGGGGAAATCACGTGGGCCCCCAGGGGAAATCACGTGGGCCCCACCCGGAAATCACGTGGGCCCCACCCGGAAATCACGTGGGCCCCACCCGGAAATCACGTGGGCCCCACCCGGAAATCACATGGGCCCCATGGGGAAATCACGTGGGTCCCACCCGGAAATCACGTGGGCCCCACCCGTAAATCACGTGGGCCCCACCCGGAAATCACGTGGGCCCCACCCGGAAATCACGTGGGCCCCACCCGGAAATCACGTGGGCCCCACCCGGAAATCACGTGGGACCCACGGGGAAATCACGTGGGCCCCACCTGGAAATCACGTGGGCCCCCAGGGGAAATCACGTGGGCCCCACCCGGAAATCACGTGGGCCCCCAGGGGAAATCACGTGGGCCCCACCCGGAAATCACGTGGGCCCCACCCGGAAATCACGTGGGCCCCACCCTGAAATCACGTGGGCCCCACCCGGAAATCACGCGGGCCCCACGGGGAAATCACGTGGGCCCCACCCGGAAATCACGTGGGCCCCACCCTGAAATCACGTGGGCCCCACCCGGAAATCACTTGGGCCCCACCCTGAAATCACGTGGGCCCCACCCGGAAATCACGTGGGCCCCACCCGGAAATCACGTGGGCCCCCAGGGGAAATCACGTGGGCCCCACCCAGAAATCACGTGGGCCCCACCCGGAAATCACGTGGGCCCCCAGGGGAAATCACGTGGGCCCCACCCAGAAATCACGTGGGCCCCACCCGGAAATCACGTGGGCCCCCAGGGGAAATCACGTGGGCCCCACCCGGAAATCACGTGGGCCCCACCCGGAAATCACGTGGGCCCCCAGGGGAAATCACGTGGGCCCCACCCAGAAATCACGTGGGCCCCACCCGGAAATCACGTGGGCCCCACCCGGAAATCACGTGGGCCCCACCCGGAAATCACGTGGGCCCCACCCGGAAATCACGTGGGCCCCACCCGGAAATCACGTGGGCCCCACCCGGAAATCACGTGGGCCCCACCCGAAAATCACGTGGGCCCAACCCGGAAATCACGTGGGCCCCACCCGGAAATCACGTGGGCCCCACCCGGAAATCACGTGGGCCCCACGGGGAAATCACGTGGGCCCCACCCGGAAATCACGTGGGCCCCACGGGGAAATCACGTGGGCCCCACCCGGAAATCACGTGGGCCCCACGGGGAAATCACGTGGGCCCCACCCGGAAATCACGTGGGCCCCACCCGGAAATCACGTGGGCCCCACCCGGAAATCACGTGGGCCCCACCCGGAAATCACGTGGGCCCCACCCGGAAATCACGTGGGCCCCACCCGGAAATCACGTGGGCCCCCAGGGGAAATCACGTGGGCCCCACCCGGAAATCACGTGGGCCCCACCCGGAAATCACGTGGGCCCCACCCGGAAATAACGTGGGCCCCACGGGGAAATCACGTGGGCCCCACCCGGAAATCACGTGGGCCCCACCCGGAAATCACGTGGGCCCCCAGGGGAAATCACGTGGGCCCCACCCAGAAATCACGTGGGCCCCACCCGGAAATCACGTGGGCCCCACCCTGAAATCACGTGGGCCCCACCCGGAAATCACGCGGGCCCCACGGGGAAATCACGTGGGCCCCACCCGGAAATCACGTGGGCCCCACCCGGAAATCACGTGGGCCCCACCCGGAAATCACGTGGGCCCCACCCGGAAATCACGTGGGCCCCACCCGGAAATCACGTGGGCCCCCAGGGGAAATCACGTGGGCCCCACCCGGAAATCACGTGGGCCCCACCCGGAAATCACGTGGGCCCCACCCGGAAATCACGTGGGCCCGACGGGGAAATCACGTGGGCCCCACCCGGAAATCACGTGGGCCCCACCCGGAAATCACGTGGGCCCCACCCGGAAATCACGTGGGCCCCACCCGGAAATCACGTGGGCCCCACCCGGAAATCACGTGGGCCCCACCCGGAAATCACGTGGGCCCCACCCGGAAATCACGTGGGCCCCACCCGGAAATCACGTGGGCCCCACCCGGAAATCACGTGGGCCCCACCCGGAAATCACGTGGGCCCCACGGGGAAATCACGTGGGCCCCACCCGGAAATCACGTGGGGCCCACCCGGAAATCACGTGGGCCCCACGGGGTAATCACGTGGGCCCCACCCGGAAATCACGTGGGCCCCACCCGGAAATCACGTGGGCCCCACCCGGAAATCACGTGGGCCCCACCCGGAAATCACGTGGGCCCCACCCGGAAATCACGTGGGCCCCCAGGGGAAATCACGTGGGCCCCACCCGGATATCACGTGGGCCCCACCCGGAAATCACGTGGGCCCCACCCGGAAATCACGTGGGCCCCACGGGGAAATCACGTGGGCCCCACCCGGAAATCACGTGGGCCCCACCCGGAAATCACGTGGGCTCCCAGGGGAAATCACGTGGGCCCCACCCGGAAATCACGTGGGCCCCACCCGGAAATCACGTGGGCCCCACCCTGAAATCACGTGGGCCCCACCCTGAAATCACGCGGGCCCCACGGGGAAATCACGTGGGCCCCACCCGGAAATCACGTGGGCCACACCCGGAAATCACGTGGGCCCCACCCGGAAATCACGTGGGCCCCACCCGGAAATCACGTGGGCCCCACCCGGAAATCACGTGGGCCCCCAGGGGAAATCACGTGGGCCCCACCCGGAAATCACGTGGGCCCCACCCGGAAATCACGTGGGCCCCACCCGGAAATCACGTGGGCCCGACGGGGAAATCACGTGGGCCCCACCCGGAAATCACGTGGGCCCCACCCGGAAATCACGTGGGCCCCACCCGGAAATCACGTGGGCCCCACCCGGAAATCACGTGGGCCCCACCCGGAAATCACGTGGGCCCCACCCGGAAATCACGTGGGCCCCACCCGGAAATCACGTGGGCCCCACCCGGAAATCACGTGGGCCCCACCCGGAAATCACGTGGGCCCCCAGGGGAAATCACGTGGGCCCCACCCGGAAATCACGTGGGCCCCACCCGGAAATCACGTGGGCCCCACCCGGAAATCACGTGGGCCCCAGGGGGAAATCACGTGGGCCCCACCCGGAAATCACGTGGGCCCCACCCGGAAATCACGTGGGCCCCACCCGGAAATCACGTGGGCCCCACCCGGAAATCACGTGGGCCCCACCCGGAAATCACGTGGGCCCCACCCGGAAATCACGTGGGCCCCACCCGGAAATCACGTGGGCCCCCAGGGGAAATCACGTGGGCCCCACCCGGAAATCACGTGGGCCCCACCCGGAAATCACGTGGGCCCCACCCGGAAATCACGTGGGCCCGACGGGGAAATCACGTGGGCCCCACCCGGAAATCACGTGGGCCCCACCCGGAAATCACGTGGGCCCCACCCGGAAATCACGTGGGCCCCACCCGGAAATCACGTGGGCCCCACACGGAAATCACGTGGGCCCCACCCGGAAATCACGTGGGCCCCACCCGGAAATCACGTGGGCCCCACCCGGAAATCACGTGGGCCCCACCCGGAAATCACGTGGGCCCCACCCGGAAATCACGTGGGCCCCACGGGGAAATCACGTGGGCCCCACCCGGAAATCACGTGGGGCCCACCCGGAAATCACGTGGGCCCCACGGGGAAATCACGTGGGCCCCACCCGGATATCACGTGGGCCCCACCCGGAAATCACGTGGGCCCCACCCGGAAATCACGTGGGCCCACCCGGAAATCACGTGGGCCCCACCCGGAAATCACGTGGGCCCCACCCGGAAATCACGTGGGCCCCACCCGGAAATCACGTGGGCCCCACCCGGAAATCACGTGGGCCCCCAGGGGAAATCACGTGGGCCCCACCCGGAAATCACGTGGGCCCCACGGGGAAATCACGTGGGCCCCACCCGGAAATCACGTGGGCCCCACGGGGAAATCACGTGGGCCCCACCCGGAAATCACGTGGGCCCCACCCGGAAATCACGTGGGCCCCACCCGGAAATCACGTGGGCCCCACCCGGAAATCACGTGGGCCCCACCCGGAAATCACGTGGGCCCCACGGGGAAATCACGTGGGCCCCACCCGGAAATCACGTGGGCCCCACCCGGAAATCACGTGAGCCCCACCCGGAAATCACGTGGGCCCCACCCGGAAATCACGTGGGCCCCACCCGGAAATTACGTGGGCCCCACCCGGAAATCACGTGGGCCCCACCCGGAAATCACGTGGGCCCCACCCGGAAATCACGTGGGCCCCCAGGGGAAATCACGTGGGCCCCACCCGGAAATCACGTGGGCCCCACCCGGAAATCACGTGGGCCCCACCCGGAAATAACGTGGGCCCCACGGGGAAATCACGTGGGCCCCACCCGGAAATCCCGTGGGCCCCACCCGGAAATCACGTGGGCCCCCAGGGGAAATCACGTGGGCCCCACCCGGAAATCACGTGGGCCCCACCCGGAAATCACGTGGGCCCCACCCTGAAATCACGTGGGCCCCACCCGGAAATCACGCGGGCCCCACGGGGAAATCACGTGGGCCCCACCCGGAAATCACGTGGGCCCCACCCTGAAATCAAGTGGGCCCCACCCGGAAATCACGTGGGCCCCACCCGGAAATCACGTGGGCCCTCAGGGGAAATCACGTGGGCCCCACCCAGAAATCACGTGGGCCCCACCCGGAAATCACGTGGGCCCCCAGGGGAAATCACGTGGGCCCCACCCAGAAATCACGTGGGCCCCACCCGGAAATCACGTGGGCCCCCAGGGGAAATCACGTGGGCCCCACCCGGAAATCACGTGGGCCCCACCCGGAAATCACGTGGGCCCCCAGGGGAAATCACGTGGGCCCCACCCAGAAATCACGTGGGCCCCACCCGGAAATCACGTGGGCCCCACCCGGAAATCACGTGGGCCCCACCCGGAAATCACGTGGGCCCCACCCGGAAATCACGTGGGCCCCACCCGGAAATCACGTGGGCCCCACCCGGAAATCACGTGGGCCCCACCCGAAAATCACGTGGGCCCAACCCGGAAATCACGTGGGCCCCACCCGGAAATCACGTGGGCCCCACCCGGAAATCACGTGGGCCCCACGGGGAAATCACGTGGGCCCCACCCGGAAATCACGTGGGCCCCACGGGGAAATCACGTGGGCCCCACCCGGAAATCACGTGGGCCCCACGGGGAAATCACGTGGGCCCCACCCGGAAATCACGTGGGCCCCACCCGGAAATCACGTGGGCCCCACCCGGAAATCACGTGGGCCCCACGGGGAAATCACGTGGGCCCCACCCGGAAATCACGTGGGCCCCACCCGGAAATCACGTGGGCCCCACCCGGAAATCACGTGGGCCCCACCCGGAAATCACGTGGGCCCCACCCGGAAATCACGTGGGCCCCCAGGGGAAATCACGTGGGCCCCACCCGGAAATCACGTGGGCCCCACCCGGAAATCACGTGGGCCCCACCCTGAAATCACGTGGGCCCCACCCGGAAATCACGCGGGCCCCACGGGGAAATCACGTGGGCCCCACCCGGAAATCACGTGGGCCCCACCCGGAAATCACGTGGGCCCCACCCGGAAATCACGTGGGCCCCACCCGGAAATCACGTGGGCCCCACCCGGAAATCACGTGGGCCCCCAGGGGAAATCACGTGGGCCCCACCCGGAAATCACGTGGGCCCCACCCGGAAATCACGTGGGCCCCACCCGGAAATCACGTGGGCCCGACGGGGAAATCACGTGGGGCCCACCCGGAAATCACGTGGGCCCCACGGGGTAATCACGTGGGCCCCACCCGGAAATCACGTGGGCCCCACCCGGAAATCACGTGGGCCCCACCCGGAAATCACGTGGGCCCCACCCGGAAATCACGTGGGCCCCACCCGGAAATCACGTGGGCCCCCAGGGGAAATCACGTGGGCCCCACCCGGATATCACGTGGGCCCCATCCGGAAATCACGTGGGCCCCACCCGGAAATCACGTGGGCCCCACGGGGAAATCACGTGGGCCCCACCCGGAAATCACGTGGGCCCCACCCGGAAATCACGTGGGCTCCCAGGGGAAATCACGTGGGCCCCACCCGGAAATCACGTGGGCCCCACCCGGAAATCACGTGGGCCCCACCCTGAAATCACGTGGGCCCCACCCTGAAATCACGCGGGCCCCACGGGGAAATCACGTGGGCCCCACCCGGAAATCACGTGGGCCACACCCGGAAATCACGTGGGCCCCACCCGGAAATCACGTGGGCCCCACCCGGAAATCACGTGGGCCCCACCCGGAAATCACGTGGGCCCCCAGGGGAAATCACGTGGGCCCCACCCGGAAATCACGTGGGCCCCACCCGGAAATCACGTGGGCCCCACCCGGAAATCACGTGGGCCCGACGGGGAAATCACGTGGGCCCCACCCGGAAATCACGTGGGCCCCACCCGGAAATCACGTGGGCCCCACCCGGAAATCACGTGGGCCCCACCCGGAAATCACGTGGGCCCCACCCGGAAATCACGTGGGCCCCACCCGGAAATCACGTGGGCCCCACCCGGAAATCACGTGGGCCCCACCCGGAAATCACGTGGGCCCCACCCGGAAATCACGTGGGCCCCCAGGGGAAATCACGTGGGCCCCACCCGGAAATCACGTGGGCCCCACCCGGAAATCACGTGGGCCCCACCCGGGAATCACGTGGGCCCCAGGGGGAAATCACGTGGGCCCCACCCGGAAATCACGTGGGCCCCACCCGGAAATCACGTGGGCCCCACCCGGAAATCACGTGGGCCCCACCCGGAAATCACGTGGGCCCCACCCGGAAATCACGTGGGCCCCACCCGGAAATCACGTGGGCCCCACCCGGAAATCACGTGGGCCCCCAGGGGAAATCACGTGGGCCCCACCCGGAAATCACGTGGGCCCCACCCGGAAATCACGTGGGCCCCACCCGGAAATCACGTGGGCCCGACGGGGAAATCACGTGGGCCCCACCCGGAAATCACGTGGGCCCCACCCGGAAATCACGTGGGCCCCACCCGGAAATCCCGTGGGCCCCACCCGGAAATCACGTGGGCCCCACACGGAAATCACGTGGGCCCCACCCGGAAATCACGTGGGCCCCACCCGGAAATCACGTGGGCCCCACCCGGAAATCACGTGGGCCCCACCCGGAAATCACGTGGGCCCCACCCGGAAATCACGTGGGCCCCACGGGGAAATCACGTGGGCCCCACCCGGAAATCACGTGGGGCCCACCCGGAAATCACGTGGGCCCCACGGGGAAATCACGTGGGCCCCACCCGGAAATCACGTGGGCCCCACCCGGAAATCACGTGGGCCCCACCCGGAAATCACGTGGGCCCCACCCGGAAATCACGTGGGCCCCACCCGGAAATCACGTGGGCCCCCAGGGGAAATCACGTGGGCCCCACCCGGATATCACGTGGGCCCCACCCGGAAATCACGTGGGCCCCACCCGGAAATCACGTGGGCCCCACGGGGAAATCACGTGGGCCCCACCCGGAAATCACGTGGGCCCCACCCGGAAATCACGTGGGCTCCCAGGGGAAATCACGTGGGCCCCACCCGGAAATCACGTGGGCCCCACCCGGAAATCACGTGGGCCCCACCCTGAAATCACGTGGGCCCCACCCTGAAATCACGTGGGCCCCACGGGGAAATCACGTGGGCCCCACCCGGAAATCACGTGGGCCACACCCGGAAATCACGTGGGCCCCACCCGGAAATCACGTGGGCCCCACCCGGAAATCACGTGGGCCCCACCCGGAAATCACGTGGGCCCCCAGGGGAAATCACGTGGGCCCCACCCGGAAATCACGTGGGCCCCACCCGGAAATCACGTGGGCCCCACCCGGAAATCACGTGGGCCCGACGGGGAAATCACGTGGGCCCCACCCGGAAATCACGTGGGCCCCACCCGGAAATCACGTGGGCCCCACCCGGAAATCACGTGGGCCCCACCCGGAAATCACGTGGGCCCCACCCGGAAATCACGTGGGCCCCACCCGGAAATCACGTGGGCCCTACCCGGAAATCACGTGGGCCCCACCCGGAAATCACGTGGGCCCCACCCGGAAATCACGTGGGCCCCCAGGGGAAATCACGTGGGCCCCACCCGGAAATCACGTGGGCCCCACCCGGAAATCACGTGGGCCCCACCCGGAAATCACGTGGGCCCCACGGGGAAATCACGTGGGCCCCACCCGGAAATCACGTGGGCCCCACCCGGAAATCACGTGGGCCCCACCCGGAAATCACTTGGGCCCCACCCGGAAATCACGTGGGCCCCACGGGGAAATCACGTGGGCCCCACCCGGAAATCACGTGGGCCCCACCCGGAAATCACGTGGGCCCTACCCGGAAATCACGTGGGCCCCACGGGGAAATCACGTGGGCCCCAAGGGGAAATCACGTGGGCCCCACCCGGAAATCACGTGGGCCCCACCCGGAAATCACGTGGGTCCCACCCGGAAATCACGTGGGCCCCACCCGGAAATCACGTGGGCCCCACCCGGAAATCACGTGGGCCCCACCCGGAAATCACGTGGGCCCCACCCGGAAATCACGTGGGCCCCACCCGGAAATCACGTGGGCCCTACCCGGAAATCACGTGGGCCCCACGGGGAAATCACGTGGGCCCCACGGGGAAATCACGTGGGCCCCACCCGGAAATCACGTGGGCCCCACCCGGAAATCACGTGGGTCCCACCCGGAAATCACGTGGGCCCCACCCGGAAATCACGTGGGCCCCACCCGGAAATCACGTGGGCCCCACCCGGAAATCACGTGGGCCCCACCCGGAAATCACGTGGGCCCCACCCGGAAATCACGTGGGCCCCACCCGGAAATCACGTGGGCCCCACCCGGAAATCACGTGGGCCCCACCCGGAAATCACGTGGGCCCCCAGGGGAAATCACGTGGGCCCCACAAGGAAATCACGTGGGCCCCACCCGGAAATCACGTGGGCCCCACCCGGAAATCACGTGGGCCCCACCCGGAAATCACGTGGGCCCCATGGGGAAATCACGTGGGCCCCACCCGGAAATCACGTGGGCCCCACCCGGAAATCACGTGGGCCCCACCCGGAAATCACGTGGGCCCCACCCGGAAATCACGTGGGCCCCACCCGGAAATCACGTGGGCCCCACCCGGAAATCACGTGGGCCCCACCCGGAAATCACGTGGGCCCCACCCGGAAATCACGTGGGCCCCACGGGGAAATCACGTGGGCCCCACCCGGAAATCACGTGGGCCCCACCCGGAAATCACGTGGGCCCCACCCGGAAATCACGTGGGCCCCACCCGGAAATCACGTGGGCCCCACCCGGAAATCACGTGGGCCCCACCCGGAAATCACGTGGGCCCCACCCGGAAATCACGTGGGCCCCACACGGAAATCACGTGGGCCCCACCCGGAAATCACGTGGGCCCCACCCGGAAATCACGTGGGCCCCACGGGGAAATCAGGTGGGCCCCACCCGGAAATCACGTGGGCACCACGGGGAAATCACGTGGGCCCCACCCGGAAATCACGTGGGCACCACGGGGAAATCACGTGGGCCCCACCCGGAAATCACGTGGGCCCCACCCGGAAATCACGTGGGCCCCACCCGGAAATCACGTGGGGCCCACCCGGAAATCACGTGGGCCCCACCCGGAAATCACGTGGGCCCCACGGGGAAATCACGTGGGCCCCACCCGGAAATCACGTGGGCACCACCCGGAAATCACGTGGGCCCCACACGGAAATCACGTGGGCCCCACCCGGAAATCACGTGGGCCCCACACGGAAATCACGTGGGCCCCACCCGGAAATCACGTGGGCCCCACTCGGAAATCACGTGGGCCCCACCCGGAAATCACGTGGGCCCCACCCGGAAATCACGTGGGCCCCACGGGGAAATCACGTGGGCCCCACCCGGAAATCACGTGGGCCCCACCCGGAAATCACGTGGGCCCCACCCGGAAGTCACGTGGGCCCCACCCGGAAATCACGTGGGCCCCACCCGGAAATCACGTGGGCCCCACCCGGAAATCACGTGGGCCCCACCCGGAAATCACGTGGGACCCACCCGGAAATCACGTGGGCCCCACCCGGAAATCACGTGGGCCCCACCCGGAAATCACGTGGGCACCACGGGGAAATCACGTGGGCCCCACCCGGAAATCACGTGGGCCCCACCCGGAAATCACGTGGGCCCCACCCGGAAATCACGTGGGGCCCACCCGGAAATCACGTGGGCCCCACCCGGAAATCACGTGGGCCCCACGGGGAAAACACGTGGGCCCCACCCGGAAATCACGTGGGCCCCACCCGGAAATCACGTAGGCCCCACACGGAAATCACGTGGGCCCCACCCGGAAATCACGTGGGCCAAACCCGGAAATCACGTGGGACCCACCCGGAAATCACGTGGGCCCCACCCGGAAATCACGTGGGCCCCACGGGGAAATCACGTGGGCCCCACCCGGAAATCACGTGGGCCCCACCCGGAAATCACGTGGGCCCCACCCGGAAATCACGTGGGACCCCAGGGGAAATCACGTGGGCCCCACCCGGAAATCACGTGGGCCCCACCCGGAAATCACGTGGGCCCCACCCTGAAATCACGTGGGCCCCACCCGGAAATCACGTGGGCCCCACCCTGAAATCACGTGGGCCCCACCCGGAAATCACGTGGGCCCCACCCGGAAATCACGTGGGCCCCACCCGGAAATCACGTGGGCCCCACCCGGAAATCACGTGGGCCCCACCCGGAAATCACGTGGGCCCCACCCGGAAATCACGTGGGCCCCACCCGGAAATCACGTGGGGCCCACCCGGAAATCACGTGGGCCCCACCCGGAAATCACGTGGGCCCCACGGGGAAATCACGTGGGCCCCACCCGGAAATCACGTGGCCCCACCCGGAAATCACGTGGGCCCCACCCTGAAATCACGTCGGCCCCACCCGGAAATCACGTGGGCCCCACCCGGAAATCACGTGGGCCCCACCCGGAAATCACGTGGGCCCCACCCGGAAATCACGTGGGCCCCACTCGGAAATCACGGGGGCTCCACCCGGAAATCACGTGGGCCCCCAGGGGAAATCACGTGGGCCCCACCCGGAAATCACGTGGGCCCCACCCGGAAATCACGTGGGACCCCAGGGGAAATCACGTGGGCCCCACCCGGAAATCACGTGGGCCCCACCCGGAAATCACGTGGGCCCCACCCGGAAATCACGTGGGCCCCACCCGGAAATCACGTGGGCCCCACCCGGAAATCACGTGGGCCCCACCCGGAAATCACGTGGGCCCCACCCGGAAATCACGTGGGCCCCACCCGGAAATCACGTGGGCCCCACCCGGAAATCACGTGGGCCCCACCCGGAAATCACGTGGGCCCCACCCGGAAAGCACGTGGGGCCCACCCGGAAATCACGTGGGCCCCACCCGGAAATCACGTGGGCCCCACCCGGAAATCACGTGGGCCCCACCCGGAAATCACGTGGGCCCCACCCGGAAATCACGTGGGCCCCACCCTGAAATCACGTGGGCCCCACCCGGAAATCACGTGGGCCCCACCCGGAAATCACGTGGGCCCCACCCGGAAATCAGGTGGGCCCCACCCGGAAATCACGTGGGCCCCACTCGGAAATCACGTGGGCCCCACCCGGAAATCACGTGGGCCCCCAGGGGAAATCACGTGGGCCCCACCCGGAAATCACGTGGGCCCCACCCGGAAATCACGTGGGCCCCACCCGGAAATCACGTGGGCCCCACCCGGAAATCACGTGGGCCCCACCCTGAAATCACGTGGGCCCCACCCGGAAATCACGTGGGCCCCACCCTGAAATCACGTGGGCCCCACCCGGAAATCACGTGGGCCCCACCCGGAAATCACGTGGGCCCCACCCGGAAATCACGTGGGCCCCACCCGGAAATCACGTGGGCCCCACTCGGAAATCACGTGGGCCCCACCCGGAAATCACGTGGGCCCCCAGGGGAAATCACGTGGGCCCCACCCGGAAATCACGTGGGCCCCACCCGGAAATCACGTGGGCCCCACCCGGAAATCACGTGGGCCCCACCCGGAAATCACGTGGGCCCCACCCGGAAATCACGTGGGCCCCACCCGGAAATCACGTGGGCCCCACGGGGAAATCACGTGGGCCCCACCCGGAAATCACGTGGGGCCCACCCGGAAATCACGTGGGCCCCACGGGGAAATCACGTGGGCCCCACCCGGAAATCACGTGGGCCCCACCCGGAAATCACGTGGGCCCCACCCGGAAATCACGTGGGCCCCACCCGGAAATCACGTGGGCCCCACCCGGAAATCACTTGGGCCCCACCCGGAAATCACGTGGGCCCCACCCGGAAATCACGTGGGCCCCACCCGGAAATCACGTGGGCCCCACCCGGAAATCACGTGGGCCCCCAGGGGAAATCACGTGGGCCCCACCCGGAAATCACGTGGGCCCCACCCGGAAATCACGTGGGCCCGACGGGGAAATCACGTGGGCCCCACCCGGAAATCACGTGGGCCCCCAGGGGAAATCACTTGGGCCCCACCCGGAAATCACGTGGGCCCCACCCGGAAATCACGTGGGCCCCACCCGGAAATCACGTGGGCCCGACGGGGAAATCACGTGGGCCCCACCCGGAAATCACGTGGGCCCCACCCGGAAATCACGTGGGCCCCACCCGGAAATCACGTGGGCCCCACCCGGAAATCACGTGGGCCCCACCCGTAAATCACGTGGGCCCCACCCGGAAATCACGTGGGCCCCACCCGGAAATCACGTGGGCCCCACCCGGAAATCACGTGGGCCCCACCCGGAAATCACGTGGGCCCCACGGGGAAATCACGTGGGCCCCACCTGGAAATCACGTGGGCCCCACCCGGAAATCACGTGGGCCCCACCCGGAAATCACGTGGGCCCCACCCGGAAATCACGTGGGCCCCACCCGGAAATCACGTGGGCCCCCAGGGGAAATCACGTGGGCCCCACCCGGAAATCACGTGGGCCCCACCCGGAAATCACGTGGGCCCCACCCGGAAATCACGTGGGCCCCACCCGGAAATCACGTGGGCCCCACCCGGAAATCACGTGGGCCCCACCCGGAAATCACGTGGGCCCCACCCGGAAATCACGTGGGCCCCACCCGGAAATCACGTGGGCCCCACCCGGAAATCACGTGGGCCCCACGGGGAAATCACGTGGGCCCCACCCGGAAATCACGTGGGCCCCACCCGGAAATCACGTGGACCCCACCCGGAAATCACGTGGGCCCCACCCGGAAATCACGTGGGGCCCACCCGGAAATCACGTGGGCCCCACGGGGAAATCACGTGGGCCCCACCCGGAAATCACGTGGGCCCCACCCGGAAATCACGTGGGCCCCACCCGGAAATCACGTGGGCCCCACCCGGAAATCACGTGGGCCCCACCCTGAAATCACGTGGTCCCCACCCGGAAATCACGTGGGCCCCACCCGGAAATCACGTGGGCCCCACCCGGAAATCACGTGGGCCCCACCCGGAAATCACGTGGGCCCCACCCGGAAATCACGTGGGCCCCACCCGGAAATCACGTGGGCCCCACCCGGAAATCACGTGGGCCCCACCCGGAAATCACGTGGGCCCCATCCGGAAATCACGTGGGCCCCACGGGGAAATCACGTGGGCCCCACCCGGAAATCACGTGGGGCCCACCCGGAAATCACGTGGGCCCCACGGGGAAATCACGTGGGCCCCACCCGGAAATCACGTGGGCCCCACCCGGAAATCACGTGGGCCCCACCCGGAAATCACGTGGGCCCCACCCGGAAATCACGTGGGCCCCACCCGGAAATCACGTGGGCCCCACCCGGAAATCACGTGGGCCCCACCCGGAAATCACGTGGGCCCCACCCGGAAATCACGTGGGCCCCACGGGGAAATCACGTGGGCCCCACCCGGAAATCACGTGGGCCCCACCCGGAAATCACGTGGGCCCCACCCGGAAATCACGTGGGCCCCACCCGGAAATCACGTGGGCCCCACCCGGAAATCACGTGGGCCCCACCCGGAAATCACGTGGGCCCCACCCGGAAATCACGTGGGCCCCACCCGGAAATCACGTGGGCCCCCAGGGGAAATCACGTGGGCCCCACAAGGAAATCACGTGGGCCCCACCCGGAAATCACGTGGGCCCCACCCGGAAATCACGTGGGCCCCACCCGGAAATCACGTGGGCCCCACCCGGAAATCACGTGGGCCCCCAGGGGAAATCACGTGGGCCCCACAAGGAAATCACGTGGGCCCCACCCGGAAATCACGTGGGCCCCACCCGGAAATCACGTGGGCCCCACCCGGAAATCACGTGGGCCCCACCCGGAAATCACGTGGGCCCCACGGGGAAATCACGTGGGCCCCACCCGGAAATCACGTGGGCCCCACCCGGAAATCACGTGGGCCCCACCCGGAAATCACGTGGGCCCCACCCGGAAATCACGTGGGCCCCACCCGGAAATCACGTGGGCCCCACCCGGAAATCACGTGGGCCCCACCCGGAAATCACGTGGGCCCCACCCGGAAATCACGTGGGCCCCACCCGGAAATCACGTGGGCCCCACCCGGAAATCACGTGGGGCCCACCCGGAAATCACGTGGGGCCCACCCGGAAATCACGTGGGCCCCACGGGGAAATCACGTGGGCCCCACCCGGAAATCACGTGGGCCCCACCCGGAAATCACGTGGGCCCCACACGGAAATCACGTGGGCCCCACCCGGAAATCACGTGGGCCCCACCCTGAAATCACGTGGGCCCCACCCGGAAATCACGTGGGCCCCACCCGGAAATCACGTGGGCCCCCAGGGGAAATCACGTGGGCCCCACCCTGAAATCACGTGGGCCCCACCCGGAAATCACGTGGGCCCCACCCGGGAATCACGTGGGCCCCACCCGGAAATCACGTGGGCCCCCAGGGGAAATCACGTGGGCCCCACAAGGAAATCACGTGGGCCCCACCCGGAAATCACGTGGGCCCCACCCGGAAATCACGTGGGCCCCACGGGGAAATCACGTGGGCCCCACCCGGAAATCACGTGGGCCCCACCCGGAAATCACGTGGGCCCCACCCGGAAATCACGTGGGCCCCACCCGGAAATCACGTGGGCCCCACCCGGAAATCACGTGGGCCCCACCCGGAAATCACGTGGGCCCCACCCGGAAATCACGTGGGCCCCACCCGGAAATCACGTGGGCCCCACCCGGAAATCACGTGGGCCCCACCCGGAAATCACGTGGGCCCCACCCGGAAATCACGTGGGCCCCACCCGGAAATCACGTGGGCCCCCAGGGGAAATCACGTGGGCCCCACAAGGAAATCACGTGGGCCCCACCCGGAAATCACGTGGGCCCCACCCGGAAATCACGTGGGCCCCACCCGGAAATCACGTGGGCCCCACGGGGAAATCACGTGGGCCCCACCCGGAAATCACGTGGGCCCCACCCGGAAATCACGTGGGCCCCACCCGGAAATCACGTGGGCCCCACCCGGAAATCACGTGGGCCCCACCCGGAAATCACGTGGGCCCCACCCGGAAATCACGTGGGCCCCACCCGGAAATCACGTGGGCCCCACCCGGAAATCACGTGGGCCCCACGGGGAAATCACGTGGGCCCCACCCGGAAATCACGTGGGCCCCACCCGGAAATCACGTGGGCCCCACACGGAAATCACGTGGGCCCCACCCGGAAATCACGTGGGCCCCACCCGGAAATCACGTGGGCCCCACCCGGAAATCACGTGGGCCCCACCCGGAAATCACGTGGGCCCCACACGGAAATCACGTGGGCCCCACCCGGAAATCACGTGGGCCCCACCCGGAAATCACGTGGGCCCCACGGGGAAATCAGGTGGGCCCCACCCGGAAATCACGTGGGCACCACGGGGAAATCACGTGGGCCCCACCCGGAAATCACGTGGGCACCACGGGGAAATCACGTGGGCCCCACCCGGAAATCACGTGGGCCCCACCCGGAAATCACGTGGGCCCCACCCGGAAATCACGTGGGGCCCACCCGGAAATCACGTGGGCCCCACCCGGAAATCACGTGGGCCCCACGGGGAAATCACGTGGGCCCCACCCGGAAATCACGTGGGCACCACCCGGAAATCACGTGGGCCCCACACGGAAATCACGTGGGCCCCACCCGGAAATCACGTGGGCCCCACACGGAAATCACGTGGGCCCCACCCGGAAATCACGTGGGCCCCACTCGGAAATCACGTGGGCCCCACCCGGAAATCACGTGGGCCCCACCCGGAAATCACGTGGGCCCCACGGGGAAATCACGTGGGCCCCACCCGGAAATCACGTGGGCCCCACCCGGAAATCACGTGGGCCCCACCCGGAAGTCACGTGGGCCCCACCCGGAAATCACGTGGGCCCCACCCGGAAATCACGTGGGCCCCACCCGGAAATCACGTGGGCCCCACCCGGAAATCACGTGGGACCCACCCGGAAATCACGTGGGCCCCACCCGGAAATCACGTGGGCCCCACCCGGAAATCACGTGGGCACCACGGGGAAATCACGTGGGCCCCACCCGGAAATCACGTGGGCCCCACCCGGAAATCACGTGGGCCCCACCCGGAAATCACGTGGGGCCCACCCGGAAATCACGTGGGCCCCACCCGGAAATCACGTGGGCCCCACGGGGAAAACACGTGGGCCCCACCCGGAAATCACGTGGGCCCCACCCGGAAATCACGTAGGCCCCACACGGAAATCACGTGGGCCCCACCCGGAAATCACGTGGGCCCCACCCGGAAATCACGTGGGACCCACCCGGAAATCACGTGGGCCCCACCCGGAAATCACGTGGGCCCCACGGGGAAATCACGTGGGCCCCACCCGGAAATCACGTGGGCCCCACCCGGAAATCACGTGGGCCCCACCCGGAAATCACGTGGGACCCCAGGGGAAATCACGTGGGCCCCACCCGGAAATCACGTGGGCCCCACCCGGAAATCACGTGGGCCCCACCCGGAAATCACGTGGGCCCCACCCGGAAATCACGTGGGCCCCACCCGGAAATCACGTGGGCCCCACCCGGAAATCACGTGGGCCCCACCCGGAAATCACGTGGGGCCCACCCGGAAATCACGTGGGCCCCACCCGGAAATCACGTGGGCCCCAAGGGGAAATCACGTGGGCCCCACCCGGAAATCACGTGGCCCCACCCGGAAATCACGTGGGCCCCACCCTGAAATCACGTGGGCCCCACCCGGAAATCACGTGGGCCCCACCCGGAAATCACGTGGGCCCCACCCGGAAATCACGTGGGCCCCACCCGGAAATCACGTGGGCCCCACTCGGAAATCACGTGGGCCCCACCCGGAAATCACGTGGGCCCCCAGGGGAAATCACGTGGGCCCCACCCGGAAATCACGTGGGCCCCACCCGGAAATCACGTGGGACCCCAGGGGAAATCACGTGGGCCCCACCCGGAAATCACGTGGGCCCCACCCGGAAATCACGTGGGCCCCACCCGGAAATCACGTGGGCCCCACCCGGAAATCACGTGGGCCCCACCCGGAAATCACGTGGGCCCCACCCGGAAATCACGTGGGCCCCACCCGGAAATCACGTGGGCCCCACCCGGAAATCACGTGGGCCCCACCCGGAAATCACGTGGGCCCCACCCGGAAATCACGTGGGCCCCACCCGGAAAGCACGTGGGGCCCACCCGGAAATCACGTGGGCCCCACCCGGAAATCACGTTGGCCCCACCCGGAAATCACGTGGGCCCCACCCGGAAATCACGTGGGCCCCACCCGGAAATCACGTGGGCCCCACCCTGAAATCACGTGGGCCCCACCCGGAAATCACGTGGGCCCCACCCGGAAATCACGTGGGCCCCACCCGGAAATCAGGTGGGCCCCACCCGGAAATCACGTGGGCCCCACTCGGAAATCACGTGGGCCCCACCCGGAAATCACGTGGGCCCCCAGGGGAAATCACGTGGGCCCCACCCGGAAATCACGTGGGCCCCACCCGGAAATCACGTGGGCCCCACCCGGAAATCACTGGGCCCCACCCGGAAATCACGTGGGCCCCACCCTGAAATCACGTGGGCCCCACCCGGAAATCACGTGGGCCCCACCCTGAAATCACGTGGGCCCCACCCGGAAATCACGTGGGCCCCACCCGGAAATCACGTGGGCCCCACCCGGAAATCACGTGGGCCCACCCGGAAATCACGTGGGCCCCACTCGGAAATCACGTGGGCCCCACCCGGAAATCACGTGGGCCCCCAGGGGAAATCACGTGGGCCCCACCCGGAAATCACGTGGGCCCCACCCGGAAATCACGTGGGCCCCACCCGGAAATCACGTGGGCCCCACCCGGAAATCACGTGGGCCCCACCCGGAAATCACGTGGGCCCCACCCGGAAATCACGTGGGCCCCACGGGGAAATCACGTGGGCCCCACCCGGAAATCACGTGGGGCCCACCCGGAAATCACGTGGGCCCCACGGGGAAATCACGTGGGCCCCACCCGGAAATCACGTGGGCCCCACCCGGAAATCACGTGGGCCCCACCCGGAAATCACGTGGGCCCCACCCGGAAATCACGTGGGCCCCACCCGGAAATCACTTGGGCCCCACCCGGAAATCACGTGGGCCCCACCCGGAAATCACGTGGGCCCCACCCGGAAATCACGTGGGCCCCCAGGGGAAATCACGTGGGCCCCACCCGGAAATCACGTGGGCCCCACCCGGAAATCACGTGGGCCCGACGGGGAAATCACGTGGGCCCCACCCGGAAATCACGTGGGCCCCCAGGGGAAATCACTTGGGCCCCACCCGGAAATCACGTGGGCCCCACCCGGAAATCACGTGGGCCCCACCCGGAAATCACGTGGGCCCCACGGGGAAATCACGTGGGCCCCACCCGGAAATCACGTGGGCCCCACCCGGAAATCACGTGGGCCCCACGGGGAAATCACGTGGGCCCCACCCGGAAATCACGTGGGCCCCACCCGGATATCACGTGGGCCCCACCCGGAAATCACGTGGGCCCCACCCGGAAATCACGTGGGCCCCACGGGGAAATCACGTGGGTCCCACCCGGAAATCACGTGGGCCCCACCCGTAAATCACGTGGGCCCCACCCGGAAATCACGTGGGCCCCACCCGGAAATCACGTGGGCCCCACCCGGAAATCACGTGGGCCCCACCCGGAAATCACGTGGGCCCCACGGGGAAATCACGTGGGCCCCACCTGGAAATCACGTGGGCCCCACCCGGAAATCACGTGGGCCCCACCCGGAAATCACGTGGGCCCCACCCGGAAATCACGTGGGCCCCACCCGGAAATCACGTGGGCCCCCAGGGGAAATCACGTGGGCCCCACCCGGAAATCACGTGGGCCCCACCCGGAAATCACGTGGGCCCCACCCGGAAATCACGTGGGCCCCACCCGGAAATCACGTGGGCCCCACCCGGAAATCACGTGGGCCCCACCCGGAAATCACGTGGGCCCCACCCGGAAATCACGTGGGCCCCACCCGGAAATCACGTGGGCCCCACCCGGAAATCACGTGGGCCCCACGGGGAAATCACGTGGGCCCCACCCGGAAATCACGTGGGCCCCACCCGGAAATCACGTGGACCCCACCCGGAAATCACGTGGGCCCCACCCGGAAATCACGTGGGGCCCACCCGGAAATCACGTGGGCCCCACGGGGAAATCACGTGGGCCCCACCCGGAAATCACGTGGGCCCCACCCGGAAATCCCGTGGGCCCCACCCGGAAATCACGTGGGCCCCACCCGGAAATCACGTGGGCCCCACCCTGAAATCACGTAGTCCCCACCCGGAAATCACGTGGGCCCCACCCGGAAATCACGTGGGCCCCACCCGGAAATCACGTGGGCCCCACCCGGAAATCACGTGGGCCCCACCCGGAAATCACGTGGGCCCCACCCGGAAATCACGTGGGCCCCACCCGGAAATCACGTGGGCCCCACCCGGAAATCACGTGGGCCCCATCCGGAAATCACGTGGGCCCCACGGGGAAATCACGTGGGCCCCACCCGGAAATCACGTGGGGCCCACCCGGAAATCACGTGGGCCCCACGGGGAAATCACGTGGGCCCCACCCGGAAATCACGTGGGCCCCACCCGGAAATCACGTGGGCCCCACCCGGAAATCACGTGGGCCCCACCCGGAAATCACGTGGGCCCCACCCGGAAATCACGTGGGCCCCACCCGGAAATCACGTGGGCCCCACCCGGAAATCACGTGGGCCCCACCCGGAAATCACGTGGGCCCCACGGGGAAATCACGTGGGCCCCACCCGGAAATCACGTGGGCCCCACCCGGAAATCACGTGGGCCCCACCCGGAAATCACGTGGGCCCCACCCGGAAATCACGTGGGCCCCACCCGGAAATCACGTGGGCCCCACCCGGAAATCACGTGGGCCCCACCCGGAAATCACGTGGGCCCCACCCGGAAATCACGTGGGCCCCACCCGGAAATCACGTGGGCCCCACCCGGAAATCACGTGGGCCCCACCCGGAAATCACGTGGGGCCCACCCGGAAATCACGTGGGCCCCACGGGGAAATCACGTGGGCCCCACCCGGAAATCACGTGGGCCCCACCCGGAAATCACGTGGGCCCCACCCGGAAATCACGTGGGCCCCACCCGGAAATCACGTGGGACCCACCCGGAAATCACGTGGGCCCCACCCGGAAATCACGTGGGCCCCACCCGGAAATCACGTGGGCCCTACCCGGAAATCACGTGGGCCCCCAGGGGAAATCACGTGGGCCCCACCCGGAAATCACGTGGGCCCCACCCGGAAATCACGTGGGCCCCACCCGGAAATCACGTGGGCCCTACCCGGAAATCACGTGGGCCCCCAGGGGAAATCACGTGGGCCCCACCCGGAAATCACGTGGGCCCCACCCGGAAATCACGTGGGCCCCACCCGGAAATCACGTGGGCCCCACCCGGAAATCACGTGGGCCCCACCCGGAAATCACGTGGGCCCCACCCGGAAATCACGTGGGCCCCACCCGGAAATCACGTGAGCCCCACCCGGAAATCACGTGGGCCCCACGGGGAAATCACGTGGGCCCCACCCGGAAATCACGTGGGCCCCACCCGGAAATCACGTGGGCCCCACGGGGAAATCACGTGGGCCCCACCCGGAAATCACGTGGGCCCCACCCGGAAATCACGTGGGCCCCACCCGGAAATCACGTGGGCCCCACCCGGAAATCACGTGGGCCCCACCCGGAAATCACGTGGGCCCCACCCGGAAATCACGTGGGCCCCACCCGGAAATCACGTGGGCCCCCAGGGGAAATCACGTGGGCTCCACCCGGAAATCACGTGGGCCCCACCCGGAAATCACGTGGGCCCCACCCGGAAATCACGTGGGCCCGACGGGGAAATCACGTGGGCCCCACCCGGAAATCACGTGGGCCCCACCCGGAAATCACGTGGGCCCCACCCGGAAATCACGTGGGCCCCACCCGGAAATCACGTGGGCCCCACCCGGAAATCACGTGGGCCCCACCCGGAAATCACGTGGGCCCCACCCGGAAATCACGTGGGCCCCACCCGGAAATCACGTGGGCCCCACCCGGAAATCACGTGGGCCCCACCCGGAAATCACGTGGGCCCCACCCGGAAATCACGTGGGCCCCACGGGGAAATCACGTGGGCCCCACCCGGAAATCACGTGGGCCCCACCCGGAAATCACGTGGACCCCACCCGGAAATCACGTGGGCCCCACCCGGAAATCACGTGGGCCCCACCCGGAAATCACGTGGGCCCCCAGGGGAAATCACGTGGGCCCCACCCGGAAATCACGTGGGCCCCACCCGGAAATCACGTGGGCCCCACCCGGAAATCACGTGGGCCCCACCCGGAAATCACGTGGGCCCCACCCGGAAATCACGTGGGCCCCACCCGGAAATCACGTGGGCCCCACGGGGAAATCACGTGGGCCCCACCCGGAAATCACGTGGGGCCCACCCGGAAATCACGTGGGCCCCACGGGGAAATCACGTGGGCCCCACCCGGAAATCACGTGGGCCCCACCCGGAAATCACGTGGGCCCCACCCGGAAATCACGTGGGCCCCACCCGGAAATCACGTGGGCCCCACCCGGAAATCACTTGGGCCCCACCCGGAAATCACGTGGGCCCCACCCGGAAATCACGTGGGCCCCACCCGGAAATCACGTGGGCCCCACCCGGAAATCACGTGGGCCCCCAGGGGAAATCACGTGGGCCCCACCCGGAAATCACGTGGGCCCCACCCGGAAATCACGTGGGCCCGACGGGGAAATCACGTGGGCCCCACCCGGAAATCACGTGGGCCCCCAGGGGAAATCACTTGGGCCCCACCCGGAAATCACGTGGGCCCCACCCGGAAATCACGTGGGCCCCACCCGGAAATCACGTGGGCACGACGGGGAAATCACGTGGGCCCCACCCGGAAATCACGTGGGCCCCACCCGGAAATCACGTGGGCCCCACCCGGAAATCACGTGGGCCCCACCCGGAAATCACGTGGGCCCCACCCGTAAATCACGTGGGCCCCACCCGGAAATCACGTGGGCCCCACCCGGAAATCACGTGGGCCCCACCCGGAAATCACGTGGGCCCCACCCGGAAATCACGTGGGCCCCACGGGGAAATCACGTGGGCCCCACCTGGAAATCACGTGGGCCCCACCCGGAAATCACGTGGGCCCCACCCGGAAATCACGTGGGCCCCACCCGGAAATCACGTGGGCCCCACCCGGAAATCACGTGGGCCCCCAGGGGAAATCACGTGGGCCCCACCCGGAAATCACGTGGGCCCCACCCGGAAATCACGTGGGCCCCACCCGGAAATCACGTGGGCCCCACCCGGAAATCACGTGGGCCCCACCCGGAAATCACGTGGGCCCCACCCGGAAATCACGTGGGCCCCACCCGGAAATCACGTGGGCCCCACCCGGAAATCACGTGGGCCCCACCCGGAAATCACGTGGGCCCCACGGGGAAATCACGTGGGCCCCACCCGGAAATCACGTGGGCCCCACCCGGAAATCACGTGGGCCCCACCCGGAAATCACGTGGGCCCCACCCGGAAATCACGTGGGGCCCACCCGGAAATCACGTGGGCCCCACGGGGAAATCACGTGGGCCCCACCCGGAAATCACGTGGGCCCCACCCGGAAATCACGTGGGCCCCACCCGGAAATCACGTGGGCCCCACCCGGAAATCACGTGGGCCCCACCCTGAAATCACGTGGTCCCCACCCGGAAATCACGTGGGCCCCACCCGGAAATCACGTGGGCCCCACCCGGAAATCACGTGGGCCCCACCCGGAAATCACGTGGGCCCCACCCGGAAATCACGTGGGCCCCACCCGGAAATCACGTGGGCCCCACCCGGAAATCACGTGGGCCCCACCCGGAAATCACGTGGGCCCCATCCGGAAATCACGTGGGCCCCACGGGGAAATCACGTGGGCCCCACCCGGAAATCACGTGGGGCCCACCCGGAAATCACGTGGGCCCCACGGGGAAATCACGTGGGCCCCACCCGGAAATCACGTGGGCCCCACCCGGAAATCACGTGGGCCCCACCCGGAAATCACGTGGGCCCCACCCGGAAATCACGTGGGCCCCACCCGGAAATCACGTGGGCCCCACCCGGAAATCACGTGGGCCCCACCCGGAAATCACGTGGGCCCCACCCGGAAATCACGTGGGCCCCACGGGGAAATCACGTGGGCCCCACCCGGAAATCACGTGGGCCCCACCCGGAAATCACGTGGGCCCCACCCGGAAATCACGTGGGCCCCACCCGGAAATCACGTGGGCCCCACCCGGAAATCACGTGGGCCCCACCCGGAAATCACGTGGGCCCCACCCGGAAATCACGTGGGCCCCACCCGGAAATCACGTGGGCCCCCAGGGGAAATCACGTGGGCCCCACAAGGAAATCACGTGGGCCCCACCCGGAAATCACGTGGGCCCCACCCGGAAATCACGTGGGCCCCACCCGGAAATCACGTGGGCCCCACCCGGAAATCACGTGGGCCCCCAGGGGAAATCACGTGGGCCCCACAAGGAAATCACGTGGGCCCCACCCGGAAATCACGTGGGCCCCACCCGGAAATCACGTGGGCCCCACCCGGAAATCACGTGGGCCCCACCCGGAAATCACGTGGGCCCCACGGGGAAATCACGTGGGCCCCACCCGGAAATCACGTGGGCCCCACCCGGAAATCACGTGGGCCCCACCCGGAAATCACGTGGGCCCCACCCGGAAATCACGTGGGCCCCACCCGGAAATCACGTGGGCCCCACCCGGAAATCACGTGGGCCCCACCCGGAAATCACGTGGGCCCCACCCGGAAATCACGTGGGCCCCACCCGGAAATCACGTGGGCCCCACCCGGAAATCACGTGGGGCCCACCCGGAAATCACGTGGGGCCCACCCGGAAATCACGTGGGCCCCACGGGGAAATCACGTGGGCCCCACCCGGAAATCACGTGGGCCCCACCCGGAAATCACGTGGGCCCCACACGGAAATCACGTGGGCCCCACCCGGAAATCACGTGGGCCCCACCCTGAAATCACGTGGGCCCCACCCGGAAATCACGTGGGCCCCACCCGGAAATCACGTGGGCCCCCAGGGGAAATCACGTGGGCCCCACCCTGAAATCACGTGGGCCCCACCCGGAAATCACGTGGGCCCCACCCGGGAATCACGTGGGCCCCACCCGGAAATCACGTGGGCCCCCAGGGGAAATCACGTGGGCCCCACCCGGAAATCACGTGGGCCCCACCCGGAAATCACGTGGGCCCCACCCGGAAATCACGTGGGCCCCACGGGGAAATCACGTGGGCCCCACCCGGAAATCACGTGGGCCCCACCCGGAAATCACGTGGGCCCCACCCGGAAATCACGTGGGCCCCACCCGGAAATCACGTGGGCCCCACCCGGAAATCACGTGGGCCCCACCCGGAAATCACGTGGGCCCCACCCGGAAATCACGTGGGCCCCACCCGGAAATCACGTGGGCCCCACCCGGAAATCACGTGGGCCCCACCCGGAAATCACGTGGGCCCCACCCGGAAATCACGTGGGCCCCCAGGGGAAATCACGTGGGCCCCACAAGGAAATCACGTGGGCCCCACCCGGAAATCACGTGGGCCCCACCCGGAAATCACGTGGGCCCCACCCGGAAATCACGTGGGCCCCACGGGGAAATCACGTGGGCCCCACCCGGAAATCACGTGGGCCCCACCCGGAAATCACGTGGGCCCCACCCGGAAATCACGTGGGCCCCACCCGGAAATCACGTGGGCCCCACCCGGAAATCACGTGGGCCCCACCCGGAAATCACGTGGGCCCCACCCGGAAATCACGTGGGCCCCACCCGGAAATCACGTGGGCCCCACGGGGAAATCACGTGGGCCCCACCCGGAAATCACGTGGGCCCCACCCGGAAATCACGTGGGCCCCACACGGAAATCACGTGGGCCCCACCCGGAAATCACGTGGGCCCCACCCGGAAATTACGTGGGCCCCACCCGGAAATCACGTGGGCCCCACCCGGAAATCACGTGGGCCCCACACGGAAATCACGTGGGCCCCACCCGGAAATCACGTGGGCCCCACCCGGAAATCACGTGGGCCCCACGGGGAAATCAGGTGGGCCCCACCCGGAAATCACGTGGGCACCACGGGGAAATCACGTGGGCCCCACCCGGAAATCACGTGGGCACCACGGGGAAATCACGTGGGCCCCACCCGGAAATCACGTGGGCCCCACCCGGAAATCACGTGGGCCCCACCCGGAAATCACGTGGCGCCCACCCGGAAATCACGTGGGCCCCACCCGGAAATCACGTGGGCCCCACGGGGAAATCACGTGGGCCCCACCCGGAAATCACGTGGGCACCACCCGGAAATCACGTGGGCCCCACACGGAAATCACGTGGGCCCCACCCGGAAATCACGTGGGCCCCACACGGAAATCACGTGGGCCCCACCCGGAAATCACGTGGGCCCCACTCGGAAATCACGTGGGCCCCACCCGGAAATCACGTGGGCCCCACCCGGAAATCACGTGGGCCCCACGGGGAAATCACGTGGGCCCCACCCGGAAATCACGTGGGCCCCACCCGGAAATCACGTGGGCCCCACCCGGAAGTCACGTGGGCCCCACCCGGAAATCACGTGGGCCCCACCCGGAAATCACGTGGGCCCCACCCGGAAATCACGTGGGCCCCACCCGGAAATCACGTGGGACCCACCCGGAAATCACGTGGGCCCCACCCGGAAATCACGTGGGCCCCACCCGGAAATCACGTGGGCACCACGGGAAAATCACGTGGGCCCCACCCGGAAATCACGTGGGCCCCACCCGGAAATCACGTGGGCCCCACCCGGAAATCACGTGGGGCCCACCCGGAAATCACGTGGGCCCCACCCGGAAATCACGTGGGCCCCACGGGGAAAACACGTGGGCCCCACCCGGAAATCACGTGGGCCCCACCCGGAAATCACGTAGGCCCCACACGGAAATCACGTGGGCCCCACCCGGAAATCACGTGGGCCCCACCCGGAAATCACGTGGGACCCACCCGGAAATCACGTGGGCCCCACCCGGAAATCACGTGGGCCCCACGGGGAAATCACGTGGGCCCCACCCGGAAATCACGTGGGCCCCACCCGGAAATCACGTGGGCCCCACCCGGAAATCACGTGGGACCCCAGGGGAAATCACGTGGGCCCCACCCGGAAATCACGTGGGCCCCACCCGGAAATCACGTGGGCCCCACCCGGAAATCACGTGGGCCCCACCCGGAAATCACGTGGGCCCCACCCGGAAATCACGTGGGCCCCACCCGGAAATCACGTGGGCCCCACCCGGAAATCACGTGGGGCCCACCCGGAAATCACGTGGGCCCCACCCGGAAATCACGTGGGCCCCAAGGGGAAATCACGTGGGCCCCACCCGGAAATCACGTGGCCCCACCCGGAAATCACGTGGGCCCCACCCTGAAATCACGTGGGCCCCACCCGGAAATCACGTGGGCCCCACCCGGAAATCACGTGGGCCCCACCCGGAAATCACGTGGGCCCCACCCGGAAATCACGTGGGCCCCACTCGGAAATCACGTGGGCCCCACCCGGAAATCACGTGGGCCCCCAGGGGAAATCACGTGGGCCCCACCCGGAAATCACGTGGGCCCCACCCGGAAATCACGTGGGACCCCAGGGGAAATCACGTGGGCCCCACCCGGAAATCACGTGGGCCCCACCCGGAAATCACGTGGGCCCCACCCGGAAATCACGTGGGCCCCACCCGGAAATCACGTGGGCCCCACCCGGAAATCACGTGGGCCCCACCCGGAAATCACGTGGGCCCCACCCGGAAATCACGTGGGCCCCACCCGGAAATCACGTGGGCCCCACCCGGAAATCACGTGGGCCCCACCCGGAAAGCACGTGGGGCCCACCCGGAAATCACGTGGGCCCCACCCGGAAATCACGTTGGCCCCACCCGGAAATCACGTGGGCCCCACCCGGAAATCACGTGGGCCCCACCCGGAAATCACGTGGGCCCCACCCTGAAATCACGTGGGCCCCACCCGGAAATCACGTGGGCCCCACCCGGAAATCACGTGGGCCCCACCCGGAAATCAGGTGGGCCCCACCCGGAAATCACGTGGGCCCCACTCGGAAATCACGTGGGCCCCACCCGGAAATCACGTGGGCCCCCAGGGGAAATCACGTGGGCCCCACCCGGAAATCACGTGGGCCCCACCCGGAAATCACGTGGGCCCCACCCGGAAATCACTGGGCCCCACCCGGAAATCACGTGGGCCCCACCCTGAAATCACGTGGGCCCCACCCGGAAATCACGTGGGCCCCACCCTGAAATCACGTGGGCCCCACCCGGAAATCACGTGGGCCCCACCCGGAAATCACGTGGGCCCCACCCGGAAATCACGTGGGCCCACCCGGAAATCACGTGGGCCCCACTCGGAAATCACGTGGGCCCCACCCGGAAATCACGTGGGCCCCCAGGGGAAATCACGTGGGCCCCACCCGGAAATCACGTGGGCCCCACCCGGAAATCACGTGGGCCCCACCCGGAAATCACGTGGGCCCCACCCGGAAATCACGTGGGCCCCACCCGGAAATCACGTGGGCCCCACCCGGAAATCACGTGGGCCCCACGGGGAAATCACGTGGGCCCCACCCGGAAATCACGTGGGGCCCACCCGGAAATCACGTGGGCCCCACGGGGAAATCACGTGGGCCCCACCCGGAAATCACGTGGGCCCCACCCGGAAATCACGTGGGCCCCACCCGGAAATCACGTGGGCCCCACCCGGAAATCACGTGGGCCCCACCCGGAAATCACTTGGGCCCCACCCGGAAATCACGTGGGCCCCACCCGGAAATCACGTGGGCCCCACCCGGAAATCACGTGGGCCCCCAGGGGAAATCACGTGGGCCCCACCCGGAAATCACGTGGGCCCCACCCGGAAATCACGTGGGCCCGACGGGGAAATCACGTGGGCCCCACCCGGAAATCACGTGGGCCCCCAGGGGAAATCACTTGGGCCCCACCCGGAAATCACGTGGGCCCCACCCGGAAATCACGTGGGCCCCACCCGGAAATCACGTGGGCCCCACGGGGAAATCACGTGGGCCCCACCCGGAAATCACGTGGGCCCCACCCGGAAATCACGTGGGCCCCACGGGGAAATCACGTGGGCCCCACCCGGAAATCACGTGGGCCCCACCCGGATATCACGTGGGCCCCACCCGGAAATCACGTGGGCCCCACCCGGAAATCACGTGGGCCCCACGGGGAAATCACGTGGGTCCCACCCGGAAATCACGTGGGCCCCACCCGTAAATCACGTGGGCCCCACCCGGAAATCACGTGGGCCCCACCCGGAAATCACGTGGGCCCCACCCGGAAATCACGTGGGCCCCACCCGGAAATCACGTGGGCCCCACGGGGAAATCACGTGGGCCCCACCTGGAAATCACGTGGGCCCCACCCGGAAATCACGTGGGCCCCACCCGGAAATCACGTGGGCCCCACCCGGAAATCACGTGGGCCCCCAGGGGAAATCACGTGGGCCCCACCCGGAAATCACGTGGGCCCCACCCGGAAATCACGTGGGCCCCACCCGGAAATCACGTGGGCCCCACCCGGAAATCACGTGGGCCCCACCCGGAAATCACGTGGGCCCCACCCGGAAATCACGTGGGCCCCACCCGGAAATCACGTGGGCCCCACCCGGAAATCACGTGGGCCCCACCCGGAAATCACGTGGGCCCCACGGGGAAATCACGTGGGCCCCACCCGGAAATCACGTGGGCCCCACCCGGAAATCACGTGGACCCCACCCGGAAATCACGTGGGCCCCACCCGGAAATCACGTGGGGCCCACCCGGAAATCACGTGGGCCCCACGGGGAAATCACGTGTGCCCCACGGGGAAATCACGTGGGCCCCACCCGGAAATCACGTGGGCCCCACCCGGAAATCACGTGGGCCCCACCCGGAAATCACGTGGGCCCCACCCTGAAATCACGTAGTCCCCACCCGGAAATCACGTGGGCCCCACCCGGAAATCACGTGGGCCCCACCCGGAAATCACGTGGGCCCCACCCGGAAATCACGTGGGCCCCACCCGGAAATCACGTGGGCCCCACCCGGAAATCACGTGGGCCCCACCCGGAAATCACGTGGGCCCCATCCGGAAATCACGTGGGCCCCATCCGGAAATCACGTGGGCCCCACGGGGAAATCACGTGGGCCCCACCCGGAAATCACGTGGGGCCCACCCGGAAATCACGTGGGCCCCACGGGGAAATCACGTGGGCCCCACCCGGAAATCACGTGGGCCCCACCCGGAAATCACGTGGGCCCCACCCGGAAATCACGTGGGCCCCACCCGGAAATCACGTGGGCCCCACCCGGAAATCACGTGGGCCCCACCCGGAAATCACGTGGGCCCCACCCGGAAATCACGTGGGCCCCACCCGGAAATCACGTGGGCCCCACGGGGAAATCACGTGGGCCCCACCCGGAAATCACGTGGGCCCCACCCGGAAATCACGTGGGCCCCACCCGGAAATCACGTGGGCCCCACCCGGAAATCACGTGGGCCCCACCCGGAAATCACGTGGGCCCCACCCGGAAATCACGTGGGCCCCACCCGGAAATCACGTGGGCCCCACCCGGAAATCACGTGGGCCCCCAGGGGAAATTACGTGGGCCCCACAAGAAAATCACGTGGGCCCCACCCGGAAATCACGTGGGCCCCACCCGGAAATCACGTGGGCCCCACCCGGAAATCACGTGGGCCCCACGGGGAAATCACGTGGGCCCCACGGGGAAATCACGTGGGCCACACCCGGAAATCACGTGGGCCCCACCCGGAAATCACGTGGGCCCCACCCGGAAATCACGTGGGCCCCACCCGGAAATCACGTGGGCCCCACGGGGAAATCACGTGGGCCCCACGGTTAAATCACGTGGGCCCCACCCGGAAATCACGTGGGCCCCACCCGGAAATCACGTGGGCCCCACCCGGAAATCACGTGGGCCCCACCCGGAAATCACGTGGGCCCCACCCGGAAATCACGTGGGCCCCACCCGGAAATCACGTGGGCCCCACCCGGAAATCACGTGGGCCCCACCCGGAAATCACGTGGGCCCCACCCGGAAATCACGTGGGCCCCACCCGGAAATCACGTGGGCCCCACCCGGAAATCACGTGGGGCCCACCCGGAAATCACGTGGGCCCCACGGGGAAATCACGTGGGCCCCACCCGGAAATCACGTGGGCCCCACCCGGAAATCACGTGGGCCCCACCCGGAAATCACGTGGGCCCCACCCGGAAATCACGTGGGACCCACCCGGAAATCACGTGGGCCCCACCCGGAAATCACGTGGGCCCCACCCGGAAATCACGTGGGCCCTACCCGGAAATCACGTGGGCCCCCAGGGGAAATCACGTGGGCCCCACCCGGAAATCACGTGGGCCCCACCCGGAAATCACGTGGGCCCCACCCGGAAATCACGTGGGCCCTACCCGGAAATCACGTGGGCCCCCAGGGGAAATCACGTGGGCCCCACCCGGAAATCACGTGGGCCCCACCCGGAAATCACGTGGGCCCCACCCGGAAATCACGTGGGCCCCACCCGGAAATCACGTGGGCCCCACCCGGAAATCACGTGGGCCCCACCCGGAAATCACGTGGGCCCCACCCGGAAATCACGTGAGCCCCACCCGGAAATCACGTGGGCCCCACGGGGAAATCACGTGGGCCCCACCCGGAAATCACGTGGGCCCCACCCGGAAATCACGTGGGCCCCACGGGGAAATCACGTGGGCCCCACCCGGAAATCACGTGGGCCCCACCCGGAAATCACGTGGGCCCCACGGGGAAATCACGTGGGCCCCACCCGGAAATCACGTGGGCCCCACCCGGAAATCACGTGGGCCCCACCCGGAAATCACGTGGGCCCCACCCGGAAATCACGTGGGCCCCCAGGGGAAATCACGTGGGCTCCACCCGGAAATCACGTGGGCCCCACCCGGAAATCACGTGGGCCCCACCCGGAAATCACGTGGGCCCGACGGGGAAATCACGTGGGCCCCACCCGGAAATCACGTGGGCCCCACCCGGAAATCACGTGGGCCCCACCCGGAAATCACGTGGGCCCCACCCGGAAATCACGTGGGCCCCACCCGGAAATCACGTGGGCCCCACCCGGAAATCACGTGGGCCCCACCCGGAAATCACGTGGGCCCCACCCGGAAATCACGTGGGCCCCACCCGGAAATCACGTGGGCCCCACCCGGAAATCACGTGGGCCCCCAGGGGAAATCACTTGGGCCCCACCCGGAAATCACGTGGGCCCCACCCGGAAATCACGTGGGCCCCACCCGGAAATCACGTGGGCCCCACGGGGAAATCACGTGGGCCCCACCCGGAAATCACGTGGGCCCCACGGGGAAATCACGTGGGCCCCACCCGGAAATCACGTGGGCCCCACCCGGAAATCACGTGGGCCCCACCCGGAAATCACGTGGGCCCCACCCGGAAATCACGTGGGCCCCAACCGGAAATCACGTGGGCCCCACGGGGAAATCACGTGGGCCCCACCCGGAAATCACGTGGGCCCCACCCGGAAATCACGTGGGCCCCACCCGGAAATCACGTGGGCCCCACCCGGAAATCACGTGGGCCCCACCCGGAAATCACGTGGGCCCCACCCGGAAATCACGTGGGCCCCACCCGGAAATCACGTGGGCCCCACCCGGAAATCACGTGGGCCCCACCCGGAAATCACGTGGGCCCCCAGGGGAAATCACGTGGGCCCCACCCGGAAATCACGTGGGCCCCACCCGGAAATCACGTGGGCCCCACGGGGAAATCACGTGGGCCCCACGGGGAAATCACGTGGGCCCCACCCGGAAATCACGTGGGCCCCACCCGGAAATCACGTGGGCCCCCAGGGGAAATCACGTGGGCCCCACCCGGAAATCACGTGGGCCCCACCCGGAAATCACGTGGGCCCCACCCGGAAATCACGTGGGCCCCACCCGGAAATCACGTGGGCCCCACCCGGAAATCACGTGGGCCCCACCCGGAAATCACGTGGGCCCCACCCGGAAATCACGTGGGCCCCACCCGGAAATCACGTGGGCCCCACCCGGAAATCACGTGGGCCCCACCCGGAAATCACGTGGGCCCCACCCGGAAATCACGTGGGCCCCACCCGGAAATCACGTGGGCCCCACCCGGAAATCACGTGGGCCCCACCCGGAAATCACGTGGGCCCCACCCGGAAATCACGGGGGCCCCACCCGGAAATCACGTGGGCCCCACCCGGAAATCACGTGGGCCCCACCCGGAAATCACGTGGGCCCCACCCGGAAATCACGTGGGCCCCACCCGGAAATCACGTGGGGCCCACCCGGAAATCACGTGGGCCCCACGGGGAAATCACGTGGGCCCCACCCGGAAATCACGTGGGCCCCACCCGGAAATCACGTGGGCCCCACCCGGAAATCACGTGGGCCCCACCCGGAAATCACGTGGGCCCCACCCGGAAATCACGTGGGCCCCACCCGGAAATCACGTGGGCCCCACCCGGAAATCACGTGGGCCCCACCCGGAAATCACGTGGGCCCTACCCGGAAATCACGTGGGCCCCCAGGGGAAATCACGTGGGCCCCACCCGGAAATCACGTGGGCCCCACCCGGAAATCACGTGGGCCCCACCCGGAAATCACGTGGGCCCCACCCGGAAATCACGTGGGCCCCACCCGGAAATCACGTGGGCCCCACCCGGAAATCACGTGGGCCCCACCCGGAAATCACGTGAGCCCCACCCGGAAATCACGTGGGCCCCACGGGGAAATCACGTGGGCCCCACCCGGAAATCACGTGGGCCCCACCCGGAAATCACGTGGGCCCCACGGGGAAATCACGTGGGCCCCACCCGGAAATCACGTGGGCCCCACCCGGAATTCACGTGGGCCCCACCCGGAAATCACGTGGGCCCCACCCGGAAATCACGTGGGCCCCACCCGGAAATCACGTGGGCCCCACCCGGAAATCACGTGGGCCCCACCCGGAAATCACGTGGGCCCCACCCGGAAATCACGTGGGCCCCACCCGGAAATCACGTGGGCCCCACCCGGAAATCACGTGGGCCCCACCCGGAAATCACGTGGGCCCCACACGGAAATCACGTGGGCCCCACACGGAAATCACGTGGGCCCCACCCGGAAATCACGTGGGCCCCACGGGGAAATCACGTGGGCCCCACGCGGAAATCACGTGGGCCCCACGGGGAAATCACGTGGGCCCCACCCGGAAATCACGTGGGCCCCACGGGGAAATCACGTGGGCCCCACCCGGAAATCACGTGGGCCCCACCCGGAAATCACGTGGGCCCCACCCGGAAATCACGTGGGCCCCACCCGGAAATCACGTGGGCCCCACGGGGAAATCACGTGGGCCCCACCCGGAAATCACGTGGGTCCCACCCGGAAATCACGTGGGCCCCACCCGGAAATCACGTGGGCCCCACCCGGAAATCACGTGGGCCCAACCCGGAAATCACGTGGGCCCCACCTGGAAATCACGTGGGCCCCACCCGGAAATCACGTGGGCCCCCAGGGGAAATCACGTGGGCCCCACCCTGAAATCACGTGGGCCCCACCCGGAAATCACGTGGGCCCCACCCGGAAATAACGTGGGCCCCACCCGGAAATCACGTGGGCCCCACCCAGAAATCACGTGGGCCCCACCCGGAAATCACGTGGGCCCCACCCGGAAATCAAGTGGGCCCCACCCGGAAATCACGTGGGCCCCACCCGGAAATCACGTGGGCCCCCAGGGGAAATCATGTGGGCCCCACCCGGAAATCACGTGGGCCCCACCCGGAAATCACGTGGGCCCCACCCGGAAATCACTTGGGCCCCACCCGGAAATCACGTGGGCCCCACCCGGAAATCACGTGGGCCCCATCCGGAAATCACGTGGGCCCCACGGGGAAATCACGTGGGCCCCACCCGGAAATCACGTGGGGCCCACCCGGAAATCACGTGGGCCCCACCCGGAAATCACGTGGGCCCCACCCGGAAATCACGTGGGCCCCACCCGGAAATCACGTGGGCCCCCAGGGGAAATCACGTGGGCCCCACCCGGAAATCACGTGGGCCCCACCCGGAAATCACGTGGGCCCCCAGGGGAAATCACGTGGGCCCCACCCGGATATCACGTGGGCCCCACCCGGAAATCACGTGGGCCCCACCCGGAAATAACGTGGGCCCCACGGGGAAATCACGTGGGCCCCACCCGGAAATCACGTGGGCCCCACCCGGAAATCACGTGGGCCCCCAGGGGAAATCACGTGGGCCCCACCCGGAAATCACGTGGGCCCCACCCGGAAATCACGTGGGCCCCACCCGGAAATCACGTGGGCCCCACCCGGAAATCAAGTGGGCCCCACCCGGAAATCACGTGGGCCCCACCCGGAAATCACGTGGGCCCCACCCGGAAATCACGTGGGCCCCACCCGGAAATCACGTGGGCCCCACCCGGAAATCACGTGGGCCCCACCCGGAAATCACGTGGGCCCCACCCGGAAATCACGTGGGCCCCACCCGGAAATCACGTGGGCCCCACCCGGAAATCACGTGGGCCCCACCCGGAAATCACGTGGGCCCCACCCGGAAATCACGTGGGCCCCACCCGGAAATCACGTGGGCCCCACCCGGAAATCACGTGGGCCCCACCCGGAAATCACGTGGGCCCCACCCGGAAATCACGTGGGCCCCCAGGTGAAATCACGTGGGCCCCCCAAGGAAATCACGTGGGCCCCACCCTGAAATCACGTGGGCCCCACCCGGAAATCACGTGGGCCCCACCCGGAAATCACGTGGGCCCCACCCGGAAATCACGTGTGCCCCACGGGGAAATCACGTGGGCCCCACCCGGAAATCACGTGGGCCCCACCCGGAAATCACGTGGGCCCCACCCGGAAATCACGTGGGCCCCACCCGGAAATCACGTGGGCCCCACCCGGAAATCACGTGGGCCCCACCCGGAAATCACGTGGCCCCCACGGGGAAATCACGTGGGCCCCACCCGGAAATCACGTGGGCCCCACCCGGAAATCACGTGGGCCCCACCAGGAAATCACGTGGGCCCCACCCGGAAATCACGTGGGCCCCACGGGGAAATCACGTGGGCCCCACGGGGAAATCACGTGGGCCCCACCCGGAAATCACGTGGGCCCCACCCGGAAATCACGTGAGCCCCACCCGGAAATCACATGGGCCCCACCCGGAAATCACGTGGGCCCCACCCGGAAATCACGAGGGCCCCACCCGGAAATCACGTGGGCCCCCAGGGGAAATCACGTGGGCCCCACCCGGAAATCACGTGGGCCCCACCCGGAAATCACGTGGGCCCCACCCGGAAATCACGTGGGCCCCACCCGGAAATCACGTGGGCCCCACCCGGAAATCACGTGGGCCCCACCCGGAAATCACGTGGGCCCCACCCTGAAATCACGTGGGCCCCACCCGGAAATCACGTGGGCCCCACCCGGAAATCACGTGGGCCCCACCCGGAAATCACGTGGGCCCCACCCGGAAATCACGTGGGCCCCACCCGGAAATCACGTGGGCCCCACCCGGAAATCACGTGGGCCCCACCCGGAAATCACGTGGGCCCCACCCGGAAATCACGTGGGCCCCACCCGGAAATCACGTGGGCCCCACCCGGAAATCACGTGGGCCCCAAGGGGAAATCACGTGGGCCCCACCCGGAAATCACGTGGGCCCCACCCGGAAATCACGTGGGCCCCACCCGGAAATCACGTGGGCCCCACCCGGAAATCACGTGGGCCCAACCCGGAAATCACGTGGGCCCCACCTGGAAATCACGTGGGCCCCACCCGGAAATCACGTGGGCCCCCAGGGGAAATCACGTGGGCCCCACCCTGAAATCACGTGGGCCCCACCCGGAAATCACGTGGGCCCCACCCGGAAATAACGTGGGCCCCACCCGGAAATCACGTGGGCCCCACCCAGAAATCACGTGGGCCCCACCCGGAAATCACGTGGGCCCCACCCGGAAATCAAGTGGGCCCCACCCGGAAATCACGTGGGCCCAACCCGGAAATCACGTGGGCCCCCAGGGGAAATCATGTGGGCCCCACCCGGAAATCACGTGGGCCCCACCCGGAAATCACGTGGGCCCCACCCGGAAATCACTTGGGCCCCACCCGGAAATCACGTGGGCCCCACCCGGAAATCACGTGGGCCCCATCCGGAAATCACGTGGGCCCCACGGGGAAATCACGTGGGCCCCACCCGGAAATCACGTGGGGCCCACCCGGAAATCACGTGGGCCCCACCCGGAAATCACGTGGGCCCCACCCGGAAATCACGTGGGCCCCACCCGGAAATCACGTGGGCCCCCAGGGGAAATCACGTGGGCCCCACCCGGAAATCACGTGGGCCCCACCCGGAAATCACGTGGGCCCCCAGGGGAAATCACGTGGGCCCCACCCGGATATCACGTGGGCCCCACCCGGAAATCACGTGGGCCCCACCCGGAAATAACGTGGGCCCCACGGGGAAATCACGTGGGCCCCACCCGGAAATCACGTGGGCCCCACCCGGAAATCACGTGGGCCCCCAGGGGAAATCACGTGGGCCCCACCCGGAAATCACGTGGGCCCCACCCGGAAATCACGTGGGCCCCACCCGGAAATCACGTGGGCCCCACCCGGAAATCAAGTGGGCCCCACCCGGAAATCACGTGGGCCCCACCCGGAAATCACGTGGGCCCCACCCGGAAATCACGTGGGCCCCACCCGGAAATCACGTGGGCCCCACCCGGAAATCACGTGGGCCCCACCCGGAAATCACGTGGGCCCCACCCGGAAATCACGTGGGCCCCACCCTGAAATCACGTGGGCCCCACCCGGAAATCACGTGGGCCCCACCCGGAAATCACGTGGGCCCCACCCGGAAATCACGTGGGCCCCACCCGGAAATCACGTGGGCCCCACCCGGAAATCACGTGGGCCCCACCCGGAAATCACGTGGGCCCCACCCGGAAATCACGTGGGCCCCCAGGTGAAATCACGTGGGCCCCACAAGGAAATCACGTGGGCCCCACCCTGAAATCACGTGGGCCCCACCCGGAAATCACGTGGGCCCCACCCGGAAATCACGTGGGCCCCACCCGGAAATCACGTGGGCCCCACCCGGAAATCACGTGGGCCCCACCCGGAAATCACGTGGGGCCCACCCGGAAATCACGTGGGCCCCACCCGGAAATCACGTGGGCCCCACGGGGAAATCACGTGGGCCCCACCCGGAAATCACGTGGGCACCACCCGGAAATCACGTGGGCCCCACACGGAAATCACGTGGGCCCCACCCGGAAATCACGTGGGCCCCACACGGAAATCACGTGGGCCCCACCCGGAAATCACGTGGGCCCCTCCCGGAAATCACGTGGGCCCCACCCGGAAATCACGTGGGCCCCACCCGGAAATCACGTGGGCCCCACGGGGAAATCACGTGGGCCCCACCCGGAAATCACGGGGGCCCCACCCGGAAATCACGTGGGCCCCACCCGGAAGTCACGTGGGCCCCACCCGGAAATCACGTGGGCCCCACCCGGAAATCACGTGGGCCCCACCCGGAAATCAGGTGGGCCCCACCCGGAAATCACGTGGGCCCCACCCGGAAATCACGTGGGCCCCACCGGAAATCACGTGGGCCCCCAGGTGAAATCACGTGGGCCCCACAAGGAAATCACGTGGGCCCCACCCTGAAATCACGTGGGCCCCACCCGGAAATCACGTGGGCCCCACCCGGAAATCACGTGGGCCCCACCCGGAAATCACGTGTGCCCCACGGGGAAATCACGTGGGCCCCACCCGGAAATCACGTGGGCCCCACCCGGAAATCACGTGGGCCCCACCCGGAAATCACGTGGGCCCCACCCGGAAATCACGTGGGCCCCACGCGGAAATCACGTGGGCCCCACCCGGAAATCACGTGGCCCCCACGGGGAAATCACGTGGGCCCCACCCTGAAATCACGTGGGCCCCACCCGGAAATCCCGTGGGCCCCACCCGGAAATCACGTGGGCCCCACCCGGAAATCACGTGGGCCCCACGGGGAAATCACGTGGGCCCCACGGGGAAATCACGTGGGCCCCACCCGGAAATCACGTGGGCCCCACCCGGAAATCACGTGAGCCCCACCCGGAAATCACATGGGCCCCACCCGGAAATCACGTGGGCCCCACCCGGAAATCACGTGGGCCCCACCCGGAAATCACGTGGGCCCCCAGGGGAAATCACGTGGGCCCCACCCGGAAATCACGTGGGCCCCACCCGGAAATCACGTGGGCCCCACCCGGAAATCACGTGGGCCCCACCCGGAAATCACGTGGGCCCCACCCGGAAATCACGTGGGCCCCACCCGGAAATCACGTGGGCCCCACCCGGAAATCACGTGGGCCCCACCCGGAAATCACGTGGGCCCCACCCGGAAATCACGTGGGCCCCACCCGGAAATCACGTGGGCCCCACCCGGAAATCACGTGGGCCCCACCCGGACATCACGTGGGCCCCACCCGGAAATCACGTGGGCCCCACCCGGAAATCACGAGGGCCCCACCCGGAAATTACGTGGGCCCCACCCGGAAATCACGTGGGCCCTACCCGGAAATCACGTGGGCCCCCAGAGGAAATCACGTGGGCCCCACCCGGAAATCACGTGGGCCCCCAGGGGAAATCACGTGGGCCCCACCCGGAAATCACGTGGGCCCCACCCGGAAATCACGTGGGCCCCACCCGGAAATCACGTGGGCCCCACCCGGAAATCACGTGGGCCCCACCCGGAAATCACGTGGGCCCCACCCGGAAATCACGTGGGCCCCACCCGGAAATCACGTGGGCCCCCAGGGGAAATCACGTGGGCCCCACCCGGAAATCACGTGGGCCCCACCCGGAAATCACGTGGGCCCCACCCGGAAATCACGTGGGCCCCACCCGGAAATCACGTGGGCCCCACCCGGAAATCACGTGGGCCCCACCCGGAAATCACGTGGGCCCCACCCGGAAATCACGTGGGCCCCACCCGGAAATCACGTGGGCCCCACCCGGAAATCACGTGGGCCCCACCCGGAAATCACGTGGGCCCCACCCGGAAATCACGTGGGGCCCACCCGGAAATCACGTGGGCCCCACGGGGAAATCACGTGGGCCCCACCCGGAAATCACGTGGGCCCCACCCGGAAATCACGTGGGCCCCACACGGAAATCACGTGGGCCCCACCCGGAAATCACGTGGGCCCCACCCTGAAATCACGTGGGCCCCACCCGGAAATCACGTGGGCCCCACCCGGAAATCACGTGGGCCCCACCCGGAAATCACGTGGGCCCCACCCGGAAATCACGTGGGCCCCACCCGGAAATCACGTGGGCCCCACCCGGAAATAACGTGGGCCCCACCCGGAAATCACGTGGGCCCCCAGGGGAAATCACGTGGGCCCCACAAGGAAATCACGTGGGCCCCACCCGGAAATCACGTGGGCCCCACCCGGAAATCACGTGGGCCCCACCCGGAAATCACGTGGGCCCCACGGGGAAATCACGTGGGCCCCACCCGGAAATCACGTGGGCCCCACCCGGAAATCACGTGGGCCCCACCCGGAAATCACGTGGGCCCCACCCGGAAATCACGTGGGCCCGACGGGGAAATCACGTGGGCCCCACCCGGAAATCACGTGGGCCCCCAGGGGAAATCACTTGGGCCCCACCCGGAAATCACGTGGGCCCCACCCGGAAATCACGTGGGCCCCACCCGGAAATCACGTGGGCCAGACGGGGAAATCACGTGGGCCCCACCCGGAAATCACGTGGGCCCCACCCGGAAATCACGTGGGCCCCACCCGGAAATCACGTGGGCCCCCAGGGGAAATCACGTGGGCCCCACCCGGAAATCACGTGGGCCCCACCCGGAAATCACGTGGGCCCCACCCGGAAATCACGTGGGCCCCACCCGGAAATCACGTGGGCCCCACCCGGAAATCACGTGGGCCCCACCCGGAAATCACGTGGGCCCTACCCGGAAATCACGTGGGCCCCACCCGGAAATCACGTGGGCCCCACCCGGAAATCACGTGGGCCCCACGGGGAAATCACGTGGGCCCCACCCGGAAATCACGTGGGCCCCACCCGGAAATCACGTGGACCCCACCCGGAAATCACGTGGGCCCCACCCGGAAATCACGTGGGGCCCACCCGGAAATCACGTGGGCCCCACGGGGAAATCACGTGGGCCCCACCCGGAAATCACGTGGGCCCCACCCGGAAATCACGTGGGCCCCACCCGGAAATCACGTGGGCCCCACCCGGAAATCACGTGGGCCCCACCCTGAAATCACGTGGTCCCCACCCGGAAATCACGTGGGCCCCACCCGGAAATCACGTGGGCCCCACCCGGAAATCACGTGGGCCCCACCCGGAAATCACATGGGCCCCACCCGGAAATCACGTGGGCCCCACCCGGAAATCACGTGGGCCCCACCCGGAAATCACGTGGGCCCCACCCGGAAATCACGTGGGCCCCATCCGGAAATCACGTGGGCCCCACGGGGAAATCACGTGGGCCCCACCCGGAAATCACGTGGGGCCCACCCGGAAATCACGTGGGCCCCACGGGGAAATCACGTGGGCCCCACCCGGAAATCACGTGGGCCCCACCCGGAAATCACGTGGGCCCCACCCGGAAATCACGTGGGCCCCACCCGGAAATCACGTGGGCCCCACCCGGAAATCACGTGGGCCCCACCCGGAAATCACGTGGGCCCCACCCGGAAATCACGTGGGCCCCACCCGGAAATCACGTGGGCCCCACGGGGAAATCACGTGGGCCCCACCCGGAAATCACGTGGGCCCCACCCGGAAATCACGTGGGCCCCACCCGGAAATCACGTGGGCCCCACCCGGAAATCACGTGGGCCCCACCCGGAAATCACGTGGGCCCCACCCGGAAATCACGTGGGCCCCACCCGGAAATCACGTGGGCCCCACCCGGAAATCACGTGGGCCCCCAGGGGAAATCACGTGGGCCCCACAAGGAAATCACGTGGGCCCCACCCGGAAATCACGTGGGCCCCACCCGGAAATCACGTGGGCCCCACCCGGAAATCACGTGGGCCCCACCCGGAAATCACGTGGGCCCCACCCTGAAATCACGTGGGCCCCACCCGGAAATCACGTGGGCCCCACCCGGGAATCACGTGGGCCCCACCCGGAAATCACGTGGGCCCCCAGGGGAAATCACGTGGGCCCCACAAGGAAATCACGTGGGCCCCACCCGGAAATCACGTGGGCCCCACCCGGAAATCACGTGGGCCCCACGGGGAAATCACGTGGGCCCCACCCGGAAATCACGTGGGCCCCACCCGGAAATCACGTGGGCCCCACCCGGAAATCACGTGGGCCCCACCCGGAAATCACGTGGGCCCCACCCGGAAATCACGTGGGCCCCACCCGGAAATCACGTGGGCCCCACCCGGAAATCACGTGGGCCCCACCCGGAAATCACGTGGGCCCCACCCGGAAATCACGTGGGCCCCACCCGGAAATCACGTGGGCCCCACCCGGAAATCACGTGGGCCCCACCCGGAAATCACGTGGGCCCCCAGGGGAAATCACGTGGGCCCCACAAGGAAATCACGTGGGCCCCACCCGGAAATCACGTGGGCCCCACCCGGAAATCACGTGGGCCCCACCCGGAAATCACGTGGGCCCCACGGGGAAATCACGTGGGCCCCACCCGGAAATCACGTGGGCCCCACCCGGAAATCACGTGGGCCCCACCCGGAAATCACGTGGGCCCCACCCGGAAATCACGTGGGCCCCACCCGGAAATCACGTGGGCCCCACCCGGAAATCACGTGGGCCCCACCCGGAAATCACGTGGGCCCCACGGGGAAATCACGTGGGCCCCACCCGGAAATCACGTGGGCCCCACCCGGAAATCACGTGGGCCCCACACGGAAATCACGTGGGCCCCACCCGGAAATCACGTGGGCCCCACCCGGAAATCACGTGGGCCCCACCCGGAAATCACGTGGGCCCCACCCGGAAATCACGTGGGCCCCACACGGAAATCACGTGGGCCCCACCCGGAAATCACGTGGGCCCCACCCGGAAATCACGTGGGCCCCACGGGGAAATCAGGTGGGCCCCACCCGGAAATCACGTGGGCACCACGGGGAAATCACGTGGGCCCCACCCGGAAATCACGTGGGCACCACGGGGAAATCACGTGGGCCCCACCCGGAAATCACGTGGGCCCCACCCGGAAATCACGTGGGCCCCACCCGGAAATCACGTGGGGCCCACCCGGAAATCACGTGGGCCCCACCCGGAAATCACGTGGGCCCCACGGGGAAATCACGTGGGCCCCACCCGGAAATCACGTGGGCACCACCCGGAAATCACGTGGGCCCCACACGGAAATCACGTGGGCCCCACCCGGAAATCACGTGGGCCCCACACGGAAATCACGTGGGCCCCACCCGGAAATCACGTGGGCCCCACTCGGAAATCACGTGGGCCCCACCCGGAAATCACGTGGGCCCCACCCGGAAATCACGTGGGCCCCACGGGGAAATCACGTGGGCCCCACCCGGAAATCACGTGGGCCCCACCCGGAAATCACGTGGGCCCCACCCGGAAGTCACGTGGGCCCCACCCGGAAATCACGTGGGCCCCACCCGGAAATCACGTGGGCCCCACCCGGAAATCACGTGGGCCCCACCCGGAAATCACGTGGGACCCACCCGGAAATCACGTGGGCCCCACCCGGAAATCACGTGGGCCCCACCCGGAAATCACGTGGGCACCACGGGGAAATCACGTGGGCCCCACCCGGAAATCACGTGGGCCCCACCCGGAAATCACGTGGGCCCCACCCGGAAATCACGTGGGGCCCACCCGGAAATCACGTGGGCCCCACCCGGAAATCACGTGGGCCCCACGGGGAAAACACGTGGGCCCCACCCGGAAATCACGTGGGCCCCACCCGGAAATCACGTAGGCCCCACACGGAAATCACGTGGGCCCCACCCGGAAATCACGTGGGCCCCACCCGGAAATCACGTGGGACCCACCCGGAAATCACGTGGGCCCCACCCGGAAATCACGTGGGCCCCACGGGGAAATCACGTGGGCCCCACCCGGAAATCACGTGGGCCCCACCCGGAAATCACGTGGGCCCCACCCGGAAATCACGTGGGACCCCAGGGGAAATCACGTGGGCCCCACCCGGAAATCACGTGGGCCCCACCCGGAAATCACGTGGGCCCCACCCGGAAATCACGTGGGCCCCACCCGGAAATCACGTGGGCCCCACCCGGAAATCACGTGGGCCCCACCCGGAAATCACGTGGGCCCCACCCGGAAATCACGTGGGGCCCACCCGGAAATCACGTGGGCCCCACCCGGAAATCACGTGGGCCCCAAGGGGAAATCACGTGGGCCCCACCCGGAAATCACGTGGCCCCACCCGGAAATCACGTGGGCCCCACCCTGAAATCACGTGGGCCCCACCCGGAAATCACGTGGGCCCCACCCGGAAATCACGTGGGCCCCACCCGGAAATCACGTGGGCCCCACCCGGAAATCACGTGGGCCCCACTCGGAAATCACGTGGGCCCCACCCGGAAATCACGTGGGCCCCCAGGGGAAATCACGTGGGCCCCACCCGGAAATCACGTGGGCCCCACCCGGAAATCACGTGGGACCCCAGGGGAAATCACGTGGGCCCCACCCGGAAATCACGTGGGCCCCACCCGGAAATCACGTGGGCCCCACCCGGAAATCACGTGGGCCCCACCCGGAAATCACGTGGGCCCCACCCGGAAATCACGTGGGCCCCACCCGGAAATCACGTGGGCCCCACCCGGAAATCACGTGGGCCCCACCCGGAAATCACGTGGGCCCCACCCGGAAATCACGTGGGCCCCACCCGGAAATCACGTGGGCCCCACCCGGAAAGCACGTGGGGCCCACCCGGAAATCACGTGGGCCCCACCCGGAAATCACGTTGGCCCCACCCGGAAATCACGTGGGCCCCACCCGGAAATCACGTGGGCCCCACCCGGAAATCACGTGGGCCCCACCCTGAAATCACGTGGGCCCCACCCGGAAATCACGTGGGCCCCACCCGGAAATCACGTGGGCCCCACCCGGAAATCAGGTGGGCCCCACCCGGAAATCACGTGGGCCCCACTCGGAAATCACGTGGGCCCCACCCGGAAATCACGTGGGCCCCCAGGGGAAATCACGTGGGCCCCACCCGGAAATCACGTGGGCCCCACCCGGAAATCACGTGGGCCCCACCCGGAAATCACTGGGCCCCACCCGGAAATCACGTGGGCCCCACCCTGAAATCACGTGGGCCCCACCCGGAAATCACGTGGGCCCCACCCTGAAATCACGTGGGCCCCACCCGGAAATCACGTGGGCCCCACCCGGAAATCACGTGGGCCCCACCCGGAAATCACGTGGGCCCACCCGGAAATCACGTGGGCCCCACTCGGAAATCACGTGGGCCCCACCCGGAAATCACGTGGGCCCCCAGGGGAAATCACGTGGGCCCCACCCGGAAATCACGTGGGCCCCACCCGGAAATCACGTGGGCCCCACCCGGAAATCACGTGGGCCCCACCCGGAAATCACGTGGGCCCCACCCGGAAATCACGTGGGCCCCACCCGGAAATCACGTGGGCCCCACGGGGAAATCACGTGGGCCCCACCCGGAAATCACGTGGGGCCCACCCGGAAATCACGTGGGCCCCACGGGGAAATCACGTGGGCCCCACCCGGAAATCACGTGGGCCCCACCCGGAAATCACGTGGGCCCCACCCGGAAATCACGTGGGCCCCACCCGGAAATCACGTGGGCCCCACCCGGAAATCACTTGGGCCCCACCCGGAAATCACGTGGGCCCCACCCGGAAATCACGTGGGCCCCACCCGGAAATCACGTGGGCCCCCAGGGGAAATCACGTGGGCCCCACCCGGAAATCACGTGGGCCCCACCCGGAAATCACGTGGGCCCGACGGGGAAATCACGTGGGCCCCACCCGGAAATCACGTGGGCCCCCAGGGGAAATCACTTGGGCCCCACCCGGAAATCACGTGGGCCCCACCCGGAAATCACGTGGGCCCCACCCGGAAATCACGTGGGCCCCACGGGGAAATCACGTGGGCCCCACCCGGAAATCACGTGGGCCCCACCCGGAAATCACGTGGGCCCCACGGGGAAATCACGTGGGCCCCACCCGGAAATCACGTGGGCCCCACCCGGATATCACGTGGGCCCCACCCGGAAATCACGTGGGCCCCACCCGGAAATCACGTGGGCCCCACGGGGAAATCACGTGGGTCCCACCCGGAAATCACGTGGGCCCCACCCGTAAATCACGTGGGCCCCACCCGGAAATCACGTGGGCCCCACCCGGAAATCACGTGGGCCCCACCCGGAAATCACGTGGGCCCCACCCGGAAATCACGTGGGCCCCACGGGGAAATCACGTGGGCCCCACCTGGAAATCACGTGGGCCCCACCCGGAAATCACGTGGGCCCCACCCGGAAATCACGTGGGCCCCACCCGGAAATCACGTGGGCCCCACCCGGAAATCACGTGGGCCCCCAGGGGAAATCACGTGGGCCCCACCCGGAAATCACGTGGGCCCCACCCGGAAATCACGTGGGCCCCACCCGGAAATCACGTGGGCCCCACCCGGAAATCACGTGGGCCCCACCCGGAAATCACGTGGGCCCCACCCGGAAATCACGTGGGCCCCACCCGGAAATCACGTGGGCCCCACCCGGAAATCACGTGGGCCCCACCCGGAAATCACGTGGGCCCCACGGGGAAATCACGTGGGCCCCACCCGGAAATCACGTGGGCCCCACCCGGAAATCACGTGGACCCCACCCGGAAATCACGTGGGCCCCACCCGGAAATCACGTGGGGCCCACCCGGAAATCACGTGGGCCCCACGGGGAAATCACGTGGGCCCCACCCGGAAATCACGTGGGCCCCACCCGGAAATCACGTGGGCCCCACCCGGAAATCACGTGGGCCCCACCCGGAAATCACGTGGGCCCCACCCTGAAATCACGTAGTCCCCACCCGGAAATCACGTGGGCCCCACCCGGAAATCACGTGGGCCCCACCCGGAAATCACGTGGGCCCCACCCGGAAATCACGTGGGCCCCACCAGGAAATCACGTGGGCCCCACCCGGAAATCACGTGGGCCCCACCCGGAAATCACGTGGGCCCCATCCGGAAATCACGTGGGCCCCACGGGGAAATCACGTGGGCCCCACCCGGAAATCACGTGGGGCCCACCCGGAAATCACGTGGGCCCCACGGGGAAATCACGTGGGCCCCACCCGGAAATCACGTGGGCCCCACCCGGAAATCACGTGGGCCCCACCCGGAAATCACGTGGGCCCTACCCGGAAATCACGTGGGCCCCCAGGGGAAATCACGTGGGCCCCACCCGGAAATCACGTGGGCCCCACCCGGAAATCACGTGGGCCCCACCCGGAAATCACGTGGGCCCTACCCGGAAATCACGTGGGCCCCCAGGGGAAATCACGTGGGCCCCACCCGGAAATCACGTGGGCCCCACCCGGAAATCACGTGGGCCCCACCCGGAAATCACGTGGGCCCCACCCGGAAATCACGTGGGCCCCACCCGGAAATCACGTGGGCCCCACCCGGAAATCACGTGGGCCCCACCCGGAAATCACGTGAGCCCCACCCGGAAATCACGTGGGCCCCACGGGGAAATCACGTGGGCCCCACCCGGAAATCACGTGGGCCCCACCCGGAAATCACGTGGGCCCCACGGGGAAATCACGTGGGCCCCACCCGGAAATCACGTGGGCCCCACCCGGAAATCACGTGGGCCCCACCCGGAAATCACGTGGGCCCCACCCGGAAATCACGTGGGCCCCACCCGGAAATCACGTGGGCCCCACCCGGAAATCACGTGGGCCCCACCCGGAAATCACGTGGGCCCCCAGGGGAAATCACGTGGGCTCCACCCGGAAATCACGTGGGCCCCACCCGGAAATCACGTGGGCCCCACCCGGAAATCACGTGGGCCCGACGGGGAAATCACGTGGGCCCCACCCGGAAATCACGTGGGCCCCACCCGGAAATCACGTGGGCCCCACCCGGAAATCACGTGGGCCCCACCCGGAAATCACGTGGGCCCCACCCGGAAATCACGTGGGCCCCACCCGGAAATCACGTGGGCCCCACCCGGAAATCACGTGGGCCCCACCCGGAAATCACGTGGGCCCCACCCGGAAATCACGTGGGCCCCACCCGGAAATCACGTGGGCCCCACCCGGAAATCACGTGGGCCCCCAGGGGAAATCACTTGGGCCCCACCCGGAAATCACGTGGGCCCCACCCGGAAATCACGTGGGCCCCACCCGGAAATCACGTGGGCCCCACGGGGAAATCACGTGGGCCCCACCCGGAAATCACGTGGGCCCCACGGGGAAATCACGTGGGCCCCACCCGGAAATCACGTGGGCCCCACCCGGAAATCACGTGGGCCCCACCCGGAAATCACGTGGGCCCCACCCGGAAATCACGTGGGCCCCAACCGGAAATCACGTGGGCCCCACGGGGAAATCACGTGGGCCCCACCCGGAAATCACGTGGGCCCCACCCGGAAATCACGTGGGCCCCACCCGGAAATCACGTGGGCCCCACCCGGAAATCACGTGGGCCCCACCCGGAAATCACGTGGGCCCCACCCGGAAATCACGTGGGCCCCACCCGGAAATCACGTGGGCCCCACCCGGAAATCACGTGGGCCCCACCCGGAAATCACGTGGGCCCCCAGGGGAAATCACGTGGGCCCCACCCGGAAATCACGTGGGCCCCACCCGGAAATCACGTGGGCCCCACCCGGAAATCACGTGGGCCCCACGGGGAAATCACGTGGGCCCCACCCGGAAATCACGTGGGCCCCACCCGGAAATCACGTGGGCCCCACCCGGAAATCACGTGGGCCCCACCCGGAAATCACGTGGGCCCCACCCGGAAATCACGTGGGCCCCACCCGGAAATCACGTGGGCCCCACCCGGAAATCACGTGGGCCCCACCCGGAAATCACGTGGGCCCCACCCGGAAATCACGTGGGCCCCACCCGGAAATCACGTGGGCCCCACCCGGAAATCACGTGGGCCCCACCCGGAAATCACGTGGGCCCCACCCGGAAATCACGTGGGGCCCACCCGGAAATCACGTGGGCCCCACGGGGAAATCACGTGGGCCCCACCCGGAAATCACGTGGGCCCCACCCGGAAATCACGTGGGCCCCACCCGGAAATCACGTGGGCCCCACCCGGAAATCACGTGGGCCCCACCCGGAAATCACGTGGGCCCCACCCGGAAATCACGTGGGCCCCACCCGGAAATCACGTGGGCCCCACCCGGAAATCACGTGGGCCCTACCCGGAAATCACGTGGGCCCCCAGGGGAAATCACGTGGGCCCCACCCGGAAATCACGTGGGCCCCACCCGGAAATCACGTGGGCCCCACCCGGAAATCACGTGGGCCCCACCCGGAAATCACGTGGGCCCCACCCGGAAATCACGTGGGCCCCACCCGGAAATCACGTGGGCCCCACCCGGAAATCACGTGAGCCCCACCCGGAAATCACGTGGGCCCCACGGGGAAATCACGTGGGCCCCACCCGGAAATCACGTGGGCCCCACCCGGAAATCACGTGGGCCCCACGGGGAAATCACGTGGGCCCCACCCGGAAATCACGTGGGCCCCACCCGGAAATCACGTGGGCCCCACCCGGAAATCACGTGGGCCCCACCCGGAAATCACGTGGGCCCCACCCGGAAATCACGTGGGCCCCACCCGGAAATCACGTGGGCCCCACCCGGAAATCACGTGGGCCCCACCCGGAAATCACGTGGGCCCCACCCGGAAATCACGTGGGCCCCACCCGGAAATCACGTGGGCCCCACCCGGAAATCACGTGGGCCCCACACGGAAATCACGTGGGCCCCACACGGAAATCACGTGGGCCCCACCCGGAAATCACGTGGGCCCCACGGGGAAATCACGTGGGCCCCACGCGGAAATCACGTGGGCCCCACGGGGAAATCACGTGGGCCCCACCCGGAAATCACGTGGGCCCCACGGGGAAATCACGTGGGCCCCACCCGGAAATCACGTGGGCCCCACCCGGAAATCACGTGGGCCCCACCCGGAAATCACGTGGGCCCCACCCGGAAATCACGTGGGCCCCACGGGGAAATCACGTGGGCCCCACCCGGAAATCACGTGGGTCCCACCCGGAAATCACGTGGGCCCCACCCGGAAATCACGTGGGCCCCACCCGGAAATCACGTGGGCCCAACCCGGAAATCACGTGGGCCCCACCTGGAAATCACGTGGGCCCCACCCGGAAATCACGTGGGCCCCCAGGGGAAATCACGTGGGCCCCACCCTGAAATCACGTGGGCCCCACCCGGAAATCACGTGGGCCCCACCCGGAAATAACGTGGGCCCCACCCGGAAATCACGTGGGCCCCACCCAGAAATCACGTGGGCCCCACCCGGAAATCACGTGGGCCCCACCCGGAAATCAAGTGGGCCCCACCCGGAAATCACGTGGGCCCCACCCGGAAATCACGTGGGCCCCCAGGGGAAATCATGTGGGCCCCACCCGGAAATCACGTGGGCCCCACCCGGAAATCACGTGGGCCCCACCCGGAAATCACTTGGGCCCCACCCGGAAATCACGTGGGCCCCACCCGGAAATCACGTGGGCCCCATCCGGAAATCACGTGGGCCCCACGGGGAAATCACGTGGGCCCCACCCGGAAATCACGTGGGGCCCACCCGGAAATCACGTGGGCCCCACCCGGAAATCACGTGGGCCCCACCCGGAAATCACGTGGGCCCCACCCGGAAATCACGTGGGCCCCCAGGGGAAATCACGTGGGCCCCACCCGGAAATCACGTGGGCCCCACCCGGAAATCACGTGGGCCCCCAGGGGAAATCACGTGGGCCCCACCCGGATATCACGTGGGCCCCACCCGGAAATCACGTGGGCCCCACCCGGAAATAACGTGGGCCCCACGGGGAAATCACGTGGGCCCCACCCGGAAATCACGTGGGCCCCACCCGGAAATCACGTGGGCCCCCAGGGGAAATCACGTGGGCCCCACCCGGAAATCACGTGGGCCCCACCCGGAAATCACGTGGGCCCCACCCGGAAATCACGTGGGCCCCACCCGGAAATCAAGTGGGCCCCACCCGGAAATCACGTGGGCCCCACCCGGAAATCACGTGGGCCCCACCCGGAAATCACGTGGGCCCCACCCGGAAATCACGTGGGCCCCACCCGGAAATCACGTGGGCCCCACCCGGAAATCACGTGGGCCCCACCCGGAAATCACGTGGGCCCCACCCTGAAATCACGTGGGCCCCACCCGGAAATCACGTGGGCCCCACCCGGAAATCACGTGGGCCCCACCCGGAAATCACGTGGGCCCCACCCGGAAATCACGTGGGCCCCACCCGGAAATCACGTGGGCCCCACCCGGAAATCACGTGGGCCCCACCCGGAAATCACGTGGGCCCCCAGGTGAAATCACGTGGGCCCCACAAGGAAATCACGTGGGCCCCACCCTGAAATCACGTGGGCCCCACCCGGAAATCACGTGGGCCCCACCCGGAAATCACGTGGGCCCCACCCGGAAATCACGTGTGCCCCACGGGGAAATCACGTGGGCCCCACCCGGAAATCACGTGGGCCCCACCCGGAAATCACGTGGGCCCCACCCGGAAATCACGTGGGCCCCACCCGGAAATCACGTGGGCCCCACCCGGAAATCACGTGGGCCCCACCCGGAAATCACGTGGCCCCCACGGGGAAATCACGTGGGCCCCACCCGGAAATCACGTGGGCCCCACCCGGAAATCACGTGGGCCCCACCAGGAAATCACGTGGGCCCCACCCGGAAATCACGTGGGCCCCACGGGGAAATCACGTGGGCCCCACGGGGAAATCACGTGGGCCCCACCCGGAAATCACGTGGGCCCCACCCGGAAATCACGTGAGCCCCACCCGGAAATCACGTGGGCCCCACCCGGAAATCACGTGAGCCCCACCCGGAAATCACGAGGGCCCCACCCGGAAATCACGTGGGCCCCCAGGGGAAATCACGTGGGCCCCACCCGGAAATCACGTGGGCCCCACCCGGAAATCACGTGGGCCCCACCCGGAAATCACGTGGGCCCCACCCGGAAATCACGTGGGCCCCACCCGGAAATCACGTGGGCCCCACCCGGAAATCACGTGGGCCCCACCCTGAAATCACGTGGGCCCCACCCGGAAATCACGTGGGCCCCACCCGGAAATCACGTGGGCCCCACCCGGAAATCACGTGGGCCCCACCCGGAAATCACGTGGGCCCCACCCGGAAATCACGTGGGCCCCACCCGGAAATCACGTGGGCCCCACCCGGAAATCACGTGGGCCCCACCCGGAAATCACGTGGGCCCCACCCGGAAATCACGTGGGCCCCACCCGGAAATCACGTGGGCCCCCAGGGGAAATCACGTGGGCCCCACCCTGAAATCACGTGGGCCCCACCCGGAAATCACGTGGGCCCCACCCGGAAATAACGTGGGCCCCACCCGGAAATCACGTGGGCCCCACCCAGAAATCACGTGGGCCCCACCCGGAAATCACGTGGGCCCCAAGGGGAAATCACGTGGGCCCCACCCGGAAATCACGTGGGCCCCACCCGGAAATCACGTGGGCCCCACCCGGAAATCACGTGGGCCCCACCCGGAAATCACGTGGGCCCAACCCGGAAATCACGTGGGCCCCACCTGGAAATCACGTGGGCCCCACCCGGAAATCACGTGGGCCCCCAGGGGAAATCACGTGGGCCCCACCCTGAAATCACGTGGGCCCCACCCGGAAATCACGTGGGCCCCACCCGGAAATAACGTGGGCCCCACCCGGAAATCACGTGGGCCCCACCCAGAAATCACGTGGGCCCCACCCGGAAATCACGTGGGCCCCACCCGGAAATCAAGTGGGCCCCACCCGGAAATCACGTGGGCCCAACCCGGAAATCACGTGGGCCCCCAGGGGAAATCATGTGGGCCCCACCCGGAAATCACGTGGGCCCCACCCGGAAATCACGTGGGCCCCACCCGGAAATCACTTGGGCCCCACCCGGAAATCACGTGGGCCCCACCCGGAAATCACGTGGGCCCCATCCGGAAATCACGTGGGCCCCACGGGGAAATCACGTGGGCCCCACCCGGAAATCACGTGGGGCCCACCCGGAAATCACGTGGGCCCCACCCGGAAATCACGTGGGCCCCACCCGGAAATCACGTGGGCCCCACCCGGAAATCACGTGGGCCCCCAGGGGAAATCACGTGGGCCCCACCCGGAAATCACGTGGGCCCCACCCGGAAATCACGTGGGCCCCCAGGGGAAATCACGTGGGCCCCACCCGGATATCACGTGGGCCCCACCCGGAAATCACGTGGGCCCCACCCGGAAATAACGTGGGCCCCACGGGGAAATCACGTGGGCCCCACCCGGAAATCACGTGGGCCCCACCCGGAAATCACGTGGGCCCCCAGGGGAAATCACGTGGGCCCCACCCGGAAATCACGTGGGCCCCACCCGGAAATCACGTGGGCCCCACCCGGAAATCACGTGGGCCCCACCCGGAAATCAAGTGGGCCCCACCCGGAAATCACGTGGGCCCCACCCGGAAATCACGTGGGCCCCACCCGGAAATCACGTGGGCCCCACCCGGAAATCACGTGGGCCCCACCCGGAAATCACGTGGGCCCCACCCGGAAATCACGTGGGCCCCACCCGGAAATCACGTGGGCCCCACCCTGAAATCACGTGGGCCCCACCCGGAAATCACGTGGGCCCCACCCGGAAATCACGTGGGCCCCACCCGGAAATCACGTGGGCCCCACCCGGAAATCACGTGGGCCCCACCCGGAAATCACGTGGGCCCCACCCGGAAATCACGTGGGCCCCACCCGGAAATCACGTGGGCCCCCAGGTGAAATCACGTGGGCCCCACAAGGAAATCACGTGGGCCCCACCCTGAAATCACGTGGGCCCCACCCGGAAATCACGTGGGCCCCACCCGGAAATCACGTGGGCCCCACCCGGAAATCACGTGGGCCCCACCCGGAAATCACGTGGGCCCCACCCGGAAATCACGTGGGGCCCACCCGGAAATCACGTGGGCCCCACCCGGAAATCACGTGGGCCCCACGGGGAAATCACGTGGGCCCCACCCGGAAATCACGTGGGCACCACCCGGAAATCACGTGGGCCCCACACGGAAATCACGTGGGCCCCACCCGGAAATCACGTGGGCCCCACACGGAAATCACGTGGGCCCCACCCGGAAATCACGTGGGCCCCTCCCGGAAATCACGTGGGCCCCACCCGGAAATCACGTGGGCCCCACCCGGAAATCACGTGGGCCCCACGGGGAAATCACGTGGGCCCCACCCGGAAATCACGTGGGCCCCACCCGGAAATCACGTGGGCCCCACCCGGAAGTCACGTGGGCCCCACCCGGAAATCACGTGGGCCCCACCCGGAAATCACGTGGGCCCCACCCGGAAATCACGTGGGCCCCACCCGGAAATCAGGTGGGCCCCACCCGGAAATCACGTGGGCCCCACCCGGAAATCACGTGGGCCCCACCGGAAATCACGTGGGCCCCCAGGTGAAATCACGTGGGCCCCACAAGGAAATCACGTGGGCCCCACCCTGAAATCACGTGGGCCCCACCCGGAAATCACGTGGGCCCCACCCGGAAATCACGTGGGCCCCACCCGGAAATCACGTGTGCCCCACGGGGAAATCACGTGGGCCCCACCCGGAAATCACGTGGGCCCCACCCGGAAATCACGTGGGCCCCACCCGGAAATCACGTGGGCCCCACCCGGAAATCACGTGGGCCCCACCCGGAAATCACGTGGGCCCCACCCGGAAATCACGTGGCCCCCACGGGGAAATCACGTGGGCCCCACCCTGAAATCACGTGGGCCCCACCCGGAAATCCCGTGGGCCCCACCCGGAAATCACGTGGGCCCCACCCGGAAATCACGTGGGCCCCACGGGGAAATCACGTGGGCCCCACGGGGAAATCACGTGGGCCCCACCCGGAAATCACGTGGGCCCCACCCGGAAATCACGTGAGCCCCACCCGGAAATCACATGGGCCCCACCCGGAAATCACGTGGGCCCCACCCGGAAATCACGTGGGCCCCACCCGGAAATCACGTGGGCCCCCAGGGGAAATCACGTGGGCCCCACCCGGAAATCACGTGGGCCCCACCCGGAAATCACGTGGGCCCCACCCGGAAATCACGTGGGCCCCACCCGGAAATCACGTGGGCCCCACCCGGAAATCACGTGGGCCCCACCCGGAAATCACGTGGGCCCCACCCGGAAATCACGTGGGCCCCACCCGGAAATCACGTGGGCCCCACCCGGAAATCACGTGGGCCCCACCCGGAAATCACGTGGGCCCCACCCGGAAATCACGTGGGCCCCACCCGGAAATCACGTGGGCCCCACCCGGAAATCACGTGGGCCCCACCCGGAAATCACGAGGGCCCCACCCGGAAATTACGTGGGCCCCACCCGGAAATCACGTGGGCCCTACCCGGAAATCACGTGGGCCCCCAGAGGAAATCACGTGGGCCCCACCCGGAAATCACGTGGGCCCCCAGGGGAAATCACGTGGGCCCCACCCGGAAATCACGTGGGCCCCACCCGGAAATCACGTGGGCCCCACCCGGAAATCACGTGGGCCCCACGGGGAAATCACGTGGGCCCCACCCGGAAATCACGTGGGCCCCACCCGGAAATCACGTGGGCCCCACCCGGAAATCACGTGGGCCCCACCCGGAAATCACGTGGGCCCCACCCGGAAATCACGTGGGCCCCACCCGGAAATCACGTGGGCCCCACCCGGAAATCACGTGGGCCCCACCCGGAAATCACGTGGGCCCCACCCGGAAATCACGTGGGCCCCACCCGGAAATCACGTGGGCCCCACCCGGAAATCACGTGGGGCCCACCCGGAAATCACGTGGGCCCCACGGGGAAATCACGTGGGCCCCACCCGGAAATCACGTGGGCCCCACCCGGAAATCACGTGGGCCCCACACGGAAATCACGTGGGCCCCACCCGGAAATCACGTGGGCCCCACCCTGAAATCACGTGGGCCCCACCCGGAAATCACGTGGGCCCCACCCGGAAATCACGTGGGCCCCACCCGGAAATCACGTGGGCCCCACCCGGAAATCACGTGGGCCCCACCCGGAAATCACGTGGGCCCCACCCGGAAATAACGTGGGCCCCACCCGGAAATCACGTGGGCCCCCAGGGGAAATCACGTGGGCCCCACAAGGAAATCACGTGGGCCCCACCCTGAAATCACGTGGGCCCCACCCGGAAATCACGTGGGCCCCACCCGGAAATCACGTGGGCCCCACGGGGAAATCACGTGGGCCCCACCCGGAAATCACGTGGGCCCCACCCGGAAATCACGTGGGCCCCACCCGGAAATCACGTGGGCCCCAACCGGAAATCACGTGGGCCCCACCCGGAAATCACGTGGGCCCCACCCGGAAATCACGTGGGCCCCACCCGGAAATCACGTGGGCCCCACCCGGAAATCACGTGGGCCCCAAGGGGAAATCACGTGGGCCCCACCCGGAAATCACGTGGGCCCCACCCGGAAATCACGTGGGCCCCACCCGGAAATCACGTGGGCCCCACCCGGAAATCACGTGGGCCCCACCCGGAAATCACGTGGGCCCCACCCGGAAATCACGTGGGCCCCACCCGGAAATCACGTGGGCCCCACGGGGAAATCACGCGGGCCCCACCCGGAAATCACGTGGGCACCACGGGGAAATCACGTGGGCCCCACCCGGAAATCACGTGGGCCCCCAGGGGAAATCACTTGGGCCCCACACGGAAATCACGTGGGCCCCACCCGGAAATCACGTGGGCCCCACCCGGAAATCACGTGGGCCCCACCCGGAAATCACGTGGGCCCCACCCGGAAATCACGTGGGCCCCACGGGGAAATCACGTGGGCCCCACCCGGAAATCACGTGGGCCCCACCCGGAAATCACGTGGGCCCCACCCGGAAATCACGTGGGCCCCACCCGGAAATCACGTGGGCCCCACCCGGAAATCACGTGGGCCCCACCCGGAAATCACGTGGGCCCCACCCTGAAATCACGTGGGCCCCACCCGGAAATCACGTGGGCCCCACCCGGAAATCACGTGGGCCCCACCCGGAAATCACGTGGGCCCCACCCGGAAATCACGTGGGCCCCACCCGGAAATCACGTGGGCCCCACCCGGAAATCACGTGGGCCCCCAGGTGAAATCACGTGGGCCCCACAAGGAAATCACGTGGGCCCCACCCTGAAATCACGTGGGCCCCACCCGGAAATCACGTGGGCCCCTCCCGGAAATCACGTGGGCCCCACCCGGAAATCACGTGGGCCCCACCCGGTAATCACGTGGGCCCCACCCGGAAATCACGTGGGGCCCACCCGGAAATCACGTGGGCCCCACCCGGAAATCACGTGGGCCCCACGGGGAAATCACGTGGGCCCCACCCGGAAATCACGTGGGCACCACCCGGAAATCACGTGGGCCCCACACGGAAATCACGTGGGCCCCACCCGGAAATCACGTGGGCCCCACACGGAAATCACGTGGGCCCCACCCGGAAATCACGTGGGCCCCTCCCGGAAATCACGTGGGCCCCACCCGGAAATCACGTGGGCCCCACCCGGAAATCACGTGGGCCCCACGGGGAAATCACGTGGGCCCCACCCGGAAATCACGTGGGCCCCACCCGGAAATCACGTGGGCCCCACCCGGAAGTCACGTGGGCCCCACCCGGAAATCACGTGGGCCCCACCCGGAAATCACGTGGGCCCCACCCGGAAATCACGTGGGCCCCACCCGGAAATCACGTGGGCCCCACCCGGAAATCACGTGGGCCCCACCCGGAAATCACGTGGGCCCCACCGGAAATCACGTGGGCCCCCAGGTGAAATCACGTGGGCCCCACAAGGAAATCACGTGGGCCCCACCCTGAAATCACGTGGGCCCCACCCGGAAATCACGTGGGCCCCACCCGGAAATCACGTGGGCCCCACCCGGAAATCACGTGTGCCCCACGGGGAAATCACGTGGGCCCCACCCGGAAATCACGTGGGCCCCACCCGGAAATCACGTGGGCCCCACCCGGAAATCACGTGGGCCCCACCCGGAAATCACGTGGGCCCCACCCGGAAATCACGTGGGCCCCACCCGGAAATCACGTGGCCCCCACGGGGAAATCACGTGGGCCCCACCCTGAAATCACGTGGGCCCCACCCGGAAATCCCGTGGGCCCCACCCGGAAATCACGTGGGCCCCACCCGGAAATCACGTGGGCCCCACGGGGAAATCACGTGGGCCCCACGGGGAAATCACGTGGGCCCCACCCGGAAATCACGTGGGCCCCACCCGGAAATCACGTGAGCCCCACCCGGAAATCACATGGGCCCCACCCGGAAATCACGTGGGCCCCACCCGGAAATCACGTGGGCCCCACCCGGAAATCACGTGGGCCCCCAGGGGAAATCACGTGGGCCCCACCCGGAAATCACGTGGGCCCCACCCGGAAATCACGTGGGCCCCACCCGGAAATCACGTGGGCCCCACCCGGAAATCACGTGGGCCCCACCCGGAAATCACGTGGGCCCCACCCGGAAATCACGTGGGCCCCACCCGGAAATCACGTGGGCCCCACCCGGAAATCACGTGGGCCCCACCCGGAAATCACGTGGGCCCCACCCGGAAATCACGTGGGCCCCACCCGGAAATCACGTGGGCCCCACCCGGAAATCACGTGGGCCCCACCCGGAAATCACGAGGGCCCCACCCGGAAATTACGTGGGCCCCACCCGGAAATCACGTGGGCCCTACCCGGAAATCACGTGGGCCCCCAGAGGAAATCACGTGGGCCCCACCCGGAAATCACGTGGGCCCCCAATGGAAATCACGTGGGCCCCACCCGGAAATCACGTGGGCCCCACCCGGAAATCACGTGGGCCCCACCCGGAAATCACGTGGGCCCCACGGGGAAATCACGTGGGCCCCACCCGGAAATCACGTGGGCCCCACCCGGAAATCACGTGGGCCCCACCCGGAAATCACGTGGGCCCCACCCGGAAATCACGTGGGCCCCACCCGGAAATCACGTGGGCCCCACCCGGAAATCACGTGGGCCCCACCCGGAAATCACGTGGGCCCCACCCGGAAATCACGTGGGCCCCACCCGGAAATCACGTGGGCCCCACCCGGAAATCACGTGGGCCCCACCCGGAAATCACGTGGGGCCCACCCGGAAATCACGTGGGCCCCACGGGGAAATCACGTGGGCCCCACCCGGAAATCACGTGGGCCCCACCCGGAAATCACGTGGGCCCCACACGGAAATCACGTGGGCCCCACCCGGAAATCACGTGGGCCCCACCCTGAAATCACGTGGGCCCCACCCGGAAATCACGTGGGCCCCACCCGGAAATCACGTGGGCCCCACCCGGAAATCACGTGGGCCCCACCCGGAAATCACGTGGGCCCCACCCGGAAATCACGTGGGCCCCACCCGGAAATAACGTGGGCCCCACCCGGAAATCACGTGGGCCCCCAGGGGAAATCACGTGGGCCCCACAAGGAAATCACGTGGGCCCCACCCGGAAATCACGTGGGCCCCACCCGGAAATCACGTGGGCCCCACCCGGAAATCACGTGGGCCCCACGGGGAAATCACGTGGGCCCCACCCGGAAATCACGTGGGCCCCACCCGGAAATCACGTGGGCCCCACCCGGAAATCACGTGGGCCCCAACCGGAAATCACGTGGGCCCCACCCGGAAATCACGTGGGCCCCACCCGGAAATCACGTGGGCCCCACCCGGAAATCACGTGGGCCCCACCCGGAAATCACGTGGGCCCCAAGGGGAAATCACGTGGGCCCCACCCGGAAATCACGTGGGCCCCACCCGGAAATCACGTGGGCCCCACCCGGAAATCACGTGGGCCCCACCCGGAAATCACGTGGGCCCCACCCGGAAATCACGTGGGCCCCACCCGGAAATCACGTGGGCCCCACCCGGAAATCACGTGGGCCCCACGGGGAAATCACGCGGGCCCCACCCGGAAATCACGTGGGCACCACGGGGAAATCACGTGGGCCCCACCCGGAAATCACGTGGGCCCCCAGGGGAAATCACTTGGGCCCCACACGGAAATCACGTGGGCCCCACCCGGAAATCACGTGGGCCCCACCCGGAAATCACGTGGGCCCCACCCGGAAATCACGTGGGCCCCACCCGGAAATCACGTGGGCCCCACGGGGAAATCACGTGGGCCCCACCCGGAAATCACGTGGGCCCCACCCGGAAATCACGTGGGCCCCACCCGGAAATCACGTGGGCCCCACCCGGAAATCACGTGGGCCCCACCCGGAAATCACGTGGGCCCCACCCGGAAATCACGTGGGCCCCACCCGGAAATCAAGTGGGCCCCCAGGGGAAATCACGTGGGCCCCACCCGGAAATCACGTGGGCCCCACCCGGAAATCACGTGGGCCCCACCCGGAAATCACGTGGGCCCCACGGGGAAATCACGTGGGCCCCACCCGGAAATCACGTGGGCCCCACCCGGAAATCACGTGGGCCCCCAGGGGAAATCACGTGGGCCCCACCCGGAAATCACGTGGGCCCCACCCGGAAATCACGTGGGCCCCACCCGGAAATCACGTGGGCCCCCAGGGGAAATCACGTGGGCCCCACCCGGAAATCACGTGGGCCCCACCCGGAAATCACGTGGGCCCCACGGGGAAATCAGGTGGGCCCCACCCGGAAATCACGTGGGCACCACGGGGAAATCACGTGGGCCCCACCCGGAAATCACGTGGGCACCACGGGGAAATCACGTGGGCCCCACCCGGAAATCACGTGGGCCCCACCCGGAAATCACGTGGGCCCCACCGGGAAATCACGTGGGGCCCACCCGGAAATCACGTGGGCCCCACCCGGAAATCACGTGGGGCCCACCCGGAAATCACGTGGGCCCCACCCGGAAATCACGTGGGCCCCACGGGGAAATCACGTGGGCCCCACCCGGAAATCACGTGGGCACCACCCGGAAATCACGTGGGCCCCACACGGAAATCACGTGGGCCCCACCCGGAAATCACGTGGGCCCCACACGGAAATCACGTGGGCCCCACCCGGAAATCACGTGGGCCCCACCCGGAAATCACGTGGGCCCCACCCGGAAATCACATGGGCCCCACCCGGAAATCACGTGGGCCCCACGGGGAAATCACGTGGGCCCCACCCGGAAATCACGTGGGCCCCACCCGGAAATCACGTGGGCCCCACCCGGAAGTCACGTGGGCCCCACCCGGAAATCACGTGGGCCCCACCCGGAAATCACGTGGGCCCCACCCGGAAATCACGTGGGCCCCACCGGGAAATCACGTGGGCCCCACCCGGAAATCACGTGGGCCCCACCCGGAAATCACGTGGGGCCCACCCGGAAATCACGTGGGCCCCACCCGGAAATCACTTGGGCCCCACGGGGAAATCACGTGGGCCCCACCCGGAAATCACGTGGGCACCACCCGGAAATCACGTGGGCCCCATACGGAAATCACGTGGGCCCCACCCGGAAATCACGTGGGCCCCACACGGAAATCACGTGGGCCCCACCCGGAAATCACGTGGGCCCCACCCGGAAATCACGTGGGCCCCACCCGGAAATCACGTGGGCCCCACCCGGAAATCACGTGGGCCCCACGGGGAAATCACGTGGGCCCCACCCGGAAATCACGTGGGCCCCACCCGGAAATCACGTGGGCCCCTCCCGGAAGTCACGTGGGCCCCACCCGGAAATCACGTGGGCCCCACCCGGAAATCACGTGGGCACCACGGGGAAATCACGTGGGCCCCACCTGGAAATCACGTGGGCCCCACCCGGAAATCACGTGGGCCCCACCCGGAAATCACGTGGGGCCCACCCGGAAATCACGTGGGCCCCACCCGGAAATCACGTGGGCCCCACGGGGAAAACACGTGGGCCCCACCCGGAAATCACGTGGGCCCCACACGGAAATCACGTAGGCCCCACACGGAAATCACGTGGGCCCCACCCGGAAATCACGTGGGCCCCACCCGGAAATCACGTGGGACCCACCCGGAAATCACGTGGGCCCCACCCGGAAATCACGTGGGCCCCACGGGGAAATCACGTGGGCCCCACCCGGAAATCACGTGGGCCCCACCCGGAAATCACGTGGGACCCCAGGGGAAATTACGTGGGCCCCACCCGGAAATCACGTGGGCCCCACCCGGAAATCACGTGGGCCCCACCCGGAAATCAGGTGGGCCCCACCCGGAAATCACGTGGGCCCCACCCGGAAATCACGTGGGCCCCACCCGGAAATCACGTGGGCACCACGGGGAAATCACGTGGGCCCCACCCGGAAATCACGTGGGCCCCACCCGGAAATCACGTGGGCCCCACCCGGAAATCACGTGGGGCCCACCCGGAAATCACGTGGGCCCCACCCGGAAATCACGTGGGCCCCACGGGGAAAACACGTGGGCCCCACCCGGAAATCACGTGGGCCCCACACGGAAATCACGTGGGCCCCACACGGAAATCACGTGGGCCCCACCCGGAAATCACGTGGGCCCCACCCGGAAATCACGTGGGACCCACCCGGAAATCACGTGGGCCCCACCCGGAAATCACGTGGGCCCCACGGGGAAATCACGTGGGCCCCACCCGGAAATCACGTGGGCCCCACCCGGAAATCACGTGGGCCCCACCCGGAAATCACGTGGGACCCCAGGGGAAATCACGTGGGCCCCACCCGGAAATCACGTGGGCCCCACCCGGAAATCACGTGGGCCCCACCCGGAAATCACGTGGGCCCCACCCGGAAATCACGTGGGCCCCACGGGGAAATCACGTGGGCCCCACCCGGAAATCACGTGGGCCCCACCCGGAAATCACGTGGGCCCCACCCGGAGATCACGTGGGCCCCACCCGGAAATCACGTGGGCCCCACCCGGAAATCACGTGGGCCCCCAGGGGAAATCACCTGGGCCCCACCCGGAAATCACGTGGGCCCCACCCGGAAATCACGTGGGCCCCACCCGGAAATCACTTGGGCCCGACGGGGAAATCACGTGGGCCCCACCCGGAAATCACGTGGGCCCCACCCGGAAATCACGTGGGCCCCACCCGGAAATCACGTGGGCCCCACCCGGAAATCACGTGGGCCCCACCCGGAAATCACGTGGGCCCCACCCGGAAATCACGTGGGCCCCACCCGGAAATCACGTGGGCCCCACCCGGAAATCACGTGGGCCCCACCCGGAAATCACGTGGGCCCCACCCGGAAATCACGTGGGCCCCACCCGGAAATCACGTGGGCCCCACCCGGAAATCACGTGGGCCCCACCCGGAAATCACGTGGGCCCCCAGGGGAAATCACTTGGGCCCCACCCGGAAATCACGTGGGCCCCACCCGGAAATCACGTGGGCCCCACCCGGAAATCACGTGGGCCCCACGGGGAAATCACGTGGGCCCCACCCGGAAATCACGTGGGCCCCCAGGGGAAATCACTTGGGCCCCACCCGGAAATCACGTGGGCCCCACCCGGAAATCACGTGGGCCCCCAGGGGAAATCACTTGGGCCCCACCCGGAAATCACGTGGGCCCCACCCGGAAATCACGTGGGCCCCACGGGGAAATCACGTGGGCCCCACCTGGAAATCACGTGGGCCCCACCCGGAAATCACGTGGGCCCCACCCGGAAATCACGTGGGCCCCACCCGGAAATCACGTGGGCCCCACCCGAAAATCACGTGGGCCCCACCCGGAAATCACGTGGGCCCCACCCGGAAATCACGTGGGCCCCACCCGGAAATCACGTGGGCCCCACCCGGAAATCACGTGGGCCCCACCCGGAAATCAAGTGGGCCCCCAGGGGAAATCACGTGGGCCCCACCCGGAAATCACGTGGGCCTCACCCGGAAATCACGTGGGCCCCACCCGGAAATCACGTGGGCCCCACGGGGAAATCACGTGGGCCCCACCCGGAAATCACGTGGGCCCCACCCGGAAATCACGTGGGCCCCCAGGGGAAATCACGTGGGCCCCACCCGGAAATCACGTGGGCCCCACCCGGAAATCACGTGGGCCCCACCCGGAAATCACGTGGGCCCCCAGGGGAAATCACGTGGGCCCCACCCGGAAATCACGTGGGCCCCACCCGGAAATCACGTGGGCCCCACGGGGAAATCAGGTGGGCCCCACCCGGAAATCACGTGGGCACCACGGGGAAATCACGTGGGCCCCACCCGGAAATCACGTGGGCACCACGGGGAAATCACGTGGGCCCCACCCGGAAATCACGTGGGCCCCACCCGGAAATCACGTGGGCCCCACCGGGAAATCACGTGGGGCCCACCCGGAAATCACGTGGGCCCCACCCGGAAATCACGTGGGGCCCACCCGGAAATCACGTGGGCCCCACCCGGAAATCACGTGGGCCCCACGGGGAAATCACGTGGGCCCCACCCGGAAATCACGTGGGCACCACCCGGAAATCACGTGGGCCCCACACGGAAATCACGTGGGCCCCACCCGGAAATCACGTGGGCCCCACACGGAAATCACGTGGGCCCCACCCGGAAATCACGTGGGCCCCACCCGGAAATCACGTGGGCCCCACCCGGAAATCACGTGGGCCCCACCCGGAAATCACGTGGGCCCCACGGGGAAATCACGTGGGCCCCACCCGGAAATCACGTGGGCCCCACCCGGAAATCACGTGGGCCCCACCCGGAAGTCACGTGGGCCCCACCCGGAAATCACGTGGGCCCCACCCGGAAATCACGTGGGCCCCACCCGGAAATCACGTGGGCCCCACCGGGAAATCACGTGGGCCCCACCCGGAAATCACGTGGGCCCCACCCGGAAATCACGTGGGGCCCACCCGGAAATCACGTGGGCCCCACCCGGAAATCACGTGGGCCCCACGGGGAAATCACGTGGGCCCCACCCGGAAATCACGTGGGCACCACCCGGAAATCACGTGGGCCCCACACGGAAATCACGTGGGCCCCACCCGGAAATCACGTGGGCCCCACACGGAAATCACGTGGGCCCCACCCGGAAATCACGTGGGCCCCACCCGGAAATCACGTGGGCCCCACCCGGAAATCACGTGGGCCCCACCCGGAAATCACGTGGGCCCCACGGGGAAATCACGTGGGCCCCACCCGGAAATCACGTGGGCCCCACCCGGAAATCACGTGGGCCCCACCCGGAAATCACGTGGGCCCCACCCGGAAATCACGTGGGCCCCACCCGGAAATCACGTGGGCCCCACCCGGAAATCACGTGGGCCCCACCCGGAAATCAAGTGGGCCCCCAGGGGAAATCACGTGGGCCCCACCCGGAAATCACGTGGGCCCCACCCGGAAATCACGTGGGCCCCACCCGGAAATCACGTGGGCCCCACGGGGAAATCACGTGGGCCCCACCCGGAAATCACGTGGGCCCCACCCGGAAATCACGTGGGCCCCCAGGGGAAATCACGTGGGCCCCACCCGGAAATCACGTGGGCCCCACCCGGAAATCACGTGGGCCCCACGGGGAAATCAGGTGGGCCCCACCCGGAAATCACGTGGGCACCACGGGGAAATCACGTGGGCCCCACCCGGAAATCACGTGGGCCCCACCCGGAAATCACGTGGGCCCCACCGGGAAATCACGTGGGGCCCACCCGGAAATCACGTGGGCCCCACCCGGAAATCACGTGGGGCCCACCCGGAAATCACGTGGGCCCCACCCGGAAATCACGTGGGCCCCACGGGGAAATCACGTGGGCCCCACCCGGAAATCACGTGGGCACCACCCGGAAATCACGTGGGCCCCACACGGAAATCACGTGGGCCCCACCCGGAAATCACGTGGGCCCCACACGGAAATCACGTGGGCCCCACCCGGAAATCACGTGGGCCCCACCCGGAAATCACGTGGGCCCCACCCGGAAATCACGTGGGCCCCACCCGGAAATCACGTGGGCCCCACGGGGAAATCACGTGGGCCCCACCCGGAAATCACGTGGGCCCCACCCGGAAATCACGTGGGCCCCACCCGGAAGTCACGTGGGCCCCACCCGGAAATCACGTGGGCCCCACCCGGAAATCACGTGGGCCCCACCCGGAAATCACGTGGGCCCCACCGGGAAATCACGTGGGCCCCACCCGGAAATCACGTGGGCCCCACCCGGAAATCACGTGGGGCCCACCCGGAAATCACGTGGGCCCCACCCGGAAATCACGTGGGCCCCACGGGGAAATCACGTGGGCCCCACCCGGAAATCACGTGGGCCCCACCCGGAAATCACGTGGGCCCCACCCGGAAATCACGTGGGCCCCACGGGGAAATCACGTGGGCCCCACCCGGAAATCACGTGGGCCCCACCCGGAAATCACGTGGGCCCCACCCGGAAATCACGTGGGCCCCACCCGGAAATCACGTGGGCCCCACCCGGAAATCACGTGGGCCCCACCCGGAAATCACGTGGGCCCCACCCGGAAATCACGTGGGCCCCACCCGGAAATCACGTGGGCCCCACCCGGAAATCACGTGGGCCCCACCCGGAAATCACGTGGGCCCCACCCGGAAATCACGTGGGCCCCACCCGGAAATCACGTGGGGCCCACCCGGAAATCACGTGGGCCCCACGGGGAAATCACGTGGGCCCCACCCGGAAATCACGTGGGCCCCACCCGGAAATCACGTGGGCCCCACACGGAAATCACGTGGGCCCCACCCGGAAATCACGTGGGCCCCACCCTGAAATCACGTGGGCCCCACCCGGAAATCACGTGGGCCCCACCCGGAAATCACGTGGGCCCCACCCGGAAATCACGTGGGCCCCACCCGGAAATCACGTGGGCCCCACCCGGAAATCACGTGGGCCCCACCCGGAAATAACATGGGCCCCACCCGGAAATCACGTGGGCCCCCAGGGGAAATCACGTGGGCCCCACAAGGAAATCACGTGGGCCCCACCCGGAAATCACGTGGGCCCCACCCGGAAATCACGTGGGCCCCACCCGGAAATCACGTGGGCCCCACGGGGAAATCACGTGGGCCCCACCCGGAAATCACGTGGGCCCCACCCGGAAATCACGTGGGCCCCACCCGGAAATCACGTGGGCCCCAACCGGAAATCACGTGGGCCCCACCCGGAAATCACGTGGGCCCCACCCGGAAATCACGTGGGCCCCACCCGGAAATCACGTGGGCCCCACCCGGAAATCACGTGGGCCCCAAGGGGAAATCACGTGGGCCCCACCCGGAAATCACGTGGGCCCCACCCGGAAATCACGTGGGCCCCACCCGGAAATCACGTGGGCCCCACCCGGAAATCACGTGGGCCCCACCCGGAAATCACGTGGGCCCCACCCGGAAATCACGTGGGCCCCACCCGGAAATCACGTGGGCCCCACGGGGAAATCACGCGGGCCCCACCCGGAAATCACGTGGGCACCACGGGGAAATCACGTGGGCCCCACCCGGAAATCACGTGGGCCCCCAGGGGAAATCACTTGGGCCCCACACGGAAATCACGTGGGCCCCACCCGGAAATCACGTGGGCCCCACCCGGAAATCACGTGGGCCCCACCCGGAAATCACGTGGGCCCCACCCGGAAATCACGTGGGCCCCACGGGGAAATCACGTGGGCCCCACCCGGAAATCACGTGGGCCCCACCCGGAAATCACGTGGGCCCCACCCGGAAATCACGTGGGCCCCACCCGGAAATCACGTGGGCCCCACCCGGAAATCACGTGGGCCCCACCCGGAAATCACGTGGGCCCCACCCGGAAATCAAGTGGGCCCCCAGGGGAAATCACGTGGGCCCCACCCGGAAATCACGTGGGCCCCACCCGGAAATCACGTGGGCCCCACCCGGAAATCACGTGGGCCCCACGGGGAAATCACGTGGGCCCCACCCGGAAATCACGTGGGCCCCACCCGGAAATCACGTGGGCCCCCAGGGGAAATCACGTGGGCCCCACCCGGAAATCACGTGGGCCCCACCCGGAAATCACGTGGGCCCCACCCGGAAATCACGTGGGCCCCCAGGGGAAATCACGTGGGCCCCACCCGGAAATCACGTGGGCCCCACCCGGAAATCACGTGGGCCCCACGGGGAAATCAGGTGGGCCCCACCCGGAAATCACGTGGGCACCACGGGGAAATCACGTGGGCCCCACCCGGAAATCACGTGGGCACCACGGGGAAATCACGTGGGCCCCACCCGGAAATCACGTGGGCCCCACCCGGAAATCACGTGGGCCCCACCGGGAAATCACGTGGGGCCCACCCGGAAATCACGTGGGCCCCACCCGGAAATCACGTGGGGCCCACCCGGAAATCACGTGGGCCCCACCCGGAAATCACGTGGGCCCCACGGGGAAATCACGTGGGCCCCACCCGGAAATCACGTGGGCACCACCCGGAAATCACGTGGGCCCCACACGGAAATCACGTGGGCCCCACCCGGAAATCACGTGGGCCCCACACGGAAATCACGTGGGCCCCACCCGGAAATCACGTGGGCCCCACCCGGAAATCACGTGGGCCCCACCCGGAAATCACATGGGCCCCACCCGGAAATCACGTGGGCCCCACGGGGAAATCACGTGGGCCCCACCCGGAAATCACGTGGGCCCCACCCGGAAATCACGTGGGCCCCACCCGGAAGTCACGTGGGCCCCACCCGGAAATCACGTGGGCCCCACCCGGAAATCACGTGGGCCCCACCCGGAAATCACGTGGGCCCCACCGGGAAATCACGTGGGCCCCACCCGGAAATCACGTGGGCCCCACCCGGAAATCACGTGGGGCCCACCCGGAAATCACGTGGGCCCCACCCGGAAATCACTTGGGCCCCACGGGGAAATCACGTGGGCCCCACCCGGAAATCACGTGGGCACCACCCGGAAATCACGTGGGCCCCATACGGAAATCACGTGGGCCCCACCCGGAAATCACGTGGGCCCCACACGGAAATCACGTGGGCCCCACCCGGAAATCACGTGGGCCCCACCCGGAAATCACGTGGGCCCCACCCGGAAATCACGTGGGCCCCACCCGGAAATCACGTGGGCCCCACGGGGAAATCACGTGGGCCCCACCCGGAAATCACGTGGGCCCCACCCGGAAATCACGTGGGCCCCTCCCGGAAGTCACGTGGGCCCCACCCGGAAATCACGTGGGCCCCACCCGGAAATCACGTGGGCACCACGGGGAAATCACGTGGGCCCCACCCGGAAATCACGTGGGCCCCACCCGGAAATCACGTGGGCCCCACCCGGAAATCACGTGGGGCCCACCCGGAAATCACGTGGGCCCCACCCGGAAATCACGTGGGCCCCACGGGGAAAACACGTGGGCCCCACCCGGAAATCACGTGGGCCCCACACGGAAATCACGTAGGCCCCACACGGAAATCACGTGGGCCCCACCCGGAAATCACGTGGGCCCCACCCGGAAATCACGTGGGACCCACCCGGAAATCACGTGGGCCCCACCCGGAAATCACGTGGGCCCCACGGGGAAATCACGTGGGCCCCACCCGGAAATCACGTGGGCCCCACCCGGAAATCACGTGGGACCCCAGGGGAAATCACGTGGGCCCCACCCGGAAATCACGTGGGCCCCACCCGGAAATCACGTGGGCCCCACCCGGAAATCAGGTGGGCCCCACCCGGAAATCACGTGGGCCCCACCCGGAAATCACGTGGGCCCCACCCGGAAATCACGTGGGCACCACGGGGAAATCACGTGGGCCCCACCCGGAAATCACGTGGGCCCCACCCGGAAATCACGTGGGCCCCACCCGGAAATCACGTGGGGCCCACCCGGAAATCACGTGGGCCCCACCCGGAAATCACGTGGGCCCCACGGGGAAAACACGTGGGCCCCACCCGGAAATCACGTGGGCCCCACACGGAAATCACGTGGGCCCCACACGGAAATCACGTGGGCCCCACCCGGAAATCACGTGGGCCCCACCCGGAAATCACGTGGGACCCACCCGGAAATCACGTGGGCCCCACCCGGAAATCACGTGGGCCCCACGGGGAAATCACGTGGGCCCCACCCGGAAATCACGTGGGCCCCACCCGGAAATCACGTGGGCCCCACCCGGAAATCACGTGGGACCCCAGGGGAAATCACGTGGGCCCCACCCGGAAATCACGTGGGCCCCACCCGGAAATCACGTGGGCCCCACCCGGAAATCAGGTGGGCCCCACCCGGAAATCACGTGGGCCCCACCCGGAAATCACGTGGGCCCCACCCGGAAATCACGTGGGCCCCACGGGGAAATCACGTGGGCCCCACCCGGAAATCACGTGGGCCCCACCCGGAAATCACGTGGGCCCCACGGGGAAATCACGTGGGCCCCACCCGGAAATCACGTGGGCCCCACCCGGAAATCACGTGGGCCCCACCCGGAAATCACGTGGGCCCCACGGGGAAATCACGTGGGCCCCACCCGGAAATCACGTGGGCCCCACCCGGAAATCACGTGGGCCCCACCCGGAGATCACGTGGGCCCCACCCGGAAATCACGTGGGCCCCACCCGGAAATCACGTGGGCCCCCAGGGGAAATCACCTGGGCCCCACCCGGAAATCACGTGGGCCCCACCCGGAAATCACGTGGGCCCCACCCGGAAATCACTTGGGCCCGACGGGGAAATCACGTGGGCCCCACCCGGAAATCACGTGGGCCCCACCCGGAAATCACGTGGGCCCCACCCGGAAATCACGTGGGCCCCACCCGGAAATCACGTGGGCCCCACCCGGAAATCACGTGGGCCCCACCCGGAAATCACGTGGGCCCCACCCGGAAATCACGTGGGCCCCACCCGGAAATCACGTGGGCCCCACCCGGAAATCACGTGGGCCCCACCCGGAAATCACGTGGGCCCCACCCGGAAATCACGTGGGCCCCACCCGGAAATCACGTGGGCCCCACCCGGAAATCACGTGGGCCCCCAGGGGAAATCACTTGGGCCCCACCCGGAAATCACGTGGGCCCCACCCGGAAATCACGTGGGCCCCACCCGGAAATCACGTGGGCCCCACGGGGAAATCACGTGGGCCCCACCCGGAAATCACGTGGGCCCCCAGGGGAAATCACTTGGGCCCCACCCGGAAATCACGTGGGCCCCACCCGGAAATCACGTGGGCCCCCAGGGGAAATCACTTGGGCCCCACCCGGAAATCACGTGGGCCCCACCCGGAAATCACGTGGGCCCCACGGGGAAATCACGTGGGCCCCACCCGGAAATCACGTGGGCCCCACCCGGAAATCACGTGGGCCCCACCCGGAAATCACGTGGGCCCCACCCGGAAATCACGTGGGCCCCACCCGAAAATCACGTGGGCCCCACCCGGAAATCACGTGGGCCCCACCCGGAAATCACGTGGGCCCCACCCGGAAATCACGTGGGCCCCACCCGGAAATCACGTGGGCCCCACCCGGAAATCACGTGGGCCCCACCCGGAAATCACGTGGGCCCCACCCGGAAATCACGTGGGCCCCACCCGGAAATCACGTGGGCCCCCAGGGGAAATCACGTGGGCCCCACCCGGAAATCACGTGGGCCCCACCCGGAAATCACGTGGGCCCCACCCGGAAATCACGTGGGCCCCACGGGGAAATCACGTGGGCCCCACCCGGAAATCACGTGGGCCCCACCCGGAAATCACGTGGGCCCCACCCGGAAATCACGTGGGCCCCCAGGGGAAATCACGTGGGCCCCACCCGGAAATCACGTGGGCCCCACCCGGAAATCACGTGGGCCCCACGGGGAAATCACGTGGGCCCCACCCGGAAATCACGTGGGCACCACGGGGAAATCACGTGGGCCCCACCCGGAAATCACGTGGGCACCACGGGGAAATCACGTGGGCCCCACCCGGAAATCACGTGGGCCCCACCCGGAAATCACGTGGGCCCCACCGGGAAATCACGTGGGGCCCACCCGGAAATCACGTGGGCCCCACCCGGAAATCACGTGGGGCCCACCCGGAAATCACGTGGGCCCCACCCGGAAATCACGTGGGCCCCACCCGGAAATCACGTGGGGCCCACCCGGAAATCACGTGGGCCCCACCCGGAAATCACGTGGGCCCCACGGGGAAATCACGTGGGCCCCACCCGGAAATCACGTGGGCCCCACACGGAAATCACGTGGGCCCCACCCGGAAATCACGTGGGCCCCACCCGGAAATCACGTGGGCCCCACCCGGAAATCACGTGGGCCCCACCCGGAAATCACGTGGGCCCCACGGGGAAATCACGTGGGCCCCACCCGGAAATCACGTGGGCCCCACCCGGAAATCACGTGGGCCCCACCCGGAAGTCACGTGGGCCCCACCCGGAAATCACGTGGGCCCCACCCGGAAATCACGTGGGCCCCACCCGGAAATCACGTGGGCCCCACCGGGAAATCACGTGGGCCCCACCCGGAAATCACGTGGGCCCCACCCGGAAATCACGTGGGGCCCACCCGGAAATCACGTGGGCCCCACCCGGAAATCACGTGGGCCCCACGGGGAAATCACGTGGGCCCCACCCGGAAATCACGTGGGCACCACCCGGAAATCACGTGGGCCCCACACGGAAATCACGTGGGCCCCACCCGGAAATCACGTGGGCCCCACACGGAAATCACGTGGGCCCCACCCGGAAATCACGTGGGCCCCACCCGGAAATCACGTGGGCCCCACCCGGAAATCACGTGGGCCCCACCCGGAAATCACGTGGGCCCCACGGGGAAATCACGTGGGCCCCACCCGGAAATCACGTGGGCCCCACCCGGAAATCACGTGGGCCCCACCCGGAAATCACGTGGGCCCCACCCGGAAATCACGTGGGCCCCACCCGGAAATCACGTGGGCCCCACCCGGAAATCACGTGGGCCCCACCCGGAAATCAAGTGGGCCCCCAGGGGAAATCACGTGGGCCCCACCCGGAAATCACGTGGGCCCCACCCGGAAATCACGTGGGCCCCACCCGGAAATCACGTGGGCCCCACGGGGAAATCACGTGGGCCCCACCCGGAAATCACGTGGGCCCCACCCGGAAATCACGTGGGCCCCCAGGGGAAATCACGTGGGCCCCACCCGGAAATCACGTGGGCCCCACCCGGAAATCACGTGGGCCCCACCCGGAAATCACGTGGGCCCCCAGGGGAAATCACGTGGGCCCCACCCGGAAATCACGTGGGCCCCACCCGGAAATCACGTGGGCCCCACGGGGAAATCAGGTGGGCCCCACCCGGAAATCACGTGGGCACCACGGGGAAATCACGTGGGCCCCACCCGGAAATCACGTGGGCACCACGGGGAAATCACGTGGGCCCCACCCGGAAATCACGTGGGCCCCACCCGGAAATCACGTGGGCCCCACCGGGAAATCACGTGGGGCCCACCCGGAAATCACGTGGGCCCCACCCGGAAATCACGTGGGGCCCACCCGGAAATCACGTGGGCCCCACCCGGAAATCACGTGGGCCCCACGGGGAAATCACGTGGGCCCCACCCGGAAATCACGTGGGCACCACCCGGAAATCACGTGGGCCCCACACGGAAATCACGTGGGCCCCACCCGGAAATCACGTGGGCCCCACACGGAAATCACGTGGGCCCCACCCGGAAATCACGTGGGCCCCACCCGGAAATCACGTGGGCCCCACCCGGAAATCACGTGGGCCCCACCCGGAAATCACGTGGGCCCCACGGGGAAATCACGTGGGCCCCACCCGGAAATCACGTGGGCCCCACCCGGAAATCACGTGGGCCCCACCCGGAAGTCACGTGGGCCCCACCCGGAAATCACGTGGGCCCCACCCGGAAATCACGTGGGCCCCACCCGGAAATCACGTGGGCCCCACCGGGAAATCACGTGGGCCCCACCCGGAAATCACGTGGGCCCCACCCGGAAATCACGTGGGGCCCACCCGGAAATCACGTGGGCCCCACCCGGAAATCACGTGGGCCCCACGGGGAAATCACGTGGGCCCCACCCGGAAATCACGTGGGCCCCACCCGGAAATCACGTGGGCCCCACCCGGAAATCACGTGGGCCCCACGGGGAAATCACGTGGGCCCCACCCGGAAATCACGTGGGCCCCACCCGGAAATCACGTGGGCCCCACCCGGAAATCACGTGGGCCCCACCCGGAAATCACGTGGGCCCCACCCGGAAATCACGTGGGCCCCACCCGGAAATCACGTGGGCCCCACCCGGAAATAACGTGGGCCCCACCCGGAAATCACGTGGGCCCCACCCGGAAATCACGTGGGCCCCACCCGGAAATCACGTGGGACCCACCCGGAAATCACGTGGGGCCCACCCGGAAATCACGTGGGCCCCACCCGGAAATCACGTGGGCCCCACCCGGAAATCACGTGGGCCCCACCCGGAAATCACGTGGGCCCCACCCGGAAATCACGTGGGCCCCACCCGGAAATCACGTGGGCCCCACCCGGAAATCACGTGGGCCCCACCCGGAAATCACGTGGGCCCCACCCGGAAATCACGTGGGCCCCACCCGGAAATCACGTGGGACCCACCCGGAAATCACGTGGGGCCCACCCGGAAATCACGTGGGCCCCACGGGGAAATCACGTGGGCCCCACCCGGAAATCACGTGGGCCCCACCCGGAAATCACGTGGGCCCCACACGGAAATCACGTGGGCCCCACCCGGAAATCACGTGGGCCCCACCCTGAAATCACGTGGGCCCCACCCGGAAATCACGTGGGCCCCACCCGGAAATCACGTGGGCCCCACCCGGAAATCACGTGGGCCCCACCCGGAAATCACGTGGGCCCCACCCGGAAATCACGTGGGCCCCACCCGGAAATAACGTGGGCCCCACCCGGAAATCACGTGGGCCCCCAGGGGAAATCACGTGGGACCCACAAGGAAATCACGTGGGCCCCACCCGGAAATCACGTGGGCCCCACCCGGAAATCACGTGGGCCCCACCCGGAAATCACGTGGGCCCCACGGGGAAATCACGTGGGCCCCACCCGGAAATCACGTGGGCCCCACCCGGAAATCACGTGGGCCCCACCCGGAAATCACGTGGGCCCCAACCGGAAATCACGTGGGCCCCACCCGGAAATCACGTGGGCCCCACCCGGAAATCACGTGGGCCCCACCCGGAAATCACGTGGGCCCCACCCGGAAATCACGTGGGCCCCAAGGGGAAATCACGTGGGCCCCACCCGGAAATCACGTGGGCCCCACCCGGAAATCACGTGGGCCCCACCCGGAAATCACGTGGGCCCCACCCGGAAATCACGTGGGCCCCACCCGGAAATCACGTGGGCCCCACCCGGAAATCACGTGGGCCCCACCCGGAAATCACGTGGGCCCCACGGGGAAATCACGCGGGCCCCACCCGGAAATCACGTGGGCACCACGGGGAAATCACGTGGGCCCCACCCGGAAATCACGTGGGCACCACGGGGAAATCACGTGGGCCCCACCCGGAAATCACGTGGGCCCCACCCGGAAATCACGTGGGCCCCACCCGGAAATCACGTGGGGCCCACCCGGAAATCACGTGGGCCCCACCCGGAAATCACGTGGGCCCCACGGGGAAATCACGTGGGCCCCACCCGGAAATCACGTGGGCACCACCCGGAAATCACGTGGGCCCCACACGGAAATCACGTGGGCCCCACCCGGAAATCACGTGGGCCCCACACGGAAATCACGTGGGCCCCACCCGGAAATCACGTGGGCCCCTCCCGGAAATCACGTGGGCCCCACCCGGAAATCACGTGGGCCCCACCCGGAAATCACGTGGGCCCCACGGGGAAATCACGTGGGCCCCACCCGGAAATCACGTGGGCCCCACCCGGAAATCACGTGGGCCCCACCCGGAAGTCACGTGGGCCCCACCCGGAAATCACGTGGGCCCCACCCGGAAATCACGTGGGCCCCACCCGGAAATCACGTGGGCCCCACCCGGAAATCACGTGGGCCCCACCCGGAAATCACGTGGGCCCCACCCGGAAATCACGTGGGCCCCACCCGGAAATCACGTGGGCCCCCAGGTGAAATCACGTGGGCCCCACAAGGAAATCACGTGGGCCCCACCCTGAAATCACGTGGGCCCCACCCGGAAATCACGTGGGCCCCACCCGGAAATCACGTGGGCCCCACCCGGAAATCACGTGTGCCCCACGGGGAAATCACGTGGGCCCCACCCGGAAATCACGTGGGCCCCACCCGGAAATCACGTGGGCCCCACCCGGAAATCACGTGGGCCCCACCCGGAAATCACGTGGGCCCCACCCGGAAATCACGTGGGCCCCACCCGGAAATCACGTGGCCCCCACGGGGAAATCACGTGGGCCCCACCCGGAAATCACGTGGGCCCCACCCGGAAATCACGTGGGCCCCACCCGGAAATCACGTGGGCCCCACCCGGAAATCACGTGGGCCCCACGGGGAAATCACGTGGGCCCCACCCGGAAATCACGTGGGCCCCACCCGGAAATCACGTGAGCCCCACCCGGAAATCACATGGGCCCCACCCGGAAATCACGTGGGCCCCACCCGGAAATCACGTGGGCCCCACCCGGAAATCACGTGGGCCCCCAGGGGAAATCACGTGGGCCCCACCCGGAAATCACGTGGGCCCCACCCGGAAATCACGTGGGCCCCACCCGGAAATCACGTGGGCCCCACCCGGAAATCACGTGGGCCCCACCCGGAAATCACGTGGGCCCCACCCGGAAATCACGTGGGCCCCACCCGGAAATCACGTGGGCCCCACCCGGAAATCACGTGGGCCCCACCCGGAAATCACGTGGGCCCCACGGGGAAATCACGTGGGCCCCACCCGGAAATCACGTGGGCCCCACCCGGAAATCACGTGGGCCCCACCCGGAAATCACGTGGGCCCCACCCGGAAATCACGTGGGCCCCACCCGGAAATCACGTGGGCCCCACCCTGAAATCACGTGGGGCCCACCCGGAAATCACGTGGGCCCCACGGGGAAATCACGTGGGCCCCACCCGGAAATCACGTGGGCCCCACCCGGAAATCACGTGGGCCCCACACGGAAATCACGTGGGCCCCACCCGGAAATCACGTGGGCCCCACCCTGAAATCACGTGGGCCCCACCCGGAAATCACGTGGGCCCCACCCGGAAATCACGTGGGCCCCACCCGGAAATCACGTGGGCCCCACCCGGAAATCACGTGGGCCCCACGGGGAAATCACGTGGGCCCCACCCGGAAATCACGTGGGCCCCACCCGGAAATCACGTGGGCCCCACCCGGAGATCACGTGGGCCCCACCCGGAAATCACGTGGGCCCCACCCGGAAATCACGTGGGCCCCCAGGGGAAATCACCTGGGCCCCACCCGGAAATCACGTGGGCCCCACCCGGAAATCACGTGGGCCCCACCCGGAAATCACTTGGGCCCGACGGGGAAATCACGTGGGCCCCACCCGGAAATCACGTGGGCCCCACCCGGAAATCACGTGGGCCCCACCCGGAAATCACGTGGGCCCCACCCGGAAATCACGTGGGCCCCACCCGGAAATCACGTGGGCCCCACCCGGAAATCACGTGGGCCCCACCCGGAAATCACGTGGGCCCCACCCGGAAATCACGTGGGCCCCACCCGGAAATCACGTGGGCCCCACCCGGAAATCACGTGGGCCCCACCCGGAAATCACGTGGGCCCCACCGGAAATCACGTGGGCCCCACCCGGAAATCACGTGGGCCCCCAGGGGAAATCACTTGGGCCCCACCCGGAAATCACGTGGGCCCCACCCGGAAATCACGTGGGCCCCACCCGGAAATCACGTGGGCCCCACGGGGAAATCACGTGGGCCCCACCCGGAAATCACGTGGGCCCCCAGGGGAAATCACTTGGGCCCCACCCGGAAATCACGTGGGCCCCACCCGGAAATCACGTGGGCCCCCAGGGGAAATCACTTGGGCCCCACCCGGAAATCACGTGGGCCCCACCCGGAAATCACGTGGGCCCCACGGGGAAATCACGTGGGCCCCACCTGGAAATCACGTGGGCCCCACCCGGAAATCACGTGGGCCCCACCCGGAAATCACGTGGGCCCCACCCGGAAATCACGTGGGCCCCACCCGGAAATCACGTGGGCCCCACCCGGAAATCACGTGGGCCCCACCCGGAAATCACGTGGGCCCCACCCGGAAATCACGTGGGCCCCACCCGGAAATCACGTGGGCCCCACCCGGAAATCAAGTGGGCCCCCAGGGGAAATCACGTGGGCCCCACCCGGAAATCACGTGGGCCCCACCCGGAAATCACGTGGGCCCCACCCGGAAATCACGTGGGCCCCACGGGGAAATCACGTGGGCCCCACCCGGAAATCACGTGGGCCCCACCCGGAAATCACGTGGGCCCCCAGGGGAAATCACGTGGGCCCCACCCGGAAATCACGTGGGCCCCACCCGGAAATCACGTGGGCCCCACCCGGAAATCACGTGGGACCCCAGGGGAAATCACGTGGGCCCCACCCGGAAATCACGTGGGCCCCACCCGGAAATCACGTGGGCCCCACGGGGAAATCAGGTGGGCCCCACCCGGAAATCACGTGGGCACCACGGGGAAATCACGTGGGCCCCACCCGGAAATCACGTGGGCACCACGGGGAAATCACGTGGGCCCCACCCGGAAATCACGTGGGCCCCACCCGGAAATCACGTGGGCCCCACCGGGAAATCACGTGGGGCCCACCCGGAAATCACGTGGGCCCCACCCGGAAATCACGTGGGGCCCACCCGGAAATCACGTGGGCCCCACCCGGAAATCACGTGGGCCCCACGGGGAAATCACGTGGGCCCCACCCGGAAATCACGTGGGCACCACCCGGAAATCACGTGGGCCCCACACGGAAATCACGTGGGCCCCACCCGGAAATCACGTGGGCCCCACACGGAAATCACGTGGGCCCCACCCGGAAATCACGTGGGCCCCACCCGGAAATCACGTGGGCCCCACCCGGAAATCACGTGGGCCCCACCCGGAAATCACGTGGGCCCCACGGGGAAATCACGTGGGCCCCACCCGGAAATCACGTGGTCCCCACCCGGAAATCACGTGGGCCCCACCCGGAAGTCACGTGGGCCCCACCCGGAAATCACGTGGGCCCCACCCGGAAATCACGTGGGCCCCACCCGGAAATCACGTGGGCCCCACCGGGAAATCACGTGGGCCCCACCCGGAAATCACGTGGGCCCCACCCGGAAATCACGTGGGGCCCACCCGGAAATCACGTGGGCCCCACCCGGAAATCACGTGGGCCCCACGGGGAAATCACGTGGGCCCCACCCGGAAATCACGTGGGCACCACCCGGAAATCACGTGGGCCCCACACGGAAATCACGTGGGCCCCACCCGGAAATCACGTGGGCCCCACACGGAAATCACGTGGGCCCCACCCGGAAATCACGTGGGCCCCACCCGGAAATCACGTGGGCCCCACCCGGAAATCACGTGGGCCCCACCCGGAAATCACGTGGGCCCCACGGGGAAATCACGTGGGCCCCACCCGGAAATCACGTGGGCCCCACCCGGAAATCACGTGGGCCCCACCCGGAAATCACGTGGGCCCCACCCGGAAATCACGTGGGCCCCACCCGGAAATCACGTGGGCCCCACCCGGAAATCACGTGGGCCCCACCCGGAAATCAAGTGGGCCCCCAGGGGAAATCACGTGGGCCCCACCCGGAAATCACGTGGGCCCCACCCGGAAATCACGTGGGCCCCACCCGGAAATCACGTGGGCCCCACGGGGAAATCACGTGGGCCCCACCCGGAAATCACGTGGGCCCCACCCGGAAATCACGTGGGCCCCCAGGGGAAATCACGTGGGCCCCACCCGGAAATCACGTGGGCCCCACCCGGAAATCACGTGGGCCCCACCCGGAAATCACGTGGGCGCCCAGGGGAAATCACGTGGGCCCCACCCGGAAATCACGTGGGCCCCACCCGGAAATCACGTGGGCCCCACGGGGAAATCAGGTGGGCCCCACCCGGAAATCACGTGGGCACCACGGGGAAATCACGTGGGCCCCACCCGGAAATCACGTGGGCACCACGGGGAAATCACGTGGGCCCCACCCGGAAATCACGTGGGCCCCACCCGGAAATCACGTGGGCCCCACCGGGAAATCACGTGGGGCCCACCCGGAAATCACGTGGGCCCCACCCGGAAATCACGTGGGGCCCACCCGGAAATCACGTGGGCCCCACCCGGAAATCACGTGGGCCCCACGGGGAAATCACGTGGGCCCCACCCGGAAATCACGTGGGCACCACCCGGAAATCACGTGGGCCCCACACGGAAATCACGTGGGCCCCACCCGGAAATCACGTGGGCCCCACACGGAAATCACGTGGGCCCCACCCGGAAATCACGTGGGCCCCACCCGGAAATCACGTGGGCCCCACCCGGAAATCACGTGGGCCCCACCCGGAAATCACGTGGGCCCCACGGGGAAATCACGTGGGCCCCACCCGGAAATCACGTGGGCCCCACCCGGAAATCACGTGGGCCCCACCCGGAAGTCACGTGGGCCCCACCCGGAAATCACGTGGGCCCCACCCGGAAATCACGTGGGCCCCACCCGGAAATCACGTGGGCCCCACCGGGAAATCACGTGGGCCCCACCCGGAAATCACGTGGGCCCCACCCGGAAATCACGTGGGGCCCACCCGGAAATCACGTGGGCCCCACCCGGAAATCACGTGGGCCCCACGGGGAAATCACGTGGGCCCCACCCGGAAATCACGTGGGCCCCACCCGGAAATCACGTGGGCCCCACCCGGAAATCACGTGGGCCCCACGGGGAAATCACGTGGGCCCCACCCGGAAATCACGTGGGCCCCACCCGGAAATCACGTGGGCCCCACCCGGAAATCACGTGGGCCCCACCCGGAAATCACGTGGGCCCCACTCGGAAATCACGTGGGCCCCACCCGGAAATCACGTGGGCCCCACCCGGAAATCACGTGGGCCCCACCCGGAAATCACGTGGGCCCCACCCGGAAATCACGTGGGCCCCACCCGGAAATCACGTGGGACCCACCCGGAAATCACGTGGGGCCCACCCGGAAATCACGTGGGCCCCACGGGGAAATCACGTGGGCCCCACCCGGAAATCACGTGGGCCCCACCCGGAAATCACGTGGGCCCCACACGGAAATCACGTGGGCCCCACCCGGAAATCACGTGGGCCCCACCCTGAAATCACGTGGGCCCCACCCGGAAATCACGTGGGCCCCACCCGGAAATCACGTGGGCCCCACCCGGAAATCACGTGGGCCCCACCCGGAAATCACGTGGGCCCCACCCGGAAATCACGTGGGCCCCACCCGGAAATAACGTGGGCCCCACCCGGAAATCACGTGGGCCCCCAGGGGAAATCACGTGGGCCCCACAAGGAAATCACGTGGGCCCCACCCGGAAATCACGTGGGCCCCACCCGGAAATCACGTGGGCCCCACCCGGAAATCACGTGGGCCCCACGGGGAAATCACGTGGGCCCCACCCGGAAATCACGTGGGCCCCACCCGGAAATCACGTGGGCCCCACCCGGAAATCACGTGGGCCCCACCCGGAAATCACGTGGGCCCCAACCGGAAATCACGTGGGCCCCACCCGGAAATCACGTGGGCCCCACCCGGAAATCACGTGGGCCCCACCCGGAAATCACGTGGGCCCCACCCGGAAATCACGTGGGCCCCAAGGGGAAATCACGTGGGCCCCACCCGGAAATCACGTGGGCCCCACCCGGAAATCACGTGGGCCCCACCCGGAAATCACGTGGGCCCCACCCGGAAATCACGTGGGCCCCACCCGGAAATCACGTGGGCCCCACCCGGAAATCACGTGGGCCCCACCCGGAAATCACGTGGGCCCCACGGGGAAATCACGCGGGCCCCACCCGGAAATCACGTGGGCACCACGGGGAAATCACGTGGGCCCCACCCGGAAATCACGTGGGCACCACGGGGAAATCACGTGGGCCCCACCCGGAAATCACGTGGGCCCCACCCGGAAATCACGTGGGCCCCACCCGGAAATCACGTGGGGCCCACCCGGAAATCACGTGGGCCCCACCCGGAAATCACGTGGGCCCCACGGGGAAATCACGTGGGCCCCACCCGGAAATCACGTGGGCACCACCCGGAAATCACGTGGGCCCCACCCGGAAATCACGTGGGCCCCACCCGGAAATCACGTGGGCCCCACACGGAAATCACGTGGGCCCCACCCGGAAATCACGTGGGCCCCTCCCGGAAATCACGTGGGCCCCACCCGGAAATCACGTGGGCCCCACCCGGAAATCACGTGGGCCCCACGGGGAAATCACGTGGGCCCCACCCGGAAATCACGTGGGCCCCACCCGGAAATCACGTGGGCCCCACCCGGAAGTCACGTGGGCCCCACCCGGAAATCACGTGGGCCCCACCCGGAAATCACGTGGGCCCCACCCGGAAATCACGTGGGCCCCACCCGGAAATCACGTGGGCCCCACCCGGAAATCACGTGGGCCCCACCCGGAAATCACGTGGGCCCCACCCGGAAATCACGTGGGCCCCCAGGTGAAATCACGTGGGCCCCACAAGGAAATCACGTGGGCCCCACCCTGAAATCACGTGGGCCCCACCCGGAAATCACGTGGGCCCCACCCGGAAATCACGTGGGCCCCACCCGGAAATCACGTGTGCCCCACGGGGAAATCACGTGGGCCCCACCCGGAAATCACGTGGGCCCCACCCGGAAATCACGTGGGCCCCACCCGGAAATCACGTGGGCCCCACCCGGAAATCACGTGGGCCCCACCCGGAAATCACGTGGGCCCCACCCGGAAATCACGTGGCCCCCACGGGGAAATCACGTGGGCCCCACCCGGAAATCACGTGGGCCCCACCCGGAAATCACGTGGGCCCCACCCGGAAATCACGTGGGCCCCACCCGGAAATCACGTGGGCCCCACGGGGAAATCACGTGGGCCCCACGGGGAAATCACGTGGGCCCCACCCGGAAATCACGTGGGCCCCACCCGGAAATCACGTGAGCCCCACCCGGAAATCACATGGGCCCCACCCGGAAATCACGTGGGCCCCACCCGGAAATCACGTGGGCCCCACCCGGAAATCACGTGGGCCCCCAGGGGAAATCACGTGGGCCCCACCCGGAAATCACGTGGGCCCCACCCGGAAATCACGTGGGCCCCACCCGGAAATCACGTGGGCCCCACCCGGAAATCACGTGGGCCCCACCCGGAAATCACGTGGGCCCCACCCGGAAATCACGTGGGCCCCACCCGGAAATCACGTGGGCCCCACCCGGAAATCACGTGGGCCCCACCCGGAAATCACGTGGGCCCCACGGGGAAATCACGTGGGCCCCACCCGGAAATCACGTGGGCCCCACCCGGAAATCACGTGGGCCCCACCCGGAAATCACGTGGGCCCCACCCGGAAATCACGTGGGCCCCACCCGGAAATCACGAGGGCCCCACCCGGAAATTACGTGGGCCCCACCCGGAAATCACGTGGGCCCTACCCGGAAATCACGTGGGCCCCCAGAGGAAATCACGTGGGCCCCACCCGGAAATCACGTGGGCCCCCAGGGGAAATCACGTGGGCCCCACCCGGAAATCACGTGGGCCCCACCCGGAAATCACGTGGGCCCCACCCGGAAATCACGTGGGCCCCACGGGGAAATCACGTGGGCCCCACCCGGAAATCACGTGGGCCCCACCCGGAAATCACGTGGGCCCCACCCGGAAATCACGTGGGCCCCACCCGGAAATCACGTGGGCCCCACCCGGAAATCACGTGGGCCCCACCCGGAAATCACGTGGGCCCCACCCGGAAATCACGTGGGCCCCACCCGGAAATCACGTGGGCCCCACCCGGAAATCACGTGGGCCCCACCCGGAAATCACGTGGGCCCCACCCGGAAATCACGTGGGGCCCACCCGGAAATCACGTGGGCCCCACGGGGAAATCACGTGGGCCCCACCCGGAAATCACGTGGGCCCCACCCGGAAATCACGTGGGCCCCACACGGAAATCACGTGGGCCCCACCCGGAAATCACGTGGGCCCCACCCTGAAATCACGTGGGCCCCACCCGGAAATCACGTGGGCCCCACCCGGAAATCACGTGGGCCCCACCCGGAAATCACGTGGGCCCCACCCGGAAATCACGTGGGCCCCACCCGGAAATCACGTGGGCCCCACCCGGAAATAACGTGGGCCCCACCCGGAAATCACGTGGGCCCCCAGGGGAAATCACGTGGGCCCCACAAGGAAATCACGTGGGCCCCACCCGGAAATCACGTGGGCCCCACCCGGAAATCACGTGGGCCCCACCCGGAAATCACGTGGGCCCCACGGGGAAATCACGTGGGCCCCACCCGGAAATCACGTGGGCCCCACCCGGAAATCACGTGGGCCCCACCCGGAAATCACGTGGGCCCCACCCGGAAATCACGTGGGCCCCACCCGGAAATCACGTGGGCCCCACCCGGAAATCACGTGGGCCCCACCCGGAAATCACGTGGGCCCCACCCGGAAATCACGTGGGCCCCACCCGGAAATCACGTGGGCCCCACCCGGAAATCACGTGGGCCCCACCCGGAAATCACGTGGGCCCCAAGGGGAAATCACGTGGGCCCCACCCGGAAATCACGTGGGCCCCACCCGGAAATCACGTGGGCCCCACCCGGAAATCACGTGGGCCCCACCCGGAAATCACGTGGGCCCCACCCGGAAATCACGTGGGCCCCACGGGGAAATCACGCGGGCCCCACCCGGAAATCACGTGGGCACCACGGGGAAATCACGTGGGCCCCACCCGGAAATCACGTGGGCACCACGGGGAAATCACGTGGGCCCCACCCGGAAATCACGTGGGCCCCACCCGGAAATCACGTGGGCCCCACCCGGAAATCACGTGGGGCCCACCCGGAAATCACGTGGGCCCCACCCGGAAATCACGTGGGCCCCACGGGGAAATCACGTGGGCCCCACCCGGAAATCACGTGGGCACCACCCGGAAATCACGTGGGCCCCACACGGAAATCACGTGGGCCCCACCCGGAAATCACGTGGGCCCCACACGGAAATCACGTGGGCCCCACGGGGAAATCACGTGGGCCCCACCCGGAAATCACGTGGCCCCACCCGGAAATCACGTGGGCCCCAGCCTGAAATCACGTGGGCCCCACCCGGAAATCACGTGGGCCCCACCCGGAAATCACGTGGGCCCCACCCGGAAATCACGTGGGCCCCACCCGGAAATCACGTGGGCCCCACTCGGAAATCACGTGGGCCCCACCCGGAAATCACGTGGGCCCCCAGGGGAAATCACGTGGGCCCCACCCGGAAATCACGTGGGCCCCACCCGGAAATCACGTGGGACCCCAGGGGAAATCACGTGGGCCCCACCCGGAAATCACGTGGGCCCCACCCGGAAATCACGTGGGCCCCACCCGGAAATCACGTGGGCCCCACCCGGAAATCACGTGGGCCCCACCCGGAAATCACGTGGGCCCCACCCGGAAATCACGTGGGCCCCACCCGGAAATCACGTGGGCCCCACCCGGAAATCACGTGGGCCCCACCCGGAAATCACGTGGGCCCCACCCGGAAAGCACGTGGGGCCCACCCGGAAATCACGTGGGCCCCACCCGGAAATCACGTTGGCCCCACCCGGAAATCTCGTGGGCCCCACCCGGAAATCACGTGGGCCCCACCCGGAAATCACGTGGGCCCCACCCTGAAATCACGTGGGCCCCACCCGGAAATCACGTGGGCCCCACCCGGAAATCACGTGGGCCCCACCCGGAAATCAGGTGGGCCCCACCCGGAAATCACGTGGGCCCCACTCGGAAATCACGTGGGCCCCACCCGGAAATCACGTGGGCCCCCAGGGGAAATCACGTGGGCCCCACCCGGAAATCACGTGGGCCCCACCCGGAAATCACGTGGGCCCCACCCGGAAATCACTGGGCCCCACCCGGAAATCACGTGGGCCCCACCCTGAAATCACGTGGGCCCCACCCGGAAATCACGTGGGCCCCACCCTGAAATCACGTGGGCCCCACCCGGAAATCACGTGGGCCCCACCCGGAAATCACGTGGGCCCCACCCGGAAATCACGTGGGCCCCACCCGGAAATCACGTGGGCCCCACTCGGAAATCACGTGGGCCCCACCCGGAAATCACGTGGGCCCCCAGGGGAAATCACGTGGGCCCCACCCGGAAATCACGTGGGCCCCACCCGGAAATCACGTGGGCCCCACCCGGAAATCACGTGGGCCCCACCCGGAAATCACGTGGGCCCCACCCGGAAATCACGTGGGCCCCACCCGGAAATCACGTGGGCCCCACGGGGAAATCACGTGGGCCCCACCCGGAAATCACGTGGGGCCCACCCGGAAATCACGTGGGCCCCACGGGGAAATCACGTGGGCCCCACCCGGAAATCACGTGGGCCCCACCCGGAAATCACGTGGGCCCCACCCGGAAATCACGTGGGCCCCACCCGGAAATCACGTGGGCCCCACCCGGAAATCACTTGGGCCCCACCCGGAAATCACGTGGGCCCCACCCGGAAATCACGTGGGCCCCACCCGGAAATCACGTGGGCCCCACCCGGAAATCACGTGGGCCCCCAGGGGAAATCACGTGGGCCCCACCCGGAAATCACGTGGGCCCCACCCGGAAATCACGTGGGCCCGACGGGGAAATCACGTGGGCCCCACCCGGAAATCACGTGGGCCCCCAGGGGAAATCACTTGGGCCCCACCCGGAAATCACGTGGGCCCCACCCGGAAATCACGTGGGCCCCACCCGGAAATCACGTGGGCCCCACGGGGAAATCACGTGGGCCCCACCCGGAAATCACGTGGGCCCTACCCGGAAATCACGTGGGCCCCACGGGGAAATCACGTGGGCCCCACCCGGAAATCACGTGGGCCCCACCCGGATATCACGTGGGCCCCACCCGGAAATCACGTGGGCCCCACCCGTAAATCACGTGGGCCCCACCCGGAAATCACGTGGGCCCCACCCGGAAATCACGTGGGCCCCACCCGGAAATCACGTGGGCCCTACCCGGAAATCACGTGGGCCCCACGGGGAAATCACGTGGGCCCCACCTGGAAATCACGTGGGCCCCACCCGGAAATCACGTGGGCCCCACCCGGAAATCACGTGGGCCCCACCCGGAAATCACGTGGGCCCCACCCGGAAATCACGTGGGCCCCCAGGGGAAATCACGTGGGCCCCACCCGGAAATCACGTGGGCCCCACCCGGAAATCACGTGGGCCCCACCCGGAAATCACGTGGGCCCCACCCGGAAATCACGTGGGCCCCACCCGGAAATCACGTGGGCCCCACCCGGAAATCACGTGGGCCCCACCCGGAAATCACGTGGGCCCCACCCGGAAATCACGTGGGCCCCACCCGGAAATCACGTGGGCCCCACGGGGAAATCACGTGGGCCCCACCCGGAAATCACGTGGGCCCCACCCGGAAATCACGTGGACCCCACCCGGAAATCACGTGGGCCCCACCCGGAAATCACGTGGGGCCCACCCGGAAATCACGTGGGCCCCACGGGGAAATCACGTGGGCCCCACCCGGAAATCACGTGGGCCCCACCCGGAAATCACGTGGGCCCCACCCGGAAATCACGTGGGCCCCACCCGGAAATCACGTGGGCCCCACCCGGAAATCACGTGGGCCCCACCCGGAAATCACGTGGGCCCCACCCGGAAATCACGTGGGCCCCACCCGGAAATCACGTGGGCCCCATCCGGAAATCACGTGGGCCCCACGGGGAAATCACGTGGGCCCCACCCGGAAATCACGTGGGGCCCACCCGGAAATCACGTGGGCCCCACGGGGAAATCACGTGGGCCCCACCCGGAAATCACGTGGGCCCCACCCGGAAATCACGTGGGCCCCACCCGGAAATCACGTGGGCCCCACCCGGAAATCACGTGGGCCCCACCCGGAAATCACGTGGGCCCCACCCGGAAATCACGTGGGCCCCATCCGGAAATCACGTGGGCCCCACGGGGAAATCACGTGGGCCCCACCCGGAAATCACGTGGGGCCCACCCGGAAATCACGTGGGCCCCACGGGGAAATCACGTGGGCCCCACCCGGAAATCACGTGGGCCCCACCCGGAAATCACGTGGGCCCCACCCGGAAATCACGTGGGCCCCACCCGGAAATCACGTGGGCCCCACCCGGAAATCACGTGGGCCCCACCCGGAAATCACGTGGGCCCCACCCGGAAATCACGTGGGCCCCACCCGGAAATCACGTGGGCCCCACGGGGAAATCACGTGGGCCCCACCCGGAAATCACGTGGGCCCCACCCGGAAATCACGTGGGCCCCACCCGGAAATCACGTGGGCCCCACCCGGAAATCACGTGGGCCCCACCCGGAAATCACGTGGGCCCCACCCGGAAATCACGTGGGCCCCACCCGGAAATCACGTGGGCCCCACCCGGAAATCACGTGGGCCCCCAGGGGAAATCACGTGGGCCCCACAAGAAAATCACGTGGGCCCCACCCGGAAATCACGTGGGCCCCACCCGGAAATCACGTGGGCCCCACCCGGAAATCACGTGGGCCCCACGGGGAAATCACGTGGGCCCCACGGGGAAATCACGTGGGCCACACCCGGAAATCACGTGGGCCCCACCCGGAAATCACGTGGGCCCCACCCGGAAATCACGTGGGCCCCACCCGGAAATCACGTGGGCCCCACGGGGAAATCACGTGGGCCCCACGGGGAAATCACGTGGGCCCCACCCGGAAATCACGTGGGCCCCACCCGGAAATCACGTGGGCCCCACCCGGAAATCACGTGGGCCCCACCCGGAAATCACGTGGGCCCCACCCGGAAATCACGTGGGCCCCACCCGGAAATCACGTGGGCCCCACCCGGAAATCACGTGGGCCCCACCCGGAAATCACGTGGGCCCCACCCGGAAATCACGTGGGCCCCACCCGGAAATCACGTGGGCCCCACCCGGAAATCACGTGGGCCCCACCCGGAAATCACGTGGGCCCCCAGGGGAAATCACGTGGGCCCCACCCGGAAATCACGTGGGCCCCACCCGGAAATCACGTGGGCCCCACCCGGAAATCACGTGGGCCCCACCCGGAAATCACGTGGGCCCCACCCGGAAATCACGTGGGCCCCACCCGGAAATCACGTGGGCCCTACCCGGAAATCACGTGGGCCCCCAGGGGAAATCACGTGGGCCCCACCCGGAAATCACGTGGGCCCCACCCGGAAATCACGTGGGCCCCACCCGGAAATCACGTGGGCCCTACCCGGAAATCACGTGGGCCCCCAGGGGAAATCACGTGGGCCCCACCCGGAAATCACGTGGGCCCCACCCGGAAATCACGTGGGCCCCACCCGGAAATCACGTGGGCCCCACCCGGAAATCACGTGGGCCCCACCCGGAAATCACGTGGGCCCCACCCGGAAATCACGTGGGCCCCACCCGGAAATCACGTGAGCCCCACCCGGAAATCACGTGGGCCCCACGGGGAAATCACGTGGGCCCCACCCGGAAATCACGTGGGCCCCACCCGGAAATCACGTGGGCCCCACGGGGAAATCACGTGGGCCCCACCCGGAAATCACGTGGGCCCCACCCGGAAATCACGTGGGCCCCACCCGGAAATCACGTGGGCCCCACCCGGAAATCACGTGGGCCCCACCCGGAAATCACGTGGGCCCCACCCGGAAATCACGTGGGCCCCACCCGGAAATCACGTGGGCCCCCAGGGGAAATCACGTGGGCTCCACCCGGAAATCACGTGGGCCCCACCTGGAAATCACGTGGGCCCCACCCGGAAATCACGTGGGCCCGACGGGGAAATCACGTGGGCCCCACCCGGAAATCACGTGGGCCCCACCCGGAAATCACGTGGGCCCCACCCGGAAATAACGTGGGCCCCACCCGGAAATCACGTGGGCCCCACCCGGAAATCACGTGGGCCCCACCCGGAAATCACGTGGGCCCCCAGGGGAAATCACGTGGGCCCCACAAGGAAATCACGTGGGCCCCACCCGGAAATCACGTGGGCCCCACCCGGAAATCACGTGGGCCCCACCCGGAAATCACGTGGGCCCCACGGGGAAATCACGTGGGCCCCACCCGGAAATCACGTGGGCCCCACCCGGAAATCACGTGGGCCCCACCCGGAAATCACGTGGGCCCCACCCGGAAATCACGTGGGCCCCAACCGGAAATCACGTGGGCCCCACCCGGAAATCACGTGGGCCCCACCCGGAAATCACGTGGGCCCCACCCGGAAATCACGTGGGCCCCACCCGGAAATCACGTGGGCCCCAAGGGGAAATCACGTGGGCCCCACCCGGAAATCACGTGGGCCCCACCCGGAAATCACGTGGGCCCCACCCGGAAATCACGTGGGCCCCACCCGGAAATCACGTGGGCTCCACCCGGAAATCACGTGGGCCCCACCCGGAAATCACGTGGGCCCCACCCGGAAATCACGTGGGCCCCACGGGGAAATCACGCGGGCCCCACCCGGAAATCACGTGGGCACCACGGGGAAATCACGTGGGCCCCACCCGGAAATCACGTGGGCACCACGGGGAAATCACGTGGGCCCCACCCGGAAATCACGTGGGCCCCACCCGGAAATCACGTGGGCCCCACCCGGAAATCACGTGGGGCCCACCCGGAAATCACGTGGGCCCCACCCGGAAATCACGTGGGCCCCACGGGGAAATCACGTGGGCCCCACCCGGAAATCACGTGGGCACCACCCGGAAATCACGTGGGCCCCACACGGAAATCACGTGGGCCCCACCCGGAAATCACGTGGGCCCCACACGGAAATCACGTGGGCCCCACCCGGAAATCACGTGGGCCCCTCCCGGAAATCACGTGGGCCCCACCCGGAAATCACGTGGGCCCCACCCGGAAATCACGTGGGCCCCACGGGGAAATCACGTGGGCCCCACCCGGAAATCACGTGGGCCCCACCCGGAAATCACGTGGGCCCCACCCGGAAGTCACGTGGGCCCCACCCGGAAATCACGTGGGCCCCACCCGGAAATCACGTGGGCCCCACCCGGAAATCACGTGGGCCCCACCCGGAAATCACGTGGGCCCCACCCGGAAATCACGTGGGCCCCACCCGGAAATCACGTGGGCCCCACCCGGAAATCACGTGGGCCCCCAGGTGAAATCACGTGGGCCCCACAAGGAAATCACGTGGGCCCCACCCTGAAATCACGTGGGCCCCACCCGGAAATCACGTGGGCCCCACCCGGAAATCACGTGGGCCCCACCCGGAAATCACGTGTGCCCCACGGGGAAATCACGTGGGCCCCACCCGGAAATCACGTGGGCCCCACCCGGAAATCACGTGGGCCCCACCCGGAAATCACGTGGGCCCCACCCGGAAATCACGTGGGCCCCACCCGGAAATCACGTGGGCCCCACCCGGAAATCACGTGGCCCCCACGGGGAAATCACGTGGGCCCCACCCGGAAATCACGTGGGCCCCACCCGGAAATCACGTGGGCCCCACCCGGAAATCACGTGGGCCCCACCCGGAAATCACGTGGGCCCCACGGGGAAATCACGTGGGCCCCACGGGGAAATCACGTGGGCCCCACCCGGAAATCACGTGGGCCCCACCCGGAAATCACGTGAGCCCCACCCGGAAATCACATGGGCCCCACCCGGAAATCACGTGGGCCCCACCCGGAAATCACGTGGGCCCCACCCGGAAATCACGTGGGCCCCCAGGGGAAATCACGTGGGCCCCACCCGGAAATCACGTGGGCCCCACCCGGAAATCACATGGGCCCCACCCGGAAATCACGTGGGCCCCACCCGGAAATCACGTGGGCCCCACCCGGAAATCACGTGGGCCCCACCCGGAAATCACGTGGGCCCCACCCGGAAATCACGTGGGCCCCACCCGGAAATCACGTGGGCCCCACCCGGAAATCACGTGGGCCCCACGGGGAAATCACGTGGGCCCCACCCGGAAATCACGTGGGCCCCACCTGGAAATCACGTGGGCCCCACCCGGAAATCACGTGGGCCCCACCCGGAAATCACGTGGGCCCCACCCGGAAATCACGAGGGCCCCACCCGGAAATTACGTGGGCCCCACCCGGAAATCACGTGGGCCCTACCCGGAAATCACGTGGGCCCCCAGAGGAAATCACGTGGGCCCCACCCGGAAATCACGTGGGCCCCCAGGGGAAATCACGTGGGCCCCACCCGGAAATCACGTGGGCCCCACCCGGAAATCACGTGGGCCCCACCCGGAAATCACGTGGGCCCCACGGGGAAATCACGTGGGCCCCACCCGGAAATCACGTGGGCCCCACCCGGAAATCACGTGGGCCCCACCCGGAAATCACGTGGGCCCCACCCGGAAATCACGTGGGCCCCACCCGGAAATCACGTGGGCCCCACCCGGAAATCACGTGGGCCCCACCCGGAAATCACGTGGGCCCCACCCGGAAATCACGTGGGCCCCACCCGGAAATCACGTGGGCCCCACCCGGAAATCACGTGGGGCCCACCCGGAAATCACGTGGGCCCCACGGGGAAATCACGTGGGCCCCACCCGGAAATCACGTGGGCCCCACCCGGAAATCACGTGGGCCCCACACGGAAATCACGTGGGCCCCACCCGGAAATCACGTGGGCCCCACCCTGAAATCACGTGGGCCCCACCCGGAAATCACGTGGGCCCCACCCGGAAATCACGTGGGCCCCACCCGGAAATCACGTGGGCCCCACCCGGAAATCACGTGGGCCCCACCCGGAAATCACGTGGGCCCCACCCGGAAATAACGTGGGCCCCACCCGGAAATCACGTGGGCCCCCAGGGGAAATCACGTGGGCCCCACAAGGAAATCACGTGGGCCCCACCCGGAAATCACGTGGGCCCCACCCGGAAATCACGTGGGCCCCACCCGGAAATCACGTGGGCCCCACGGGGAAATCACGTGGGCCCCACCCGGAAATCACGTGGGCCCCACGGGGAAATCACGTGGGCCCCGCCCGGAAATCACGTGGGCCCCGCCCGGAAATCACGTGGGCCCCGCCCGGAAATCACGTGGGCCCCACCCGGAAATCACGTGGGCCCCACCCGGAAATCACGTGGGCCCCACCCGGAAATCACGTGGGCCCCACCCGGAAATCACGTGGGCCCCACCCGGAAATCACGTGGGCCCCACCCGGAAATCACGTGGGCCCCACCCGGAAATCACGTGGGCCCCACCCGGAAATCACGTGGGCCCCACCCGGAAATCACGTGGGGCCCACCCGGAAATCACGTGGGCCCCACGGGGAAATCACGTGGGCCCCACCCGGAAATCACGTGGGCCCCACCCGGAAATCACGTGGGCCCCACACGGAAATCACGTGGGCCCCACCCGGAAATCACGTGGGCCCCACCCTGAAATCACGTGGGCCCCACCCGGAAATCACGTGGGCCCCACCCGGAAATCACGTGGGCCCCACCCGGAAATCACGTGGGCCCCACCCGGAAATCACGTTCGCCCCACCCGGAAATCACGTGGGCCCCACCCGGAAATCACGTGGGCCCCACCCGGAAATAACGTGGGCCCCACCCGGAAATCACGTGGGCCCCCAGGGGAAATCACGTGGGCCCCACAAGGAAATCACGTGGGCCCCACCCGGAAATCACGTGGGCCCCACCCGGAAATCACGTGGGCCCCACCCGGAAATCACGTGGGCCCCACGGGGAAATCACGTGGGCCCCACCCGGAAATCACGTGGGCCCCACCCGGAAATCACGTGGGCCCCACCCGGAAATCACGTGGGCCCCACCCGGAAATCACGTGGGCCCCGCCCGGAAATCACGTGGGCCCCACCCGGAAATCACGTGGGCCCCACCCGGAAATCACGTGGGCCCCACCCGGAAATCACGTGGGCCCCACCCGGAAATCACGTGGGCCCCACCCGGAAATCACGTGGGCCCCACCCGGAAATCACGTGGGCCCCAAGGGGAAATCACGTGGGCCCCACCCGGAAATCACGTGGGCCCCACCCGGAAATCACGTGGGCCCCACCCGGAAATCACGTGGGCCCCACCCGGAAATCACGTGGGCCCCACCCGGAAATCACGTGGGCCCCACGGGGAAATCACGCGGGCCCCACCCGGAAATCACGTGGGCACCACGGGGAAATCACGTGGGCCCCACCCGGAAATCACGTGGGCACCACGGGGAAATCACGTGGGCCCCACCCGGAAATCACGTGGGCCCCACCCGGAAATCACGTGGGCCCCACCCGGAAATCACGTGGGGCCCACCCGGAAATCACGTGGGCCCCACCCGGAAATCACGTGGGCCCCACGGGGAAATCACGTGGGCCCCACCCGGAAATCACGTGGGCACCACCCGGAAATCACGTGGGCCCCACACGGAAATCACGTGGGCCCCACCCGGAAATCACGTGGGCCCCACACGGAAATCACGTGGGCCCCACCCGGAAATCACGTGGGCCCCTCCCGGAAATCACGTGGGCCCCACCCGGAAATCACGTGGGCCCCACCCGGAAATCACGTGGGCCCCACGGGGAAATCACGTGGGCCCCACCCGGAAATCACGTGGGCCCCACCCGGAAATCACGTGGGCCCCACCCGGAAGTCACGTGGGCCCCACCCGGAAATCACGTGGGCCCCACCCGGAAATCACGTGGGCCCCACCCGGAAATCACGTGGGCCCCACCCGGAAATCACGTGGGCCCCACCCGGAAATCACGTGGGCCCCACCCGGAAATCACGTGGGCCCCACCCGGAAATCACGTGGGCACCACGGGGAAATCACGTGGGCCCCACCCGGAAATCACGTGGGCCCCACCCGGAAATCACGTGGGCCCCACCCGGAAATCACGTGGGGCCCACCCGGAAATCACGTGGGCCCCACCCGGAAATCACGTGGGACCCACGGGGAAATCACGTGGGCCCCACCCGGAAATCACGTGGGCCCCACCCGGAAATCACGTAGGCCCCACACAGAAATCACGTGGGCCCCACCCGGAAATCACGTGGGCCCCACCCGGAAATCACGTGGGACCCACCCGGAAATCACGTGGGCCCCACCCGGAAATCACGTGGGCCCCACGGGGAAATCACGTGGGCCCCACCCGGAAATCACGTGGGCCCCACCCGGAAATCACGTGGGCCCCACCCGGAAATCACGTGGGACCCCAGGGGAAATCACGTGGGCCCCACCCGGAAATCACGTGGGCCCCACCCGGAAATCACGTGGGCCCCACCCGGAAATCACGTGGGCCCCACCCGGAAATCACGTGGGCCCCACCCGGAAATCACGTGGGCCCCCAGGGGAAATCACGTGGGCCCCACCCGGAAATCACGTGGGCCCCACCCGGAAATCACGTGGGCCCCACCCGGAAATCACGTGGGCCCCACCCGGAAATCACGTGGGCCCCACCCGGAAATCACGTGGGCCCCACCCGGAAATAACGTGGGCCCCACCCGGAAATCACGTGGGCCCCCAGGGGAAATCACGTGGGCCCCACAAGGAAATCACGTGGGCCCCACCCGGAAATCACGTGGGCCCCACCCGGAAATCACGTGGGCCCCACCCGGAAATCACGTGGGCCCCACCCGGAAATCACGTGGGCCCCACCCGGAAATCACGTGGGCCCCAAGGGGAAATCACATGGGCCCCACCCGGAAATCACGTGGGCCCCACCCGGAAATCACGTGGGCCCCACCCGGAAATCACGTGGGCCCCACCCGGAAATCACGTGGGCCCCACCCGGAAATCACGTGGGCCCCACCCGGAAATCACGTGGGCCCCACCCGGAAATCACGTGGGCCCCACCCGGAAATCACGTGGGCCCCACCCGGAAATCACGTGGGCCCCACCCGGAAATCACGTGGGCCCCACCCGGAAATCACGTGGGCCCCACCCGGAAATCACGTGGGCCCCACCCGGAAATCACGTGGGCCCCACCCGGAAATCACGTGGGCCCCACCCGGAAATCACGTGGGCCCCCAGGGGAAATCACGTGGGCCCCACCCGGAAATCACGTGGGCCCCACCCGGAAATCACGTGGGCCCCACCCGGAAATCACGTGGGCCCCACCCGGAAATCACGTGGGCCCCACCCGGAAATCACGTGGGCCCCACCCGGAAATCACGTGGGCCCCACCCGGAAATCACGTGGGCCCCACCCGGAAATCACGTGGGCCCCACCCGGAAATCACGTGGGCCCCACCCGGAAATCACGTGGGCCCCACCCGGAAATCACGTGGGCCCCACCCGGAAATCACGTGGGCCCCACCCGGAAATCACGTGGGCCCCACCCGGAAATCACGTGGGCCCCCCCGGAAATCACGTGGGCCCCACCCGGAAATCACGTGGGCCCCACCCGGAAATCACGTGGGCCCCACCCGGAAATCACGTGGGCCCCACGGGGAAATCACGTGGGCCCCACCCGGAAATCACGTGGGGCCCACCCGGAAATCACGTGGGCCCCACGGGGAAGTCACGTGGGCCCCACCCGGAAATCACGTGGGCCCCACCCGGAAATCACGTGGGCCCCACCCGGAAATCACGTGGGCCCCACCCGGAAATCACGAGGGCCCCACCCGGAAATCACGTGGGCCCCACCCGGAAATCACGTGGGCCCCACCCGGAAATCACGTGGGCCCCACCCGGAAATCACGTGGGCCCCACCCGGAAATCACGTGGGCCCCCAGGGGAAATCACGTGGGCCCCTCCCGGAAATCACGTGGGCCCCCAGGGGAAATCACGTGGGCCCCACCCGGATATCACGTGGGCCCCACCCGGAAATCACGTGGGCCCCACCCGGAAATCACGTGGGCCCCACGAGGAAATCACGTGGGTCCCACCCGGAAATCACGTGGGCCCAACCCGGAAATCACGTGGGCCCCACCCGGAAATCACGTGGGCCCCACCCGGAAATCACGTGGGCCCCACCCGGAAATCACGTGGGCCCCACCCGGAAATCACGTGGGCCCCACCCGGAAATCACGTGGGCCCCACCGGGAAATCACGTGGGCCCCACGGGGAAATCACGTGGGCCCCACCCGGAAATCACGTGGGCCCCACCCGGAAATCACGTGGGCCCCACCCGGAAATCACGTGGGCCCCACCCGGAAATCACGTGGGCCCCACCCGGAAATCACGTGGGCCCGACGGGGAAATCACGTGGGCCCCACCCGGAAATCACGTGGGCCCCACCCGGAAATCACGTGGGCCCCACCCGGAAATCACGTGGGCCCCACCCGGAAATCACGTGGGCCCCACCCGGAAATCACGTGGGCCCGACGGGGAAATCACGTGGGCCCCACCCGGAAATCACGTGGGCCCCACCCGGAAATCACGTGGGCCCCACCCGGAAATCACGTGGGCCCCACCCGGAAATCACGTGGGCCCCACCCGGAAATCACGTGGGCCCCACCCGGAAATCACGTGGGCCCCACCCGGAAATCACGTGGGCCCCACCCGGAAATCACGTGGGCCCCACCCGGAAATCACGTGGGCCCCACCCGGAAATCACGTGGGCCCCACCCGGAAATCACGTGGGCCCCCAGGGGAAATCACGTGGGCCCCACAAGGAAATCACGTGGGCCCCACCCGGAAATCACGTGGGCCCCACCCGGAAATCACGTGGGCCCCACCCGGAAATCACGTGGGCCCCACCCGGAAATCACGTGGGCCCCACCCGGAAATCACGTGGGCCCCACCCGGAAATCACGTGGGCCCCACCCGGAAATCACGTGGGCCCCACCCGGAAATCACGTGGGCCCCACCCGGAAATCACGTGGGCCCCACCCGGAAATCACGTGGGCCCCACCCGGAAATCACGTGGGCCCCACCCGGAAATCACGTGGGCCCCACCCGGAAATCACGTGGGCCCCACCCGGAAATCACGTGGGCCCCAACCGGGAAATCACGTGGGCCCCACCCGTAAATCACGTGGGCCCCACCCGGAAATCACGTGGGCCCCACGGGGAAATCACGTGGGGCCCACCCGGAAATCACGTGGGGCCCACCCGGAAATCACGTGGGCCCCACGGGGAAGTCACGTGGGCCCCACCCGGAAATCACGTGGGCCCCACCCGGAAATCACGTGGGCCCCACCCGGAAATCACGTGGGCCCCACCCGGAAATCACGTGGGCCCCACCCGGAAATCACGTGGGCCCCACCCGGAAATCACGTGGGCCCCACCCGGAAATCACGTGGGCCCCACCCGGAAATCACGTGGGCCCCACCCGGAAATCACGTGGGCCCCCAGGGGAAATCACGTGGGCCCCTCCCGGAAATCACGTGGGCCCCCAGGGGAAATCACGTGGGCCCCACCCGGATATCACGTGGGCCCCACCCGGAAATCACGTGGGCCCCACCCGGAAATCACGTGGGCCCCACGAGGAAATCACGTGGGTCCCACCCGGAAATCACGTGGGCCCAACCCGGAAATCACGTGGGCCCCACCCGGAAATCACGTGGGCCCCACCCGGAAATCACGTGGGCCCCACCCGGAAATCACGTGGGCCCCACCCGGAAATCACGTGGGCCCCACCCGGAAATCACGTGGGCCCCCAGGGGAAATCACGTGGGCCCCACCCGGAAATCACGTGGGCCCCACCCGGAAATCACGTGGGCCCCACCCGGAAATCACGTGGGCCCCACCCGGAAATCACGTGGGCCCCCAGGGGAAATCACGTGGGCCCCACCCGGAAATCACGTGGGCCCCACCCGGAAATCACGTGGGCCCCACCCGGAAATCACGTGGGCCCCACCCGGAAATCACGTGGGCCCCACCCGGAAATCACGTGGGCCCCACCCGGAAATCACGTGGGCCCCACCCGGAAATCACGTGGGCCCCACCCGGAAATCACGTGGGCCCCCAGGGGAAATCACGTGGGCCCCACCCGGAAATCACGTGGGCCCCACCCGGAAATCACGTGGGCCCCACCCGGAAATCACGTGGGCCCCACCCGGAAATCACGTGGGCCCCACCCGGAAATCACGTGGGCCCCACCCGGAAATCACGTGGGCCCCACCCGGAAATCACGTGGGCCCCCCCGGAAATCACGTGGGCCCCACCCGGAAATCACGTGGGCCCCACCCGGAAATCACGTGGGCCCCACCCGGAAATCACGTGGGCCCCACGGGGAAATCACGTGGGCCCCACCCGGAAATCACGTGGGGCCCACCCGGAAATCACGTGGGCCCCACGAGGAAATCACGTGGGCCCCACCCGGAAATCACGTGGGCCCCACCCGGAAATCACGTGGGCCCCCCCGGAAATCACGTGGGCCCCACCCGGAAATCACGTGGGCCCCACCCGGAAATCACGTGGGACCCACCCGGAAATCACGTGGGCCCCACCCGGAAATCACGTGGGCCCCACCCGGAAATCACGTGGGCCCCACCCGGAAATCACGTGGGCCCCACCCGGAAATCACGTGGGCCCCCAGGGGAAATCACGTGGGCCCCACCCGGAAATCACGTGGGCCCCACCCGGAAATCACGTGGGCCCCACCCGGAAATCACGTGGGCCCCACCCGGAAATCACGTGGGCCCCACCCGGAAATCACGTGGGCCCCACCCGGAAATCACGTGGGCCCCACCCGGAAATCACGTGGGGCCCACCCGGAAATCACGTGGGCCCCACCCGGAAATCACGTGGGCCCCACCCGGAAATCACGTGGGCCCCACCCGGAAATCACGTGGGCCCCACCCGGAAATCACGTGGGCCCCACCCGGAAATCACGTGGGCCCCACCCTGAAATCACGTGGGCCCCACCCGGAAATCACGTGGGCCCCACCCGGAAATCACGTGGGCCCCACCCGGAAATCACGTGGGCCCCACCCGGAAATCACGTGGGCCCCACCCGGAAATCACGTGGGCCCCACCCGGAAATCACGTGGGCCCCCAGGGGAAATCACGTGGGCCCCACAAGGAAATCACGTGGGCCCCACCCGGAAATCACGTGGGCCCCACCCGGAAATCACGTGGGCCCCCAGGGGAAATCACGTGGGCCCCACAAGGAAATCACGTGGGCCCCACCCGGAAATCACGTGGGCCCCACCCGGAAATCACGTGGGCCCCACGGGGAAATCACGTGGGCCCCACCCGGAAATCACGTGGGCCCCACCCGGAAATCACGTGGGCCCCACCCGGAAATCACGTGGGACCCACCCGGAAATCACGTGGGCCCCACCCGGAAATCACGTGGGCCCCACCCTGAAATCACGTGGGCCCCACCCGGAAATCACGTGGGCCCCACCCGGAAATCACGTGGGCCCCACCCGGAAATCACGTGGGCCCCACCCGGAAATCACGTGGGCCCCACCCGGAAATCACGTGGGCCCCCAGGGGAAATCACGTGGGCCCCACAAGGAAATCACGTGGGCCCCACCCGGAAATCACGTGGGCCCCACCCGGAAATCACGTGGGCCCCACCCGGAAATCACGTGGGCCCCACGGGGAAATCACGTGGGCCCCACCCGGAAATCACGTGGGCCCCACCCGGAAATCACGTGGGCCCCACCCGGAAATCACGTGGGCCCCACCCGGAAATCACGTGGGCCCCACCCGGAAATCACGTGGGCCCCACCCGGAAATCACGTGGGCCCCACCCGGAAATCACGTGGGCCCCACCCGGAAATCACGTGGGCCCCACGGGGAAATCACGTGGGCCCCACCCGGAAATCACGTGGGCCCCACCCGGAAATCACGTGGGCCCCACACGGAAATCACGTGGGCCCCACCCGGAAATCACGTGGGCCCCACCCGGAAATCACGTGGGCCCCACCCGGAAATCACGTGGGCCCCACCCGGAAATCACGTGGGCCCCACCCGGAAATCACGTGGGCCCCACGGGGAAATCAGGTGGGCCCCACCCGGAAATCACGTGGGCACCACGGGGAAATCACGTGGGCCCCACCCGGAAATCACGTGGGCACCACGGGGAAATCACGTGGGCCCCACCCGGAAATCACGTGGGCCCCACCCGGAAATCACGTGGGCCCCACCGGGAAATCACGTGGGGCCCACCCGGAAATCACGTGGGCCCCACCCGGAAATCACGTGGGCCCCACGGGGAAATCACGTGGGCCCCACCCGGAAATCACGTGGGCACCACTCGGAAATCACGTGGGCCCCACACGGAAATCACGTGGGCCCCACCCGGAAATCACGTGGGCCCCACACGGAAATCACGTGGGCCCCACCCGGAAATCACGTGGGCCCCACTCGGAAATCACGTGGGCCCCACCCGGAAATCACGTGGGCCCCACCCGGAAATCACGTGGGCCCCACGGGGAAATCACGTGGGCCCCACCCGGAAATCACGTGGGCCCCACCCGGAAATCACGTGGGCCCCACCCGGAAGTCACGTGGGCCCCACCCGGAAATCACGTGGGCCCCACCCGGAAATCACGTGGGCCCCACCCGGAAATCACGTGGGCCCCACCCGGAAATCACGTGGGCCCCACCCGGAAATCACGTGGGCCCCACCCGGAAATCACGTGGGCCCCACCTGGAAATCACGTGGGCACCACGGGGAAATCACGTGGGCCCCACCCGGAAATCACGTGGGCCCCACCCGGAAATCACGTGGGCCCCACCCGGAAATCACGTGGGGCCCACCCGGAAATCACGTGGGCCCCACCCGGAAATCACGTGGGCCCCACGGGGAAAACACGTGGGCCCCACCCGGAAATCACGTGGGCCCCACCCGGAAATCACGTAGGCCCCACACGGAAATCACGTGGGCCCCACCCGGAAATCACGTGGGCCCCACCCGGAAATCACGTGGGACCCACCCGGAAATCACGTGGGCCCCACCCGTAAATCACGTGGGCCCCACGGGGAAATCACGTGGGCCCCACCCGGAAATCACGTGGGCCCCACCCGGAAATCACGTGGGCCCCACCCGGAAATCACGTGGGACCCCAGGGGAAATCACGTGGGCCCCACCCGGAAATCACGTGGGCCCCACCCGGAAATCACGTGGGCCCCACCCGGAAATCACGTGGGCCCCACCCGGAAATCACGTGGGCCCCACCCGGAAATCACGTGGGCCCCACCCGGAAATCACGTGGGCCCCACCCGGAAATCACGTGGGCCCCACCCGGAAATCACGTGGGCCCCACCCGGAAATCACGTGGGCCCCACCCGGAAATCACGTGGGCCCCACCCGGAAATCACGTGGGCCCCACCCGGAAATCACGTGGGGCCCACCCGTAAATCACGTGGGCCCCACCCGGAAATCACGTGGGCCCCACGGGGAAATCACGTGGGCCCCACCCGGAAATCACGTGGCCCCACCCGGAAATCACGTGGGCCCCACCCTGAAATCACGTGGGCCCCACCCGGAAATCACGTGGGCCCCACCCGGAAATCACGTGGGCCCCACCCGGAAATCACGTGGGCCCCACCCGGAAATCACGTGGGCCCCACTCGGAAATCACGTGGGCCCCACCCGGAAATCACGTGGGCCCCCAGGGGAAATCACGTGGGCCCCACCCGGAAATCACGTGGGCCCCACCCGGAAATCACGTGGGACCCCAGGGGAAATCACGTGGGCCCCACCCGGAAATCACGTGGGCCCCACCCGGAAATCACGTGGGCCCCACCCGGAAATCACGTGGGCCCCACCCGGAAATCACGTGGGCCCCACCCGGAAATCACGTGGGCCCCACCCGGAAATCACGTGGGCCCCACCCGGAAATCACGTGGGCCCCACCCGGAAATCACGTGGGCCCCACCCGGAAATCACGTGGGCCCCACCCGGAAATCACGTGGGCCCCACTCGGAAATCACGTGGGCCCCACCCGGAAATCACGTGGGCCCCCAGGGGAAATCACGTGGGCCCCACCCGGAAATCACGTGGGCCCCACCCGGAAATCACGTGGGCCCCACCCGGAAATCACGTGGGCCCCACCCGGAAATCACGTGGGCCCCACCCTGAAATCACGTGGGCCCCACCCGGAAATCACGTGGGCCCCACCCGGAAATCACGTGGGCCCCACCCGGAAATCACGTGGGCCCCACCCGGAAATCACGTGGGCCCCACCCGGAAATCACGTGGGCCCCACTCGGAAATCACGTGGGCCCCACCCGGAAATCACGTGGGCCCCCAGGGGAAATCACGTGGGCCCCACGGGGAAATCACGTGGGCCCCACCCGGAAATCACGTGGGCCCCACGGGGAAATCACGTGGGCCCCACCCGGAAATCACGTGGGCCCCACCCGGAAATCACGTGGGCCCCCAGGGGAAATCACGTGGGCCCCACCCGGAAATCACGTGGGGCCCACCCGGAAATCACGTGGGCCCCACCCGGAAATCACGTGGGCCCCACCCGGAAATCACGTGGGCCCCACCCGGAAATCACGTGGGCCCCACCCGGAAATCACGTGGGCCCCACGGGGAAATCACGTGGGCCCCACCCGGAAATCACGTGGGGCCCACCCGGAAATCACGTGGGCCCCACGGGGAAATCACGTGGGCCCCACGGGGAAATCACGTGGGCCCCACCCGGAAATCACGTGGGCCCCACCCGGAAATCACGTGGGCCCCACCCGGAAATCACGTGGGCCCCACCCGGAAATCACGTGGGCCCCACCCGGAAATCACGTGGGCCCCACCCGGAAATCACGTGGGCCCCACCCGGAAATCACGTGGGCCCTACCCGGAAATCACGTGGGCCCCCAGGGGAAATCACGTGGGCCCCACCCGGAAATCACGTGGGCCCCCAGGGGAAATCACGTGGGCCCCACCCGGATATCACGTGGGCCCCACCCGGAAATCACGTGGGCCCCACCCGGAAATCACGTGGGCCCCACGGGGAAATCACGTGGGTCCCACCCGGAAATCACGTGGGCCCCACCCGGAAATCACGTGGGCCCCACCCGGAAATCACGTGGGCCCCACCCGGAAATCACGTGGGCCCCACCCGGAAATCACGTGGGCCCCACCCGGAAATCACGTGGGCCCCACGGGGAAATCACGTGGGCCCCACCCGGAAATCACGTGGGCCCCACCCGGAAATCACGTGGGCCCCACCCGGAAATCACGTGGGCCCCACCCGGAAATCACGTGGGCCCCACCCGGAAATCACGTGGGCCCCACCCGGAAATCACGTGGGCCCCACCCGGAAATCACGTGGGCCCCACCCGGAAATCACGTGGGCCCCCAGGGGAAATCACGTGGGCCCCACCCGGAAATCACGTGGGCCCCACCCGGAAATCACGTGGGCCCCACCCGGAAATCACGTGGGCCCCACGGGGAAATCACGTGGGCCCCACGGGGAAATCACGTGGGCCCCACCCGGAAATCACGTGGGCCCCACCCGGAAATCACGTGGGCCCCACCCGGAAATCACGTGGGGCCCACCCGGAAATCACGTGGGCCCCACGGGGAAATCACGTGGGCCCCACCCGGAAATCACGTGGGCCCCACCCGGAAATCACGTGGGCCCCACCCGGAAATCACGTGGGCCCCAACCGGAAATCACGTGGGCCCCACCCGGAAATCACGTGGGCCCGACGGGGAAATCACGTGGGCCCCACCCGGAAATCACGTGGGCCCCACCCGGAAATCACGTGGGCCCCACCCGGAAATCACGTGGGCCCCACCCGGAAATCACGTGGGCCCCACCCGGAAATCACGTGGGCCCCACCCGGAAATCACGTGGGCCCCACCCGGAAATCACGTGGGCCCCACCCGGAAATCACGTGGGCCCCACCCGGAAATCACGTGGGCCCCACCCGGAAATCACGTGGGCCCCACCCGGAAATCACGTGGGCCCCCAGGGGAAATCACTTGGGCCCCACCCGGAAATCACGTGGGCCCCACCCGGAAATCACGTGGGCCCCACCCGGAAATCACGTGGGCCCCACGGGGAAATCACGTGGGCCCCACCCGGAAATCACGTGGGCCCCACCCGGAAATCACGTGGGCCCCACGGGGAAATCACGTGGGCCCCACCCGGAAATCACGTGGGCCCCACCCGGATATCACGTGGGCCCCACCCGGAAATCACGTGGGCCCCACCCGGAAATCACGTGGGCCCCACGGGGAAATCACGTGGGTCCCACCCGGAAATCACGTGGGCCCCACCCGTAAATCACGTGGGCCCCACCCGGAAATCACGTGGGCCCCACCCGGAAATCACGTGGGCCCCACCCGGAAATCACGTGGGCCCCACCCGGAAATCACGTGGGCCCCACGGGGAAATCACGTGGGCCCCACCTGGAAATCACGTGGGCCCCACCCGGAAATCAAGTGGGCCCCACCCGGAAATCACGTGGGCCCCACCCGGAATTCACGTGGGCCCCACCCGGAAATCACGTGGGCCCCCAGGGGAAATCACGTGGGCCCCACCCGGAAATCACGTGGGCCCCACCCGGAAATCACGTGGGCCCCACCCGGAAATCACGTGGGCCCCACCCGGAAATCACGTGGGCCCCACCCGGAAATCACGTGGGCCCCACCCGGAAATCACGTGGGCCCCACCCGGAAATCACGTGGGCCCCACCCGGAAATCACGTGGGCCCCACCCGGAAATCACGTGGGCCCCACCCGGAAATCACGTGGGCCCCACACGGAAATCACGTGGGCCCCACCCGGAAATCACGTGGGCCCCACCCTGAAATCACGTGGGCCCCACCCGGAAATCACGTGGGCCCCACCCGGAAATCACGTGGGCCCCACCCGGAAATCACGTGGGCCCCACCCGGAAATCACGTGGGCCCCACCCGGAAATCACGTGGGCCCCACCCGGAAATCACGTGGGCCCCACCCGGAAATCACGTGGGCCCCACCCGGAAATCACGTGGGCCCCACCCGGAAATCACGTGGGCCCCACCCGGAAATCACGTGGGCCCCACCCGGAAATCACGTGGGCCCCCAGGGGAAATCACGTGGGCCCCACAAGGAAATCACGTGGGCCCCACCCGGAAATCACGTGGGCCCCACCCGGAAATCACGTGGGCCCCACCCGGAAATCACGTGGGCCCCACCCGGAAATCACGTGGGCCCCACCCGGAAATCACGTGGGCCCCACCCGGAAATCACGTGGGCCCCACCCGGAAATCACGTGGGCCCCACACGGAAATCACGTGGGCCCCACCCGGAAATCACGTGGGCCCCACCCGGAAATCACGTGGGCCCCACCCGGAAATCACGTGGGCCCCACCCGGAAATCACGTGGGCCCCACCCGGAAATCACGTGGGCCCCACCCGGAAATCACGTGGGCCCCACCCGGAAATCACGTGGGCCCCACCCGGAAATCACGTGGGCCCCACTCGGAAATCACGTGGGCCCCACCCGGAAATCACGTGGGCCCCCAGGGGAAATCACGTGGGCCCCACCCGGAAATCACGTGGGGCCCACCCGGAAATCACGTGGGCCCCACCCGGAAATCACGTGGGCCCCACCCGGAAATCACGTGGGCCCCACCCAGAAATCACGTGGGCCCCACCCGGAAATCACGTGGGCCCCACGGGGAAATCACGTGGGCCCCACCCGGAAATCACGTGGGGCCCACCCGGAAATCACGTGGGCCCCACGGGGAAATCACGTGGGCCCCACGGGGAAATCACGTGGGCCCCACCCGGAAATCACGTGGGCCCCACCCGGAAATCACGTGGGCCCCACCCGGAAATCACGTGGGCCCCACCCGGAAATCACGTGGGCCCCACCCGGAAATCACGTGGGCCCCACCCGGAAATCACGTGGGCCCCACCCGGAAATCACGTGGGCCCTACCCGGAAATCACGTGGGCCCCCAGGGGAAATCACGTGGGCCCCACCCGGAAATCACGTGGGCCCCCAGGGGAAATCACGTGGGCCCCACCCGGATATCACTTGGGCCCCACCCGGAAATCACGTGGGCCCCACCCGGAAATCACGTGGGCCCCACGGGGAAATCACGTGGGTCCCACCCGGAAATCACGTGGGCCCCACCCGGAAATCACGTGGGCCCCACCCGGAAATCACGTGGGCCCCACCCGGAAATCACGTGGGCCCCACCCGGAAATCACGTGGGCCCCACCCGGAAATCACGTGGGCCCCACCCGGAAATCACGTGGGGCCCACCCGGAAATCACGTGGGCCCCACGGGGAAATCACGTGGGCCCCACCCGGAAATCACGTGGGCCCCACCCGGAAATCACGTGGGCCCCACCCGGAAATCACGTGGGCCCCAACCGGAAATCACGTGGGCCCCACCCGGAAATCACGTGGGCCCGACGGGGAAATCACGTGGGCCCCACCCGGAAATCACGTGGGCCCCACCCGGAAATCACGTGGGCCCCACCCGGAAATCACGTGGGCCCCACCCGGAAATCACGTGGGCCCCACCCGGAAATCACGTGGGCCCCACCCGGAAATCACGTGGGCCCCACCCGGAAATCACGTGGGCCCCACCCGGAAATCACGTGGGCCCCACCCGGAAATCACGTGGGCCCCACCCGGAAATCACGTGGGCCCCACCCGGAAATCACGTGGGCCCCCAGGGGAAATCACTTGGGCCCCACCCGGAAATCACGTGGGCCCCACCCGGAAATCACGTGGGCCCCACCCGGAAATCACGTGGGCCCCACGGGGAAATCACGTGGGCCCCACCCGGAAATCACGTGGGCCCCACCCGGAAATCACGTGGGCCCCACGGGGAAATCACGTGGGCCCCACCCGGAAATCACGTGGGCCCCACCCGGATATCACGTGGGCCCCACCCGGAAATCACGTGGGCCCCACCCGGAAATCACGTGGGCCCCACGGGGAAATCACGTGGGTCCCACCCGGAAATCACGTGGGCCCCACCCGTAAATCACGTGGGCCCCACCCGGAAATCACGTGGGCCCCACCCGGAAATCACGTGGGCCCCACCCGGAAATCACGTGGGCCCCACCCGGAAATCACGTGGGCCCCACGGGGAAATCACGTGGGCCCCACCTGGAAATCACGTGGGCCCCACCCGGAAATCAAGTGGGCCCCACCCGGAAATCACGTGGGCCCCACCCGGAATTCACGTGGGCCCCACCCGGAAATCACGTGGGCCCCCAGGGGAAATCACGTGGGCCCCACCCGGAAATCACGTGGGCCCCACCCGGAAATCACGTGGGCCCCACCCGGAAATCACGTGGGCCCCACCCGGAAATCACGTGGGCCCCACCCGGAAATCACGTGGGCCCCACCCGGAAATCACGTGGGCCCCACCCGGAAATCACGTGGGCCCCACCCGGAAATCACGTGGGCCCCACCCGGAAATCACGTGGGCCCCACCCGGAAATCACGTGGGCCCCACACGGAAATCACGTGGGCCCCACCCGGAAATCACGTGGGCCCCACCCTGAAATCACGTGGGCCCCACCCGGAAATCACGTGGGCCCCACCCGGAAATCACGTGGGCCCCACCCGGAAATCACGTGGGCCCCACCCGGAAATCACGTGGGCCCCACCCGGAAATCACGTGGGCCCCACCCGGAAATCACGTGGGCCCCACCCGGAAATCACGTGGGCCCCACCCGGAAATCACGTGGGCCCCACCCGGAAATCACGTGGGCCCCACCCGGAAATCACGTGGGCCCCACCCGGAAATCACGTGGGCCCCCAGGGGAAATCACGTGGGCCCCACAAGGAAATCACGTGGGCCCCACCCGGAAATCACGTGGGCCCCACCCGGAAATCACGTGGGCCCCACCCGGAAATCACGTGGGCCCCACCCGGAAATCACGTGGGCCCCACCCGGAAATCACGTGGGCCCCACCCGGAAATCACGTGGGCCCCACCCGGAAATCACGTGGGCCCCACACGGAAATCACGTGGGCCCCACCCGGAAATCACGTGGGCCCCACCCGGAAATCACGTGGGCCCCACCCGGAAATCACGTGGGCCCCACCCGGAAATCACGTGGGCCCCACCCGGAAATCACGTGGGCCCCACCCGGAAATCACGTGGGCCCCACCCGGAAATCACGTGGGCCCCACCCGGAAATCACGTGGGCCCCACTCGGAAATCACGTGGGCCCCACCCGGAAATCACGTGGGCCCCCAGGGGAAATCACGTGGGCCCCACCCGGAAATCACGTGGGGCCCACCCGGAAATCACGTGGGCCCCACCCGGAAATCACGTGGGCCCCACCCGGAAATCACGTGGGCCCCACCCAGAAATCACGTGGGCCCCACCCGGAAATCACGTGGGCCCCACGGGGAAATCACGTGGGCCCCACCCGGAAATCACGTGGGGCCCACCCGGAAATCACGTGGGCCCCACGGGGAAATCACGTGGGCCCCACGGGGAAATCACGTGGGCCCCACCCGGAAATCACGTGGGCCCCACCCGGAAATCACGTGGGCCCCACCCGGAAATCACGTGGGCCCCACCCGGAAATCACGTGGGCCCCACCCGGAAATCACGTGGGCCCCACCCGGAAATCACGTGGGCCCCACCCGGAAATCACGTGGGCCCTACCCGGAAATCACGTGGGCCCCCAGGGGAAATCACGTGGGCCCCACCCGGAAATCACGTGGGCCCCCAGGGGAAATCACGTGGGCCCCACCCGGATATCACTTGGGCCCCACCCGGAAATCACGTGGGCCCCACCCGGAAATCACGTGGGCCCCACGGGGAAATCACGTGGGTCCCACCCGGAAATCACGTGGGCCCCACCCGGAAATCACGTGGGCCCCACCCGGAAATCACGTGGGCCCCACCCGGAAATCACGTGGGCCCCACCCGGAAATCACGTGGGCCCCACCCGGAAATCACGTGGGCCCCACGGGGAAATCACGTGGGCCCCACCTGGAAATCACGTGGGCCCCACCCGGAAATCACGTGGGCCCCACCCGGAAATCACGTGGGCCCCACCCGGAAATCACGTGGGCCCCACCCGGAAATCACGTGGGCCCCACCCGGAAATCACGTGGGCCCCACCCGGAAATCACGTGGGCCCCACCCGGAAATCACGTGGGCCCCACCCGGAAATCACGTGGGCCCCCAGGGGAAATCACGTGGGCCCCACCCGGAAATCACGTGGGCCCCACCCGGAAATCACGTGGGCCCCACCCGGAAATCACGTGGGCCCCACGGGGAAATCACGTGGGCCCCACGGGGAAATCACGTGGGCCCCACCCGGAAATCACGTGGGCCCCACCCGGAAATCACGTGGGCCCCACCCGGAAATCACGTGGGGCCCACCCGGAAATCACGTGGGCCCCACGGGGAAATCACGTGGGCCCCACCCGGAAATCACGTGGGCCCCACCCGGAAATCACGTGGGCCCCACCCGGAAATCACGTGGGCCCCAACCGGAAATCACGTGGGCCCCACCCGGAAATCACGTGGGCCCGACGGGGAAATCACGTGGGCCCCACCCGGAAATCACGTGGGCCCCACCCGGAAATCACGTGGGCCCCACCCGGAAATCACGTGGGCCCCACCCGGAAATCACGTGGGCCCCACCCGGAAATCACGTGGGCCCCACCCGGAAATCACGTGGGCCCCACCCGGAAATCACGTGGGCCCCACCCGGAAATCACGTGGGCCCCACCCGGAAATCACGTGGGCCCCACCCGGAAATCACGTGGGCCCCACCCGGAAATCACGTGGGCCCCACCCGGAAATCACGTGGGCCCCCAGGGGAAATCACTTGGGCCCCACCCGGAAATCACGTGGGCCCCACCCGGAAATCACGTGGGCCCCACCCGGAAATCACGTGGGCCCCACGGGGAAATCACGTGGGCCCCACCCGGAAATCACGTGGGCCCCACCCGGAAATCACGTGGGCCCCACGGGGAAATCACGTGGGCCCCACCCGGAAATCACGTGGGCCCCACCCGGATATCACGTGGGCCCCACCCGGAAATCACGTGGGCCCCACCCGGAAATCACGTGGGCCCCACGGGGAAATCACGTGGGTCCCACCCGGAAATCACGTGGGCCCCACCCGTAAATCACGTGGGCCCCACCCGGAAATCACGTGGGCCCCACCCGGAAATCACGTGGGCCCCACCCGGAAATCACGTGGGCCCCACCCGGAAATCACGTGGGCCCCACGGGGAAATCACGTGGGCCCCACCTGGAAATCACGTGGGCCCCACCCGGAAATCAAGTGGGCCCCACCCGGAAATCACGTGGGCCCCACCCGGAATTCACGTGGGCCCCACCCGGAAATCACGTGGGCCCCCAGGGGAAATCACGTGGGCCCCACCCGGAAATCACGTGGGCCCCACCCGGAAATCACGTGGGCCCCACCCGGAAATCACGTGGGCCCCACCCGGAAATCACGTGGGCCCCACCCGGAAATCACGTGGGCCCCACCCGGAAATCACGTGGGCCCCACCCGGAAATCACGTGGGCCCCACCCGGAAATCACGTGGGCCCCACCCGGAAATCACGTGGGCCCCACCCGGAAATCACGTGGGCCCCACCCGGAAATCACGTGGGCCCCACCCGGAAATCACGTGGGCCCCACCCGGAAATCACGTGGGCCCTACCCGGAAATCACGTGGGCCCCCAGGGGAAATCACGTGGGCCCCACCCGGAAATCACGTGGGCCCCCAGGGGAAATCACGTGGGCCCCACCCGGATATCACGTGGGCCCCACCCGGAAATCACGTGGGCCCCACCCGGAAATCACGTGGGCCCCACGGGGAAATCACGTGGGTCCCACCCGGAAATCACGTGGGCCCCACCCGGAAATCACGTGGGCCCCACCCGGAAATCACGTGGGCCCCACCCGGAAATCACGTGGGCCCCACCCGGAAATCACGTGGGCCCCACCCGGAAATCACGTGGGCCCCACGGGGAAATCACGTGGGCCCCACCCGGAAATCACGTGGGCCCCACCCGGAAATCACGTGGGCCCCACCCGGAAATCACGTGGGCCCCACCCGGAAATCACGTGGGCCCCACCCGGAAATCACGTGGGCCCCACCCGGAAATCACGTGGGCCCCACCCGGAAATCACGTGGGCCCCACCCGGAAATCACGTGGGCCCCACCCGGAAATCACGTGGGCCCCCAGGGGAAATCACGTGGGCCCCACCCGGAAATCACGTGGGCCCCACCCGGAAATCACGTGGGCCCCACCCGGAAATCACGTGGGCCCCACGGGGAAATCACGTGGGCCCCACGGGGAAATCACGTGGGCCCCACCCGGAAATCACGTGGGCCCCACCCGGAAATCACGTGGGCCCCACCCGGAAATCACGTGGGGCCCACCCGGAAATCACGTGGGCCCCACGGGGAAATCACGTGGGCCCCACCCGGAAATCACGTGGGCCCCACCCGGAAATCACGTGGGCCCCACCCGGAAATCACGTGGGCCCCAACCGGAAATCACGTGGGCCCCACCCGGAAATCACGTGGGCCCGACGGGGAAATCACGTGGGCCCCACCCGGAAATCACGTGGGCCCCACCCGGAAATCACGTGGGCCCCACCCGGAAATCACGTGGGCCCCACCCGGAAATCACGTGGGCCCCACCCGGAAATCACGTGGGCCCCACCCGGAAATCACGTGGGCCCCACCCGGAAATCACGTGGGCCCCACCCGGAAATCACGTGGGCCCCACCCGGAAATCACGTGGGCCCCACCCGGAAATCACGTGGGCCCCACCCGGAAATCACGTGGGCCCCACCCGGAAATCACGTGGGCCCCCAGGGGAAATCACTTGGGCCCCACCCGGAAATCACGTGGGCCCCACCCGGAAATCACGTGGGCCCCACCCGGAAATCACGTGGGCCCCACCCGGAAATCACGTGGGCCCCACCCGGAAATCACGTGGGCCCCACCCGGAAATCACGTGGGCCCCACGGGGAAATCACGTGGGCCCCACCCGGAAATCACGTGGGCCCCACCCGGATATCACGTGGGCCCCACCCGGAAATCACGTGGGCCCCACCCGGAAATCACGTGGGCCCCACGGGGAAATCACGTGGGTCCCACCCGGAAATCACGTGGGCCCCACCCGTAAATCACGTGGGCCCCACCCGGAAATCACGTGGGCCCCACCCGGAAATCACGTGGGCCCCACCCGGAAATCACGTGGGCCCCACCCGGAAATCACGTGGGCCCCACGGGGAAATCACGTGGGCCCCACCTGGAAATCACGTGGGCCCCACCCGGAAATCAAGTGGGCCCCACCCGGAAATCACGTGGGCCCCACCCGGAATTCACGTGGGCCCCACCCGGAAATCACGTGGGCCCCCAGGGGAAATCACGTGGGCCCCACCCGGAAATCACGTGGGCCCCACCCGGAAATCACGTGGGCCCCACCCGGAAATCACGTGGGCCCCACCCGGAAATCACGTGGGCCCCACCCGGAAATCACGTGGGCCCCACCCGGAAATCACGTGGGCCCCACCCGGAAATCACGTGGGCCCCACCCGGAAATCACGTGGGCCCCACCCGGAAATCACGTGGGCCCCACCCGGAAATCACGTGGGCCCCACCCGGAAATCACGTGGGCCCCACCCGGAAATCACGTGGGCCCCACACGGAAATCACGTGGGCCCCACCCGGAAATCACGTGGGCCCCACCCTGAAATCACGTGGGCCCCACCCGGAAATCACGTGGGCCCCACCCGGAAATCACGTGGGCCCCACCCGGAAATCACGTGGGCCCCACCCGGAAATCACGTGGGCCCCACCCGGAAATCACGTGGGCCCCACCCGGAAATCACGTGGGCCCCACCCGGAAATCACGTGGGCCCCACCCGGAAATCACGTGGGCCCCACCCGGAAATCACGTGGGCCCCACCCGGAAATCACGTGGGCCCCACCCGGAAATCACGTGGGCCCCCAGGGGAAATCACGTGGGCCCCACAAGGAAATCACGTGGGCCCCACCCGGAAATCACGTGGGCCCCACCCGGAAATCACGTGGGCCCCACCCGGAAATCACGTGGGCCCCACGGGGAAATCACGTGGGCCCCACCCGGAAATCACGTGGGCCCCACCCGGAAATCACGTGGGCCCCACCCGGAAATCACGTGGGCCCCACCCGGAAATCACGTGGGCCCGACCCGGAAATCACGTGGGCCCCACCCGGAAATCACGTGGGCCCCACCCGGAAATCACTTGGGCCCCACCCGGAAATCACGTGGGCCCCACGGGGAAATCACGTGGGCCCCACCCGGAAATCACGTGGGCCCCACCCGGAAATCACGTGGGCCCCACCCGGAAATCACGTGGGCCCCACCCGGAAATCACGTGGGCCCCACCCGGAAATCACGTGGGCCCCACGGGGAAATCAGGTGGGCCCCACCCGGAAATCACGTGGGCACCACGGGGAAATCACGTGGGCCCCACCCGGAAATCACGTGGGCCCCACGGGGAAATCACGTGGGCCCCACCCGGAAATCACGTGGGCCCCACCCGGAAATCACGTGGGCCCCACCGGGAAATCACGTGGGGCCCACCCGGAAATCACGTGGGCCCCACCCGGAAATCACGTGGGCCCCACGGGGAAATCACGTGGGCCCCACCCGGAAATCACGTGGGCACCACCCGGAAATCACGTGGGCCCCACACGGAAATCACGTGGGCCCCACCCGGAAATCACGTGGGCCCCACACGGAAATCACGTGGGCCCCACCCGGAAATCACGTGGGCCCCACCCGGAAATCACGTGGGCCCCACCCGGAAATCACGTGGGCCCCACCCGGAAATCACGTGGGCCCCACCCGGAAATCACGTGGGCCCCACCCGGAAATCACGTGGGCCCCACCCGGAAGTCACGTGGGCCCCACCCGGAAATCACGTGGGCCCCACCCGGAAATCACGTGGGCCCCACCCGGAAATCACGTGGGCCCCACCCGGAAATCACGTGGGCCCCACCCGGAAATCACGTGGGCCCCACCCGGAAATCACGTGGGCCCCACCCGGAAATCACGTGGGCACCATGGGGAAATCACGTGGGCCCCACCCGGAAATCACGTGGGCCCCACCCGGAAATCACGTGGGGCCCACCCGGAAATCACGTGGGCCCCACCCGGAAATCACGTGGGCCCCACGGGGAAAACACGTGGGCCCCACCCGGAAATCACGTGGGCCCCACCCGGAAATCACGTGGGCCCCACCCGGAAATCACGTGGGCCCCACCCGGAAATCACGTGGGCCCCACCCGGAAATCACGTGGGCCCCACCCGGAAATCACGTGGGCCCCACGGGGAAATCACGTGGGCCCCACCCGGAAATCACGTGGGCCCCACCCGGAAATCACGTGGGCCCCACGGGGAAATCACGTGGGCCCCACCCGGAAATCACGTGGGCCCCACCCGGAAATCACGTGGGCCCCACCCGGAAATCACGTGGGCCCCACCCGGAAATCACGTGGGCCCCACCCGGAAATCACGTGGGCCCCACCCGGAAATCACGTGGGCCCCACCCGGAAATCACGTGGGCCCCCAGGGGAAATCACGTGGGCCCCACCCGGAAATCACGTGGGCCCCACCCGGAAATCACGTGGGCCCCACCCGGAAATCACGTGGGCCCGACGGGGAAATCACGTGGGCTCCACCCGGAAATCACGTGGGCCCCACCCGGAAATCACGTGGGCCCCACCCGGAAATCACGTGGGCCCCACCCGGAAATCACGTGGGCCCCACCCGGAAATCACGTGGGCCCCACCCGGAAATCACGTGGGCCCCACCCGGAAATCACGTGGGCCCCACCCGGAAATCACGTGGGCCCCACCCGGAAATCACGTGGGCCCCACCCGGAAATCACGTGGGCCCCCAGGGGAAATCACTTGGGCCCCACCCGGAAATCACGTGGGCCCCACCCGGAAATCACGTGGGCCCCACCCGGAAATCACGTGGGCCCCACGGGGAAATCACGTGGGCCCCACCCGGAAATCACGTGGGCCCCACGGGGAAATCACGTGGGTCCCACCCGGAAATCACGTGGGCCCCACCCGGAAATCACGTGGGCCCCACCCGGAAATCACGTGGGCCCCACCCGGAAATCACGTGGGCCCCACCCGGAAATCACGTGGGCCCCACGGGGAAATCACGTGGGCCCCACCCGGAAATCACGTGGGCCCCACCCGGAAATCACGTGGGCCCCACCCGGAAATCACGTGGGCCCCACCCGGAAATCACGTGGGCCCCACCCGGAAATCACGTGGGCCCCACCCGGAAATCACGTGGGCCCCACCCGGAAATCACGTGGGCCCCACCCGGAAATCACGTGGGCCCCACCCGGAAATCACGTGGGCCCCCAGGGGAAATCACGTGGGCCCCACCCGGAAATCACGTGGGCCCCACCCGGAAATCACGTGGGCCCCACCCGGAAATCACGTGGGCCCCACGGGGAAATCACGTGGGCCCCACCCGGAAATCACGTGGGCCCCACCCGGAAATCACGTGGGCCCCCAGGGGAAATCACGTGGGCCCCACCCGGAAATCACGTGGGCCCCACCCGGAAATCACGTGGGCCCCACCCGGAAATCACGTGGGCCCCACGGGGAAATCACGTGGGCCCCACCCGGAAATCACGTGGGCCCCACCCGGAAATCACGTGGGCCCCACCCGGAAATCACGTGGGCCCCACCCGGAAATCACGTGGGCCCCAACCGGAAATCACGTGGGCCCCACCCGGAAATCACGTGGGCCCCACCCGGAAATCACGTGGGCCCCACCCGGAAATCACGTGGGCCCCACCCGGAAATCACGTGGGCCCCACCCGGAAATCACGTGGGCCCCACCCGGAAATCACGTGGGCCCCACCCGGAAATCACGTGGGCCCCACCCGGAAATCACGTGGGCCCCACCCGGAAATCACGTGGGCCCCACCCGGAAATCACGTGGGCCCCACCCGGAAATCACGTGGGCCCCACCCAGAAATCACGTGGGGCCCACCCGGAAATCACGTGGGCCCCACGGGGAAATCACGTGGGCCCCACCCGGAAATCACGTGGGCCCCACCCGGAAATCACGTGGGCCCCACCCGGAAATCACGTGGGCCCCACCCGGAAATCACGTGGGCCCCACCCGGAAATCACGTGGGCCCCACCCGGAAATCACGTGGGCCCCACCCGGAAATCACGTGGGCCCCACCCGGAAATCACGTGGGCCCTACCCGGAAATCACGTGGGCCCCCAGGGGAAATCACGTGGGCCCCACCCGGAAATCACGTGGGCCCCACCCGGAAATCACGTGGGCCCCACCCGGAAATCACGTGGGCCCCACCCGGAAATCACGTGGGCCCCACCCGGAAATCACGTGGGCCCTACCCGGAAATCACGTGGGCCCCACGGGGAAATCACGTGGGCCCCACCCGGAAATCACGTGGGCCCCACGGGGAAATCACGTGGGCCCCACCCGGAAATCACGTGGGCCCCACCCGGAAATCACGTGGGCCCCACCCGGAAATCACGTGGGCCCCACCCGGAAATCACGTGGGCCCCACGGGGAAATCACGTGGGCCCTACCCGGAAATCACGTGGGTCCCACCCGGAAATCACGTGGGCCCCACCGGGAAATCACGTGGGCCCCACCCGGAAATCACGTGGGCCCAACCCGGAAATCACGTGGGCCCCACCTGGAAATCACGTGGGCCCCACCCGGAAATCACGTGGGCCCCCAGGGGAAATCACGTGGGCCCCACCCTGAAATCACGTGGGCCCCACCCGGAAATCACGTGGGCCCCACCCGGAAATAACGTGGGCCCCACCCGGAAATCACGTGGGCCCCACCCAGAAATCACGTGGGCCCCACCGGGAAATCACGTGGGCCCCACCCGGAAATCAAGTGGGCCCCACCCGGAAATCACGTGGGCCCCACCCGGAAATCACGTGGGCCCCCAGGGGAAATCATGTGGGCCCCACCCGGAAATCACGTGGGCCCCACCCGGAAATCACGTGGGCCCCACCCGGAAATCACTTGGGCCCCACCCGGAAATCACGTGGGCCCCACCCGGAAATCACGTGGGCCCCATCCGGAAATCACGTGGGCCCCACGGGGAAATCACGTGGGCCCCACCCGGAAATCACGTGGGGCCCACCCGGAAATCACGTGGGCCCCACCCGGAAATCACGTGGGCCCCACCCGGAAATCACGTGGGCCCCACCCGGAAATCACGTGGGCCCCCAGGGGAAATCACGTGGGCCCCACCCGGAAATCACGTGGGCCCCACCCGGAAATCACGTGGGCCCCCAGGGGAAATCACGTGGGCCCCACCCGGATATCACGTGGGCCCCACCCGGAAATCACGTGGGCCCCACCCGGAAATAACGTGGGCCCCACGGGGAAATCACGTGGGCCCGACCCGGAAATCACGTGGGCCCCACCCGGAAATCACGTGGGCCCCCAGGGGAAATCACGTGGGCCCCACCCGGAAATCACGTGGGCCCCACCCGGAAATCACGTGGGCCCCACCCGGAAATCACGTGGGCCCCACCCGGAAATCACGTGGGCCCCACCCGGAAATCACGTGGGCCCCACCCGGAAATCACGTGGGCCCCACCCGGAAATCACGTGGGCCCCACCCGGAAATCACGTGGGCCCCACCCGGAAATCACGTGGGCCCCACGGGGAAATCACGTGGGCCCCACCCGGAAATCACGTGGGCCCCACCCGGAAATCACGTGGGCCCCACCCGGAAATCACGTGGGCCCCACCCGGAAATCACGTGGGCCCCACCCTGAAATCACGTGGGCCCCACCCGGAAATCACGTGGGCCCCACCCGGAAATCACGTGGGCCCCACCCGGAAATCACGTGGGCCCCACCCGGAAATCACGTGGGCCCCACCCGGAAATCACGTGGGCCCCACCCGGAAATCACGTGGGCCCCACCCGGAAATCACGTGGGCCCCCAGGTGAAATCACGTGGGCCCCACAAGGAAATCACGTGGGCCCCACCCTGAAATCACGTGGGCCCCACCCGGAAATCACGTGGGCCCCACCCGGAAATCACGTGGGCCCCACCCGGAAATCACGTGTGCCCCACGGGGAAATCACGTGGGCCCCACCCGGAAATCACGTGGGCCCCACCCGGAAATCACGTGGGCCCCACCCGGAAATCACGTGGGCCCCACCCGGAAATCACGTGGGCCCCACCCGGAAATCACGTGGGCCCCACCCGGAAATCACGTGGCCCCCACGGGGAAATCACGTGGGCCCCACCCGGAAATCACGTGGGCCCCACCCGGAAATCACGTGGGCCCCACCCGGAAATCACTTGGGCCCCACCCGGAAATCACGTGGGCCCCACGGGGAAATCACGTGGGCCCCACGGGGAAATCACGTGGGCCCCACCCGGAAATCACGTGGGCCCCACCCGGAAATCACGTGAGCCCCACCCGGAAATCACATGGGCCCCACCCGGAAATCACGTGGGCCCCACCCGGAAATCACGTGGGCCCCACCCGGAAATCACGTGGGCCCCCAGGGGAAATCACGTGGGCCCCACCCGGAAATCACGTGGGCCCCACCCGGAAATCACGTGGGCCCCACCCGGAAATCACGTGGGCCCCACCCGGAAATCACGTGGGCCCCACCCGGAAATCACGTGGGCCCCACCCGGAAATCACGTGGGCCCCACCCGGAAATCACGTGGGCCCCACCCGGAAATCACGTGGGCCCCACCCGGAAATCACGTGGGCCCCACCCGGAAATCACGTGGGCCCCACCCGGAAATCACGTGGGCCCCACGGGGAAATCACGTGGGCCCCACCAGGAAATCACGTGGGCCCCACCCGGAAATCACGTGGGCCCCACCCGGAAATCACGTGGGCCCCACCCGGAAATCACGTGGGCCCCACCCGGAAATCACGAGGGCCCCACCCGGAAATTACGTGGGCCCCACCCGGAAATCACGTGGGCCCTACCCGGAAATCACGTGGGCCCCCAGAGGAAATCACGTGGGCCCCACCCGGAAATCACGTGGGCCCCACCCGGAAATCACGTGGGCCCCACCCGGAAATCACGTGGGCCCCACCCGGAAATCACGTGGGCCCCACCCGGAAATCACGTGGGCCCCACGGGGAAATCACGTGGGCCCCACCCGGAAATCACGTGGGCCCCACCCGGAAATCACGTGGGCCCCACCCGGAAATCACGTGGGCCCCACCCGGAAATCACGTGGGCCCCACCCGGAAATCACGTGGGCCCCACCCGGAAATCACGTGGGCCCCACCCGGAAATCACGTGGGCCCCACCCGGAAATCACGTGGGCCCCACCCGGAAATCACGTGGGCCCCACCCGGAAATCACGTGGGCCCCACCCGGAAATCACGTGGGGCCCACCCGGAAATCACGTGGGCCCCACGGGGAAATCACGTGGGCCCCACCCGGAAATCACGTGGGCCCCACCCGGAAATCACGTGGGCCCCACACGGAAATCACGTGGGCCCCACCCGGAAATCACGTGGGCCCCCAGGGGAAATCACGTGGGCCCCACAAGGAAATCACGTGGGCCCCACCCGGAAATCACGTGGGCCCCACCCGGAAATCACGTGGGCCCCACCCGGAAATCACGTGGGCCCCACGGGGAAATCACGTGGGCCCCACCCGGAAATCACGTGGGCCCCACCCGGAAATCACGTGGGCCCCACCCGGAAATCACGTGGGCCCCACCCGGAAATCACGTGGGCCCCACCCGGAAATCACGTGGGCCCCACCCGGAAATCACGTGGGCCCCACCCGGAAATCACGTGGGCCCCACCCGGAAATCACGTGGGCCCCACCCGGAAATCACGTGGGCCCCAAGGGGAAATCACGTGGGCCCCACCCGGAAATCACGTGGGCCCCACCCGGAAATCACGTGGGCCCCACCCGGAAATCACGTGGGCCCCACCCGGAAATCACGTGGGCCCCACCCGGAAATCACGTGGGCCCCACCCGGAAATCACGTGGGCCCCACCCGGAAATCACGTGGGCCCCACGGGGAAATCACGCGGGCCCCACCCGGAAATCACGTGGGCACCACGGGGAAATCACGTGGGCCCCACCCGGAAATCACGTGGGCACCACGGGGAAATCACGTGGGCCCCACCCGGAAATCACGTGGGCCCCACCCGGAAATCACGTGGGCCCCACCCGGAAATCACGTGGGGCCCACCCGGAAATCACGTGGGCCCCACCCGGAAATCACGTGGGCCCCACGGGGAAATCACGTGGGCCCCACCCGGAAATCACGTGGGCACCACCCGGAAATCACGTGGGCCCCACACGGAAATCACGTGGGCCCCACCCGGAAATCACGTGGGCCCCACACGGAAATCACGTGGGCCCCACCCGGAAATCACGTGGGCCCCTCCCGGAAATCACGTGGGCCCCACCCGGATATCACGTGGGCCCCACCCGGAAATCACGTGGGCCCCACGGGGAAATCACGTGGGCCCCACCCGGAAATCACGTGGGCCCCACCCGGAAATCACGTGGGCCCCACCCGGAAGTCACGTGGGCCCCACCCGGAAATCACGTGGGCCCCACCCGGAAATCACGTGGGCCCCACCCGGAAATCACGTGGGCCCCACCCGGAAATCACGTGGGCCCCACCCGGAAATCACGTGGGCCCCACCCGGAAATCACGTGGGCCCCACCCGGAAATCACGTGGGCCCCCAGGTGAAATCACGTGGGCCCCACAAGGAAATCACGTGGGCCCCACCCTGAAATCACGTGGGCCCCACCCGGAAATCACGTGGGCCCCACCCGGAAATCACGTGGGCCCCACCCGGAAATCACGTGGGCCCCACCCGGAAATCACGTGGGGCCCACCCGGAAATCACGTGGGCCCCACGGGGAAATCACGTGGGCCCCACCCGGAAATCACGTGGGCCCCACCCGGAAATCACGTGGGCCCCACCCGGAAATCACGTGGGCCCCAACCGGAAATCACGTGGGCCCCACCCGGAAATCACGTGGGCCCGACGGGGAAATCACGTGGGCCCCACCCGGAAATCACGTGGGCCCCACCCGGAAATCACGTGGGCACCACGGGGAAATCACGTGGGCCCCACCCGGAAATCACGTGGGCACCACGGGGAAATCACGTGGGCCCCACCCGGAAATCACGTGGGCCCCACCCGGAAATCACGTGGGCCCCACCGGGAAATCACGTGGGGCCCACCCGGAAATCACGTGGGCCCCACCCGGAAATCACGTGGGCCCCACGGGGAAATCACGTGGGCCCCACCCGGAAATCACGTGGGCACCACCCGGAAATCACGTGGGCCCCACACGGAAATCACGTGGGCCCCACCCGGAAATCACGTGGGCCCCACACGGAAATCACGTGGGCCCCACCCGGAAATCACGTGGGCCCCACCCGGAAATCACGTGGGCCCCACCCGGAAATCACGTGGGCCCCACCCGGAAATCACGTGGGCCCCACGGGGAAATCACGTGGGCCCCACCCGGAAATCACGTGGGCCCCACCCGGAAATCACTTGGGCCCCACCCGGAAGTCACGTGGGCCCCACCCGGAAATCACGTGGGCCCCACCCGGAAATCACGTGGGCCCCACCCGGAAATCACGTGGGCCCCACCCGGAAATCACGTGGGCCCCACCCGGAAATCACGTGGGCCCCACCCGGAAATCACGTGGGCCCCACCCGGAAATCACGTGGGCACCATGGGGAAATCACGTGGGCCCCACCCGGAAATCACGTGGGCCCCACCCGGAAATCACGTGGGCCCCACCCGGAAATCACGTGGGGCCCACCCGGAAATCACGTGGGCCCCACCCGGAAATCACGTGGGCCCCACGGGGAAAACACGTGGGCCCCACCCGGAAATCACGTGGGCCCCACCCGGAAATCACGTGGGCCCCACCCGGAAATCACGTGGGCCCCACCCGGAAATCACGTGGGCCCCACCCGGAAATCACGTGAGCCCCACCCGGAAATCACGTGGGCCCCACGGGGAAATCACGTGGGCCCCACCCGGAAATCACGTGGGCCCCACCCGGAAATCACGTGGGCCCCACGGGGAAATCACGTGGGCCCCACCCGGAAATCACGTGGGCCCCACCCGGAAATCACGTGGGCCCCACCCGGAAATCACGTGGGCCCCACCCGGAAATCACGTGGGCCCCACCCGGAAATCACGTGGGCCCCACCCTGAAATCACGTGGGCCCCACCCGGAAATCACGTGGGCCCCCAGGGGAAATCACGTGGGCCCCACCCGGAAATCACGTGGGCCCCACCCGGAAATCACGTGGGCCCCACCCGGAAATCACGTGGGCCCGACGGGGAAATCACGTGGGCCCCACCCGGAAATCACGTGGGCCCCACCCGGAAATCACGTGGGCCCCACCCGGAAATCACGTGGGCCCCACCCGGAAATCACGTGGGCCCCACCCGGAAATCACGTGGGCCCCACCCGGAAATCACGTGGGCCCCACCCGGAAATCACGTGGGCCCCACCCGGAAATCACGTGGGCCCCACCCGGAAATCACGTGGGCCCCACCCGGAAATCACGTGGGCCCCACCCGGAAATCACGTGGGCCCCACCCGGAAATCACGTGGGCCCCCAGGGGAAATCACTTGGGCCCCACCCGGAAATCACGTGGGCCCCACCCGGAAATCACGTGGGCCCCACCCGGAAATCACGTGGGCCCCACGGGGAAATCACGTGGGCCCCACCCGGAAATCACGTGGGCCCCACGGGGAAATCACGTGGGTCCCACCCGGAAATCACGTGGGCCCCACCCGGAAATCACGTGGGCCCCACCCGGAAATCACGTGGGCCCCACCCGGAAATCACGTGGGCCCCACCCGGAAATCACGTGGGCCCCACGGGGAAATCACGTGGGCCCCACCCGGAAATCACGTGGGCCCCACCCGGAAATCACGTGGGCCCCACCCGGAAATCACGTGGGCCCCACCCGGAAATCACGTGGGCCCCACCCGGAAATCACGTGGGCCCCACCCGGAAATCACGTGGGCCCCACCCGGAAATCACGTGGGCCCCACCCGGAAATCACGTGGGCCCCCAGGGGAAATCACGTGGGCCCCACCCGGAAATCACGTGGGCCCCACCCGGAAATCACGTGGGCCCCACCCGGAAATCACGTGGGCCCCACCCGGAAATCACGTGGGCCCCACCCGGAAATCACGTGGGCCCCACCCGGAAATCACGTGGGCCCCACCCGGAAATCACGTGGGCCCCACCCGGAAATCACGTGGGCCCCACCCGGAAATCACGTGGGCCCCACCCGGAAATCACGTGGGCCCCACCCGGAAATCACGTGGGCCCCCAGGGGAAATCACGTGGGCCCCACCCGGAAATCACGTGGGCCCCACCCGGAAATCACGTGGGCCCCACCCGGAAATCACGTGGGCCCCACGGGGAAATCACGTGGGCCCCACCCGGAAATCACGTGGGCCCCACCCGGAAATCACGTGGGCCCCCAGGGGAAATCACGTGGGCCCCACCCGGAAATCACGTGGGCCCCACCCGGAAATCACGTGGGCCCCACCCGGAAATCACGTGGGCCCCACGGGGAAATCACGTGGGCCCCACGGGGAAATCACGTGGGCCCCACCCGGAAATCACGTGGGCCCCACCCGGAAATCACGTGGGCCCCACCCGGAAATCACGTGGGCCCCACCCGGAAATCACGTGGGCCCCACCCGGAAATCACGTGGGCCCCACCCGGAAATCACGTGGGCCCCACCCGGAAATCACTTGGGCCCCACCCGGAAATCACGTGGGCCCCACGGGGAAATCACGTGGGCCCCACGGGGAAATCACGTGGGCCCCACCCGGAAATCACGTGGGCCCCACCCGGAAATCACGTGAGCCCCACCCGGAAATCACATGGGCCCCACCCGGAAATCACGTGGGCCCCACCCGGAAATCACGTGGGCCCCACCCGGAAATCACGTGGGCCCCCAGGGGAAATCACGTGGGCCCCACCCGGAAATCACGTGGGCCCCACCCGGAAATCACGTGGGCCCCACCCGGAAATCACGTGGGCCCCACCCGGAAATCACGTGGGCCCCACCCGGAAATCACGTGGGCCCCACCCGGAAATCACGTGGGCCCCACCCGGAAATCACGTGGGCCCCACCCGGAAATCACGTGGGCCCCACCCGGAAATCACGTGGGCCCCACCCGGAAATCACGTGGGCCCCACCCGGAAATCACGTGGGCCCCACGGGGAAATCACGTGGGCCCCACCAGGAAATCACGTGGGCCCCACCCGGAAATCACGTGGGCCCCACCCGGAAATCACGTGGGCCCCACGGGGAAATCACGTGGGTCCCCCCCGGAAATCACGAGGGCCCCACCCGGAAATTACGTGGGCCCCACCCGGAAATCACGTGGGCCCTACGGGGAAATCACGTGGGCCCCCACCCGGAAATCACGGGGGCCCCACCCGGAAATCACGGGGGCCCCACCCGGCAATCACGTGGGCCCCCCCCGGAAATCACGTGGGCCCCACCCGGAAATCACGTGGGCCCCACCCGGAAATCACGTGGGCCCCACCCGGAAATCACGTGGGCCCCACCCGGAAATCACGTGGGCCCCACCCGGAAATCACGTGGGCCCCACCCGGAAATCACGTGGGCCCCACCCGGAAATCACGTGGGCCCCACCCGGAAATCACGTGGGCCCCACCCGGAAATCACGTGGGCCCCACCCGGAAATCACGTGGGCCCCACCCGGAAATCACGTGGGCCCCACCCGGAAATCACGTGGGCCCCACCCGGAAATCACGTGGGGCCCACCCGGAAATCACGTGGGCCCCACGGGGAAATCACGTGGGCCCCACCCGGAAATCACGTGGGCCCCACCCGGAAATCACGTGGGCCCCACACGGAAATCACGTGGGCCCCACCCGGAAATCACGTGGGCCCCCAGGGGAAATCACGTGGGCCCCACAAGGAAATCACGTGGGCCCCACCCGGAAATCACGTGGGCCCCACCCGGAAATCACGTGGGCCCCACCCGGAAATCACGTGGGCCCCACGGGGAAATCACGTGGGCCCCACCCGGAAATCACGTGGGCCCCACCCGGAAATCACGTGGGCCCCACCCGGAAATCACGTGGGCCCCACCCGGAAATCACGTGGGCCCCACCCGGAAATCACGTGGGCCCCACCCGGAAATCACGTGGGCCCCACCCGGAAATCACGTGGGCCCCACCCGGAAATCACGTGGGCCCCACCCGGAAATCACGTGGGCCCCAAGGGGAAATCACGTGGGCCCCACCCGGAAATCACGTGGGCCCCACCCGGAAATCACGTGGGCCCCACCCGGAAATCACGTGGGCCCCACCCGGAAATCACGTGGGCCCCACCCGGAAATCACGTGGGCCCCACCCGGAAATCACGTGGGCCCCACGGGGAAATCACGCGGGCCCCACCCGGAAATCACGTGGGCACCACGGGGAAATCACGTGGGCCCCACCCGGAAATCACGTGGGCACCACGGGGAAATCACGTGGGCCCCACCCGGAAATCACGTGGGCCCCACCCGGAAATCACGTGGGCCCCACCCGGAAATCACGTGGGGCCCACCCGGAAATCACGTGGGCCCCACCCGGAAATCACGTGGGCCCCACGGGGAAATCACGTGGGCCCCACCCGGAAATCACGTGGGCACCACCCGGAAATCACGTGGGCCCCACACGGAAATCACGTGGGCCCCACCCGGAAATCACGTGGGCCCCACACGGAAATCACGTGGGCCCCACCCGGAAATCACGTGGGCCCCTCCCGGAAATCACGTGGGCCCCACCCGGATATCACGTGGGCCCCACCCGGAAATCACGTGGGCCCCACGGGGAAATCACGTGGGCCCCACCCGGAAATCACGTGGGCCCCACCCGGAAATCACGTGGGCCCCACCCGGAAGTCACGTGGGCCCCACCCGGAAATCACGTGGGCCCCACCCGGAAATCACGTGGGCCCCACCCGGAAATCACGTGGGCCCCACCCGGAAATCACGTGGGCCCCACCCGGAAATCACGTGGGCCCCACCCGGAAATCACGTGGGCCCCACCCGGAAATCACGTGGGCCCCCAGGTGAAATCACGTGGGCCCCACAAGGAAATCACGTGGGCCCCACCCTGAAATCACGTGGGCCCCACCCGGAAATCACGTGGGCCCCACCCGGAAATCACGTGGGCCCCACCCGGAAATCACGTGGGCCCCACCCGGAAATCACGTGGGGCCCACCCGGAAATCACGTGGGCCCCACGGGGAAATCACGTGGGCCCCACCCGGAAATCACGTGGGCCCCACCCGGAAATCACGTGGGCCCCACCCGGAAATCACGTGGGCCCCAACCGGAAATCACGTGGGCCCCACCCGGAAATCACGTGGGCCCGACGGGGAAATCACGTGGGCCCCACCCGGAAATCACGTGGGCCCCACCCGGAAATCACGTGGGCACCACGGGGAAATCACGTGGGCCCCACCCGGAAATCACGTGGGCACCACGGGGAAATCACGTGGGCCCCACCCGGAAATCACGTGGGCCCCACCAGGAAATCACGTGGGCCCCACCGGGAAATCACGTGGGGCCCACCCGGAAATCACGTGGGCCCCACCCGGAAATCACGTGGGCCCCACGGGGAAATCACGTGGGCCCCACCCGGAAATCACGTGGGCACCACCCGGAAATCACGTGGGCCCCACACGGAAATCACGTGGGCCCCACCCGGAAATCACGTGGGCCCCACACGGAAATCACGTGGGCCCCACCCGGAAATCACGTGGGCCCCACCCGGAAATCACGTGGGCCCCACCCGGAAATCACGTGGGCCCCACCCGGAAATCACGTGGGCCCCACGGGGAAATCACGTGGGCCCCACCCGGAAATCACGTGGGCCCCACCCGGAAATCACGTGGGCCCCACCCGGAAGTCACGTGGGCCCCACCCGGAAATCACGTGGGCCCCACCCGGAAATCACGTGGGCCCCACCCGGAAATCACGTGGGCCCCACCCGGAAATCACGTGGGCCCCACCCGGAAATCACGTGGGCCCCACCCGGAAATCACGTGGGCCCCACCCGGAAATCACGTGGGCACCATGGGGAAATCACGTGGGCCCCACCCGGAAATCACGTGGGCCCCACCCGGAAATCACGTGGGCCCCACCCGGAAATCACGTGGGGCCCACCCGGAAATCACGTGGGCCCCACCCGGAAATCACGTGGGCCCCACGGGGAAAACACGTGGGCCCCACCCGGAAATCACGTGGGCCCCACCCGGAAATCACGTGGGCCCCACCCGGAAATCACGTGGGCCCCACCCGGAAATCACGTGGGCCCCACCCGGAAATCACGTGAGCCCCACCCGGAAATCACGTGGGCCCCACGGGGAAATCACGTGGGCCCCACCCGGAAATCACGTGGGCCCCACCCGGAAATCACGTGGGCCCCACGGGGAAATCACGTGGGCCCCACCCGGAAATCACGTGGGCCCCACCCGGAAATCACGTGGGCCCCACCCGGAAATCACGTGGGCCCCACCCGGAAATCACGTGGGCCCCACCCGGAAATCACGTGGGCCCCACCCGGAAATCACGTGGGCCCCACCCGGAAATCACGTGGGCCCCCAGGGGAAATCACGTGGGCCCCACCCGGAAATCACGTGGGCCCCACCCGGAAATCACGTGGGCCCCACCCGGAAATCACGTGGGCCCGACGGGGAAATCACGTGGGCCCCACCCGGAAATCACGTGGGCCCCACCCGGAAATCACGTGGGCCCCACCCGGAAATCACGTGGGCCCCACCCGGAAATCACGTGGGCCCCACCCGGAAATCACGTGGGCCCCACCCGGAAATCACGTGGGCCCCACCCGGAAATCACGTGGGCCCCACCCGGAAATCACGTGGGCCCCACCCGGAAATCACGTGGGCCCCACCCGGAAATCACGTGGGCCCCACCCGGAAATCACGTGGGCCCCACCCGGAAATCACGTGGGCCCCCAGGGGAAATCACTTGGGCCCCACCCGGAAATCACGTGGGCCCCACCCGGAAATCACGTGGGCCCCACCCGGAAATCACGTGGGCCCCACGGGGAAATCACGTGGGCCCCACCCGGAAATCACGTGGGCCCCACGGGGAAATCACGTGGGTCCCACCCGGAAATCACGTGGGCCCCACCCGGAAATCACGTGGGCCCCACCCGGAAATCACGTGGGCCCCACCCGGAAATCACGTGGGCCCCACCCGGAAATCACGTGGGCCCCACGGGGAAATCACGTGGGCCCCACCCGGAAATCACGTGGGCCCCACCCGGAAATCACGTGGGCCCCACCCGGAAATCACGTGGGCCCCACCCGGAAATCACGTGGGCCCCACCCGGAAATCACGTGGGCCCCACCCGGAAATCACGTGGGCCCCACCCGGAAATCACGTGGGCCCCACCCGGAAATCACGTGGGCCCCCAGGGGAAATCACGTGGGCCCCACCCGGAAATCACGTGGGCCCCACCCGGAAATCACGTGGGCCCCACCCGGAAATCACGTGGGCCCCACCCGGAAATCACGTGGGCCCCACCCGGAAATCACGTGGGCCCCACCCGGAAATCACGTGGGCCCCACCCGGAAATCACGTGGGCCCCACCCGGAAATCACGTGGGCCCCACCCGGAAATCACGTGGGCCCCACCCGGAAATCACGTGGGCCCCACCCGGAAATCACGTGGGCCCCCAGGGGAAATCACGTGGGCCCCACCCGGAAATCACGTGGGCCCCACCCGGAAATCACGTGGGCCCCACCCGGAAATCACGTGGGCCCCACGGGGAAATCACGTGGGCCCCACCCGGAAATCACGTGGGCCCCACCCGGAAATCACGTGGGCCCCCAGGGGAAATCACGTGGGCCCCACCCGGAAATCACGTGGGCCCCACCCGGAAATCACGTGGGCCCCACCCGGAAATCACGTGGGCCCCACGGGGAAATCACGTGGGCCCCACGGGGAAATCACGTGGGCCCCACCCGGAAATCACGTGGGCCCCACCCGGAAATCACGTGGGCCCCACCCGGAAATCACGTGGGCCCCACCCGGAAATCACGTGGGCCCCACCCGGAAATCACGTGGGCCCCACCCGGAAATCACGTGGGCCCCACCCGGAAATCACGTGGGCCCCACCCGGAAATCACGTGGGCCCCACCCGGAAATCACGTGGGCCCCACCCGGAAATCACGTGGGCCCCACCCGGAAATCACGTGGGCCCCACCCGGAAATCACGTGGGGCCCACCCGGAAATCACGTGGGGCCCACCCGGAAATCACGTGGGCCCCACCCGGAAATCACGTGGGCCCCACCCGGAAATCACGTGGGCCCCACCCGGAAATCACGTGGGCCCCACCCGGAAATCACGTGGGCCCCACCCGGAAATCACGTGGGCCCCACCCGGAAATCACGTGGGCCCCACCCGGAAATCACGTGGGCCCCACCCGGAAATCACGTGGGCCCTACCCGGAAATCACGTGGGCCCCCAGGGGAAATCACGTGGGCCCCACCCGGAAATCACGTGGGCCCCACCCGGAAATCACGTGGGCCCCACCCGGAAATCACGTGGGCCCCACCCGGAAATCACGTGGGCCCCACCCGGAAATCACGTGGGCCCCACCCGGAAATCACGTGGGCCCCACCCGGAAATCACGTGAGCCCCACCCGGAAATCACGTGGGCCCCACGGGGAAATCACGTGGGCCCCACCTGGAAATCACGTGGGCCCCACCCGGAAATCACGTGGGCCCCACGGGGAAATCACGTGGGCCCCACCCGGAAATCACGTGGGCCCCACCCGGAAATCACGTGGGCCCCACCCGGAAATCACGTGGGCCCCACCCGGAAATCACGTGGGCCCCACCCGGAAATCACGTGGGCCCCACCCGGAAATCACGTGGGCCCCACCCGGAAATCACGTGGGCCCCACCCGGAAATCACGTGGGCCCCACCCGGAAATCACGTGGGCCCCACCCGGAAATCACGTGGGCCCCACACGGAAATCACGTGGGCCCCACACGGAAATCACGTGGGCCCCACCCGGAAATCACGTGGGCCCCACGGGGAAATCACGTGGGCCCCACGCAGAAATCACGTGGGCCCCACGGGGAAATCACGTGGGCCCCACCCGGAAATCACGTGGGCCCCACGGGGAAATCACGTGGGCCCCACCCGGAAATCACGTGGGCCCCACCCGGAAATCACGTGGGCCCCACCCGGAAATCACGTGGGCCCCACCCGGAAATCACGTGGGCCCCACGGGGAAATCACGTGGGCCCTACCCGGAAATCACGTGGGTCCCACCCGGAAATCACGTGGGCCCCACCCGGAAATCACGTGGGCCCCACCCGGAAATCACGTGGGCCCAACCCGGAAATCACGTGGGCCCCACCTGGAAATCACGTGGGCCCCACCCGGAAATCACGTGGGCCCCCAGGGGAAATCACGTGGGCCCCACCCTGAAATCACGTGGGCCCCACCCGGAAATCACGTGGGCCCCACCCGGAAATAACGTGGGCCCCACCCGGAAATCACGTGGGCCCCACCCAGAAATCACGTGGGCCCCACCGGGAAATCACGTGGGCCCCACCCGGAAATCAAGTGGGCCCCACCCGGAAATCACGTGGGCCCCACCCGGAAATCACGTGGGCCCCCAGGGGAAATCATGTGGGCCCCACCCGGAAATCACGTGGGCCCCACCCGGAAATCACGTGGGCCCCACCCGGAAATCACTTGGGCCCCACCCGGAAATCACGTGGGCCCCACCCGGAAATCACGTGGGCCCCATCCGGAAATCACGTGGGCCCCACGGGGAAATCACGTGGGCCCCACCCGGAAATCACGTGGGGCCCACCCGGAAATCACGTGGGCCCCACCCGGAAATCACGTGGGCCCCACCCGGAAATCACGTGGGCCCCACCCGGAAATCACGTGGGCCCCCAGGGGAAATCACGTGGGCCCCACCCGGAAATCACGTGGGCCCCACCCGGAAATCACGTGGGCCCCCAGGGGAAATCACGTGGGCCCCACCCGGATATCACGTGGGCCCCACCCGGAAATCACGTGGGCCCCACCCGGAAATAACGTGGGCCCCACGGGGAAATCACGTGGGCCCCACCCGGAAATCACGTGGGCCCCACCCGGAAATCACGTGGGCCCCCAGGGGAAATCACGTGGGCCCCACCCGGAAATCACGTGGGCCCCACCCGGAAATCACGTGGGCCCCACCCGGAAATCACGTGGGCCCCACCCGGAAATCACGTGGGCCCCACCCGGAAATCACGTGGGCCCCACCCGGAAATCACGTGGGCCCCACCCGGAAATCACGTGGGCCCCACCCGGAAATCACGTGGGCCCCACCCGGAAATCACGTGGGCCCCACGGGGAAATCACGTGGGCCCCACCCGGAAATCACGTGGGCCCCACCCGGAAATCACGTGGGCCCCACCCGGAAATCACGTGGGCCCCACCCGGAAATCACGTGGGCCCCACCCTGAAATCACGTGGGCCCCACCCGGAAATCACGTGGGCCCCACCCGGAAATCACGTGGGCCCCACCCGGAAATCACGTGGGCCCCACCCGGAAATCACGTGGGCCCCACCCGGAAATCACGTGGGCCCCACCCGGAAATCACGTGGGCCCCACCCGGAAATCACGTGGGCCCCCAGGTGAAATCACGTGGGCCCCACAAGGAAATCACGTGGGCCCCACCCTGAAATCACGTGGGCCCCACCCGGAAATCACGTGGGCCCCACCCGGAAATCACGTGGGCCCCACCCGGAAATCACGTGTGCCCCACGGGGAAATCACGTGGGCCCCACCCGGAAATCACGTGGGCCCCACCCGGAAATCACGTGGGCCCCACCCGGAAATCACGTGGGCCCCACCCGGAAATCACGTGGGCCCCACCCGGAAATCACGTGGGCCCCACCCGGAAATCACGTGGCCCCCACGGGGAAATCACGTGGGCCCCACCCGGAAATCACGTGGGCCCCACCCGGAAATCACGTGGGCCCCACCCGGAAATCACGTGGGCCCCACCCGGAAATCACGTGGGCCCCACCCGGAAATCACGTGGGCCCCACGGGGAAATCACGTGGGCCCCACCCGGAAATCACGTGGGCCCCACCCGGAAATCACGTGGGCCCCACCCGGAAATCACGTGGGCCCCACCCGGAAATCACGTGGGCCCCACCCGGAAATCACGAGGGCCCCACCCGGAAATTACGTGGGCCCCACCCGGAAATCACGTGGGCCCTACCCGGAAATCACGTGGGCCCCCAGAGGAAATCACGTGGGCCCCACCCGGAAATAACGTGGGCCCCCAGGGGAAATCACGTGGGCCCCACCCGGAAATCACGTGGGCCCCACCCGGAAATCACGTGGGCCCCACCCGGAAATCACGTGGGCCCCACGGGGAAATCACGTGGGCCCCACCCGGAAATCACGTGGGCCCCACCCGGAAATCACGTGGGCCCCACCCGGAAATCACGTGGGCCCCACCCGGAAATCACGTGGGCCCCACCCGGAAATCACGTGGGCCCCACCCGGAAATCACGTGGGCCCCACCCGGAAATCACGTGGGCCCCACCCGGAAATCACGTGGGCCCCACCCGGAAATCACGTGGGCCCCACCCGGAAATCACGTGGGCCCCACCCGGAAATCACGTGGGGCCCACCCGGAAATCACGTGGGCCCCACGGGGAAATCACGTGGGCCCCACCCGGAAATCACGTGGGCCCCACCCGGAAATCACGTGGGCCCCACACGGAAATCACGTGGGCCCCACCCGGAAATCACGTGGGCCCCACCCTGAAATCACGTGGGCCCCACCCGGAAATCACGTGGGCCCCACCCGGAAATCACGTGGGCCCCACCCGGAAATCACGTGGGCCCCACCCGGAAATCACGTGGGCCCCACCCGGAAATCACGTGGGCCCCACCCGGAAATAACGTGGGCCCCACCCGGAAATCACGTGGGCCCCCAGGGGAAATCACGTGGGCCCCACAAGGAAATCACGTGGGCCCCACCCGGAAATCACGTGGGCCCCACCCGGAAATCACGTGGGCCCCACCCGGAAATCACGTGGGCCCCACGGGGAAATCACGTGGGCCCCACCCGGAAATCACGTGGGCCCCACCCGGAAATCACGTGGGCCCCACCCGGAAATCACGTGGGCCCCACCCGGAAATCACGTGGGCCCCGCCCGGAAATCACGTGGGCCCCACCCGGAAATCACGTGGGCCCCACCCGGAAATCACGTGGGCCCCACCCGGAAATCACGTGGGCCCCACCCGGAAATCACGTGGGCCCCACCCGGAAATCACGTGGGCCCCACCCGGAAATCACGTGGGCCCCACCCGGAAATCACGTGGGCCCCACCCGGAAATCACGTGGGCCCCACCCGGAAATCACGTGGGCCCCACCCGGAAATCACGTGGGCCCCACCCGGAAATCACGTGGGGCCCACCCGGAAATCACGTGGGCCCCACGGGGAAATCACGTGGGCCCCACCCGGAAATCACGTGGGCCCCACCCGGAAATCACGTGGGCCCCACACGGAAATCACGTGGGCCCCACCCGGAAATCACGTGGGCCCCACCCTGAAATCACGTGGGCCCCACCCGGAAATCACGTGGGCCCCACCCGGAAATCACGTGGGCCCCACCCGGAAATCACGCTCGCCCCACCCGGAAATCACGTGGGCCCCACCCGGAAATCACGTGGGCCCCACCCGGAAATAACGTGGGCCCCACCCGGAAATCACGTGGGCCCCCAGGGGAAATCACGTGGGCCCCACAAGGAAATCACGTGGGCCCCACCCGGAAATCACGTGGGCCCCACCCGGAAATCACGTGGGCCCCACCCGGAAATCACGTGGGCCCCACGGGGAAATCACGTGGGCCCCACCCGGAAATCACGTGGGCCCCGCCCGGAAATCACGTGGGCCCCACCCGGAAATCACGTGGGCCCCGCCCGGAAATCACGTGGGCCCCGCCCGGAAATCACGTGGGCCCCACCCGGAAATCACGTGGGCCCCACCCGGAAATCACGTGGGCCCCACCCGGAAATCACGTGGGCCCCACCCGGAAATCACGAGGGCCCCGCCCGGAAATCACGTGGGCCCCACCCGGAAATCACGTGGGCCCCAAGGGGAAATCACGTGGGCCCCACCCGGAAATCACGTGGCCCCCACCCGGAAATCACGTGGGCCCCACCCGGAAATCACGTGGGCCCCACCCGGAAATCACGTGGGCCCCACCCGGAAATCACGTGGGCCCCACGGGGAAATCACGCGGGCCCCACCCGGAAATCACGTGGGCACCACGGGGAAATCACGTGGGCCCCACCCGGAAATCACGTGGGCACCACGGGGAAATCACGTGGGCCCCACCCGGAAATCACGTGGGCCCCACCCGGAAATCACGTGGGCCCCACCCGGAAATCACGTGGGGCCCACCCGGAAATCACGTGGGCCCCACCCGGAAATCACGTGGGCCCCACGGGGAAATCACGTGGGCCCCACCCGGAAATCACGTGGGCACCACCCGGAAATCACGTGGGCCCCACACGGAAATCACGTGGGCCCCACCCGGAAATCACGTGGGCCCCACACGGAAATCACGTGGGCCCCACCCGGAAATCACGTGGGCCCCTCCCGGAAATCACGTGGGCCCCACCCGGAAATCACGTGGGCCCCACCCGGAAATCACGTGGGCCCCACGGGGAAATCACGTGGGCCCCACCCGGAAATCACGTGGGCCCCACCCGGAAATCACGTGGGCCCCACCCGGAAGTCACGTGGGCCCCACCCGGAAATCACGTGGGCCCCACCCGGAAATCACGTGGGCCCCACCCGGAAATCACGTGGGCCCCACCCGGAAATCACGTGGGCCCCACCCGGAAATCACGTGGGCCCCACCCGGAAATCACGTGGGCCCCACCCGGAAATCACGTGGGCACCACGGGGAAATCACGTGGGCCCCACCCGGAAATCACGTGGGCCCCACCCGGAAATCACGTGGGCCCCACCCGGAAATCACGTGGGGCCCACCCGGAAATCACGTGGGCCCCACCCGGAAATCACGTGGGACCCACGGGGAAATCACGTGGGCCCCACCCGGAAATCACGTGGGCCCCACCCGGAAGTCACGTAGGCCCCACACAGAAATCACGTGGGCCCCACCCGGAAATCACGTGGGCCCCACCCGGAAATCACGTGGGACCCACCCGGAAATCACGTGGGCCCCACCCGGAAATCACGTGGGCCCCACGGGGAAATCACGTGGGCCCCACCCGGAAATCACGTGGGCCCCACCCGGAAATCACGTGGGCCCCACCCGGAAATCACGTGGGACCCCAGGGGAAATCACGTGGGCCCCACCCGGAAATCACGTGGGCCCCACCCGGAAATCACGTGGGCCCCACCCGGAAATCACGTGGGCCCCACCCGGAAATCACGTGGGCCCCACCCGGAAATCACGTGGGCCCCCAGGGGAAATCACGTGGGCCCCACCCGGAAATCACGTGGGCCCCACCCGGAAATCACGTGGGCCCCACCCGGAAATCACGTGGGCCCCACCCGGAAATCACGTGGGCCCCACCCGGAAATCACGTGGGCCCCACCCGGAAATAACGTGGGCCCCACCCGGAAATCACGTGGGCCCCCAGGGGAAATCACGTGGGCCCCACAAGGAAATCACGTGGGCCCCACCCGGAAATCACGTGGGCCCCACCCGGAAATCATGTGGGCCCCACCCGGAAATCACGTGGGCCCCACCCGGAAATCACGTGGGCCCCACCCGGAAATCACGTGGGCCCCAAGGGGAAATCACATGGGCCCCACCCGGAAATCACGTGGGCCCCACCCGGAAATCACGTGGGCCCCACCCGGAAATCACGTGGGCCCCACCCGGAAATCACGTGGGCCCCACCCGGAAATCACGTGGGCCCCACCCGGAAATCACGTGGGCCCCACCCGGAAATCACGTGGGCCCCACCCGGAAATCACGTGGGCCCCACCCGGAAATCACGTGGGCCCCACCCGGAAATCACGTGGGCCCCACCCGGAAATCACGTGGGCCCCACCCGGAAATCACGTGGGCCCCACCCGGAAATCACGTGGGCCCCACCCGGAAATCACGTGGGCCCCCAGGGGAAATCACGTGGGCCCCACCCGGAAATCACGTGGGCCCCACCCGGAAATCACGTGGGCCCCACCCGGAAATCACGTGGGCCCCACCCGGAAATCACGTGGGCCCCACCCGGAAATCACGTGGGCCCCACCCGGAAATCACGTGGGCCCCACCCGGAAATCACGTGGGCCCCACCCGGAAATCACGTGGGCCCCACCCGGAAATCACGTGGGCCCCACCCGGAAATCACGTGGGCCCCACCCGGAAATCACGTGGGCCCCACCCGGAAATCACGTGGGCCCCACCCGGAAATCACGTGGGCCCCCCCGGAAATCACGTGGGCCCCACCCGGAAATCACGTGGGCCCCACCCGGAAATCACGTGGGCCCCACCCGGAAATCACGTGGGCCCCACGGGGAAATCACGTGGGCCCCACCCGGAAATCACGTGGGGCCCACCCGGAAATCACGTGGGCCCCACGGGGAAGTCACGTGGGCCCCACCCGGAAATCACGTGGGCCCCACCCGGAAATCACGTGGGCCCCACCCGGAAATCACGTGGGCCCCACCCGGAAATCACGTGGGCCCCACCCGGAAATCACGTGGGCCCCACCCGGAAATCACGTGGGCCCCACCCGGAAATCACGTGGGCCCCACCCGGAAATCACGTGGGCCCCACCCGGAAATCACGTGGGCCCCCAGGGGAAATCACGTGGGCCCCTCCCGGAAATCACGTGGGCCCCCAGGGGAAATCACGTGGGCCCCACCCGGATATCACGTGGGCCCCACCCGGAAATCACGTGGGCCCCACCCGGAAATCACGTGGGCCCCACGAGGAAATCACGTGGGTCCCACCCGGAAATCACGTGGGCCCAACCCGGAAATCACGTGGGCCCCACCCGGAAATCACGTGGGCCCCACCCGGAAATCACGTGGGCCCCACCCGGAAATCACGTGGGCCCCACCCGGAAATCACGTGGGCCCCATGGGGAAATCACGTGGGCCCCACCTGGAAATCACGTGGGCCCCACCCGGAAATCACGTGGGCCCCACCCGGAAATCACGTGGGCCCCACCCCGAAATCACGTGGGCCCCACCCGGAAATCACGTGGGCCCCACCCGGAAATCACGTGGGCCCCACCCGGAAATCACGTGGGCCCCACCCGGAAATCACGTGGGCCCCACCCGGAAATCACGTGGGCCCCCAGGGGAAATCACGTGGGCCCCACCCGGAAATCACGTGGGCCCCACCCGGAAATCACGTGGGCCCCACCCGGAAATCACGTGGGCCCCACGGGGAAATCACGTGGGCCCCACCCGGAAATCACGTGGGCCCCACCCGGAAATCACGTGGGCCCCACCCGGAAATCACGTGGGCCCCACCCGGAAATCACGTGGGCCCCACCCGGAAATCACGTGGGCCCCACCCGGAAATCACGTGGGCCCCACCGGGAAATCACGTGGGCCCCACGGGGAAATCACGTGGGCCCCACCCGGAAATCACGTGGGCCCCACCCGGAAATCACGTGGGCCCCACCCGGAAATCACGTGGGCCCCACCCGGAAATCACGTGGGCCCCACCCGGAAATCACGTGGGCCCGACGGGGAAATCACGTGGGCCCCACCCGGAAATCACGTGGGCCCCACCCGGAAATCACGTGGGCCCCACCCGGAAATCACGTGGGCCCCACCCGGAAATCACGTGGGCCCCACCCGGAAATCACGTGGGCCCCACCCGGAAATCACGTGGGCCCCACCCGGAAATCACGTGGGCCCCACCCGGAAATCACGTGGGCCCCACCCGGAAATCACGTGGGCCCCACCCGGAAATCACGTGGGCCCCACCCGGAAATCACGTGGGCCCCACCCGGAAATCACGTGGGCCCCCAGGGGAAATCACGTGGGCCCCACAAGGAAATCACGTGGGCCCCACCCGGAAATCACGTGGGCCCCACCCGGAAATCACGTGGGCCCCACCCGGAAATCACGTGGGCCCCACCCGGAAATCACGTGGGCCCCACCCGGAAATCACGTGGGCCCCACCCGGAAATCACGTGGGCCCCACCCGGAAATCACGTGGGCCCCACCCGGAAATCACGTGGGCCCCACCCGGAAATCACGTGGGCCCCACCCGGAAATCACGTGGGCCCCACCCGGAAATCACGTGGGCCCCACCCGGAAATCACGTGGGCCCCACCCGGAAATCACGTGGGCCCCCCGGAAATCACGTGGGCCCCACCCGGAAATCACGTGGGCCCCACCCGGAAATCACGTGGGCCCCACCCGGAAATCACGTGGGCCCCACGGGGAAATCACGTGGGCCCCACCCGGAAATCACGTGGGGCCCACCCGGAAATCACGTGGGCCCCACGGGGAAGTCACGTGGGCCCCACCCGGAAATCACGTGGGCCCCACCCGGAAATCACGTGGGCCCCACCCGGAAATCACGTGGGCCCCACCCGGAAATCACGTGGGCCCCACCCGGAAATCACGTGGGCCCCACCCGGAAATCACGTGGGCCCCACCCGGAAATCACGTGGGCCCCACCCGGAAATCACGTGGGCCCCACCCGGAAATCACGTGGGCCCCCAGGGGAAATCACGTGGGCCCCTCCCGGAAATCACGTGGGCCCCCAGGGGAAATCACGTGGGCCCCACCCGGATATCACGTGGGCCCCACCCGGAAATCACGTGGGCCCCACCCGGAAATCACGTGGGCCCCACGAGGAAATCACGTGGGTCCCACCCGGAAATCACGTGGGCCCAACCCGGAAATCACGTGGGCCCCACCCGGAAATCACGTGGGCCCCACCCGGAAATCACGTGGGCCCCACCCGGAAATCACGTGGGCCCCACCCGGAAATCACGTGGGCCCCACCCGGAAATCACGTGGGCCCCCAGGGGAAATCACGTGGGCCCCACCCGGAAATCACGTGGGCCCCACCCGGAAATCACGTGGGCCCCACCCGGAAATCACGTGGGCCCCACCCGGAAATCACGTGGGCCCCCAGGGGAAATCACGTGGGCCCCACCCGGAAATCACGTGGGCCCCACCCGGAAATCACGTGGGCCCCACCCGGAAATCACGTGGGCCCCACCCGGAAATCACGTGGGCCCCACCCGGAAATCACGTGGGCCCCACCCGGAAATCACGTGGGCCCCACCCGGAAATCACGTGGGCCCCACCCGGAAATCACGTGGGCCCCACCCGGAAATCACGTGGGCCCCCAGGGGAAATCACGTGGGCCCCACCCGGAAATCACGTGGGCCCCACCCGGAAATCACGTGGGCCCCACCCGGAAATCACGTGGGCCCCACCCGGAAATCACGTGGGCCCCACCCGGAAATCACGTGGGCCCCACCCGGAAATCACGTGGGCCCCACCCGGAAATCACGTGGGCCCCCCCGGAAATCACGTGGGCCCCACCCGGAAATCACGTGGGCCCCACCCGGAAATCACGTGGGCCCCACCCGGAAATCACGTGGGCCCCACGGGGAAATCACGTGGGCCCCACCCGGAAATCACGTGGGGCCCACCCGGAAATCACGTGGGCCCCACGAGGAAATCACGTGGGCCCCACCCGGAAATCACGTGGGCCCCACCCGGAAATCACGTGGGCCCCCCCGGAAATCACGTGGGCCCCACCCGGAAATCACGTGGGCCCCACCCGGAAATCACGTGGGACCCACCCGGAAATCACGTGGGCCCCCACCCGGAAATCACGTGGGCCCCACCCGGAAATCACGTGGGCCCCACCCGGAAATCCACGTGGGCCCCACCCGGAAATCACGTGGGCCCCCAGGGGAAATCACGTGGGCCCCACCCGGAAATCACTTGGGCCCCACCCGGAAATCACGTGGGCCCCACCCGGAAATCACGTGGGCCCCACCCGGAAATCACGTGGGCCCCACCCGAAATCACGTGGGCCCCACCCGGAAATCACGTGGGCCCCACCCGGAAATCACGTGGGCCCCAACCGGAAATCACGTGGGGCCCACCCGGAAATCACGTGGGCCCCACCCGGAAATCACGTGGGCCCCACCCGGAAATCACGTGGGCCCCACCCGGAAATCACGTGGGCCCACCCGGAAATCACGTGGGCCCCACCCGGAAATCACGTGGGCCCCACCCTGAAATCACGTGGGCCCCACCCGGAAATCACGTGGGCCCCACCCGGAAATCACGTGGGCCCCACCCGGAAATCACGTGGGCCCCACCCGGAAATCACGTGGGCCCCACCCGGAAATCACGTGGGCCCCACCCGGAAATCACGTGGGCCCCCAGGGGAAATCACGTGGGCCCCACAAGGAAATCACGTGGGCCCCACCCGGAAATCACGTGGGCCCCACCCGGAAATCACGTGGGCCCCACGGGGAAATCACGTGGGCCCCACCCGGAATCACGTGGGCCCCACCCGGAAATCACGTGGGCCCCACCCGGAAATCACGTGGGACCCACCCGGAAATCACGTGGGGCCCACCCGGAAATCACGTGGGCCCCACCCTGAAATCACGTGGGCCCCACCCGGAAATCACGTGGGCCCCACCCGGAAATCACGTGGGCCCCACCCCGGAAATCACGTGGGCCCCACCCGGAATCACGTGGGCCCCACCCGGAAATCACGTGGGCCCCCAGGGGAAATCACGTGGGCCCCACAAGGAAATCACGTGGGCCCCACCCGGAAATCACGTGGGCCCCACCCGGAAAATCACGTGGGCCCCACCCGGAAATCACGTGGGCCCCACGGGGAAATCACGTGGGCCCCACCCGGAAATCACGTGGGCCCACCCGGAAATCACGTGGGCCCCACCCGGAAATCACGTGGGCCCCACCCGGAAATCACGTGGGCCCCACCCGGAAATCACGTGGGGCCCCACCCGGAAATCACGTGGGCCCCACCCGGAAATCACGTGGGCCCCACCCGGAAATCACGTGGGCCCCACGGGGAAATCACGTGGCCCCACCCGGAAATCACGTAGGCCCCACCCGGAAATCACGTGGGCCCCACACGGAAATCACGTGGGCCCCACCCGGAAATCACGTGGGCCCCACCCGGAAATCACGTGGGCCCCACCCGGAAATCACGTGGGCCCCACCCGGAAATCACGTGGGCCCCACCCGGAAATCACGTGGGCCCCACGGGGAAATCAGGTGGGCCCCACCCGGAAATCACGTGGGCACCACGGGGAAATCACGTGGGCCCCACCCGGAAATCACGTGGGCACCACGGGGAAATCACGTGGGCCCCACCCGGAAATCACGTGGGCCCCACCCGGAAATCACGTGGGCCCCACCGGGAAATCACGTGGGGCCCACCCGGAAATCACGTGGCCCCACCCGGAAATCACGTGGGCCCCACGGGGAAATCACGTGGGCCCCACCCGGAAATCACGTGGGCACCACTCGGAAATCACGTGGGCCCCACACGGAAATCACGTGGGCCCCACCCGGAAATCACGTGGGCCCCACACGGAAATCACGTGGGCCCCACCCCGGAAATCACGTGGGCCCCACTCGGAAATCACGTGGGCCCCACCCGGAAATCACGTGGGCCCCACCCGGAAATCACGTGGGCCCCACGGGGAAATCACGTGGGCCCCACCCGGAAATCACGTGGGCCCCACCCGGAAATCACGTGGGCCCCACCCGGAAGTCACGTGGGCCCCACCCGGAAATCACGTGGGCCCCACCTGGAAATCACGTGGGCCCCACCCGGAAATCACGTGGGCCCCACCCGGAAATCACGTGGGCCCCACCCGGAAATCACGTGGGCCCCACCCGGAAATCACGTGGGCCCCACCTGGAAATCACGTGGGCACCACGGGGAAATCACGTGGGCCCCACCCGGAAATCACGTGGGCCCCACCCGGAAATCACGTGGGCCCCACCCGGAAATCACGTGGGGCCCACCCGGAAATCACGTGGGCCCCACCCGGAAATCACGTGGGCCCCACGGGGAAAACACGTGGGCCCCACCCGGAAATCACGTGGGCCCCACCCGGAAATCACGTAGGCCCCACACGGAAATCACGTGGGCCCCACCCGGAAATCACGTGGGCCCCACCCGGAAATCACGTGGGACCCACCCGGAAATCACGTGGGCCCCACCCGTAAATCACGTGGGCCCCACGGGAAATCACGTGGGCCCCACCCGGAAATCACGTGGGCCCCACCCGGAATCACGTGGGCCCCACCCGGAAATCACGTGGGACCCCAGGGGAAATCACGTGGGCCCCACCCGGAAATCACGTGGGCCCCACCCGGAAATCACGTGGGCCCCACCCGGAAATCACGTGGGCCCCACCCGGAAATCACGTGGGCCCCACCCGGAAATCACGTGGGCCCCACCCGGAAATCACGTGGGCCCCACCCGGAAATCACGTGGGCCCCACCCGGAAATCACGTGGGCCCCACCCGGAAATCACGTGGGCCCCACCCGGAAATCACGTGGGCCCCACCCGGAAATCACGTGGGCCCCACCCGGAAATCACGTGGGGCCCACCCGTAAATCACGTGGGCCCCACCCCGGAAATCACGTGGGCCCCACGGGAAATCACGTGGGCCCCACCCGGAAATCACGTGGCCCCACCCGGAAATCACGTGGGCCCCACCCTGAAATCACGTGGGCCCCACCCGGAAATCACGTGGGCCCCACCCGGAAATCACGTGGGCCCCACCCGGAAATCACGTGGGCCCCCACCCGGAAATCACGTGGGCCCCACTCGGAATCACGTGGGCCCCACCCGGAAATCACGTGGGCCCCCAGGGGAAATCACGTGGGCCCCACCCGGAAATCACGTGGGCCCCACCCGGAAATCACGTGGGACCCCAGGGAAATCACGTGGGCCCCACCCGGAAATCACGTGGGCCCCACCCGGAAATCACGTGGGCCCCACCCGGAAATCACGTGGGCCCCACCCGGAAATCACGTGGGCCCACCCGGAAATCACGTGGGCCCCACCCGGAAATCACGTGGGCCCCACCCGGAAATCACGTGGGCCCCACTCGGAAATCACGTGGGCCCCACCCGGAAATCACGTGGGCCCCCAGGGGAAATCACGTGGGCCCCACCCGGAAATCACGTGGGCCCCACCCGGAAATCACGTGGGCCCCACCCGGAAATCACGTGGGCCCCACCCGGAAATCACGTGGGCCCCACCCTGAAATCACGTGGGCCCCACCCGGAAATCACGTGGGCCCCACCCTGAAATCACGTGGGCCCCACCCGGAAATCACGTGGGCCCCACCCGGAAATCACGTGGGCCCCACCCGGAAATCACGTGGGCCCCACCCGGAAATCACGTGGGCCCCACTCGGAAATCACGTGGGCCCCACCCGGAAATCACGTGGGCCCCCAGGGGAAATCACGTGGGCCCCACCCGGAAATCACGTGGGGCCCACCCGGAAATCACGTGGGCCCCACCCGGAAATCACGTGGGCCCCACCCGGAAATCACGTGGGCCCCACCCGGAAATCACGTGGGCCCCACCCGGAAATCACGTGGGCCCCACGGGGAAATCACGTGGGCCCCACCCGGAAATCACGTGGGGCCCACCCCGGAAATCACGTGGGCCCCACGGGGAAATCACGTGGGCCCCACGGGGAAATCACGTGGGCCCCACCCGGAAATCACGTGGGCCCCACCCGGAAATCACGTGGGCCCCACCCGGAAATCACGTGGGCCCCACCCGGAAATCACGTGGGCCCCACCCGGAAATCACGTGGGCCCCACCCGGAAATCACGTGGGCCCCACCCGGAAATCACGTGGGCCCTACCCGGAATCACGTGGGCCCCAGGGGAAATCACGTGGGCCCCACCGGAAATCACGTGGGCCCCCAGGGGAAATCACGTGGGCCCCACCCGGATATCACGTGGGCCCCACCCGGAAATCACGTGGGCCCCACCCGGAAATCACGTGGGCCCCACGGGGAAATCACGTGGGGTCCCACCCGGAAATCACGTGGGCCCCACCCGGAAATCACGTGGGCCCCACCCGGAATCACGTGGGCCCCACCCGGAAATCACGTGGGCCCCACCCGGAAATCACGTGGGCCCCACCCGGAATCACGTGGGCCCCACGGGGAAATCACGTGGGCCCCACCTGGAAATCACGTGGGCCCCACCCGGAAATCACGTGGGCCCCACCCGGAAATCACGTGGGCCCCACCCGGAAATCACGTGGGCCCCACCCGGAAATCACGTGGGCCCCACCCGGAAATCACGTGGGCCCCACCCGGAAATCACGTGGGCCCCACCCGGAAATCACGTGGGCCCCACCCGGAAATCACGTGGGCCCCCAGGGGAAATCACGTGGGCCCCACCCGGAAATCACGTGGGCCCCACCCGGAAATCACGTGGGCCCCACCCGGAAATCACGTGGGCCCCACGGGGAAATCACGTGGGCCCCACGGGGAAATCACGTGGGCCCCACCCGGAAATCACGTGGGCCCCACCCGGAAATCACGTGGGCCCCACCCGGAAATCACGTGGGGCCCACCCGGAAATCACGTGGGCCCCACGGGGAAATCACGTGGGCCCCACCCGGAAATCACGTGGGCCCCACCCGGAAATCACGTGGGCCCCACCCGGAAATCACGTGGGCCCCAACCGGAAATCACGTGGGCCCCACCCGGAAATCACGTGGGCCCGACGGGGAAATCACGTGGGCCCCACCCGGAAATCACGTGGGCCCCACCCGGAAATCACGTGGGCCCCACCCGGAAATCACGTGGGCCCCACCCGGAAATCACGTGGGCCCCACCCGGAAATCACGTGGGCCCCACCCGGAAATCACGTGGGCCCCACCCGGAAATCACGTGGGCCCCACCCGGAAATCACGTGGGCCCCACCCGGAAATCACGTGGGCCCCACCCGGAAATCACGTGGGCCCCACCCGGAAATCACGTGGGCCCCACCCGGAAATCACGTGGGCCCCCAGGGGAAATCACTTGGGCCCCACCCGGAAATCACGTGGGCCCCACCCGGAAATCACGTGGGCCCCACCCGGAAATCACGTGGGCCCCACGGGGAAATCACGTGGGCCCCACCCGGAAATCACGTGGGCCCCACCCGGAAATCACGTGGGCCCCACGGGGAAATCACGTGGGCCCCACCCGGAAATCACGTGGGCCCCACCCGGATATCACGTGGGCCCCACCCGGAAATGACGTGGGCCCCACCCGGAAATCACGTGGGCCCCACGGGGAAATCACGTGGGTCCCACCCGGAAATCACGTGGGCCCCACCCGTAAATCACGTGGGCCCCACCCGGAAATCACGTGGGCCCCACCCGGAAATCACGTGGGCCCCACCCGGAAATCACGTGGGCCCCACCCGGAAATCACGTGGGCCCCACGGGGAAATCACGTGGGCCCCACCTGGAAATCACGTGGGCCCCACCCGGAAATCAAGTGGGCCCCACCCGGAAATCACGTGGGCCCCACCCGGAATTCACGTGGGCCCCACCCGGAAATCACGTGGGCCCCCAGGGGAAATCACGTGGGCCCCACCCGGAAATCACGTGGGCCCCACCCGGAAATCACGTGGGCCCCACCCGGAAATCACGTGGGCCCCACCCGGAAATCACGTGGGCCCCACCCGGAAATCACGTGGGCCCCACCCGGAAATCACGTGGGCCCCACCCGGAAATCACGTGGGCCCCACACGGAAATCACGTGGGCCCCACCCGGAAATCACGTGGGCCCCACCCTGAAATCACGTGGGCCCCACCCGGAAATCACGTGGGCCCCACCCGGAAATCACGTGGGCCCCACCCGGAAATCACGTGGGCCCCACCCGGAAATCACGTGGGCCCCACCCGGAAATCACGTGGGCCCCACCCGGAAATCACGTGGGCCCCACCCGGAAATCACGTGGGCCCCACCCGGAAATCACGTGGGCCCCACCCGGAAATCACGTGGGCCCCACCCGGAAATCACGTGGGCCCCACCCGGAAATCACGTGGGCCCCCAGGGGAAATCACGTGGGCCCCACAAGGAAATCACGTGGGCCCCACCCGGAAATCACGTGGGCCCCACCCGGAAATCACGTGGGCCCCACCCGGAAATCACGTGGGCCCCACCCGGAAATCACGTGGGCCCCACCCGGAAATCACGTGGGCCCCACCCGGAAATCACGTGGGCCCCACCCGGAAATCACGTGGGCCCCACACGGAAATCACGTGGGCCCCACCCGGAAATCACGTGGGCCCCACCCGGAAATCACGTGGGCCCCACCCGGAAATCACGTGGGCCCCACCCGGAAATCACGTGGGCCCCACCCGGAAATCACGTGGGCCCCACCCGGAAATCACGTGGGCCCCACCCGGAAATCACGTGGGCCCCACCCGGAAATCACGTGGGCCCCACCCGGAAATCACGTGGGCCCCCAGGGGAAATCACGTGGGCCCCACCCGGAAATCACGTGGGGCCCACCCGGAAATCACGTGGGCCCCACCCGGAAATCACGTGGGCCCCACCCGGAAATCACGTGGGCCCCACCCGGAAATCACGTGGGCCCCACCCGGAAATCACGTGGGCCCCACGGGGAAATCACGTGGGCCCCACCCGGAAATCACGTGGGGCCCACCCGGAAATCACGTGGGCCCCACGGGGAAATCACGTGGGCCCCACGGGGAAATCACGTGGGCCCCACCCGGAAATCACGTGGGCCCCACCCGGAAATCACGTGGGCCCCACCCGGAAATCACGTGGGCCCCACCCGGAAATCACGTGGGCCCCACCCGGAAATCACGTGGGCCCCACCCGGAAATCACGTGGGCCCCACCCGGAAATCACGTGGGCCCTACCCGGAAATCACGTGGGCCCCCAGGGGAAATCACGTGGGCCCCACCCGGAAATCACGTGGGCCCCCAGGGGAAATCACGTGGGCCCCACCCGGATATCACGTGGGCCCCACCCGGAAATCACGTGGGCCCCACCCGGAAATCACGTGGGCCCCACGGGGAAATCACGTGGGTCCCACCCGGAAATCACGTGGGCCCCACCCGGAAATCACGTGGGCCCCACCCGGAAATCACGTGGGCCCCACCCGGAAATCACGTGGGCCCCACCCGGAAATCACGTGGGCCCCACCCGGAAATCACGTGGGCCCCACGGGGAAATCACGTGGGCCCCACCCGGAAATCACGTGGGCCCCACCCGGAAATCACGTGGGCCCCACCCGGAAATCACGTGGGCCCCACCCGGAAATCACGTGGGCCCCACCCGGAAATCACGTGGGCCCCACCCGGAAATCACGTGGGCCCCACCCGGAAATCACGTGGGCCCCACCCGGAAATCACGTGGGCCCCACCCGGAAATCACGTGGGCCCCCAGGGGAAATCACGTGGGCCCCACCCGGAAATCACGTGGGCCCCACCCGGAAATCACGTGGGCCCCACCCGGAAATCACGTGGGCCCCACGGGGAAATTACGTGGGCCCCACGGGGAAATCACGTGGGCCCCACCCGGAAATCACGTGGGCCCCACCCGGAAATCACGTGGGCCCCACCCGGAAATCACGTGGGGCCCACCCGGAAATCACGTGGGCCCCACGGGGAAATCACGTGGGCCCCACCCGGAAATCACGTGGGCCCCACCCGGAAATCACGTGGGCCCCACCCGGAAATCACGTGGGCCCCAACCGGAAATCACGTGGGCCCCACCCGGAAATCACGTGGGCCCGACGGGGAAATCACGTGGGCCCCACCCGGAAATCACGTGGGCCCCACCCGGAAATCACGTGGGCCCCACCCGGAAATCACGTGGGCCCCACCCGGAAATCACGTGGGCCCCACCCGGAAATCACGTGGGCCCCACCCGGAAATCACGTGGGCCCCACCCGGAAATCACGTGGGCCCCACCCGGAAATCACGTGGGCCCCACCCGGAAATCACGTGGGCCCCACCCGGAAATCACGTGGGCCCCACCCGGAAATCACGTGGGCCCCACCCGGAAATCACGTGGGCCCCCAGGGGAAATCACTTGGGCCCCACCCGGAAATCACGTGGGCCCCACCCGGAAATCACGTGGGCCCCACCCGGAAATCACGTGGGCCCCACGGGGAAATCACGTGGGCCCCACCCGGAAATCACGTGGGCCCCACCCGGAAATCACGTGGGCCCCACGGGGAAATCACGTGGGCCCCACCCGGAAATCACGTGGGCCCCACCCGGATATCACGTGGGCCCCACCCGGAAATCACGTGGGCCCCACCCGGAAATCACGTGGGCCCCACCCGGAAATCACGTGGGCACCACGGGGAAATCACGTGGGCCCCACCCGGAAATCACGTGGGCCCCACCCGGAAATCACGTGGGCCCCACCCGGAAATCACGTGGGGCCCACCCGGAAATCACGTGGGCCCCACCCGGAAATCACGTGGGACCCACGGGGAAATCACGTGGGCCCCACCCGGAAATCACGTGGGCCCCACCCGGAAATCACGTAGGCCCCACACAGAAATCACGTGGGCCCCACCCGGAAATCACGTGGGCCCCACCCGGAAATCACGTGGGCCCCACCCGGAAATCACGTGGGCCCCACCCGGAAATCACGTGGGCCCCACCCGGAAATCACGTGGGCCCCACGGGGAAATCACGTGGGCCCCACCCGGAAATCACGTGGGCCCCACCCGGAAATCACGTGGGCCCCACCCGGAAATCACGTGGGCCCCACCCGGAAATCACGTGTGCCCCACGGGGAAATCACGTGGGCCCCACCCGGAAATCACGTGGGCCCCACCCGGAAATCACGTGGGCCCCACCCGGAAATCACCTGGGCCCCACCCGGAAATCACGTGGGCCCCACCCGGAAATCACGTGGGCCCCACCCGGAAATCACGTGGCCCCCACGGGGAAATCACGTGGGCCCCACCCGGAAATCACGTGGGCCCCACCCGGAAATCACGTGGGCCCCACCCGGAAATCACGTGGGCCCCACGGGGAAATCACGTGGGCCCCACGGGGAAATCACGTGGGCCCCACGGGGAAATCACGTGGGCCCCACCCGGAAATCACGTGGGCCCCACCCGGAAATCACGTGGGCCCCACCCGGAAATCACGTGGGCCCCCAGGGGAAATCACGTGGGCCCCACCCGGAAATCACGTGGGCCCCACCCGGAAATCACGTGGGCCCCACCCGGAAATCACGTGGGCCCCACCCGGAAATCACGTGGGCCCCACCCGGAAATCACGTGGGCCCCACCCGGAAATCACGTGGGCCCCACCCGGAAATCACGTGGGCCCCACCCGGAAATCACGTGGGCCCCACCCGGAAATCACGTGGGCCCCACCCGGAAATCACGTGGGCCCCACCCGGAAATCACGTGGGCCCCAAGGGGAAATCACGTGGGCCCCACCCGGAAATCACGTGGGCCCCACCCGGAAATCACGTGGGCCCCACCCGGAAATCACGTGGGCCCCACCCGGAAATCACGTGGGCCCCACCCGGAAATCACGTGGGCCCCACCCGGAAATCACGTGGGCCCCACGGGGAAATCACGCGGGCCCCACCCGGACATCACGTGGGCACCACGGGGAAATCACGTGGGCCCCACCCGGAAATCACGTGGGCACCACGGGGAAATCACGTGGGCCCCACCCGGAAATCACGTGGGCCCCACCCGGAAATCACGTGGGCCCCACCCGGAAATCACGTGGGGCCCACCCGGAAATCACGTGGGCCCCACCCGGAAATCACGTGGGCCCCACGGGGAAATCACGTGGGCCCCACCCGGAAATCACGTGGGCACCACCCGGAAATCACGTGGGCCCCACACGGAAATCACGTGGGCCCCACCCGGAAATCACGTGGGCCCCACACGGAAATCACGTGGGCCCCACCCGGAAATCACGTGGGCCCCTCCCGGAAATCACGTGGGCCCCACCCGGAAATCACGTGGGCCCCACCCGGAAATCACGTGGGCCCCACGGGGAAATCACGTGGGCCCCACCCGGAAATCACGTGGGCCCCACCCGGAAATCACGTGGGCCCCACCCGGAAGTCACGTGGGCCCCACCCGGAAATCACGTGGGCCCCACCCGGAAATCACGTGGGCCCCACCCGGAAATCACGTGGGCCCCACCCGGAAATCACGTGGGCCCCACCCGGAAATCACGTGGGCCCCACCCGGAAATCACGTGGGCCCCACCCGGAAATCACGTGGGCACCACGGGGAAATCACGTGGGCCCCACCCGGAAATCACGTGGGCCCCACCCGGAAATCACGTGGGCCCCACCCGGAAATCACGTGGGGCCCACCCGGAAATCACGTGGGCCCCACCCGGAAATCACGTGGGACCCACGGGGAAATCACGTGGGCCCCACCCGGAAATCACGTGGGCCCCACCCGGAAATCACGTAGGCCCCACACAGAAATCACGTGGGCCCCACCCGGAAATCACGTGGGCCCCACCCGGAAATCACGTGGGACCCACCCGGAAATCACGTGGGCCCCACCCGGAAATCACGTGGGCCCCACGGGGAAATCACGTGGGCCCCACCCGGAAATCACGTGGGCCCCACCCGGAAATCACGTGGGCCCCACCCGGAAATCACGTGGGACCCCAGGGGAAATCACGTGGGCCCCACCCGGAAATCACGTGGGCCCCACCCGGAAATCACGTGGGCCCCACCCGGAAATCACGTGGGCCCCACCCGGAAATCACGTGGGCCCCACCCGGAAATCACGTGGGCCCCCAGGGGAAATCACGTGGGCCCCACCCGGAAATCACGTGGGCCCCACCCGGAAATCACGTGGGCCCCACCCGGAAATCACGTGGGCCCCACCCGGAAATCACGTGGGCCCCACCCGGAAATCACGTGGGCCCCACCCGGAAATCACGTGGGCCCCACCCGGAAATCACGTGGGCCCCACCCGGAAATCACGTGGGCCCCACCCGGAAATCACGTGGGCCCCACGGGGAAATCACGTGGGCCCCACCCGGAAATCACGTGGGCCCCACCCGGAAATCACGTGGGCCCCACCCGGAAATCACGTGGGCCCCACCCGGAAATCACGTGTGCCCCACGGGGAAATCACGTGGGCCCCACCCGGAAATCACGTGGGCCCCACCCGGAAATCACGTGGGCCCCACCCGGAAATCACGTGGGCCCCACCCGGAAATCACGTGGGCCCCACCCGGAAATCACGTGGGCCCCACCCGGAAATCACGTGGCCCCCACGGGGAAATCACGTGGGCCCCACCCGGAAATCACGTGGGCCCCACCCGGAAATCACGTGGGCCCCACCCGGAAATCACGTGGGCCCCACGGGGAAATCACGTGGGCCCCACGGGGAAATCACGTGGGCCCCACGGGGAAATCACGTGGGCCCCACCCGGAAATCACGTGGGCCCCACCCGGAAATCACGTGGGCCCCACCCGGAAATCACGTGGGCCCCCAGGGGAAATCACGTGGGCCCCACCCGGAAATCACGTGGGCCCCACCCGGAAATCACGTGGGCCCCACCCGGAAATCACGTGGGCCCCACGGGGAAATCACGTGGGCCCCACCCAGAAATCACGTGGGCCCCACCCGGAAATCACGTGGGCCCCACCCGGAAATCACGTGGGCCCCACCCGGAAATCACGTGGGCCCCACCCGGAAATCACGTGGGCCCCACCCGGAAATCACGTGGGCCCCACCCGGAAATCACGTGGGCCCCACCCGGAAATCACGTGGGCCCCACGGGGAAATCACGTGGGCCCCACCCGGAAATCACGTGGGCCCCACCCGGAAATCACGTGGGCCCCACCCGGAAATCACGTGGGCCCCACCCGGAAATCACGTGGGCCCCACCCGGAAATCACGAGGGCCCCCCCGGAAATTACGTGGGCCCCACCCGGAAATCACGTGGGCCCTACCCGGAAATCACGTGGGCCCCCAGAGGAAATCACGTGGGCCCCACCCGGAAATCACGTGGGCCCCACCCGGAAATCACGTGGGCCCCACCCGGAAATCACGTGGGCCCCACCCGGAAATCACGTGGGCCCCACCCGGAAATCACGTGGGCCCCACGGGGAAATCACGTGGGCCCCACCCGGAAATCACGTGGGCCCCACCCGGAAATCACGTGGGCCCCACCCGGAAATCACGTGGGCCCCACCCGGAAATCACGTGGGCCCCACCCGGAAATCACGTGGGCCCCACCCGGAAATCACGTGGGCCCCACCCGGAAATCACGTGGGCCCCACCCGGAAATCACGTGGGCCCCACCCGGAAATCACGTGGGCCCCACCCGGAAATCACGTGGGGCCCACCCGGAAATCACGTGGGCCCCACGGGGAAATCACGTGGGCCCCACGGGGAAATCACGTGGGCCACACCCGGAAATCACGTGGGCCCCACCCGGAAATCACGTGGGCCCCACCCGGAAATCACGTGGGCCCCACCCGGAAATCACGTGGGCCCCACCCGGAAATCACGTGGGCCCCACCCGGAAATCACGTGGGCCCCACCCGGAAATCACGTGGGCCCCACCCGGAAATCACGTGGGCCCCACCCGGAAATCACGTGGGCCCCAAGGGGAAATCACGTGGGCCCCACCCGGAAATTACGTGGGCCCCACCCGGAAATCACGTGGGCCCCACCTGGAAATCACGTGGGCCCCACCCGGAAATCACGTGGGCCCCACCCGGAAATCACGTGGGCCCCACCCGGAAATCACGTGGGCCCCACCCGGAAATCACGTGGGCCCCACGGGGAAATCACGCGGGCCCCACCCGGACATCACGTGGGCACCACGGGGAAATCACGTGGGCCCCACCCGGAAATCACGTGGGCACCACGGGGAAATCACGTGGGCCCCACCCGGAAATCACGTGGGCCCCACCCGGAAATCACGTGGGCCCCACCCGGAAATCACGTGGGGCCCACCCGGAAATCACGTGGGCCCCACCCGGAAATCACGTGGGCCCCACGGGGAAATCACGTGGGCCCCACCCGGAAATCACGTGGGCCCCACGGGGAAATCACGTGGGCCACACACGGAAATCACGTGGGCCCCACCCGGAAATCACGTGGGCCCCACACGGAAATCACGTGGGCCCCACCCGGAAATCACGTGGGCCCCTCCCGGAAATCACGTGGGCCCCACCCGGAAATCACGTGGGCCCCACCCGGAAATCACGTGGGCCCCACGGGGAAATCACGTGGGCCCCACCCGGAAATCACGTGGGCCCCACCCGGAAATCACGTGGGCCCCACCCGGAAGTCACGTGGGCCCCACCCGGAAATCACGTGGGCCCCACCCGGAAATCACGTGGGCCCCACCCGGAAATCACGTGGGCCCCACCCGGAAATCACGTGGGCCCCACCCGGAAATCACGTGGGCCCCACCCGGAAATCACGTGGGCCCCACCCGGAAATCACGTGGGCACCACGGGGAAATCACGTGGGCCCCACCCGGAAATCACGTGGGCCCCACCCGGAAATCACGTGGGGCCCACCCGGAAATCACGTGGGGCCCACCCGGAAATCACGTGGGCCCCACCCGGAAATCACGTGTGACCCACGGGGAAATCACGTGGGCCCCACCCGGAAATCACGTGGGCCCCACCCGGAAATCACGTAGGCCCCACACAGAAATCACGTGGGCCCCACCCGGAAATCACGTGGGCCCCACCCGGAAATCACGTGGGACCCACCCGGAAATCACGTGGGCCCCACCCGGAAATCACGTGGGCCCCACGGGGAAATCACGTGGGCCCCACCCGGAAATCACGTGGGCCCCACCCGGAAATCACGTGGGCCCCACCCGGAAATCACGTTGGACCCCAGGGGAAATCACGTGGGCCCCACCCGGAAATCACGTGGGCCCCACCCGGAAATCACGTGGGCCCCACCCGGAAATCACGTGGGCCCCACCCGGAAATCACGTGGGCCCCACCCGGAAATCACGTGGGCCCCCAGGGGAAATCACGTGGGCCCCACCCGGAAATCACGTGGGCCCCACCCGGAAATCACGTGGGCCCCACCCGGAAATCACGTGGGCCCCACCCGGAAATCACGTGGGCCCCACCCGGAAATCACGTGGGCCCCACCCGGAAATCACGTGGGCCCCACCCGGAAATCACGTGGGCCCCCAGGGGAAATCACGTGGGCCCCACAAGGAAATCACGTGGGCCCCACCCGGAAATCACGTGGGCCCCACCCGGAAATCACGTGGGCCCCACCCGGAAATCACGTCGGCCCCACGGGGAAATCACGTGGGCCCCACCCGAAAATCACGTGGGCCCCACCCGGAAATCACGTGGGCCCCACCCGGAAATCACGTGGGCCCCACCCGGAAATCACGTGGGCCCCACCCGGAAATCACGTGGGCCCCACCCGGAAATCACGTGGGCCCCACCCGGAAATCACGTGGGCCCCACCCGGAAATCACGTGGGCCCCACCCGGAAATCACGTGGGCCCCAAGGGGAAATCACGTGGGCCCCACCCGGAAATCACGTGGGCCCCACCCGGAAATCACGTGGGCCCCACCCGGGATTCACGTGGGCCCCACCCGGAAATCACGTGGGCCCCACCCGGAAATCACGTGGGCCCCACCCGGAAATCACGTGGGCCCCACCCGGAAATCACGTGGGCCCCACCCGGAAATCACGTGGGCCCCACCCGGAAATCACGTGGGCCCCACCCGGAAATCACGTGGGCCCCACCCGGAAATCACGTGGGCCCCACCCGGAAATCACGTGGGCCCCACCCGGAAATCACGTGGGCCCCACCCGGAAATCACGTGGGCCCCACCCGGAAATCACGTGGGCCCCACCCGGAAATCACGTGGGCCCCACCCGGAAATCACGTGGGCCCCACCCGGAAATCACGTGGGCCCCACCCGGAAATCACGTGGGGCCCACCCGGAAATCACGTGGGCCCCACGGGGAAATCACGTGGGCCCCACCCGGAAATCACGTGGGCCCCACCCGGAAATCACGTGGGCCCCACCCTGAAATCACGTGGGCCCCACCCGGAAATCACGTGGGCCCCACCCTGAAATCACGTGGGCCCCACCCGGAAATCACGTGGGCCCCACCCGGAAATCACGTGGGCCCCACCCGGAAATCACGTGGGCCCCACCCGGAAATCACGTGGGCCCCACCCGGAAATCACGTGGGCCCCACCCGGGAATCCCGTGGGCCCCACCCGGAAATCACGTGGGCCCCCAGGGGAAATCACGTGGGCCCCACAAGGAAATCACGTGGGCCCCACCCGGAAATCACGTGGGCCCCACCCGGAAATCACGTGGGCCCCACGGGGAAATCACGTGGGCCCCACCCGGAAATCACGTGGGCCCCACCCGGAAATCACGTGGGCCCCACCCGGAAATCACGTGGGCCCCACCCGGAAATCACGTGGGCCCCACCCGGAAATCACGTGGGCCCCACCCGGAAATCACGTGGGCCCCACCCGGAAATCACGTGGGCCCCACCCGGAAATCACGTGGGCCCCACCCGGAAATCACGTGGGCCCCACCCGGAAATCACGTGGGCCCCACCCGGAAATCACGTGGGCCCCACCCGGAAATCACGTGGGCCCCCAGGGGAAATCACGTGGGCCCCACAAGGAAATCACGTGGGCCCCACCCGGAAATCACGTGGGCCCCACCCGGAAATCACGTGGGCCCCACCCGGAAATCACGTGGGCCCCACGGGGAAATCACGTGGGCCCCACCCGGAAATCACGTGGGCCCCACCCGGAAATCACGTGGGCCCCACCCGGAAATCACGTGGGCCCCACCCGGAAATCACGTGGGCCCCACCCGGAAATCACGTGGGCCCCACCCGGAAATCACGTGGGCCCCACCCGGAAATCACGTGGGCCCCACCCGGAAATCACGTGGGCCCCACGGGGAAATCACGTGGGCCCCACCCGGAAATCACGTGGGCCCCACCCGGAAATCACGTGGGCCCCACCCGGAAATCACGTGGGCCCCACCTGGAAATCACGTGGGCCCCACCCGGAAATCACGTGGGCCCCACCCGGAAATCACGTGGGCCCCACCCGGAAATCACGTGGGCCCCACACGGAAATCACGTGGGCCCCACCCGGAAATCACGTGGGCCCCACCCGGAAATCACGTGGGCCCCACGGGGAAATCAGGTGGGCCCCACCCGGAAATCACGTGGGCACCACGGGGAAATCACGTGGGCCCCACCCGGAAATCACGTGGGCACCACGGGGAAATCACGTGGGCCCCACCCGGAAATCACGTGGGCCCCACCCGGAAATCACGTGGGCCCCACCCGGAAATCACGTGGGCCCCACCCGGAAATCACGTGGGCCCCACCCGGAAATCACGTGGGCCCCACGGGGAAATCACGTGGGCCCCACCCGGAAATCACGTGGGCACCACCCGGAAATCACGTGGGCCCCACACGGAAATCACGTGGGCCCCACCCGGAAATCACGTGGGCCCCACACGGAAATCACGTGGGCCCCACCCGGAAATCACGTGGGCCCCACTCGGAAATCACGTGGGCCCCACCCGGAAATCACGTGGGCCCCACCCGGAAATCACGTGGGCCCCACGGGGAAATCACGTGGGCCCCACCCGGAAATCACGTGGGCCCCACCCGGAAATCACGTGGGCCCCACCCGGAAGTCACGTGGGCCCCACCCGGAAATCACGTGGGCCCCACCCGGAAATCACGTGGGCCCCACCCGGAAATCACGTGGGCCCCACCCGGAAATCACGTGGGACCCACCCGGAAATCACGTGGGCCCCACCCGGAAATCACGTGGGCCCCACCCGGAAATCACGTGGGCACCACGGGGAAATCACGTGGGCCCCACCCGGAAATCACGTGGGCCCCACCCGGAAATCACGTGGGCCCCACCCGGAAATCACGTGGGGCTCACCCGGAAATCACGTGGGCCCCACCCGGAAATCACGTGGGCCCCACGGGGAAAACACGTGGGCCCCACCCGGAAATCACGTGGGCCCCACCCGGAAATCACGTAGGCCCCACACGGAAATCACGTGGGCCCCACCCGGAAATCACGTGGGCCAAACCCGGAAATCACGTGGGACCCACCCGGAAATCACGTGGGCCCCACCCGGAAATCACGTGGGCCCCACGGGGAAATCACGTGGGCCCCACCCGGAAATCACGTGGGCCCCACCCGGAAATCACGTGGGCCCCACCCGGAAATCACGTGGGACCCCAGGGGAAATCACGTGGGCCCCACCCGGAAATCACGTGGGCCCCACCCTGAAATCACGTGGGCCCCACCCGGAAATCACGTGGGCCCCACCCTGAAATCACGTGGGCCCCACCCGGAAATCACGTGGGCCCCACCCGGAAATCACGTGGGCCCCACCCGGAAATCACGTGGGCCCCACCCGGAAATCACGTGGGCCCCACCCGGAAATCACGTGGGCCCCACCCGGAAATCACGTGGGCCCCACCCGGAAATCACGTGGGGCCCACCCGGAAATCACGTGGGCCCCACCCGGAAATCACGTGGGCCCCACGGGGAAATCACGTGGGCCCCACCCGGAAATCACGTGGCCCCACCCGGAAATCACGTGGGCCCCACCCTGAAATCACGTGGGCCCCACCCGGAAATCACGTGGGCCCCACCCGGAAATCACGTGGGCCCCACCCGGAAATCACGTGGGCCCCACCCGGAAATCACGTGGGCCCCACTCGGAAATCACGTGGGCTCCACCCGGAAATCACGTGGGCCCCCAGGGGAAATCACGTGGGCCCCACCCGGAAATCACGTGGGCCCCACCCGGAAATCACGTGGGACCCCAGGGGAAATCACGTGGACATGGGCCCCACCCGGAAATCACGTGGGCCCCACCCGGAAATCACGTGGGCCCCACCCGGAAATCACGTGGGCCCCCAGGGGAAATCACGTGGGCCCCACCCGGAAATCACGTGGGCCCCACCCGGAAATCACGTGGGCCCCACCCGGAAATCACGTGGGCCCCACCCGGAAATCACGTGGGCCCCACCCGGAAATCACGTGGGCCCCACCCGGAAATCACGTGGGCCCCACCCGGAAATCACGTGGGCCCCACCCGGAAATCACGTGGGCCCCACCCGGAAATCACGTGGGCCCCACCCGGAAATCACGTGGGCCCCACCCGGAAATCACGTGGGCCCCACCCGGAAATCACGTGGGCCCCACCCGGAAATCACGTGGGCCCCACCCGGAAATCACGAGGGCCCCACCCGGAAATTACGTGGGCCCCACCCGGAAATCACGTGGGCCCTACCCGGAAATCACGTGGGCCCCCAGAGGAAATCACGTGGGCCCCACCCGGAAATCACGTGGGCCCCCAGGGGAAATCACGTGGGCCCCACCCGGAAATCACGTGGGCCCCACCCGGAAATCACGTGGGCCCCACCCGGAAATCACGTGGGCCCCACGGGGAAATCACGTGGGCCCCACCCGGAAATCACGTGGGCCCCACCCGGAAATCACGTGGGCCCCACCCGGAAATCACGTGGGCCCCACCCGGAAATCACGTGGGCCCCACCCGGAAATCACGTGGGCCCCACCCGGAAATCACGTGGGCCCCACCCGGAAATCACGTGGGCCCCACCCGGAAATCACGTGGGCCCCACCCGGAAATCACGTGGGCCCCACCCGGAAATCACGTGGGGCCCACCCGGAAATCACGTGGGCCCCACGGGGAAATCACGTGGGCCCCACCCGGAAATCACGTGGGCCCCACCCGGAAATCACGTGGGCCCCACACGGAAATCACGTGGGCCCCACCCGGAAATCACGTGGGCCCCACCCTGAAATCACGTGGGCCCCACCCGGAAATCACGTGGGCCCCACCCGGAAATCACGTGGGCCCCACCCGGAAATCACGTGGGCCCCACCCGGAAATCACGTGGGCCCCACCCGGAAATCACGTGGGCCCCACCCGGAAATAACGTGGGCCCCACCCGGAAATCACGTGGGCCCCCAGGGGAAATCACGTGGGCCCCACAAGGAAATCACGTGGGCCCCACCCGGAAATCACGTGGGCCCCACCCGGAAATCACGTGGGCCCCACCCGGAAATCACGTGGGCCCCACGGGGAAATCACGTGGGCCCCACCCGGAAATCACGTGGGCCCCACCCGGAAATCACGTGGGCCCCACCCGGAAATCACGTGGGCCCCACCCGGAAATCACGTGGGCCCCAACCGGAAATCACGTGGGCCCCACCCGGAAATCACGTGGGCCCCACCCGGAAATCACGTGGGCCCCACCCGGAAATCACGTGGGCCCCACCCGGAAATCACGTGGGCCCCAAGGGGAAATCACGTGGGCCCCACCCGGAAATCACGTGGGCCCCACCCGGAAATCACGTGGGCCCCACCCGGAAATCACGTGGGCCCCACCCGGAAATCACGTGGGCCCCACCCGGAAATCACGTGGGCCCCACCCGGAAATCACGTGGGCCCCACCCGGAAATCACGTGGGCCCCACGGGGAAATCACGCGGGCCCCACCCGGAAATCACGTGGGCACCACGGGGAAATCACGTGGGCCCCACCCGGAAATCACGTGGGCACCACGGGGAAATCACGTGGGCCCCACCCGGAAATCACGTGGGCCCCACCCGGAAATCACGTGGGCCCCACCCGGAAATCACGTGGGGCCCACCCGGAAATCACGTGGGCCCCACCCGGAAATCACGTGGGCCCCACGGGGAAATCACGTGGGCCCCACCCGGAAATCACGTGGGCACCACCCGGAAATCACGTGGGCCCCACCCGGAAATCACGTGGGCCCCACCCGGAAATCACGTGGGCCCCACACGGAAATCACGTGGGCCCCACCCGGAAATCACGTGGGCCCCTCCCGGAAATCACGTGGGCCCCACCCGGAAATCACGTGGGCCCCACCCGGAAATCACGTGGGCCCCACGGGGAAATCACGTGGGCCCCACCCGGAAATCACGTGGGCCCCACCCGGAAATCACGTGGGCCCCACCCGGAAGTCACGTGGGCCCCACCCGGAAATCACGTGGGCCCCACCCGGAAATCACGTGGGCCCCACCCGGAAATCACGTGGGCCCCACCCGGAAATCACGTGGGCCCCACCCGGAAATCACGTGGGCCCCACCCAGAAATCACGTGGGCCCCACCCGGAAATCACGTGGGCCCCCAGGTGAAATCACGTGGGCCCCACAAGGAAATCACGTGGGCCCCACCCTGAAATCACGTGGGCCCCACCCGGAAATCACGTGGGCCCCACCCGGAAATCACGTGGGCCCCACCCGGAAATCACGTGTGCCCCACGGGGAAATCACGTGGGCCCCACCCGGAAATCACGTGGGCCCCACCCGGAAATCACGTGGGCCCCACCCGGAAATCACGTGGGCCCCACCCGGAAATCACGTGGGCCCCACCCGGAAATCACGTGGGCCCCACCCGGAAATCACGTGGCCCCCACGGGGAAATCACGTGGGCCCCACCCGGAAATCACGTGGGCCCCACCCGGAAATCACGTGGGCCCCACCCGGAAATCACGTGGGCCCCACCCGGAAATCACGTGGGCCCCACGGGGAAATCACGTGGGCCCCACGGGGAAATCACGTGGGCCCCACCCGGAAATCACGTGGGCCCCACCCGGAAATCACGTGAGCCCCACCCGGAAATCACATGGGCCCCACCCGGAAATCACGTGGGCCCCACCCGGAAATCACGTGGGCCCCACCCGGAAATCACGTGGGCCCCCAGGGGAAATCACGTGGGCCCCACCCGGAAATCACGTGGGCCCCACCCGGAAATCACGTGGGCCCCACCCGGAAATCACGTGGGCCCCACCCGGAAATCACGTGGGCCCCACCCGGAAATCACGTGGGCCCCACCCGGAAATCACGTGGGCCCCACCCGGAAATCACGTGGGCCCCACCCGGAAATCACGTGGGCCCCACCCGGAAATCACGTGGGCCCCACGGGGAAATCACGTGGGCCCCACCCGGAAATCACGTGGGCCCCACCCGGAAATCACGTGGGCCCCACCCGGAAATCACGTGGGCCCCACCCGGAAATCACGTGGGCCCCACCCGGAAATCACGAGGGCCCCACCCGGAAATTACGTGGGCCCCACCCGGAAATCACGTGGGCCCTACCCGGAAATCACGTGGGCCCCCAGAGGAAATCACGTGGGCCCCACCCGGAAATCACGTGGGCCCCCAGGGGAAATCACGTGGGCCCCACCCGGAAATCACGTGGGCCCCACCCGGAAATCACGTGGGCCCCACCCGGAAATCACGTGGGCCCCACGGGGAAATCACGTGGGCCCCACCCGGAAATCACGTGGGCCCCACCCGGAAATCACGTGGGCCCCACCCGGAAATCACGTGGGCCCCACCCGGAAATCACGTGGGCCCCACCCGGAAATCACGTGGGCCCCACCCGGAAATCACGTGGGCCCCACCCGGAAATCACGTGGGCCCCACCCGGAAATCACGTGGGCCCCACCCGGAAATCACGTGGGCCCCACCCGGAAATCACGTGGGGCCCACCCGGAAATCACGTGGGCCCCACGGGGAAATCACGTGGGCCCCACCCGGAAATCACGTGGGCCCCACCCGGAAATCACGTGGGCCCCACACGGAAATCACGTGGGCCCCACCCGGAAATCACGTGGGCCCCACCCTGAAATCACGTGGGCCCCACCCGGAAATCACGTGGGCCCCACCCGGAAATCACGTGGGCCCCACCCGGAAATCACGTGGGCCCCACCCGGAAATCACGTGGGCCCCACCCGGAAATAACGTGGGCCCCACCCGGAAATCACGTGGGCCCCCAGGGGAAATCACGTGGGCCCCACAAGGAAATCACGTGGGCCCCACCCGGAAATCACGTGGGCCCCACCCGGAAATCACGTGGGCCCCACCCGGAAATCACGTGGGCCCCACGGGGAAATCACGTGGGCCCCACCCGGAAATCACGTGGGCCCCACCCGGAAATCACGTGGGCCCCACCCGGAAATCACGTGGGCCCCACCCGGAAATCACGTGGGCCCCACCCGGAAATCACGTGGGCCCCACCCGGAAATCACGTGGGCCCCACCCGGAAATCACGTGGGCCCCACCCGGAAATCACGTGGGCCCCACCCGGAAATCACGTGGGCCCCACCCGGAAATCACGTGGGCCCCACCCGGAAATCACGTGGGCCCCAAGGGGAAATCACGTGGGCCCCACCCGGAAATCACGTGGGCCCCACCCGGAAATCACGTGGGCCCCACCCGGAAATCACGTGGGCCCCACCCGGAAATCACGTGGGCCCCACCCGGAAATCACGTGGGCCCCACGGGGAAATCACGCGGGCCCCACCCGGAAATCACGTGGGCACCACGGGGAAATCACGTGGGCCCCACCCGGAAATCACGTGGGCACCACGGGGAAATCACGTGGGCCCCACCCGGAAATCACGTGGGCCCCACCCGGAAATCACGTGGGCCCCACCCGGAAATCACGTGGGGCCCACCCGGAAATCACGTGGGCCCCACCCGGAAATCACGTGGGCCCCACGGGGAAATCACGTGGGCCCCACCCGGAAATCACGTGGGCACCACCCGGAAATCACGTGGGCCCCACACGGAAATCACGTGGGCCCCACCCGGAAATCACGTGGGCCCCACACGGAAATCACGTGGGCCCCACCCGGAAATCACGTGGGCCCCTCCCGGAAATCACGTGGGCCCCACCCGGAAATCACGTGGGCCCCACCCGGAAATCACGTGGGCCCCACGGGGAAATCACGTGGGCCCCACCCGGAAATCACGTGGGCCCCACCCGGAAATCACGTGGGCCCCACCCGGAAGTCACGTGGGCCCCACCCGGAAATCACGTGGGCCCCACCCGGAAATCACGTGGGCCCCAACCGGAAATCACGTGGGCCCCACCCGGAAATCACGTGGGCCCCACCCGGAAATCACGTGGGCCCCACCCGGAAATCACGTGGGCCCCACCCGGAAATCACGTGGGCACCACGGGGAAATCACGTGGGCCCCACCCGGAAATCACGTGGGCCCCACCCGGAAATCACGTGGGCCCCACCCGGAAATCACGTGGGGCCCACCCGGAAATCACGTGGGCCCCACCCGGAAATCACGTGGGACCCACGGGGAAATCACGTGGGCCCCACCCGGAAATCACGTGGGCCCCACCCGGAAATCACGTAGGCCCCACACAGAAATCACGTGGGCCCCACCCGGAAATCACGTGGGCCCCACCCGGAAATCACGTGGGCCCCACCCGGAAATCACGTGGGCCCCACCCGGAAATCACGTGGGCCCCACGGGGAAATCACGTGGGCCCCACCCGGAAATCACGTGGGCCCCACCCGGAAATCACGTGGGCCCCACCCGGAAATCACGTGGGACCCCAGGGGAAATCACGTGGGCCCCACCCGGAAATCACGTGGGCCCCACCCGGAAATCACGTGGGCCCCACCCGGAAATCACGTGGGCCCCACCCGGAAATCACGTGGGCCCCACCCGGAAATCACGTGGGCCCCCAGGGGAAATCACGTGGGCCCCACCCGGAAATCACGTGGGCCCCACCCGGAAATCACGTGGGCCCCACCCGGAAATCACGTGGGCCCCACCCGGAAATCACGTGGGCCCCACCCGGAAATCACGTGGGCCCCACCCGGAAATAACGTGGGCCCCACCCGGAAATCACGTGGGCCCCCAGGGGAAATCACGTGGGCCCCACAAGGAAATCACGTGGGCCCCACCCGGAAATCACGTGGGCCCCACCCGGAAATCACGTGGGCCCCACCCGGAAATCACGTGGGCCCCACCCGGAAATCACGTGGGCCCCACCCGGAAATCACGTGGGCCCCACCCGGAAATCACGTGGGCCCCACCCGGAAATCACGTGGGCCCCACCCGGAAATCACGTGGGCCCCACCCGGAAATCACGTGGGCCCCACCCGGAAATCACGTGGGCCCCACCCGGAAATCACGTGGGCCCCACCCGGAAATCACGTGGGCCCCAAGGGGAAATCACATGGGCCCCACCCGGAAATCACGTGGGCCCCACCCGGAAATCACGTGGGCCCCACCCGGAAATCACGTGGGCCCCACCCGGAAATCACGTGGGCCCCACCCGGAAATCACGTGGGCCCCACCCGGAAATCACGTGGGCCCCACCCGGAAATCACGTGGGCCCCACCCGGAAATCACGTGGGCCCCACCCGGAAATCACGTGGGCCCCACCCGGAAATCACGTGGGCCCCACCCGGAAATCACGTGGGCCCCCAGGGGAAATCACGTGGGCCCCACCCGGAAATCACGTGGGCCCCACCCGGAAATCACGTGGGCCCCACCCGGAAATCACGTGGGCCCCACCCGGAAATCACGTGGGCCCCACCCGGAAATCACGTGGGCCCCACCCGGAAATCACGTGGGCCCCACCCGGAAATCACGTGGGCCCCACCCGGAAATCACGTGGGCCCCACCCGGAAATCACGTGGGCCCCACCCGGAAATCACGTGGGCCCCACCCGGAAATCACGTGGGGCCCACCCGGAAATCACGTGGGCCCCACCCGGAAATCACGTGGGCCCCACCCGGAAATCACGTGGGCCCCACCCGGAAATCACGTGGGCCCCACACGGAAATCACGTGGGCCCCACCCGGAAATCACGTGGGCCCCACCCGGAAATCACGTGGGCCCCACCCGGAAATCACGTGGGCCCCACCCGGAAATCACGTGGGCCCCACCCGGAAATCACGTGGGCCCCACCCGGAAATCACGTGGGCCCCACCCGGAAATCACGTGGGCCCCCAGGGGAAATCACGTGGGCCCCACAAGGAAATCACGTGGGCCCCACCCGGAAATCACGTGGGCCCCACCCGGAAATCACGTGGGCCCCACGGGGAAATCACGTGGGCCCCACCCGGAAATCACGTGGGCCCCACCCGGAAATCACGTGGGCCCCACCCGGAAATCACGTGGGCCCCACCCGGAAATCACGTGGGCCCCACCCGGAAATCACGTGGGCCCCACCCTGAAATCACGTGGGCCCCACCCGGAAATCACGTGGGCCCCACCCGGAAATCACGTGGGCCCCACCCGGAAATCACGTGGGCCCCACCCGGAAATCACGTGGGCCCCACCCGGAAATCACGTGGGCCCCCAGGGGAAATCACGTGGGCCCCACAAGGAAATCACGTGGGCCCCACCCGGAAATCACGTGGGCCCCACCCGGAAATCACGTGGGCCCCACCCGGAAATCACGTGGGCCCCACGGGGAAATCACGTGGGCCCCACCCGGAAATCACGTGGGCCCCACCCGGAAATCACGTGGGCCCCACCCGGAAATCACGTGGGCCCCACCCGGAAATCACGTGGGCCCCACCCGGAAATCACGTGGGCCCCACCCGGAAATCACGTGGGCCCCACCCGGAAATCACGTGGGCCCCACCCGGAAATCACGTGGGCCCCACGGGGAAATCACGTGGGCCCCACCCGGAAATCACGTGGGCCCCACCCGGAAATCACGTGGGCCCCACACGGAAATCACGTGGGCCCCACCCGGAAATCACGTGGGCCCCACCCGGAAATCACGTGGGCCCCACCCGGAAATCACGTGGGCCCCACGGGGAAATCAGGTGGGCCCCACCCGGAAATCACGTGGGCACCACGGGGAAATCACGTGGGCCCCACCCGGAAATCACGTGGGCACCACGGGGAAATCACGTGGGCCCCACCCGGAAATCACGTGGGCCCCACCCGGAAATCACGTGGGCCCCACCGGGAAATCACGTGGGGCCCACCCGGAAATCACGTGGGCCCCACCCGGAAATCACGTGGGCCCCACGGGGAAATCACGTGGGCCCCACCCGGAAATCACGTGGGCACCACTCGGAAATCACGTGGGCCCCACACGGAAATCACGTGGGCCCCACCCGGAAATCACGTGGGCCCCACACGGAAATCACGTGGGCCCCACCCGGAAATCACGTGGGCCCCACTCGGAAATCACGTGGGCCCCACCCGGAAATCACGTGGGCCCCACCCGGAAATCACGTGGGCCCCACGGGGAAATCACGTGGTCCCCACCCGGAAATCACGTGGGCCCCACCCGGAAATCACGTGGGCCCCACCCGGAAGTCACGTGGGCCCCACCCGGAAATCACGTGGGCCCCACCCGGAAATCACGTGGGCCCCACCCGGAAATCACGTGGGCCCCACCCGGAAATCACGTGGGCCCCACCCGGAAATCACGTGGGCCCCACCCGGAAATCACGTGGGCCCCACCTGGAAATCACGTGGGCACCACGGGGAAATCACGTGGGCCCCACCCGGAAATCACGTGGGCCCCACCCGGAAATCACGTGGGCCCCACCCGGAAATCACGTGGGGCCCACCCGGAAATCACGTGGGCCCCACCCGGAAATCACGTGGGCCCCACGGGGAAAACACGTGGGCCCCACCCGGAAATCACGTGGGCCCCACCCGGAAATCACGTAGGCCCCACACGGAAATCACGTGGGCCCCACCCGGAAATCACGTGGGCCCCACCCGGAAATCACGTGGGACCCACCCGGAAATCACGTGGGCCCCACCCGTAAATCACGTGGGCCCCACGGGGAAATCACGTGGGCCCCACCCGGAAATCACGTGGGCCCCACCCGGAAATCACGTGGGCCCCACCCGGAAATCACGTGGGACCCCAGGGGAAATCACGTGGGCCCCACCCGGAAATCACGTGGGCCCCACCCGGAAATCACGTGGGCCCCACCCGGAAATCACGTGGGCCCCACCCGGAAATCACGTGGGCCCCACCCGGAAATCACGTGGGCCCCACCCGGAAATCACGTGGGCCCCACCCGGAAATCACGTGGGCCCCACCCGGAAATCACGTGGGCCCCACCCGGAAATCACGTGGGCCCCACCCGGAAATCACGTGGGGCCCACCCGGAAATCACGTGGGCCCCACCCGGAAATCACGTGGGCCCCACGGGGAAATCACGTGGGCCCCACCCGGAAATCACGTGGCCCCACCCGGAAATCACGTGGGCCCCACCCTGAAATCACGTGGGCCCCACCCGGAAATCACGTGGGCCCCACCCGGAAATCACGTGGGCCCCACCCGGAAATCACGTGGGCCCCACCCGGAAATCACGTGGGCCCCACCCGGAAATCACGTGGGCCCCACCCGGAAATCACGTGGGCCCCACCCGGAAATCACGTGGGCCCCACTCGGAAATCACGTGGGCCCCACCCGGCAATCACGTGGGCCCCCAGGGGAAATCACGTGGGCCCCACCCGGAAATCACGTGGGCCCCACCCGGAAATCACGTGGGACCCCAGGGGAAATCACGTGGGCCCCACCCGGAAATCACGTGGGCCCCACCCGGAAATCACGTGGGCCCCACCCGGAAATCACGTGGGCCCCACCCGGAAATCACGTGGGCCCCACCCGGAAATCACGTGGGCCCCACCCGGAAATCACGTGGGCCCCACCCGGAAATCACGTGGGCCCCACCCGGAAATCACGTGGGCCCCACCCGGAAATCACGTGGGCCCCACTCGGAAATCACGTGGGCCCCACCCGGAAATCACGTGGGCCCCCAGGGGAAATCACGTGGGCCCCACCCGGAAATCACGTGGGCCCCACCCGGAAATCACGTGGGCCCCACCCGGAAATCACGTGGGCCCCACCCGGAAATCACGTGGGCCCCACCCTGAAATCACGTGGGCCCCACCCGGAAATCACGTGGGCCCCACCCTGAAATCACGTGGGCCCCACCCGGAAATCACGTGGGCCCCACCCGGAAATCACGTGGGCCCCACCCGGAAATCACGTGGGCCCCACCCGGAAATCACGTGGGCCCCACTCGGAAATCACGTGGGCCCCACCCGGAAATCACGTGGGCCCCCAGGGGAAATCACGTGGGCCCCACCCGGAAATCACGTGGGGCCCACCCGGAAATCACGTGGGCCCCACCCGGAAATCACGTGGGCCCCACCCGGAAATCACGTGGGCCCCACCCGGAAATCACGTGGGCCCCACCCGGAAATCACGTGGGCCCCACGGGGAAATCACGTGGGCCCCACCCGGAAATCACGTGGGGCCCACCCGGAAATCACGTGGGCCCCACGGGGAAATCACGTGGGCCCCACGGGGAAATCACGTGGGCCCCACCCGGAAATCACGTGGGCCCCACCCGGAAATCACGTGGGCCCCACCCGGAAATCACGTGGGCCCCACCCGGAAATCACGTGGGCCCCACCCGGAAATCACGTGGGCCCCACCCGGAAATCACGTGGGCCCCACCCGGAAATCACGTGGGCCCTACCCGGAAATCACGTGGGCCCCCAGGGGAAATCACGTGGGCCCCACCCGGAAATCACGTGGGCCCCCAGGGGAAATCACGTGGGCCCCACCCGGATATCACGTGGGCCCCACCCGGAAATCACGTGGGCCCCACCCGGAAATCACGTGGGCCCCACGGGGAAATCACGTGGGTCCCACCCGGAAATCACGTGGGCCCCACCCGGAAATCACGTGGGCCCCACCCGGAAATCACGTGGGCCCCACCCGGAAATCACGTGGGCCCCACCCGGAAATCACGTGGGCCCCACCCGGAAATCACGTGGGCCCCACGGGGAAATCACGTGGGCCCCACCTGGAAATCACGTGGGCCCCACCCGGAAATCACGTGGGCCCCACCCGGAAATCACGTGGGCCCCACCCGGAAATCACGTGGGCCCCACCCGGAAATCACGTGGGCCCCACCCGGAAATCACGTGGGCCCCACCCGGAAATCACGTGGGCCCCACCCGGAAATCACGTGGGCCCCACCCGGAAATCACGTGGGCCCCCAGGGGAAATCACGTGGGCCCCACCCGGAAATCACGTGGGCCCCACCCGGAAATCACGTGGGCCCCACCCGGAAATCACGTGGGCCCCACGGGGAAATCACGTGGGCCCCACGGGGAAATCACGTGGGCCCCACCCGGAAATCACGTGGGCCCCACCCGGAAATCACGTGGGCCCCACCCGGAAATCACGTGGGGCCCACCCGGAAATCACGTGGGCCCCACGGGGAAATCACGTGGGCCCCACCCGGAAATCACGTGGGCCCCACCCGGAAATCACGTGGGCCCCACCCGGAAATCACGTGGGCCCCAACCGGAAATCACGTGGGCCCCACCCGGAAATCACGTGGGCCCGACGGGGAAATCACGTGGGCCCCACCCGGAAATCACGTGGGCCCCACCCGGAAATCACGTGGGCCCCACCCGGAAATCACGTGGGCCCCACCCGGAAATCACGTGGGCCCCACCCGGAAATCACGTGGGCCCCACCCGGAAATCACGTGGGCCCCACCCGGAAATCACGTGGGCCCCACCCGGAAATCACGTGGGCCCCACCCGGAAATCACGTGGGCCCCACCCGGAAATCACGTGGGCCCCACCCGGAAATCACGTGGGCCCCCAGGGGAAATCACTTGGGCCCCACCCGGAAATCACGTGGGCCCCACCCGGAAATCACGTGGGCCCCACCCGGAAATCACGTGGGCCCCACGGGGAAATCACGTGGGCCCCACCCGGAAATCACGTGGGCCCCACCCGGAAATCACGTGGGCCCCACGGGGAAATCACGTGGGCCCCACCCGGAAATCACGTGGGCCCCACCCGGATATCACGTGGGCCCCACCCGGAAATCACGTGGGCCCCACCCGGAAATCACGTGGGCCCCACGGGGAAATCACGTGGGTCCCACCCGGAAATCACGTGGGCCCCACCCGTAAATCACGTGGGCCCCACCCGGAAATCACGTGGGCCCCACCCGGAAATCACGTGGGCCCCACCCGGAAATCACGTGGGCCCCACCCGGAAATCACGTGGGCCCCACGGGGAAATCACGTGGGCCCCACCTGGAAATCACGTGGGCCCCACCCGGAAATCACGTGGGCCCCACCCGGAAATCACGTGGGCCCCACCCGGAATTCACGTGGGCCCCACCCGGAAATCACGTGGGCCCCCAGGGGAAATCACGTGGGCCCCACCCGGAAATCACGTGGGCCCCACCCGGAAATCACGTGGGCCCCACCCGGAAATCACGTGGGCCCCACCCGGAAATCACGTGGGCCCCACCCGGAAATCACGTGGGCCCCACCCGGAAATCACGTGGGCCCCACCCGGAAATCACGTGGGCCCCACCCGGAAATCACGTGGGCCCCACCCGGAAATCACGTGGGCCCCACGGGGAAATCACGTGGGCCCCACGGGGAAATCACGTGGGCCCCACCCGGAAATCACGTGGGCCCCACACGGAAATCACGTGGGCCCCACCCGGAAATCACGTGGGCCCCACCCGGAAATCACGTGGGCCCCACCCGGAAATCACGTGGGCCCCACCCGGAAATCACGTGGGCCCCACCCGGAAATCACGTGGGCCCCACCCGGAAATCACGTGGGCCCCACCCGGAAATCACGTGGGCCCCACCCGGAAATCACGTGGGCCCCACCCGGAAATCACGTGGGCCCCACCCGGAAATCACGTGGGCCCCACCCGGAAATCACGTGGGCCCCACCCGGAAATCACGTGGGCCCCACCCGGAAATCACGTGGGCCCCACCCGGAAATCACGTGGGCCCCACCCGGAAATCACGTGGGCCCCCAGGGGAAATCACGTGGGCCCCACAAGGAAATCACGTGGGCCCCACCCGGAAATCACGTGGGCCCCACCCGGAAATCACGTGGGCCCCACCCGGAAATCACGTGGGCCCCACGGGGAAATCACGTGGGCCCCACCCGGAAATCACGTGGGCCCCACCCGGAAATCACGTGGGCCCCACCCGGAAATCACGTGGGCCCCACCCGGAAATCACGTGGGCCCCACCCGGAAATCACGTGGGCCCCACCCGGAAATCACGTGGGCCCCACCCGGAAATCACTTGGGCCCCACCCGGAAATCACGTGGGCCCCACGGGGAAATCACGTGGGCCCCACCCGGAAATCACGTGGGCCCCACCCGGAAATCACGTGGGCCCCACCCGGAAATCACGTGGGCCCCACCCGGAAATCACGTGGGCCCCACCCGGAAATCACGTGGGCCCCACGGGGAAATCAGGTGGGCCCCACCCGGAAATCACGTGGGCACCACGGGGAAATCACGTGGGCCCCACCCGGAAATCACGTGGGCACCACGGGGAAATCACGTGGGCCCCACCCGGAAATCACGTGGGCCCCACCCGGAAATCACGTGGGCCCCACCGGGAAATCACGTGGGGCCCACCCGGAAATCACGTGGGCCCCACCCGGAAATCACGTGGGCCCCACGGGGAAATCACGTGGGCCCCACCCGGAAATCACGTGGGCACCACCCGGAAATCACGTGGGCCCCACACGGAAATCACGTGGGCCCCACCCGGAAATCACGTGGGCCCCACACGGAAATCACGTGGGCCCCACCCGGAAATCACGTGGGCCCCACCCGGAAATCACGTGGGCCCCACCCGGAAATCACGTGGGCCCCACCCGGAAATCACGTGGGCCCCACGGGGAAATCACGTGGGCCCCACCCGGAAATCACGTGGGCCCCACCCGGAAATCACGTGGGCCCCACCCGGAAGTCACGTGGGCCCCACCCGGAAATCACGTGGGCCCCACCCGGAAATCACGTGGGCCCCACCCGGAAATCACGTGGGCCCCACCCGGAAATCACGTGGGCCCCACCCGGAAATCACGTGGGCCCCACCCGGAAATCACGTGGGCCCCACCCGGAAATCACGTGGGCACCATGGGGAAATCACGTGGGCCCCACCCGGAAATCACGTGGGCCCCACCCGGAAATCACGTGGGCCCCACCCGGAAATCACGTGGGGCCCACCCGGAAATCACGTGGGCCCCACCCGGAAATCACGTGGGCCCCACGGGGAAAACACGTGGGCCCCACCCGGAAATCACGTGGGCCCCACCCGGAAATCACGTGGGCCCCACCCGGAAATCACGTGGGCCCCACCCGGAAATCACGTGGGCCCCACCCGGAAATCACGTGAGCCCCACCCGGAAATCACGTGGGCCCCACGGGGAAATCACGTGGGCCCCACCCGGAAATCACGTGGGCCCCACCCGGAAATCACGTGGGCCCCACGGGGAAATCACGTGGGCCCCACCCGGAAATCACGTGGGCCCCACCCGGAAATCACGTGGGCCCCACCCGGAAATCACGTGGGCCCCACCCGGAAATCACGTGGGCCCCACCCGGAAATCACGTGGGCCCCACCCGGAAATCACGTGGGCCCCACCCGGAAATCACGTGGGCCCCCAGGGGAAATCACGTGGGCCCCACCCGGAAATCACGTGGGCCCCACCCGGAAATCACGTGGGCCCCACCCGGAAATCACGTGGGCCCGACGGGGAAATCACGTGGGCCCCACCCGGAAATCACGTGGGCCCCACCCGGAAATCACGTGGGCCCCACCCGGAAATCACGTGGGCCCCACCCGGAAATCACGTGGGCCCCACCCGGAAATCACGTGGGCCCCACCCGGAAATCACGTGGGCCCCACGGGGAAATCACGTGGGTCCCACCCGGAAATCACGTGGGCCCCACCCGGAAATCACGTGGGCCCCACCCGGAAATCACGTGGGCCCCACCCGGAAATCACGTGGGCCCCACCCGGAAATCACGTGGGCCCCACGGGGAAATCACGTGGGCCCCACGGGGAAATCACGTGGGCCCCACCCGGAAATCACGTGGGCCCCACCCGGAAATCACGTGGGCCCCACCCGGAAATCACGTGGGCCCCACCCGGAAATCACGTGGGCCCCACCCGGAAATCACGAGGGCCCCACCCGGAAATTACGTGGGCCCCACCCGGAAATCACGTGGGCCCTACCCGGAAATCACGTGGGCCCCCAGAGGAAATCACGTGGGCCCCACCCGGAAATCACGTGGGCCCCACCCGGAAATCACGTGGGCCCCACCCGGAAATCACGTGGGCCCCACCCGGAAATCACGTGGGCCCCACCCGGAAATCACGTGGGCCCCACCCGGAAATCACGTGGGCCCCACGGGGAAATCACGTGGGCCCCACCCGGAAATCACGTGGGCCCCACCCGGAAATCACGTGGGCCCCACCCGGAAATCACGTGGGCCCCACCCGGAAATCACGTGGGCCCCACCCGGAAATCACGTGGGCCCCACCCGGAAATCACGTGGGCCCCACCCGGAAATCACGTGGGCCCCACCCGGAAATCACGTGGGCCCCACCCGGAAATCACGTGGGCCCCACCCGGAAATCACGTGGGGCCCACCCGGAAATCACGTGGGCCCCACGGGGAAATCACGTGGGCCCCACCCGGAAATAACGTGGGCCCCACCCGGAAATCACGTGGGCCCCACACGGAAATCACGTGGGCCCCACCCGGAAATCACGTGGGCCCCCAGGGGAAATCACGTGGGCCCCACAAGGAAATCACGTGGGCCCCACCCGGAAATCACGTGGGCCCCACCCGGAAATCACGTGGGCCCCACCCGGAAATCACGTGGGCCCCACGGGGAAATCACGTGGGCCCCACCCGGAAATCACGTGGGCCCCCAGGGGAAATCACGTGGGCCCCACCCGGATATCACGTGGGCCCCACCCGGAAATCACGTGGGCCCCACCCGGAAATAACGTGGGCCCCACGGGGAAATCACGTGGGCCCCACCCGGAAATCACGTGGGCCCCACCCGGAAATCACGTGGGCCCCCAGGGGAAATCACGTGGGCCCCACCCGGAAATCACGTGGGCCCCACCCGGAAATCACGTGGGCCCCACCCGGAAATCACGTGGGCCCCACCCGGAAATCACGTGGGCCCCACCCGGAAATCACGTGGGCCCCACCCGGAAATCACGTGGGCCCCACCCGGAAATCACGTGGGCCCCACCCGGAAATCACGTGGGCCCCACCCGGAAATCACGTGGGCCCCACGGGGAAATCACGTGGGCCCCACCCGGAAATCACGTGGGCCCCACCCGGAAATCACGTGGGCCCCACCCGGAAATCACGTGGGCCCCACCCGGAAATCACGTGGGCCCCACCCTGAAATCACGTGGGCCCCACCCGGAAATCACGTGGGCCCCACCCGGAAATCACGTGGGCCCCACCCGGAAATCACGTGGGCCCCACCCGGAAATCACGTGGGCCCCACCCGGAAATCACGTGGGCCCCACCCGGAAATCACGTGGGCCCCACCCGGAAATCACGTGGGCCCCCAGGTGAAATCACGTGGGCCCCACAAGGAAATCACGTGGGCCCCACCCTGAAATCACGTGGGCCCCACCCGGAAATCACGTGGGCCCCACCCGGAAATCACGTGGGCCCCACCCGGAAATCACGTGGGCCCCACCCGGAAATCACGTGGGCCCCACCCGGAAATCACGTGGGCCCCACCCGGAAATCACGTGGGCCCCACCCGGAAATCACGTGGGCCCCACCCGGAAATCACGTGGGCCCCACCCGGAAATCACGTGGGCCCCACGGGGAAATCACGTGGGCCCCACGGGGAAATCACGTGGGCCCCACCCGGAAATCACGTGGGCCCCACCCGGAAATCACGTGAGCCCCACCCGGAAATCACATGGGCCCCACCCGGAAATCACGTGGGCCCCACCCGGAAATCACGTGGGCCCCACCCGGAAATCACGTGGGCCCCCAGGGGAAATCACGTGGGCCCCACCCGGAAATCACGTGGGCCCCACCCGGAAATCACGTGGGCCCCACCCGGAAATCACGTGGGCCCCACCCGGAAATCACGTGGGCCCCACCCGGAAATCACGTGGGCCCCACCCGGAAATCACGTGGGCCCCACCCGGAAATCACGTGGGCCCCACCCGGAAATCACGTGGGCCCCACCCGGAAATCACGTGGGCCCCACCCGGAAATCACGTGGGCCCCACCCGGAAATCACGTGGGCCCCACGGGGAAATCACGTGGGCCCCACCCGGAAATCACGTGGGCCCCACCCGGAAATCACGTGGGCCCCACCCGGAAATCACGTGGGCCCCACCCGGAAATCACGTGGGCCCCACCCGGAAATCACGAGGGCCCCACCCGGAAATTACGTGGGCCCCACCCGGAAATCACGTGGGCCCTACCCGGAAATCACGTGGGCCCCCAGAGGAAATCACGTGGGCCCCACCCGGAAATCACGTGGGCCCCACCCGGAAATCACGTGGGCCCCACCCGGAAATCACGTGGGCCCCACCCGGAAATCACGTGGGCCCCACCCGGAAATCACGTGGGCCCCACCCGGAAATCACGTGGGCCCCACGGGGAAATCACGTGGGCCCCACCCGGAAATCACGTGGGCCCCACCCGGAAATCACGTGGGCCCCACCCGGAAATCACGTGGGCCCCACCCGGAAATCACGTGGGCCCCACCCGGAAATCACGTGGGCCCCACCCGGAAATCACGTGGGCCCCACCCGGAAATCACGTGGGCCCCACCCGGAAATCACGTGGGCCCCACCCGGAAATCACGTGGGCCCCACCCGGAAATCACGTGGGGCCCACCCGGAAATCACGTGGGCCCCACGGGGAAATCACGTGGGCCCCACCCGGAAATCACGTGGGCCCCACCCGGAAATCACGTGGGCCCCACACGGAAATCACGTGGGCCCCACCCGGAAATCACGTGGGCCCCCAGGGGAAATCACGTGGGCCCCACAAGGAAATCACGTGGGCCCCACCCGGAAATCACGTGGGCCCCACCCGGAAATCACGTGGGCCCCACCCGGAAATCACGTGGGCCCCACGGGGAAATCACGTGGGCCCCACCCGGAAATCACGTTGGCCCCCAGGGGAAATCACGTGGGCCCCACCCGGATATCACGTGGGCCCCACCCGGAAATCACGTGGGCCCCACCCGGAAATAACGTGGGCCCCACGGGGAAATCACGTGGGCCCCACCCGGAAATCACGTGGGCCCCACCCGGAAATCACGTGGGCCCCCAGGGGAAATCACGTGGGCCCCACCCGGAAATCACGTGGGCCCCACCCGGAAATCACGTGGGCCCCACCCGGAAATCACGTGGGCCCCACCCGGAAATCACGTGGGCCCCACCCGGAAATCACGTGGGCCCCACCCGGAAATCACGTGGGCCCCACCCGGAAATCACGTGGGCCCCACCCGAAAATCACGTGGGCCCCACCCGGAAATCACGTGGGCCCCACGGGGAAATCACGTGGGCCCCACCCGGAAATCACGTGGGCCCCACCCGGAAATCACGTGGGCCCCACCCGGAAATCACGTGGGCCCCACCCGGAAATCACGTGGGCCCCACCCTGAAATCACGTGGGCCCCACCCGGAAATCACGTGGGCCCCACCCGGAAATCACGTGGGCCCCACCCGGAAATCACGTGGGCCCCACCCGGAAATCACGTGGGCCCCACCCGGAAATCACGTGGGCCCCACCCGGAAATCACGTGGGCCCCACCCGGAAATCACGTGGGCCCCCAGGTGAAATCACGTGGGCCCCACAAGGAAATCACGTGGGCCCCACCCTGAAATCACGTGGGCCCCACCCGGAAATCACGTGGGCCCCACCCGGAAATCACGTGGGCCCCACCCGGAAATCACGTGTGCCCCACGGGGAAATCACTTGGGCCCCACCCGGAAATCACGTGGGCCCCACCCGGAAATCACGTGGGCCCCACCCGGAAATCACGTGGGCCCCACCCGGAAATCACGTGGGCCCCACCCGGAAATCACGTGGGCCCCACCCGGAAATCACGTGGCCCACACGGGGAAATCACGTGGGCCCCACCCGGAAATCACGTGGGCCCCACCCGGAAATCACGTGGGCCCCACCCGGAAATCACGTGGGCCCCACCCGGAAATCACGTGGGCCCCACGGGGAAATCACGTGGGCCCCACGGGGAAATCACGTGGGCCCCACCCGGAAATCACGTGGGCCCCACCCGGAAATCACGTGAGCCCCACCCGGAAATCACATGGGCCCCACCCGGAAATCACGTGGGCCCCACCCGGAAATCACGTGGGCCCCACCCGGAAATCACGTGGGCCCCCAGGGGAAATCACGTGGGCCCCACCCGGAAATCACGTGGGCCCCACCCGGAAATCACGTGGGCCCCACCCGGAAATCACGTGGGCCCCACCCGGAAATCACGTGGGCCCCACCCGGAAATCACGTGGGCCCCACCCGGAAATCACGTGGGCCCCACCCGGAAATCACGTGGGCCCCACCCGGAAATCACGTGGGCCCCACCCGGAAATCACGTGGGCCCCACCCGGAAATCACGTGGGCCCCACCCGGAAATCACGTGGGCCCCACGGGGAAATCACGTGGGCCCCACCCGGAAATCACGTGGGCCCCACCCGGAAATCACGTGGGCCCCACCCGGAAATCACGTGGGCCCCACCCGGAAATCACGTGGGCCCCACCCGGAAATCACGAGTGCCCCACCCGGAAATTACGTGGGCCCCACCCGGAAATCACGTGGGCCCTACCCGGAAATCACGTGGGCCCCCAGAGGAAATCACGTGGGCCCCACCCGGAAATCACGTGGGCCCCACCCGGAAATCACGTGGGCCCCACCCGGAAATCACGTGGGCCCCACCCGGAAATCACGTGGGCCCCACCCGGAAATCACGTGGGCCCCACCCGGAAATCACGTGGGCCCCACGGGGAAATCACGTGGGCCCCACCCGGAAATCACGTGGGCCCCACCCGGAAATCACGTGGGCCCCACCCGGAAATCACGTGGGCCCCACCCGGAAATCACGTGGGCCCCACCCGGAAATCACGTGGGCCCCACCCGGAAATCACGTGGGCCCCACCCGGAAATCACGTGGGCCCCACCCGGAAATCACGTGGGCCCCACCCGGAAATCACGTGGGCCCCACCCGGAAATCACGTGGGCCCCACCCGGAAATCACGTGGGGCCCACCCGGAAATCACGTGGGCCCCACGGGGAAATCACGTGGGCCCCACCCGGAAATCACGTGGGCCCCACCCGGAAATCACGTGGGCCCCACACGGAAATCACGTGGGCCCCACCCGGAAATCACGTGGGCCCCCAGGGGAAATCACGTGGGCCCCACAAGGAAATCACGTGGGCCCCACCCGGAAATCACGTGGGCCCCACCCGGAAATCACGTGGGCCCCACCCGGAAATCACGTGGGCCCCACGGGGAAATCACGTGGGCCCCACCCGGAAATCACGTGGGCCCCACCCGGAAATCACGTGGGCCCCACCCGGAAATCACGTGGGCCCCACCCGGAAATCACGTGGGCCCCACCCGGAAATCACGTGGGCCCCACCCGGAAATCACGTGGGCCCCACCCGGAAATCACGTGGGCCCCACCCGGAAATCACGTGGGCCCCACCCGGAAATCACGTGGGCCCCAAGGGGAAATCACGTGGGCCCCACCCGGAAATCACGTGGGCCCCACCCGGAAATCACGTGGGCCCCACCCGGAAATCACGTGGGCCCCACCCGGAAATCACGTGGGCCCCACCCGGAAATCACGTGGGCCCCACCCGGAAATCACGTGGGCCCCACCCGGAAATCACGTGGGCCCCACGGGGAAATCACGCGGGCCCCACCCGGAAATCACGTGGGCACCACGGGGAAATCACGTGGGCCCCACCCGGAAATCACGTGGGCACCACAGGGAAATCACGTGGGCCCCACCCGGAAATCACGTGGGCCCCACCCGGAAATCACGTGGGCCCCACCCGGAAATCACGTGGGGCCCACCCGGAAATCACGTGGGCCCCACCCGGAAATCACGTGGGCCCCACGGGGAAATCACGTGGGCCCCACCCGGAAATCACGTGGGCACCACCCGGAAATCACGTGGGCCCCACACGGAAATCACGTGGGCCCCACCCGGAAATCACGTGGGCCCCACCCGGAAATCACGTGGGCCCCACCCGGAAATCACGTGGGCCCCCAGGTGAAATCACGTGGGCCCCACAAGGAAATCACGTGGGCCCCACCCTGAAATCACGTGGGCCCCACCCGGAAATCACGTGGGCCCCACCCGGAAATCACGTGGGCCCCACCCGGAAATCACGTGTGCCCCACGGGGAAATCACGTGGGCCCCACCCGGAAATCTCGTGGGCCCCACCCGGAAATCACGTGGGCCCCACCCGGAAATCACGTGGGCCCCACCCGGAAATCACGTGGGCCCCACCCGTAAATCACGTGGGCCCCACTGGGAAATCACGTGGCCCCCACGGGGAAATCACGTGGGCCCCACCCGGAAATCACGTGGGCCCCACCCGGAAATCACGTGGGCCCCACCCGGAAATCACGTGGGCCCCACCCGGAAATCACGTGGGCCCCACGGGGAAATCACGTGGGCCCCACGGGGAAATCACGTGGGCCCCACCCGGAAATCACGTGGGCCCCACCCGGAAATCACGTGAGCCCCACCCGGAAATCACATGGGCCCCACCCGGAAATCACGTGGGCCCCACCCGGAAATCACGTGGGCCCCCAGGGGAAATCACGTGGGCCCCACCCGGAAATCACGTGGGCCCCACCCGGAAATCACGTGGGCCCCACCCGGAAATCACGTGGGCCCCACCCGGAAATCACGTGGGCCCCACCCGGAAATCACGTGGGCCCCACCCGGAAATCACGTGGGCCCCACCCGGAAATCACGTGGGCCCCACCCGGAAATCACGTGGGCCCCACCCGGAAATAACGTGGGCCCCACCCGGAAATCACGTGGGCCCCCAGGGGAAATCACGTGGGCCCCACCCGGAAATCACGTGGGCCCCACCCGGAAATCACGTGGGCCCCACCCGGAAATCACGTGGGCCCCACCCGGAAATCACGTGGGCCCCAACCGGAAATCACGTGGGCCCCACCCGGAAATCACGTGGGCCCCCATGGGAAATCACGTGGGCCCCACAAGGAAATCACGTGGGCCCCACCCGGAAATCACGTGGGCCCCACCCGGAAATCACGTGGGCCCCACCCGGAAATCACGTGGGCCCCACGGGGAAATCACGTGGGCCCCACCCGGAAATCACGTGGGCCCCACCCGGAAATCACGTGGGCCCCACCCGGAAATCACGTGGGCCCCACCCGGAAATCACGTGGGCCCCAACCGGAAATCACGTGGGCCCCACCCGGAAATCACGTGGGCCCCACCCGGAAATCACGTGGGCCCCACCCGGAAATCACGTGGGCCCCACCCGGAAATCACGTGGGCCCCAAGGGGAAATCACGTGGGCCCCACCCGGAAATCACGTGGGCCCCACCCGGAAATCACGTGGGCCCCACCCGGAAATCACGTGGGCCCCACCCGGAAATCACGTGGGCCCCACCCGGAAATCACGTGGGCCCCACCCGGAAATCACGTGGGCCCCACCCGGAAATCACGTGGGCCCCACGGGGAAATCACGCGGGCCCCACCCGGAAATCACGTGGGCACCACGGGGAAATCACGTAGGCCCCACCCGGAAATCACGTGGGCACCACGGGGAAATCACGTGGGCCCCACCCGGAAATCACGTGGGCCCCACCCGGAAATCACGTGGGCCCCACCCGGAAATCACGTGGGGCCCACCCGGAAATCACGTGGGCCCCACCCGGAAATCACGTGGGCCCCACGGGGAAATCACGTGGGCCCCACCCGGAAATCACGTGGGCACCACCCGGAAATCACGTGGGCCCCACACGGAAATCACGTGGGCCCCACCCGGAAATCACGTGGGCCCCACACGGAAATCACGTGGGCCCCACCCGGAAATCACGTGGGCCCCTCCCGGAAATCACGTGGGCCCCACCCGGAAATCACGTGGGCCCCACCCGGAAATCACGTGGGCCCCACGGGGAAATCACGTGGGCCCCACCCGGAAATCACGTGGGCCCCACCCGGAAATCACGTGGGCCCCACCCGGAAGTCACGTGGGCCCCACCCGGAAATCACGTGGGCCCCACCCGGAAATCACGTGGGCCCCACCCGGAAATCACGTGGGCCCCACCCGGAAATCACGTGGGCCCCACCCGGAAATCACGTGGGCCCCACCCGGAAATCATGTGGGCCCCACCCGGAAATCACGTGGGCCCCCAGGTGAAATCACGTGGGCCCCACAAGGAAATCACGTGGGCCCCACCCTGAAATCACGTGGGCCCCACCCGGAAATCACGTGGGCCCCACCCGGAAATCACGTGGGCCCCACCCGGAAATCACGTGTGCCCCACGGGGAAATCACGTGGGCCCCACCCGGAAATCACGTGGGACCCACCCGGAAATCACGTGGGCCCCACCCGGAAATCACGTGGGCCCCACCCGGAAATCACGTGGGCCCCACCCGGAAATCACGTGGGCCCCACCGGAAATCACGTGGCCCCCACGGGGAAATCACGTGGGCCCCACCCGGAAATCACGTGGGCCCCACCCGGAAATCACGTGGGCCCCACCCGGAAATCACGTGGGCCCCACCCGGAAATCACGTGAGCCCCACCCGGAAATCACGTGGGCCCCACCCGGAAATCACGTGGGCCCCACCCGGAAATCACGTGGGCCCCACCCGGAAATCACGTGGGCCCCCAGGGGAAATCACGTGGGCCCCACCCGGAAATCACGTGGGCCCCACCCGGAAATCACGTGGGCCCCACCCGGAAATCACGTGGGCCCCACCCGGAAATCACGTGGGCCCCACCCGGAAATCACGTGGGCCCCACCCGGAAATCACGTGGGCCCCACCCGGAAATCACGTGGGCCCCACCCGGAAATCACGTGGGCCCCACCCGGAAATCACGTGGGCCCCACCCGGAAATCACGTGGGCCCCACCCGGAAATCACGTGGGCCCCACCCGGAAATCACGTGGGCCCCACCCGGAAATCACGTGGGCCCCACCCGGAAATCACGTGGGCCCCACCCGGAAATCACGTGGGCCCCACCCGGAAATAACGTGGGCCCCACCCGGAAATCACGAGGGCCCCACCCGGAGATTACGTGGGCCCCACCCGGAAATCACTTGGGCCCTACCCGGAAATCACGTGGGCCCCCAGAGGAAATCACGTGGGCCCCACCCGGAAATCACGTGGGCCCCCAGGGGAAATCACGTGGGCCCCACCCGGAAATCACGTGGGCCCCACCCGGAAATCACGTGGGCCCCACCCGGAAATCACGTGGGCCCCACGGGGAAATCACGTGGGCCCCACCCGGAAATCACGTGGGCCCCACCCGGAAATCACGTGGGCCCCACCCGGAAATCACGTGGGCCCCACCTGGAAATCACGTGGGCCCCACCCGGAAATCACGTGGGCCCCACCCGGAAATCACGTGGGCCCCACCCGGAAATCACGTGGGCCCCACCCGGAAATCACGTGGGCCCCACCCGGAAATCACGTGGGCCCCACCCGGAAATCACGTGGGGCCCACCCGGAAATCACGTGGGCCCCACGGGGAAATCACGTGGGCCCCACCCGGAAATCACGTGGGCCCCACCCGGAAATCACGTGGGCCCCACACGGAAATCACGTGGGCCCCACCCGGAAATCACGTGGGCCCCACCCTGAAATCACGTGGGCCCCACCCGGAAATCACGTGGGCCCCACCCGGAAATCACGTGGGCCCCACCCGGAAATCACGTGGGCCCCACCCGGAAATCACGTGGGCCCCACCCGGAAATCACGTGGGCCCCACCCGGAAATAACGTGGGCCCCACCCGGAAATCACGTGGGCCCCCAGGGGAAATCACGTGGGCCCCACAAGGAAATCACGTGGGCCCCACCCGGAAATCACGTGGGCCCCACCCGGAAATCACGTGGGCCCCACCCGGAAATCACGTGGGCCCCACGGGGAAATCACGTGGGCCCCACCCGGAAATCACGTGGGCCCCACCCGGAAATCACGTGGGCCCCACCCGGAAATCACGTGGGCCCCACCCGGAAATCACGTGGGCCACAACCGGAAATCACGTGGGCCCCACCCGGAAATCACGTGGGCCCCACCCGGAAATCACGTGGGCCCCACCCGGAAATCACGTGGGCCCCACCCGGAAATCACGTGGGCCCCAAGGGGAAATCACGTGGGCCCCACCCGGAAATCACGTGGGCCCCACCCGGAAATCACGTGGGGCCCACCCGGAAATCACGTGGGCCCCACCCGGAAATCACGTGGGCCCCACCCGGAAATCACGTGGGCCCCACCCGGAAATCACGTGGGCCCCACGGGGAAATCACGCGGGCCCCACCCGGAAATCACGTGGGCACCACGGGGAAATCACGTGGGCCCCACCCGGAAATCACGTGGGCACCACGGGGAAATCACGTGGGCCCCACCCGGAAATCACGTGGGCCCCACCCGGAAATCACGTGGGCCCCACCCGGAAATCACGTGGGGCCCACCCGGAAATCACGTGGGCCCCACCCGGAAATCACGTGGGCCCCACGGGGAAATCACGTGGGCCCCACCCGGAAATCACGTGGGCACCACCCGGAAATCACGTGGGCCCCACACGGAAATCACGTGGGCCCCACCCGGAAATCACGTGGGCCCCACACGGAAATCACGTGGGCCCCACCCGGAAATCACGTGGGACCCTCCCGGAAATCACGTGGGCCCCACCCGGAAATCACGTGGGCCCCACCCGGAAATCACGTGGGCCCCACGGGGAAATCACGTGGGCCCCACCCGGAAATCACGTGGGCCCCACCCGGAAATCACGTGGGCCCCACCCGGAAGTCACGTGGGCCCCACCCGGAAATCACGTGGGCCCCACCCGGAAATCACGTGGGCCCCACCCGGAAATCACGTGGGCCCCACCCGGAAATCACGTGGGCCCCACCCGGAAATCACGTGGGCCCCACCCTGAAATCACGTGGGCCCCACCCGGAAATCACGTGGGCACCACGGGGAAATCACGTGGGCCCCACCCGGAAATCACGTGGGCCCCACCCGGAAATCACGTGGGCCCCACCCGGAAATCACGTGGGGCCCACCCGGAAATCACGTGGGCCCCACCCGGAAATCACGTGGGACCCACGGGGAAATCACGTGGGCCCCACCCGGAAATCACGTGGGCCCCACCCGGAAATCACGTAGGCCCCACACAGAAATCACGTGGGCCCCACCCGGAAATCACGTGGGCCCCACCCGGAAATCACGTGGGACCCACCCGGAAATCACGTGGGCCCCACCCGGAAATCACGTGGGCCCCACGGGGAAATCACGTGGGCCCCACCCGGAAATCACGTGGGCCCCACCCGGAAATCACGTGGGCCCCACCCGGAAATCACGTGGGACCCCAGGGGAAATCACGTGGGCCCCACCCGGAAATCACGTGGGCCCCACCCGGAAATCACGTGGGCCCCACCCGGAAATCACGTGGGCCCCACCCGGAAATCACGTGGGCCCCACCCGGAAATCACGTGGGCCCCCAGGGGAAATCACGTGGGCCCCACCCGGAAATCACGTGGGCCCCACCCGGAAATCACGTGGGCCCCACCCGGAAATCACGTGGGCCCCACCCGGAAATCACGTGGGCCCCACCCGGAAATCACGTGGGCCCCACCCGGAAATAACGTGGGCCCCACCCGGAAATCACGTGGGCCCCCAGGGGAAATCACGTGGGCCCCACAAGGAAATCACGTGGGCCCCACCCGGAAATCACGTGGGCCCCACCCGGAAATCACGTGGGCCCCACCCGGAAATCACGTGGGCCCCACCCGGAAATCACGTGGGCCCCACCCGGAAATCACGTGGGCCCCACCCGGAAATCACGTGGGCCCCACCCGGAAATCACGTGGGCCCCACCCGGAAATCACGTGGGCCCCACCCGGAAATCACGTGGGCCCCACCCGGAAATCACGTGGGCCCCACCCGGAAATCACGTGGGCCCCAAGGGGAAATCACGTGGGCCCCACCCGGAAATCACGTGGGCCCCACCCGGAAATCACGTGGGCCCCACCCGGAAATCACGTGGGCCCCACCCGGAAATCACGTGGGCCCCACCCGGAAATCACGTGGGCCCCACCCGGAAATCACGTGGGCCCCACCCGGAAATCACGTGGGCCCCACCCGGAAATCACGTGGGCCCCACCCGGAAATCACGTGGGCCCCACCCGGAAATCACGTGGGCCCCACCCGGAAATCACGTGGGCCCCCAGGGGAAATCACGTGGGCCCCACCCGGAAATCACGTGGGCCCCACCCGGAAATCACGTGGGCCCCACCCGGAAATCACGTGGGCCCCACCCGGAAATCACGTGGGCCCCACCCGGAAATCACGTGGGCCCCACCCGGAAATCACGTGGGCCCCACCCGGAAATCACGTGGGCCCCACCCGGAAATCACGTGGGCCCCACCCGGAAATCACGTGGGCCCCACCCGGAAATCACGTGGGCCCCACCGGAAATCACGTGGCCCCCACGGGGAAATCACGTGGGCCCCACCCGGAAATCACGTGGGCCCCACCCGGAAATCACGTGGGCCCCACCCGGAAATCACGTGGGCCCCACCCGGAAATCACGTGGGCCCCACGGGGAAATCACGTGGGCCCCACGGGGAAATCACGTGGGCCCCACCCGGAAATCACGTGGGCCCCACGGGGAAATCACGTGGGCCCCACGGGGAAATCACGTGGGCCCCACCCGGAAATCACGTGGGCCCCACCCGGAAATCACGTGAGCCCCACCCGGAAATCACATGGGCCCCACCCGGAAATCACGTGGGCCCCACCCGGAAATCACGTGGGCCCCACCCGGAAATCACGTGGGCCCCCAGGGGAAATCACGTGGGCCCCACCCGGAAATCACGTGGGCCCCACCCGGAAATCACGTGGGCCCCACCCGGAAATCACGTGGGCCCCACCCGGAAATCACGTGGGCCCCACCCGGAAATCACGTGGGCCCCACCCGGAAATCACGTGGGCCCCACCCGGAAATCACGTGGGCCCCACCCGGAAATCACGTGGGCCCCACCCGGAAATCACGTGGGCCCCACCCGGAAATCACGTGGGCCCCACCCGGAAATCACGTGGGCCCCACCCGGAAATCACGTGGGCCCCAAGGGGAAATCACGTGGGCCCCACCCGGAAATCACGTGGGCCCCACCCGGAAATCACGTGGGCCCCACCCGGAAATCACGTGGGCCCCACCCGGAAATAACGTGGGCCCCACCCGGAAATCACGTGGGCCCCCAGGGGAAATCACGTGGGCCCCACAAGGAAATCACGTGGGCCCCACCCTGAAATCACGTGGGCCCCACCCGGAAATCACGTGGGCCCCACCCGGAAATCACGTGGGCCCCACCCGGAAATCACGTGGGCCCCACCCGGAAATCACGTGGGCCCCACCCGGAAATCACGTGGGCCCCACCCGGAAATCACGTGGGCCCCACCCGGAAATCACGTGGGCCCCACCCGGAAATCACGTGGGCCCCACCCGGAAATCACGTGGGCCCCACGGGGAAATCACGTGGGCCCCACGGGGAAATCACGTGGGCCCCACCCGGAAATCACGTGGGCCCCACCCGGAAATCACGTGAGCCCCACCCGGAAATCACATGGGCCCCACCCGGAAATCACGTGGGCCCCACCCGGAAATCACGTGGGCCCCACCCGGAAATCACGTGGGCCCCCAGGGGAAATCACGTGGGCCCCACCCGGAAATCACGTGGGCCCCACCCGGAAATCACGTGGGCCCCACCCGGAAATCACGTGGGCCCCACCCGGAAATCACGTGGGCCCCACCCGGAAATCACGTGGGCCCCACCCGGAAATCACGTGGGCCCCACCCGGAAATCACGTGGGCCCCACCCGGAAATCACGTGGGCCCCACCCGGAAATCACGTGGGCCCCACCCGGAAATCACGTGGGCCCCACCCGGAAATCACGTGGGCCCCACGGGGAAATCACGTGGGCCCCACCCGGAAATCACGTGGGCCCCACCCGGAAATCACGTGGGCCCCACCCGGAAATCACGTGGGCCCCACCCGGAAATCACGTGGGCCCCACCCGGAAATCACGAGGGCCCCACCCGGAAATTACGTGGGCCCCACCCGGAAATCACGTGGGCCCTACCCGGAAATCACGTGGGCCCCCAGAGGAAATCACGTGGGCCCCACCCGGAAATCACGTGGGCCCCACCCGGAAATCACGTGGGCCCCACCCGGAAATCACGTGGGCCCCACCCGGAAATCACGTGGGCCCCACCCGGAAATCACGTGGGCCCCACCCGGAAATCACGTGGGCCCCACGGGGAAATCACGTGGGCCCCACCCGGAAATCACGTGGGCCCCACCCGGAAATCACGTGGGCCCCACCCGGAAATCACGTGGGCCCCACCCGGAAATCACGTGGGCCCCACCCGGAAATCACGTGGGCCCCACCCGGAAATCACGTGGGCCCCACCCGGAAATCACGTGGGCCCCACCCGGAAATCACGTGGGCCCCACCCGGAAATCACGTGGGCCCCACCCGGAAATCACGTGGGGCCCACCCGGAAATCACGTGGGCCCCACGGGGAAATCACGTGGGCCCCACCCGGAAATCACGTGGGCCCCACCCGGAAATCACGTGGGCCCCACACGGAAATCACGTGGGCCCCACCCGGAAATCACGTGGGCCCCCAGGGGAAATCACGTGGGCCCCACAAGGAAATCACGTGGGCCCCACCCGGAAATCACGTGGGCCCCACCCGGAAATCACGTGGGCCCCACCCGGAAATCACGTGGGCCCCACGGGGAAATCACGTGGGCCCCACCCGGAAATCACGTTGGCCCCCAGGGGAAATCACGTGGGCCCCACCCGGATATCACGTGGGCCCCACCCGGAAATCACGTGGGCCCCACCCGGAAATAACGTGGGCCCCACGGGGAAATCACGTGGGCCCCACCCGGAAATCACGTGGGCCCCACCCGGAAATCACGTGGGCCCCCAGGGGAAATCACGTGGGCCCCACCCGGAAATCACGTGGGCCCCACCCGGAAATCACGTGGGCCCCACCCGGAAATCACGTGGGCCCCACCCGGAAATCACGTGGGCCCCACCCGGAAATCACGTGGGCCCCACCCGGAAATCACGTGGGCCCCACCCGGAAATCACGTGGGCCCCACCCGAAAATCACGTGGGCCCCACCCGGAAATCACGTGGGCCCCACGGGGAAATCACGTGGGCCCCACCCGGAAATCACGTGGGCCCCACCCGGAAATCACGTGGGCCCCACCCGGAAATCACGTGGGCCCCACCCGGAAATCACGTGGGCCCCACCCTGAAATCACGTGGGCCCCACCCGGAAATCACGTGGGCCCCACCCGGAAATCACGTGGGCCCCACCCGGAAATCACGTGGGCCCCACCCGGAAATCACGTGGGCCCCACCCGGAAATCACGTGGGCCCCACCCGGAAATCACGTGGGCCCCACCCGGAAATCACGTGGGCCCCCAGGTGAAATCACGTGGGCCCCACAAGGAAATCACGTGGGCCCCACCCTGAAATCACGTGGGCCCCACCCGGAAATCACGTGGGCCCCACCCGGAAATCACGTGGGCCCCACCCGGAAATCACGTGTGCCCCACGGGGAAATCACTTGGGCCCCACCCGGAAATCACGTGGGCCCCACCCGGAAATCACGTGGGCCCCACCCGGAAATCACGTGGGCCCCACCCGGAAATCACGTGGGCCCCACCCGGAAATCACGTGGGCCCCACCCGGAAATCACGTGGCCCACACGGGGAAATCACGTGGGCCCCACCCGGAAATCACGTGGGCCCCACCCGGAAATCACGTGGGCCCCACCCGGAAATCACGTGGGCCCCACCCGGAAATCACGTGGGCCCCACGGGGAAATCACGTGGGCCCCACGGGGAAATCACGTGGGCCCCACCCGGAAATCACGTGGGCCCCACCCGGAAATCACGTGAGCCCCACCCGGAAATCACATGGGCCCCACCCGGAAATCACGTGGGCCCCACCCGGAAATCACGTGGGCCCCACCCGGAAATCACGTGGGCCCCCAGGGGAAATCACGTGGGCCCCACCCGGAAATCACGTGGGCCCCACCCGGAAATCACGTGGGCCCCACCCGGAAATCACGTGGGCCCCACCCGGAAATCACGTGGGCCCCACCCGGAAATCACGTGGGCCCCACCCGGAAATCACGTGGGCCCCACCCGGAAATCACGTGGGCCCCACCCGGAAATCACGTGGGCCCCACCCGGAAATCACGTGGGCCCCACCCGGAAATCACGTGGGCCCCACGGGGAAATCACGTGGGCCCCACCCGGAAATCACGTGGGCCCCACCCGGAAATCACGTGGGCCCCACCCGGAAATCACGTGGGCCCCACCCGGAAATCACGTGGGCCCCACCCGGAAATCACGAGTGCCCCACCCGGAAATTACGTGGGCCCCACCCGGAAATCACGTGGGCCCTACCCGGAAATCACGTGGGCCCCCAGAGGAAATCACGTGGGCCCCACCCGGAAATCACGTGGGCCCCACCCGGAAATCACGTGGGCCCCACCCGGAAATCACGTGGGCCCCACCCGGAAATCACGTGGGCCCCACCCGGAAATCACGTGGGCCCCACCCGGAAATCACGTGGGCCCCACGGGGAAATCACGTGGGCCCCACCCGGAAATCACGTGGGCCCCACCCGGAAATCACGTGGGCCCCACCCGGAAATCACGTGGGCCCCACCCGGAAATCACGTGGGCCCCACCCGGAAATCACGTGGGCCCCACCCGGAAATCACGTGGGCCCCACCCGGAAATCACGTGGGCCCCACCCGGAAATCACGTGGGCCCCACCCGGAAATCACGTGGGCCCCACCCGGAAATCACGTGGGCCCCACCCGGAAATCACGTGGGGCCCACCCGGAAATCACGTGGGCCCCACGGGGAAATCACGTGGGCCCCACCCGGAAATCACGTGGGCCCCACCCGGAAATCACGTGGGCCCCACACGGAAATCACGTGGGCCCCACCCGGAAATCACGTGGGCCCCCAGGGGAAATCACGTGGGCCCCACAAGGAAATCACGTGGGCCCCACCCGGAAATCACGTGGGCCCCACCCGGAAATCACGTGGGCCCCACCCGGAAATCACGTGGGCCCCACGGGGAAATCACGTGGGCCCCACCCGGAAATCACGTGGGCCCCACCCGGAAATCACGTGGGCCCCACCCGGAAATCACGTGGGCCCCACCCGGAAATCACGTGGGCCCCACCCGGAAATCACGTGGGCCCCACCCGGAAATCACGTGGGCCCCACCCGGAAATCACGTGGGCCCCACCCGGAAATCACGTGGGCCCCACCCGGAAATCACGTGGGCCCCAAGGGGAAATCACGTGGGCCCCACCCGGAAATCACGTGGGCCCCACCCGGAAATCACGTGGGCCCCACCCGGAAATCACGTGGGCCCCACCCGGAAATCACGTGGGCCCCACCCGGAAATCACGTGGGCCCCACCCGGAAATCACGTGGGCCCCACCCGGAAATCACGTGGGCCCCACGGGGAAATCACGCGGGCCCCACCCGGAAATCACGTGGGCACCACGGGGAAATCACGTGGGCCCCACCCGGAAATCACGTGGGCACCACAGGGAAATCACGTGGGCCCCACCCGGAAATCACGTGGGCCCCACCCGGAAATCACGTGGGCCCCACCCGGAAATCACGTGGGGCCCACCCGGAAATCACGTGGGCCCCACCCGGAAATCACGTGGGCCCCACGGGGAAATCACGTGGGCCCCACCCGGAAATCACGTGGGCACCACCCGGAAATCACGTGGGCCCCACACGGAAATCACGTGGGCCCCACCCGGAAATCACGTGGGCCCCACCCGGAAATCACGTGGGCCCCACCCGGAAATCACGTGGGCCCCCAGGTGAAATCACGTGGGCCCCACAAGGAAATCACGTGGGCCCCACCCTGAAATCACGTGGGCCCCACCCGGAAATCACGTGGGCCCCACCCGGAAATCACGTGGGCCCCACCCGGAAACCACGTGTGCCCCACCCGGAAATCACGTGGGCCCCACCCGGAAATCTCGTGGGCCCCACCCGGAAATCACGTGGGCCCCACCCGGAAATCACGTGGGCCCCACCCGGAAATCACGTGGGCCCCACCCGTAAATCACGTGGGCCCCACCCGGAAATCACGTGGCCCCCACCCGGAAATCACGTGGGCCCCACCCGGAAATCACGTGGGCCCCACCCGGAAATCACGTGGGCCCCACCCGGAAATCACGTGGGCCCCACCCGGAAATCACGTGGGCCCCACGGGGAAATCACGTGGGCCCCACGGGGAAATCACGTGGGCCCCACCCGGAAATCACGTGGGCCCCACCCGGAAATCACGTGAGCCCCACCCGGAAATCACATGGGCCCCACCCGGAAATCACGTGGGCCCCACCCGGAAATCACGTGGGCCCCCAGGGGAAATCACGTGGGCCCCACCCGGAAATCACGTGGGCCCCACCCGGAAATCACGTGGGCCCCACCCGGAAATCACGTGGGCCCCACCCGGAAATCACGTGGGCCCCACCCGGAAATCACGTGGGCCCCACCCGGAAATCACGTGGGCCCCACCCGGAAATCACGTGGGCCCCACCCGGAAATCACGTGGGCCCCACCCGGAAATAACGTGGGCCCCACCCGGAAATCACGTGGGCCCCCAGGGGAAATCACGTGGGCCCCACCCGGAAATCACGTGGGCCCCACCCGGAAATCACGTGGGCCCCACCCGGAAATCACGTGGGCCCCACCCGGAAATCACGTGGGCCCCAACCGGAAATCACGTGGGCCCCACCCGGAAATCACGTGGGCCCCCATGGGAAATCACGTGGGCCCCACAAGGAAATCACGTGGGCCCCACCCGGAAATCACGTGGGCCCCACCCGGAAATCACGTGGGCCCCACCCGGAAATCACGTGGGCCCCACGGGGAAATCACGTGGGCCCCACCCGGAAATCACGTGGGCCCCACCCGGAAATCACGTGGGCCCCACCCGGAAATCACGTGGGCCCCACCCGGAAATCACGTGGGCCCCAACCGGAAATCACGTGGGCCCCACCCGGAAATCACGTGGGCCCCACCCGGAAATCACGTGGGCCCCACCCGGAAATCACGTGGGCCCCACCCGGAAATCACGTGGGCCCCAAGGGGAAATCACGTGGGCCCCACCCGGAAATCACGTGGGCCCCACCCGGAAATCACGTGGGCCCCACCCGGAAATCACGTGGGCCCCACCCGGAAATCACGTGGGCCCCACCCGGAAATCACGTGGGCCCCACCCGGAAATCACGTGGGCCCCACCCGGAAATCACGTGGGCCCCACGGGGAAATCACGCGGGCCCCACCCGGAAATCACGTGGGCACCACGGGGAAATCACGTAGGCCCCACCCGGAAATCACGTGGGCACCACGGGGAAATCACGTGGGCCCCACCCGGAAATCACGTGGGCCCCACCCGGAAATCACGTGGGCCCCACCCGGAAATCACGTGGGGCCCACCCGGAAATCACGTGGGCCCCACCCGGAAATCACGTGGGCCCCACGGGGAAATCACGTGGGCCCCACCCGGAAATCACGTGGGCACCACCCGGAAATCACGTGGGCCCCACACGGAAATCACGTGGGCCCCACCCGGAAATCACGTGGGCCCCACACGGAAATCACGTGGGCCCCACCCGGAAATCACGTGGGCCCCTCCCGGAAATCACGTGGGCCCCACCCGGAAATCACGTGGGCCCCACCCGGAAATCACGTGGGCCCCACGGGGAAATCACGTGGGCCCCACCCGGAAATCACGTGGGCCCCACCCGGAAATCACGTGGGCCCCACCCGGAAGTCACGTGGGCCCCACCCGGAAATCACGTGGGCCCCACCCGGAAATCACGTGGGCCCCACCCGGAAATCACGTGGGCCCCACCCGGAAATCACGTGGGCCCCACCCGGAAATCACGTGGGCCCCACCCGGAAATCATGTGGGCCCCACCCGGAAATCACGTGGGCCCCCAGGTGAAATCACGTGGGCCCCACAAGGAAATCACGTGGGCCCCACCCTGAAATCACGTGGGCCCCACCCGGAAATCACGTGGGCCCCACCCGGAAATCACGTGGGCCCCACCCGGAAATCACGTGTGCCCCACGGGGAAATCACGTGGGCCCCACCCGGAAATCACGTGGGACCCACCCGGAAATCACGTGGGCCCCACCCGGAAATCACGTGGGCCCCACCCGGAAATCACGTGGGCCCCACCCGGAAATCACGTGGGCCCCACCGGAAATCACGTGGCCCCCACGGGGAAATCACGTGGGCCCCACCCGGAAATCACGTGGGCCCCACCCGGAAATCACGTGGGCCCCACCCGGAAATCACGTGGGCCCCACCCGGAAATCACGTGAGCCCCACCCGGAAATCACGTGGGCCCCACCCGGAAATCACGTGGGCCCCACCCGGAAATCACGTGGGCCCCACCCGGAAATCACGTGGGCCCCCAGGGGAAATCACGTGGGCCCCACCCGGAAATCACGTGGGCCCCACCCGGAAATCACGTGGGCCCCACCCGGAAATCACGTGGGCCCCACCCGGAAATCACGTGGGCCCCACCCGGAAATCACGTGGGCCCCACCCGGAAATCACGTGGGCCCCACCCGGAAATCACGTGGGCCCCACCCGGAAATCACGTGGGCCCCACCCGGAAATCACGTGGGCCCCACCCGGAAATCACGTGGGCCCCACCCGGAAATCACGTGGGCCCCACCCGGAAATCACGTGGGCCCCACCCGGAAATCACGTGGGCCCCACCCGGAAATCACGTGGGCCCCACCCGGAAATCACGTGGGCCCCACCCGGAAATAACGTGGGCCCCACCCGGAAATCACGAGGGCCCCACCCGGAGATTACGTGGGCCCCACCCGGAAATCACTTGGGCCCTACCCGGAAATCACGTGGGCCCCCAGAGGAAATCACGTGGGCCCCACCCGGAAATCACGTGGGCCCCCAGGGGAAATCACGTGGGCCCCACCCGGAAATCACGTGGGCCCCACCCGGAAATCACGTGGGCCCCACCCGGAAATCACGTGGGCCCCACGGGGAAATCACGTGGGCCCCACCCGGAAATCACGTGGGCCCCACCCGGAAATCACGTGGGCCCCACCCGGAAATCACGTGGGCCCCACCCGGAAATCACGTGGGCCCCACCCGGAAATCACGTGGGCCCCACCCGGAAATCACGTGGGCCCCACCCGGAAATCACGTGGGCCCCACCCGGAAATCACGTGGGCCCCACCCGGAAATCACGTGGGCCCCACCCGGAAATCACGTGGGGCCCACCCGGAAATCACGTGGGCCCCACCCGGAAATCACGTGGGCCCCACCCGGAAATCACGTGGGCCCCACACGGAAATCACGTGGGCCCCACACGGAAATCACGTGGGCCCCACCCGGAAATCACGTGGGCCCCACCCTGAAATCACGTGGGCCCCACCCGGAAATCACGTGGGCCCCACCCGGAAATCACGTGGGCCCCACCCGGAAATCACGTGGGCCCCACCCGGAAATCACGTGGGCCCCACCCGGAAATAACGTGGGCCCCACCCGGAAATCACGTGGGCCCCCAGGGGAAATCACGTGGGCCCCACAAGGAAATCACGTGGGCCCCACCCGGAAATCACGTGGGCCCCACCCGGAAATCACGTGGGCCCCACCCGGAAATCACGTGGGCCCCACGGGGAAATCACGTGGGCCCCACCCGGAAATCACGTGGGCCCCACCCGGAAATCACGTGGGCCCCACCCGGAAATCACGTGGGCCCCACCCGGAAATCACGTGGGCCACAACCGGAAATCACGTGGGCCCCACCCGGAAATCACGTGGGCCCCACCCGGAAATCACGTGGGCCCCACCCGGAAATCACGTGGGCCCCACCCGGAAATCACGTGGGCCCCAAGGGGAAATCACGTGGGCCCCACCCGGAAATCACGTGGGCCCCACCCGGAAATCACGTGGGGCCCACCCGGAAATCACGTGGGCCCCACCCGGAAATCACGTGGGCCCCACCCGGAAATCACGTGGGCCCCACCCGGAAATCACGTGGGCCCCACGGGGAAATCACGCGGGCCCCACCCGGAAATCACGTGGGCACCACGGGGAAATCACGTGGGCCCCACCCGGAAATCACGTGGGCACCACGGGGAAATCACGTGGGCCCCACCCGGAAATCACGTGGGCCCCACCCGGAAATCACGTGGGCCCCACCCGGAAATCACGTGGGGCCCACCCGGAAATCACGTGGGCCCCACCCGGAAATCACGTGGGCCCCACGGGGAAATCACGTGGGCCCCACCCGGAAATCACGTGGGCACCACCCGGAAATCACGTGGGCCCCACACGGAAATCACGTGGGCCCCACCCGGAAATCACGTGGGCCCCACACGGAAATCACGTGGGCCCCACCCGGAAATCACGTGGGACCCTCCCGGAAATCACGTGGGCCCCACCCGGAAATCACGTGGGCCCCACCCGGAAATCACGTGGGCCCCACGGGGAAATCACGTGGGCCCCACCCGGAAATCACGTGGGCCCCACCCGGAAATCACGTGGGCCCCACCCGGAAGTCACGTGGGCCCCACCCGGAAATCACGTGGGCCCCACCCGGAAATCACGTGGGCCCCACCCGGAAATCACGTGGGCCCCACCCGGAAATCACGTGGGCCCCACCCGGAAATCACGTGGGCCCCACCCTGAAATCACGTGGGCCCCACCCGGAAATCACGTGGGCACCACGGGGAAATCACGTGGGCCCCACCCGGAAATCACGTGGGCCCCACCCGGAAATCACGTGGGCCCCACCCGGAAATCACGTGGGGCCCACCCGGAAATCACGTGGGCCCCACCCGGAAATCACGTGGGACCCACGGGGAAATCACGTGGGCCCCACCCGGAAATCACGTGGGCCCCACCCGGAAATCACGTAGGCCCCACACAGAAATCACGTGGGCCCCACCCGGAAATCACGTGGGCCCCACCCGGAAATCACGTGGGACCCACCCGGAAATCACGTGGGCCCCACCCGGAAATCACGTGGGCCCCACGGGGAAATCACGTGGGCCCCACCCGGAAATCACGTGGGCCCCACCCGGAAATCACGTGGGCCCCACCCGGAAATCACGTGGGACCCCAGGGGAAATCACGTGGGCCCCACCCGGAAATCACGTGGGCCCCACCCGGAAATCACGTGGGCCCCACCCGGAAATCACGTGGGCCCCACCCGGAAATCACGTGGGCCCCACCCGGAAATCACGTGGGCCCCCAGGGGAAATCACGTGGGCCCCACCCGGAAATCACGTGGGCCCCACCCGGAAATCACGTGGGCCCCACCCGGAAATCACGTGGGCCCCACCCGGAAATCACGTGGGCCCCACCCGGAAATAACGTGGGCCCCACCCGGAAATCACGTGGGCCCCCAGGGGAAATCACGTGGGCCCCACAAGGAAATCACGTGGGCCCCACCCGGAAATCACGTGGGCCCCACCCGGAAATCACGTGGGCCCCACCCGGAAATCACGTGGGCCCCACCCGGAAATCACGTGGGCCCCACCCGGAAATCACGTGGGCCCCACCCGGAAATCACGTGGGCCCCACCCGGAAATCACGTGGGCCCCACCCGGAAATCACGTGGGCCCCACCCGGAAATCACGTGGGCCCCACCCGGAAATCACGTGGGCCCCACCCGGAAATCACGTGGGCCCCACCCGGAAATCACGTGGGCCCCACCCGGAAATCACGTGGGCCCCACCCGGAAATCACGTGGGCCCCACCCGGAAATCACGTGGGCCCCACCCGGAAATCACGTGGGCCCCCAGGGGAAATCACGTGGGCCCCACCCGGAAATCACGTGGGCCCCACCCGGAAATCACGTGGGCCCCACCCGGAAATCACGTGGGCCCCACCCGGAAATCACGTGGGCCCCACCCGGAAATCACGTGGGCCCCACCCGGAAATCACGTGGGCCCCACCCGGAAATCACGTGGGCCCCACCCGGAAATCACGTGGGCCCCACCCGGAAATCACGTGGGCCCCACCCGGAAATCACGTGGGCCCCACCGGAAATCACGTGGCCCCCACGGGGAAATCACGTGGGCCCCACCCGGAAATCACGTGGGCCCCACCCGGAAATCACGTGGGCCCCACCCGGAAATCACGTGGGCCCCACCCGGAAATCACGTGGGCCCCACGGGGAAATCACGTGGGCCCCACGGGGAAATCACGTGGGCCCCACCCGGAAATCACGTGGGCCCCACGGGGAAATCACGTGGGCCCCACGGGGAAATCACGTGGGCCCCACCCGGAAATCACGTGGGCCCCACCCGGAAATCACGTGAGCCCCACCCGGAAATCACATGGGCCCCACCCGGAAATCACGTGGGCCCCACCCGGAAATCACGTGGGCCCCACCCGGAAATCACGTGGGCCCCCAGGGGAAATCACGTGGGCCCCACCCGGAAATCACGTGGGCCCCACCCGGAAATCACGTGGGCCCCACCCGGAAATCACGTGGGCCCCACCCGGAAATCACGTGGGCCCCACCCGGAAATCACGTGGGCCCCACCCGGAAATCACGTGGGCCCCACCCGGAAATCACGTGGGCCCCACCCGGAAATCACGTGGGCCCCACCCGGAAATCACGTGGGCCCCACCCGGAAATCACGTGGGCCCCACCCGGAAATCACGTGGGCCCCACCCGGAAATCACGTGGGCCCCAAGGGGAAATCACGTGGGCCCCACCCGGAAATCACGTGGGCCCCACCCGGAAATCACGTGGGCCCCACCCGGAAATCACGTGGGCCCCACCCGGAAATCACGTGGGCCCCACCCGGAAATCACGTGGGCCCCACCCGGAAATCACGTGGGCCCCACCCGGAAATCACGTGGGCCCCACCCGGAAATCACGTGGGCCCCACCCGGAAATCACGTGGGCCCCACCCGGAAATCACGTGGGCCCCACCCGGAAATCACGTGGGCCCCACCCGGAAATCACGTGGGCCCCAAGGGGAAATCACGTGGGCCCCACCCGGATATCACGTGGGCCCCACCCGGAAATCACGTGGGCCCCACCCGGAAATCACGTGGGCCCCACCCGGAAATCACGTGGGCCCCACCCGGAAATCACGTGGGCCCCACCCGGAAATCACGTGGGCCCCACCCGGAAATCACGTGGGCCCCACCCGGAAATCACGTGGGCCCCACCCGGAAATCACGTGGGCCCCACCCGGAAATCACGTGGGCCCCACCCGGAAATCACGTGGGCCCCACCCGGAAATCACGTGGGCCCCACCCGGAAATCACGTGGGCCCCACCCGGAAATCACGTGGGCCCCACCCGGAAATCACGTGGGCCCCACCGGAAATCACGTGGCCCCCACGGGGAAATCACGTGGGCCCCACCCGGAAATCACGTGGGCCCCACCCGGAAATCACGTGGGCCCCACCCGGAAATCACGTGGGCCCCACCCGGAAATCACGTGGGCCCCACGGGGAAATCACGTGGGCCCCACGGGGAAATCACGTGGGCCCCACCCGGAAATCACGTGGGCCCCACCCGGAAATCACGTGAGCCCCACCCGGAAATCACATGGGCCCCACCCGGAAATCACGTGGGCCCCACCCGGAAATCACGTGGGCCCCACCCGGAAATCACGTGGGCCCCCAGGGGAAATCACGTGGGCCCCACCCGGAAATCACGTGGGCCCCACCCGGAAATCACGTGGGCCCCACCCGGAAATCACGTGGGCCCCACCCGGAAATCACGTGGGCCCCACCCGGAAATCACGTGGGCCCCACCCGGAAATCACGTGGGCCCCACCCGGAAATCACGTGGGCCCCACCCGGAAATCACGTGGGCCCCACCCGGAAATCACGTGGGCCCCACCCGGAAATCACGTGGGCCCCACCCGGAAATCACGTGGGCCCCACCCGGAAATCACGTGGGCCCCAAGGGGAAATCACGTGGGCCCCACCCGGAAATCACGTGGGCCCCACCCGGAAATCACGTGGGCCCCACCCGGAAATCACGTGGGCCCCACCCGGAAATCACGTGGGCCCCACCCGGAAATCACGTGGGCCCCACCCGGAAATCACGTGGGCCCCACCCGGAAATCACCTGGGCCCCACCCGGAAATCACGTGGGCCCCACCCGGAAATCACGTGGGCCCCACCCGGAAATCACGTGGGCCCCACCCGGAAATCACGTGGGCCCCACCCGGAAATCACGTGGGCCCCAAGGGGAAATCACGTGGGCCCCACCCGGAAATCACGTGGGCCCCACCCGGAAATCACGTGGGCCCCACCCGGAAATCACGTGGGCCCCACCCGGAAATCACGTGGGCCCCACCCGGAAATCACGTGGGCCCCACCCGGAAATCACGTGGGCCCCACCCGGAAATCACGTGGGCCCCACCCGGAAATCACGTGGGCCCCACCCGGAAATCACGTGGGCCCCCAGGGGAAATCACGTGGGCCCCACCCGGAAATCACGTGGGCCCCACCCGGAAATCACGTGGGCCCCACCCGGAAATCACGTGGGCCCCACCCGGAAATCACGTGGGCCCCACCCGGAAATCACGTGGGCCCCACCCGGAAATCACGTGGGCCCCACCCGGAAATCACGTGGGCCCCACCCGGAAATCACGTGGGCCCCACCCGGAAATCACGTGGGCCCCACCGGAAATCACGTGGCCCCCACGGGGAAATCACGTGGGCCCCACCCGGAAATCACGTGGGCCCCACCCGGAAATCACGTGGGCCCCACCCGGAAATCACGTGGGCCCCACCCGGAAATCACGTGGGCCCCACGGGGAAATCACGTGGGCCCCACGGGGAAATCACGTGGGCCCCACCCGGAAATCACGTGGGCCCCACCCGGAAATCACGTGAGCCCCACCCGGAAATCACATGGGCCCCACCCGGAAATCACGTGGGCCCCACCCGGAAATCACGTGGGCCCCACCCGGAAATCACGTGGGCCCCCAGGGGAAATCACGTGGGCCCCACCCGGAAATCACGTGGGCCCCACCCGGAAATCACGTGGGCCCCACCCGGAAATCACGTGGGCCCCACCCGGAAATCACGTGGGCCCCACCCGGAAATCACGTGGGCCCCACCCGGAAATCACGTGGGCCCCACCCGGAAATCACGTGGGCCGCACCCGGAAATCACGTGGGCCCCACCCGGAAATCACGTGGGCCCCACGGGGAAATCACGTGGGCCCCACCCGGAAATCACGGGGGCCCCACCCGGAAATTACGTGGGCCCCACCCGGAAATCACGTGGGCCCTACCCGGAAATCACGTGGGCCCCCAGAGGAAATCACGTGGGCCCCACCCGGAAATCACGTGGGCCCCCAGGGGAAATCACGTGGGCCCCACCCGGAAATCACGTGGGCCCCACCCGGAAATCACGTGGGCCCCACCCGGAAATCACGTGGGCCCCACGGGGAAATCACGTGGGCCCCACCCGTAAATCACGTGGGCCCCACCCGGAAATCACGTGGGCCCCACCCGGAAATCACGTGGGCCCCACCCGGAAATCACGTGGGCCTCACCCGGAAATCACGTGGGCCCCACCCGGAAATCACGTGGGCCCCACCCGGAAATCACGTGGGCCCCACCCGGAAATCACGTGGGCCCCACCCGGAAATCACGTGGGCCCCACCCGGAAATCACGTGGGCCCCACCCGGAAATCACGTGGGGCCCACCCGGAAATCACGTGGTCCCCACGGGGAAATCACGTGGGCCCCACCCGGAAATCACGTGGGCCCCACCCGGAAATCACGTGGGCCCCACACGGAAATCACGTGGGCCCCACCCGGAAATCACGTGGGCCCCACCCTGAAATCACGTGGGCCCCACCCGGAAATCACGTGGGCCCCACCCGGAAATCACGTGGGCCCCACCCGGAAATCACGTGGGCCCCACCCGGAAATCACGTGGGCCCCACCCGGAAATCACGTGGGCCCCACCCGGAAATAACGTGGGCCCCACCCGGAAATCACGTGGGCCCCCAGGGGAAATCACGTGGGCCCCACAAGGAAATCACGTGGGCCCCACCCGGAAATCACGTGGGCCCCACCCGGAAATCACGTGGGCCCCACCCGGAAATCACGTGGGCCCCACGGGGAAATCACGTGGGCCCCACCCGGAAATCACGTGGGCCCCACCCAGAAATCACGTGGGCCCCACCCGGAAATCACGTGGGCCCCACCCGGAAATCACGTGGGCCCCAACCGGAAATCACGTGGGCCCCACCCGGAAATCACGTGGGCCCCACCCGGAAATCACGTGGGCCCCACCCGGAAATCACGTGGGCCCCACCCGGAAATCACGTGGGCCCCAAGGGGAAATCACGTGGGCCCCACCCGGAAATCACGTGGGCCCCACCCGGAAATCACGTGGGCCCCACCCGGAAATCACGTGGGCCCCACCCGGAAATCACGTGGGCCCCACCCGGAAATCACGTGGGCCCCACCCGGAAATCACGTGGGCCCCACCCGGAAATCACGTGGGCCCCACGGGGAAATCACGCGGGCCCCACCCGGAAATCACGTGTGCACCACGGGGAAATCACGTGGGCCCCACCCGGAAATCACGTGGGCACCACGGGGAAATCACGTGGGCCCCACCCGGAAATCACGTGGGCCCCACCCGGAAATCACGTGGGCCCCACCCGGAAATCACGTGGGGCCCACCCGGAAATCACGTAGGCCCCACCCGGAAATCACGTGGGCCCCACGGGGAAATCACGTGGGCCCCACCCGGAAATCACGTGGGCACCACCCGGAAATCACGTGGGCCCCACACGGAAATCACGTGGGCCCCACCCGGAAATCACGTGGGCCCCACACGGAAATCACGTGGGCCCCACCCGGAAATCACGTGGGCCCCTCCCGGAAATCACGTGGGCCCCACCCGGAAATCACGTGGGCCCCACCCGGAAATCACGTGGGCCCCACGGGGAAATCACGTGGGCCCCACCCGGAAATCACGTGGGCCCCACCCGGAAATCACGTGGGCCCCACCCGGAAGTCACGTGGGCCCCACCCGGAAATCACGTGGGCCCCACCCGGAAATCACGTGGGCCCCACCCGGAAATCACGTGGGCCCCACCCGGAAATCACGTGGGCCCCACCCGGAAATCACGTGGGCCCCACCCGGAAATCACGTGGGCCCCACCCGGAAATCACGTGGGCACCACGGGGAAATCACGTGGGCCCCACCCGGAAATCACGTGGGCCCCACCCGGAAATCACGTGGGCCCCACCCGGAAATCACGTGGGGCCCACCCGGAAATCACGTGGGCCCCACCCGGAAATCACGTGGGACCCACGGGGAAATCACGTGGGCCCCACCCGGAAATCACGTGGGCCCCACCCGGAAATCACGTAGGCCCCACACAGAAATCACGTGGGCCCCACCCGGAAATCACGTGGGCCCCACCCGGAAATCACGTGGGACCCACCCGGAAATCACGTGGGCCCCACCCGGAAATCACGTGGGCCCCACGGGGAAATCACGTGGGCCCCACCCGGAAATCACGTGGGCCCCACCCGGAAATCACGTGGGCCCCACCCGGAAATCACGTGGGACCCCAGGGGAAATCACGTGGGCCCCACCCGGAAATCACGTGGGCCCCACCCGGAAATCACGTGGGCCCCACCCGGAAATCACGTGGGCCCCACCCGGAAATCACGTGGGCCCCCAGGGGAAATCACGTGGGCCCCACCCGGAAATCACGTGGGCCCCACCCGGAAATCACGTGGGCCCCACCCGGAAATCACGTGGGCCCCACCCGGAAATCACGTGGGCCCCACCCGGAAATCACGTGGGCCCCACCCGGAAATAACGTGGGCCCCACCCGGAAATCACGTGGGCCCCCAGGGGAAATCACGTGGGCCCCACAAGGAAATCACGTGGGCCCCACCCGGAAATCACGTGGGCCCCACCCGGAAATCACGTGGGCCCCACCCGGAAATCACGTGGGCCCCACCCGGAAATCACGTGGGCCCCACCCGGAAATCACGTGGGCCCCACCCGGAAATCACGTGGGCCCCAAGGGGAAATCACGTGGGCCCCACCCGGAAATCACGTGGGCCCCACCCGGAAATCACGTGGGCCCCACCCGGAAATCACGTGGGCCCCACCCGGAAATCACGTGGGCCCCACCCGGAAATCACGTGGGCCCCACCCGGAAATCACGTGGGCCCCACCCGGAAATCACGTGGGCCCCCAGGGGAAATCACGTGGGCCCCACCCGGAAATCACGTGGGCCCCACCCGGAAATCACGTGGGCCCCACCCGGAAATCACGTGGGCCCCACCCGGAAATCACGTGGGCCCCACCCGGAAATCACGTGGGCCCCACCCGGAAATCACGTGGGCCCCACCCGGAAATCACGTGGGCCCCACCCGGAAATCACGTGGGCCCCACCCGGAAATCACGTGGGCCCCACCCGGAAATCACGTGGGCCCCACCGGAAATCACGTGGCCCCCACGGGGAAATCACGTGGGCCCCACCCGGAAATCACGTGGGCCCCACCCGGAAATCACGTGGGCCCCACCCGGAAATCACGTGGGCCCCACCCGGAAATCACGTGGGCCCCACGGGGAAATCACGTGGGCCCCACGGGGAAATCACGTGGGCCCCACCCGGAAATCACGTGGGCCCCACCCGGAAATCACGTGAGCCCCACCCGGAAATCACATGGGCCCCACCCGGAAATCACGTGGGCCCCACCCGGAAATCACGTGGGCCCCACCCGGAAATCACGTGGGCCCCCAGGGGAAATCACGTGGGCCCCACCCGGAAATCACGTGGGCCCCACCCGGAAATCACGTGGGCCCCACCCGGAAATCACGTGGGCCCCACCCGGAAATCACGTGGGCCCCACCCGGAAATCACGTGGGCCCCACCCGGAAATCACGTGGGCCCCTCCCGGAAATCACGTGGGCCGCACCCGGAAATCACGTGGGCCCCACCCGGAAATCACGTGGGCCCCACGGGGAAATCACGTGGGCCCCACCCGGAAATCACGAGGGCCCCACCCGGAAATTACGTGGGCCCCACCCGGAAATCACGTGGGCCCCACCCGGAAATCACGTGGGCCCCCAGGGGAAATCACGTGGGCCCCACCCGGAAATCACGTGGGCCCCACCCGGAAATCACGTGGGCCCCACCCGGAAATCACGTGGGCCCCACGGGGAAATCACGTGGGCCCCACCCGGAAATCACGTGGGCCCCACCCGGAAATCACGTGGGCCCCACCCGGAAATCACGTGGGCCCCACCCGGAAATCACGTGGGCCTCACCCGGAAATCACGTGGGCCCCACCCGGAAATCACGTGGGCCCCACCCGGAAATCACGTGGGCCCCACCCGGAAATCACGTGGGCCCCACCCGGAAATCACGTGGGCCCCACCCGGAAATCACGTGGGGCCCACCCGGAAATCACGTGGGCCCCACGGGGAAATCACGTGGGCCCCACCCGGAAATCACGTGGGCCCCACCCGGAAATCACGTGGGCCCCACACGGAAATCACGTGGGCCCCACCCGGAAATCACGTGGGCCCCACCCTGAAATCACGTGGGCCCCACCCGGAAATCACGTGGGCCCCACCCGGAAATCACGTGGGCCCCACCCGGAAATCACGTGGGCCCCACCCGGAAATCACGTGGGCCCCACCCGGAAATCACGTGGGCCCCACCCGGAAATAACGTGGGCCCCACCCGGAAATCACGTGGGCCCCCAGGGGAAATCACGTGGGCCCCACAAGGAAATCACGTGGGCCCCACCCGGAAATCACGTGGGCCCCACCCGGAAATCACGTGGGCCCCACCCGGAAATCACGTGGGCCCCACGGGGAAATCACGTGGGCCCCACCCGGAAATCACGTGGGCCCCACCCAGAAATCACGTGGGCCCCACCCGGAAATCACGTGGGCCCCACCCGGAAATCACGTGGGCCCCAACCGGAAATCACGTGGGCCCCACCCGGAAATCACGTGGGCCCCACCCGGAAATCACGTGGGCCCCACCCGGAAATCACGTGGGCCCCACCCGGAAATCACGTGGGCCCCAAGGGGAAATCACGTGGGCCCCACCCGGAAATCACGTGGGCCCCACCCGGAAATCACGTGGGCCCCACCCGGAAATCACGTGGGCCCCACCCGGAAATCACGTGGGCCCCACCCGGAAATCACGTGGGCCCCACCCGGAAATCACGTGGGCCCCACCCGGAAATCACGTGGGCCCCACGGGGAAATCACGCGGGCCCCACCCGGAAATCACGTGTGCACCACGGGGAAATCACGTGGGACCCACCCGGAAATCACGTGGGCACCACGGGGAAATCACGTGGGCCCCACCCGGAAATCACGTGGGCCCCACCCGGAAATCACGTGGGCCCCACCCGGAAATCACGTGGGGCCCACCCGGAAATCACGTGGGCCCCACCCGGAAATCACGTGGGCCCCACGGGGAAATCACGTGGGCCCCACCCGGAAATCACGTGGGCACCACCCGGAAATCACGTGGGCCCCACACGGAAATCACGTGGGCCCCACCCGGAAATCACGTGGGCCCCACACGGAAATCACGTGGGCCCCACCCGGAAATCACGTGGGCCCCTCCCGGAAATCACGTGGGCCCCACCCGGAAATCACGTGGGCCCCACCCGGAAATCACGTGGGCCCCACGGGGAAATCACGTGGGCCCCACCCGGAAATCACGTGGGCCCCACCCGGAAATCACGTGGGCCCCACCCGGAAGTCACGTGGGCCCCACCCGGAAATCACGTGGGCCCCACCCGGAAATCACGTGGGCCCCACCCGGAAATCACGTGGGCCCCACCCGGAAATCACGTGGGCCCCACCCGGAAATCACGTGGGCCCCACCCGGAAATCACGTGGGCCCCACCCGGAAATCACGTGGGCACCACGGGGAAATCACGTGGGCCCCACCCGGAAATCACGTGGGCCCCACCCGGAAATCACGTGGGCCCCACCCGGAAATCACGTGGGGCCCACCCGGAAATCACGTGGGCCCCACCCGGAAATCACGTGGGACCCACGGGGAAATCACGTGGGCCCCACCCGGAAATCACGTGGGCCCCACCCGGAAATCACGTAGGCCCCACACAGAAATCACGTGGGCCCCACCCGGAAATCACGTGGGCCCCACCCGGAAATCACGTGGGACCCACCCGGAAATCACGTGGGCCCCACCCGGAAATCACGTGGGCCCCACGGGGAAATCACGTGGGCCCCACCCGGAAATCACGTGGGCCCCACCCGGAAATCACGTGGGCCCCACCCGGAAATCACGTGGGACCCCAGGGGAAATCACGTGGGCCCCACCCGGAAATCACGTGGGCCCCACCCGGAAATCACGTGGGCCCCACCCGGAAATCACGTGGGCCCCACCCGGAAATCACGTGGGCCCCACCCGGAAATCACGTGGGCCCCCAGGGGAAATCACGTGGGCCCCACCCGGAAATCACGTGGGCCCCACCCGGAAATCACGTGGGCCCCACCCGGAAATCACGTGGGCCCCACCCGGAAATCACGTGGGCCCCACCCGGAAATCACGTGGGCCCCACCCGGAAATAACGTGGGCCCCACCCGGAAATCACGTGGGCCCCCAGGGGAAATCACGTGGGCCCCACAAGGAAATCACGTGGGCCCCACCCGGAAATCACGTGGGCCCCACCCGGAAATCACGTGGGCCCCACCCGGAAATCACGTGGGCCCCACCCGGAAATCACGTGGGCCCCACCCGGAAATCACGTGGGCCCCACCCGGAAATCACGTGGGCCCCACCCGGAAATCACGTGGGCCCCACCCGGAAATCACGTGGGCCCCACCCGGAAATCACGTGGGCCCCACCCGGAAATCACGTGGGCCCCAAGGGGAAATCACATGGGCCCCACCCGGAAATCACGTGGGCCCCACCCGGAAATCACATGGGCCCCACCCGGAAATCACGTGGGCCCTACCCGGAAACCACGTGGGCCCCACCCGGAAATCACGTGGGCCCCACCCGGAAATCACGTGGGCCCCACCCGGAAATCACGTGGGCCCCACCCGGAAATCACGTGGGCCCCACCCGGAAATCACGTGGGCCCCACCCGGAAATCACGTGGGCCCCACCCGGAAATCACGTGGGCCCCCAGGGGAAATCACGTGGGCCCCACCCGGAAATCACGTGGGCCCCACCCGGAAATCACGTGGGCCCCACCCGGAAATCACGTGGGCCCCACCCGGAAATCACGTGGGCCCCACCCGGAAATCACGTGGGCCCCACCCGGAAATCACGTGGGCCCCACCCGGAAATCACGTGGGCCCCACCCGGAAATCACGTGGGCCCCACCCGGAAATCACGTGGGCCCCACCCGGAAATCACGTGGGCCCCACCCGGAAATCACGTGGGCCCCACCCGGAAATCACGTGGGCCCCACCCGGAAATCACGTGGGCCCCACCCGGAAATCACGTGGGGCCCACCCGGAAATCACGTGGGCCCCACGGGGAAATCACGTGGGCCCCACCCGGAAATCACGTGGGCCCCACCCGGAAATCACGTGGGCCCCACACGGAAATCACGTGGGCCCCACCCGGAAATCACGTGGGCCCCACCCTGAAATCACGTGGGCCCCACCCGGAAATCACGTGGGCCCCACCCGGAAATCACGTGGGCCCCACGGGGAAATCACGTGGGCCCCACCCGGAAATCACGTGGGCCCCACCCGGAAATCACGTGGGCCCCACCCGGAAATCACGTGGGCCCCACCCGGAAATCACGTGGGCCCCACCCGGAAATCACGTGGGCCCCACCCGGAAATCACGTGGGCCCCACCCGGAAATCACGTGGGCCCCACCCGGAAATCACGTGGGCCCCACGGGGAAATCACGTGGGCCCCACCCGGAAATCACGTGGGCCCCACCCGGAAATCACGTGGGCCCCACACGGAAATCACGTGGGCCCCACCCGGAAATCACGTGGGCCCCACGGGGAAATCACGTGGGCCCCACCCGGAAATCACGTGGGCCCCACCCGGAAATCACGTGGGCCCCACCCGGAAATCACGTGGGCCCCACGGGGAAATCAGGTGGGCCCCACCCGGAAATCACGTGGGCACCACGGGGAAATCACGTGGGCCCCACCCGGAAATCACGTGGGCACCACGGGGAAATCACGTGGGCCCCACCCGGAAATCACGTGGGCCCCACGCGGAAATCACGTGGGCCCCACCGGGAAAACACGTGGGGCCCACCCGGAAATCACGTGGGCCCCACCCGGAAATCACGTGGGCCCCACAGGGAAATCACGTGGGCCCCACCCGGAAATCACGTGGGCACCACTCGGAAATCACGTGGGCCCCACACGGAAATCACGTGGGCCCCACCCGGAAATCACGTGGGCCCCACACGGAAATCACGTGGGCCCCACCCGGAAATCACGTGGGCCCCACTCGGAAATCACGTGGGCCCCACCCGGAAATCACGTGGGCCCCACCCGGAAATCACGTGGGCCCCACGGGGAAATCACGTGGGCCCCACCCGGAAATCACGTGGGCCCCACCCGGAAATCACGTGGGCCCCACCCGGAAGTCACGTGGGCCCCACCCGGAAATCACGTGGGCCCCACCCGGAAATCACGTGGGCCCCACCCGGAAATCACGTGGGCCCCACCCGGAAATCACGTGGGCCCCACCCGGAAATCACGTGGGCCCCACCCGGAAATCACGTGGGCACCACGGGGAAATCACGTGGGCCCCACCCGGAAATCACGTGGGCCCCACCCGGAAATCACGTGGGCCCCACCCGGAAATCACGTGGGGCCCACCCGGAAATCACGTGGGCCCCACCCGGAAATCACGTGGGCCCCACGGGGAAAACACGTGGGCCCCACCCGGAAATCACGTGGGCCCCACCCGGAAATCACGTAGGCCCCACACGGAAATCACGTGGGCCCCACCCGGAAATCACGTGGGCCCCACCCGGAAATCACGTGGGACCCACCCGGAAATCACGTGGGCCCCACCCGTAAATCACGTGGGCCCCACGGGGAAATCACGTGGGCCCCACCCGGAAATCACGTGGGCCCCACCCGGAAATCACGTGGGCCCCACCCGGAAATCACGTGGGACCCCAGGGGAAATCACGTGGGCCCCACCCGGAAATCACGTGGGCCCCACCCGGAAATCACGTGGGCCCCACCCGGAAATCACGTGGGCCCCACCCGGAAATCACGTGGGCCCCACCCGGAAATCACGTGGGCCCCACCCGGAAATCACGTGGGACCCACCCGGAAATCACGTGGGCCCCACACGGAAATCACGTGGGCCCCACCCGGAAATCACGTGGGCCCCACCCGGAAATCACGTGGGCCCCACCCGGAAATCACGTGGGCCCCACCCGGAAATCACGTGGGGCCCACCCGGAAATCACGTGGGCCCCACCCGGAAATCACGTGGGCCCCACGGGGAAATCACGTGGGCCCCACCCGGAAATCACGTGGCCCCACCCGGAAATCACGTGGGCCCCACCCTGAAATCACGTGGGCCCCACCCGGAAATCACGTGGGCCCCACCCGGAAATCACGTGGGCCCCACCCGGAAATCACGTGGGCCCCACCCGGAAATCACGTGGGCCCCACTCGGAAATCACGTGGGCCCCACCCGGAAATCACGTGGGCCCCCAGGGGAAATCACGTGGGCCCCACCCGGAAATCACGTGGGCCCCACCCGGAAATCACGTGGACCCCAGGGGAAATCACGTGGGCCCCACCCGGAAATCACGTGGGCCCCACCCGGAAATCACGTGGGCCCCACCCGGAAATCACGTGGGCCCCACCCGGAAATCACGTGGGCCCCACCCGGAAATCACGTGGGCCCCACCCGGAAATCACGTGGGCCCCACCCGGAAATCACGTGGGCCCCACCCGGAAATCACGTGGGCCCCACCCGGAAATCACGTGGGCCCCACTCGGAAATCACGTGGGCCCCACCCGGAAATCACGTGGGCCCCCAGGGGAAATCACGTGGGCCCCACCCGGAAATCACGAGGGCCCCACCCGGAAATCACGTGGGCCCCACCCGGAAATCACGTGGGCCCCACCCTGAAATCACGTGGGCCCCACCCGGAAATCACGTGGGCCCCACCCTGAAATCACGTGGGCCCCACCCGGAAATCACGTGGGCCCCACCCGGAAATCACGTGGGCCCCATCCGGAAATCACGTGGGCCCCACCCGGAAATCACGTGGGCCCCACCCGGAAATCACGTGGGCCCCACCCGGAAATCACGTGGGCCCCCAGGGGAAATCACGTGGGCCCCACCCGGAAATCACGTGGGCCCCACCCGGAAATCACGTGGGCCCCACGCGGAAATCACGTGGGCCCCACCCGGAAATCACGTGGGCCCCACCCGGAAATCACGTGGGCCCCACGGGGAAATCACGTGGGCCCCACCCGGAAATCACGTGGGGCCCACCCGGAAATCACGTGGGCCCCACGGGGAAATCACGTGGGCCCCACCCGGAAATCACGTGGGCCCCACCCGGAAATCACGTGGGCCCCACCCGGAAATCACGTGGGCCCCACCCGGAAATCACGTGGGCCCCACCCGGAAATCACGTGGGCCCCACCCGGAAATCACGTGGGCCCCACCCGGAAATCACGTGGGCCCCACCCGGAAATCACGTGGGCCCTACCCGGAAATCACGTGGGCCCCCAGGGGAAATCACGTGGGCCCCACCCGGAAATCACGTGGGCCCCCAGGGGAAATCACGTGGGCCCCACCCGGATATCACGTGGGCCCCACCCGGAAATCACGTGGGCCCCACCCGGAAATCACGTGGGCCCCACGGGGAAATCACGTGGGTCCCACCCGGAAATCACGTGGGCCCCACCCGGAAATCACGTGGGCCCCACCCGGAAATCACGTGGGCCCCACCCGGAAATCACGTGGGCCCCACCCGGAAATCACGTGGGCCCCACCCGGAAATCACGTGGGCCCCACGGGGAAATCACGTGGGCCCCACCTGGAAATCACGTGGGCCCCACCCGGAAATCACGTGGGCCCCACCCGGAAATCACGTGGGCCCCACCCGGAAATCACGTGGGCCCCACCCGGAAATCACGTGGGCCCCACCCGGAAATCACGTGGGCCCCACCCGGAAATCACGTGGGCCCCACCCGGAAATCACGTGGGCCCCACCCGGAAATCACGTGGGCCCCCAGGGGAAATCACGTGGGCCCCCAGGGGAAATCACGTGGGCCCCACCCGGAAATCACGTGGGCCCCACCCGGAAATCACGTGGGCCCCACGGGGAAATCACGTGGGCCCCACGGGGAAATCACGTGGGCCCCACCCGGAAATCACGTGGGCCCCACCCGGAAATCACGTGGGCCCCACCCGGAAATCACGTGGGGCCCACCCGGAAATCACGTGGGCCCCACGGGGAAATCACGTGGGCCCCACCCGGAAATCACGTGGGCCCCACCCGGAAATCACGTGGGCCCCACCCGGAAATCACGTGGGCCCCACCCGGAAATCACGTGGGCCCGACGGGGAAATCACGTGGGCCCCACCCGGAAATCACGTGGGCCCCACCCGGAAATCACGTGGGCCCCACCCGGAAATCACGTGGGCCCCACCCGGAAATCACGTGGGCCCCACCCGGAAATCACGTGGGCCCCACCCGGAAATCACGTGGGCCCCACCCGGAAATCACGTGGGCCCCACCCGGAAATCACGTGGGCCCCACCCGGAAATCACGTGGGCCCCACGGGGAAATCACGTGGGCCCCACCCGGAAATCACGTGGGCCCCACCCGGATATCACGTGGGCCCCACCCGGAAATCACGTGGGCCCCACCCGGAAATCACGTGGGCCCCACGGGGAAGTCACGTGGGTCCCACCCGGAAATCACGTGGGCCCCACCCGTAAATCACGTGGGCCCCACCCGGAAATCACGTGGGCCCCACCCGGAAATCACGTGGGCCCCACCCGGAAATCACGTGGGCCCCACGGGGAAATCACGTGGGCCCCACCTGGAAATCACGTGGGCCCCACCCGGAAATCACGTGGGCCCCACCCGGAAATCACGTGGGCCCCACCCGGAAATCACGTGGGCCCCACCCGGAAATCACGTGGGCCCCCAGGGGAAATCACGTGGGCCCCACCCGGAAATCACGTGGGCCCCACCCGGAAATCACGTGGGCCCCACCCGGAAATCACGTGGGCCCCACCCGGAAATCACGTGGGCCCCACCCGGAAATCACGTGGGCCCCACCCGGAAATCACGTGGGCCCCACCCGGAAATCACGTGGGCCCCACCCGGAAATCACGTGGGCCCCACGGGGAAATCACGTGGGCCCCACCCGGAAATCACGTGGGCCCCACCCGGAAATCACGTGGGCCCCACACGGAAATCACGTGGGCCCCACCCGGAAATCACGTGGGCCCCACCCTGAAATCACGTGGGCCCCACCCGGAAATCACGTGGGCCCCACCCGGAAATCACGTGGGCCCTACCCGGAAATCACGTGGGCCCCACCCGGAAATCACGTGGGCCCCACCCGGAAATCACGTGGGCCCCACCCGGAAATCACGTGGGCCCCACCCGGAAATCACGTGGGCCCCCAGGGGAAATCACGTGGGCCCCACAAGGAAATCACGTGGGCCCCACCCGGAAATCACGTGGGCCCCACCCGGAAATCACGTGGGCCCCACCCGGAAATCACGTGGGCCCCACCCGGAAATCACGTGGGCCCCACCCGGAAATCACGTGGGCCCCACCCGGAAATCACGTGGGCCCCACCCGGAAATCACGTGGGCCCCACCCGGAAATCACGTGGGCCCCACCCGGAAATCACGTGGGCCCCACCCGGAAATCACGTGGGCCCCACCCGGAAATCACGTGGGCCCCACGGGGAAATCACGTGGGCCCCACCCGGAAATCACGTGGGCCCCACCCGGATATCACGTGGGCCCCACCCGGAAATCACGTGGGCCCCACCCGGAAATCACGTGGGCCCCACGGGGAAATCACGTGGGTCCCACCCGGAAATCACGTGGGCCCCACCCGTAAATCACGTGGGCCCCACCCGGAAATCACGTGGGCCCCACCCGGAAATCACGTGGGCCCCACCCGGAAATCACGTGGGCCCCACGGGGAAATCACGTGGGCCCCACCTGGAAATCACGTGGGCCCCACCCGGAAATCACGTGGGCCCCACCCGGAAATCACGTGGGCCCCACCCGGAAATCACGTGGGCCCCACCCGGAAATCACGTGGGCCCCCAGGGGAAATCACGTGGGCCCCACCCGGAAATCACGTGGGCCCCACCCGGAAATCACGTGGGCCCCACCCGGAAATCACGTGGGCCCCACCCGGAAATCACGTGGGCCCCACCCGGAAATCACGTGGGCCCCACCCGGAAATCACGTGGGCCCCACCCGGAAATCACGTGGGCCCCACCCGGAAATCACGTGGGCCCCACCCGGAAATCACGTGGGCCCCACCCGGAAATCACGTGGGCCCCACGGGGAAATCACGTGGGCCCCACCCGGAAATCACGTGGGCCCCACCCGGAAATCACGTGGGCCCCACACGGAAATCACGTGGGCCCCACCCGGAAATCACGTGGGCCCCACCCGGAAATCACGTGGGCCCCACCCGGAAATCACGTGGGCCCCACCCGGAAATCACGTGGGCCCCACCCGGAAATCACGTGGGCCCCACCCGGAAATCACGTGGGCCCCACCCGGAAATCACGTGGGCCCCCAGGGGAAATCACGTGGGCCCCACAAGGAAATCACGTGGGCCCCACCCGGAAATCACGTGGGCCCCACCCGGAAATCACGTGGGCCCCACCCGGAAATCACGTGGGCCCCACCCGGAAATCACGTGGGCCCCACCCGGAAATCACGTGGGCCCCACCCGGAAATCACGTGGGCCCCACCCGGAAATCACGTGGGCCCCACCCGGAAATCACGTGGGCCCCACCCGGAAATCACGTGGGCCCCACCCGGAAATCACGTGGGCCCCACCCGGAAATCACGTGGGCCCCACCCGGAAATCACGTGGGCCCCACCCGGAAATCACGTGGGCCCCACCCGGAAATCACGTGGGCCCCACCCGGAAATCACGTGGGCCCCAAGGGGAAATCACGTGGGCCCCACCCGGAAATCACGTGGGCCCCACCCGGAAATCACGTGGGCCCCACCCGGAAATCACGTGGGCCCCACCCGGAAATCACGTGGGCCCCACCCGGAAATCACGTGGGCCCCACCCGGAAATCACGTGGGCCCCACCCGGAAATCACGTGGGCCCCACCCGGAAATCACGTGGGCCCCACGGGGAAATCACGTGGGCCCCACCCGGAAATCACGTGGGCCCCACCCGGAAATCACGTGGGCCCCACCCGGAAATCACGTGGGCCCCACGGGGAAATCACGTGGGTCCCACCCGGAAATCACGTGGGCCCCACCCGGAAATCACGTGGGCCCCACCCGGAAATCACGTGGGCCCCACCCGGAAATCACGTGGGCCCCACGGGGAAATTACGTGGGCCCCACCCGGAAATCACGTGGGCCCCACCCGGAAATCACGTGGGCCCCACCCGGAAATCACGTGGGCCCCACCCGGAAATCACGTGGGCCCCACCCGGAAATCACGGGGGCCCCACCCGGAAATCACGTGGGCCCCACCCGGAAATCACGTGGGCCCCACCCGGAAATCACGTGGGCCCCACCCGGAAATCACGTGGGCCCCACGGGGAAATCACGTGGGCCCCACCCGGAAATCACGTGGGCCCCACCCGGAAATCACGTGGGCCCCACCCGGAAATCACGTGGGCCCCACTCGGAAATCACGTGGGCCCCACCCGGAAATCACGTGGGCCCCCAGGGGAAATCACGTGGGCCCCACCCGGAAATCACGTGGGCCCCACCCGGAAATCACGTGGACCCCAGGGGAAATCACGTGGGCCCCACCCGGAAATCACGTGGGCCCCACCCGGAAATCACGTGGGCCCCACCCGGAAATCACGTGGGCCCCACCCGGAAATCACGTGGGCCCCACCCGGAAATCACGTGGGCCCCACCCGGAAATCACGTGGGCCCCACCCGGAAATCACGTGGGCCCCACCCGGAAATCACGTGGGCCCCACCCGGAAATCACGTGGGCCCCACTCGGAAATCACGTGGGCCCCACCCGGAAATCACGTGGGCCCCCAGGGGAAATCACGTGGGCCCCACCCGGAAATCACGAGGGCCCCACCCGGAAATCACGTGGGCCCCACCCGGAAATCACGTGGGCCCCACCCTGAAATCACGTGGGCCCCACCCGGAAATCACGTGGGCCCCACCCTGAAATCACGTGGGCCCCACCCGGAAATCACGTGGGCCCCACCCGGAAATCACGTGGGCCCCATCCGGAAATCACGTGGGCCCCACCCGGAAATCACGTGGGCCCCACCCGGAAATCACGTGGGCCCCACCCGGAAATCACGTGGGCCCCCAGGGGAAATCACGTGGGCCCCACCCGGAAATCACGTGGGCCCCACCCGGAAATCACGTGGGCCCCACGCGGAAATCACGTGGGCCCCACCCGGAAATCACGTGGGCCCCACCCGGAAATCACGTGGGCCCCACGGGGAAATCACGTGGGCCCCACCCGGAAATCACGTGGGGCCCACCCGGAAATCACGTGGGCCCCACGGGGAAATCACGTGGGCCCCACCCGGAAATCACGTGGGCCCCACCCGGAAATCACGTGGGCCCCACCCGGAAATCACGTGGGCCCCACCCGGAAATCACGTGGGCCCCACCCGGAAATCACGTGGGCCCCACCCGGAAATCACGTGGGCCCCACCCGGAAATCACGTGGGCCCCACCCGGAAATCACGTGGGCCCTACCCGGAAATCACGTGGGCCCCCAGGGGAAATCACGTGGGCCCCACCCGGAAATCACGTGGGCCCCCAGGGGAAATCACGTGGGCCCCACCCGGATATCACGTGGGCCCCACCCGGAAATCACGTGGGCCCCACCCGGAAATCACGTGGGCCCCACGGGGAAATCACGTGGGTCCCACCCGGAAATCACGTGGGCCCCACCCGGAAATCACGTGGGCCCCACCCGGAAATCACGTGGGCCCCACCCGGAAATCACGTGGGCCCCACCCGGAAATCACGTGGGCCCCACCCGGAAATCACGTGGGCCCCACGGGGAAATCACGTGGGCCCCACCTGGAAATCACGTGGGCCCCACCCGGAAATCACGTGGGCCCCACCCGGAAATCACGTGGGCCCCACCCGGAAATCACGTGGGCCCCACCCGGAAATCACGTGGGCCCCACCCGGAAATCACGTGGGCCCCACCCGGAAATCACGTGGGCCCCACCCGGAAATCACGTGGGCCCCACCCGGAAATCACGTGGGCCCCCAGGGGAAATCACGTGGGCCCCCAGGGGAAATCACGTGGGCCCCACCCGGAAATCACGTGGGCCCCACCCGGAAATCACGTGGGCCCCACGGGGAAATCACGTGGGCCCCACGGGGAAATCACGTGGGCCCCACCCGGAAATCACGTGGGCCCCACCCGGAAATCACGTGGGCCCCACCCGGAAATCACGTGGGGCCCACCCGGAAATCACGTGGGCCCCACGGGGAAATCACGTGGGCCCCACCCGGAAATCACGTGGGCCCCACCCGGAAATCACGTGGGCCCCACCCGGAAATCACGTGGGCCCCACCCGGAAATCACGTGGGCCCGACGGGGAAATCACGTGGGCCCCACCCGGAAATCACGTGGGCCCCACCCGGAAATCACGTGGGCCCCACCCGGAAATCACGTGGGCCCCACCCGGAAATCACGTGGGCCCCACCCGGAAATCACGTGGGCCCCACCCGGAAATCACGTGGGCCCCACCCGGAAATCACGTGGGCCCCACCCGGAAATCACGTGGGCCCCACCCGGAAATCACGTGGGCCCCACGGGGAAATCACGTGGGCCCCACCCGGAAATCACGTGGGCCCCACCCGGATATCACGTGGGCCCCACCCGGAAATCACGTGGGCCCCACCCGGAAATCACGTGGGCCCCACGGGGAAGTCACGTGGGTCCCACCCGGAAATCACGTGGGCCCCACCCGTAAATCACGTGGGCCCCACCCGGAAATCACGTGGGCCCCACCCGGAAATCACGTGGGCCCCACCCGGAAATCACGTGGGCCCCACGGGGAAATCACGTGGGCCCCACCTGGAAATCACGTGGGCCCCACCCGGAAATCACGTGGGCCCCACCCGGAAATCACGTGGGCCCCACCCGGAAATCACGTGGGCCCCACCCGGAAATCACGTGGGCCCCCAGGGGAAATCACGTGGGCCCCACCCGGAAATCACGTGGGCCCCACCCGGAAATCACGTGGGCCCCACCCGGAAATCACGTGGGCCCCACCCGGAAATCACGTGGGCCCCACCCGGAAATCACGTGGGCCCCACCCGGAAATCACGTGGGCCCCACCCGGAAATCACGTGGGCCCCACCCGGAAATCACGTGGGCCCCACGGGGAAATCACGTGGGCCCCACCCGGAAATCACGTGGGCCCCACCCGGAAATCACGTGGGCCCCACACGGAAATCACGTGGGCCCCACCCGGAAATCACGTGGGCCCCACCCTGAAATCACGTGGGCCCCACCCGGAAATCACGTGGGCCCCACCCGGAAATCACGTGGGCCCTACCCGGAAATCACGTGGGCCCCACCCGGAAATCACGTGGGCCCCACCCGGAAATCACGTGGGCCCCACCCGGAAATCACGTGGGCCCCACCCGGAAATCACGTGGGCCCCCAGGGGAAATCACGTGGGCCCCACAAGGAAATCACGTGGGCCCCACCCGGAAATCACGTGGGCCCCACCCGGAAATCACGTGGGCCCCACCCGGAAATCACGTGGGCCCCACCCGGAAATCACGTGGGCCCCACCCGGAAATCACGTGGGCCCCACCCGGAAATCACGTGGGCCCCACCCGGAAATCACGTGGGCCCCACCCGGAAATCACGTGGGCCCCACCCGGAAATCACGTGGGCCCCACCCGGAAATCACGTGGGCCCCACCCGGAAATCACGTGGGCCCCACGGGGAAATCACGTGGGCCCCACCCGGAAATCACGTGGGCCCCACCCGGATATCACGTGGGCCCCACCCGGAAATCACGTGGGCCCCACCCGGAAATCACGTGGGCCCCACGGGGAAATCACGTGGGTCCCACCCGGAAATCACGTGGGCCCCACCCGTAAATCACGTGGGCCCCACCCGGAAATCACGTGGGCCCCACCCGGAAATCACGTGGGCCCCACCCGGAAATCACGTGGGCCCCACGGGGAAATCACGTGGGCCCCACCTGGAAATCACGTGGGCCCCACCCGGAAATCACGTGGGCCCCACCCGGAAATCACGTGGGCCCCACCCGGAAATCACGTGGGCCCCACCCGGAAATCACGTGGGCCCCCAGGGGAAATCACGTGGGCCCCACCCGGAAATCACGTGGGCCCCACCCGGAAATCACGTGGGCCCCACCCGGAAATCACGTGGGCCCCACCCGGAAATCACGTGGGCCCCACCCGGAAATCACGTGGGCCCCACCCGGAAATCACGTGGGCCCCACCCGGAAATCACGTGGGCCCCACCCGGAAATCACGTGGGCCCCACCCGGAAATCACGTGGGCCCCACCCGGAAATCACGTGGGCCCCACGGGGAAATCACGTGGGCCCCACCCGGAAATCACGTGGGCCCCACCCGGAAATCACGTGGGCCCCACACGGAAATCACGTGGGCCCCACCCGGAAATCACGTGGGCCCCACCCGGAAATCACGTGGGCCCCACCCGGAAATCACGTGGGCCCCACCCGGAAATCACGTGGGCCCCACCCGGAAATCACGTGGGCCCCACCCGGAAATCACGTGGGCCCCACCCGGAAATCACGTGGGCCCCCAGGGGAAATCACGTGGGCCCCACAAGGAAATCACGTGGGCCCCACCCGGAAATCACGTGGGCCCCACCCGGAAATCACGTGGGCCCCACCCGGAAATCACGTGGGCCCCACCCGGAAATCACGTGGGCCCCACCCGGAAATCACGTGGGCCCCACCCGGAAATCACGTGGGCCCCACCCGGAAATCACGTGGGCCCCACCCGGAAATCACGTGGGCCCCACCCGGAAATCACGTGGGCCCCACCCGGAAATCACGTGGGCCCCACCCGGAAATCACGTGGGCCCCACCCGGAAATCACGTGGGCCCCACCCGGAAATCACGTGGGCCCCACCCGGAAATCACGTGGGCCCCACCCGGAAATCACGTGGGCCCCAAGGGGAAATCACGTGGGCCCCACCCGGAAATCACGTGGGCCCCACCCGGAAATCACGTGGGCCCCACCCGGAAATCACGTGGGCCCCACCCGGAAATCACGTGGGCCCCACCCGGAAATCACGTGGGCCCCACCCGGAAATCACGTGGGCCCCACCCGGAAATCACGTGGGCCCCACCCGGAAATCACGTGGGCCCCACGGGGAAATCACGTGGGCCCCACCCGGAAATCACGTGGGCCCCACCCGGAAATCACGTGGGCCCCACCCGGAAATCACGTGGGCCCCACGGGGAAATCACGTGGGTCCCACCCGGAAATCACGTGGGCCCCACCCGGAAATCACGTGGGCCCCACCCGGAAATCACGTGGGCCCCACCCGGAAATCACGTGGGCCCCACGGGGAAATTACGTGGGCCCCACCCGGAAATCACGTGGGCCCCACCCGGAAATCACGTGGGCCCCACCCGGAAATCACGTGGGCCCCACCCGGAAATCACGTGGGCCCCACCCGGAAATCACGTGGGCCCCACCCGGAAATCACGTGGGCCCCACCCGGAAATCACGTGGGCCCCACCCGGAAATCACGTGGGCCCCACCCGGAAATCACGTGGGCCCCACCCGGAAATCACGTGGGCCCCACCCGGAAATCACGTGGGCCCCACCCGGAAATCACGTGGGCCCCACCCGGAAATCACGTGGGCCCCACGGGGAAATCACGTGGGCCCCACCCGGAAATCACGTGGGCCCCACCCGGAAATCACGTGGGCCCCACCCGGAAATCACGTGGGCCCCACGGGGAAATCACGTGGGCCCCACCCGGAAATCACGTGGGCCCCACCCGGAAATCACGTGGGCCCCACCCGGAAATCACGTGGGCCCCACGGGGAAATCACGTGGGCCCCACCCGGAAATCACGTGGGCCCCACCCGGAAATCACGTGGGCCCCACCCGGAAATCACGTGGGCGCCACCCGGAAATCACGTGGGCCCCACCCGGAAATCACGTGGGACCCACCCGGAAATCACGTGCGCCCCACCCGGAAATCACGTGGGCCCCACCCGGAAATCACGTGGGACCCACCCGGAAATCACGTGGGCCCCACGGGGAAATCACGTGGGCCCCACCCGGAAATCACGTGGGCCGCACCCGGAAATCACGTGGGCCCCACCCGGAAATCACGTGGGCCCCACCCGGAAATCAGGTGGGCCCCACGGGGAAATCACGTGGGCCCCACCCGGAAATCACGTGGGCTCCACCCGGAAATCACGTGAGCCCCACCCGGAAATCACGTGGGCCCCACGGGGAAATCACGTGGGCCCCACCCGGAAATCACGTGGGCCCCACCCGGAAATCACGTGTGCCCCACCCGGAAATCACGTGGGCCCCACCCGGAAATCACGTGGGCCCCACCCGGAAATCACGTGGGCCCCACCCGGAAATCACGTGGGCCCCACCCGGAAATCACGTGGGCCCCACCCGGTAATCACGTGGGCCCCACGGGGAAATCACGTGGGCCCCACCCGGAAATCACGTGGGCACCACGGGGAAATCACGTGGGCCCCACCCGGAAATCACGTGGGCCCCACCCGGAAATCACGTGGGCCCCACCCGGAAATCACGTGGGCCCCACCCGGAAATCACGTGGGCCCCACCCGGAAATCACGTGGGCCCCACCCGGAAATCACGTGGGCCCCACCCGGAAATCACGTGGGCCCCATCCGGAAATCACGTGGGCCCCACGGGGAAATCACGTGGGCCCCACCCGGAAATCACGTGGGCCCCACGGGGAAATCACGTGGGCCCCACCCGGAAATCACGTGGGCCCCACCCGGAAATCACGTGGGCCCCACCCGGAAATCACGTGGGCCCCATCCGGAAATCACGTGGGCCCCACGGGGAAATCACGTGGGCCCCACCCGGAAATCACGTGGGGCCCACCCGGAAATCACGTGGGCCCCACGGGGAAATCACGTGGGCCCCACCCGGAAATCACGTGGGCCCCACCCGGAAATCACGTGGGCCCCACCCGGAAATCACGTGGGCCCCACCCGGAAATCACGTGGGCCCCACCCGGAAATCACGTGGGCCCCACCCGGAAATCACGTGGGCCCCACCCGGAAATCACGTGGGCCCCACCCGGAAATCACGTGGGCCCCACCCGGAAATCACGTGGGCCCCACCCGGAAATCACGTGGGCCCCACCCGGAAATCACGTGGGCCCCACCCGGAAATCACGTGGGCCCCACCCGGAAATCACGTGGGCCCCACCCGGAAATCACGTGGGCCCCACCCGGAAATCACGTGGGCCCCAAGGGGAAATCACGTGGGCCCCACCCGGAAATCACGTGGGCCCCACCCGGAAATCACGTGGGCCCCACCCGGAAATCACGTGGGCCCCACCCGGAAATCACGTGGGCCCCACCCGGAAATCACGTGGGCCCCACCCGGAAATCACGTGGGCCCCACCCGGAAATCACGTGGGCCCCACCCGGAAATCACGTGGGCCCCACGGGGAAATCACGTGGGCCCCACCCGGAAATCACGTGGGCCCCACCCGGAAATCACGTGGGCCCCACCCGGAAATCACGTGGGCCCCACGGGGAAATCACGTGGGTCCCACCCGGAAATCACGTGGGCCCCACCCGGAAATCACGTGGGCCCCACCCGGAAATCACGTGGGCCCCACCCGGAAATCACGTGGGCCCCACGGGGAAATTACGTGGGCCCCACCCGGAAATCACGTGGGCCCCACCCGGAAATCACGTGGGCCCCACCCGGAAATCACGTGGGCCCCACCCGGAAATCACGTGGGCCCCACCCGGAAATCACGTGGGCCCCACCCGGAAATCACGTGGGCCCCACCCGGAAATCACGTGGGCCCCACCCGGAAATCACGTGGGCCCCACCCGGAAATCACGTGGGCCCCACCCGGAAATCACGTGGGCCCCACCCGGAAATCACGTGGGCCCCACCCGGAAATCACGTGGGCCCCACCCGGAAATCACGTGGGCCCCACGGGGAAATCACGTGGGCCCCACCCGGAAATCACGTGGGCCCCACCCGGAAATCACGTGGGCCCCACCCGGAAATCACGTGGGCCCCACGGGGAAATCACGTGGGCCCCACCCGGAAATCACGTGGGCCCCACCCGGAAATCACGTGGGCCCCACCCGGAAATCACGTGGGCCCCACGGGGAAATCACGTGGGCCCCACCCGGAAATCACGTGGGCCCCACCCGGAAATCACGTGGGCCCCACCCGGAAATCACGTGGGCGCCACCCGGAAATCACGTGGGCCCCACCCGGAAATCACGTGGGACCCACCCGGAAATCACGTGGGCCCCACCCGGAAATCACGTGGGCCCCACCCGGAAATCACGTGGGACCCACCCGGAAATCAGGTGGGCCCCACGGGGAAATCACGTGGGCCCCACCCGGAAATCACGTGGGCCGCACCCGGAAATCACGTGGGCCCCACCCGGAAATCACGTGGGCCCCACCCGGAAATCAGGTGGGCCCCACGGGGAAATCACGTGGGCCCCACCCGGAAATCACGTGGGCTCCACCCGGAAATCACGTGAGCCCCACCCGGAAATCACGTGGGCCCCACGGGGAAATCACGTGGGCCCCACCCGGAAATCACGTGGGCCCCACCCGGAAATCACGTGTGCCCCACCCGGAAATCACGTGGGCCCCACCCGGAAATCACGTGTGCCCCACCCGGAAATCACGTGGGCCCCACCCGGAAATCACGTGGGCCCCACCCGGAAATCACGTGGGCCCCACCCGGTAATCACGTGGGCCCCACCCGGAAATCACGTGGGCCCCACCCGGAAATCACGTGGGCCCCACCCGGAAATCACGTGGGCCCCACCCGGAAATCACGTGGGCCCCACCCGGAAATCACGTGGGCCCCACCCGGAAATCACGTGGGCCCCACCCGGAAATCACGTGGGCCCCACCCGGAAATCACGTGGGCCCCACCCGGAAATCACGTGGGCCCCACCCGGAAATCACGTGGGCCCCACCCGGAAATCACGTGGGCCCCACCCGGAAATCACGTGGGCCCCACGGGGAAATCACGTGGGCCCCACCCGGAAATCACGTGGGCCCCACCCGGAAATCACGTGGGCCCCACCCGGAAATCACGTGGGCCCCACGGGGAAATCACGTGGGTCCCACCCGGAAATCACGTGGGCCCCACCCGGAAATCACGTGGGCCCCACCCGGAAATCACGTGGGCCCCACCCGGAAATCACGTGGGCCCCACGGGGAAATTACGTGGGCCCCACCCGGAAATCACGTGGGCCCCACCCGGAAATCACGTGGGCCCCACCCGGAAATCACGTGGGCCCCACCCGGAAATCACGTGGGCCCCACCCGGAAATCACGTGGGCCCCACCCGGAAATCACGTGGGCCCCACCCGGAAATCACGTGGGCCCCACCCGGAAATCACGTGGGCCCCACCCGGAAATCACGTGGGCCCCACCCGGAAATCACGTGGGCCCCACCCGGAAATCACGTGGGCCCCACCCGGAAATCACGTGGGCCCCACCCGGAAATCACGTGGGCCCCACGGGGAAATCACGTGGGCCCCACCCGGAAATCACGTGGGCCCCACCCGGAAATCACGTGGGCCCCACCCGGAAATCACGTGGGCCCCACGGGGAAATCACGTGGGCCCCACCCGGAAATCACGTGGGCCCCACCCGGAAATCACGTGGGCCCCACCCGGAAATCACGTGGGCCCCACGGGGAAATCACGTGGGCCCCACCCGGAAATCACGTGGGCCCCACCCGGAAATCACGTGGGCCCCACCCGGAAATCACGTGGGCGCCACCCGGAAATCACGTGGGCCCCACCCGGAAATCACGTGGGACCCACCCGGAAATCACGTGGGCCCCACCCGGAAATCACGTGGGCCCCACCCGGAAATCACGTGGGACCCACCCGGAAATCAGGTGGGCCCCACGGGGAAATCACGTGGGCCCCACCCGGAAATCACGTGGGCCGCACCCGGAAATCACGTGGGCCCCACCCGGAAATCACGTGGGCCCCACCCGGAAATCAGGTGGGCCCCACGGGGAAATCACGTGGGCCCCACCCGGAAATCACGTGGGCTCCACCCGGAAATCACGTGAGCCCCACCCGGAAATCACGTGGGCCCCACGGGGAAATCACGTGGGCCCCACCCGGAAATCACGTGGGCCCCACCCGGAAATCACGTGTGCCCCACCCGGAAATCACGTGGGCCCCACCCGGAAATCACGTGGGCCCCACCCGGAAATCACGTGGGCCCCACCCGGAAATCACGTGGGCCCCACCCGGAAATCACGTGGGCCCCACCCGGTAATCACGTGGGCCCCACGGGGAAATCACGTGGGCCCCACCCGGAAATCACGTGGGCACCACGGGGAAATCACGTGGGCCCCACCCGGAAATCACGTGGGCCCCACCCGGAAATCACGTGGGCCCCACCCGGAAATCACGTGGGCCCCACCCGGAAATCACGTGGGCCCCACCCGGAAATCACGTGGGCCCCACCCGGAAATCACGTGGGCCCCACCCGGAAATCACGTGGGCCCCATCCGGAAATCACGTGGGCCCCACGGGGAAATCACGTGGGCCCCACCCGGAAATCACGTGGGCCCCACGGGGAAATCACGTGGGCCCCACCCGGAAATCACGTGGGCCCCACCCGGAAATCACGTGGGCCCCACCCGGAAATCACGTGGGCCCCATCCGGAAATCACGTGGGCCCCACGGGGAAATCACGTGGGCCCCACCCGGAAATCACGTGGGGCCCACCCGGAAATCACGTGGGCCCCACGGGGAAATCACGTGGGCCCCACCCGGAAATCACGTGGGCCCCACCCGGAAATCACGTGGGCCCCACCCGGAAATCACGTGGGCCCCACCCGGAAATCACGTGGGCCCCACCCGGAAATCACGTGGGCCCCACCCGGAAATCACGTGGGCCCCACCCGGAAATCACGTGGGCCCCACCCGGAAATCACGTGGGCCCCACCCGGAAATCACGTGGGCCCCACCCGGAAATCACGTGGGGCCCACCCGGAAATCACGTGGGCCCCACGGGGAAATCACGTGGGCCCCACCCGGAAATCACGTGGGCCCCACCCGGAAATCACGTGGGCCCCACCCGGAAATCACGTGGGCCCCACCCGGAAATCACGTGGGCCCCACCCGGAAATCACGTGGGCCCCACCCGGAAATCACGTGGGGCCCACCCGGAAATCACGTGGGCCCCACGGGGAAATCACGTGGGCCCCACCCGGAAATCACGTGGGCCCCACCCGGAAATCACGTGGGCCCCACCCGGAAATCACGTGGGCCCCACCCGGAAATCACGTGGGCCCCACCCGGAAATCACGTGGGCCCCACCCGGAAATCACGTGGGCCCCACCCGGAAATCACGTGGGGCCCACCCGGAAATCACGTGGGCCCCACGGGGAAATCACGTGGGCCCCACCCGGAAATCACGTGGGCCCCACCCGGAAATCACGTGGGCCCCACCCGGAAATCACGTGGGCCCCACCCGGAAATCACGTGGGCCCCACCCGGAAATCACGTGGGCCCCACCCGGAAATCACGTGGGCCCCAAGGGGAAATCACGTGGGCCCCACCCGGAAATCACGTGGGCCCCACCCGGAAATCACGTGGGCCCCACCCGGAAATCACGTGGGCCCCACCCGGAAATCACGTGGGCCCCACCCGGAAATCACGTGGGCCCCACCCGGAAATCACGTGGGCCCCACCCGGAAATCACGTGGGCCCCACCCGGAAATCACGTGGGCCCCACCCGGAAATCACGTGGGCCCCACCCGGAAATCACGTGGGCCCCACCCGGAAATCACGTGGGCCCCACCCGGAAATCACGTGGGCCCCAAGGGGAAATCACGTGGGCCCCACCCGGAAATCACGTGGGCCCCACCCGGAAATCACGTGGGCCCCACCCGGAAATCACGTGGGCCCCACCCGGAAATCACGTGGGCCCCACGGGGAAATCACGTGGGCCCCACCCGGAAATCACGTGGGCCCCACCCGGAAATCACGTGGGCCCCACCCGGAAATCACGTGGGCCCCACGGGGAAATCACGTGGGCCCCACCCGGAAATCACGTGGGCCCCACCCGGAAATCACGTGGGCCCCACCCGGAAATCACGTGGGCCCCACGGGGAAATCACGTGGGTCCCACCCGGAAATCACGTGGGCCCCACCCGGAAATCACGTGGGCCCCACCCGGAAATCACGTGGGCCCCACCCGGAAATCACGTGGGCCCCACGGGGAAATTACGTGGGCCCCACCCGGAAATCACGTGGGCCCCACCCGGAAATCACGTGGGCCCCACCCGGAAATCACGTGGGCCCCACCCGGAAATCACGTGGGCCCCACCCGGAAATCACGTGGGCCCCACCCGGAAATCACGTGGGCCCCACCCGGAAATCACGTGGGCCCCACCCGGAAATCACGTGGGCCCCACCCGGAAATCACGTGGGCCCCACGGGGAAATCACGTGGGCCCCACCCGGAAATCACGTGGGCCCCACCCGGAAATCACGTGGGCCCCACCCGGAAATCACGTGGGCCCCACGGGGAAATCACGTGGGCCCCACCCGGAAATCACGTGGGCCCCACCCGGAAATCACGTGGGCCCCACCCGGAAATCACGTGGGCCCCACGGGGAAATCACGTGGGCCCCACCCGGAAATCACGTGGGCCCCACCCGGAAATCACGTGGGCCCCACCCGGAAATCACGTGGGCCCCACGGGGAAATCACGTGGGCCCCACCCGGAAATCACGTGGGCCCCACCCGGAAATCACGTGGGCCCCACCCGGAAATCACGTGGGCGCCACCCGGAAATCACGTGGGCCCCACCCGGAAATCACGTGGGACCCACCCGGAAATCACGTGGGCCCCACCCGGAAATCACGTGGGCCCCACCCGGAAATCACGTGGGACCCACCCGGAAATCAGGTGGGCCCCACGGGGAAATCACGTGGGCCCCACCCGGAAATCACGTGGGCCGCACCCGGAAATCACGTGGGCCCCACCCGGAAATCACGTGGGCCCCACCCGGAAATCAGGTGGGCCCCACGGGGAAATCACGTGGGCCCCACCCGGAAATCACGTGGGCTCCACCCGGAAATCACGTGAGCCCCACCCGGAAATCACGTGGGCCCCACGGGGAAATCACGTGGGCCCCACCCGGAAATCACGTGGGCCCCACCCGGAAATCACGTGTGCCCCACCCGGAAATCACGTGGGCCCCACGGGGAAATCACGTGGGCCCCACCCGGAAATCACGTGGGCCCCACCCGGAAATCACGTGGGCCCCACCCGGAAATCACGTGGGCCCCACCCGGTAATCACGTGGGCCCCACGGGGAAATCACGTGGGCCCCACCCGGAAATCACGTGGGCACCACGGGGAAATCACGTGGGCCCCACCCGGAAATCACGTGGGCCCCACCCGGAAATCACGTGGGCCCCACCCGGAAATCACGTGGGCCCCACCCGGAAATCACGTGGGCCCCACCCGGAAATCACGTGGGCCCCACCCGGAAATCACGTGGGCCCCACCCGGAAATCACGTGGGCCCCATCCGGAAATCACGTGGGCCCCACGGGGAAATCACGTGGGCCCCACCCGGAAATCACGTGGGCCCCACGGGGAAATCACGTGGGCCCCACCCGGAAATCACGTGGGCCCCACCCGGAAATCACGTGGGCCCCACCCGGAAATCACGTGGGCCCCATCCGGAAATCACGTGGGCCCCACGGGGAAATCACGTGGGCCCCACCCGGAAATCACGTGGGGCCCACCCGGAAATCACGTGGGCCTCACGGGGAAATCACGTGGGCCCCACCCGGAAATCACGTGGGCCCCACCCGGAAATCACGTGGGCCCCACCCGGAAATCACGTGGGCCCCACCCGGAAATCACGTGGGCCCCACCCGGAAATCACGTGGGCCCCACCCGGAAATCACGTGGGCCCCACCCGGAAATCACGTGGGCCCCACCCGGAAATCACGTGGGCCCCACCCGGAAATCACGTGGGCCCCACCCGGAAATCACGTGGGGCCCACCCGGAAATCACGTGGGCCCCACGGGGAAATCACGTGGGCCCCACCCGGAAATCACGTGGGCCCCACCCGGAAATCACGTGGGCCCCACCCGGAAATCACGTGGGCCCCACCCGGAAATCACGTGGGCCCCACCCGGAAATCACGTGGGCCCCACCCGGAAATCACGTGGGGCCCACCCGGAAATCACGTGGGCCCCACGGGGAAATCACGTGGGCCCCACCCGGAAATCACGTGGGCCCCACCCGGAAATCACGTGGGCCCCACCCGGAAATCACGTGGGCCCCACCCGGAAATCACGTGGGCCCCACCCGGAAATCACGTGGGCCCCACCCGGAAATCACGTGGGCCCCACCCGGAAATCACGTGGGGCCCACCCGGAAATCACGTGGGCCCCACGGGGAAATCACGTGGGCCCCACCCGGAAATCACGTGGGCCCCACCCGGAAATCACGTGGGCCCCACCCGGAAATCACGTGGGCCCCACCCGGAAATCACGTGGGCCCCACCCGGAAATCACGTGGGCCCCACCCGGAAATCACGTGGGCCCCAAGGGGAAATCACGTGGGCCCCACCCGGAAATCACGTGGGCCCCACCCGGAAATCACGTGGGCCCCACCCGGAAATCACGTGGGCCCCACCCGGAAATCACGTGGGCCCCACCCGGAAATCACGTGGGCCCCACCCGGAAATCACGTGGGCCCCACCCGGAAATCACGTGGGCCCCACCCGGAAATCACGTGGGCCCCACCCGGAAATCACGTGGGCCCCACCCGGAAATCACGTGGGCCCCACCCGGAAATCACGTGGGCCCCAAGGGGAAATCACGTGGGCCCCACCCGGAAATCACGTGGGCCCCACCCGGAAATCACGTGGGCCCCACCCGGAAATCACGTGGGCCCCACCCGGAAATCACGTGGGCCCCACCCGGAAATCACGTGGGCCCCACCCGGAAATCACGTGGGCCCCACCCGGAAATCACGTGGGCCCCACCCGGAAATCACGTGGGCCCCACCCGGAAATCACGTGGGCCCCCAGGGGAAATCACGTGGGCCCCACCCGGAAATCACGTGGGCCCCACCCGGAAATCACGTGGGCCCCACCCGGAAATCACGTGGGCCCCACCCGGAAATCACGTGGGCCCCACCCGGAAATCACGTGGGCCCCACCCGGAAATCACGTGGGCCCCACCCGGAAATCACGTGGGCCCCACCCGGAAATCACGTGGGCCCCACCCGGAAATCACGTGGGCCCCACCGGAAATCACGTGGCCCCCACGGGGAAATCACGTGGGCCCCACCCGGAAATCACGTGGGCCCCACCCGGAAATCACGTGGGCCCCACCCGGAAATCACGTGGGCCCCACCCGGAAATCACGTGGGCCCCACGGGGAAATCACGTGGGCCCCACGGGGAAATCACGTGGGCCCCACCCGGAAATCACGTGGGCCCCACCCGGAAATCACGTGAGCCCCACCCGGAAATCACATGGGCCCCACCCGGAAATCACGTGGGCCCCACCCGGAAATCACGTGGGCCCCACCCGGAAATCACGTGGGCCCCCAGGGGAAATCACGTGGGCCCCACCCGGAAATCACGTGGGCCCCACCCGGAAATCACGTGGGCCCCACCCGGAAATCACGTGGGCCCCACCCGGAAATCACGTGGGCCCCACCCGGAAATCACGTGGGCCCCACCCGGAAATCACGTGGGCCCCACCCGGAAATCACGTGGGCCGCACCCGGAAATCACGTGGGCCCCACCCGGAAATCACGTGGGCCCCACGGGGAAATCACGTGGGCCCCACCCGGAAATCACGGGGGCCCCACCCGGAAATTACGTGGGCCCCACCCGGAAATCACGTGGGCCCTACCCGGAAATCACGTGGGCCCCCAGAGGAAATCACGTGGGCCCCACCCGGAAATCACGTGGGCCCCCAGGGGAAATCACGTGGGCCCCACCCGGAAATCACGTGGGCCCCACCCGGAAATCACGTGGGCCCCACCCGGAAATCACGTGGGCCCCACGGGGAAATCACGTGGGCCCCACCCGTAAATCACGTGGGCCCCACCCGGAAATCACGTGGGCCCCACCCGGAAATCACGTGGGCCCCACCCGGAAATCACGTGGGCCTCACCCGGAAATCACGTGGGCCCCACCCGGAAATCACGTGGGCCCCACCCGGAAATCACGTGGGCCCCACCCGGAAATCACGTGGGCCCCACCCGGAAATCACGTGGGCCCCACCCGGAAATCACGTGGGCCCCACCCGGAAATCACGTGGGGCCCACCCGGAAATCACGTGGGCCCCACGGGGAAATCACGTGGGCCCCACCCGGAAATCACGTGGGCCCCACCCGGAAATCACGTGGGCCCCACACGGAAATCACGTGGGCCCCACCCGGAAATCACGTGGGCCCCACCCTGAAATCACGTGGGCCCCACCCGGAAATCACGTGGGCCCCACCCGGAAATCACGTGGGCCCCACCCGGAAATCACGTGGGCCCCACCCGGAAATCACGTGGGCCCCACCCGGAAATCACGTGGGCCCCACCCGGAAATAACGTGGGCCCCACCCGGAAATCACGTGGGCCCCCAGGGGAAATCACGTGGGCCCCACAAGGAAATCACGTGGGCCCCACCCGGAAATCACGTGGGCCCCACCCGGAAATCACGTGGGCCCCACCCGGAAATCACGTGGGCCCCACGGGGAAATCACGTGGGCCCCACCCGGAAATCACGTGGGCCCCACCCAGAAATCACGTGGGCCCCACCCGGAAATCACGTGGGCCCCACCCGGAAATCACGTGGGCCCCAACCGGAAATCACGTGGGCCCCACCCGGAAATCACGTGGGCCCCACCCGGAAATCACGTGGGCCCCACCCGGAAATCACGTGGGCCCCACCCGGAAATCACGTGGGCCCCAAGGGGAAATCACGTGGGCCCCACCCGGAAATCACGTGGGCCCCACCCGGAAATCACGTGGGCCCCACCCGGAAATCACGTGGGCCCCACCCGGAAATCACGTGGGCCCCACCCGGAAATCACGTGGGCCCCACCCGGAAATCACGTGGGCCCCACCCGGAAATCACGTGGGCCCCACGGGGAAATCACGCGGGCCCCACCCGGAAATCACGTGTGCACCACGGGGAAATCACGTGGGCCCCACCCGGAAATCACGTGGGCACCACGGGGAAATCACGTGGGCCCCACCCGGAAATCACGTGGGCCCCACCCGGAAATCACGTGGGCCCCACCCGGAAATCACGTGGGGCCCACCCGGAAATCACGTAGGCCCCACCCGGAAATCACGTGGGCCCCACGGGGAAATCACGTGGGCCCCACCCGGAAATCACGTGGGCACCACCCGGAAATCACGTGGGCCCCACACGGAAATCACGTGGGCCCCACCCGGAAATCACGTGGGCCCCACACGGAAATCACGTGGGCCCCACCCGGAAATCACGTGGGCCCCTCCCGGAAATCACGTGGGCCCCACCCGGAAATCACGTGGGCCCCACCCGGAAATCACGTGGGCCCCACGGGGAAATCACGTGGGCCCCACCCGGAAATCACGTGGGCCCCACCCGGAAATCACGTGGGCCCCACCCGGAAGTCACGTGGGCCCCACCCGGAAATCACGTGGGCCCCACCCGGAAATCACGTGGGCCCCACCCGGAAATCACGTGGGCCCCACCCGGAAATCACGTGGGCCCCACCCGGAAATCACGTGGGCCCCACCCGGAAATCACGTGGGCCCCACCCGGAAATCACGTGGGCACCACGGGGAAATCACGTGGGCCCCACCCGGAAATCACGTGGGCCCCACCCGGAAATCACGTGGGCCCCACCCGGAAATCACGTGGGGCCCACCCGGAAATCACGTGGGCCCCACCCGGAAATCACGTGGGACCCACGGGGAAATCACGTGGGCCCCACCCGGAAATCACGTGGGCCCCACCCGGAAATCACGTAGGCCCCACACAGAAATCACGTGGGCCCCACCCGGAAATCACGTGGGCCCCACCCGGAAATCACGTGGGACCCACCCGGAAATCACGTGGGCCCCACCCGGAAATCACGTGGGCCCCACGGGGAAATCACGTGGGCCCCACCCGGAAATCACGTGGGCCCCACCCGGAAATCACGTGGGCCCCACCCGGAAATCACGTGGGACCCCAGGGGAAATCACGTGGGCCCCACCCGGAAATCACGTGGGCCCCACCCGGAAATCACGTGGGCCCCACCCGGAAATCACGTGGGCCCCACCCGGAAATCACGTGGGCCCCACCCGGAAATCACGTGGGCCCCCAGGGGAAATCACGTGGGCCCCACCCGGAAATCACGTGGGCCCCACCCGGAAATCACGTGGGCCCCACCCGGAAATCACGTGGGCCCCACCCGGAAATCACGTGGGCCCCACCCGGAAATCACGTGGGCCCCACCCGGAAATAACGTGGGCCCCACCCGGAAATCACGTGGGCCCCCAGGGGAAATCACGTGGGCCCCACAAGGAAATCACGTGGGCCCCACCCGGAAATCACGTGGGCCCCACCCGGAAATCACGTGGGCCCCACCCGGAAATCACGTGGGCCCCACCCGGAAATCACGTGGGCCCCACCCGGAAATCACGTGGGCCCCACCCGGAAATCACGTGGGCCCCAAGGGGAAATCACGTGGGCCCCACCCGGAAATCACGTGGGCCCCACCCGGAAATCACGTGGGCCCCACCCGGAAATCACGTGGGCCCCACCCGGAAATCACGTGGGCCCCACCCGGAAATCACGTGGGCCCCACCCGGAAATCACGTGGGCCCCACCCGGAAATCACGTGGGCCCCCAGGGGAAATCACGTGGGCCCCACCCGGAAATCACGTGGGCCCCACCCGGAAATCACGTGGGCCCCACCCGGAAATCACGTGGGCCCCACCCGGAAATCACGTGGGCCCCACCCGGAAATCACGTGGGCCCCACCCGGAAATCACGTGGGCCCCACCCGGAAATCACGTGGGCCCCACCCGGAAATCACGTGGGCCCCACCCGGAAATCACGTGGGCCCCACCCGGAAATCACGTGGGCCCCACCGGAAATCACGTGGCCCCCACGGGGAAATCACGTGGGCCCCACCCGGAAATCACGTGGGCCCCACCCGGAAATCACGTGGGCCCCATCCGGAAATCACGTGGGCCCCACCCGGAAATCACGTGGGCCCCACGGGGAAATCACGTGGGCCCCACGGGGAAATCACGTGGGCCCCACCCGGAAATCACGTGGGCCCCACCCGGAAATCACGTGAGCCCCACCCGGAAATCACATGGGCCCCACCCGGAAATCACGTGGGCCCCACCCGGAAATCACGTGGGCCCCACCCGGAAATCACGTGGGCCCCCAGGGGAAATCACGTGGGCCCCACCCGGAAATCACGTGGGCCCCACCCGGAAATCACGTGGGCCCCACCCGGAAATCACGTGGGCCCCACCCGGAAATCACGTGGGCCCCACCCGGAAATCACGTGGGCCCCACCCGGAAATCACGTGGGCCCCACCCGGAAATCACGTGGGCCGCACCCGGAAATCACGTGGGCCCCACCCGGAAATCACGTGGGCCCCACGGGGAAATCACGTGGGCCCCACCCGGAAATCACGAGGGCCCCACCCGGAAATTACGTGGGCCCCACCCGGAAATCACGTGGGCCCCACCCGGAAATCACGTGGGCCCCCAGGGGAAATCACGTGGGCCCCACCCGGAAATCACGTGGGCCCCACCCGGAAATCACGTGGGCCCCACCCGGAAATCACGTGGGCCCCACGGGGAAATCACGTGGGCCCCACCCGGAAATCACGTGGGCCCCACCCGGAAATCACGTGGGCCCCACCCGGAAATCACGTGGGCCCCACCCGGAAATCACGTGGGCCTCACCCGGAAATCACGTGGGCCCCACCCGGAAATCACGTGGGCCCCACCCGGAAATCACGTGGGCCCCACCCGGAAATCACGTGGGCCCCACCCGGAAATCACGTGGGCCCCACCCGGAAATCACGTGGGGCCCACCCGGAAATCACGTGGGCCCCACGGGGAAATCACGTGGGCCCCACCCGGAAATCACGTGGGCCCCACCCGGAAATCACGTGGGCCCCACACGGAAATCACGTGGGCCCCACCCGGAAATCACGTGGGCCCCACCCTGAAATCACGTGGGCCCCACCCGGAAATCACGTGGGCCCCACCCGGAAATCACGTGGGCCCCACCCGGAAATCACGTGGGCCCCACCCGGAAATCACGTGGGCCCCACCCGGAAATCACGTGGGCCCCACCCGGAAATAACGTGGGCCCCACCCGGAAATCACGTGGGCCCCCAGGGGAAATCACGTGGGCCCCACAAGGAAATCACGTGGGCCCCACCCGGAAATCACGTGGGCCCCACCCGGAAATCACGTGGGCCCCACCCGGAAATCACGTGGGCCCCACGGGGAAATCACGTGGGCCCCACCCGGAAATCACGTGGGCCCCACCCAGAAATCACGTGGGCCCCACCCGGAAATCACGTGGGCCCCACCCGGAAATCACGTGGGCCCCAACCGGAAATCACGTGGGCCCCACCCGGAAATCACGTGGGCCCCACCCGGAAATCACGTGGGCCCCACCCGGAAATCACGTGGGCCCCACCCGGAAATCACGTGGGCCCCAAGGGGAAATCACGTGGGCCCCACCCGGAAATCACGTGGGCCCCACCCGGAAATCACGTGGGCCCCACCCGGAAATCACGTGGGCCCCACCCGGAAATCACGTGGGCCCCACCCGGAAATCACGTGGGCCCCACCCGGAAATCACGTGGGCCCCACCCGGAAATCACGTGGGCCCCACGGGGAAATCACGCGGGCCCCACCCGGAAATCACGTGTGCACCACGGGGAAATCACGTGGGACCCACCCGGAAATCACGTGGGCACCACGGGGAAATCACGTGGGCCCCACCCGGAAATCACGTGGGCCCCACCCGGAAATCACGTGGGCCCCACCCGGAAATCACGTGGGGCCCACCCGGAAATCACGTGGGCCCCACCCGGAAATCACGTGGGCCCCACGGGGAAATCACGTGGGCCCCACCCGGAAATCACGTGGGCACCACCCGGAAATCACGTGGGCCCCACACGGAAATCACGTGGGCCCCACCCGGAAATCACGTGGGCCCCACACGGAAATCACGTGGGCCCCACCCGGAAATCACGTGGGCCCCTCCCGGAAATCACGTGGGCCCCACCCGGAAATCACGTGGGCCCCACCCGGAAATCACGTGGGCCCCACGGGGAAATCACGTGGGCCCCACCCGGAAATCACGTGGGCCCCACCCGGAAATCACGTGGGCCCCACCCGGAAGTCACGTGGGCCCCACCCGGAAATCACGTGGGCCCCACCCGGAAATCACGTGGGCCCCACCCGGAAATCACGTGGGCCCCACCCGGAAATCACGTGGGCCCCACCCGGAAATCACGTGGGCCCCACCCGGAAATCACGTGGGCCCCACCCGGAAATCACGTGGGCACCACGGGGAAATCACGTGGGCCCCACCCGGAAATCACGTGGGCCCCACCCGGAAATCACGTGGGCCCCACCCGGAAATCACGTGGGGCCCACCCGGAAATCACGTGGGCCCCACCCGGAAATCACGTGGGACCCACGGGGAAATCACGTGGGCCCCACCCGGAAATCACGTGGGCCCCACCCGGAAATCACGTAGGCCCCACACAGAAATCACGTGGGCCCCACCCGGAAATCACGTGGGCCCCACCCGGAAATCACGTGGGACCCACCCGGAAATCACGTGGGCCCCACCCGGAAATCACGTGGGCCCCACGGGGAAATCACGTGGGCCCCACCCGGAAATCACGTGGGCCCCACCCGGAAATCACGTGGGCCCCACCCGGAAATCACGTGGGACCCCAGGGGAAATCACGTGGGCCCCACCCGGAAATCACGTGGGCCCCACCCGGAAATCACGTGGGCCCCACCCGGAAATCACGTGGGCCCCACCCGGAAATCACGTGGGCCCCACCCGGAAATCACGTGGGCCCCCAGGGGAAATCACGTGGGCCCCACCCGGAAATCACGTGGGCCCCACCCGGAAATCACGTGGGCCCCACCCGGAAATCACGTGGGCCCCACCCGGAAATCACGTGGGCCCCACCCGGAAATCACGTGGGCCCCACCCGGAAATAACGTGGGCCCCACCCGGAAATCACGTGGGCCCCCAGGGGAAATCACGTGGGCCCCACAAGGAAATCACGTGGGCCCCACCCGGAAATCACGTGGGCCCCACCCGGAAATCACGTGGGCCCCACCCGGAAATCACGTGGGCCCCACCCGGAAATCACGTGGGCCCCACCCGGAAATCACGTGGGCCCCACCCGGAAATCACGTGGGCCCCACCCGGAAATCACGTGGGCCCCACCCGGAAATCACGTGGGCCCCACCCGGAAATCACGTGGGCCCCACCCGGAAATCACGTGGGCCCCACCCGGAAATCACGTGGGCCCCAAGGGGAAATCACATGGGCCCCACCCGGAAATCACGTGGGCCCCACCCGGAAATCACATGGGCCCCACCCGGAAATCACGTGGGCCCTACCCGGAAACCACGTGGGCCCCACCCGGAAATCACGTGGGCCCCACCCGGAAATCACGTGGGCCCCACCCGGAAATCACGTGGGCCCCACCCGGAAATCACGTGGGCCCCACCCGGAAATCACGTGGGCCCCACCCGGAAATCACGTGGGCCCCACCCGGAAATCACGTGGGCCCCCAGGGGAAATCACGTGGGCCCCACCCGGAAATCACGTGGGCCCCACCCGGAAATCACGTGGGCCCCACCCGGAAATCACGTGGGCCCCACCCGGAAATCACGTGGGCCCCACCCGGAAATCACGTGGGCCCCACCCGGAAATCACGTGGGCCCCACCCGGAAATCACGTGGGCCCCACCCGGAAATCACGTGGGCCCCACCCGGAAATCACGTGGGCCCCACCCGGAAATCACGTGGGCCCCACCCGGAAATCACGTGGGCCCCACCCGGAAATCACGTGGGCCCCACCCGGAAATCACGTGGGCCCCACCCGGAAATCACGTGGGGCCCACCCGGAAATCACGTGGGCCCCACGGGGAAATCACGTGGGCCCCACCCGGAAATCACGTGGGCCCCACCCGGAAATCACGTGGGCCCCACACGGAAATCACGTGGGCCCCACCCGGAAATCACGTGGGCCCCACCCTGAAATCACGTGGGCCCCACCCGGAAATCACGTGGGCCCCACCCGGAAATCACGTGGGCCCCACCCGGAAATCACGTGGGCCCCACCCGGAAATCACGTGGGCCCCACCCGGAAATCACGTGGGCCCCACCCGGAAATCACGTGGGCCCCACCCGGAAATCACGTGGGCCCCACCCGGAAATCACGTGGGCCCCACCCGGAAATCACGTGGGCCCCACCCGGAAATCACGTGGGCCCCACCCGGAAATCACGTGGGCCCCACGGGGAAATCACGTGGGCCCCACCCGGAAATCACGTGGGCCCCACCCGGAAATCACGTGGGCCCCACACGGAAATCACGTGGGCCCCACCCGGAAATCACGTGGGCCCCACGGGGAAATCACGTGGGCCCCACCCGGAAATCACGTGGGCCCCACCCGGAAATCACGTGGGCCCCACCCGGAAATCACGTGGGCCCCACGGGGAAATCAGGTGGGCCCCACCCGGAAATCACGTGGGCACCACGGGGAAATCACGTGGGCCCCACCCGGAAATCACGTGGGCACCACGGGGAAATCACGTGGGCCCCACCCGGAAATCACGTGGGCCCCACGCGGAAATCACGTGGGCCCCACCGGGAAAACACGTGGGGCCCACCCGGAAATCACGTGGGCCCCACCCGGAAATCACGTGGGCCCCACGGGGAAATCACGTGGGCCCCACCCGGAAATCACGTGGGCACCACTCGGAAATCACGTGGGCCCCACACGGAAATCACGTGGGCCCCACCCGGAAATCACGTGGGCCCCACACGGAAATCACGTGGGCCCCACCCGGAAATCACGTGGGCCCCACTCGGAAATCACGTGGGCCCCACCCGGAAATCACGTGGGCCCCACCCGGAAATCACGTGGGCCCCACGGGGAAATCACGTGGGCCCCACCCGGAAATCACGTGGGCCCCACCCGGAAATCACGTGGGCCCCACCCGGAAGTCACGTGGGCCCCACCCGGAAATCACGTGGGCCCCACCCGGAAATCACGTGGGCCCCACCCGGAAATCACGTGGGCCCCACCCGGAAATCACGTGGGCCCCACCCGGAAATCACGTGGGCCCCACCCGGAAATCACGTGGGCACCACGGGGAAATCACGTGGGCCCCACCCGGAAATCACGTGGGCCCCACCCGGAAATCACGTGGGCCCCACCCGGAAATCACGTGGGGCCCACCCGGAAATCACGTGGGCCCCACCCGGAAATCACGTGGGCCCCACGGGGAAAACACGTGGGCCCCACCCGGAAATCACGTGGGCCCCACCCGGAAATCACGTAGGCCCCACACGGAAATCACGTGGGCCCCACCCGGAAATCACGTGGGCCCCACCCGGAAATCACGTGGGACCCACCCGGAAATCACGTGGGCCCCACCCGTAAATCACGTGGGCCCCACGGGGAAATCACGTGGGCCCCACCCGGAAATCACGTGGGCCCCACCCGGAAATCACGTGGGCCCCACCCGGAAATCACGTGGGACCCCAGGGGAAATCACGTGGGCCCCACCCGGAAATCACGTGGGCCCCACCCGGAAATCACGTGGGCCCCACCCGGAAATCACGTGGGCCCCACCCGGAAATCACGTGGGCCCCACCCGGAAATCACGTGGGCCCCACCCGGAAATCACGTGGGACCCACCCGGAAATCACGTGGGCCCCACACGGAAATCACGTGGGCCCCACCCGGAAATCACGTGGGCCCCACCCGGAAATCACGTGGGCCCCACCCGGAAATCACGTGGGCCCCACCCGGAAATCACGTGGGGCCCACCCGGAAATCACGTGGGCCCCACCCGGAAATCACGTGGGCCCCACGGGGAAATCACGTGGGCCCCACCCGGAAATCACGTGGCCCCACCCGGAAATCACGTGGGCCCCACCCTGAAATCACGTGGGCCCCACCCGGAAATCACGTGGGCCCCACCCGGAAATCACGTGGGCCCCACCCGGAAATCACGTGGGCCCCACCCGGAAATCACGTGGGCCCCACTCGGAAATCACGTGGGCCCCACCCGGAAATCACGTGGGCCCCCAGGGGAAATCACGTGGGCCCCACCCGGAAATCACGTGGGCCCCACCCGGAAATCACGTGGACCCCAGGGGAAATCACGTGGGCCCCACCCGGAAATCACGTGGGCCCCACCCGGAAATCACGTGGGCCCCACCCGGAAATCACGTGGGCCCCACCCGGAAATCACGTGGGCCCCACCCGGAAATCACGTGGGCCCCACCCGGAAATCACGTGGGCCCCACCCGGAAATCACGTGGGCCCCACCCGGAAATCACGTGGGCCCCACCCGGAAATCACGTGGGCCCCACTCGGAAATCACGTGGGCCCCACCCGGAAATCACGTGGGCCCCCAGGGGAAATCACGTGGGCCCCACCCGGAAATCACGAGGGCCCCACCCGGAAATCACGTGGGCCCCACCCGGAAATCACGTGGGCCCCACCCTGAAATCACGTGGGCCCCACCCGGAAATCACGTGGGCCCCACCCTGAAATCACGTGGGCCCCACCCGGAAATCACGTGGGCCCCACCCGGAAATCACGTGGGCCCCATCCGGAAATCACGTGGGCCCCACCCGGAAATCACGTGGGCCCCACCCGGAAATCACGTGGGCCCCACCCGGAAATCACGTGGGCCCCCAGGGGAAATCACGTGGGCCCCACCCGGAAATCACGTGGGCCCCACCCGGAAATCACGTGGGCCCCACGCGGAAATCACGTGGGCCCCACCCGGAAATCACGTGGGCCCCACCCGGAAATCACGTGGGCCCCACGGGGAAATCACGTGGGCCCCACCCGGAAATCACGTGGGGCCCACCCGGAAATCACGTGGGCCCCACGGGGAAATCACGTGGGCCCCACCCGGAAATCACGTGGGCCCCACCCGGAAATCACGTGGGCCCCACCCGGAAATCACGTGGGCCCCACCCGGAAATCACGTGGGCCCCACCCGGAAATCACGTGGGCCCCACCCGGAAATCACGTGGGCCCCACCCGGAAATCACGTGGGCCCCACCCGGAAATCACGTGGGCCCTACCCGGAAATCACGTGGGCCCCCAGGGGAAATCACGTGGGCCCCACCCGGAAATCACGTGGGCCCCCAGGGGAAATCACGTGGGCCCCACCCGGATATCACGTGGGCCCCACCCGGAAATCACGTGGGCCCCACCCGGAAATCACGTGGGCCCCACGGGGAAATCACGTGGGTCCCACCCGGAAATCACGTGGGCCCCACCCGGAAATCACGTGGGCCCCACCCGGAAATCACGTGGGCCCCACCCGGAAATCACGTGGGCCCCACCCGGAAATCACGTGGGCCCCACCCGGAAATCACGTGGGCCCCACGGGGAAATCACGTGGGCCCCACCTGGAAATCACGTGGGCCCCACCCGGAAATCACGTGGGCCCCACCCGGAAATCACGTGGGCCCCACCCGGAAATCACGTGGGCCCCACCCGGAAATCACGTGGGCCCCACCCGGAAATCACGTGGGCCCCACCCGGAAATCACGTGGGCCCCACCCGGAAATCACGTGGGCCCCACCCGGAAATCACGTGGGCCCCCAGGGGAAATCACGTGGGCCCCCAGGGGAAATCACGTGGGCCCCACCCGGAAATCACGTGGGCCCCACCCGGAAATCACGTGGGCCCCACGGGGAAATCACGTGGGCCCCACGGGGAAATCACGTGGGCCCCACCCGGAAATCACGTGGGCCCCACCCGGAAATCACGTGGGCCCCACCCGGAAATCACGTGGGGCCCACCCGGAAATCACGTGGGCCCCACGGGGAAATCACGTGGGCCCCACCCGGAAATCACGTGGGCCCCACCCGGAAATCACGTGGGCCCCACCCGGAAATCACGTGGGCCCCACCCGGAAATCACGTGGGCCCGACGGGGAAATCACGTGGGCCCCACCCGGAAATCACGTGGGCCCCACCCGGAAATCACGTGGGCCCCACCCGGAAATCACGTGGGCCCCACCCGGAAATCACGTGGGCCCCACCCGGAAATCACGTGGGCCCCACCCGGAAATCACGTGGGCCCCACCCGGAAATCACGTGGGCCCCACCCGGAAATCACGTGGGCCCCACCCGGAAATCACGTGGGCCCCACGGGGAAATCACGTGGGCCCCACCCGGAAATCACGTGGGCCCCACCCGGATATCACGTGGGCCCCACCCGGAAATCACGTGGGCCCCACCCGGAAATCACGTGGGCCCCACGGGGAAATCACGTGGGTCCCACCCGGAAATCACGTGGGCCCCACCCGTAAATCACGTGGGCCCCACCCGGAAATCACGTGGGCCCCACCCGGAAATCACGTGGGCCCCACCCGGAAATCACGTGGGCCCCACGGGGAAATCACGTGGGCCCCACCTGGAAATCACGTGGGCCCCACCCGGAAATCACGTGGGCCCCACCCGGAAATCACGTGGGCCCCACCCGGAAATCACGTGGGCCCCACCCGGAAATCACGTGGGCCCCCAGGGGAAATCACGTGGGCCCCACCCGGAAATCACGTGGGCCCCACCCGGAAATCACGTGGGCCCCACCCGGAAATCACGTGGGCCCCACCCGGAAATCACGTGGGCCCCACCCGGAAATCACGTGGGCCCCACCCGGAAATCACGTGGGCCCCACCCGGAAATCACGTGGGCCCCACCCGGAAATCACGTGGGCCCCACGGGGAAATCACGTGGGCCCCACCCGGAAATCACGTGGGCCCCACCCGGAAATCACGTGGGCCCCACACGGAAATCACGTGGGCCCCACCCGGAAATCACGTGGGCCCCACCCTGAAATCACGTGGGCCCCACCCGGAAATCACGTGGGCCCCACCCGGAAATCACGTGGGCCCCACCCGGAAATCACGTGGGCCCCACCCGGAAATCACGTGGGCCCCACCCGGAAATCACGTGGGCCCCACCCGGAAATCACGTGGGCCCCACCCGGAAATCACGTGGGCCCCCAGGGGAAATCACGTGGGCCCCACAAGGAAATCACGTGGGCCCCACCCGGAAATCACGTGGGCCCCACCCGGAAATCACGTGGGCCCCACCCGGAAATCACGTGGGCCCCACCCGGAAATCACGTGGGCCCCACCCGGAAATCACGTGGGCCCCACCCGGAAATCACGTGGGCCCCACCCGGAAATCACGTGGGCCCCACCCGGAAATCACGTGGGCCCCACCCGGAAATCACGTGGGCCCCACCCGGAAATCACGTGGGCCCCACCCGGAAATCACGTGGGCCCCACGGGGAAATCACGTGGGCCCCACCCGGAAATCACGTGGGCCCCACCCGGATATCACGTGGGCCCCACCCGGAAATCACGTGGGCCCCACCCGGAAATCACGTGGGCCCCACGGGGAAATCACGTGGGTCCCACCCGGAAATCACGTGGGCCCCACCCGTAAATCACGTGGGCCCCACCCGGAAATCACGTGGGCCCCACCCGGAAATCACGTGGGCCCCACCCGGAAATCACGTGGGCCCCACGGGGAAATCACGTGGGCCCCACCTGGAAATCACGTGGGCCCCACCCGGAAATCACGTGGGCCCCACCCGGAAATCACGTGGGCCCCACCCGGAAATCACGTGGGCCCCACCCGGAAATCACGTGGGCCCCCAGGGGAAATCACGTGGGCCCCACCCGGAAATCACGTGGGCCCCACCCGGAAATCACGTGGGCCCCACCCGGAAATCACGTGGGCCCCACCCGGAAATCACGTGGGCCCCACCCGGAAATCACGTGGGCCCCACCCGGAAATCACGTGGGCCCCACCCGGAAATCACGTGGGCCCCACCCGGAAATCACGTGGGCCCCACGGGGAAATCACGTGGGCCCCACCCGGAAATCACGTGGGCCCCACCCGGAAATCACGTGGGCCCCACACGGAAATCACGTGGGCCCCACCCGGAAATCACGTGGGCCCCACCCTGAAATCACGTGGGCCCCACCCGGAAATCACGTGGGCCCCACCCGGAAATCACGTGGGCCCTACCCGGAAATCACGTGGGCCCCACCCGGAAATCACGTGGGCCCCACCCGGAAATCACGTGGGCCCCACCCGGAAATCACGTGGGCCCCACCCGGAAATCACGTGGGCCCCCAGGGGAAATCACGTGGGCCCCACAAGGAAATCACGTGGGCCCCACCCGGAAATCACGTGGGCCCCACCCGGAAATCACGTGGGCCCCACCCGGAAATCACGTGGGCCCCACCCGGAAATCACGTGGGCCCCACCCGGAAATCACGTGGGCCCCACCCGGAAATCACGTGGGCCCCACCCGGAAATCACGTGGGCCCCACCCGGAAATCACGTGGGCCCCACCCGGAAATCACGTGGGCCCCACCCGGAAATCACGTGGGCCCCACCCGGAAATCACGTGGGCCCCACCCGGAAATCACGTGGGCCCCACCCGGAAATCACGTGGGCCCCCAGGGGAAATCACGTGGGCCCCACAAGGAAATCACGTGGGCCCCACCCGGAAATCACGTGGGCCCCACCCGGAAATCACGTGGGCCCCACCCGGAAATCACGTGGGCCCCACGGGGAAATCACGTGGGCCCCACCCGGAAATCACGTGGGCCCCACCCGGAAATCACGTGGGCCCCACCCGGAAATCACGTGGGCCCCACCCGGAAATCACGTGGGCCCCACCCGGAAATCACGTGGGCCCCACCCGGAAATCACGTGGGCCCCACCCGGAAATCACGTGGGCCCCACCCGGAAATCACGTGGGCCCCACGGGGAAATCACGTGGGCCCCACCCGGAAATCACGTGGGCCCCACCCGGAAATCACGTGGGCCCCACCCGGAAATCACGTGGGCCCCACCCGGAAATCACGTGGGCCCCACCCGGAAATCACGTGGGCCCCACGGGGAAATCAGGTGGGCCCCACCCGGAAATCACGTGGGCCCCACCCGGATATCACGTGGGCCCCACCCGGAAATCACGTGGGCCCCACCCGGAAATCACGTGGGCCCCACCCGGAAATCACGTGGGCCCCACGGGGAAATCACGTGGGCCCCACCCGGAAATCACGTGGGCCCCACCCGGAAATCACGTGGGTCCCACGGGGAAATCACGTGGGCCCCACCCGGAAATCACGTGGGCCCCACCCGGATATCACGTGGGCCCCACCCGGAAATCACGTGGGCCCCACCCGGAAATCACGTGGGCCCCACGGGGAAATCACGTGGGTCCCACCCGGAAATCACGTGGGCCCCACCCGTAAATCACGTGGGCCCCACCCGGAAATCACGTGGGCCCCACACGGAAATCACGTGGGCCCCACCCGGAAATCACGTGGGCCCCACCCGGAAATCACGTGGGCCCCACGGGGAAATCACGTGGGCCCCACCTGGAAATCACGTGGGCCCCACCCGGAAATCACGTGGGCCCCACCCGGAAATCACGTGGGCCCCACCCGGAAATCACGTGGGCCCCACCCGGAAATCACGTGGGCCCCCAGGGGAAATCACGTGGGCCCCACCCGGAAATCACGTGGGCCCCACCCGGAAATCACGTGGGCCCCACCCGGAAATCACGTGGGCCCCACCCGGAAATCACGTGGGCCCCACCCGGAAATCACGTGGGCCCCACCCGGAAATCACGTGGGCCCCACCCGGAAATCACGTGGGCCCCACGGGGAAATCACGTGGGCCCCACCCGGAAATCACGTGGGCCCCACCCGGAAATCACGTGGACCCCACCCGGAAATCACGTGGGCCCCACCCGGAAATCACGTGGGGCCCACCCGGAAATCACGTGGGCCCCACGGGGAAATCACGTGGGCCCCACCCGGAAATCACGTGGGCCCCACCCGGAAATCACGTGGGCCCCACCCGGAAATCACGTGGGCCCCACCCGGAAATCACGTGGGCCCCACCCTGAAATCACGTGGTCCCCACCCGGAAATCACGTGGGCCCCACCCGGAAATCACGTGGGCCCCACCCGGAAATCACGTGGGCCCCACCCGGAAATCACGTGGGCCCCACCCGGAAATCACGTGGGCCCCACCCGGAAATCACGTGGGCCCCACCCGGAAATCACGTGGGCCCCACCCGGAAATCACGTGGGCCCCATCCGGAAATCACGTGGGCCCCACGGGGAAATCACGTGGGCCCCACCCGGAAATCACGTGGGGCCCACCCGGAAATCACGTGGGCCCCACGGGGAAATCACGTGGGCCCCACCCGGAAATCACGTGGGCCCCACCCGGAAATCACGTGGGCCCCACCCGGAAATCACGTGGGCCCCACCCGGAAATCACGTGGGCCCCACCCGGAAATCACGTGGGCCCCACCCGGAAATCACGTGGGCCCCATCCGGAAATCACGTGGGCCCCACGGGGAAATCACGTGGGCCCCACCCGGAAATCACGTGGGGCCCACCCGGAAATCACGTGGGCCCCACGGGGAAATCACGTGGGCCCCACCCGGAAATCACGTGGGCCCCACCCGGAAATCACGTGGGCCCCACCCGGAAATCACGTGGGCCCCACCCGGAAATCACGTGGGCCCCACCCGGAAATCACGTGGGCCCCACCCGGAAATCACGTGGGCCCCACCCGGAAATCACGTGGGCCCCCAGGGGAAATCACGTGGGCCCCACAAGAAAATCACGTGGGCCCCACCCGGAAATCACGTGGGCCCCACCCGGAAATCACGTGGGCCCCACCCGGAAATCACGTGGGCCCCACGGGGAAATCACGTGGGCCCCACGGGGAAATCACGTGGGCCACACCCGGAAATCACGTGGGCCCCACCCGGAAATCACGTGGGCCCCACCCGGAAATCACGTGGGCCCCACCCGGAAATCACGTGGGCCCCACGGGGAAATCACGTGGGCCCCACGGGGAAATCACGTGGGCCCCACCCGGAAATCACGTGGGCCCCACCCGGAAATCACGTGGGCCCCACCCGGAAATCACGTGGGCCCCACCCGGAAATCACGTGGGCCCCACCCGGAAATCACGTGGGCCCCACCCGGAAATCACGTGGGCCCCACCCGGAAATCACGTGGGCCCCACCCGGAAATCACGTGGGCCCCACCCGGAAATCACGTGGGCCCCACCCGGAAATCACGTGGGCCCCACCCGGAAATCACGTGGGCCCCACCCGGAAATCACGTGGGGCCCACCCGGAAATCACGTGGGCCCCACGGGGAAATCACGTGGGCCCCACCCGGAAATCACGTGGGCCCCACCCGGAAATCACGTGGGCCCCACCCGGAAATCACGTGGGCCCCACCCGGAAATCACGTGGGCCCTACCCGGAAATCACGTGGGCCCCCAGGGGAAATCACGTGGGCCCCACCCGGAAATCACGTGGGCCCCACCCGGAAATCACGTGGGCCCCACCCGGAAATCACGTGGGCCCTACCCGGAAATCACGTGGGCCCCCAGGGGAAATCACGTGGGCCCCACCCGGAAATCACGTGGGCCCCACCCGGAAATCACGTGGGCCCCACCCGGAAATCACGTGGGCCCCACCCGGAAATCACGTGGGCCCCACCCGGAAATCACGTGGGCCCCACCCGGAAATCACGTGGGCCCCACCCGGAAATCACGTGAGCCCCACCCGGAAATCACGTGGGCCCCACGGGGAAATCACGTGGGCCCCACCCGGAAATCACGTGGGCCCCACCCGGAAATCACGTGGGCCCCACGGGGAAATCACGTGGGCCCCACCCGGAAATCACGTGGGCCCCACCCGGAAATCACGTGGGCCCCACCCGGAAATCACGTGGGCCCCACCCGGAAATCACGTGGGCCCCACCCGGAAATCACGTGGGCCCCACCCGGAAATCACGTGGGCCCCACCCGGAAATCACGTGGGCCCCCAGGGGAAATCACGTGGGCTCCACCCGGAAATCACGTGGGCCCCACCCGGAAATCACGTGGGCCCCACCCGGAAATCACGTGGGCCCGACGGGGAAATCACGTGGGCCCCACCCGGAAATCACGTGGGCCCCACCCGGAAATCACGTGGGCCCCACCCGGAAATCACGTGGGCCCCACCCGGAAATCACGTGGGCCCCACCCGGAAATCACGTGGGCCCCACCCGGAAATCACGTGGGCCCCACCCGGAAATCACGTGGGCCCCACCCGGAAATCACGTGGGCCCCACCCGGAAATCACGTGGGCCCCACCCGGAAATCACGTGGGCCCCACCCGGAAATCACGTGGGCCCCCAGGGGAAATCACTTGGGCCCCACCCGGAAATCACGTGGGCCCCACCCGGAAATCACGTGGGCCCCACCCGGAAATCACATGGGCCCCACGGGGAAATCACGTGGGCCCCACCCGGAAATCACGTGGGCCCCACGGGGAAATCACGTGGGTCCCACCCGGAAATCACGTGGGCCCCACCCGGAAATCACGTGGGCCCCACCCGGAAATCACGTGGGCCCCACCCGGAAATCACGTGGGCCCCACCCGGAAATCACGTGGGCCCCACGGGGAAATCACGTGGGCCCCACGGGGAAATCACGTGGGCCCCACCCGGAAATCACGTGGGCCCCACCCGGAAATCACGTGGGCCCCACCCGGAAATCACGTGGGCCCCACCCGGAAATCACGTGGGCCCCACCCGGAAATCACGTGGGCCCCACCCGGAAATCACGTGGGCCCCACCCGGAAATCACGTGGGCCCCACCCGGAAATCACGTGGGCCCCCAGGGGAAATCACGTGGGCCCCACCCGGAAATCACGTGGGCCCCACCCGGAAATCACGTGGGCCCCACCCGGAAATCACGTGGGCCCCACGGGGAAATCACGTGGGCCCCACCCGGAAATCACGTGGGCCCCACCCGGAAATCACGTGGGCCCCCAGGGGAAATCACGTGGGCCCCACCCGGAAATCACGTGGGCCCCACCCGGAAATCACGTGGGCCCCACCCGGAAATCACGTGGGCCCCACCCGGAAATCACGTGGGCCCCACCCGGAAATCACGTGGGCCCCACCCGGAAATCACGTGGGCCCCACCCGGAAATCACGTGGGCCCCACCCGGAAATCACGTGGGCCCCACCCGGAAATCACGTGGGCCCCACCCGGAAATCACGTGGGCCCCACCCGGAAATCACGTGGGCCCCACCCGGAAATCACGTGGGCCCCACCCGGAAATCACGTGGGCCCCACCCGGAAATCACGTGGGCCCCACCCGGAAATCACGTGGGCCCCACCCGGAAATCACGTGGGCCCCACCCGGAAATCACGTGGGGCCCACCCGGAAATCACGTGGGCCCCACGGGGAAATCACGTGGGCCCCACCCGGAAATCACGTGGGCCCCACCCGGAAATCACGTGGGCCCCACCCGGAAATCACGTGGGCCCCACCCGGAAATCACGTGGGCCCCACCCGGAAATCACGTGGGCCCCACCCGGAAATCACGTGGGCCCCACCCGGAAATCACGTGGGCCCCACCCGGAAATCACGTGGGCCCCCAGGGGAAATCACGTGGGCCCCCAGGGGAAATCACGTGGGCCCCACCCGGAAATCACGTGGGCCCCACCCGGAAATCACGTGGGCCCCACCCGGAAATCAAGTGGGCCCCACCCGGAAATCACGTGGGCCCCACCCGGAAATCACGTGGGCCCCACCCGGAAATCACGTGGGCCCCACCCGGAAATCACGTGGGCCCCACCCGGAAATCACGTGGGCCCCACCCGGAAATCACGTGGGCCCCACCCGGAAATCACGTGGGCCCCACCCGGAAATCACGTGGGCCCCACCCGGAATCACGTGGGCCCCATCCGGAAATCACGTGGGCCCCACGGGGAAATCACGTGGGCCCCACCCGGAAATCACGTGGGGCCCACCCGGAAATCACGTGGGCCCCACGGGGAAATCACGTGGGCCCCACGGGGAAATCACGTGGGCCCCACCCGGAAATCACGTGGGCCCCACCCGGAAATCACGTGGGCCCCACCCGGAAATCACGTGGGCCCCACCCGGAAATCACGTGGGCCCCACCCGGAAATCACGTGGGCCCCACCCGGAAATCACGTGGGCCCCACCCGGAAATCACGTGGGCCCCACGGGGAAATCACGTGGGCCCCACCCGGAAATCACGTGGGCCCCACCCGGAAATCACGTGGGCCCCACCCGGAAATCACGTGGGCCCCACCCGGAAATCACGTGGGCCCCACCCGGAAATCACGTGGGCCCCACCCGGAAATCACGTGGGCCCCACCCGGAAATCACGTGGGCCCCCAGGGGAAATCACGTGGGCCCCACAAGAAAATCACGTGGGCCCCACCCGGAAATCACGTGGGCCCCACCCGGAAATCACGTGGGCCCCACCCGGAAATCACGTGGGCCCCACGGGGAAATCACGTGGGCCCCACGGGGAAATCACGTGGGCCACACCCGGAAATCACGTGGGCCCCACCCGGAAATCACGTGGGCCCCACCCGGAAATCACGTGGGCCCCACCCGGAAATCACGTGGGCCCCACGGGGAAATCACGTGGGCCCCACGGGGAAATCACGTGGGCCCCACCCGGAAATCACGTGGGCCCCACCCGGAAATCACGTGGGCCCCACCCGGAAATCACGTGGGCCCCACCCGGAAATCACGTGGGCCCCACCCGGAAATCACGTGGGCCCCACCCGGAAATCACGTGGGCCCCACCCGGAAATCACGTGGGCCCCACCCGGAAATCACGTGGGCCCCACCCGGAAATCACGTGGGCCCCACCCGGAAATCACGTGGGCCCCACCCGGAAATCACGTGGGCCCCACCCGGAAATCACGTGGGGCCCACCCGGAAATCACGTGGGCCCCACGGGGAAATCACGTGGGCCCCACCCGGAAATCACGTGGGCCCCACCCGGAAATCACGTGGGCCCCACCCGGAAATCACGTGGGCCCCACCCGGAAATCACGTGGGCCCTACCCGGAAATCACGTGGGCCCCCAGGGGAAATCACGTGGGCCCCACCCGGAAATCACGTGGGCCCCACCCGGAAATCACGTGGGCCCCACCCGGAAATCACGTGGGCCCTACCCGGAAATCACGTGGGCCCCCAGGGGAAATCACGTGGGCCCCACCCGGAAATCACGTGGGCCCCACCCGGAAATCACGTGGGCCCCACCCGGAAATCACGTGGGCCCCACCCGGAAATCACGTGGGCCCCACCCGGAAATCACGTGGGCCCCACCCGGAAATCACGTGGGCCCCACCCGGAAATCACGTGAGCCCCACCCGGAAATCACGTGGGCCCCACGGGGAAATCACGTGGGCCCCACCCGGAAATCACGTGGGCCCCACCCGGAAATCACGTGGGCCCCACGGGGAAATCACGTGGGCCCCACCCGGAAATCACGTGGGCCCCACCCGGAAATCACGTGGGCCCCACCCGGAAATCACGTGGGCCCCACCCGGAAATCACGTGGGCCCCACCCGGAAATCACGTGGGCCCCACCCGGAAATCACGTGGGCCCCACCCGGAAATCACGTGGGCCCCCAGGGGAAATCACGTGGGCTCCACCCGGAAATCACGTGGGCCCCACCCGGAAATCACGTGGGCCCCACCCGGAAATCACGTGGGCCCGACGGGGAAATCACGTGGACCCCACCCGGAAATCACGTGGGCCCCACCCGGAAATCACGTGGGCCCCACCCGGAAATCACGTGGGCCCCACCCGGAAATCACGTGGGCCCCACCCGGAAATCACGTGGGCCCCACCCGGAAATCACGTGGGCCCCACCCGGAAATCACGTGGGCCCCACCCGGAAATCACGTGGGCCCCACCCGGAAATCACGTGGGCCCCACCCGGAAATCACGTGGGCCCCACCCGGAAATCACGTGGGCCCCCAGGGGAAATCACTTGGGCCCCACCCGGAAATCACGTGGGCCCCACCCGGAAATCACGTGGGCCCCACCCGGAAATCACGTGGGCCCCACGGGGAAATCACGTGGGCCCCACCCGGAAATCACGTGGGCCCCACGGGGAAATCACGTGGGTCCCACCCGGAAATCACGTGGGCCCCACCCGGAAATCACGTGGGCCCCACCCGGAAATCACGTGGGCCCCACCCGGAAATCACGTGGGCCCCACCCGGAAATCACGTGGGCCCCACGGGGAAATCACGTGGGCCCCACGGGGAAATCACGTGGGCCCCACCCGGAAATCACGTGGGCCCCACCCGGAAATCACGTGGGCCCCACCCGGAAATCACGTGGGCCCCACCCGGAAATCACGTGGGCCCCACCCGGAAATCACGTGGGCCCCACCCGGAAATCACGTGGGCCCCACCCGGAAATCACGTGGGCCCCACCCGGAAATCACGTGGGCCCCCAGGGGAAATCACGTGGGCCCCACCCGGAAATCACGTGGGCCCCACCCGGAAATCACGTGGGCCCCACCCGGAAATCACGTGGGCCCCACGGGGAAATCACGTGGGCCCCACCCGGAAATCACGTGGGCCCCACCCGGAAATCACGTGGGCCCCCAGGGGAAATCACGTGGGCCCCACCCGGAAATCACTTGGGCCCCACCCGGAAATCACGTGGGCCCCACCCGGAAATCACGTGGGCCCCACCCGGAAATCACGTGGGCCCCACCCGGAAATCACGTGGGCCCCACCCGGAAATCACGTGGGCCCCACCCGGAAATCACGTGGGCCCCACCCGGAAATCACGTGGGCCCCACCCGGAAATCACGTGGGCCCCACCCGGAAATCACGTGGGCCCCACCCGGAAATCACGTGGGCCCCACCCGGAAATCACGTGGGCCCCACCCGGAAATCACGTGGGCCCCACCCGGAAATCACGTGGGCCCCACCCGGAAATCACGTGGGCCCCACCCGGAAATCACGTGGGCCCCACCCGGAAATCACGTGGGCCCCACCCGGAAATCACGTGGGCCCCACCCGGAAATCACGTGGGGCCCACCCGGAAATCACGTGGGCCCCACGGGGAAATCACGTGGGCCCCACCCGGAAATCACGTGGGCCCCACCCGGAAATCACGTGGGCCCCACCCGGAAATCACGTGGGCCCCACCCGGAAATCACGTGGGCCCCACCCGGAAATCACGTGGGCCCCACCCGGAAATCACGTGGGCCCCACCCGGAAATCACGTGGGCCCTACCCGGAAATCACGTGGGCCCCCAGGGGAAATCACGTGGGCCCCACCCGGAAATCACGTGGGCCCCACCCGGAAATCACGTGGGCCCCACCCGGAAATCACGTGGGCCCCACCCGGAAATCACGTGGGCCCCACCCGGAAATCACGTGGGCCCCACCCGGAAATCACGTGGGCCCCACCCGGAAATCACGTGAGCCCCACCCGGAAATCACGTGGGCCCCACGGGGAAATCACGTGGGCCCCACCCGGAAATCACGTGGGCCCCACCCGGAAATCACGTGGGCCCCACGGGGAAATCACGTGGGCCCCACCCGGAAATCACGTGGGCCCCACCCGGAAATCACGTGGGCCCCACCCGGAAATCACGTGGGCCCCACCCGGAAATCACGTGGGCCCCACCCGGAAATCACGTGGGCCCCACCCGGAAATCACGTGGGCCCCACCCGGAAATCACGTGGGCCCCACCCGGAAATCACGTGGGCCCCACACGGAAATCACGTGGGCCCCACACGGAAATCACGTGGGCCCCACCCGGAAATCACGTGGGCCCCACGGGGAAATCACGTGGGCCCCACGCGGAAATCACGTGGGCCCCACGGGGAAATCACGTGGGCCCCACCCGGAAATCACGTGGGCCCCACGGGGAAATCACGTGGGCCCCACCCGGAAATCACGTGGGCCCCACCCGGAAATCACGTGGGCCCCACCCGGAAATCACGTGGGCCCCACCCGGAAATCACGTGGGCCCCACGGGGAAATCACGTGGGCCCCACCCGGAAATCACGTGGGTCCCACCCGGAAATCACGTGGGCCCCACCCGGAAATCACGTGGGCCCCACGGGGAAATCACGTGGGCCCCACCCGGAAATCACGTGGGCCCCACCCGGAAATCACGTGGGCCCCACCCGGAAATCACGTGGGCCCCACCCGGAAATCACGTGGGCCCCACCCGGAAATCACGTGGGCCCCACCCGGAAATCACGTGGGCCCCACCCGGAAATCACGTGGGCCCCACCCGGAAATCACGTGGGCCCCACCCGGAAATCACGTGGGCCCCACCCGGAAATCACGTGGGCCCCACCCGGAAATCACGTGGGGCCCACCCGGAAATCACGTGGGCCCCACGGGGAAATCACGTGGGCCCCACCCGGAAATCACGTGGGCCCCACCCGGAAATCACGTGGGCCCCACACGGAAATCACGTGGGCCCCACCCGGAAATCACGTGGGCCCCACCCTGAAATCACGTGGGCCCCACCCGGAAATCACGTGGGCCCCACCCGGAAATCACGTGGGCCCCACCCGGAAATCACGTGGGCCCCACCCGGAAATCACGTGGGCCCCACCCGGAAATCACGTGGGCCCCACCCGGAAATAACGTGGGCCCCACCCGGAAATCACGTGGGCCCCACCCGGAAATCACGTGGGCCCCCAGGGGAAATCACGTGGGCCCCACAAGGAAATCACGTGGGCCCCACCCGGAAATCACGTGGGCCCCACCCGGAAATCACGTGGGCCCCACCCGGAAATCACGTGGGCCCCACGGGGAAATCACGTGGGCCCCACCCGGAAATCACGTGGGCCCCACCCGGAAATCACGTGGGCCCCACCCGGAAATCACGTGGGCCCCACCCGGAAATCACGTGGGCCCCACCCGGAAATCACGTGGGCCCCACCCGGAAATCACGTGGGCCCCACCCGGAAATCACGTGGGCCCCACCCGGAAATCACGTGGGCCCCACCCGGAAATCACGTGGGCCCCAAGGGGAAATCACGTGGGCCCCACCCGGAAATCACGTGGGCCCCACCCGGAAATCACGTGGGCCCCACCCGGAAATCACGTGGGCCCCACCCGGAAATCACGTGGGCCCCACCCGGAAATCACGTGGGCCCCACCCGGAAATCACGTGGGCCCCACCCGGAAATCACGTGGGCCCCACGGGGAAATCACGCGGGCCCCACCCGGAAATCACGTGGGCACCACGGGGAAATCACGTGGGCCCCACCCGGAAATCACGTGGGCACCACGGGGAAATCACGTGGGCCCCACCCGGAAATCACGTGGGCCCCACCCGGAAATCACGTGGGCCCCACCCGGAAATCACGTGGGGCCCACCCGGAAATCACGTGGGCCCCACCCGGAAATCACGTGGGCCCCACGGGGAAATCACATGGGCCCCACCCGGAAATCACGTGGGCACCACCCGGAAATCACGTGGGCCCCACACGGAAATCACGTGGGCCCCACCCGGAAATCACGTGGGCCCCACACGGAAATCACGTGGGCCCCACCCGGAAATCACGTGGGCCCCTCCCGGAAATCACGTGGGCCCCACCCGGAAATCACGTGGGCCCCACCCGGAAATCACGTGGGCCCCACGGGGAAATCACGTGGGCCCCACCCGGAAATCACGTGGGCCCCACCCGGAAGTCACGTGGGCCCCACCCGGAAGTCACGTGGGCCCCACCCGGAAATCACGTGGGCCCCACCCGGAAATCACGTGGGCCCCACCCGGAAATCACGTGGGCCCCACCCGGAAATCACGTGGGCCCCACCCGGAAATCACGTGGGCCCCACCGGAAATCACGTGGGCCCCCAGGTGAAATCACGTGGGCCCCACAAGGAAATCACGTGGGCCCCACCCTGAAATCACGTGGGCCCCACCCGGAAATCACGTGGGCCCCACCCGGAAATCACGTGGGCCCCACCCGGAAATCACGTGTGCCCCACGGGGAAATCACGTGGGCCCCACCCGGAAATCACGTGGGCCCCACCCGGAAATCACGTGGGCCCCACCCGGAAATCACGTGGGCCCCACCCGGAAATCACGTGGGCCCCACCCGGAAATCACGTGGGCCCCACCCGGAAATCACGTGGCCCCCACGGGGAAATCACGTGGGCCCCACCCGGAAATCACGTGGGCCCCACCCGGAAATCACGTGGGCCCCACCCGGAAATCACGTGGGCCCCACCCGGAAATCACGTGGGCCCCACGGGGAAATCACGTGGGCCCCACGGGGAAATCACGTGGGCCCCACCCGGAAATCACGTGGGCCCCACCCGGAAATCACGTGAGCCCCACCCGGAAATCACATGGGCCCCACCCGGAAATCACGTGGGCCCCACCCGGAAATCACGTGGGCCCCACCCGGAAATCACGTGGGCCCCCAGGGGAAATCACGTGGGCCCCACCCGGAAATCACGTGGGCCCCACCCGGAAATCACGTGGGCCCCACCCGGAAATCACGTGGGCCCCACCCGGAAATCACGTGGGCCCCACCCGGAAATCACGTGGGCCCCACCCGGAAATCACGTGGGCCCCACCCGGAAATCACGTGGGCCCCACCCGGAAATCACGTGGGCCCCACCCGGAAATCACGTGGGCCCCACCCGGAAATCACGTGGGCCCCACCCGGAAATCACGTGGGCCCCACCCGGAAATCACGAGGGCCCCACCCGGAAATCACGTGGGCCCCACCCGGAAATCACGTGGGCCCCACCCGGAAATCACGTGGGCCCCACCCGGAAATCACGTGGGCCCCACCCGGAAATCACGTGGGCCCCACCCGGAAATCACGTGGGCCCCACGGGGAAATCACGTGGGCCCCACCCGGAAATCACGTGGGCCCCACCCGGAAATCACGTGGGCCCCACCCGGAAATCACGTGGGCCCCACCCGGAAATCACGTGGGCCCCACCCGGAAATCACGTGGGCCCCACCCGGAAATCACGTGGGCCCCACCCGGAAATCACGTGGGCCCCACCCGGAAATCACGTGGGCCCCACCCGGAAATCACGTGGGCCCCACCCGGAAATCACGTGGGCCCCACCCGGAAATCACGTGGGGCCCACCCGGAAATCACGTGGGCCCCACGGGGAAATCACGTGGGCCCCACCCGGAAATCACGTGGGCCCCACCCGGAAATCACGTGGGCCCCACACGGAAATCACGTGGGCCCCACCCGGAAATCACGTGGGCCCCACCCTGAAATCACGTGGGCCCCACCCGGAAATCACGTGGGCCCCACCCGGAAATCACGTGGGCCCCACCCGGAAATCACGTGGGCCCCACCCGGAAATCACGTGGGCCCCACCCGGAAATCACGTGGGCCCCACCCGGAAATAACGTGGGCCCCACCCGGAAATCACGTGGGCCCCACCCGGAAATCACGTGGGCCCCCAGGGGAAATCACGTGGGCCCCACAAGGAAATCACGTGGGCCCCACCCGGAAATCACGTGGGCCCCACCCGGAAATCACGTGGGCCCCACCCGGAAATCACGTGGGCCCCACGGGGAAATCACGTGGGCCCCACCCGGAAATCACGTGGGCCCCACCCGGAAATCACGTGGGCCCCACCCGGAAATCACGTGGGCCCCACCCGGAAATCACGTGGGCCCCACCCGGAAATCACGTGGGCCCCACCCGGAAATCACGTGGGCCCCACCCGGAAATCACGTGGGCCCCACCCGGAAATCACGTGGGCCCCACCCGGAAATCACGTGGGCCCCAAGGGGAAATCACGTGGGCCCCACCCGGAAATCACGTGGGCCCCACCCGGAAATCACGTGGGCCCCACCCGGAAATCACGTGGGCCCCACCCGGAAATCACGTGGGCCCCACCCGGAAATCACGTGGGCCCCACCCGGAAATCACGTGGGCCCCACCCGGAAATCACGTGGGCCCCACGGGGAAATCACGCGGGCCCCACCCGGAAATCACGTGGGCACCACGGGGAAATCACGTGGGCCCCACCCGGAAATCACGTGGGCACCACGGGGAAATCACGTGGGCCCCACCCGGAAATCACGTGGGCCCCACCCGGAAATCACGTGGGCCCCACCCGGAAATCACGTGGGGCCCACCCGGAAATCACGTGGGCCCCACCCGGAAATCACGTGGGCCCCACGGGGAAATCACATGGGCCCCACCCGGAAATCACGTGGGCACCACCCGGAAATCACGTGGGCCCCACACGGAAATCACGTGGGCCCCACCCGGAAATCACGTGGGCCCCACACGGAAATCACGTGGGCCCCACCCGGAAATCACGTGGGCCCCTCCCGGAAATCACGTGGGCCCCACCCGGAAATCACGTGGGCCCCACCCGGAAATCACGTGGGCCCCACGGGGAAATCACGTGGGCCCCACCCGGAAATCACGTGGGCCCCACCCGGAAGTCACGTGGGCCCCACCCGGAAGTCACGTGGGCCCCACCCGGAAATCACGTGGGCCCCACCCGGAAATCACGTGGGCCCCACCCGGAAATCACGTGGGCCCCACCCGGAAATCACGTGGGCCCCACCCGGAAATCACGTGGGCCCCACCGGAAATCACGTGGGCCCCCAGGTGAAATCACGTGGGCCCCACAAGGAAATCACGTGGGCCCCACCCTGAAATCACGTGGGCCCCACCCGGAAATCACGTGGGCCCCACCCGGAAATCACGTGGGCCCCACCCGGAAATCACGTGTGCCCCACGGGGAAATCACGTGGGCCCCACCCGGAAATCACGTGGGCCCCACCCGGAAATCACGTGGGCCCCACCCGGAAATCACGTGGGCCCCACCCGGAAATCACGTGGGCCCCACCCGGAAATCACGTGGGCCCCACCCGGAAATCACGTGGCCCCCACGGGGAAATCACGTGGGCCCCACCCGGAAATCACGTGGGCCCCACCCGGAAATCACGTGGGCCCCACCCGGAAATCACGTGGGCCCCACCCGGAAATCACGTGGGCCCCACGGGGAAATCACGTGGGCCCCACGGGGAAATCACGTGGGCCCCACCCGGAAATCACGTGGGCCCCACCCGGAAATCACGTGAGCCCCACCCGGAAATCACATGGGCCCCACCCGGAAATCACGTGGGCCCCACCCGGAAATCACGTGGGCCCCACCCGGAAATCACGTGGGCCCCCAGGGGAAATCACGTGGGCCCCACCCGGAAATCACGTGGGCCCCACCCGGAAATCACGTGGGCCCCACCCGGAAATCACGTGGGCCCCACCCGGAAATCACGTGGGCCCCACCCGGAAATCACGTGGGCCCCACCCGGAAATCACGTGGGCCCCACCCGGAAATCACGTGGGCCCCACCCGGAAATCACGTGGGCCCCACCCGGAAATCACGTGGGCCCCACCCGGAAATCACGTGGGCCCCACCCGGAAATCACGTGGGCCCCACCCGGAAATCACGTGGGCCCCACCCGGAAATCACGAGGGCCCCACCCGGAAATTACGTGGGCCCCACCCGGAAATCACGTGGGCCCTACCCGGAAATCACGTGGGCCCCCCGAGGAAATCACGTGGGCCCCACCCGGAAATCACGTGGGCCCCCAGGGGAAATCACGTGGGCCCCACCCGGAAATCACGTGGGCCCCACCCGGAAATCACGTGGGCCCCACCCGGAAATCACGTGGGCCCCACGGGGAAATCACGTGGGCCCCACCCGGAAATCACGTGGGCCCCACCCGGAAATCACGTGGGCCCCACCCGGAAATCACGTGGGCCCCACCCGGAAATCACGTGGGCCCCACCCGGAAATCACGTGGGCCCCACCCGGAAATCACGTGGGCCCCACCCGGAAATCACGTGGGCCCCACCCGGAAATCACGTGGGCCCCACCCGGAAATCACGTGGGCCCCACCCGGAAATCACGTGGGCCCCACCCGGAAATCACGTGGGGCCCACCCGGAAATCACGTGGGCCCCACGGGGAAATCACGTGGGCCCCACCCGGAAATCACGTGGGCCCCACCCGGAAATCACGTGGGCCCCACACGGAAATCACGTGGGCCCCACCCGGAAATCACGTGGGCCCCACCCTGAAATCACGTGGGCCCCACCCGGAAATCACGTGGGCCCCACCCGGAAATCACGTGGGCCCCACCCGGAAATCACGTGGGCCCCACCCGGAAATCACGTGGGCCCCACCCGGAAATCACGTGGGCCCCACCCGGAAATAACGTGGGCCCCACCCGGAAATCACGTGGGCCCCCAGGGGAAATCACGTGGGCCCCACAAGGAAATCACGTGGGCCCCACCCGGAAATCACGTGGGCCCCACCCGGAAATCACGTGGGCCCCACCCGGAAATCACGTGGGCCCCACGGGGAAATCACGTGGGCCCCACCCGGAAATCACGTGGGCCCCACCCGGAAATCACGTGGGCCCCACCCGGAAATCACGTGGGCCCCAACCGGAAATCACGTGGGCCCCACCCGGAAATCACGTGGGCCCCACCCGGAAATCACGTGGGCCCCACCCGGAAATCACGTGGGCCCCACCCGGAAATCACGTGGGCCCCACCCGGAAATCACGTGGGCCCCACCCGGAAATCACGTGGGCCCCACCCGGAAATCACGTGGGCCCCACCCGGAAATCACGTGGGCCCCACCCGGAAATCACGTGGGCCCCACCCGGAAATCACGTGGGCCCCACCCGGAAATCACGTGGGCCCCACCCGGAAATCACGTGGGCCCCACGGGGAAATCACGCGGGCCCCACCCGGAAATCACGTGGGCACCACGGGGAAATCACGTGGGCCCCACCCGGAAATCACGTGGGCACCACGGGGAAATCACGTGGGCCCCACCCGGAAATCACGTGGGCCCCACCCGGAAATCACGTGGGCCCCACCCGGAAATCACGTGGGGCCCACCCGGAAATCACGTGGGCCCCACCCGGAAATCACGTGGGCCCCACGGGGAAATCACGTGGGCCCCACCCGGAAATCACGTGGGCACCACCCGGAAATCACGTGGGCCCCACACGGAAATCACGTGGGCCCCACCCGGAAATCACGTGGGCCCCACACGGAAATCACGTGGGCCCCACCCGGAAATCACGTGGGCCCCTCCCGGAAATCACGTGGGCCCCACCCGGAAATCACGTGGGCCCCACCCGGAAATCACGTGGGCCCCACGGGGAAATCACGTGGGCCCCACCCGGAAATCACGTGGGCCCCACCCGGAAATCACGTGGGCCCCACCCGGAAGTCACGTGGGCCCCACCCGGAAATCACGTGGGCCCCACCCGGAAATCACGTGGGCCCCACCCGGAAATCACGTGGGCCCCACCCGGAAATCACGTGGGCCCCACCCGGAAATCACGTGGGCCCCACCCGGAAATCACGTGGGCCCCCAGGTGAAATCACGTGGGCCCCACAAGGAAATCACGTGGGCCCCACCCTGAAATCACGTGGGCCCCACCCGGAAATCACGTGGGCCCCACCCGGAAATCACGTGGGCCCCACCCGGAAATCACGTGGGCCCCACGGGGAAATCACGTGGGCCCCACGGGGAAATCACGTGGGCCCCACCCGGAAATCACGTGGGCCCCACCCGGAAATCACGTGAGCCCCACCCGGAAATCACATGGGCCCCACCCGGAAATCACGTGGGCCCCACCCGGAAATCACGTGGGCCCCACCCGGAAATCACGTGGGCCCCCAGGGGAAATCACGTGGGCCCCACCCGGAAATCACGTGGGCCCCACCCGGAAATCACGTGGGCCCCACCCGGAAATCACGTGGGCCCCACCCGGAAATCACGTGGGCCCCACCCGGAAATCACGTGGGCCCCACCCGGAAATCACGTGGGCCCCACCCGGAAATCACGTGGGCCCCACCCGGAAATCACGTGGGCCCCACCCGGAAATCACGTGGGCCCCACGGGGAAATCACGTGGGCCCCACCCGGAAATCACGTGGGCCCCACCCGGAAATCACGTGGGCCCCACCCGGAAATCACGTGGGCCCCACCCGGAAATCACGTGGGCCCCACCCGGAAATCACGAGGGCCCCACCCGGAAATTACGTGGGCCCCACCCGGAAATCACGTGGGCCCTACCCGGAAATCACGTGGGCCCCCAGAGGAAATCACGTGGGCCCCACCCGGAAATCACGTGGGCCCCCAGGGGAAATCACGTGGGCCCCACCCGGAAATCACGTGGGCCCCACCCGGAAATCACGTGGGCCCCACCCGGAAATCACGTGGGCCCCACGGGGAAATCACGTGGGCCCCACCCGGAAATCACGTGGGCCCCACCCGGAAATCACGTGGGCCCCACCCGGAAATCACGTGGGCCCCACCCGGAAATCACGTGGGCCCCACCCGGAAATCACGTGGGCCCCACCCGGAAATCACGTGGGCCCCACCCGGAAATCACGTGGGCCCCACCCGGAAATCACGTGGGGCCCACCCGGAAATCACGTGGGCCCCACGGGGAAATCACGTGGGCCCCACCCGGAAATCACGTGGGCCCCACCCGGAAATCACGTGGGCCCCACACGGAAATCACGTGGGCCCCACCCGGAAATCACGTGGGCCCCACCCTGAAATCACGTGGGCCCCACCCGGAAATCACGTGGGCCCCACCCGGAAATCACGTGGGCCCCACCCGGAAATCACGTGGGCCCCACCCGGAAATCACGTGGGCCCCACCCGGAAATCACGTGGGCCCCACCCGGAAATAACGTGGGCCCCACCCGGAAATCACGTGGGCCCCCAGGGGAAATCACGTGGGCCCCACAAGGAAATCACGTGGGCCCCACCCGGAAATCACGTGGGCCCCACCCGGAAATCACGTGGGCCCCACCCGGAAATCACGTGGGCCCCACGGGGAAATCACGTGGGCCCCACCCGGAAATCACGTGGGCCCCACCCGGAAATCACGTGGGCCCCACCCGGAAATCACGTGGGCCCCACCCGGAAATCACGTGGGCCCCACCCGGAAATCACGTGGGCCCCACCCGGAAATCACGTGGGCCCCACCCGGAAATCACGTGGGCCCCACCCGGAAATCACGTGGGCCCCACCCGGAAATCACGTGGGCCCCACCCGGAAATCACGTGGGCCCCACCCGGAAATCACGTGGGCCCCAAGGGGAAATCACGTGGGCCCCACCCGGAAATCACGTGGGCCCCACCCGGAAATCACGTGGGCCCCACCCGGAAATCACGTGGGCCCCACCCGGAAATCACGTGGGCCCCACCCGGAAATCACGTGGGCCCCACGGGGAAATCACGCGGGCCCCACCCGGAAATCACGTGGGCACCACGGGGAAATCACGTGGGCCCCACCCGGAAATCACGTGGGCACCACGGGGAAATCACGTGGGCCCCACCCGGAAATCACGTGGGCCCCACCCGGAAATCACGTGGGCCCCACCCGGAAATCACGTGGGGCCCACCCGGAAATCACGTGGGCCCCACCCGGAAATCACGTGGGCCCCACTGGGAAATCACGTGGGCCCCACCCGGAAATCACGTGGGCACCACCCGGAAATCACGTGGGCCCCACACGGAAATCACGTGGGCCCCACCCGGAAATCACGTGGGCCCCACACGGAAATCACGTGGGCCCCACGGGGAAATCACGTGGGCCCCACCCGGAAATCACGTGGCCCCACCCGGAAATCACGTGGGCCCCACCCTGAAATCACGTGGGCCCCACCCGGAAATCACGTGGGCCCCACCCGGAAATCACGTGGGCCCCACCCGGAAATCACGTGGGCCCCACCCGGAAATCACGTGGGCCCCACTCGGAAATCACGTGGGCCCCACCCGGAAATCACGTGGGCCCCCAGGGGAAATCACGTGGGCCCCACCCGGAAATCACGTGGGCCCCACCCGGAAATCACGTGGGACCCCAGGGGAAATCACGTGGGCCCCACCCGGAAATCACGTGGGCCCCACCCGGAAATCACGTGGGCCCCACCCGGAAATCACGTGGGCCCCACCCGGAAATCACGTGGGCCCCACCCGGAAATCACGTGGGCCCCACCCGGAAATCACGTGGGCCCCACCCGGAAATCACGTGGGCCCCACCCGGAAATCACGTGGGCCCCACCCGGAAATCACGTGGGCCCCACCCGGAAATCACGTGGGCCCCACCCGGAAAGCACGTGGGGCCCACCCGGAAATCACGTGGGCCCCACCCGGAAATCACGTTGGCCCCACCCGGAAATCACGTGGGCCCCACCCGGAAATCACGTGGGCCCCACCCGGAAATCACGTGGGCCCCACCCTGAAATCACGTGGGCCCCACCCGGAAATCACGTGGGCCCCACCCGGAAATCACGTGGGCCCCACCCGGAAATCAGGTGGGCCCCACCCGGAAATCACGTGGGCCCCACTCGGAAATCACGTGGGCCCCACCCGGAAATCACGTGGGCCCCCAGGGGAAATCACGTGGGCCCCACCCGGAAAGCACGTGGGCCCCACCCGGAAATCACGTGGGCCCCACCCGGAAATCACGTGGGCCCCACCCGGAAATCACGTGGGCCCCACCCGGAAATCACGTGGGCCCCACCCGGAAATCACGTGGGCCCCACCCGGAAATCACGTGGGCCCCACCCGGAAATCACGTGGGCCCCACCCGGAAATCACGTGGGCCCCACCCGGAAATCACGTGAGCCCCACCCGGAAATCACGTGGGCCCCACGGGGAAATCACGTGGGCCCCACCCGGAAATCACGTGGGCCCCACCCGGAAATCACGTGGGCCCCACGGGGAAATCACGTGGGCCCCACCCGGAAATCACGTGGGCCCCACCCGGAAATCACGTGGGCCCCACCCGGAAATCACGTGGGCCCCACCCGGAAATCACGTGGGCCCCACCCGGAAATCACGTGGGCCCCACCCGGAAATCACGTGGGCCCCACCCGGAAATCACGTGGGCCCCCAGGGGAAATCACGTGGGCTCCACCCGGAAATCACGTGGGCCCCACCCGGAAATCACGTGGGCCCCACCCGGAAATCACGTGGGCCCGACGGGGAAATCACGTGGGCCCCACCCGGAAATCACGTGGGCCCCACCCGGAAATCACGTGGGCCCCACCCGGAAATCACGTGGGCCCCACCCGGAAATCACGTGGGCCCCACCCGGAAATCACGTGGGCCCCACCCGGAAATCACGTGGGCCCCACCCGGAAATCACGTGGGCCCCACCCGGAAATCACGTGGGCCCCACCCGGAAATCACGTGGGCCCCACCCGGAAATCACGTGGGCCCCCAGGGGAAATCACTTGGGCCCCACCCGGAAATCACGTGGGCCCCACCCGGAAATCACGTGGGCCCCACCCGGAAATCACGTGGGCCCCACGGGGAAATCACGTGGGCCCCACCCGGAAATCACGTGGGCCCCACGGGGAAATCACGTGGGTCCCACCCGGAAATCACGTGGGCCCCACCCGGAAATCACGTGGGCCCCACCCGGAAATCACGTGGGCCCCACCCGGAAATCACGTGGGCCCCACCTGGAAATCACGTGGGCCCCACGGGGAAATCACGTGGGCCCCACCCGGAAATCACGTGGGCCCCACCCGGAAATCACGTGGGCCCCACCCGGAAATCACGTGGGCCCCACCCGGAAATCACGTGGGCCCCACCCGGAAATCACGTGGGCCCCACCCGGAAATCACGTGGGCCCCACCCGGAAATCACGTGGGCCCCACCCGGAAATCACGTGGGCCCCACCCGGAAATCACGTGGGCCCCCAGGGGAAATCACGTGGGCCCCACCCGGAAATCACGTGGGCCCCACCCGGAAATCACGTGGGCCCCACCCGGAAATCACGTGGGCCCCACGGGGAAATCACGTGGGCCCCACCCGGAAATCACGTGGGCCCCACCCGGAAATCACGTGGGCCCCCAGGGGAAATCACGTGGGCCCCACCCGGAAATCACGTGGGCCCCACCCGGAAATCACGTGGGCCCCACCCGGAAATCACGTGGGCCCCACCCGGAAATCACGTGGGCCCCACCCGGAAATCACGTGGGCCCCACCCGGAAATCACGTGGGCCCCACCCGGAAATCACGTGGGCCCCACCCGGAAATCACGTGGGCCCCACCCGGAAATCACGTGGGCCCCACCCGGAAATCACGTGGGCCCCACCCGGAAATCACGTGGGCCCCACCCGGAAATCACGTGGGCCCCACCCGGAAATCACGTGGGCCCCACCCGGAAATCACGTGGGCCCCACCCGGAAATCACGTGGGCCCCACCCGGAAATCACGTGGGGCCCACCCGGAAATCACGTGGGCCCCACGGGGAAATCACGTGGGCCCCACCCGGAAATCACGTGGGCCCCACCCGGAAATCACGTGGGCCCCACCCGGAAATCACGTGGGCCCCACCCGGAAATCACGTGGGCCCCACCCGGAAATCACGTGGGCCCCACCCGGAAATCACGTGGGCCCCACCCGGAAATCACGTGGGCCCCACCCGGAAATCACGTGGGCCCTACCCGGAAATCACGTGGGCCCCCAGGGGAAATCACGTGGGCCCCACCCGGAAATCACGTGGGCCCCACCCGGAAATCACGTGGGCCCCACCCGGAAATCACGTGGGCCCCACCCGGAAATCACGTGGGCCCCACCCGGAAATCACGTGGGCCCCACCCGGAAATCACGTGGGCCCCACCCGGAAATCACGTGAGCCCCACCCGGAAATCACGTGGGCCCCACGGGGAAATCACGTGGGCCCCACGGGGAAATCACGTGGGCCCCACCCGGAAATCACGTGGGCCCCACCCGGAAATCACGTGGGCCCCACGGGGAAATCACGTGGGCCCCACCCGGAAATCACGTGGGCCCCACCCGGAAATCACGTGGGCCCCACCCGGAAATCACGTGGGCCCCACCCGGAAATCACGTGGGCCCCACCCGGAAATCACGTGGGCCCCACCCGGAAATCACGTGGGCCCCACCCGGAAATCACGTGGGCCCCACCCGGAAATCACGTGGGCCCCACACGGAAATCACGTGGGCCCCACACGGAAATCACGTGGGCCCCACCCGGAAATCACGTGGGCCCCACGGGGAAATCACGTGGGCCCCACGCGGAAATCACGTGGGCCCCACGGGGAAATCACGTGGGCCCCACCCGGAAATCACGTGGGCCCCACGGGGAAATCACGTGGGCCCCACCCGGAAATCACGTGGGCCCCACCCGGAAATCACGTGGGCCCCACCCGGAAATCACGTGGGCCCCACCCGGAAATCACGTGGGCCCCACGGGGAAATCACGTGGGCCCCACCCGGAAATCACGTGGGTCCCACCCGGAAATCACGTGGGCCCCACCCGGAAATCACGTGGGCCCCACCCGGAAATCACGTGGGCCCAACCCGGAAATCACGTGGGCCCCACCTGGAAATCACGTGGGCCCCACCCGGAAATCACGTGGGCCCCCAGGGGAAATCACGTGGGCCCCACCCTGAAATCACGTGGGCCCCACCCGGAAATCACGTGGGCCCCACCCGGAAATAACGTGGGCCCCACCCGGAAATCACGTGGGCCCCACCCAGAAATCACGTGGGCCCCACCCGGAAATCACGTGGGCCCCACCCGGAAATCAAGTGGGCCCCACCCGGAAATCACGTGGGCCCCACCCGGAAATCACATGGGCCCCCAGGGGAAATCATGTGGGCCCCACCCGGAAATCACGTGGGCCCCACCCGGAAATCACGTGGGCCCCACCCGGAAATCACTTGGGCCCCACCCGGAAATCACGTGGGCCCCACCCGGAAATCACGTGGGCCCCACCCGGAAATCACGTGGGCCCCCAGGGGAAATCACGTGGGCCCCACCCGGATATCACGTGGGCCCCACCCGGAAATCACGTGGGCCCCACCCGGAAATAACGTGGGCCCCACGGGGAAATCACGTGGGCCCCACCCGGAAATCACGTGGGCCCCACCCGGAAATCACGTGGGCCCCCAGGGGAAATCACGTGGGCCCCACCCGGAAATCACGTGGGCCCCACCCGGAAATCACGTGGGCCCCACCCGGAAATCACGTGGGCCCCACCCGGAAATCAAGTGGGCCCCACCCGGAAATCACGTGGGCCCCACCCGGAAATCACGTGGGCCCCACCCGGAAATCACGTGGGCCCCACCCGGAAATCACGTGGGCCCCACCCGGAAATCACGTGGGCCCCACCCGGAAATCACGTGGGCCCCACCCGGAAATCACGTGGGCCCCACCCTGAAATCACGTGGGCCCCACCCGGAAATCACGTGGGCCCCACCCGGAAATCACGTGGGCCCCACCCGGAAATCACGTGGGCCCCACCCGGAAATCACGTGGGCCCCACCCGGAAATCACGTGGGCCCCACCCGGAAATCACGTGGGCCCCACCCGGAAATCACGTGGGCCCCCAGGTGAAATCACGTGGGCCCCACAAGGAAATCACGTGGGCCCCACCCTGAAATCACGTGGGCCCCACCCGGAAATCACGTGGGCCCCACCCGGAAATCACGTGGGCCCCACCCGGAAATCACGTGTGCCCCACGGGGAAATCACGTGGGCCCCACCCGGAAATCACGTGGGCCCCACCCGGAAATCACGTGGGCCCCACCCGGAAATCACGTGGGCCCCACCCGGAAATCACGTGGGCCCCACCCGGAAATCACGTGGGCCCCACCCGGAAATCACGTGGCCCCCACGGGGAAATCACGTGGGCCCCACCCGGAAATCACGTGGGCCCCACGGGGAAATCACGTGGGCCCCACCAGGAAATCACGTGGGCCCCACCCGGAAATCACGTGGGCCCCACGGGGAAATCACGTGGGCCCCACGGGGAAATCACGTGGGCCCCACCCGGAAATCACGTGGGCCCCACCCGGAAATCACGTGAGCCCCACCCGGAAATCACATGGGCCCCACCCGGAAATCACGTGGGCCCCACCCGGAAATCACGAGGGCCCCACCCGGAAATCACGTGGGCCCCCAGGGGAAATCACGTGGGCCCCACCCGGAAATCACGTGGGCCCCACCCGGAAATCACGTGGGCCCCACCCGGAAATCACGTGGGCCCCACCCGGAAATCACGTGGGCCCCACCCGGAAATCACGTGGGCCCCACCCGGAAATCACGTGGGCCCCACCCGGAAATCACGTGGGCCCCACCCGGAAATCACGTGGGCCCCACCCGGAAATCACGTGGGCCCCACCCGGAAATCACGTGGGCCCCACCCGGAAATCACGTGGGCCCCACGGGGAAATCACGTGGGCCCCACGGGGAAATCACGTGGGCCCCACCCGGAAATCACGTGGGCCCCACCCGGAAATCACGTGGGCCCCACCCGGAAATCACGTGGGCCCCACCCGGAAATCACGAGGGCCCCACCCGGAAATTACGTGGGCCCCACCCGGAAATCACGTGGGCCCTACCCGGAAATCACGTGGGCCCCCAGAGGAAATCACGTGGGCCCCACCCGGAAATCACGTGGGCCCCACCCGGAAATCACGTGGGCCCCACCCGGAAATCACGTGGGCCCCACCCGGAAATCACGTGGGCCCCACCCGGAAATCACGTGGGCCCCACGGGGAAATCACGTGGGCCCCACCCGGAAATCACGTGGGCCCCACCCGGAAATCACGTGGGCCCCACCCGGAAATCACGTGGGCCCCACCCGGAAATCACGTGGGCCCCACCCGGAAATCACGTGGGCCCCACCCGGAAATCACGTGGGCCCCACCCGGAAATCACGTGGGCCCCACCCGGAAATCACGTGGGCCCCACCCGGAAATCACGTGGGCCCCACCCGGAAATCACGTGGGCCCCACCCGGAAATCACGTGGGGCCCACCCGGAAATCACGTGGGCCCCACGGGGAAATCACGTGGGCCCCACCCGGAAATCACGTGGGCCCCACCCGGAAATCACGTGGGCCCCACACGGAAATCACGTGGGCCCCACCCGGAAATCACGTGGGCCCCACCCTGAAATCACGTGGGCCCCACCCGGAAATCACGTGGGCCCCACCCGGAAATCACGTGGGCCCCACCCGGAAATCACGTGGGCCCCACCCGGAAATCACGTGGGCCCCACCCGGAAATCACGTGGGCCCCACCCGGAAATCACGTGGGCCCCACCCGGAAATCACGTGGGCCCCACCCGGAAATCACGTGGGCCCCCAGGGGAAATCACGTGGGCCCCACAAGGAAATCACGTGGGCCCCACCCGGAAATCACGTGGGCCCCACCCGGAAATCACGTGGGCCCCACGGGGAAATCACGTGGGCCCCACCCGGAAATCACGTGGGCCCCACCCGGAAATCACGTGGGCCCCACCCGGAAATCACGTGGGCCCCACCCGGAAATCACGTGGGCCCCACCCGGAAATCACGTGGGCCCCACCCGGAAATCACGTGGGCCCCACCCGGAAATCACGTGGGCCCCACCCGGAAATCACGTGGGCCCCACCCGGAAATCACGTGGGCCCCAAGGGGAAATCACGTGGGCCCCACCCGGAAATCACGTGGGCCCCACCCGGAAATCACGTGGGCCCCACCCGGAAATCACGTGGGCCCCACCCGGAAATCACGTGGGCCCCACCCGGAAATCACGTGGGCCCCACCCGGAAATCACGTGGGCCCCACCCGGAAATCACGTGGGCCCCACGGGGAAATCACGCGGGCCCCACCCGGAAATCACGTGGGCACCACGGGGAAATCACGTGGGCCCCACCCGGAAATCACGTGGGCACCACGGGGAAATCACGTGGGCCCCACCCGGAAATCACGTGGGCCCCACCCGGAAATCACGTGGGCCCCACCCGGAAATCACGTGGGGCCCACCCGGAAATCACGTGGGCCCCACCCGGAAATCACGTGGGCCCCACGGGGAAATCACGTGGGCCCCACCCGGAAATCACGTGGGCACCACCCGGAAATCACGTGGGCCCCACACGGAAATCACGTGGGCCCCACCCGGAAATCACGTGGGCCCCACACGGAAATCACGTGGGCCCCACCCGGAAATCACGTGGGCCCCTCCCGGAAATCACGTGGGCCCCACCCGGAAATCACGTGGGCCCCACCCGGAAATCACGTGGGCCCCACGGGGAAATCACGTGGGCCCCACCCGGAAATCACGTGGGCCCCACCCGGAAATCACGTGGGCCCCACCCGGAAGTCACGTGGGCCCCACCCGGAAATCACGTGGGCCCCACCCGGAAATCACGTGGGCCCCACCCGGAAATCACGTGGGCCCCACCCGGAAATCACGTGGGCCCCACCCGGAAATCACGTGGGCCCCACCCGGAAATCACGTGGGCCCCACCGGAAATCACGTGGGCCCCCAGGTGAAATCACGTGGGCCCCACAAGGAAATCACGTGGGCCCCACCCTGAAATCACGTGGGCCCCACCCGGAAATCACGTGGGCCCCACCCGGAAATCACGTGGGCCCCACCCGGAAATCACGTGTGCCCCACGGGGAAATCACGTGGGCCCCACCCGGAAATCACGTGGGCCCCACCCGGAAATCACGTGGGCCCCACCCGGAAATCACGTGGGCCCCACCCGGAAATCACGTGGGCCCCACCCGGAAATCACGTGGGCCCCACCCGGAAATCACGTGGCCCCCACGGGGAAATCACGTGGGCCCCACCCGGAAATCACGTGGGCCCCACCCGGAAATCACGTGGGCCCCACCCGGAAATCACGTGGGCCCCACCCGGAAATCACGTGGGCCCCACGGGGAAATCACGTGGGCCCCACGGGGAAATCACGTGGGCCCCACCCGGAAATCACGTGGGCCCCACCCGGAAATCACGTGAGCCCCACCCGGAAATCACATGGGCCCCACCCGGAAATCACGTGGGCCCCACCCGGAAATCACGTGGGCCCCACCCGGAAATCACGTGGGCCCCCAGGGGAAATCACGTGGGCCCCACCCGGAAATCACGTGGGCCCCACCCGGAAATCACGTGGGCCCCACCCGGAAATCACGTGGGCCCCACCCGGAAATCACGTGGGCCCCACCCGGAAATCACGTGGGCCCCACCCGGAAATCACGTGGGCCCCACCCGGAAATCACGTGGGCCCCACCCGGAAATCACGTGGGCCCCACCCGGAAATCACGTGGGCCCCACCCGGAAATCACGAGGGCCCCACCCGGAAATTACGTGGGCCCCACCCGGAAATCACGTGGGCCCTACCCGGAAATCACGTGGGCCCCCAGAGGAAATCACGTGGGCCCCACCCGGAAATCACGTGGGCCCCCAGGGGAAATCACGTGGGCCCCACCCGGAAATCACGTGGGCCCCACCCGGAAATCACGTGGGCCCCACCCGGAAATCACGTGGGCCCCACGGGGAAATCACGTGGGCCCCACCCGGAAATCACGTGGGCCCCACCCGGAAATCACGTGGGCCCCACCCGGAAATCACGTGGGCCCCACCCGGAAATAACGTGGGCCCCACCCGGAAATCACGTGGGCCCCCAGGGGAAATCACGTGGGCCCCACAAGGAAATCACGTGGGCCCCACCCGGAAATCACGTGGGCCCCACCCGGAAATCACGTGGGCCCCACCCGGAAATCACGTGGGCCCCACCCGGAAATCACGTGGGCCCCAACCGGAAATCACGTGGGCCCCACCCGGAAATCACGTGGGCCCCACCCGGAAATCACGTGGGCCCCAACCGGAAATCACGTGGGCCCCACCCGGAAATCACGTGGGCCCCACCCGGAAATCACGTGGGCCCCACCCGGAAATCACGTGGGCCCCACCCGGAAATCACGTGGGCCCCAAGGGGAAATCACGTGGGCCCCACCCGGAAATCACGTGGGCCCCACCCGGAAATCACGTGGGCCCCACCCGGAAATCACGTGGGCCCCACCCGGAAATCACGTGGGCCCCACCCGGAAATCACGTGGGCCCCACCCGGAAATCACGTGGGCCCCACCCGGAAATCACGTGGGCCCCACCCGGAAATCACGTGGGCCCCACCCGGAAATCACGTGGGCCCCACCCGGAAATCACGTGGGCCCCACCCGGAAATCACGTGGGCCCCACCCGGAAATCACGTGGGCCCCACGGGGAAATCACGCGGGCCCCACCCGGAAATCACGTGGGCACCACGGGGAAATCACGTGGGCCCCACCCGGAAATCACGTGGGCACCACGGGGAAATCACGTGGGCCCCACCCGGAAATCACGTGGGCCCCACCCGGAAATCACGTGGGCCCCACCCGGAAATCACGTGGGGCCCACCCGGAAATCACGTGGGCCCCACCCGGAAATCACGTGGGCCCCACGGGGAAATCACGTGGGCCCCACCCGGAAATCACGTGGGCACCACCCGGAAATCACGTGGGCCCCACACGGAAATCACGTGGGCCCCACCCGGAAATCACGTGGGCCCCACACGGAAATCACGTGGGCCCCACCCGGAAATCACGTGGGCCCCTCCCGGAAATCACGTGGGCCCCACCCGGAAATCACGTGGGCCCCACCCGGAAATCACGTGGGCCCCACCCGGAAATCACGTGGGCCCCACCCGGAAATCACGTGGGCCCCACCCGGAAATCACGTGGGCCCCACCCGGAAGTCACGTGGGCCCCACCCGGAAATCACGTGGGCCCCACCCGGAAATCACGTGGGCCCCACCCGGAAATCACGTGGGCCCCACCCGGAAATCACGTGGGCCCCACCCGGAAATCACGTGGGCCCCACCCGGAAATCACGTGGGCCCCACCCGGAAATCACGTGGGCCCCCAGGTGAAATCACGTGGGCCCCACAAGGAAATCACGTGGGCCCCACCCTGAAATCACGTGGGCCCCACCCGGAAATCACGTGGGCCCCACCCGGAAATCACGTGGGCCCCACCCGGAAATCACGTGTGCCCCACGGGGAAATCACGTGGGCCCCACCCGGAAATCACGTGGGCCCCACCCGGAAATCACGTGGGCCCCACCCGGAAATCACGTGGGCCCCACCCGGAAATCACGTGGGCCCCACCCGGAAATCACGTGGGCCCCACCCGGAAATCACGTGGGCCCCACGGGGAAATCACGTGGGCCCCACGGGGAAATCACGTGGGCCCCACCCGGAAATCACGTGGGCCCCACCCGGAAATCACGTGAGCCCCACCCGGAAATCACATGGGCCCCACCCGGAAATCACGTGGGCCCCACCCGGAAATCACGTGGGCCCCACCCGGAAATCACGTGGGCCCCCAGGGGAAATCACGTGGGCCCCACCCGGAAATCACGTGGGCCCCCAGGGGAAATCACGTGGGCCCCACCCGGAAATCACGTGGGCCCCACCCGGAAATCACGTGGGCCCCACCCGGAAATCACGTGGGCCCCACCCGGAAATCACGTGGGCCCCACCCGGAAATCACGTGGGCCCCACCCGGAAATCACGTGGGCCCCACCCGGAAATCACGTGGGCCCCACGGGGAAATCACGTGGGCCCCACCCGGAAATCACGTGGGCCCCACCCGGAAATCACGTGGGCCCCACCCGGAAATCACGTGGGCCCCACCCGGAAATCACGTGGGCCCCACCCGGAAATCACGAGGGCCCCACCCGGAAATTACGTGGGCCCCACCCGGAAATCACGTGGGCCCTACCCGGAAATCACGTGGGACCCCAGAGGAAATCACGTGGGCCCCACCCGGAAATCACGTGGGCCCCCAGGGGAAATCACGTGGGCCCCACCCGGAAATCACGTGGGCCCCACCCGGAAATCACGTGGGCCCCACCCGGAAATCACGTGGGCCCCACGGGGAAATCACGTGGGCCCCACCCGGAAATCACGTGGGCCCCACCCGGAAATCACGTGGGCCCCACCCGGAAATCACGTGGGCCCCACCCGGAAATCACGTGGGCCCCACCCGGAAATCACGTGGGCCCCACCCGGAAATCACGTGGGCCCCACCCGGAAATCACGTGGGCCCCACCCGGAAATCACGTGGGCCCCACCCGGAAATCACGTGGGCCCCACCCGGAAATCACGTGGGCCCCACCCGGAAATCACGTGGGGCCCACCCGGAAATCACGTGGGCCCCACGGGGAAATCACGTGGGCCCCACCCGGAAATCACGTGGGCCCCACCCGGAAATCACGTGGGCCCCACCCGGAAATCACGTGGGCCCCACCCGGAAATCACGTGGGGCCCACCCGGAAATCACGTGGGCCCCACCCGGAAATCACGTGGGCCCCACGGGGAAATCACGTGGGCCCCACCCGGAAATCACGTGGGCACCACCCGGAAATCACGTGGGCCCCACACGGAAATCACGTGGGCCCCACCCGGAAATCACGTGGGCCCCACACGGAAATCACGTGGGCCCCACCCGGAAATCACGTGGGCCCCTCCCGGAAATCACGTGGGCCCCACCCGGAAATCACGTGGGCCCCACCCGGAAATCACGTGGGCCCCACGGGGAAATCACGTGGGCCCCACCCGGAAATCACGTGGGCCCCACCCGGAAATCACGTGGGCCCCACCCGGAAGTCACGTGGGCCCCACCCGGAAATCACGTGGGCCCCACCCGGAAATCACGTGGGCCCCACCCGGAAATCACGTGGGCCCCACCCGGAAATCACGTGGGCCCCACCCGGAAATCACGTGGGCCCCACCCGGAAATCACGTGGGCACCACGGGGAAATCACGTGGGCCCCACCCGGAAATCACGTGGGCCCCACCCGGAAATCACGTGGGCCCCACCCGGAAATCACGTGGGGCCCACCCGGAAATCACGTGGGCCCCACCCGGAAATCACGTGGGACCCACGGGGAAATCACGTGGGCCCCACCCGGAAATCACGTGGGCCCCACCCGGAAATCACGTAGGCCCCACACAGAAATCACGTGGGCCCCACCCGGAAATCACGTGGGCCCCACCCGGAAATCACGTGGGACCCACCCGGAAATCACGTGGGCCCCACCCGGAAATCACGTGGGCCCCACGGGGAAATCACGTGGGCCCCACCCGGAAATCACGTGGGCCCCACGGGGAAATCACGTGGGCCCCACCCGGAAATCACGTGGGCCCCACCCGGAAATCACGTGGGCCCCACCCGGAAATCACGTGGGCCCCACCCGGAAATCACGTGGGCCCCACCCGGAAATCACGTGGGCCCCACCCGGAAATCACGTGGGCCCCACCCGGAAATCACGTGGGCCCCACCCGGAAATCACGTGGGCCCCACCCGGAAATCACGTGGGCCCCACCCGGAAATCACGTGGGCCCCACCCGGAAATCACGTGGGGCCCACCCGGAAATCACGTGGGCCCCACGGGGAAATCACGTGGGCCCCACCCGGAAATCACGTGGGCCCCACCCGGAAATCACGTGGGCCCCACCCGGAAATCACGTGGGCCCCACCCGGAAATCACGTGGGGCCCACCCGGAAATCACGTGGGCCCCACCCGGAAATCACGTGGGCCCCACGGGGAAATCACGTGGGCCCCACCCGGAAATCACGTGGGCACCACCCGGAAATCACGTGGGCCCCACACGGAAATCACGTGGGCCCCACCCGGAAATCACGTGGGCCCCACACGGAAATCACGTGGGCCCCACCCGGAAATCACGTGGGCCCCTCCCGGAAATCACGTGGGCCCCACCCGGAAATCACGTGGGCCCCACCCGGAAATCACGTGGGCCCCACGGGGAAATCACGTGGGCCCCACCCGGAAATCACGTGGGCCCCACCCGGAAATCACGTGGGCCCCACCCGGAAGTCACGTGGGCCCCACCCGGAAATCACGTGGGCCCCACCCGGAAATCACGTGGGCCCCACCCGGAAATCACGTGGGCCCCACCCGGAAATCACGTGGGCCCCACCCGGAAATCACGTGGGCCCCACCCGGAAATCACGTGGGCACCACGGGGAAATCACGTGGGCCCCACCCGGAAATCACGTGGGCCCCACCCGGAAATCACGTGGGCCCCACCCGGAAATCACGTGGGGCCCACCCGGAAATCACGTGGGCCCCACCCGGAAATCACGTGGGACCCACGGGGAAATCACGTGGGCCCCACCCGGAAATCACGTGGGCCCCACCCGGAAATCACGTAGGCCCCACACAGAAATCACGTGGGCCCCACCCGGAAATCACGTGGGCCCCACCCGGAAATCACGTGGGACCCACCCGGAAATCACGTGGGCCCCACCCGGAAATCACGTGGGCCCCACGGGGAAATCACGTGGGCCCCACCCGGAAATCACGTGGGCCCCACCCGGAAATCACGTGGGCCCCACCCGGAAATCACGTGGGACCCCAGGGGAAATCACGTGGGCCCCACCCGGAAATCACGTGGGCCCCACCCGGAAATCACGTGGGCCCCACCCGGAAATCACGTGGGCCCCACCCGGAAATCACGTGGGCCCCACCCGGAAATCACGTGGGCCCCCAGGGGAAATCACGTGGGCCCCACCCGGAAATCACGTGGGCCCCACCCGGAAATCACGTGGGCCCCACCCGGAAATCACGTGGGCCCCACCCGGAAATCACGTGGGCCCCACCCGGAAATCACGTGGGCCCCACCCGGAAATAACGTGGGCCCCACCCGGAAATCACGTGGGCCCCCAGGGGAAATCACGTGGGCCCCACAAGGAAATCACGTGGGCCCCACCCGGAAATCACGTGGGCCCCACCCGGAAATCACGTGGGCCCCACCCGGAAATCACGTGGGCCCCACCCGGAAATCACGTGGGCCCCACCCGGAAATCACGTGGGCCCCAAGGGGAAATCACGTGGGCCCCACCCGGAAATCACGTGGGCCCCACCCGGAAATCACGTGGGCCCCACCCGGAAATCACGTGGGCCCCACCCGGAAATCACGTGGGCCCCACCCGGAAATCACGTGGGCCCCACCCGGAAATCACGTGGGCCCCACCCGGAAATCACGTGGGCCCCACCCGGAAATCACGTGGGCCCCACCCGGAAATCACGTGGGCCCCACCCGGAAATCACGTGGGCCCCACCCGGAAATCACGTGGGCCCCACCCGGAAATCACGTGGGCCCCACCCGGAAATCACGTGGGCCCCACCCGGAAATCACGTGGGCCCCACCCGGAAATCACGTGGGCCCCCAGGGGAAATCACGTGGGCCCCACCCGGAAATCACGTGGGCCCCACCCGGAAATCACGTGGGCCCCACCCGGAAATCACGTGGGCCCCACCCGGAAATCACGTGGGCCCCACCCGGAAATCACGTGGGCCCCACCCGGAAATCACGTGGGCCCCACCCGGAAATCACGTGGGCCCCACCCGGAAATCACGTGGGCCCCACCCGGAAATCACGTGGGCCCCACCCGGAAATCACGTGGGCCCCACCCGGAAATCACGTGGGCCCCACCCGGAAATCACGTGGGCCCCACCCGGAAATCACGTGGGCCCCCCCGGAAATCACGTGGGCCCCACCCGGAAATCACGTGGGCCCCACCCGGAAATCACGTGGGCCCCACCCGGAAATCACGTGGGCCCCACGGGGAAATCACGTGGGCCCCACCCGGAAATCACGTGGGGCCCACCCGGAAATCACGTGGGCCCCACGGGGAAGTCACGTGGGCCCCACCCGGAAATCACGTGGGCCCCACCCGGAAATCACGTGGGCCCCACCCGGAAATCACGTGGGCCCCACCCGGAAATCACGTGGGCCCCACCCGGAAATCACGTGGGCCCCACCCGGAAATCACGTGGGCCCCACCCGGAAATCACGTGGGCCCCACCCGGAAATCACGTGGGCCCCCAGGGGAAATCACGTGGGCCCCCAGGGGAAATCACGTGGGCCCCTCCCGGAAATCACGTGGGCCCCCAGGGGAAATCACGTGGGCCCCACCCGGATATCACGTGGGCCCCACCCGGAAATCACGTGGGCCCCACCCGGAAATCACGTGGGCCCCACGAGGAAATCACGTGGGTCCCACCCGGAAATCACGTGGGCCCAACCCGGAAATCACGTGGGCCCCACCCGGAAATCACGTGGGCCCCACCCGGAAATCACGTGGGCCCCACCCGGAAATCACGTGGGCCCCACCCGGAAATCACGTGGGCCCCATGGGGAAATCACGTGGGCCCCACCTGGAAATCACGTGGGCCCCACCCGGAAATCACGTGGGCCCCACCCGGAAATCACGTGGGCCCCACCCCGAAATCACGTGGGCCCCACCCGGAAATCACGTGGGCCCCACCCGGAAATCACGTGGGCCCCACCCGGAAATCACGTGGGCCCCACCCGGAAATCACGTGGGCCCCACCCGGAAATCACGTGGGCCCCCAGGGGAAATCACGTGGGCCCCACCCGGAAATCACGTGGGCCCCACCCGGAAATCACGTGGGCCCCACCCGGAAATCACGTGGGCCCCACGGGGAAATCACGTGGGCCCCACCCGGAAATCACGTGGGCCCCACCCGGAAATCACGTGGGCCCCACCCGGAAATCACGTGGGCCCCACCCGGAAATCACGTGGGCCCCACCCGGAAATCACGTGGGGCCCACCCGGAAATCACGTGGGCCCCACCGGGAAATCACGTGGGCCCCACGGGGAAATCACGTGGGCCCCACCCGGAAATCACGTGGGCCCCACCCGGAAATCACGTGGGCCCCACCCGGAAATCACGTGGGCCCCACCCGGAAATCACGTGGGCCCCACCCGGAAATCACGTGGGCCCGACGGGGAAATCACGTGGGCCCCACCCGGAAATCACGTGGGCCCCACCCGGAAATCACGTGGGCCCCACCCGGAAATCACGTGGGCCCCACCCGGAAATCACGTGGGCCCCACCCGGAAATCACGTGGGCCCCACCCGGAAATCACGTGGGCCCCACCCGGAAATCACGTGGGCCCCACCCGGAAATCACGTGGGCCCCACCCGGAAATCACGTGGGCCCCACCCGGAAATCACGTGGGCCCCACCCGGAAATCACGTGGGCCCCCAGGGGAAATCACGTGGGCCCCACAAGGAAATCACGTGGGCCCCACCCGGAAATCACGTGGGCCCCACCCGGAAATCACGTGGGCCCCACCCGGAAATCACGTGGGCCCCACCCGGAAATCACGTGGGCCCCACCCGGAAATCACGTGGGCCCCACCCGGAAATCACGTGGGCCCCACCCGGAAATCACGTGGGCCCCACCCGGAAATCACGTGGGCCCCACCCGGAAATCACGTGGGCCCCACCCGGAAATCACGTGGGCCCCACCCGGAAATCACGTGGGCCCCACCCGGAAATCACGTGGGCCCCACCCGGAAATTACGTGGGCCCCCCCGGAAATCACGTGGGCCCCACCCGGAAATCACGTGGGCCCCACCCGGAAATCACGTGGGCCCCACCCGGAAATCACGTGGGCCCCACGGGGAAATCACGTGGGCCCCACCCGGAAATCACGTGGGGCCCACCCGGAAATCACGTGGGCCCCACGGGGAAGTCACGTGGGCCCCACCCGGAAATCACGTGGGCCCCACCCGGAAATCACGTGGGCCCCACCCGGAAATCACGTGGGCCCCACCCGGAAATCACGTGGGCCCCACCCGGAAATCACGTGGGCCCCACCCGGAAATCACGTGGGCCCCACCCGGAAATCACGTGGGCCCCACCCGGAAATCACGTGGGCCCCCAGGGGAAATCACGTGGGCCCCTCCCGGAAATCACGTGGGCCCCCAGGGGAAATCACGTGGGCCCCACCCGGATATCACGTGGGCCCCACCCGGAAATCACGTGGGCCCCACCCGGAAATCACGTGGGCCCCACGAGGAAATCACGTGGGTCCCACCCGGAAATCACGTGGGCCCAACCCGGAAATCACGTGGGCCCCACCCGGAAATCACGTGGGCCCCACCCGGAAATCACGTGGGCCCCACCCGGAAATCACGTGGGCCCCACCCGGAAATCACGTGGGCCCCACCCGGAAATCACGTGGGCCCCCAGGGGAAATCACGTGGGCCCCACCCGGAAATCACGTGGGCCCCACCCGGAAATCACGTGGGCCCCACCCGGAAATCACGTGGGCCCCACCCGGAAATCACGTGGGCCCCCAGGGGAAATCACGTGGGCCCCACCCGGAAATCACGTGGGCCCCACCCGGAAATCACGTGGGCCCCACCCGGAAATCACGTGGGCCCCACCCGGAAATCACGTGGGCCCCACCCGGAAATCACGTGGGCCCCACCCGGAAATCACGTGGGCCCCACCCGGAAATCACGTGGGCCCCACCCGGAAATCACGTGGGCCCCACCCGGAAATCACGTGGGCCCCCAGGGGAAATCACGTGGGCCCCACCCGGAAATCACGTGGGCCCCACCCGGAAATCACGTGGGCCCCACCCGGAAATCACGTGGGCCCCACCCGGAAATCACGTGGGCCCCACCCGGAAATCACGTGGGCCCCACCCGGAAATCACGTGGGCCCCACCCGGAAATCACGTGGGCCCCCCCGGAAATCACGTGGGCCCCACCCGGAAATCACGTGGGCCCCACCCGGAAATCAGGTGGGCCCCACCCGGAAATCACGTGGGCCCCACGGGGAAATCACGTGGGCCCCACCCGGAAATCACGTGGGGCCCACCCGGAAATCACGTGGGCCCCACGAGGAAATCACGTGGGCCCCACCCGGAAATCACGTGGGCCCCACCCGGAAATCACGTGGGCCCCCCCGGAAATCACGTGGGCCCCACCCGGAAATCACGTGGGCCCCACCCGGAAATCACGTGGGACCCACCCGGAAATCACGTGGGCCCCACCCGGAAATCACGTGGGCCCCACCCGGAAATCACGTGGGCCCCACCCGGAAATCACGTGGGCCCCACCCGGAAATCACGTGGGCCCCCAGGGGAAATCACGTGGGCCCCACCCGGAAATCACGTGGGCCCCACCCGGAAATCACGTGGGCCCCACCCGGAAATCACGTGGGCCCCACCCGGAAATCACGTGGGCCCCACCCGGAAATCACGTGGGCCCCACCCGGAAATCACGTGGGCCCCACACGGAAATCACGTGGGCCCCACCCGGAAATCACGTGGGCCCCACCCTGAAATCACGTGGGCCCCACCCGGAAATCACGTGGGCCCCACCCGGAAATCACGTGGGCCCCACCCGGAAATCACGTGGGCCCCACCCGGAAATCACGTGGGCCCCACCCGGAAATCACGTGGGCCCCACCCGGAAATCACGTGGGCCCCACACGGAAATCACGTGGGCCCCACCCGGAAATCACGTGGGCCCCACCCTGAAATCACGTGGGCCCCACCCGGAAATCACGTGGGCCCCACCCGGAAATCACGTGGGCCCCACCCGGAAATCACGTGGGCCCCACCCGGAAATCACGTGGGCCCCACCCGGAAATCACGTGGGCCCCCAGGGGAAATCACGTGGGCCCCACAAGGAAATCACGTGGGCCCCACCCGGAAATCACGTGGGCCCCACCCGGAAATCACGTGGGCCCCACGGGGAAATCACGTGGGCCCCACCCGGAAATCACGTGGGCCCCACCCGGAAATCACGTGGGCCCCACCCGGAAATCACGTGGGCCCCACCCGGAAATCACGTGGGCCCCACCCGGAAATCACGTGGGCCCCACCCTGAAATCACGTGGGCCCCACCCGGAAATCACGTGGGCCCCACCCGGAAATCACGTGGGCCCCACCCGGAAATCACGTGGGCCCCACCCGGAAATCACGTGGGCCCCACCCGGAAATCACGTGGGCCCCCAGGGGAAATCACGTGGGCCCCACAAGGAAATCACGTGGGCCCCACCCGGAAATCACGTGGGCCCCACCCGGAAATCACGTGGGCCCCACCCTGAAATCACGTGGGCCCCACGGGGAAATCACGTGGGCCCCACCCGGAAATCACGTGGGCCCCACCCGGAAATCACGTGGGCCCCACCCGGAAATCACGTGGGCCCCACCCGGAAATCACGTGGGCCCCACCCGGAAATCACGTGGGCCCCACCCGGAAATCACGTGGGCCCCACCCGGAAATCACGTGGGCCCCACCCGGAAATCACGTGGGCCCCACGGGGAAATCACGTGGGCCCCACCCGGAAATCACGTGGGCCCCACCCGGAAATCACGTGGGCCCCACACGGAAATCACGTGGGCCCCACCCGGAAATCACGTGGGCCCCACCCGGAAATCACGTGGGCCCCACCCGGAAATCACGTGGGCCCCACCCGGAAATCACGTGGGCCCCACCCGGAAATCACGTGGGCCCCACGGGGAAATCAGGTGGGCCCCACCCGGAAATCACGTGGGCACCACGGGGAAATCACGTGGGCCCCACCCGGAAATCACGTGGGCACCACGGGGAAATCACGTGGGCCCCACCCGGAAATCACGTGGGCCCCACACGGAAATCACGTGGGCCCCACCGGGAAATCACGTGGGGCCCACCCGGAAATCACGTGGGCCCCACCCGGAAATCACGTGGGCCCCACGGGGAAATCACGTGGGCCCCACCCGGAAATCACGTGGGCACCACTCGGAAATCACGTGGGCCCCACACGGAAATCACGTGGGCCCCACCCGGAAATCACGTGGGCCCCACACGGAAATCACGTGGGCCCCACCCGGAAATCACGTGGGCCCCACTCGGAAATCACGTGGGCCCCACCCGGAAATCACGTGGGCCCCACCCGGAAATCACGTGGGCCCCACGGGGAAATCACGTGGGCCCCACCCGGAAATCACGTGGGCCCCACCCGGAAATCACGTGGGCCCCACCCGGAAGTCACGTGGGCCCCACCCGGAAATCACGTGGGCCCCACCCGGAAATCACGTGGGCCCCACCCGGAAATCACGTGGGCCCCACCCGGAAATCACGTGGGCCCCACCCGGAAATCACGTGGGCCCCACCCGGAAATCACGTGGGCCCCACCTGGAAATCACGTGGGCACCACGGGGAAATCACGTGGGCCCCACCCGGAAATCACGTGGGCCCCACCCGGAAATCACGTGGGCCCCACCCGGAAATCACGTGCGGCCCACCCGGAAATCACGTGGGCCCCACCCGGAAATCACGTGGGCCCCACGGGGAAAACACGTGGGCCCCACCCGGAAATCACGTGGGCCGCACCCGGAAATCACGTAGGCCCCACACGGAAATCACGTGGGCCCCACCCGGAAATCACGTGGGCCCCACCCGGAAATCACGTGGGACCCACCCGGAAATCACGTGGGCCCCACCCGTAAATCACGTGGGCCCCACGGGGAAATCACGTGGGCCCCACCCGGAAATCACGTGGGCCCCACCCGGAAATCACGTGGGCCCCACCCGGAAATCACGTGGGACCCCAGGGGAAATCACGTGGGCCCCACCCGGAAATCACGTGGGCCCCACCCGGAAATCACGTGGGCCCCACCCGGAAATCACGTGGGCCCCACCCGGAAATCACGTGGGCCCCACCCGGAAATCACGTGGGCCCCACCCGGAAATCACGTGGGCCCCACCCGGAAATCACGTGGGCCCCACCCGGAAATCACGTGGGCCCCACCCGGAAATCACGTGGGCCCCACCCGGAAATCACGTGGGCCCCACCCGGAAATCACGTGGGGCCCACCCGGAAATCACGTGGGCCCCACCCGGAAATCACGTGGGCCCCACGGGGAAATCACGTGGGCCCCACCCGGAAATCACGTGGCCCCACCCGGAAATCACGTGGGCCCGACCCTGAAATCACGTGGGCCCCACCCGGAAATCACGTGGGCCCCACCCGGAAATCACGTGGGCCCCACCCGGAAATCACGTGGGCCCCACCCGGAAATCACGTGGGCCCCACTCGGAAATCACGTGGGCCCCACCCGGAAATCACGTGGGCCCCCAGGGGAAATCACGTGGGCCCCACCCGGAAATCACGTGGGCCCCACCCGGAAATCACGTGGGACCCCAGGGGAAATCACGTGGGCCCCACCCGGAAATCACGTGGGCCCCACCCGGAAATCACGTGGGCCCCACCCGGAAATCACGTGGGCCCCACCCGGAAATCACGTGGGCCCCACCCGGAAATCACGTGGGCCCCACCCGGAAATCACGTGGGCCCCACCCGGAAATCACGTGGGCCCCACCCGGAAATCACGTGGGCCCCACCCGGAAATCACGTGGGCCCCACCCGGAAATCACGTGGGCCCCACTCGGAAATCACGTGGGCCCCACCTGGAAATCACGTGGGCCCCCAGGGGAAATCACGTGGGCCCCACCCGGAAATCACGTGGGCCCCACCCGGAAATCACGTGGGCCCCACCCGGAAATCACGTGGGCCCCACCCGGAAATCACGTGGGCCCCACCCTGAAATCACGTGGGCCCCATCCGGAAATCACGTGGGCCCCACCCTGAAATCACGTGGGCCCCACCCGGAAATCACGTGGGGCCCACCCGGAAATCACGTGGGCCCCACCCGGAAATCACGTGGGCCCCACCCGGAAATCACGTGGGCCCCACTCGGAAATCACGTGGGCCCCACCCGGAAATCACGTGGGCCCCCAGGGGAAATCACGTGGGCCCCACCCGGAAATCACGTGGGGCCCACCCGGAAATCACGTGGGCCCCACCCGGAAATCACGTGGGCCCCACCCGGAAATCACGTGGGCCCCACCCGGAAATCACGTGGGCCCCACCCGGAAATCACGTGGGCCCCACGGGGAAATCACGTGGGCCCCACCCGGAAATCACGTGGGGCCCACCCGGAAATCACGTGGGCCCCACGGGGAAATCACGTGGGCCCCACGGGGAAATCACGTGGGCCCCACCCGGAAATCACGTGGGCCCCACCCGGAAATCACGTGGGCCCCACCCGGAAATCACGTGGGCCCCACCCGGAAATCACGTGGGCCCCACCCGGAAATCACGTGGGCCCCACCCGGAAATCACGTGGGCCCCACCCGGAAATCACGTGGGCCCTACCCGGAAATCACGTGGGCCCCCAGGGGAAATCACGTGGGCCCCACCCGGAAATCACGTGGGCCCCCAGGGGAAATCACGTGGGCCCCACCCGGATATCACGTGGGCCCCACCCGGAAATCACGTGGGCCCCACCCGGAAATCACGTGGGCCCCACGGGGAAATCACGTGGGTCCCACCCGGAAATCACGTGGGCCCCACCCGGAAATCACGTGGGCCCCACCCGGAAATCACGTGGGCCCCACCCGGAAATCACGTGGGCCCCACCCGGAAATCACGTGGGCCCCACCCGGAAATCACGTGGGCCCCACGGGGAAATCACGTGGGCCCCACCTGGAAATCACGTGGGCCCCACCCGGAAATCACGTGGGCCCCACCCGGAAGTCACGTGGGCCCCACCCGGAAATCACGTGGGCCCCACCCGGAAATCACGTGGGCCCCACCCGGAAATCACGTGGGCCCCACCCGGAAATCACGTGGGCCCCACCCGGAAATCACGTGGGCCCCACCCGGAAATCACGTGGACCCCCAGGGGAAATCACGTGGGCCCCACCCGGAAATCACGTGGGCCCCACCCGGAAATCACGTGGGCCCCACCCGGAAATCACGTGGGCCCCACGGGGAAATCACGTGGGCCCCACGGGGAAATCACGTGGGCCCCACCCGGAAATCACGTGGGCCCCACCCGGAAATCACGTGGGCCCCACCCGGAAATCACGTGGGGCCCACAAGGAAATCACGTGGGCCCCACCCGGAAATCACGTGGGCCCCACCCGGAAATCACGTGGGCCCCACCCGGAAATCACGTGGGCCCCACCCGGAAATCACGTGGGCCCCAACCGGAAATCACGTGGGCCCCACCCGGAAATCACGTGGGCCCGACGGGGAAATCACGTGGGCCCCACCCGGAAATCACGTGGGCCCCACCCGGAAATCACGTGGGCCCCACCCGGAAATCACGTGGGCCCCACCCGGAAATCACGTGGGCCCCACCCGGAAATCACGTGGGCCCCACCCGGAAATCACGTGGGCCCCACCCGGAAATCACGTGGGCCCCACCCGGAAATCACGTGGGCCCCACCCGGAAATCACGTGGGCCCCACCCGGAAATCACGTGGGCCCCACCCGGAAATCACGTGGGCCCCACCCGGAAATCACGTGGGCCCCCAGGGGAAATCACTTGGGCCCCACCCGGAAATCACGTGGGCCCCACCCGGAAATCACGTGGGCCCCACCCGGAAATCACGTGGGCCCCACGGGGAAATCACGTGGGCCCCACCCGGAAATCACGTGGGCCCCACCCGGAAATCACGTGGGCCCCACGGGGAAATCACGTGGGCCCCACCCGGAAATCACGTGGGCCCCACCCGGATATCACGTGGGCCCCACCCGGAAATCACGTGGGCCCCACCCGGAAATCACGTGGGCCCCACGGGGAAATCACGTGGGCCCCACCCGGAAATCACGTGTGCCCCACGGGGAAATCACGTGGGTCCCACCCGGAAATCACGTGGGCCCCACCCGGAAATCACGTGGGCCCCACCCGGAAATCACGTGGGCCCCACCCGGAAATCACGTGGGCCCCACCCGGAAATCACGTGGGCCCCACCCGGAAATCACGTGGGCCCCCAGGGGAAATCACGTGGGCCCCACCCGGAAATCACGTGGGCCCCACCCGGAAATCACGTGGGCCCCACCCGGAAGTCACGTGGGCCCCACCCGGAAATCACGTGGGCCCCACCCGGAAATCACGTGGGCCCCACCCGGAAATCACGTGGGCCCCACCCGGAAATCACGTGGGCCCCACCCGGAAATCACGTGGGCCCCACCCGGAAATCACGTGGGCCCCCAGGGGAAATCACGTGGGCCCCACCCGGAAATCACGTGGGCCCCACCCGGAAATCACGTGGGCCCCACCCGGAAATCACGTGGGCCCCACGGGGAAATCACGTGGGCCCCACGGGGAAATCACGTGGGCCCCACCCGGAAATCACGTGGGCCCCACCCGGAAATCACGTGGGCCCCACCCGGAAATCACGTGGGGCCCACCCGGAAATCACGTGGGCCCCACGGGGAAATCACGTGGGCCCCACCCGGAAATCACGTGGGCCCCACCCGGAAATCACGTGGGCCCCACCCGGAAATCACGTGGGCCCCAACCGGAAATCACGTGGGCCCCACCCGGAAATCACGTGGGCCCGACGGGGAAATCACGTGGGCCCCACCCGGAAATCACGTGGGCCCCACCCGGAAATCACGTGGGACCCACCCGGAAATCACGTGGGCCCCACCCGGAAATCACGTGGGCCCCACCCGGAAATCACGTGGGCCCCACCCGGAAATCACGTGGGCCCCACCCGGAAATCACGTGGGCCCCACCCGGAAATCACGTGGGCCCCACCCGGAAATCACGTGGGCCCCACCCGGAAATCACGTGGGCCCCACCCGGAAATCACGTGGGCCCCACCCGGAAATCACGTGGGCCCCCAGGGGAAATCACTTGGGCCCCACCCGGAAATCACGTGGGCCCCACCCGGAAATCACGTGGGCCCCACCCGGAAATCACGTGGGCCCCACGGGGAAATCACGTGGGCCCCACCCGGAAATCACGTGGGCCCCACCCGGAAATCACGTGGGCCCCAAGGGGAAATCACGTGGGCCCCACCCGGAAATCACGTGGGCCCCACCCGGAAATCACGTGGGCCCCACGGGGAAATCACGTGGGTCCCACCCGGAAAACACGTGGGCCCCACTCGTAAATCACGTGGGCCCCACCCGGAAATCACGTGGGCCCCACCCGGAAATCACGTGGGCCCCACCCGGAAATCACGTGGGCCCCACCCGGAAATCACGTGGGCCCCACGGGGAAATCACGTGGGCCCCACCTGGAAATCACGTGGGCCCCACCCGGAAATCACGTGGGCCCCACCCGGAAATCACGTGGGCCCCACCCGGAATTCACGTGGGCCCCACCCGGAAATCACGTGGGCCCCCAGGGGAAATCACGTGGGCCCCACCCGGAAATCACGTGGGCCCCACCCGGAAATCACGTGGGCCCCACCCGGAAATCACGTGGGCCCCACCCGGAAATCACGTGGGCCCCACCCGGAAATCACGTGGGCCCCACCCGGAAATCACGTGGGCCCCACCCGGAAATCACGTGGGCCCCACCCGGAAATCACGTGGGCCCCACCCGGAAATCACGTGGGCCCCACCCGGAAATCACGTGGGCCCGACGGGGAAATCACGTGGGCCCCACCCGGAAATCACGTGGGCCCCACCCGGAAATCACGTGGGCCCCACCCGGAAATCACGTGAGCCCCACCCGGAAATCACGTGGGCCCCACCCGGAAATCACGTGGGCCCCACCCGGAAATCACGTGGGCCCCACCCGGAAATCACGTGGGCCCCACGGGGAAATCATGTGGGCCCCACCCGGAAATCACGTGGGCCCCACCCGGAAATCACGTGGGCCCCACCCGGAAATCACGTGGGCCCCACCCGGAAATCACGTGGGCCCCACGGGGAAATCACGTGGGCCCCACCCGGAAATCACGTGGGCCCCCAGGGGAAATCACTTGGGCCCCACCCGGAAATCACGTGGGCCCCACCCGGAAATCACGTGGGCCCCCAGGGGAAATCACGTGGGCCCCACCCGGAAATCACGTGGGCCCCACCCGGAAATCACGTGGGCCCCACCCGGAAATCACGTGGGCCCCACCCGGAAATCACGTGGGCCCCACCCGGAAATCACGTGGGCCCCACACGGAAATCACGTGGGCCCCACGGGGAAATCACGTGGGCCCCACCCGGAAATCACGTGGGCCCCACCCGGAAATCACGTGGGCCCCACGGGGAAATCACGTGGGCCCCACCCGGAAATCACGTGGGCCCCACCCGGAAATCACGTGGGCCTCACCCGGAAATCACGTGGGCCCCACCCGGAAATCACGTGGGCCCCACCCGGAAATCACGTGGGCCCCACCCGGAAATCACGTGGGCCCCCAGGGGAAATCACGTGGGCCCCACCCGGAAATCACGTGGGCCCCACCCGGAAATCACGTGGGCCCCACCCGGAAATCACTTGGGCCCGACGGGGAAATCACGTGGGCCCCACCCGGAAATCACGTGGGCCCCACCCGGAAATCACGTGGGCCCCACCCGGAAATCACGTGGGCCCCACCCGAAAATCACGTGGGCCCCACCCGGAAATCACGTGGGCCCCACCCGGAAATCACGTGGGCCCCACCCGGAAATCACGTGGGCCCCACCCGGAAATCACGTGGGCCCCACCCGGAAATCACGTGGGCCCCACCCGGAAATCACGTGGGCCCCACCCGGAAATCACGTGGGCCCCACCCGGAAATCACGTGGGCCCCACCCGGAAATCACGTGGGCCCCACCCGGAAATCACGTGGGCCCCCAGGGGAAATCACTTGGGCCCCACCCGGAAATCACGTCGGCCCCACCCGGAAATCACGTGGGCCCCACCCGGAAATCACGTGGGCCCCACGGGGAAATCACGTGGGCCCCACCCGGAAATCACGTGGGCCCCCAGGGGAAATCACTTGGGCCCCACCCGGAAATCACGTGGGCCCCACCCGGAAATCACGTGGGCCCCACCCCGAAATCACGTGGGCCCCACCCGGAAATCACGTGGGCCCCACCCGGAAATCACGTGGGCCCCACCCGGAAATCACGTGGGCCCCACCCGGAAATCACGTGGGCCCCACCCGGAAATCACGTGGGCCCCCAGGGGAAATCACGTGGGCCCCACCCGGAAATCACGTGGGCCCCACCCGGAAATCACGTGGGCCCCACCCGGAAATCACGTGGGCCCCACGGGGAAATCACGTGGGCCCCACCCGGAAATCACGTGGGCCCCACCCGGAAATCACGTGGGCCCCACCCGGAAATCACGTGGGCCCCACCCGGAAATCACGTGGGCCCCACCCGGAAATCACGTGGGGCCCACCCGGAAATCACGTGGGCCCCACTGGGAAATCACGTGGGCCCCACCCGGAAATCACGTGGGCCCCACCCGGAAATCACGTGGGCCCCACCCGGAAATCACGTGGGCCCCACCCGGAAATCACGTGGGCCCCACCCGGAAATCACGTGGGCCCCACCCGGAAATCACGTGGGCCCGACGGGGAAATCACGTGGGCCCCACCCGGAAATCACGTGGGCCCCACCCGGAAATCACGTGGGCCCCACCCGGAAATCACGTGAGCCCCACCCGGAAATCACGTGGGCCCCACCCGGAAATCACGTGGGCCCCACCCGGAAATCACGTGGGCCCCACCCGGAAATCACGTGGGCCCCACGGGGAAATCATGTGGGCCCCACCCGGAAATCACGTGGGCCCCACCCGGAAATCACGTGGGCCCCACCCGGAAATCACGTGGGCCCCACCCGGAAATCACGTGGGCCCCACGGGGAAATCACGTGGGCCCCACCCGGAAATCACGTGGGCCCCACCCGGAAATCACGTGGGCCCCACCCGGAAATCACGTGGGCCCCACCCGGAAATCACGTGGGCCCCACCCGGAAATCACGTGGGCCCCACCCGGAAATCACGTGGGCCCCACCCGGAAATCACGTGGGCCCCACCCGGAAATCACGTGGGCCCCACCCGGAAATCACGTGGGCCCCACCCGGAAATCACGTGGGCCCCACGGGGAAATCACGTGGGCCCCACCCGGAAATCACGTGGGCCCCACCCGGAAATCACGTGGGCCCCACCCGGAAATCACGTGGGCCCCACCCGGAAATCACGTGGGCCCCACCCGGAAATCACGTGGGCCCCACCCGGAAATCACGTGGGCCCCACCCGGAAATCACGTGGGGCCCACCCGGAAATCACGTGGGCCCCACGGGGAAATCACGTGGGCCCCACCCGGAAATCACGTGGGCCCCACCCGGAAATCACGTGGGCCCCACCCGGAAATCACGTGGGCCCCACCCGGAAATCACGTGGGCCCCACCCGGAAATCACGTGGGCCCCACCCGGAAATCACGTGGGCCCCACCCGGAAATCACGTGGGCCCCCAGGGGAAATCACGTGGGCCCCACCCGGAAATCACGTGGGCCCCACCCGGAAATCACGTGGGCCCCACCCGGAAATCACGTGGGCCCCACCCGGAAATCACGTGGGCCCCACCCGGAAATCACGTGGGCCCCACACGGAAATCACGTGGGCCCCACCCGGAAATCACGTGGGCCCCACCCGGAAATCACGTGGGCCCCACCCGGAAATCACGTGGGCCCCACGGGGAAATCACGTGGGCCCCACCCGGAAATCACGTGGGCCCCACCCGGAAATCACGTGGGCCCCACCCGGAAATCACGTGGGCCCCACCCGGAAATCACGTGGGCCCCACCCGGAAATCACGTGGGCCCCCAGGGGAAATCACGTGGGCCCCACCCGGAAATCACGTGGGCCCCACCCGGAAATCACGTGGGCCCCACCCGGAAATCACTTGGGCCCGACGGGGAAATCACGTGGGCCCCACCCGGAAATCACGTGGGCCCCACCCAGAAATCACGTGGGCCCCACCCGGAAATCACGTGGGCCCCACCCGGAAATCACGTGGGCCCCACCCCCAAATCACGTGGGCCCCACCCGGAAATCACGTGGGCCCCACCCGGAAATCACGTGGGCCCCACCCGGAAATCACGTGGGCCCCACCCGGAAATCACGTGGGCCCCACCCGGAAATCACGTGGGCCCCACCCGGAAATCACGTGGGCCCCACCCGGAAATCACGTGGGCCCCACCCGGAAATCACGTGGGCCCCACCCGGAAATCACGTGGGCCCCCAGGGGAAATCACTTGGGCCCCACCCGGAAATCACGTGGGCCCCACCCGGAAATCACGTGGGCCCCACCCGGAAATCACGTGGGCCCCACGGGGAAATCACGTGGGCCCCACCCGGAAATCACGTGGGCCCCCAGGGGAAATCACTTGGGCCCCACCCGGAAATCACGTGGGCCCCACCCGGAAATCACGTGGGCCCCACCCGGAAATCACGTGGGCCCCACGGGGAAATCACGTGGGCCCCACCCGGAAATCACGTGGGCCCCACCCGGAAATCACGTGGGCCCCACCCGGAAATCACGTGGGCCCCACGGGGAAATCACGTGGGCCCCACCCGGAAATCACGTGGGCCCCACGGGGAAATCACGTGGGTCCCACCCGGAAATCACGTGGGCCCCACCCGGAAATCACGTGGGCCCCACCCGGAAATCACGTGGGCCCCACCCGGAAATCACGTGGGCCCCACCCGGAAATCACGTGGGCCCCACCCGGAAATCACGTGGGCCCCACCCGGAAATCACGTGGGCCCCACCCGGAAATCACGTGGGCCCCACCCGGAAATCACGTGGGCCCCACCCGGAAATCACGTGGGCCCCACCCGGAAATCACGTGGGCCCCACCCGGAAATCACGTGGGCCCCACGGGGAAATCACGTGGGCCCCACCCGGAAATCACGTGGGGCCCACCCGGAAATCACGTGGGCCCCACCCGGAAATCACGTGGGCCCCACCCGGAAATCACGTGGGCCCCACCCGGAAATCACGTGGGCCCCACGGGGAAATCACGTGGGCCCCACCCGGAAATCACGTGGGCCCCACCCTGAAATCACGTGGACCCCACCCGGAAATCACGTGGGCCCCACGGGGAAATCACGTGGGCCCCACCCGGAAATCACGTGGGCCCCACCCGGAAATCACGTGGGCCCCACACTGAAATCACGTGGGCCCCACCCGGAAATCACGTGGGCCCCACCCGGAAATCACGTGGGCCCCCAGGGGAAATCACGTGGGCCCCACCCGGAAATCACGTGGGCCCCACCCGGAAATCACGTGGGCCCCACCCGGAAATCACGTGGGCCCGACGGGGAAATCACGTGGGCCCCACCCAGAAATCACGTGGTCCCCACCCGGAAATCACGTGGGCCCCACCCGGAAATCACGTGGGCCCCACCCGGAAATCACGTGGGCCCCACCCGGAAATCACGTGGGCCCCACCCGGAAATCACGTGGGCCCCACCCGGAAATCACGTGGGCCCCACCCGGAAATCACGTGGGCACCACCCGGAAATCACGTGGGCCCCACGGGGAAATCACGTGGGCCCCACCCGGAAATCACGTGGGCCCCACGGGTAAATCACGTGGGCCCCACCCGGAAATCACGTGGGCCCCACGGGGAAATCACGTGGGCCCCACCCGGAAATCACGTGGGCCCCACCCGGAAATCACGTGGGCCCCACCCGGAAATCACGTGGGCCCCACGGGGAAATCACGTGGGCCCCACCCGGAAATCACGTGGGCCCCACCCGGAAATCACGTGGGCCCCACCCGGAAATCACGTGGGCCCCACCCGGAAATCACGTGGGCCCCACCCGGAAATCACGTGGGCCCCACCCGGAAATCACGTGGGCCCCACCCGGAAATCACGTGGGCCCCCAGGGGAAATCACGTGGGCCCCACCCTGAAATCACGTGGGCCCCACCCGGAAATCACGTGGGCCCCACCCGGAAATCACGTGGGCCCCACCCGGAAATAACGTGGGCCCCACCCAGAAATCACGTGGGCCCCACCCGGAAATCACGTGGGCCCCACCCGGAAATCACGTGGGCCCCACCCGGAAATCACGTGGGCCCCACCCGGAAATCACGTGGGCCCCACCCGGAAATCACGTGGGCCCCACCCGGAAATCACGTGGGCCCCACCCGGAAATCACGTGGGCCCCACCCGGAAATCACGTGGGCCCCACCCGGAAATCACGTGGGCCCCACCCGGAAATCACGTGGGCCCCACCCGGAAATCACGTGGGCCCCCAGGGGAAATCACGTGGGCCCCACCCGGAAATCACGTGGGCCCCACCCGGAAATCACGTGGGCCCCACGGGGAAATCACGTGGGCCCCACCCGGAAATCACGTGGGCCCCACCCGGAAATCACGTGGGCCCCACACGGAAATCACGTGGGCCCCACCCGGAAATCACGTGGGCCCCACCCTGAAATCACGTGGGCCCCACCCGGAAATCACGTGGGCCCCACCCGGAAATCACGTGGGCCCCACCCGGAAATCACGTGGGCCCCACCCGGAAATCACGTGGGCCCCACCCGGAAATCACGTGGGCCCCACCCGGAAATCACGTGGGCCCCACCCGGAAAACACGTGGGCCCCACCCGGAAATCACGTGGGCCCCACCCGGAAATCACGTGGGCCCCACCCGGAAATCACGTGGGCCCCACCCGGAAATCACGTGGGCCCCCAGGGGAAATCACGTGGGCCCCACCCGGAAATCACGTGGGCCCCACCCGGAAATCACGTGGGCCCCACCCGGAAATCACGTGGGCCCCACCCGGAAATCACGTGGGCCCCACCCGGAAATCACGTGGGCCCCCAGGGGAAATCACCTGGGCCCCACCCGGAAATCACGTGGGCCCCACCCGGAAATCACGTGGGCCCCACCCGGAAATCACTTGGGCCCGACGGGGAAATCACGTGGGCCCCACCCGGGAATCACGTGGGCCCCACCCGGAAATCACGTGGGCCCCACCCGGAAATCACGTGGGCCCCACCCGGAAATCACGTGGGCCCCACCCGGAAATCACGTGGGCCCCACCCGGAAATCACGTGGGCCCCACCCGGAAATCACGTGGGCCCCACCCGGAAATCACGTGGGCCCCACCCGGAAATCACGTGGGCCCCACCCGGAAATCACGTGGGCCCCCAGGGGAAATCACTTGGGCCCCACCCGGAAATCACGTGGGCCCCACCCGGAAATCACGTGGGCCCCACCCGGAAATCACGTGGGCCCCACGGGGAAATCACGTGGGCCCCACCCGGAAATCACGTGGGCCCCCAGGGGAAATCACTTGGGCCCCACCCGGAAATCACGTGGGCCCCACCCGGAAATCACGTGGGCCCCACCCGGAAATCACGTGGGCCCCCAGGGGAAATCACGTGGGCCCCACCCGGAAATCACGTGGGCCCCACCCGGAAATCACGTGGGCCCCACCCGGAAATCACGTGGGCCCCACCCGGAAATCACGTGGGCCCCACCCGGAAATCACGTGGGCCCCACACGGAAATCACGTGGGCCCCACGGGGAAATCACGTGGGCCCCACCCGGAAATCACGTGGGCCCCACCCGGAAATCACGTGGGCCCCACGGGGAAATCACGTGGGCCCCACCCGGAAATCACGTGGGCCCCACCCGGAAATCACGTGGGCCTCACCCGGAAATCACGTGGGCCCCACCCGGAAATCACGTGGGCCCCACCCGGAAATCACGTGGGCCCCACCCGGAAATCACGTGGGCCCCCAGGGGAAATCACGTGGGCCCCACCCGGAAATCACGTGGGCCCCACCCGGAAATCACGTGGGCCCCACCCGGAAATCACTTGGGCCCGACGGGGAAATCACGTGGGCCCCACCCGGAAATCACGTGGGCCCCACCCGGAAATCACGTGGGCCCCACCCGGAAATCACGTGGGCCCCACCCGAAAATCACGTGGGCCCCACCCGCAAATCACGTGGGCCCCACCCGGAAATCACGTGGGCCCCACCCGGAAATCTCGTGGGCCCCACCCGGAAATCACGTGGGCCCCACCCGGAAATCACGTGGGCCCCACCCGGAAATCACGTGGGCCCCAGCCGGAAATCACGTGGGCCCCACCCGGAAATCACGTGGGCCCCACCCGGAAATCACGTGGGCCCCACCCGGAAATCACGTGGGCCCCCAGGGGAAATCACTTGGGCCCCACCCGGAAATCACGTGGGCCCCACCCGGAAATCACGTGGGCCCCACCCGGAAATCACGTGGGCCCCACGGGGAAATCACGTGGGCCCCACCCGGAAATCACGTGGGCCCCACCCGGAAATCACGTGGGCCCCACCCGGAAATCACGTGGGCCCCACGGGGAAATCACGTGGGCCCCACCCGGAAATCACGTGGGCCCCACGGGGAAATCACGTGGGTCCCACCCGGAAATCACGTGGGCCCCACCCGGAAATCACGTGGGCCCCACCCGGAAATCACGTGGGCCCCACCCGGAAATCACGTGGGCCCCACCCGGAAATCACGTGGGCCCCACCCGCAAATCACGTGGGCCCCACCCGGAAATCACGTGGGCCCCACCCGGAAATCACGTGGGCCCCACCCGGAAATCACGTGGGCCCCACCCGGAAATCACGTGGGCCCCACCCGGAAATCACGTGGGCCCCCAGGGGAAATCACGTGGGCCCCACCCGGAAATCACGTGGGCCCCACCCGGAAATCACGTGGGCCCCACCCGGAAATCACGTGGGCTCCACCCGGAAATCACGTGGGCCCCACCCGGAAATCACGTGGGCCCCACGGGGAAATCACGTGGGCCCCACCCGGAAATCACGTGGGCCCCACCCTGAAATCACGTGGACCCCACCCGGAAATCACGTGGGCCCCACGGGGAAATCACGTGGGCCCCACCCGGAAATCACGTGGGCCCCACCCGGAAATCACGTGGGCCCCACCCTGAAATCACGTGGGCCCCACCCGGAAATCACGTGGGCCCCACCCGGAAATCACGTGGGCCCCCAGGGGAAATCACGTGGGCCCCACCCGGAAATCACGTGGGCCCCACCCGGAAATCACGTGGGCCCCACCCGGAAATCACGTGGGCCCGACGGGGAAATCACGTGGGCCCCACCCAGAAATCACGTGGTCCCCACCCGGAAATCACGTGGGCCCCACCCGGAAATCACGTGGGCCCCACCCGGAAATCACGTGGGCCCCACCCGGAAATCACGTGGGCCCCACCCGGAAATCACGTGGGCCCCACCCGGAAATCACGTGGGCCCCACCCGGAAATCACGTGGGCCCCACCCGGAAATCACGTGGGCCCCACGGGGAAATCACGTGGGCCCCACCCGGAAATCACGTGGGCCCCACCCGGAAATCACGTGGGCCCCACACGGAAATCACGTGGGCCCCACCCGGAAATCACGTGGGCCCCACCCTGAAATCACGTGGGCCCCACCCGGAAATCACCTGGGCCCCACCCGGAAATCACGTGGGCCCCACCCGGAAATCACGTGGGCCCCACCCGGAAATCACGTGGGCCCCACCCGGAAATCACGTGGGCCCCACCCGGAAATCACGTGGGCCCCACCCGGAAAACACGTGGGCCCCACCCGGAAATCACGTGGGCCCCACCCGGAAATCACGTGGGCCCCACCCGGAAATCACGTGGGCCCCACCCGGAAATCACGTGGGCCCCCAGGGGAAATCACGTGGGCCCCACCCGGAAATCACGTGGGCCCCACCCGGAAATCACGTGGGCCCCACCCGGAAATCACGTGGGCCCCACCCGGAAATCACGTGGGCCCCACCCGGAAATCACGTGGGCCCCACCCGGAAATCACGTGGGCCCCCAGGGGAAATCACGTGGGCCCCACCCGGAAATCACGTGGGCCCCACCCGGAAATCACGTGGGCCCCACCCGGAAATCACGTGGGCCCCACGGGGAAATCACGTGGGCCCCACGGGGAAATCACGTGGGCCCCACGGGGAAATCACGTGGGCCCCACGGGGAAATCACGTGGGCCCCACCCGGAAATCACGTGGGCCCCACCCGGAAATCACGTGGGCCCCCAGGGGAAATCACGTGGGCCCCACCCGGAAATCACGTGGGCCCCACGGGGAAATCACGTGGGCCCCACCCGGAAATCACGTGGGCCCCACCCGGAAATCACGTGGGCCCCACCCGGAAATCACGTGGGCCCCACCCGGAAATCACGTGGGCCCCACGGGGAAATCACGTGGGCCCCACCCGGAAATCACGTGGGCCCCACCCGGAAATCACGTGGGCCCCACCCGGAAATCACGTGGGCCCCACCCGGAAATCACGTGGGCCCCACCCGGAAATCACGTGGGCCCCACCCGGAAATCACGTGGGCCCCACCCGGAAATCACGTGGGCCCCCAGGGGAAATCACGTGGGCCCCACCCTGAAATCACGTGGGCCCCACCCGGAAATCACGTGGGCCCCACCCGGAAATAACGTGGGCCCCACCCGGAAATAACGTGGGCCCCACCCAGAAATCACGTGGGGCCCACCCGGAAATCACGTGGGCCCCACCCGGAAATCACGTGGGCCCCACCCGGAAATCACGTGGGCCCCACCCGGAAATCACGTGGGCCCCACCCGGAAATCACGTGGGCCCCACCCGGAAATCACGTGGGCCCCACCCGGAAATCACGTGGGCCCCACCCGGAAATCACGTGGGCCCCACCCGGAAATCACGTGGGCCCCACGGGGAAATCACGTGGGCCCCACCCGGAAATCACGTGGGCCCCACCCGGAAATCACGTGGGCCCCACGGGGAAATCACGTGGGCCCCACCCGGAAATCACGTGGGCCCCACCCGGAAATCACGTGGGCCCCACGGGGAAATCACGTGGGCCCCACCCGGAGATCACGTGGGCCCCACCCGGAAATCACGTGGGCCCCACCCGGAAATCACGTGGGCCCCCAGGGGAAATCACCTGGGCCCCACCCGGAAATCACGTGGGCCCCACCCGGAAATCACGTGGGCCCCACCCGGAAATCACTTGGGCCCGACGGGGAAATCACGTGGGCCCCACCCGGAAATCACGTGGGCCCCACCCGGAAATCACGTGGGCCCCACCCGGAAATCACGTGGGCCCCACCCGGAAATCACGTGGGCCCCACCCGGAAATCACGTGGGCCCCACCCGGAAATCACGTGGGCCCCACCCGGAAATCACGTGGGCCCCACCCGGAAATCACGTGGGCCCCACCCGGAAATCACGTGGGCCCCACCCGGAAATCACGTGGGCCCCACCCGGAAATCACGTGGGCCCCACCCGGAAATCACGTGGGCCCCCAGGGGAAATCACTTGGGCCCCACCGGGAAATCACGTGGGCCCCACCCGGAAATCACGTGGGCCCCACCCGGAAATCACGTGGGCCCCACGGGGAAATCACGTGGGCCCCACCCGGAAATCACGTGGGCCCCCAGGGGAAATCACTTGGGCCCCACCCGGAAATCACGTGGGCCCCACCCGGAAATCACGTGGGCCCCCAGGGGAAATCACTTAGGCCCCACCCGGAAATCACGTGGGCCCCACCCGGAAATCACGTGGGCCCCACGGGGAAATCACGTGGGCCCCACCTGGAAATCACGTGGGCCCCACCCGGAAATCACGTGGGCCCCACCCGGAAATCACGTGGGCCCCACCCGGAAATCACGTGGGCCCCACCCGGAAATCACGTGGGCCCCACCCGGAAATCACGTGGGCCCCACCCGGAAATCACGTGGGCCCCACCCGGAAATCACGTGGGCCCCACCCGGAAATCACGTGGGCCCCACCCGGAAATCAAGTGGGCCCCCAGGGGAAATCACGTGGGCCCCACCCGGAAATCACGTGGGCCCCACCCGGAAATCACGTGGGCCCCACCCGGAAATCACGTGGGCCCCACGGGGAAATCACGTGGGCCCCACCCGGAAATCACGTGGGCCCCACCCGGAAATCACGTGGGCCCCCAGGGGAAATCACGTGGGCCCCACCCGGAAATCACGTGGGCCCCACCCGGAAATCACGTGTGCCCCACCCTGAAATCACGTGGACCCCACCCGGAAATCACGTGGGCCCCACGGGGAAATCACGTGGGCCCCACCCGGAAATCACGTGGGCCCCACCCGGAAATCACGTGGGCCCCACCCTGAAATCACGTGGGCCCCACCCGGAAATCACGTGGGCCCCACCCGGAAATCACGTGGGCCCCCAGGGGAAATCACGTGGGCCCCACCCGGAAATCACGTGGGCCCCACCCGGAAATCACGTGGGCCCCACCCGGAAATCACGTGGGCCCGACGGGGAAATCACGTGGGCCCCACCCGGAAATCACGTGGTCCCCACCCGGAAATCACGTGGGCCCCACCCGGAAATCACGTGGGCCCCACCCGGAAATCACGTGGGCCCCACCCGGAAATCACGTGGGCCCCACCCGGAAATCACGTGGGCCCCACCCGGAAATCACGTGGGCCCCACCCGGAAATCACGTGGGCCCCACCCGGAAATCACGTGGGCCCCCAGGGGAAATCACGTGGGCCCCACCCGGAAATCACGTGGGCCCCACCCGGAAATCACGTGGGCCCCACCCGGAAATCACGTGGGCCCCTCGGGGAAATCACGTGGGCCCCACCCGGAAATCATGTGGGCCCCACCCGGAAATCACGTGGGCCCCCAGTGGAAATCACGTGGGCCCCACCCGGAAATCACGTGGGCCCCACCCGGAAATCACGTGGGCCCCACCCGGAAATCACGTGGGCCCCACGGGGAAATCACGTGGGCCCCACCCGGAAATCACGTGGGCCCCACCCGGAAATCACGTGGGCCCCACCCGGAAATCACGTGGGCCCCACCCGGAAATCACGTGGGCCCCACCCGGAAATCACGTGGGCCCCACCCGGAAATCACGTGGGCCCCACCCGGAAATCACGTGGGCCCCCAGGGGAAATCACGTGGGCCCCACCCGGAAATCACGTGGGCCCCACCCGGAAATCACGTGGGCCCCACCCGGAAATCACGTGGGCCCCTCGGGGAAATCACGTGGGCCCCACCCGGAAATCACGTGGGCCCCACCCGGAAATCACGTGGGCCCCCAGGGGAAATCACGTGGGCCCCACCCGGAAATCAGGTGGGCCCCACCCGGAAATCACGTGGGCCCCACCCGGAAATCACGTGGGCCCCACGGGGAAATCACGTGGGCCCCACCCGGAAATCACGTGGGCCCCACCCGGAAATCACGTGGGCCCCACCCGGAAATCACGTGGGCCCCACCCGGAAATCACGTGGGCCCCACCCGGAAATCACGTGGGCCCCACCCGGAAATCACGTGGGCCCCACCCGGAAATCACGTGGGCACCACCCGGAAATCACGTGGGCCCCACGGGGAAATCACGTGGGCCCCACCCTGAAATCACGTGGGCCCCACGGGGAAATCACGTGGGCCTCACCCGGAAATCACGTGGGCCCCACGGGGAAATCACGTGGGCCCCACCCGGAAATCACGTGGGCCCCACCCGGAAATCACGTGGGCCCCACCCGGAAATCACGTGGGCCCCACCCGGAAATCACGTGGGCCCCACGGGGAAATCACGTGGGCCCCACCCGGAAATCACGTGGGCCCCACCCGGAAATCACGTGGGCCCCACCCGGAAATCACGTGGGCCCCACCCGGAAATCACGTGGGCCCCACCCGGAAATCACATGGGCCCCACCCGGAAATCACGTGGGCCCCACCCGGAAATCACGTGGGCCCCCAGGGGAAATCACGTGGGCCCCACCCTGAAATCACGTGGGCCCCACCCGGAAATCACGTGGGCCCCACCCGGAAATAACGTGGGCCCCACCCGGAAATAACGTGGGCCCCACCCAGAAATCACGTGGGCCCCACCCGGAAATCACGTGGGCCCCACCCGGAAATCACGTGGGCCCCACCCGGAAATCACGTGGGCCCCACCCGGAAATCACGTGGGCCCCCAGGGGAAATCATGTGGGCCCCACCCGGAAATCACGTGGGCCCCACCCGGAAATCACGTGGGCCCCACCCGGAAATCACGTGGGCCCCACCCGGAAATCACGTGGGCCCCACCCGGAAATCACGTGGGCCCCACCCGGAAATCACGTGGGCCCCACCCGGAAATCACGTGGGCCCCACCCGGAAATCACGTGGGCCCCACCCGGAAATCACGTGGGCCCCACCCGGAAATCACGTGGGCCCCACCCGGAAATCACGTGGGCCCCACCCGGAAATCACGTGGGCCCCACCCGGAAATCACGTGGGCCCCACCCGGAAATCACGTGGGCCCCACGGGGAAATCACGTGGGCCCCACCCAGAAATCATGTGGGCCCCACCCGGAAATCACGTGGGCCCCACCCGGAAATCACGTGGGCCCCACCCGGAAATCACGTGGGCCCCACCCGGAAATCACGTGGGCCCCACCCGGAAATCACGTGGGCCCCACCCGGAAATCACGTGGGCCCCCAGGGGAAATCACGTGGGCCCCACCCTGAAATCACGTGGGCCCCACCCGGAAATCACGTGGGCCCCACCCGGAAATCACGTGGGCCCCACCCGGAAATCACGTGGGCCCCACCCGGAAATCACGTGGGCCCCACCCGGAAATCACGTGGGCCCCACGGGGAAATCACGTGGGCCCCACCCAGAAATCACGTGGGCCCCACCCGGAAATCACGTGGGCCCCACCCGGAAATCACGTGGGCCCCACCCGGAAATCACGTGGGCCCCACCCGGAAATCACGTGGGCCCCACCCGGAAATCACGTGGGCCCCACCCGGAAATCACGTGGGCCCCCAGGGGAAATCACGTGGGCCCCACCCTGAAATCACGTGGGCCCCACCCGGAAATCACGTGGGCCCCACCCGGAAATCACGTGGGCCCCACCCGGAAATCACGTGGGCCCCACCCGGAAATCACGTGGGCCCCACCCGGAAATCACGTGGGCCCCACCCGGAAATCACGTGGGCCCCCAGGGGAAATCACTTGGGCCCCACCCGGAAATCACGTGGGCCCCACCAGGAAATCACGTGGGCCCCACCCGGAAATCACGTGGGCCCCACGGGGAAATCACGTGGGCCCCACCCGGAAATCACGTGGGCCCCCAGGGGAAATCACTTGGGCCCCACCCGGAAATCACGTGGGCCCCACCCGGAAATCACGTGGGCCCCACCCGGAAATCACGTGGGCCCCCAGGGGAAATCACGTGGGCCCCACCCGGAAATCACGTGGGCCCCACCCGGAAATCACGTGGGTCCCACCCGGAAATCACGTGGGCCCCACCCGGAAATCACGTGGGCCCCACCCGGAAATCACGTGGGCCCCACCCGGAAATCACGTGGGCCCCACGGGGAAATCACGTGGGCCCCACCCGGAAATCACGTGGGCCCCACCCGGAAATCACGTGGGCCCCACCCGGAAATCACGTGGGCCCCACCCGGAAATCACGTGGGCCCCACCCGGAAATCACGTGGGCCCCACCCGGAAATCACGTGGGCCCCACCCGGAAATCACGTGGGCCCCACCCGGAAATCACGTGGGCCCCACCCGGAAATCACGTGGGCCCCCAGGGGAAATCACGTGGGCCCCACCCGGAAATCACGTGGGCCCCACCCGGAAATCACGTGGGCCCCACCCGGAAATCACGTGGGCCCCACGGGGAAATCACGTGGGCCCCACCCGGAAATCACGTGGGCCCCACCCGGAAATCACGTGGGCCCCCAGGGGAAATCACGTGGGCCCCACCCGGAAATCACGTGGGCCCCACCCGGAAATCACGTGGGCCCCACCCTGAAATCACGTGGACCCCACCCGGAAATCACGTGGGCCCCACGGGGAAATCACGTGGGCCCCACCCGGAAATCACGTGGGCCCCACCCGGAAATCACGTGGGCCCCACCCTGAAATCACGTGGGCCCCACCCGGAAATCACGTGGGCCCCACCCGGAAATCACGTGGGCCCCCAGGGGAAATCACGTGGGCCCCACCCGGAAATCACGTGGGCCCCACCCGGAAATCACGTGGGCCCCACCCGGAAATCACGTGGGCCCGACGGGGAAATCACGTGGGCCCCACCCGGAAATCACGTGGTCCCCACCCGGAAATCACGTGGGCCCCACCCTGAAATCACGTGGGCCCCACCCGGAAATCACGTGGGCCCCACCCGGAAATAACGTGGGCCCCACCCGGAAATAACGTGGGCCCCACCCGGAAATCACGTGGGCCCCACCCGGAAATCACGTGGGCCCCACCCGGAAATCACGTGGGCCCCACCCGGAAATCACGTGGGCCCCACCCGGAAATCACGTGGGCCCCACCCGGAAATCACGTGGGCCCCCAGGGGAAATCATGTGGGCCCCACCCGGAAATCACGTGGGCCCCACCCGGAAATCACGTGGGCCCCACCCGGAAATCACGTGGGCCCCACCCGGAAATCACGTGGGCCCCACCCGGAAATCACGTGGGCCCCACCCGGAAATCACGTGGGCCCCACCCGGAAATCACGTGGGCCCCACCCGGAAATCACGTGGGCCCCACCCGGAAATCACGTGGGCCCCACCCGGAAATCACGTGGGCCCCACCCGGAAATCACGTGGGCCCCACCCGGAAATCACGTGGGCCCCACCCGGAAATCACGTGGGCCCCACGGGGAAATCACGTGGGCCCCACCCGGAAATCACGTGGGCCCCACCCGGAAATCACGTGGGCCCCACACGGAAATCACGTGGGCCCCACCCGGAAATCACGTGGGCCCCACCCTGAAATAACGTGGGCCCCACCCGGAAATCACGTGGGCCCCACCCGGAAATCACGTGGGCCCCACCCGGAAATCACGTGGGCCCCACCCGGAAATCACGTGGGCCCCACCCGGAAATCACGTGGGCCCCACCCGGAAATCACGTGGGCCCCACCCGGAAATCACGTGGGCCCCACCCGGAAATCACGTGGGCCCCACCCGGAAATCACGTGGGCCCCACCCGGAAATCACGTGGGCCCCACCCGGAAATCACGTGGGCCCCACCCGGAAATCACGTGGGCCCCACCCGGAAATCACGTGGGCACCACCCGGAAATCACGTGGGCCCCCAGGGGAAATCACGTGGGCCCCACAAGGAAATCACGTGGGCCCCACCCGGAAATCACGTGGGCCCCACCCGGAAATCACGTTGGCCCCACCCGGAAATCACGTGGGCCCCACGGGGAAATCACATGGGCCCCACCCGGAAATCACGTGGGCCCCACCCGGAAATCACGTGGGCCCGACCCGGAAATCACGTGGGCCCCACGGGGAAATCACGTGGGCCCCACCCGGAAATCACGTGGGCCCCACGGGGAAATCACGTGGGCCCTCCCGGAAATCACGTGGGCCCCACCCGGAAATCACGTGGGCCCCACACGGAAATCACGTGGGCCCCACGGGGAAATCACGTGGGCCCCACCCGGAAATCACGTGGGCCCCACCCGGAAATCACGTGGGCCCCACCCGGAAGTCACGTGGGCCCCACCCGGAAATCACGTGGGCCCCACCCGGAAATCACGTGGGCCCCACCCGGAAATCACGTGGGCCCCACCCGGAAATCACGTGGGCCCCACCCGGAAATCACGTGGGCCCCACCCGGAAATCACGTGGGCCCCACCCGGAAATCACGTGGGCCCCACCCGGAAATCACGTGGGCCCCACGCGGAAATCACGTGGGCCCCACCCGGAAATCACGTGGGGCCCACCCGGAAATCACGTGGGCCCCACCCGGAAATCACGTGGGCCCCACCCGGAAATCACGTGGGACCCCAGGGGAAATCACGTGGGCCCCACCCGGAAATCACGTGGGCCCCACCTGGAAATCACGTGGGCCCCACCCGGAAATCACGTGGGCCCCACCCGGAAATCACGTGGGCCCCACCCGGAAATCACGTGGGCCCCACCCGGAAATCACGTGGGCCCCACCCGGAAATCACGTGGGCCCCACCCGGAAATCACGTGGGCCCCAGCCGGAAATCACGTGGGCCCCACCCGGAAATCACGTGGGCCCCACCCGGAAATCACGTGGGCCCCACCCGGAAATGACGTGGGCCCCACCCGGAAATCACGTGGGCCCCACCCGGAAATCACGTGGGGCCCACCCGGAAATCACGTGGGCCCCACGGGGAAATCACGTGGGCCCCACCCGGAAATCACGTGGGCCCCACCCGAAAATCACGTGGGCCCCACCCGGAAATCACGTGGGCCCCACCCGGAAATCACGTGGGCCCCACCCGGAAATCACGTGGACCCCACCCGGAAATCACGTGGGCCCCACCCGGAAATCACGTGGGCCCCACCCGGAAATCACGTGGGCCCCACGGGGAAATCACGTGGGCCCCACCTGGAAATCACGTGGGCCCCACCCGGAAATCACGTGGGCCCCACCCGGAAATCACGTGGGCCCCACCCGGAAATCACGTGGGCCCCACCCGGAAATCACGTGGGCCCCACCCGGAAATCACGTGGGCCCCACCCGGAAATCACGTGGGCCCCACCCGGAAATCACGTGAGCCCCACCCGGAAATCACATGGGCCCCACCCGGAAATCACGTGGGCCCCACCCGGAAATCACGTGGGCCCCACCCGGAAATCACGTGGGCCCCCAGGGGAAATCACGTGGGCCCCACCCGGAAATCACGTGGGCCCCACCCGGAAATCACGTGGGCCCCACCCGGAAATCACGTGGGCCCCACGGGGAAATCACGTGGGCCCCACCCGGAAATCACGTGGGCCCCACCCGGAAATCACGTGGGCCCCACCCGGAAATCACGTGGGCCCCACCCGGAAATCACGTGGGCCCCACCCGGAAATCACGTGGGCCCCACCCGGAAATCACGTGGGGCCCACCCGGAAATCACGTGGGCCCCACGGGGAAATCACGTGGGCCCCACCCGGAAATCACGTGGGCCCCACCCGGAAATCACGTGGGCCCCACCCGGAAATCACGTGGGCCCCACCCGGAAATCACGTGGGCCCCACCCTGAAATCACGTGGTCCCCACCCGGAAATCACGTGGGCCCCACCCGGAAATCACGTGGGCCCCACCCGGAAATCACGTGGGCCCCACCCGGAAATCACGTGGGCCCCACCCGGAAATCACGTGGGCCCCACCCGGAAATCACGTGGGCCCCACCCGGAAATCACGTGGGCCCCACCCGGAAATCACGTGGGCCCCATCCGGAAATCACGTGGGCCCCACGGGGAAATCACGTGGGCCCCACCCGGAAATCACGTGGGGCCCACCCGGAAATCACGTGGGCCCCACGGGGAAATCACGTGGGCCCCACCCGGAAATCACGTGGGCCCCACCCGGAAATCACGTGGGCCCCACCCGGAAATCACGTGGGCCCCACCCGGAAATCACGTGGGCCCCACCCGGAAATCACGTGGGCCCCACCCGGAAATCACGTGGGCCCCACCCGGAAATCACGTGGGCCCCACCCGGAAATCACGTGGGCCCCACGGGGAAATCACGTGGGCCCCACCCGGAAATCACGTGGGCCCCACCCGGAAATCACGTGGGCCCCACCCGGAAATCACGTGGGCCCCACCCGGAAATCACGTGGGCCCCACCCGGAAATCACGTGGGCCCCACCCGGAAATCACGTGGGCCCCACCCGGAAATCACGTGGGCCCCACCCGGAAATCACGTGGGCCCCCAGGGGAAATCACGTGGGCCCCACAAGGAAATCACGTGGGCCCCACCCGGAAATCACGTGGGCCCCACCCGGAAATCACGTGGGCCCCACCCGGAAATCACGTGGGCCCCACAGGGAAATCACGTGGGACCCACGGGGAAATCACGTGGGCCACACCCGGAAATCACGTGGGCCCCACCCGGAAATCACGTGGGCCCCACCCGGAAATCACGTGGGCCCCACCCGGAAATCACGTGGGCCCCACGGGGAAATCACGTGGGCCCCACGGGGAAATCACGTGGGCCCCACCCGGAAATCACGTGGGCCCCACCCGGAAATCACGTGGGCCCCACCCGGAAATCACGTGGGCCCCACCCGGAAATCACGTGGGCCCCACCCGGAAATCACGTGGGCCCCACCCGGAAATCACGTGGGCCCCACCCGGAAATCACGTGGGCCCCACCCGGAAATCACGTGGGCCCCACCCGGAAATCACGTGGGCCCCACCCGGAAATCACGTGGGCCCCACCCGGAAATCACGTGGGCCCCACCCGGAAATCACGTGGGGCCCACCCGGAAATCACGTGGGCCCCACGGGGAAATCACGTGGGCCCCACCCGGAAATCACGTGGGCCCCACCCGGAAATCACGTGGGCCCCACCCGGAAATCACGTGGGCCCCACCCGGAAATCACGTGGGCCCCACCCGGAAATCACGTGGGCCCCACCCGGAAATCACGTGGGCCCCACCCGGAAATCACGTGGGCCCCACCCGGAAATCACGTGGGCCCTACCCGGAAATCACGTGGGCCCCCAGGGGAAATCACGTGGGCCCCACCCGGAAATCACGTGGGCCCCACCCGGAAATCACGTGGGCCCCACCCGGAAATCACGTGGGCCCCACCCGGAAATCACGTGGGCCCCACCCGGAAATCACGTGGGCCCCACCCGGAAATCACGTGAGCCCCACCCGGAAATCACGTGGGCCCCACGGGGAAATCACGTGGGCCCCACCTGGAAATCACGTGGGCCCCACCCGGAAATCACGTGGGCCCCACGGGGAAATCACGTGGGCCCCACCCGGAAATCACGTGGGCCCCACCCGGAAATCACGTGGGCCCCACCCGGAAATCACGTGGGCCCCACCCGGAAATCACGTGGGCCCCACCCGGAAATCACGTGGGCCCCACCCGGAAATCACGTGGGCCCCCAGGGGAAATCACGTGGGCCCCACCCGGAAATCACGTGGGCCCCACCCGGAAATCACGTGGGCCCCACCCGGAAATCACGTGGGCCCGACGGGGAAATCACGTGGGCCCCACCCGGAAATCACGTGGGCCCCACCCGGAAATCACGTGGGCCCCACCCGGAAATCACGTGGGCCCCACCCGGAAATCACGTGGGCCCCACCCGGAAATCACGTTGGCCCCACCCGGAAATCACGTGGGCCCCACCCGGAAATCACGTGGGCCCCACCCGGAAATCACGTGGGCCCCACCCGGAAATCACGTGGGCCCCACCCGGAAATCACGTGGGCCCCACCCGGAAATCACGTGGGCCCCACCCGGAAATCACGTGGGCCCCAAGGGGAAATCACATGGGCCCCACCCGGAAATCACGTGGGCCCCACCCGGAAATCACGTGGGCCCCACGGGGAAATCACGTGGGCCCCACCCGGAAATCACGTGGGCCCCACGGGGAAATCACGTGGGTCCCACCCGGAAATCACGTGGGCCCCACCCGGAAATCACGTGGGCCCCACCCGGAAATCACGTGGGCCCCACCCGGAAATCACGTGGGCCCCACCCGGAAATCACGTGGGCCCCACGGGGAAATCACGTGGGCCCCACCCGGAAATCACGTGGGCCCCACCCGGAAATCACGTGGGCCCCACCCGGAAATCACGTGGGCCCCACCCGGAAATCACGTGGGCCCCACCCGGAAATCACGTGGGCCCCACCCGGAAATCACGTGGGCCCCACCCGGAAATCACGTGGGCCCCACCCGGAAATCACGTGGGCCCCACCCGGAAATCACGTGGGCCCCACCCGGAAATCACGTGGGCCCCACCCGGAAATCACGTGGGCCCCACCCGGAAATCACGTGGGCCCCACCCGGAAATCACGTGGGCCCCACGGGGAAATCACGTGGGCCCCACCCGGAAATCACGTGGGCCCCACCCGGAAATCACGTGGGCCCCCAGGGGAAATCACGTGGGCCCCACCCGGAAATCACGTGGGCCCCACCCGGAAATCACGTGGGCCCCACCCGGAAATCACGTGGGCCCCACGGGGAAATCACGTGGGCCCCACCCGGAAATCACGTGGGCCCCACCCGGAAATCACGTGGGCCCCACCCGGAAATCACGTGGGCCCCACCCGGAAATCACGTGGGCCCCACCCGGAAATCACGTGGGCCCCACCCGGAAATCACGTGGGCCCCACCCGGAAATCACGTGGGCCCCACCCGGAAATCACGTGGGCCCCACGGGGAAATCACGTGGGCCCCACCCAGAAATCACGTGGGCCCCACGTGGAAATCACGTGGGCCCCACCCGGAAATCACGTGGGCCCCACGGGGAAATCACGTGGGCCCCACCCGGAAATCACGTGGGCCCCACCCGGAAATCACGTGGGCCCCACCCGGAAATCACGTGGGCCCCACCCGGAAATCACGTGGGCCCCACCCGGAAATCACGTGGGCCCCACCCGGAAATCACGTGGGCCCCACCCGGAAATCACGTGGGCCCCACCCGGAAATCACGTGGGCCCCACCCGGAAATCACGTGGGCCCCACCCGGAAATCACGTGGGCCCCACCCGGAAATCACGTGGGCCCCACGGGGAAATCACGTGGGCCCCACCCAGAAATCACGTGGGCCCCACGTGGAAATCACGTGGGCCCCACCCGGAAATCACGTGGGCCCCACGGGGAAATCACGTGGGCCCCACCCGGAAATCACGTGGGCCCCACCCGGAAATCACGTGGGCCCCACCCGGAAATCACGTGGGCCCCACCCGGAAATCACGTGGGCCCCACGGGGAAATCACGTGGGCCCCACCCGGAAATCACGTGGGCCCCACCCGGAAATCACGTGGGCCCCACCCGGAAATCACGTGGGCCCCACCCGGAAATCACGTGGGCCCCACCCGGAAATCACGTGGGCCCCACCCGGAAATCACGTGGGCCCCACCCGGAAATCACGTGGGCCCCCAGGGGAAATCACGTGGGCCCCACCCTGAAATCACGTGGGCCCCACCCGGAAATCACGTGGGCCCCACCCGGAAATAACGTGGGCCCCACCCGGAAATCACGTGGGCCCCACCCAGAAATCACGTGGGCCCCACCCGGAAATCACGTGGGCCCCACCCGGAAATCAAGTGGGCCCCACCCGGAAATCACGTGGGCCCCACCCGGAAATCACGTGGGCCCCCAGGGGAAATCATGTGGGCCCCACCCGGAGATCACGTGGGCCCCACCCGGAAATCACGTGGGCCCCACCCGGAAATCACTTGGGCCCCACCCGGAAATCACGTGGGCCCCACCCGGAAATCACGTGGGCCCCATCCTGAAATCACGTGGGCCCCACGGGGAAATCACGTGGGCCCCACCCGGAAATCACGTGGGGCCCACCCGGAAATCACGTGGGCCCCACCCGGAAATCACGTGGGCCCCACCCGGAAATCACGTGGGCCCCACCCGGAAATCACGTGGGCCCCACCCGGAAATCACGTGGGCCCCACCCGGAAATCACGTGGGCCCCCAGGGGAAATCACTTGGGCCCCACCCGGAAATCACGTGGGCCCCACCCGGAAATCACGTGGGCCCCACCCGGAAATCACGTGGGCCCCACGGGGAAATCACGTGGGCCCCACCCGGAAATCACGTGGGCCCCACGGGGAAATCACGTGGGTCCCACCCGGAAATCACGTGGGCCCCACCCGGAAATCACGTGGGCCCCACCCGGAAATCACGTGGGCCCCACCCGGAAATCACGTGGGCCCCACCCGGAAATCACGTGGGCCCCACGGGGAAATCACGTGGGCCCCACCCGGAAATCACGTGGGCCCCACCCGGAAATCACGTGGGCCCCACCCGGAAATCACGTGGGCCCCACCCGGAAATCACGTGGGGCCCACCCGGAAATCACGTGGGCCCCACCCGGAAATCACGTGGGCCCCACCCGGAAATCACGTGGGCCCCACCCGGAAATCACGTGGGCCCCACCCGGAAATCACGTGGGCCCCCAGGGGAAATCACGTGGGCCCCACCCGGAAATCACGTGGGCCCCACCCGGAAATCACGTGGGCCCCACGGGGAAATCACGTGGGCCCCACCCGGAAATCACGTGGGCCCCACCCGGAAATCACGTGGGCCCCCAGGGGAAATCACGTGGGCCCCACCCGGAAATCACGTGGGCCCCACCCGGAAATCACGTGGGCCCCACCCGGAAATCACGTGGGCCCCACGGGGAAATCACGTGGGCCCCACCCGGAAATCACGTGGGCCCCACCCGGAAATCACGTGGGCCCCACCCGGAAATCACGTGGGCCCCACCCGGAAATCACGTGGGCCCCACCCGGAAATCACGTGGGCCCCACCCGGAAATCACGTGGGCCCCACACGGAAATCACGTGGGCCCCACCCGGAAATCACGTGGGCCCCACGGGGAAATCACGTGGGCCCCACGCAGAAATCACGTGGGCCCCACGGGGAAATCACGTGGGCCCCACCCGGAAATCACGTGGGCCCCACGGGGAAATCACGTGGGCCCCACCCGGAAATCACGTGGGCCCCACCCGGAAATCACGTGGGCCCCACCCGGAAATCACGTGGGCCCCACCCGGAAATCACGTGGGCCCCACCCGGAAATCACGTGGGCCCCACCCGGAAATCACGTGGGCCCCACCCGGAAATCACGTGGGCCCCACCCGGAAATCACGTGGGCCCCACCCGGAAATCACGTGGGCCCAACCCGGAAATCACGTGGGCCCCACCCGGAAATCACGTGGGCCCCACCCGGAAATCACGTGGGCCCCCAGGGGAAATCACGTGGGCCCCACCCTGAAATCACGTGGGCCCCACCCGGAAATCACGTGGGCCCCACCCGGAAATAACGTGGGCCCCACCCGGAAATCACGTGGGCCCCACCCAGAAATCACGTGGGCCCCACCCGGAAATCACGTGGGCCCCACCCGGAAATCAAGTGGGCCCCACCCGGAAATCACGTGGGCCCCACCCGGAAATCACGTGGGCCCCCAGGGGAAATCATGTGGGCCCCACCCGGAAATCACGTGGGCCCCACCCGGAAATCACGTGGGCCCCACCCGGAAATCACTTGGGCCCCACCCGGAAATCACGTGGGCCCCACCCGGAAATCACGTGGGCCCCATCCGGAAATCACGTGGGCCCCACGGGGAAATCACGTGGGCCCCACCCGGAAATCACGTGGGGCCCACCCGGAAATCACGTGGGCCCCACCCGGAAATCACGTGGGCCCCACCCGGAAATCACGTGGGCCCCACCCGGAAATCACGTGGGCCCCCAGGGGAAATCACGTGGGCCCCACCCGGAAATCACGTGGGCCCCACCCGGAAATCACGTGGGCCCCCAGGGGAAATCACGTGGGCCCCACCCGGATATCACGTGGGCCCCACCCGGAAATCACGTGGGCCCCACCCGGAAATAACGTGGGCCCCACGGGGAAATCACGTGGGCCCCACCCGGAAATCACGTGGGCCCCACCCGGAAATCACGTGGGCCCCCAGGGGAAATCACGTGGGCCCCACCCGGAAATCACGTGGGCCCCACCCGGAAATCACGTGGGCCCCACCCGGAAATCACGTGGGCCCCACCCGGAAATCACGTGGGCCCCACCCGGAAATCACGTGGGCCCCACCCGGAAATCACGTGGGCCCCACCCGGAAATCACGTGGGCCCCACCCGGAAATCACGTGGGCCCCACCCGGAAATCACGTGGGCCCCACCCGGAAATCACGTGGGCCCCACCCGGAAATCACGTGGGCCCCACGGGGAAATCACGTGGGCCCCACCCGGAAATCACGTGGGCCCCACCCGGAAATCACGTGGGCCCCACCCGGAAATCACGTGGGCCCCACCCGGAAATCACGTGGGCCCCACCCTGAAATCACGTGGGCCCCACCCGGAAATCACGTGGGCCCCACCCGGAAATCACGTGGGCCCCACCCGGAAATCACGTGGGCCCCACCCGGAAATCACGTGGGCCCCACCCGGAAATCACGTGGGCCCCACCCGGAAATCACGTGGGCCCCCAGGTGAAATCACGTGGGCCCCACAAGGAAATCACGTGGGCCCCACCCTGAAATCACGTGGGCCCCACCCGGAAATCACGTGGGCCCCACCCGGAAATCACGTGGGCCCCACCCGGAAATCACGTGTGCCCCACGGGGAAATCACGTGGGCCCCACCCGGAAATCACGTGGGCCCCACCCGGAAATCACGTGGGCCCCACCCGGAAATCACGTGGGCCCCACCCGGAAATCACGTGGGCCCCACCCGGAAATCACGTGGGCCCCACCCGGAAATCACGTGGCCCCCACGGGGAAATCACGTGGGCCCCACCCGGAAATCACGTGGGCCCCACCCGGAAATCACGTGGGCCCCACCCGGAAATCACGTGGGCCCCACCCGGAAATCACGTGGGCCCCACGGGGAAATCACGTGGGCCCCACGGGGAAATCACGTGGGCCCCACCCGGAAATCACGTGGGCCCCACCCGGAAATCACGTGAGCCCCACCCGGAAATCACATGGGCCCCACCCGGAAATCACGTGGGCCCCACCCGGAAATCACGTGGGCCCCACCCGGAAATCACGTGGGCCCCCAGGGGAAATCACGTGGGCCCCACCCGGAAATCACGTGGGCCCCACCCGGAAATCACGTGGGCCCCACCCGGAAATCACGTGGGCCCCACGGGGAAATCACGTGGGCCCCACCCGGAAATCACGTGGGCCCCACCCGGAAATCACGTGGGCCCCACCCGGAAATCACGTGGGCCCCACGGGGAAATCACGTGGGCCCCACCCGGAAATCACGTGGGCCCCACCCGGAAATCACGTGGGCCCCACCCGGAAATCACGTGGGCCCCACCCGGAAATCACGTGGGCCCCACGGGGAAATCACGTGGGCCCCACCCGGAAATCACGTGGGCCCCACCCGGAAATCACGTGGGCCCCACCCGGAAATCACGTGGGCCCCACCCGGAAATCACGTGGGCCCCACCCGGAAATCACGAGGGCCCCACCCGGAAATTACGTGGGCCCCACCCGGAAATCACGTGGGCCCTACCCGGAAATCACGTGGGCCCCCAGAGGAAATCACGTGGGCCCCACCCGGAAATCACGTGGGCCCCACCCGGAAATCACGTGGGCCCCACCCGGAAATCACGTGGGCCCCACCCGGAAATCACGTGGGCCCCACCCGGAAATCACGTGGGCCCCACGGGGAAATCACGTGGGCCCCACCCGGAAATCACGTGGGCCCCACCCGGAAATCACGTGGGCCCCACCCGGAAATCACGTGGGCCCCACCCGGAAATCACGTGGGCCCCACCCGGAAATCACGTGGGCCCCACCCGGAAATCACGTGGGCCCCACCCGGAAATCACGTGGGCCCCACCCGGAAATCACGTGGGCCCCACCCGGAAATCACGTGGGCCCCACCCGGAAATCACGTGGGGCCCACCCGGAAATCACGTGGGCCCCACGGGGAAATCACGTGGGCCCCACCCGGAAATCACGTGGGCCCCACCCGGAAATCACGTGGGCCCCACACGGAAATCACGTGGGCCCCACCCGGAAATCACGTGGGCCCCACCCTGAAATCACGTGGGCCCCACCCGGAAATCACGTGGGCCCCACCCGGAAATCACGTGGGCCCCACCCGGAAATCACGTGGGCCCCACCCGGAAATCACGTGGGCCCCACCCGGAAATCACGTGGGCCCCACCCGGAAATCACGTGGGCCCCACCCGGAAATAACGTGGGCCCCACCCGGAAATCACGTGGGCCCCCAGGGGAAATCACGTGGGCCCCACAAGGAAATCACGTGGGCCCCACCCGGAAATCACGTGGGCCCCACCCGGAAATCACGTGGGCCCCACCCGGAAATCACGTGGGCCCCACGGGGAAATCACGTGGGCCCCACCCGGAAATCACGTGGGCCCCACCCGGAAATCACGTGGGCCCCACCCGGAAATCACGTGGGCCCCACCCGGAAATCACGTGGGCCCCACCCGGAAATCACGTGGGCCCCACCCGGAAATCACGTGGGCCCCACCCGGAAATCACGTGGGCCCCACCCGGAAATCACGTGGGCCCCACCCGGAAATCACGTGGGCCCCAAGGGGAAATCACGTGGGCCCCACCCGGAAATCACGTGGGCCCCACCCGGAAATCACGTGGGCCCCACCCGGAAATCACGTGGGCCCCACCCGGAAATCACGTGGGCCCCACCCGGAAATCACGTGGGCCCCACCCGGAAATCACGTGGGCCCCACCCGGAAATCACGTGGGCCCCACGGGGAAATCACGCGGGCCCCACCCGGACATGACGTGGGCACCACGGGGAAATCACGTGGGCCCCACCCGGAAATCACGTGGGCACCACGGGGAAATCACGTGGGCCCCACCCGGAAATCACGTGGGCCCCACCCGGAAATCACGTGGGCCCCACCCGGAAATCACGTGGGGCCCACCCGGAAATCACGTGGGCCCCACCCGGAAATCACGTGGGCCCCACGGGGAAATCACGTGGGCCCCACCCGGAAATCACGTGGGCACCACCCGGAAATCACGTGGGCCCCACACGGAAATCACGTGGGCCCCACCCGGAAATCACGTGGGCCCCACACGGAAATCACGTGGGCCCCACCCGGAAATCACGTGGGCCCCACCCGGAAATCACGTGGGCCCCACCCGGAAATCACGTGGGCCCCACCCGGAAATCACGTGGGCCCCACGGGGAAATCACGTGGGCCCCACCCGGAAATCACGTGGGCCCCACCCGGAAATCACGTGGGCCCCACCCGGAAATCACGTGGGCCCCACCCGGAAATCACGTGTGCCCCACGGGGAAATCACGTGGGCCCCACCCGGAAATCACGTGGGCCCCACCCGGAAATCACGTGGGCCCCACCCGGAAATCACGTGGGCCCCACCCGGAAATCACGTGGGCCCCACCCGGAAATCACGTGGGCCCCACCCGGAAATCACGTGGCCCCCACGGGGAAATCACGTGGGCCCCACCCGGAAATCACGTGGGCCCCACCCGGAAATCACGTGGGCCCCACCCGGAAATCACGTGGGCCCCACGGGGAAATCACGTGGGCCCCACGGGGAAATCACGTGGGCCCCACGGGGAAATCACGTGGGCCCCACCCGGAAATCACGTGGGCCCCACCCGGAAATCACGTGAGCCCCACCCGGAAATCACATGGGCCCCACCCGGAAATCACGTGGGCCCCACCCGGAAATCACGTGGGCCCCACCCGGAAATCACGTGGGCCCCCAGGGGAAATCACGTGGGCCCCACCCGGAAATCACGTGGGCCCCACCCGGAAATCACGTGGGCCCCACCCGGAAATCACGTGGGCCCCACGGGGAAATCACGTGGGCCCCACCCGGAAATCACGTGGGCCCCACCCGGAAATCACGTGGGCCCCACCCGGAAATCACGTGGGCCCCACCCGGAAATCACGTGGGCCCCACCCGGAAATCACGTGGGCCCCACCCGGAAATCACGTGGGCCCCACCCGGAAATCACGTGGGCCCCACCCGGAAATCACGTGGGCCCCACGGGGAAATCACGTGGGCCCCACCCGGAAATCACGTGGGCCCCACGGGGAAATCACGTGGGCCCCACCCGGAAATCACGTGGGCCCCACCCGGAAATCACGTGGGCCCCACCCGGAAATCACGTGGGCCCCACCCGGAAATCACGTGGGCCCCACCCGGAAATCACGTGGGCCCCACCCGGAAATCACGTGGGCCCCACCCGGAAATCACGTGGGCCCCACCCGGAAATCACGTGGGCCCCAAGGGGAAATCACGTGGGCCCCACCCGGAAATCACGTGGGCCCCACCCGGAAATCACGTGGGCCCCACCCGGAAATCACGTGGGCCCCACCCGGAAATCACGTGGGCCCCACCCGGAAATCACGTGGGCCCCACCCGGAAATCACGTGGGCCCCACCCGGAAATCACGTGGGCCCCACGGGGAAATCACGCGGGCCCCACCCGGACATCACGTGGGCACCACGGGGAAATCACGTGGGCCCCACCCGGAAATCACGTGGGCACCACGGGGAAATCACGTGGGCCCCACCCGGAAATCACGTGGGCCCCACCCGGAAATCACGTGGGCCCCACCCGGAAATCACGTGGGGCCCACCCGGAAATCACGTGGGCCCCACCCGGAAATCACGTGGGCCCCACGGGGAAATCACGTGGGCCCCACCCGGAAATCACGTGGGCACCACCCGGAAATCACGTGGGCCCCACACGGAAATCACGTGGGCCCCACCCGGAAATCACGTGGGCCCCACACGGAAATCACGTGGGCCCCACCCGGAAATCACGTGGGCCCCTCCCGGAAATCACGTGGGCCCCACCCGGAAATCACGTGGGCCCCACCCGGAAATCACGTGGGCCCCACGGGGAAATCACGTGGGCCCCACCCGGAAATCACGTGGGCCCCACCCGGAAATCACGTGGGCCCCACCCGGAAGTCACGTGGGCCCCACCCGGAAATCACGTGGGCCCCACCCGGAAATCACGTGGGCCCCACCCGGAAATCACGTGGGCCCCACCCGGAAATCACGTGGGCCCCACCCGGAAATCACGTGGGCCCCACCCGGAAATCACGTGGGCCCCACCCGGAAATCACGTGGGCACCACGGGGAAATCACGTGGGCCCCACCCGGAAATCACGTGGGCCCCACCCGGAAATCACGTGGGCCCCACCCGGAAATCACGTGGGGCCCACCCGGAAATCACGTGGGCCCCACCCGGAAATCACGTGGGACCCACGGGGAAATCACGTGGGCCCCACCCGGAAATCACGTGGGCCCCACCCGGAAATCACGTAGGCCCCACACAGAAATCACGTGGGCCCCACCCGGAAATCACGTGGGCCCCACCCGGAAATCACGTGGGACCCACCCGGAAATCACGTGGGCCCCACCCGGAAATCACGTGGGCCCCACGGGGAAATCACGTGGGCCCCACCCGGAAATCACGTGGGCCCCACCCGGAAATCACGTGGGCCCCACCCGGAAATCACGTGGGACCCCAGGGGAAATCACGTGGGCCCCACCCGGAAATCACGTGGGCCCCACCCGGAAATCACGTGGGCCCCACCCGGAAATCACGTGGGCCCCACCCGGAAATCACGTGGGCCCCACCCGGAAATCACGTGGGCCCCCAGGGGAAATCACGTGGGCCCCACCCGGAAATCACGTGGGCCCCACCCGGAAATCACGTGGGCCCCACCCGGAAATCACGTGGGCCCCACCCGGAAATCACGTGGGCCCCACCCGGAAATCACGTGGGCCCCACCCGGAAATCACGTGGGCCCCACCCGGAAATCACGTGGGCCCCACCCGGAAATCACGTGGGCCCCACCCGGAAATCACGTGGGCCCCACGGGGAAATCACGTGGGCCCCACCCGGAAATCACGTGGGCCCCACCCGGAAATCACGTGGGCCCCACCCGGAAATCACGTGGGCCCCACCCGGAAATCACGTGTGCCCCACGGGGAAATCACGTGGGCCCCACCCGGAAATCACGTGGGCCCCACCCGGAAATCACGTGGGCCCCACCCGGAAATCACCTGGGCCCCACCCGGAAATCACGTGGGCCCCACCCGGAAATCACGTGGGCCCCACCCGGAAATCACGTGGCCCCCACGGGGAAATCACGTGGGCCCCACCCGGAAATCACGTGGGGCCCCACCCGGAAATCACGTGGGCCCCACCCGGAAATCACGTGGGCCCCACGGGGAAATCACGTGGGCCCCACGGGGAAATCACGTGGGCCCCACGGGGAAATCACGTGGGCCCCACCCGGAAATCACGTGGGCCCCACCCGGAAATCACGTGGGCCCCACCCGGAAATCACGTGGGCCCCACGGGGAAATCACGTGGGCCCCACCCGGAAATCACGTGGGCCCCACCCGGAAATCACGTGGGCCCCACCCGGAAATCACGTGGGCCCCACCCGGAAATCACGTGGGCCTCACCCGGAAATCACGTGGGCCCCACCCGGAAATCACGTGGGCCCCACCCGGAAATCACGTGGGCCCCACCCGGAAATCACGTGGGCCCCACCCGGAAATCACGTGGGCCCCACCCGGAAATCACGTGGGGCCCCACCCGGAAATCACGTGGGCCCCTCGGGGAAATCACGTGGGCCCCACCCGGAAATCACGTGGGCCCCACCCGGAAATCACGTGGGCCCCACACGGAAATCACGTGGGCCCCACCCGGAAATCACGTGGGCCCCACCCTGAAATCACGTGGGCCCCACCCGGAAATCACGTGGGCCCCCACCCGGAAATCACGTGGGCCCCACCCGGAAATCACGTGGGCCCCACCCGGAAATCACGTGGGCCCCACCCGGAAATCACGTGGGCCCCACCCGGAAATAACGTGGGCCCCACCCGGAAATCACGTGGGCCCCCAGGGGAAATCACGTGGGCCCCACAAGGAAATCACGTGGGCCCCACCCCGGAAATCACGTGGGCCCCACCCGGAAATCACGTGGGCCCCACCCGGAAATCACGTGGGCCCCACGGGGAAATCACGTGGGCCCCACCCGGAAATCACGTGGGCCCCACCCAGAAATCACGTGGGCCCCACCCGGAAATCACGTGGGCCCCACCCGGAAATCACGTGGGCCCCAACCGGAAATCACGTGGGCCCCACCCGGAAATCACGTGGGCCCCACCCGGAAATCACGTGGGCCCCACCCGGAAATCACGTGGGCCCCACCCGGAAATCACGTGGGCCCCAAGGGGAAATCACGTGGGCCCCACCCGGAAATCACGTGGGCCCCACCCGGAAATCACGTGGGCCCCACCCGGAAATCACGTGGGCCCCACCCGGAAATCACGTGGGCCCCCACCCGGAAATCACGTGGGCCCCCCCCGGAAATCACGTGGGCCCCACCCGGAAATCACGTGGGCCCCACGGGGAAATCACGCGGGCCCCACCCGGAAATCACGTGTGCACCACGGGGAAATCACGTGGGACCCACCCGGAAATCACGTGGGCACCACGGGGAAATCACGTGGGCCCCACCCGGAAATCACGTGGGCCCCACCCGGAAATCACGTGGGCCCCACCCGGAAATCACGTGGGGCCCACCCGGAAATCACGTGGGCCCCACCCGGAAATCACGTGGGCCCCACGGGGAAATCACGTGGGCCCCACCCGGAAATCACGTGGGCACCACCCGGAAATCACGTGGGCCCCACACGGAAATCACGTGGGCCCCACCCGGAAATCACGTGGGCCCCACACGGAAATCACGTGGGCCCCACCCGGAAATCACGTGGGCCCCTCCCGGAAATCACGTGGGCCCCACCCGGAAATCACGTGGGCCCCACCCGGAAATCACGTGGGCCCCACGGGGAAATCACGTGGGCCCCACCCGGAAATCACGTGGGCCCCACCCGGAAATCACGTGGGCCCCACCCGGAAGTCACGTGGGCCCCACCCGGAAATCACGTGGGCCCCACCCGGAAAATCACGTGGGCCCCACCCGGAAATCACGTGGGCCCCACCCGGAAATCACGTGGGCCCCACCCGGAAATCACGTGGGCCCCACCCGGAAATCACGTGGGCCCCACCCGGAAATCACGTGGGCACCACGGGGAAATCACGTGGGCCCCACCCGGAAATCACGTGGGCCCCACCCGGAAATCACGTGGGCCCCACCCGGAAATCACGTGGGCCCACCCGGAAATCACGTGGGCCCCACCCGGAAATCACGTGGGACCCACGGGGAAATCACGTGGGCCCCACCCGGAAATCACGTGGGCCCCACCCGGAAATCACGTAGGCCCCACACAGAAATCACGTGGGCCCCACCCGGAAATCACGTGGGCCCCACCCGGAAATCACGTGGGACCCACCCGGAAATCACGTGGGCCCCACCCGGAATCACGTGGGCCCCACGGGGAAATCACGTGGCCCCACCCGGAAATCACGTGGGCCCACCCGGAAATCACGTGGGCCCCACCCGGAAATCACGTGGGACCCCAGGGGAAATCACGTGGGCCCCACCCGGAAATCACGTGGGCCCCACCCGGAAATCACGTGGGCCCCACCCGGAAATCACGTGGGCCCCACCCGGAAATCACGTGGGCCCCACCCGGAAATCACGTGGGCCCCCAGGGAAATCACGTGGGCCCCACCCGGAAATCACGTGGGCCCCACCCGGAAATCACGTGGGCCCCACCCGGAAATCACGTGGGCCCCACCCGGAAATCACGTGGGCCCCACCCGGAAATCACGTGGGCCCCACCCGGAAATAACGTGGGCCCCACCCGGAAATCACGTGGGCCCCAGGGGAAATCACGTGGGCCCCACAAGGAAATCACGTGGGCCCCACCGGAAATCACGTGGGCCCCACCCGGAAATCACGTGGGCCCCACCCGGAAATCACGTGGGCCCCACCCGGAAATCACGTGGGCCCCACCCGGAATCACGTGGGCCCCACCCGGAAATCACGTGGGCCCCACCCGGAAATCACGTGGGCCCCACCCGGAATCACGTGGGCCCCACCCGGAAATCACGTGGGCCCCACCCGGAAATCACGTGGGCCCCACCCGGAAATCACGTGGGCCCCAAGGGGAAATCACATGGGCCCCACCCGGAAATCACGTGGGCCCCACCCGGAAATCACATGGGCCCCACCCGGAAATCACGTGGGCCCTACCCGGAAACCACGTGGGCCCCACCCGGAAATCACGTGGGCCCCACCCGGAATCACGTGGGCCCCACCCGGAAATCACGTGGGCCCCACCCGGAAATCACGTGGGCCCCACCCGGAAATCACGTGGGCCCCACCCGGAAATCACGTGGGCCCCACCCGGAAATCACGTGGGCCCCCAGGGGAAATCACGTGGGCCCCACCCGGAAATCACGTGGGCCCCACCCGGAAATCACGTGGGCCCCACCCGGAAATCACGTGGGCCCCACCCGGAAATCACGTGGGCCCCACCCGGAAATCACGTGGGCCCCACCCGGAAATCACGTGGGCCCCACCCGGAAATCACGTGGGCCCCACCCGGAAATCACGTGGGCCCCACCCGGAAATCACGTGGGCCCACCCGGAAATCACGTGGGCCCCACCCGGAAATCACGTGGGCCCCACCCGGAAATCACGTGGGCCCCACCCGGAAATCACGTGGGCCCCACCCGGAAATCACGTGGGGCCCACCCGGAAATCACGTGGGCCCCACGGGGAAATCACGTGGGCCCCACCCGGAAATCACGTGGGCCCCACCCGGAATCACGTGGGCCCACACGGAAATCACGTGGGCCCCACCCGGAAATCACGTGGGCCCCACCCTGAAATCACGTGGGCCCCACCCGGAAATCACGTGGGCCCCACCCGGAAATCACGTGGGCCCCACGGGGAAATCACGTGGGCCCCACCCGGAAATCACGTGGGCCCCACCCGGAAATCACGTGGGCCCCACCCGGAATCACGTGGGCCCCACCCGGAAATCACGAGGGCCCCACCCGGAAATCACGTGGGCCCCACCCGGAAATCACGTGGGCCCCACCCGGAAATCACGTGGGCCCCACCCGGAAATCACGTGGGCCCCACGGGGAAATCACGTGGGCCCCACCCGGAAATCACGTGGGCCCCACCCGGAAATCACGTGGGCCCCACACGGAAATCACGTGGGCCCCACCCGGAAATCACGTGGGCCCCACGGGGAAATCACGTGGGCCCCACCCGGAAATCACGTGGGCCCCACCCGGAAATCACGTGGGCCCCACCCGGAAATCAGTGGGCCCCACGGGGAAATCAGGTGGGCCCCACCCGGAAATCACGTGGGCACCACGGGGAAATCACGTGGGCCCCACCCGGAAATCACGTGGGCACCACGGGGAAATCACGTGGGCCCCACCCGGAAATCACGTGGGCCCCACGCGGAAATCACGTGGGCCCCACCGGGAAAACACGTGGGGCCCACCCGGAAATCACGTGGGCCCCACCCGGAAATCACGTGGGCCCCACGGGGAAATCACGTGGGCCCCACCCGGAAATCACGTGGGCACCACTCGGAAATCACGTGGGCCCCACACGGAAATCACGTGGCCCCACCCGGAAATCACGTGGGCCCCACACGGAATCACGTGGGCCCCACCCGGAAATCACGTGGGCCCCACTCGGAAATCACGTGGGCCCCACCCGGAAATCACGTGGGCCCCACCCGGAAATCACGTGGGCCCCACGGGGAAATCACGTGGGCCCCACCCGGAAATCACGTGGGCCCCACCCGGAAATCACGTGGGCCCCACCCGGAAGTCACGTGGGCCCCACCCGGAAATCACGTGGGCCCCACCCGGAAATCACGTGGGCCCCACCCGGAAATCACGTGGGCCCCACCCGGAAATCACGTGGGCCCCACCCGGAAATCACGTGGGCCCCACCCGGAAATCACGTGGGCACCACGGGGAAATCACGTGGGCCCCACCCGGAAATCACGTGGGCCCCACCCGGAAATCACGTGGGCCCCACCCGGAAATCACGTGGGGCCCACCCGGAAATCACGTGGGCCCCACCCGGAAATCACGTGGGCCCCACGGGGAAAACACGTGGGCCCCACCCGGAAATCACGTGGGCCCCACCCGGAAATCACGTAGGCCCCACACGGAAATCACGTGGGCCCCACCCGGAAATCACGTGGGCCCCACCCGGAAATCACGTGGGACCCACCCGGAAATCACGTGGGCCCCACCCGTAAATCACGTGGGCCCCACGGGGAAATCACGTGGGCCCCACCCGGAAATCACGTGGGCCCCACCCGGAAATCACGTGGGCCCCACCCGGAAATCACGTGGGACCCCAGGGGAAATCACGTGGGCCCCACCCGGAAATCACGTGGGCCCCACCCGGAAATCACGTGGGCCCCACCCGGAAATCACGTGGGCCCCACCCGGAAATCACGTGGGCCCCACCCGGAAATCACGTGGGCCCCACCCGGAAATCACGTGGGACCCACCCGGAAATCACGTGGGCCCCACACGGAAATCACGTGGGCCCCACCCGGAAATCACGTGGGCCCCACCCGGAAATCACGTGGGCCCCACCCGGAAATCACGTGGGCCCCACCCGGAAATCACGTGGGGCCCACCCGGAAATCACGTGGGCCCCACCCGGAAATCACGTGGGCCCCCACGGGAAATCACGTGGGCCCCACCCGGAAATCACGTGGCCCCACCCGGAAATCACGTGGGCCCCACCCCTGAAATCACGTGGGCCCCACCCGGAAATCACGTGGGCCCCACCCGGAAATCACGTGGGCCCCACCCGGAAATCACGTGGGCCCCACCCGGAAATCACGTGGGCCCCACTCGGAAATCACGTGGGCCCCACCCGGAAATCACGTGGGCCCCCAGGGGAAATCACGTGGGCCCCACCCGGAAATCACGTGGGCCCCACCCGGAAATCACGTGGACCCCAGGGGAAATCACGTGGGCCCCACCCGGAAATCACGTGGGCCCCACCCGGAAATCACGTGGGCCCCACCCGGAAATCACGTGGGCCCCACCCGGAAATCACGTGGGCCCCACCCGGAAATCACGTGGGCCCCACCCGGAAATCACGTGGGCCCCACCCGGAAATCACGTGGGCCCCACCCGGAAATCACGTGGGCCCCACCCGGAAATCACGTGGGCCCCACTCGGAAATCACGTGGGCCCCACCCGGAAATCACGTGGGCCCCCAGGGGAAATCACGTGGGCCCCACCCGGAAATCACGAGGGCCCCACCCGGAAATCACGTGGGCCCCACCCGGAAATCACGTGGGCCCCACCCTGAAATCACGTGGGCCCCACCCGGAAATCACGTGGGCCCCACCCTGAAATCACGTGGGCCCCACCCGGAAATCACGTGGGCCCCACCCGGAAATCACGTGGGCCCATCCGGAAATCACGTGGGCCCCACCCGGAAATCACGTGGGCCCCACCCGGAAATCACGTGGGCCCCACCCGGAAATCACGTGGGCCCCCAGGGGAAATCACGTGGGCCCCACCCGGAAATCACGTGGGCCCCACCCGGAAATCACGTGGGCCCCACGCGGAAATCACGTGGGCCCCACCCGGAAATCACGTGGGCCCCACCCGGAAATCACGTGGGCCCCACGGGGAAATCACGTGGGCCCCACCCGGAAATCACGTGGGGCCCACCCGGAAATCACGTGGGCCCCACGGGGAAATCACGTGGGCCCCACCCGGAAATCACGTGGGCCCCACCCGGAAATCACGTGGGCCCCACCCGGAAATCACGTGGGCCCCACCCGGAAATCACGTGGGCCCCACCCGGAAATCACGTGGGCCCCACCCGGAAATCACGTGGGCCCCACCCGGAAATCACGTGGGCCCCACCCGGAAATCACGTGGGCCCTACCCGGAAATCACGTGGGCCCCCAGGGGAAATCACGTGGGCCCCACCCGGAAATCACGTGGGCCCCCAGGGGAAATCACGTGGGCCCCACCCGGATATCACGTGGGCCCCACCCGGAAATCACGTGGGCCCCACCCGGAAATCACGTGGGCCCCACGGGGAAATCACGTGGGTCCCACCCGGAAATCACGTGGGCCCCACCCGGAAATCACGTGGGCCCCACCCGGAAATCACGTGGGCCCCACCCGGAAATCACGTGGGCCCCACCCGGAAATCACGTGGGCCCCACCCGGAAATCACGTGGGCCCCACGGGGAAATCACGTGGGCCCCACCTGGAAATCACGTGGGCCCCACCCGGAAATCACGTGGGCCCCACCCGGAAATCACGTGGGCCCCACCCGGAAATCACGTGGGCCCCACCCGGAAATCACGTGGGCCCCACCCGGAAATCACGTGGGCCCCACCCGGAAATCACGTGGGCCCCACCCGGAAATCACGTGGGCCCCACCCGGAAATCACGTGGGCCCCCAGGGGAAATCACGTGGGCCCCCAGGGGAAATCACGTGGGCCCCACCCGGAAATCACGTGGGCCCCACCCGGAAATCACGTGGGCCCCACGGGGAAATCACGTGGGCCCCACGGGGAAATCACGTGGGCCCCACCCGGAAATCACGTGGGCCCCACCCGGAAATCACGTGGGCCCCACCCGGAAATCACGTGGGGCCCACCCGGAAATCACGTGGGCCCCACGGGGAAATCACGTGGGCCCCACCCGGAAATCACGTGGGCCCCACCCGGAAATCACGTGGGCCCCACCCGGAAATCACGTGGGCCCCACCCGGAAATCACGTGGGCCCGACGGGGAAATCACGTGGGCCCCACCCGGAAATCACGTGGGCCCCACCCGGAAATCACGTGGGCCCCACCCCGGAAATCACGTGGGCCCCACCCGGAAATCACGTGGGCCCCACCCGGAAATCACGTGGGCCCCACCCGGAAATCACGTGGGCCCCACCCGGAAATCACGTGGGCCCCACCCGGAAATCACGTGGGCCCCACCCGGAAATCACGTGGGCCCCACGGGGAAATCACGTGGGCCCCACCCGGAAATCACGTGGGCCCCACCCGGATATCACGTGGGCCCCACCCGGAAATCACGTGGGCCCCACCCGGAAATCACGTGGGCCCCACGGGGAAATCACGTGGGTCCCACCCGGAAATCACGTGGGCCCCACCCGTAAATCACGTGGGCCCCACCCGGAAATCACGTGGGCCCCACCCGGAAATCACGTGGGCCCCACCCGGAAATCACGTGGGCCCCACGGGGAAATCACGTGGGCCCCACCTGGAAATCACGTGGGCCCCACCCGGAAATCACGTGGGCCCCACCCGGAAATCACGTGGGCCCCACCCGGAAATCACGTGGGCCCCACCCGGAAATCACGTGGGCCCCCAGGGGAAATCACGTGGGCCCCACCCGGAAATCACGTGGGCCCCACCCGGAAATCACGTGGGCCCCACCCGGAAATCACGTGGGCCCCACCCGGAAATCACGTGGGCCCCACCCGGAAATCACGTGGGCCCCACCCGGAAATCACGTGGGCCCCACCCGGAAATCACGTGGGCCCCACCCGGAAATCACGTGGGCCCCACGGGGAAATCACGTGGGCCCACCCGGAAATCACGTGGGCCCCACCCGGAAATCACGTGGGCCCCACACGGAAATCACGTGGGCCCCACCCGGAAATCACGTGGGCCCCACCCTGAAATCACGTGGGCCCCACCCGGAAATCACGTGGGCCCCACCCGGAAATCACGTGGGCCCTACCCGGAAATCACGTGGGCCCCACCCGGAAATCACGTGGGCCCCACCCGGAAATCACGTGGGCCCCACCCGGAAATCACGTGGGCCCCACCCGGAAATCACGTGGGCCCCCAGGGGAAATCACGTGGGCCCCACAAGGAAATCACGTGGGCCCCACCAGGAAATCACGTGGGCCCCACCCGGAAATCACGTGGGCCCCACCCGGAAATCACGTGGGCCCCACCCGGAAATCACGTGGGCCCCACCCGGAAATCACGTGGGCCCCACCCGGAAATCACGTGGGCCCCACCCGGAAATCACGTGGGCCCCACCCGGAAATCACGTGGGCCCCACCCGGAAATCACGTGGGCCCCACCCGGAAATCACGTGGGCCCCACCCGGAAATCACGTGGGCCCCACGGGGAAATCACGTGGGCCCCACCCGGAAATCACGTGGGCCCCACCCGGATATCACGTGGGCCCCACCCGGAAATCACGTGGGCCCCACCCGGAAATCACGTGGGCCCCACGGGGAAATCACGTGGGTCCCACCCGGAAATCACGTGGGCCCCACCCGTAAATCACGTGGGCCCCACCCGGAAATCACGTGGGCCCCACCCGGAAATCACGTGGGCCCCACCCGGAAATCACGTGGGCCCCACGGGGAAATCACGTGGGCCCCACCTGGAAATCACGTGGGCCCCACCCGGAAATCACGTGGGCCCCACCCGGAAATCACGTGGGCCCCACCCGGAAATCACGTGGGCCCCACCCGGAAATCACGTGGGCCCCCAGGGGAAATCACGTGGGCCCCACCCGGAAATCACGTGGGCCCCACCCGGAAATCACGTGGGCCCCACCCGGAAATCACGTGGGCCCCACCCGGAAATCACGTGGGCCCCACCCGGAAATCACGTGGGCCCCACCCGGAAATCACGTGGGCCCCACCCGGAAATCACGTGGGCCCCACCCGGAAATCACGTGGGCCCCACCCGGAAATCACGTGGGCCCCACCCGGAAATCACGTGGGCCCCACGGGGAAATCACGTGGGCCCCACCCGGAAATCACGTGGGCCCCACCCGGAAATCACGTGGGCCCCACACGGAAATCACGTGGGCCCCACCCGGAAATCACGTGGGCCCCACCCGGAAATCACGTGGGCCCCACCCGGAAATCACGTGGGCCCCACCCGGAAATCACGTGGGCCCCACCCGGAAATCACGTGGGCCCCACCCGGAAATCACGTGGGCCCCACCCGGAAATCACGTGGGCCCCCAGGGGAAATCACGTGGGCCCCACAAGGAAATCACGTGGGCCCCACCCGGAAATCACGTGGGCCCCACCCGGAAATCACGTGGGCCCCACCCGGAAATCACGTGGGCCCCACCCGGAAATCACGTGGGCCCCACCCGGAAATCACGTGGGCCCCACCCGGAAATCACGTGGGCCCCACCCGGAAATCACGTGGGCCCCACCCGGAAATCACGTGGGCCCCACCCGGAAATCACGTGGGCCCCACCCGGAAATCACGTGGGCCCCACCCGGAAATCACGTGGGCCCCACCCGGAAATCACGTGGGCCCCACCCGGAAATCACGTGGGCCCCACCCGGAAATCACGTGGGCCCCACCCGGAAATCACGTGGGCCCCAAGGGGAAATCACGTGGGCCCCACCCGGAAATCACGTGGGCCCCACCCGGAAATCACGTGGGCCCCACCCGGAAATCACGTGGGCCCCACCCGGAAATCACGTGGGCCCCACCCGGAAATCACGTGGGCCCCACCCGGAAATCACGTGGGCCCCACCCGGAAATCACGTGGGCCCCACCCGGAAATCACGTGGGCCCCACGGGGAAATCACGTGGGCCCCACCCGGAAATCACGTGGGCCCCACCCGGAAATCACGTGGGCCCCACCCGGAAATCACGTGGGCCCCACGGGGAAATCACGTGGGTCCCACCCGGAAATCACGTGGGCCCCACCCGGAAATCACGTGGGCCCCACCCGGAAATCACGTGGGCCCCACCCGGAAATCACGTGGGCCCCACGGGGAAATTACGTGGGCCCCACCCGGAAATCACGTGGGCCCCACCCGGAAATCACGTGGGCCCCACCCGGAAATCACGTGGGCCCCACCCGGAAATCACGTGGGCCCCACCCGGAAATCACGTGGGCCCCACCCGGAAATCACGTGGGCCCCACCCGGAAAATCACGTGGGCCCCACCCGGAAATCACGTGGGCCCCACCCGGAAATCACGTGGGCCCCACGGGGAAATCACGTGGGCCCCACCCGGAAATCACGTGGGCCCCACCCGGAAATCACGTGGGCCCCACCCGGAAATCACGTGGGCCCCACGGGGAAATCACGTGGGCCCCACCCGGAAATCACGTGGGCCCCACCCGGAAATCACGTGGGCCCCACCCGGAAATCACGTGGGCCCCACGGGGAAATCACGTGGGCCCCACCCGGAAATCACGTGGGCCCCACCCGGAAATCACGTGGGCCCCACCCGGAAATCACGTGGGCCCCACGGGGAAATCACGTGGGCCCCACCCGGAAATCACGTGGGCCCCACCCGGAAATCACGTGGGCCCCACCCGGAAATCACGTGGGCGCCACCCGGAAATCACGTGGGCCCCACCCGGAAATCACGTGGGACCCACCCGGAAATCACGTGGGCCCCACCCGGAAATCACGTGGGCCCCACCCGGAAATCACGTGGGACCCACCCGGAAATCAGGTGGGCCCCACGGGGAAATCACGTGGGCCCCACCCGGAAATCACGTGGGCCGCACCCGGAAATCACGTGGGCCCCACCCGGAAATCACGTGGGCCCCACCCGGAAATCAGGTGGGCCCCACGGGGAAATCACGTGGGCCCCACCCGGAAATCACGTGGGCTCCACCCGGAAATCACGTGAGCCCCACCCGGAAATCACGTGGGCCCCACGGGGAAATCACGTGGGCCCCACCCGGAAATCACGTGGGCCCCACCCGGAAATCACGTGTGCCCCACCCGGAAATCACGTGGGCCCCACCCGGAAATCACGTGGGCCCCACCCGGAAATCACGTGGGCCCCACCCGGAAATCACGTGGGCCCCACCCGGAAATCACGTGGGCCCCACCCGGTAATCACGTGGGCCCCACGGGGAAATCACGTGGGCCCCACCCGGAAATCACGTGGGCACCACGGGGAAATCACGTGGGCCCCACCCGGAAATCACGTGGGCCCCACCCGGAAATCACGTGGGCCCCACCCGGAAATCACGTGGGCCCCACCCGGAAATCACGTGGGCCCCACCCGGAAATCACGTGGGCCCCACCCGGAAATCACGTGGGCCCCACCCGGAAATCACGTGGGCCCCATCCGGAAATCACGTGGGCCCCACGGGGAAATCACGTGGGCCCCACCCGGAAATCACGTGGGCCCCACGGGGAAATCACGTGGGCCCCACCCGGAAATCACGTGGGCCCCACCCGGAAATCACGTGGGCCCCACCCGGAAATCACGTGGGCCCCATCCGGAAATCACGTGGGCCCCACGGGGAAATCACGTGGGCCCCACCCGGAAATCACGTGGGGCCCACCCGGAAATCACGTGGGCCCCACGGGGAAATCACGTGGGCCCCACCCGGAAATCACGTGGGCCCCACCCGGAAATCACGTGGGCCCCACCCGGAAATCACGTGGGCCCCACCCGGAAATCACGTGGGCCCCACCCGGAAATCACGTGGGCCCCACCCGGAAATCACGTGGGCCCCACCCGGAAATCACGTGGGCCCCACCCGGAAATCACGTGGGCCCCACCCGGAAATCACGTGGGCCCCACCCGGAAATCACGTGGGGCCCACCCGGAAATCACGTGGGCCCCACGGGGAAATCACGTGGGCCCCACCCGGAAATCACGTGGGCCCCACCCGGAAATCACGTGGGCCCCACCCGGAAATCACGTGGGCCCCACCCGGAAATCACGTGGGCCCCACCCGGAAATCACGTGGGCCCCACCCGGAAATCACGTGGGGCCCACCCGGAAATCACGTGGGCCCCACGGGGAAATCACGTGGGCCCCACCCGGAAATCACGTGGGCCCCACCCGGAAATCACGTGGGCCCCACCCGGAAATCACGTGGGCCCCACCCGGAAATCACGTGGGCCCCACCCGGAAATCACGTGGGCCCCACCCGGAAATCACGTGGGCCCCACCCGGAAATCACGTGGGGCCCACCCGGAAATCACGTGGGCCCCACGGGGAAATCACGTGGGCCCCACCCGGAAATCACGTGGGCCCCACCCGGAAATCACGTGGGCCCCACCCGGAAATCACGTGGGCCCCACCCGGAAATCACGTGGGCCCCACCCGGAAATCACGTGGGCCCCACCCGGAAATCACGTGGGCCCCAAGGGGAAATCACGTGGGCCCCACCCGGAAATCACGTGGGCCCCACCCGGAAATCACGTGGGCCCCACCCGGAAATCACGTGGGCCCCACCCGGAAATCACGTGGGCCCCACCCGGAAATCACGTGGGCCCCACCCGGAAATCACGTGGGCCCCACCCGGAAATCACGTGGGCCCCACCCGGAAATCACGTGGGCCCCACCCGGAAATCACGTGGGCCCCACCCGGAAATCACGTGGGCCCCACCCGGAAATCACGTGGGCCCCACCCGGAAATCACGTGGGCCCCAAGGGGAAATCACGTGGGCCCCACCCGGAAATCACGTGGGCCCCACCCGGAAATCACGTGGGCCCCACCCGGAAATCACGTGGGCCCCACCCGGAAATCACGTGGGCCCCACGGGGAAATCACGTGGGCCCCACCCGGAAATCACGTGGGCCCCACCCGGAAATCACGTGGGCCCCACCCGGAAATCACGTGGGCCCCACGGGGAAATCACGTGGGCCCCACCCGGAAATCACGTGGGCCCCACCCGGAAATCACGTGGGCCCCACCCGGAAATCACGTGGGCCCCACGGGGAAATCACGTGGGTCCCACCCGGAAATCACGTGGGCCCCACCCGGAAATCACGTGGGCCCCACCCGGAAATCACGTGGGCCCCACCCGGAAATCACGTGGGCCCCACGGGGAAATTACGTGGGCCCCACCCGGAAATCACGTGGGCCCCACCCGGAAATCACGTGGGCCCCACCCGGAAATCACGTGGGCCCCACCCGGAAATCACGTGGGCCCCACCCGGAAATCACGTGGGCCCCACCCGGAAATCACGTGGGCCCCACCCGGAAATCACGTGGGCCCCACCCGGAAATCACGTGGGCCCCACCCGGAAATCACGTGGGCCCCACGGGGAAATCACGTGGGCCCCACCCGGAAATCACGTGGGCCCCACCCGGAAATCACGTGGGCCCCACCCGGAAATCACGTGGGCCCCACGGGGAAATCACGTGGGCCCCACCCGGAAATCACGTGGGCCCCACCCGGAAATCACGTGGGCCCCACCCGGAAATCACGTGGGCCCCACGGGGAAATCACGTGGGCCCCACCCGGAAATCACGTGGGCCCCACCCGGAAATCACGTGGGCCCCACCCGGAAATCACGTGGGCCCCACGGGGAAATCACGTGGGCCCCACCCGGAAATCACGTGGGCCCCACCCGGAAATCACGTGGGCCCCACCCGGAAATCACGTGGGCGCCACCCGGAAATCACGTGGGCCCCACCCGGAAATCACGTGGGACCCACCCGGAAATCACGGGGGCCCCACCCGGAAATCACGTGGGCCCCACCCGGAAATCACGTGGGACCCACCCGGAAATCAGGTGGGCCCCACGGGGAAATCACGTGGGCCCCACCCGGAAATCACGTGGGCCGCACCCGGAAATCACGTGGGCCCCACCCGGAAATCACGTGGGCCCCACCCGGAAATCAGGTGGGCCCCACGGGGAAATCACGTGGGCCCCACCCGGAAATCACGTGGGCTCCACCCGGAAATCACGTGAGCCCCACCCGGAAATCACGTGGGCCCCACGGGGAAATCACGTGGGCCCCACCCGGAAATCACGTGGGCCCCACCCGGAAATCACGTGTGCCCCACCCGGAAATCACGTGGGCCCCACCCGGAAATCACGTGGGCCCCACCCGGAAATCACGTGGGCCCCACCCGGAAATCACGTGGGCCCCACCCGGAAATCACGTGGGCCCCACCCGGTAATCACGTGGGCCCCACGGGGAAATCACGTGGGCCCCACCCGGAAATCACGTGGGCACCACGGGGAAATCACGTGGGCCCCACCCGGAAATCACGTGGGCCCCACCCGGAAATCACGTGGGCCCCACCCGGAAATCACGTGGGCCCCACCCGGAAATCACGTGGGCCCCACCCGGAAATCACGTGGGCCCCACCCGGAAATCACGTGGGCCCCACCCGGAAATCACGTGGGCCCCATCCGGAAATCACGTGGGCCCCACGGGGAAATCACGTGGGCCCCACCCGGAAATCACGTGGGCCCCACGGGGAAATCACGTGGGCCCCACCCGGAAATCACGTGGGCCCCACCCGGAAATCACGTGGGCCCCACCCGGAAATCACGTGGGCCCCATCCGGAAATCACGTGGGCCCCACGGGGAAATCACGTGGGCCCCACCCGGAAATCACGTGGGGCCCACCCGGAAATCACGTGGGCCCCACGGGGAAATCACGTGGGCCCCACCCGGAAATCACGTGGGCCCCACCCGGAAATCACGTGGGCCCCACCCGGAAATCACGTGGGCCCCACCCGGAAATCACGTGGGCCCCACCCGGAAATCACGTGGGCCCCACCCGGAAATCACGTGGGCCCCACCCGGAAATCACGTGGGCCCCACCCGGAAATCACGTGGGCCCCACCCGGAAATCACGTGGGCCCCACCCGGAAATCACGTGGGGCCCACCCGGAAATCACGTGGGCCCCACGGGGAAATCACGTGGGCCCCACCCGGAAATCACGTGGGCCCCACCCGGAAATCACGTGGGCCCCACCCGGAAATCACGTGGGCCCCACCCGGAAATCACGTGGGCCCCACCCGGAAATCACGTGGGCCCCACCCGGAAATCACGTGGGGCCCACCCGGAAATCACGTGGGCCCCACGGGGAAATCACGTGGGCCCCACCCGGAAATCACGTGGGCCCCACCCGGAAATCACGTGGGCCCCACCCGGAAATCACGTGGGCCCCACCCGGAAATCACGTGGGCCCCACCCGGAAATCACGTGGGCCCCACCCGGAAATCACGTGGGCCCCACCCGGAAATCACGTGGGGCCCACCCGGAAATCACGTGGGCCCCACGGGGAAATCACGTGGGCCCCACCCGGAAATCACGTGGGCCCCACCCGGAAATCACGTGGGCCCCACCCGGAAATCACGTGGGCCCCACCCGGAAATCACGTGGGCCCCACCCGGAAATCACGTGGGCCCCACCCGGAAATCACGTGGGCCCCACCCGGAAATCACGTGGGCCCCACCCGGAAATCACGTGGGCCCCACCCGGAAATCACGTGGGCCCCACCCGGAAATCACGTGGGCCCCACCCGGAAATCACGTGGGCCCCACCCGGAAATCACGTGGGCCCCACCCGGAAATCACGTGGGCCCCACCCGGAAATCACGTGGGCCCCACCCGGAAATCACGTGGGCCCCACCCGGAAATCACGTGGGCCCCACCCGGAAATCACGTGGGCCCCACCCGGAAATCACGTGGGCCCCACCCGGAAATCACGTGGGCCCCAAGGGGAAATCACGTGGGCCCCACCCGGAAATCACGTGGGCCCCACCCGGAAATCACGTGGGCCCCACCCGGAAATCACGTGGGCCCCACCCGGAAATCACGTGGGCCCCACCCGGAAATCACGTGGGCCCCACCCGGAAATCACGTGGGCCCCACCCGGAAATCACGTGGGCCCCACCCGGAAATCACGTGGGCCCCACCCGGAAATCACGTGGGCCCCCAGGGGAAATCACGTGGGCCCCACCCGGAAATCACGTGGGCCCCACCCGGAAATCACGTGGGCCCCACCCGGAAATCACGTGGGCCCCACCCGGAAATCACGTGGGCCCCACCCGGAAATCACGTGGGCCCCACCCGGAAATCACGTGGGCCCCACCCGGAAATCACGTGGGCCCCACCCGGAAATCACGTGGGCCCCACCCGGAAATCACGTGGGCCCCACCGGAAATCACGTGGCCCCCACGGGGAAATCACGTGGGCCCCACCCGGAAATCACGTGGGCCCCACCCGGAAATCACGTGGGCCCCACCCGGAAATCACGTGGGCCCCACCCGGAAATCACGTGGGCCCCACGGGGAAATCACGTGGGCCCCACGGGGAAATCACGTGGGCCCCACCCGGAAATCACGTGGGCCCCACCCGGAAATCACGTGAGCCCCACCCGGAAATCACATGGGCCCCACCCGGAAATCACGTGGGCCCCACCCGGAAATCACGTGGGCCCCACCCGGAAATCACGTGGGCCCCCAGGGGAAATCACGTGGGCCCCACCCGGAAATCACGTGGGCCCCACCCGGAAATCACGTGGGCCCCACCCGGAAATCACGTGGGCCCCACCCGGAAATCACGTGGGCCCCACCCGGAAATCACGTGGGCCCCACCCGGAAATCACGTGGGCCCCACCCGGAAATCACGTGGGCCGCACCCGGAAATCACGTGGGCCCCACCCGGAAATCACGTGGGCCCCACGGGGAAATCACGTGGGCCCCACCCGGAAATCACGGGGGCCCCACCCGGAAATTACGTGGGCCCCACCCGGAAATCACGTGGGCCCTACCCGGAAATCACGTGGGCCCCCAGAGGAAATCACGTGGGCCCCACCCGGAAATCACGTGGGCCCCCAGGGGAAATCACGTGGGCCCCACCCGGAAATCACGTGGGCCCCACCCGGAAATCACGTGGGCCCCACCCGGAAATCACGTGGGCCCCACGGGGAAATCACGTGGGCCCCACCCGTAAATCACGTGGGCCCCACCCGGAAATCACGTGGGCCCCACCCGGAAATCACGTGGGCCCCACCCGGAAATCACGTGGGCCTCACCCGGAAATCACGTGGGCCCCACCCGGAAATCACGTGGGCCCCACCCGGAAATCACGTGGGCCCCACCCGGAAATCACGTGGGCCCCACCCGGAAATCACGTGGGCCCCACCCGGAAATCACGTGGGCCCCACCCGGAAATCACGTGGGGCCCACCCGGAAATCACGTGGGCCCCACGGGGAAATCACGTGGGCCCCACCCGGAAATCACGTGGGCCCCACCCGGAAATCACGTGGGCCCCACACGGAAATCACGTGGGCCCCACCCGGAAATCACGTGGGCCCCACCCTGAAATCACGTGGGCCCCACCCGGAAATCACGTGGGCCCCACCCGGAAATCACGTGGGCCCCACCCGGAAATCACGTGGGCCCCACCCGGAAATCACGTGGGCCCCACCCGGAAATCACGTGGGCCCCACCCGGAAATAACGTGGGCCCCACCCGGAAATCACGTGGGCCCCCAGGGGAAATCACGTGGGCCCCACAAGGAAATCACGTGGGCCCCACCCGGAAATCACGTGGGCCCCACCCGGAAATCACGTGGGCCCCACCCGGAAATCACGTGGGCCCCACGGGGAAATCACGTGGGCCCCACCCGGAAATCACGTGGGCCCCACCCAGAAATCACGTGGGCCCCACCCGGAAATCACGTGGGCCCCACCCGGAAATCACGTGGGCCCCAACCGGAAATCACGTGGGCCCCACCCGGAAATCACGTGGGCCCCACCCGGAAATCACGTGGGCCCCACCCGGAAATCACGTGGGCCCCACCCGGAAATCACGTGGGCCCCAAGGGGAAATCACGTGGGCCCCACCCGGAAATCACGTGGGCCCCACCCGGAAATCACGTGGGCCCCACCCGGAAATCACGTGGGCCCCACCCGGAAATCACGTGGGCCCCACCCGGAAATCACGTGGGCCCCACCCGGAAATCACGTGGGCCCCACCCGGAAATCACGTGGGCCCCACGGGGAAATCACGCGGGCCCCACCCGGAAATCACGTGTGCACCACGGGGAAATCACGTGGGCCCCACCCGGAAATCACGTGGGCACCACGGGGAAATCACGTGGGCCCCACCCGGAAATCACGTGGGCCCCACCCGGAAATCACGTGGGCCCCACCCGGAAATCACGTGGGCCCCACCCGGAAATCACGTGGGGCCCACCCGGAAATCACGTAGGCCCCACCCGGAAATCACGTGGGCCCCACGGGGAAATCACGTGGGCCCCACCCGGAAATCACGTGGGCACCACCCGGAAATCACGTGGGCCCCACACGGAAATCACGTGGGCCCCACCCGGAAATCACGTGGGCCCCACACGGAAATCACGTGGGCCCCACCCGGAAATCACGTGGGCCCCTCCCGGAAATCACGTGGGCCCCACCCGGAAATCACGTGGGCCCCACCCGGAAATCACGTGGGCCCCACGGGGAAATCACGTGGGCCCCACCCGGAAATCACGTGGGCCCCACCCGGAAATCACGTGGGCCCCACCCGGAAATCACGTGGGCCCCACCCGGAAATCACGTGGGCCCCACGGGGAAATCACGTGGGCCCCACGGGGAAATCACGTGGGCCCCACCCGGAAATCACGTGGGCCCCACCCGGAAATCACGTGAGCCCCACCCGGAAATCACATGGGCCCCACCCGGAAATCACGTGGGCCCCACCCGGAAATCACGTGGGCCCCACCCGGAAATCACGTGGGCCCCCAGGGGAAATCACGTGGGCCCCACCCGGAAATCACGTGGGCCCCACCCGGAAATCACGTGGGCCCCACCCGGAAATCACGTGGGCCCCACCCGGAAATCACGTGGGCCCCACCCGGAAATCACGTGGGCCCCACCCGGAAATCACGTGGGCCCCACCCGGAAATCACGTGGGCCCCACCCGGAAATCACGTGGGCCCCACCCGGAAATCACGTGGGCCCCACCCGGAAATCACGTGGGCCCCAAGGGGAAATCACGTGGGCCCCACCCGGAAATCACGTGGGCCCCACCCGGAAATCACGTGGGCCCCACCCGGAAATCACGTGGGCCCCACCCGGAAATCACGTGGGCCCCACCCGGAAATCACGTGGGCCCCACCCGGAAATCACGTGGGCCCCACCCGGAAATCACGTGGGCCCCACCCGGAAATCACGTGGGCCCCACCCGGAAATCACGTGGGCCCCCAGGGGAAATCACGTGGGCCCCACCCGGAAATCACGTGGGCCCCACCCGGAAATCACGTGGGCCCCACCCGGAAATCACGTGGGCCCCACCCGGAAATCACGTGGGCCCCACCCGGAAATCACGTGGGCCCCACCCGGAAATCACGTGGGCCCCACCCGGAAATCACGTGGGCCCCACCCGGAAATCACGTGGGCCCCACCCGGAAATCACGTGGGCCCCACCGGAAATCACGTGGCCCCCACGGGGAAATCACGTGGGCCCCACCCGGAAATCACGTGGGCCCCACCCGGAAATCACGTGGGCCCCACCCGGAAATCACGTGGGCCCCACCCGGAAATCACGTGGGCCCCACGGGGAAATCACGTGGGCCCCACGGGGAAATCACGTGGGCCCCACCCGGAAATCACGTGGGCCCCACCCGGAAATCACGTGAGCCCCACCCGGAAATCACATGGGCCCCACCCGGAAATCACGTGGGCCCCACCCGGAAATCACGTGGGCCCCACCCGGAAATCACGTGGGCCCCCAGGGGAAATCACGTGGGCCCCACCCGGAAATCACGTGGGCCCCACCCGGAAATCACGTGGGCCCCACCCGGAAATCACGTGGGCCCCACCCGGAAATCACGTGGGCCCCACCCGGAAATCACGTGGGCCCCACCCGGAAATCACGTGGGCCCCACCCGGAAATCACGTGGGCCCCACCCGGAAATCACGTGGGCCCCACCCGGAAATCACGTGGGCCCCACCCGGAAATCACGTGGGCCCCAAGGGGAAATCACGTGGGCCCCACCCGGAAATCACGTGGGCCCCACCCGGAAATCACGTGGGCCCCACCCGGAAATCACGTGGGCCCCACCCGGAAATCACGTGGGCCCCACCCGGAAATCACGTGGGCCCCACCCGGAAATCACGTGGGCCCCACCCGGAAATCACGTGGGCCCCACCCGGAAATCACGTGGGCCCCACCCGGAAATCACGTGGGCCCCCAGGGGAAATCACGTGGGCCCCACCCGGAAATCACGTGGGCCCCACCCGGAAATCACGTGGGCCCCACCCGGAAATCACGTGGGCCCCACCCGGAAATCACGTGGGCCCCACCCGGAAATCACGTGGGCCCCACCCGGAAATCACGTGGGCCCCACCCGGAAATCACGTGGGCCCCACCCGGAAATCACGTGGGCCCCACCCGGAAATCACGTGGGCCCCACCGGAAATCACGTGGCCCCCACGGGGAAATCACGTGGGCCCCACCCGGAAATCACGTGGGCCCCACCCGGAAATCACGTGGGCCCCACCCGGAAATCACGTGGGCCCCACCCGGAAATCACGTGGGCCCCACGGGGAAATCACGTGGGCCCCACGGGGAAATCACGTGGGCCCCACCCGGAAATCACGTGGGCCCCACCCGGAAATCACGTGAGCCCCACCCGGAAATCACATGGGCCCCACCCGGAAATCACGTGGGCCCCACCCGGAAATCACGTGGGCCCCACCCGGAAATCACGTGGGCCCCCAGGGGAAATCACGTGGGCCCCACCCGGAAATCACGTGGGCCCCACCCGGAAATCACGTGGGCCCCACCCGGAAATCACGTGGGCCCCACCCGGAAATCACGTGGGCCCCACCCGGAAATCACGTGGGCCCCACCCGGAAATCACGTGGGCCCCACCCGGAAATCACGTGGGCCGCACCCGGAAATCACGTGGGCCCCACCCGGGAATCACGTGGGCCCCACGGGGAAATCACGTGGGCCCCACCCGGAAATCACGGGGGCCCCACCCGGAAATTACGTGGGCCCCACCCGGAAATCACGTGGGCCCTACCCGGAAATCACGTGGGCCCCCAGAGGAAATCACGTGGGCCCCACCCGGAAATCACGTGGGCCCCCAGGGGAAATCACGTGGGCCCCACCCGGAAATCACGTGGGCCCCACCCGGAAATCACGTGGGCCCCACCCGGAAATCACGTGGGCCCCACGGGGAAATCACGTGGGCCCCACCCGTAAATCACGTGGGCCCCACCCGGAAATCACGTGGGCCCCACCCGGAAATCACGTGGGCCCCACCCGGAAATCACGTGGGCCTCACCCGGAAATCACGTGGGCCCCACCCGGAAATCACGTGGGCCCCACCCGGAAATCACGTGGGCCCCACCCGGAAATCACGTGGGCCCCACCCGGAAATCACGTGGGCCCCACCCGGAAATCACGTGGGCCCCACCCGGAAATCACGTGGGGCCCACCCGGAAATCACGTGGGCCCCACGGGGAAATCACGTGGGCCCCACCCGGAAATCACGTGGGCCCCACCCGGAAATCACGTGGGCCCCACACGGAAATCACGTGGGCCCCACCCGGAAATCACGTGGGCCCCACCCTGAAATCACGTGGGCCCCACCCGGAAATCACGTGGGCCCCACCCGGAAATCACGTGGGCCCCACCCGGAAATCACGTGGGCCCCACCCGGAAATCACGTGGGCCCCACCCGGAAATCACGTGGGCCCCACCCGGAAATAACGTGGGCCCCACCCGGAAATCACGTGGGCCCCCAGGGGAAATCACGTGGGCCCCACAAGGAAATCACGTGGGCCCCACCCGGAAATCACGTGGGCCCCACCCGGAAATCACGTGGGCCCCACCCGGAAATCACGTGGGCCCCACGGGAAATCACGTGGGCCCCACCCGGAAATCACGTGGGCCCCACCCAGAAATCACGTGGGCCCCACCCGGAAATCACGTGGGCCCCACCCGGAAATCACGTGGGCCCCAACCGGAAATCACGTGGGCCCCACCCGGAAATCACGTGGGCCCCACCCGGAAATCACGTGGGCCCCACCCGGAAATCACGTGGGCCCCACCCGGAAATCACGTGGGCCCCAAGGGGAAATCACGTGGGCCCCACCCGGAAATCACGTGGGCCCCACCCGGAAATCACGTGGGCCCCACCCGGAAATCACGTGGGCCCCACCCGGAAATCACGTGGGCCCCACCCGGAAATCACGTGGGCCCCACCCGGAAATCACGTGGGCCCCACCCGGAAATCACGTGGGCCCCACGGGGAAATCACGCGGGCCCCACCCGGAAATCACGTGTGCACCACGGGGAAATCACGTGGGCCCCACCCGGAAATCACGTGGGCACCACGGGGAAATCACGTGGGCCCCACCCGGAAATCACGTGGGCCCCACCCGGAAATCACGTGGGCCCCACCCGGAAATCACGTGGGCCCCACCCGGAAATCACGTGGGGCCCACCCGGAAATCACGTAGGCCCCACCCGGAAATCACGTGGGCCCCACGGGGAAATCACGTGGGCCCCACCCGGAAATCACGTGGGCACCACCCGGAAATCACGTGGGCCCCACACGGAAATCACGTGGGCCCCACCCGGAAATCACGTGGGCCCCACACGGAAATCACGTGGGCCCCACCCGGAAATCACGTGGGCCCCTCCCGGAAATCACGTGGGCCCCACCCGGAAATCACGTGGGCCCCACCCGGAAATCACGTGGGCCCCACGGGGAAATCACGTGGGCCCCACCCGGAAATCACGTGGGCCCCACCCGGAAATCACGTGGGCCCCACCCGGAAGTCACGTGGGCCCCACCCGGAAATCACGTGGGCCCCACCCGGAAATCACGTGGGCCCCACCCGGAAATCACGTGGGCCCCACCCGGAAATCACGTGGGCCCCACCCGGAAATCACGTGGGCCCCACCCGGAAATCACGTGGGCCCCACCCGGAAATCACGTGGGCACCACGGGGAAATCACGTGGGCCCCACCCGGAAATCACGTGGGCCCCACCCGGAAATCACGTGGGCCCCACCCGGAAATCACGTGGGGCCCACCCGGAAATCACGTGGGCCCCACCCGGAAATCACGTGGGACCCACGGGGAAATCACGTGGGCCCCACCCGGAAATCACGTGGGCCCCACCCGGAAATCACGTAGGCCCCACACAGAAATCACGTGGGCCCCACCCGGAAATCACGTGGGCCCCACCCGGAAATCACGTGGGACCCACCCGGAAATCACGTGGGCCCCACCCGGAAATCACGTGGGCCCCACGGGGAAATCACGTGGGCCCCACCCGGAAATCACGTGGGCCCCACCCGGAAATCACGTGGGCCCCACCCGGAAATCACGTGGGACCCCAGGGGAAATCACGTGGGCCCCACCCGGAAATCACGTGGGCCCCACCCGGAAATCACGTGGGCCCCACCCGGAAATCACGTGGGCCCCACCCGGAAATCACGTGGGCCCCACCCGGAAATCACGTGGGCCCCCAGGGGAAATCACGTGGGCCCCACCCGGAAATCACGTGGGCCCCACCCGGAAATCACGTGGGCCCACACCCGGAAATCACGTGGGCCCCACCCGGAAATCACGTGGGCCCCACCCGGAAATCACGTGGGCCCCACCCGGAAATAACGTGGGCCCCACCCGGAAATCACGTGGGCCCCCAGGGGAAATCACGTGGGCCCCACAAGGAAATCACGTGGGCCCCACCCGGAAATCACGTGGGCCCCACCCGGAAATCACGTGGGCCCCACCCGGAAATCACGTGGGCCCCACCCGGAAATCACGTGGGCCCCACCCGGAAATCACGTGGGCCCCACCCGGAAATCACGTGGGCCCCAAGGGGAAATCACGTGGGCCCCACCCGGAAATCACGTGGGCCCCACCCGGAAATCACGTGGGCCCCACCCGGAAATCACGTGGGCCCCACCCGGAAATCACGTGGGCCCCACCCGGAAATCACGTGGGCCCCACCCGGAAATCACGTGGGCCCCACCCGGAAATCACGTGGGCCCCCAGGGGAAATCACGTGGGCCCCACCCGGAAATCACGTGGGCCCCACCCGGAAATCACGTGGGCCCCACCCGGAAATCACGTGGGCCCCACCCGGAAATCACGTGGGCCCCACCCGGAAATCACGTGGGCCCCACCCGGAAATCACGTGGGCCCCACCCGGAAATCACGTGGGCCCCACCCGGAAATCACGTGGGCCCCACCCGGAAATCACGTGGGCCCCACCCGGAAATCACGTGGGCCCCACCGGAAATCACGTGGCCCCCACGGGGAAATCACGTGGGCCCCACCCGGAAATCACGTGGGCCCCACCCGGAAATCACGTGGGCCCCACCCGGAAATCACGTGGGCCCCACCCGGAAATCACGTGGGCCCCACGGGGAAATCACGTGGGCCCCACGGGGAAATCACGTGGGCCCCACCCGGAAATCACGTGGGCCCCACCCGGAAATCACGTGAGCCCCACCCGGAAATCACATGGGCCCCACCCGGAAATCACGTGGGCCCCACCCGGAAATCACGTGGGCCCCACCCGGAAATCACGTGGGCCCCCAGGGGAAATCACGTGGGCCCCACCCGGAAATCACGTGGGCCCCACCCGGAAATCACGTGGGCCCCACCCGGAAATCACGTGGGCCCCACCCGGAAATCACGTGGGCCCCACCCGGAAATCACGTGGGCCCCACCCGGAAATCACGTGGGCCCCACCCGGAAATCACGTGGGCCGCACCCGGAAATCACGTGGGCCCCACCCGGAAATCACGTGGGCCCCACGGGGAAATCACGTGGGCCCCACCCGGAAATCACGAGGGCCCCACCCGGAAATTACGTGGGCCCCACCCGGAAATCACGTGGGCCCCACCCGGAAATCACGTGGGCCCCCAGGGGAAATCACGTGGGCCCCACCCGGAAATCACGTGGGCCCCACCCGGAAATCACGTGGGCCCCACCCGGAAATCACGTGGGCCCCACGGGGAAATCACGTGGGCCCCACCCGGAAATCACGTGGGCCCCACCCGGAAATCACGTGGGCCCCACCCGGAAATCACGTGGGCCCCACCCGGAAATCACGTGGGCCTCACCCGGAAATCACGTGGGCCCCACCCGGAAATCACGTGGGCCCCACCCGGAAATCACGTGGGCCCCACCCGGAAATCACGTGGGCCCCACCCGGAAATCACGTGGGCCCCACCCGGAAATCACGTGGGGCCCACCCGGAAATCACGTGGGCCCCACGGGGAAATCACGTGGGCCCCACCCGGAAATCACGTGGGCCCCACCCGGAAATCACGTGGGCCCCACACGGAAATCACGTGGGCCCCACCCGGAAATCACGTGGGCCCCACCCTGAAATCACGTGGGCCCCACCCGGAAATCACGTGGGCCCCACCCGGAAATCACGTGGGCCCCACCCGGAAATCACGTGGGCCCCACCCGGAAATCACGTGGGCCCCACCCGGAAATCACGTGGGCCCCACCCGGAAATAACGTGGGCCCCACCCGGAAATCACGTGGGCCCCCAGGGGAAATCACGTGGGCCCCACAAGGAAATCACGTGGGCCCCACCCGGAAATCACGTGGGCCCCACCCGGAAATCACGTGGGCCCCACCCGGAAATCACGTGGGCCCCACGGGGAAATCACGTGGGCCCCACCCGGAAATCACGTGGGCCCCACCCAGAAATCACGTGGGCCCCACCCGGAAATCACGTGGGCCCCACCCGGAAATCACGTGGGCCCCAACCGGAAATCACGTGGGCCCCACCCGGAAATCACGTGGGCCCCACCCGGAAATCACGTGGGCCCCACCCGGAAATCACGTGGGCCCCACCCGGAAATCACGTGGGCCCCAAGGGGAAATCACGTGGGCCCCACCCGGAAATCACGTGGGCCCCACCCGGAAATCACGTGGGCCCCACCCGGAAATCACGTGGGCCCCACCCGGAAATCACGTGGGCCCCACCCGGAAATCACGTGGGCCCCACCCGGAAATCACGTGGGCCCCACCCGGAAATCACGTGGGCCCCACGGGGAAATCACGCGGGCCCCACCCGGAAATCACGTGTGCACCACGGGGAAATCACGTGGGACCCACCCGGAAATCACGTGGGCACCACGGGGAAATCACGTGGGCCCCACCCGGAAATCACGTGGGCCCCACCCGGAAATCACGTGGGCCCCACCCGGAAATCACGTGGGGCCCACCCGGAAATCACGTGGGCCCCACCCGGAAATCACGTGGGCCCCACGGGGAAATCACGTGGGCCCCACCCGGAAATCACGTGGGCACCACCCGGAAATCACGTGGGCCCCACACGGAAATCACGTGGGCCCCACCCGGAAATCACGTGGGCCCCACACGGAAATCACGTGGGCCCCACCCGGAAATCACGTGGGCCCCTCCCGGAAATCACGTGGGCCCCACCCGGAAATCACGTGGGCCCCACCCGGAAATCACGTGGGCCCCACGGGGAAATCACGTGGGCCCCACCCGGAAATCACGTGGGCCCCACCCGGAAATCACGTGGGCCCCACCCGGAAGTCACGTGGGCCCCACCCGGAAATCACGTGGGCCCCACCCGGAAATCACGTGGGCCCCACCCGGAAATCACGTGGGCCCCACCCGGAAATCACGTGGGCCCCACCCGGAAATCACGTGGGCCCCACCCGGAAATCACGTGGGCCCCACCCGGAAATCACGTGGGCACCACGGGGAAATCACGTGGGCCCCACCCGGAAATCACGTGGGCCCCACCCGGAAATCACGTGGGCCCCACCCGGAAATCACGTGGGGCCCACCCGGAAATCACGTGGGCCCCACCCGGAAATCACGTGGGACCCACGGGGAAATCACGTGGGCCCCACCCGGAAATCACGTGGGCCCCACCCGGAAATCACGTAGGCCCCACACAGAAATCACGTGGGCCCCACCCGGAAATCACGTGGGCCCCACCCGGAAATCACGTGGGACCCACCCGGAAATCACGTGGGCCCCACCCGGAAATCACGTGGGCCCCACGGGGAAATCACGTGGGCCCCACCCGGAAATCACGTGGGCCCCACCCGGAAATCACGTGGGCCCCACCCGGAAATCACGTGGGACCCCAGGGGAAATCACGTGGGCCCCACCCGGAAATCACGTGGGCCCCACCCGGAAATCACGTGGGCCCCACCCGGAAATCACGTGGGCCCCACCCGGAAATCACGTGGGCCCCACCCGGAAATCACGTGGGCCCCCAGGGGAAATCACGTGGGCCCCACCCGGAAATCACGTGGGCCCCACCCGGAAATCACGTGGGCCCCACCCGGAAATCACGTGGGCCCCACCCGGAAATCACGTGGGCCCCACCCGGAAATCACGTGGGCCCCACCCGGAAATAACGTGGGCCCCACCCGGAAATCACGTGGGCCCCCAGGGGAAATCACGTGGGCCCCACAAGGAAATCACGTGGGCCCCACCCGGAAATCACGTGGGCCCCACCCGGAAATCACGTGGGCCCCACCCGGAAATCACGTGGGCCCCACCCGGAAATCACGTGGGCCCCACCCGGAAATCACGTGGGCCCCACCCGGAAATCACGTGGGCCCCACCCGGAAATCACGTGGGCCCCACCCGGAAATCACGTGGGCCCCACCCGGAAATCACGTGGGCCCCACCCGGAAATCACGTGGGCCCCACCCGGAAATCACGTGGGCCCCAAGGGGAAATCACATGGGCCCCACCCGGAAATCACGTGGGCCCCACCCGGAAATCACATGGGCCCCACCCGGAAATCACGTGGGCCCTACCCGGAAACCACGTGGGCCCCACCCGGAAATCACGTGGGCCCCACCCGGAAATCACGTGGGCCCCACCCGGAAATCACGTGGGCCCCACCCGGAAATCACGTGGGCCCCACCCGGAAATCACGTGGGCCCCACCCGGAAATCACGTGGGCCCCACCCGGAAATCACGTGGGCCCCCAGGGGAAATCACGTGGGCCCCACCCGGAAATCACGTGGGCCCCACCCGGAAATCACGTGGGCCCCACCCGGAAATCACGTGGGCCCCACCCGGAAATCACGTGGGCCCCACCCGGAAATCACGTGGGCCCCACCCGGAAATCACGTGGGCCCCACCCGGAAATCACGTGGGCCCCACCCGGAAATCACGTGGGCCCCACCCGGAAATCACGTGGGCCCCACCCGGAAATCACGTGGGCCCCACCCGGAAATCACGTGGGCCCCACCCGGAAATCACGTGGGCCCCACCCGGAAATCACGTGGGCCCCACCCGGAAATCACGTGGGGCCCACCCGGAAATCACGTGGGCCCCACGGGGAAATCACGTGGGCCCCACCCGGAAATCACGTGGGCCCCACCCGGAAATCACGTGGGCCCCACACGGAAATCACGTGGGCCCCACCCGGAAATCACGTGGGCCCCACCCTGAAATCACGTGGGCCCCACCCGGAAATCACGTGGGCCCCACCCGGAAATCACGTGGGCCCCACGGGGAAATCACGTGGGCCCCACCCGGAAATCACGTGGGCCCCACCCGGAAATCACGTGGGCCCCACCCGGAAATCACGTGGGCCCCACCCGGAAATCACGTGGGCCCCACCCGGAAATCACGTGGGCCCCACCCGGAAATCACGTGGGCCCCACCCGGAAATCACGTGGGCCCCACCCGGAAATCACGTGGGCCCCACGGGGAAATCACGTGGGCCCCACCCGGAAATCACGTGGGCCCCACCCGGAAATCACGTGGGCCCCACACGGAAATCACGTGGGCCCCACCCGGAAATCACGTGGGCCCCACGGGGAAATCACGTGGGCCCCACCCGGAAATCACGTGGGCCCCACCCGGAAATCACGTGGGCCCCACCCGGAAATCACGTGGGCCCCACGGGGAAATCAGGTGGGCCCCACCCGGAAATCACGTGGGCACCACGGGGAAATCACGTGGGCCCCACCCGGAAATCACGTGGGCACCACGGGGAAATCACGTGGGCCCCACCCGGAAATCACGTGGGCCCCACGCGGAAATCACGTGGGCCCCACCGGGAAAACACGTGGGGCCCACCCGGAAATCACGTGGGCCCCACCCGGAAATCACGTGGGCCCCACGGGGAAATCACGTGGGCCCCACCCGGAAATCACGTGGGCACCACTCGGAAATCACGTGGGCCCCACACGGAAATCACGTGGGCCCCACCCGGAAATCACGTGGGCCCCACACGGAAATCACGTGGGCCCCACCCGGAAATCACGTGGGCCCCACTCGGAAATCACGTGGGCCCCACCCGGAAATCACGTGGGCCCCACCCGGAAATCACGTGGGCCCCACGGGGAAATCACGTGGGCCCCACCCGGAAATCACGTGGGCCCCACCCGGAAATCACGTGGGCCCCACCCGGAAGTCACGTGGGCCCCACCCGGAAATCACGTGGGCCCCACCCGGAAATCACGTGGGCCCCACCCGGAAATCACGTGGGCCCCACCCGGAAATCACGTGGGCCCCACCCGGAAATCACGTGGGCCCCACCCGGAAATCACGTGGGCACCACGGGGAAATCACGTGGGCCCCACCCGGAAATCACGTGGGCCCCACCCGGAAATCACGTGGGCCCCACCCGGAAATCACGTGGGGCCCACCCGGAAATCACGTGGGCCCCACCCGGAAATCACGTGGGCCCCACGGGGAAAACACGTGGGCCCCACCCGGAAATCACGTGGGCCCCACCCGGAAATCACGTAGGCCCCACACGGAAATCACGTGGGCCCCACCCGGAAATCACGTGGGCCCCACCCGGAAATCACGTGGGACCCACCCGGAAATCACGTGGGCCCCACCCGTAAATCACGTGGGCCCCACGGGGAAATCACGTGGGCCCCACCCGGAAATCACGTGGGCCCCACCCGGAAATCACGTGGGCCCCACCCGGAAATCACGTGGGACCCCAGGGGAAATCACGTGGGCCCCACCCGGAAATCACGTGGGCCCCACCCGGAAATCACGTGGGCCCCACCCGGAAATCACGTGGGCCCCACCCGGAAATCACGTGGGCCCCACCCGGAAATCACGTGGGCCCCACCCGGAAATCACGTGGGACCCACCCGGAAATCACGTGGGCCCCACACGGAAATCACGTGGGCCCCACCCGGAAATCACGTGGGCCCCACCCGGAAATCACGTGGGCCCCACCCGGAAATCACGTGGGCCCCACCCGGAAATCACGTGGGGCCCACCCGGAAATCACGTGGGCCCCACCCGGAAATCACGTGGGCCCCACGGGGAAATCACGTGGGCCCCACCCGGAAATCACGTGGCCCCACCCGGAAATCACGTGGGCCCCACCCTGAAATCACGTGGGCCCCACCCGGAAATCACGTGGGCCCCACCCGGAAATCACGTGGGCCCCACCCGGAAATCACGTGGGCCCCACCCGGAAATCACGTGGGCCCCACTCGGAAATCACGTGGGCCCCACCCGGAAATCACGTGGGCCCCCAGGGGAAATCACGTGGGCCCCACCCGGAAATCACGTGGGCCCCACCCGGAAATCACGTGGACCCCAGGGGAAATCACGTGGGCCCCACCCGGAAATCACGTGGGCCCCACCCGGAAATCACGTGGGCCCCACCCGGAAATCACGTGGGCCCCACCCGGAAATCACGTGGGCCCCACCCGGAAATCACGTGGGCCCCACCCGGAAATCACGTGGGCCCCACCCGGAAATCACGTGGGCCCCACCCGGAAATCACGTGGGCCCCACTCGGAAATCACGTGGGCCCCACCCGGAAATCACGTGGGCCCCCAGGGGAAATCACGTGGGCCCCACCCGGAAATCACGAGGGCCCCACCCGGAAATCACGTGGGCCCCACCCGGAAATCACGTGGGCCCCACCCTGAAATCACGTGGGCCCCACCCGGAAATCACGTGGGCCCCACCCTGAAATCACGTGGGCCCCACCCGGAAATCACGTGGGCCCCACCCGGAAATCACGTGGGCCCCATCCGGAAATCACGTGGGCCCCACCCGGAAATCACGTGGGCCCCACCCGGAAATCACGTGGGCCCCACCCGGAAATCACGTGGGCCCCCAGGGGAAATCACGTGGGCCCCACCCGGAAATCACGTGGGCCCCACCCGGAAATCACGTGGGCCCCACGCGGAAATCACGTGGGCCCCACCCGGAAATCACGTGGGCCCCACCCGGAAATCACGTGGGCCCCACGGGGAAATCACGTGGGCCCCACCCGGAAATCACGTGGGGCCCACCCGGAAATCACGTGGGCCCCACGGGGAAATCACGTGGGCCCCACCCGGAAATCACGTGGGCCCCACCCGGAAATCACGTGGGCCCCACCCGGAAATCACGTGGGCCCCACCCGGAAATCACGTGGGCCCCACCCGGAAATCACGTGGGCCCCACCCGGAAATCACGTGGGCCCCACCCGGAAATCACGTGGGCCCCACCCGGAAATCACGTGGGCCCTACCCGGAAATCACGTGGGCCCCCAGGGGAAATCACGTGGGCCCCACCCGGAAATCACGTGGGCCCCCAGGGGAAATCACGTGGGCCCCACCCGGATATCACGTGGGCCCCACCCGGAAATCACGTGGGCCCCACCCGGAAATCACGTGGGCCCCACGGGGAAATCACGTGGGTCCCACCCGGAAATCACGTGGGCCCCACCCGGAAATCACGTGGGCCCCACCCGGAAATCACGTGGGCCCCACCCGGAAATCACGTGGGCCCCACCCGGAAATCACGTGGGCCCCACCCGGAAATCACGTGGGCCCCACGGGGAAATCACGTGGGCCCCACCTGGAAATCACGTGGGCCCCACCCGGAAATCACGTGGGCCCCACCCGGAAATCACGTGGGCCCCACCCGGAAATCACGTGGGCCCCACCCGGAAATCACGTGGGCCCCACCCGGAAATCACGTGGGCCCCACCCGGAAATCACGTGGGCCCCACCCGGAAATCACGTGGGCCCCACCCGGAAATCACGTGGGCCCCCAGGGGAAATCACGTGGGCCCCCAGGGGAAATCACGTGGGCCCCACCCGGAAATCACGTGGGCCCCACCCGGAAATCACGTGGGCCCCACGGGGAAATCACGTGGGCCCCACGGGGAAATCACGTGGGCCCCACCCGGAAATCACGTGGGCCCCACCCGGAAATCACGTGGGCCCCACCCGGAAATCACGTGGGGCCCACCCGGAAATCACGTGGGCCCCACGGGGAAATCACGTGGGCCCCACCCGGAAATCACGTGGGCCCCACCCGGAAATCACGTGGGCCCCACCCGGAAATCACGTGGGCCCCACCCGGAAATCACGTGGGCCCGACGGGGAAATCACGTGGGCCCCACCCGGAAATCACGTGGGCCCCACCCGGAAATCACGTGGGCCCCACCCGGAAATCACGTGGGCCCCACCCGGAAATCACGTGGGCCCCACCCGGAAATCACGTGGGCCCCACCCGGAAATCACGTGGGCCCCACCCGGAAATCACGTGGGCCCCACCCGGAAATCACGTGGGCCCCACCCGGAAATCACGTGGGCCCCACGGGGAAATCACGTGGGCCCCACCCGGAAATCACGTGGGCCCCACCCGGATATCACGTGGGCCCCACCCGGAAATCACGTGGGCCCCACCCGGAAATCACGTGGGCCCCACGGGGAAATCACGTGGGTCCCACCCGGAAATCACGTGGGCCCCACCCGTAAATCACGTGGGCCCCACCCGGAAATCACGTGGGCCCCACCCGGAAATCACGTGGGCCCCACCCGGAAATCACGTGGGCCCCACGGGGAAATCACGTGGGCCCCACCTGGAAATCACGTGGGCCCCACCCGGAAATCACGTGGGCCCCACCCGGAAATCACGTGGGCCCCACCCGGAAATCACGTGGGCCCCACCCGGAAATCACGTGGGCCCCCAGGGGAAATCACGTGGGCCCCACCCGGAAATCACGTGGGCCCCACCCGGAAATCACGTGGGCCCCACCCGGAAATCACGTGGGCCCCACCCGGAAATCACGTGGGCCCCACCCGGAAATCACGTGGGCCCCACCCGGAAATCACGTGGGCCCCACCCGGAAATCACGTGGGCCCCACCCGGAAATCACGTGGGCCCCACGGGGAAATCACGTGGGCCCCACCCGGAAATCACGTGGGCCCCACCCGGAAATCACGTGGGCCCCACACGGAAATCACGTGGGCCCCACCCGGAAATCACGTGGGCCCCACCCTGAAATCACGTGGGCCCCACCCGGAAATCACGTGGGCCCCACCCGGAAATCACGTGGGCCCTACCCGGAAATCACGTGGGCCCCACCCGGAAATCACGTGGGCCCCACCCGGAAATCACGTGGGCCCCACCCGGAAATCACGTGGGCCCCACCCGGAAATCACGTGGGCCCCCAGGGGAAATCACGTGGGCCCCACAAGGAAATCACGTGGGCCCCACCCGGAAATCACGTGGGCCCCACCCGGAAATCACGTGGGCCCCACCCGGAAATCACGTGGGCCCCACCCGGAAATCACGTGGGCCCCACCCGGAAATCACGTGGGCCCCACCCGGAAATCACGTGGGCCCCACCCGGAAATCACGTGGGCCCCACCCGGAAATCACGTGGGCCCCACCCGGAAATCACGTGGGCCCCACCCGGAAATCACGTGGGCCCCACCCGGAAATCACGTGGGCCCCACGGGGAAATCACGTGGGCCCCACCCGGAAATCACGTGGGCCCCACCCGGATATCACGTGGGCCCCACCCGGAAATCACGTGGGCCCCACCCGGAAATCACGTGGGCCCCACGGGGAAATCACGTGGGTCCCACCCGGAAATCACGTGGGCCCCACCCGTAAATCACGTGGGCCCCACCCGGAAATCACGTGGGCCCCACCCGGAAATCACGTGGGCCCCACCCGGAAATCACGTGGGCCCCACGGGGAAATCACGTGGGCCCCACCTGGAAATCACGTGGGCCCCACCCGGAAATCACGTGGGCCCCACCCGGAAATCACGTGGGCCCCACCCGGAAATCACGTGGGCCCCACCCGGAAATCACGTGGGCCCCCAGGGGAAATCACGTGGGCCCCACCCGGAAATCACGTGGGCCCCACCCGGAAATCACGTGGGCCCCACCCGGAAATCACGTGGGCCCCACCCGGAAATCACGTGGGCCCCACCCGGAAATCACGTGGGCCCCACCCGGAAATCACGTGGGCCCCACCCGGAAATCACGTGGGCCCCACGGGGAAATCACGTGGGCCCCACCCGGAAATCACGTGGGCCCCACCCGGAAATCACGTGGGCCCCACACGGAAATCACGTGGGCCCCACCCGGAAATCACGTGGGCCCCACCCTGAAATCACGTGGGCCCCACCCGGAAATCACGTGGGCCCCACCCGGAAATCACGTGGGCCCTACCCGGAAATCACGTGGGCCCCACCCGGAAATCACGTGGGCCCCACCCGGAAATCACGTGGGCCCCACCCGGAAATCACGTGGGCCCCACCCGGAAATCACGTGGGCCCCCAGGGGAAATCACGTGGGCCCCACAAGGAAATCACGTGGGCCCCACCCGGAAATCACGTGGGCCCCACCCGGAAATCACGTGGGCCCCACCCGGAAATCACGTGGGCCCCACCCGGAAATCACGTGGGCCCCACCCGGAAATCACGTGGGCCCCACCCGGAAATCACGTGGGCCCCACCCGGAAATCACGTGGGCCCCACCCGGAAATCACGTGGGCCCCACCCGGAAATCACGTGGGCCCCACCCGGAAATCACGTGGGCCCCACCCGGAAATCACGTGGGCCCCACCCGGAAATCACGTGGGCCCCACCCGGAAATCACGTGGGCCCCCAGGGGAAATCACGTGGGCCCCACAAGGAAATCACGTGGGCCCCACCCGGAAATCACGTGGGCCCCACCCGGAAATCACGTGGGCCCCACCCGGAAATCACGTGGGCCCCACGGGGAAATCACGTGGGCCCCACCCGGAAATCACGTGGGCCCCACCCGGAAATCACGTGGGCCCCACCCGGAAATCACGTGGGCCCCACCCGGAAATCACGTGGGCCCCACCCGGAAATCACGTGGGCCCCACCCGGAAATCACGTGGGCCCCACCCGGAAATCACGTGGGCCCCACCCGGAAATCACGTGGGCCCCACGGGGAAATCACGTGGGCCCCACCCGGAAATCACGTGGGCCCCACCCGGAAATCACGTGGGCCCCACCCGGAAATCACGTGGGCCCCACCCGGAAATCACGTGGGCCCCACCCGGAAATCACGTGGGCCCCACGGGGAAATCAGGTGGGCCCCACCCGGAAATCACGTGGGCCCCACCCGGATATCACGTGGGCCCCACCCGGAAATCACGTGGGCCCCACCCGGAAATCACGTGGGCCCCACCCGGAAATCACGTGGGCCCCACGGGGAAATCACGTGGGCCCCACCCGGAAATCACGTGGGCCCCACCCGGAAATCACGTGGGTCCCACGGGGAAATCACGTGGGCCCCACCCGGAAATCACGTGGGCCCCACCCGGATATCACGTGGGCCCCACCCGGAAATCACGTGGGCCCCACCCGGAAATCACGTGGGCCCCACGGGGAAATCACGTGGGTCCCACCCGGAAATCACGTGGGCCCCACCCGTAAATCACGTGGGCCCCACCCGGAAATCACGTGGGCCCCACACGGAAATCACGTGGGCCCCACCCGGAAATCACGTGGGCCCCACCCGGAAATCACGTGGGCCCCACGGGGAAATCACGTGGGCCCCACCTGGAAATCACGTGGGCCCCACCCGGAAATCACGTGGGCCCCACCCGGAAATCACGTGGGCCCCACCCGGAAATCACGTGGGCCCCACCCGGAAATCACGTGGGCCCCCAGGGGAAATCACGTGGGCCCCACCCGGAAATCACGTGGGCCCCACCCGGAAATCACGTGGGCCCCACCCGGAAATCACGTGGGCCCCACCCGGAAATCACGTGGGCCCCACCCGGAAATCACGTGGGCCCCACCCGGAAATCACGTGGGCCCCACCCGGAAATCACGTGGGCCCCACGGGGAAATCACGTGGGCCCCACCCGGAAATCACGTGGGCCCCACCCGGAAATCACGTGGACCCCACCCGGAAATCACGTGGGCCCCACCCGGAAATCACGTGGGGCCCACCCGGAAATCACGTGGGCCCCACGGGGAAATCACGTGGGCCCCACCCGGAAATCACGTGGGCCCCACCCGGAAATCACGTGGGCCCCACCCGGAAATCACGTGGGCCCCACCCGGAAATCACGTGGGCCCCACCCTGAAATCACGTGGTCCCCACCCGGAAATCACGTGGGCCCCACCCGGAAATCACGTGGGCCCCACCCGGAAATCACGTGGGCCCCACCCGGAAATCACGTGGGCCCCACCCGGAAATCACGTGGGCCCCACCCGGAAATCACGTGGGCCCCACCCGGAAATCACGTGGGCCCCACCCGGAAATCACGTGGGCCCCATCCGGAAATCACGTGGGCCCCACGGGGAAATCACGTGGGCCCCACCCGGAAATCACGTGGGGCCCACCCGGAAATCACGTGGGCCCCACGGGGAAATCACGTGGGCCCCACCCGGAAATCACGTGGGCCCCACCCGGAAATCACGTGGGCCCCACCCGGAAATCACGTGGGCCCCACCCGGAAATCACGTGGGCCCCACCCGGAAATCACGTGGGCCCCACCCGGAAATCACGTGGGCCCCATCCGGAAATCACGTGGGCCCCACGGGGAAATCACGTGGGCCCCACCCGGAAATCACGTGGGGCCCACCCGGAAATCACGTGGGCCCCACGGGGAAATCACGTGGGCCCCACCCGGAAATCACGTGGGCCCCACCCGGAAATCACGTGGGCCCCACCCGGAAATCACGTGGGCCCCACCCGGAAATCACGTGGGCCCCACCCGGAAATCACGTGGGCCCCACCCGGAAATCACGTGGGCCCCACCCGGAAATCACGTGGGCCCCCAGGGGAAATCACGTGGGCCCCACAAGAAAATCACGTGGGCCCCACCCGGAAATCACGTGGGCCCCACCCGGAAATCACGTGGGCCCCACCCGGAAATCACGTGGGCCCCACGGGGAAATCACGTGGGCCCCACGGGGAAATCACGTGGGCCACACCCGGAAATCACGTGGGCCCCACCCGGAAATCACGTGGGCCCCACCCGGAAATCACGTGGGCCCCACCCGGAAATCACGTGGGCCCCACGGGGAAATCACGTGGGCCCCACGGGGAAATCACGTGGGCCCCACCCGGAATCACGTGGGCCCCACCCGGAAATCACGTGGGCCCCACCCGGAAATCACGTGGGCCCCACCCGGAAATCACGTGGGCCCCACCCGGAAATCACGTGGGCCCCACCCGGAAATCACGTGGGCCCCACCCGGAAATCACGTGGGCCCCACCCGGAAATCACGTGGGCCCCACCCGGAAATCACGTGGGCCCCACCCGGAAATCACGTGGGCCCCACCCGGAAATCACGTGGGCCCCACCCGGAAATCACGTGGGGCCCACCCGGAAATCACGTGGGCCCCACGGGGAAATCACGTGGGCCCACCCGGAAATCACGTGGGCCCCACCCGGAAATCACGTGGGCCCCACCCGGAAATCACGTGGGCCCCACCCGGAAATCACGTGGGCCCTACCCGGAAATCACGTGGGCCCCCAGGGGAAATCACGTGGGCCCCACCCGGAAATCACGTGGGCCCCACCCGGAAATCACGTGGGCCCCACCCGGAAATCACGTGGGCCCTACCCGGAAATCACGTGGGCCCCCAGGGGAAATCACGTGGGCCCCACCCGGAAATCACGTGGGCCCCACCCGGAAATCACGTGGGCCCCACCCGGAAATCACGTGGGCCCCACCCGGAAATCACGTGGGCCCCACCCGGAAATCACGTGGGCCCCACCCGGAAATCACGTGGGCCCCACCCGGAAATCACGTGAGCCCCACCCGGAAATCACGTGGGCCCCACGGGGAAATCACGTGGGCCCCACCCGGAAATCACGTGGGCCCCACCCGGAAATCACGTGGGCCCCACGGGGAAATCACGTGGGCCCCACCCGGAAATCACGTGGGCCCACCCGGAAATCACGTGGGGGAAATCACGTGGGCCCCACCCGGAAATCACGTGGGCCCCACCCGGAAATCACGTGGGCCCCACCCGGAAATCACGTGGGCCCCACCCGGAAATCACGTGGGCCCCCAGGGGAAATCACGTGGGCTCCACCCGGAAATCACGTGGGCCCCACCCGGAAATCACGTGGGCCCCACCCGGAAATCACGTGGGCCCGACGGGGAAATCACGTGGGCCCCACCCGGAAATCACGTGGGCCCCACCCGGAAATCACGTGGGCCCCACCCGGAAATCACGTGGGCCCCACCCGGAAATCACGTGGGCCCCACCCGGGAAATCACGTGGGCCCCACCCGGAAATCACGTGGGCCCCACCCGGAAATCACGTGGGCCCCACCCGGAAATCACGTGGGCCCCACCCGGAAATCACGTGGGCCCCACCCGGAAATCACGTGGGCCCCACCCGGAAATCACGTGGGCCCCACGGGAAATCACGTGGGCCCCACGGGGAAATCACGTGGGCCCCACCCGGAAATCACGTGGGCCCCACCCGGAAATCACGTGGGCCCCACCCGGAAATCACGTGGGCCCCACCCGGAAATCACGTGGGCCCCACCCGGAAATCACGTGGCCCCACCCGGAAATCACGTGGGCCCCACCCGGAAATCACGTGGGCCCCACCCGGAAATCACGTGGGCCCCCAGGGGAAATCACGTGGGCCCCACCCGGAAATCACGTGGGCCCCACCCGGAAATCACGTGGGCCCCACCCGGAAATCACGTGGGCCCCACGGGGAAATCACGTGGGCCCCACCCGGAAATCACGTGGGCCCCACCCGGAAATCACGTGGGCCCCCAGGGGAAATCACGTGGGCCCCACCCGGAAATCACGTGGGCCCCACCCGGAAATCACGTGGGCCCCACCCGGAAATCACGTGGGCCCCACCCGGAAATCACGTGGGCCCCACCCGGAAATCACGTGGGCCCCACCCGGAAATCACGTGGGCCCCACCCGGAAATCACGTGGGCCCCACCCGGAAATCACGTGGGCCCCACCCGGAAATCACGTGGGCCCCACCCGGAAATCACGTGGGCCCCACCCGGAAATCACGTGGCCCCACCCGGAAATCACGTGGGCCCCACCCGGAAATCACGTGGGCCCCACCCGGAAATCACGTGGGCCCCACCCGGAAATCACGTGGGCCCCACCCGGAAATCACGTGGGCCCCACCCGGAAATCACGTGGGCCCCACCCGGAAATCACGTGGGCCCCACGGGGAAATCACGTGGGCCCCACCCGGAAATCACGTGGGCCCCACCCGGAAATCACGTGGGCCCCACCCGGAAATCACGTGGGCCCCACCCGGAAATCACGTGGGCCCCACCCGGAAATCACGTGGGCCCCACCCGGAAATCACGTGGGCCCCACCCGGAAATCACGTGGGCCCCACCCGGAAATCACGTGGGCCCCCAGGGGAAATCACGTGGGCCCCCAGGGGAAATCACGTGGGCCCCACCCGGAAATCACGTGGGCCCCACCCGGAAATCACGTGGGCCCCACCCGGAAATCAAGTGGGCCCCACCCGGAAATCACGTGGGCCCCACCCGGAAATCACGTGGGCCCCACCCGGAAATCACGTGGGCCCCACCCGGAAATCACGTGGGCCCCACCCGGAAATCACGTGGGCCCCCACCCGGAAATCACGTGGGCCCCACCCGGAAATCACGTGGGCCCCACCCGGAAATCACGTGGGCCCCACCCGGAAATCACGTGGGCCCCATCCGGAATCACGTGGGCCCCACGGGGAAATCACGTGGGCCCCACCCGGAAATCACGTGGGGCCCACCCGGAAATCACGTGGGCCCCCACGGGGAAATCACGTGGGCCCCACGGGGAAATCACGTGGGCCCCACCCGGAAATCACGTGGGCCCCACCCGGAAATCACGTGGGCCCCACCCGGAAATCACGTGGGCCCCACCCGGAAATCACGTGGGCCCCACCCGGAAATCACGTGGGCCCACCCGGAAATCACGTGGGCCCCACCCGGAAATCACGTGGGCCCCACGGGGAAATCACGTGGGCCCCACCCGGAAATCACGTGGGCCCCACCCGGAAATCACGTGGGCCCCACCCGGAAATCACGTGGGCCCCACCCGGAAATCACGTGGGCCCCACCCGGAAATCACGTGGGCCCCACCCGGAAATCACGTGGCCCCACCCGGAAATCACGTGGGCCCCCAGGGAAATCACGTGGGCCCCACAAGAAATCACGTGGGCCCCACCCGGAAATCACGTGGGCCCCACCCGGAAATCACGTGGGCCCCACCCGGAAATCACGTGGGCCCCACGGGGAAATCACGTGGGCCCCACGGGGAAATCACGTGGGCCACACCCGGAAATCACGTGGGCCCCACCCGGAAATCACGTGGGCCCACCCGGAAATCACGTGGGCCCCACCCGGAAATCACGTGGGCCCCACGGGGAAATCACGTGGGCCCCACGGGGAAATCACGTGGGCCCCACCCGGAAATCACGTGGGCCCCACCCGGAAATCACGTGGGCCCCACCCGGAAATCACGTGGGCCCCACCCGGAAATCACGTGGGCCCCCACCCGGAAATCACGTGGGCCCCACCCGGAAATCACGTGGGCCCCACCCGGAAATCACGTGGGCCCCACCCGGAAATCACGTGGGCCCCACCCGGAAATCACGTGGGCCCCACCCGGAAATCACGTGGGCCCCACCCGGAAATCACGTGGGCCCCACCCGGAAATCACGTGGGGCCCACCCGGAAATCACGTGGGCCCCACGGGGAAATCACGTGGGCCCCACCCGGAAATCACGTGGGCCCCACCCGGAAATCACGTGGGCCCCACCCGGAAATCACGTGGGCCCCACCCGGAAATCACGTGGGCCCTACCCGGAAATCACGTGGGCCCCCAGGGGAAATCACGTGGGCCCCACCCGGAAATCACGTGGGCCCCACCCGGAAATCACGTGGGCCCCACCCGGAAATCACGTGGGCCCTACCCGGAAATCACGTGGGCCCCCAGGGGAAATCACGTGGGCCCCACCCGGAAATCACGTGGGCCCCACCCGGAAATCACGTGGGCCCCACCCGGAAATCACGTGGGCCCCACCCGGAAATCACGTGGGCCCCACCCGGAAATCACGTGGGCCCCACCCGGAAATCACGTGGGCCCCACCCGGAAATCACGTGAGCCCCACCCGGAAATCACGTGGGCCCCACGGGGAAATCACGTGGGCCCCACCCGGAAATCACGTGGGCCCCACCCGGAAATCACGTGGGCCCCACGGGGAAATCACGTGGGCCCCACCCGGAAATCACGTGGGCCCCACCCGGAAATCACGTGGGCCCCACCCGGAAATCACGTGGGCCCCACCCGGAAATCACGTGGGCCCCACCCGGAAATCACGTGGGCCCCACCCGGAAATCACGTGGGCCCCACCCGGAAATCACGTGGGCCCCCAGGGGAAATCACGTGGGCTCCACCCGGAAATCACGTGGGCCCCACCCGGAAATCACGTGGGCCCCACCCGGAAATCACGTGGGCCCGACGGGGAAATCACGTGGGCCCCACCCGGAAATCACGTGGGCCCCACCCGGAAATCACGTGGGCCCCACCCGGAAATCACGTGGGCCCCACCCGGAAATCACGTGGGCCCCACCCGGAAATCACGTGGGCCCCACCCGGAAATCACGTGGGCCCCACCCGGAAATCACGTGGGCCCCACCCGGAAATCACGTGGGCCCCACCCGGAAATCACGTGGGCCCCACCCGGAAATCACGTGGGCCCCACCCGGAAATCACGTGGGCCCCCAGGGGAAATCACTTGGGCCCCACCCGGAAATCACGTGGGCCCCACCCGGAAATCACGTGGGCCCCACCCGGAAATCACGTGGGCCCCACGGGGAAATCACGTGGGCCCCACCCGGAAATCACGTGGGCCCCACGGGGAAATCACGTGGGTCCCACCCGGAAATCACGTGGGCCCCACCCGGAAATCACGTGGGCCCCACCCGGAAATCACGTGGGCCCCACCCGGAAATCACGTGGGCCCCACCCGGAAATCACGTGGGCCCCACGGGGAAATCACGTGGGCCCCACGGGGAAATCACGTGGGCCCCACCCGGAAATCACGTGGGCCCCACCCGGAAATCACGTGGGCCCCACCCGGAAATCACGTGGGCCCCACCCGGAAATCACGTGGGCCCCACCCGGAAATCACGTGGGCCCCACCCGGAAATCACGTGGGCCCCACCCGGAAATCACGTGGGCCCCACCCGGAAATCACGTGGGCCCCCAGGGGAAATCACGTGGGCCCCACCCGGAAATCACGTGGGCCCCACCCGGAAATCACGTGGGCCCCACCCGGAAATCACGTGGGCCCCACGGGGAAATCACGTGGGCCCCACCCGGAAATCACGTGGGCCCCACCCGGAAATCACGTGGGCCCCCAGGGGAAATCACGTGGGCCCCACCCGGAAATCACTTGGGCCCCACCCGGAAATCACGTGGGCCCCACCCGGAAATCACGTGGGCCCCACCCGGAAATCACGTGGGCCCCACCCGGAAATCACGTGGGCCCCACCCGGAAATCACGTGGGCCCCACCCGGAAATCACGTGGGCCCCACCCGGAAATCACGTGGGCCCCACCCGGAAATCACGTGGGCCCCACCCGGAAATCACGTGGGCCCCACCCGGAAATCACGTGGGCCCCACCCGGAAATCACGTGGGCCCCACCCGGAAATCACGTGGGCCCCACCCGGAAATCACGTGGGCCCCACCCGGAAATCACGTGGGCCCCACCCGGAAATCACGTGGGCCCCACCCGGAAATCACGTGGGCCCCACCCGGAAATCACGTGGGCCCCACCCGGAAATCACGTGGGGCCCACCCGGAAATCACGTGGGCCCCACGGGGAAATCACGTGGGCCCCACCCGGAAATCACGTGGGCCCGACCCGGAAATCACGTGGGCCCCACCCGGAAATCACGTGGGCCCCACCCGGAAATCACGTGGGCCCCACCCGGAAATCACGTGGGCCCCACCCGGAAATCACGTGGGCCCCACCCGGAAATCACGTGGGCCCTACCCGGAAATCACGTGGGCCCCCAGGGGAAATCACGTGGGCCCCACCCGGAAATCACGTGGGCCCCACCCGGAAATCACGTGGGCCCCACCCGGAAATCACGTGGGCCCCACCCGGAAATCACGTGGGCCCCACCCGGAAATCACGTGGGCCCCACCCGGAAATCACGTGGGCCCCACCCGGAAATCACGTGAGCCCCACCCGGAAATCACGTGGGCCCCACGGGGAAATCACGTGGGCCCCACCCGGAAATCACGTGGGCCCCACCCGGAAATCACGTGGGCCCCACGGGGAAATCACGTGGGCCCCACCCGGAAATCACGTGGGCCCCACCCGGAAATCACGTGGGCCCCACCCGGAAATCACGTGGGCCCCACCCGGAAATCACGTGGGCCCCACCCGGAAATCACGTGGGCCCCACCCGGAAATCACGTGGGCCCCACCCGGAAATCACGTGGGCCCCACCCGGAAATCACGTGGGCCCCACACGGAAATCACGTGGGCCCCACACGGAAATCACGTGGGCCCCACCCGGAAATCACGTGGGCCCCACGGGGAAATCACGTGGGCCCCACGCGGAAATCACGTGGGCCCCACGGGGAAATCACGTGGGCCCCACCCGGAAATCACGTGGGCCCCACGGGGAAATCACGTGGGCCCCACCCGGAAATCACGTGGGCCCCACCCGGAAATCACGTGGGCCCCACCCGGAAATCACGTGGGCCCCACCCGGAAATCACGTGGGCCCCACGGGGAAATCACGTGGGCCCCACCCGGAAATCACGTGGGTCCCACCCGGAAATCACGTGGGCCCCACCCGGAAATCACGTGGGCCCCACCCGGAAATCACGTGGGCCCAACCCGGAAATCACGTGGGCCCCACCTGGAAATCACGTGGGCCCCACCCGGAAATCACGTGGGCCCCCAGGGGAAATCACGTGGGCCCCACCCTGAAATCACGTGGGCCCCACCCGGAAATCACGTGGGCCCCACCCGGAAATAACGTGGGCCCCACCCGGAAATCACGTGGGCCCCACCCAGAAATCACGTGGGCCCCACCCGGAAATCACGTGGGCCCCACCCGGAAATCAAGTGGGCCCCACCCGGAAATCACGTGGGCCCCACCCGGAAATCACGTGGGCCCCCAGGGGAAATCATGTGGGCCCCACCCGGAAATCACGTGGGCCCCACCCGGAAATCACGTGGGCCCCACCCGGAAATCACTTGGGCCCCACCCGGAAATCACGTGGGCCCCACCCGGAAATCACGTGGGCCCCATCCGGAAATCACGTGGGCCCCACCCGGAAATCACGTGGGCCCCACCCGGAAATCACGTGGGCCCCCAGGGGAAATCACGTGGGCCCCACCCGGATATCACGTGGGCCCCACCCGGAAATCACGTGGGCCCCACCCGGAAATAACGTGGGCCCCACGGGGAAATCACGTGGGCCCCACCCGGAAATCACGTGGGCCCCACCCGGAAATCACGTGGGCCCCCAGGGGAAATCACGTGGGCCCCACCCGGAAATCACGTGGGCCCCACCCGGAAATCACGTGGGCCCCACCCGGAAATCACGTGGGCCCCACCCGGAAATCAAGTGGGCCCCACCCGGAAATCACGTGGGCCCCACCCGGAAATCACGTGGGCCCCACCCGGAAATCACGTGGGCCCCACCCGGAAATCACGTGGGCCCCACCCGGAAATCACGTGGGCCCCACCCGGAAATCACGTGGGCCCCACCCGGAAATCACGTGGGCCCCACCCGGAAATCACGTGGGCCCCACCCGGAAATCACGTGGGCCCCACCCGGAAATCACGTGGGCCCACCCGGAAATCACGTGGGCCCCACCCGGAAATCACGTGGGCCCCACCCGGAAATCACGTGGGCCCCACCCGGAAATCACGTGGCCCCACCCGGTAATCACGTGGGCCCCCAGGTGAAATCACGTGGGCCCCACAAGGAAATCACGTGGGCCCCACCCTGAAATCACGTGGGCCCCACCCGGAAATCACGTGGGCCCCACCCGGAAATCACGTGGGCCCCACCCGGAAATCACGTGTGCCCCACGGGGAAATCAAGTGGGCCCCACCCGGAAATCACGTGGGCCCCACCCGGAAATCACGTGGGCCCCACCCGGAAATCACGTGGGCCCCACCCGGAATCACGTGGGCCCCACCCGGAAATCACGTGGGCCCCACCCGGAAATCACGTGGCCCCCACGGGGAAATCACGTGGGCCCCACCCGGAAATCACGTGGGCCCCACCCGGAAATCACGTGGGCCCCACCAGGAAATCACGTGGGCCCCACCCGGAAATCACGTGGGCCCCACGGGGAAATCACGTGGGCCCCACGGGGAAATCACGTGGGCCCCACCCGGAAATCACGTGGGCCCCACCCGGAAATCACGTGAGCCCCACCCGGAAATCACATGGGCCCCACCCGGAAATCACGTGGGCCCCACCCGGAAATCACGAGGGCCCCACCCGGAAATCACGTGGGCCCCCAGGGGAAATCACGTGGGCCCACCCGGAAATCACGTGGCCCCACCCGGAAATCACGTGGGCCCCACCCGGAAATCACGTGGGCCCCACCCGGAAATCACGTGGGCCCCACCCGGAAATCACGTGGGCCCCACCCGGAAATCACGTGGGCCCCACCCGGAAATCACGTGGGCCCCACCCGGAAATCACGTGGGCCCCACCCGGAAATCACGTGGGCCCCACCCGGAAATCACGTGGGCCCCACCCGGAAATCACGTGGGCCCCACGGGGAAATCACGTGGGCCCCACGGGAAATCACGTGGGTCCCACCCGGAAATCACGTGGGCCCCACCCGGAAATCACGTGGGCCCCACCCGGAAATCACGTGGGCCCCACCCGGAAATCACGAGGGCCCCACCCGGAAATTACGTGGGCCCCACCCGGAAATCACGTGGGCCCTACCCGGAAATCACGTGGGCCCCCAGAGGAAATCACGTGGGCCCCACCCGGAAATCACGTGGGCCCCACCCGGAAATCACGTGGGCCCCACCCGGAAATCACGTGGGCCCCACCCGGAAATCACGTGGGCCCCACCCGGAAATCACGTGGGCCCCACGGGGAAATCACGTGGGCCCCACCCGGAAATCACGTGGGCCCCACCCGGAAATCACGTGGGCCCCACCCGGAAATCACGTGGGCCCCACCCGGAAATCACGTGGGCCCCACCCGGAAATCACGTGGGCCCCACCCGGAAATCACGTGGGCCCCACCCGGAAATCACGTGGGCCCCACCCGGAAATCACGTGGGCCCCACCCGGAAATCACGTGGGCCCCACCCGGAAATCACGTGGGCCCCACCCGGAAATCACGTGGGGCCCACCCGGAAATCACGTGGGCCCCACGGGGAAATCACGTGGGCCCCACCCGGAAATCACGTGGGCCCCACCCGGAAATCACGTGGGCCCCACACGGAAATCACGTGGGCCCCACCCGGAAATCACGTGGGCCCCACCCTGAAATCACGTGGGCCCCACCCGGAAATCACGTGGGCCCCACCCGGAAATCACGTGGGCCCCACCCGGAAATCACGTGGGCCCCACCCGGAAATCACGTGGGCCCCACCCGGAAATCACGTGGGCCCCACCCGGAAATAACGTGGGCCCCACCCGGAAATCACGTGGGCCCCACCCGGAAATCACGTGGGCCCCCAGGGGAAATCACGTGGGCCCCACAAGGAAATCACGTGGGCCCCACCCGGAAATCACGTGGGCCCCACCCGGAAATCACGTGGGCCCCACCCGGAAATCACGTGGGCCCCACGGGGAAATCACGTGGGCCCCACCCGGAAATCACGTGGGCCCCACCCGGAAATCACGTGGGCCCCACCCGGAAATCACGTGGGCCCCACCCGGAAATCACGTGGGCCCCACCCGGAAATCACGTGGGCCCCACCCGGAAATCACGTGGGCCCCACCCGGAAATCACGTGGGCCCCACCCGGAAATCACGTGGGCCCCACCCGGAAATCACGTGGGCCCCAAGGGGAAATCACGTGGGCCCCACCCGGAAATCACGTGGGCCCCACCCGGAAATCACGTGGGCCCCACCCGGAAATCACGTGGGCCCCACCCGGAAATCACGTGGGCCCCACCCGGAAATCACGTGGGCCCCACCCGGAAATCACGTGGGCCCCACCCGGAAATCACGTGGGCCCCACGGGGAAATCACGCGGGCCCCACCCGGAAATCACGTGGGCACCACGGGGAAATCACGTGGGCCCCACCCGGAAATCACGTGGGCACCACGGGGAAATCACGTGGGCCCCACCCGGAAATCACGTGGGCCCCACCCGGAAATCACGTGGGCCCCACCCGGAAATCACGTGGGGCCCACCCGGAAATCACGTGGGCCCCACCCGGAAATCACGTGGGCCCCACGGGGAAATCACATGGGCCCCACCCGGAAATCACGTGGGCACCACACGGAAATCACGTGGGCCCCACACGGAAATCACGTGGGCCCCACCCGGAAATCACGTGGGCCCCACACGGAAATCACGTGGGCCCCACCCGGAAATCACGTGGGCCCCTCCCGGAAATCACGTGGGCCCCACCCGGAAATCACGTGGGCCCCACCCGGAAATCACGTGGGCCCCACGGGGAAATCACGTGGGCCCCACCCGGAAATCACGTGGGCCCCACCCGGAAGTCACGTGGGCCCCACCCGGAAGTCACGTGGGCCCCACCCGGAAATCACGTGGGCCCCACCCGGAAATCACGTGGGCCCCACCCGGAAATCACGTGGGCCCCACCCGGAAATCACGTGGGCCCCACCCGGAAATCACGTGGGCCCCACCGGAAATCACGTGGGCCCCCAGGTGAAATCACGTGGGCCCCACAAGGAAATCACGTGGGCCCCACCCTGAAATCACGTGGGCCCCACCCGGAAATCACGTGGGCCCCACCCGGAAATCACGTGGGCCCCACCCGGAAATCACGTGTGCCCCACGGGGAAATCACGTGGGCCCCACCCGGAAATCACGTGGGCCCCACCCGGAAATCACGTGGGCCCCACCCGGAAATCACGTGGGCCCCACCCGGAAATCACGTGGGCCCCACCCGGAAATCACGTGGGCCCCACCCGGAAATCACGTGGCCCCCACGGGGAAATCACGTGGGCCCCACCCGGAAATCACGTGGGCCCCACCCGGAAATCACGTGGGCCCCACCCGGAAATCACGTGGGCCCCACCCGGAAATCACGTGGGCCCCACGGGGAAATCACGTGGGCCCCACGGGGAAATCACGTGGGCCCCACCCGGAAATCACGTGGGCCCCACCCGGAAATCACGTGAGCCCCACCCGGAAATCACATGGGCCCCACCCGGAAATCACGTGGGCCCCACCCGGAAATCACGTGGGCCCCACCCGGAAATCACGTGGGCCCCCAGGGGAAATCACGTGCGCCCCACCCGGAAATCACGTGGGCCCCACCCGGAAATCACGTGGGCCCCACCCGGAAATCACGTGGGCCCCACCCGGAAATCACGTGGGCCCCACCCGGAATCACGTGGGCCCCACCCGGAAATCACGTGGGCCCCACCCGGAAATCACGTGGGCCCCACCCGGAAATCACGTGGGCCCCACCCGGAAATCACGTGGGCCCCACCCGGAAATCACGTGGGCCCCACCCGGAAATCACGTGGGCCCCACCCGGAAATCACGTGGGCCCCACCCGGAAATCACGAGGGCCCCACCCGGAAATCACGTGGGCCCCACCCGGAAATCACGTGGGCCCCACCCGGAAATCACGTGGGCCCCACCCGGAAATCACGTGGGCCCCACCCGGAAATCACGTGGGCCCCACCCGGAAATCACGTGGGCCCCACGGGGAAATCACGTGGGCCCCACCCGGAAATCACGTGGGCCCCACCCGGAAATCACGTGGGCCCCACCCGGAAATCACGTGGGCCCCACCCGGAAATCACGTGGGCCCCACCCGGAAATCACGTGGGCCCCACCCGGAAATCACGTGGGCCCCACCCGGAAATCACGTGGGCCCCACCCGGAAATCACGTGGGCCCCACCCGGAAATCACGTGGGCCCCACCCGGAAATCACGTGGGCCCCACCCGGAAATCACGTGGGGCCCACCCGGAAATCACGTGGGCCCCACGGGGAAATCACGTGGGCCCCACCCGGAAATCACGTGGGCCCCACCCGGAAATCACGTGGGCCCCACACGGAAATCACGTGGGCCCCACCCGGAAATCACGTGGGCCCCACCCTGAAATCACGTGGGCCCCACCCGGAAATCACGTGGGCCCCACCCGGAAATCACGTGGGCCCCACCCGGAAATCACGTGGGCCCCACCCGGAAATCACGTGGGCCCCACCCGGAAATCACGTGGGCCCCACCCGGAAATAACGTGGGCCCCACCCGGAAATCACGTGGGCCCCACCCGGAAATCACGTGGGCCCCCAGGGGAAATCACGTGGGCCCCACAAGGAAATCACGTGGGCCCCACCCGGAAATCACGTGGGCCCCACCCGGAAATCACGTGGGCCCCACCCGGAAATCACGTGGGCCCCACGGGGAAATCACGTGGGCCCCACCCGGAAATCACGTGGGCCCCACCCGGAAATCACGTGGGCCCCACCCGGAAATCACGTGGGCCCCACCCGGAAATCACGTGGGCCCCACCCGGAAATCACGTGGGCCCCACCCGGAAATCACGTGGGCCCCACCCGGAAATCACGTGGGCCCCACCCGGAAATCACGTGGGCCCCACCCGGAAATCACGTGGGCCCCAAGGGGAAATCACGTGGGCCCCACCCGGAAATCACGTGGGCCCCACCCGGAAATCACGTGGGCCCCACCCGGAAATCACGTGGGCCCCACCCGGAAATCACGTGGGCCCCACCCGGAAATCACGTGGGCCCCACCCGGAAATCACGTGGGCCCCACCCGGAAATCACGTGGGCCCCACGGGGAAATCACGCGGGCCCCACCCGGAAATCACGTGGGCACCACGGGGAAATCACGTGGGCCCCACCCGGAAATCACGTGGGCACCACGGGGAAATCACGTGGGCCCCACCCGGAAATCACGTGGGCCCCACCCGGAAATCACGTGGGCCCCACCCGGAAATCACGTGGGGCCCACCCGGAAATCACGTGGGCCCCACCCGGAAATCACGTGGGCCCCACGGGGAAATCACATGGGCCCCACCCGGAAATCACGTGGGCACCACCCGGAAATCACGTGGGCCCCACACGGAAATCACGTGGGCCCCACCCGGAAATCACGTGGGCCCCACACGGAAATCACGTGGGCCCCACCCGGAAATCACGTGGGCCCCTCCCGGAAATCACGTGGGCCCCACCCGGAAATCACGTGGGCCCCACCCGGAAATCACGTGGGCCCCACGGGGAAATCACGTGGGCCCCACCCGGAAATCACGTGGGCCCCACCCGGAAGTCACGTGGGCCCCACCCGGAAGTCACGTGGGCCCCACCCGGAAATCACGTGGGCCCCACCCGGAAATCACGTGGGCCCCACACGGAAATCACGTGGGCCCCACCCGGAAATCACGTGGGCCCCACCCGGAAATCACGTGGGCCCCACCGGAAATCACGTGGGCCCCCAGGTGAAATCACGTGGGCCCCACAAGGAAATCACGTGGGCCCCACCCTGAAATCACGTGGGCCCCACCCGGAAATCACGTGGGCCCCACCCGGAAATCACGTGGGCCCCACCCGGAAATCACGTGTGCCCCACGGGGGAAATCACGTGGGCCCCACCCGGAAATCACGTGGGCCCCACCCGGAAATCACGTGGGCCCCACCCGGAAATCACGTGGGCCCCACCCGGAAATCACGTGGGCCCCACCCGGAAATCACGTGGGCCCCACCCGGAAATCACGTGGCCCCCACGGGGAAATCACGTGGGCCCCACCCGGAAATCACGTGGGCCCCACCCGGAAATCACGTGGGCCCCACCCGGAAATCACGTGGGCCCCACCCGGAAATCACGTGGGCCCCACGGGGAAATCACGTGGGCCCCACGGGGAAATCACGTGGGCCCCACCCGGAAATCACGTGGGCCCCACCCGGAAATCACGTGAGCCCCACCCGGAAATCACATGGGCCCCACCCGGAAATCACGTGGGCCCCACCCGGAAATCACGTGGGCCCCACCCGGAAATCACGTGGGCCCCCAGGGGAAATCACGTGGGCCCCACCCGGAAATCACGTGGGCCCCACCCGGAAATCACGTGGGCCCCACCCGGAAATCACGTGGGCCCCACCCGGAAATCACGTGGGCCCCACCCGGAAATCACGTGGGCCCCACCCGGAAATCACGTGGGCCCCACCCGGAAATCACGTGGGCCCCACCCGGAAATCACGTGGGCCCCACCCGGAAATCACGTGGGCCCCACCCGGAAATCACGTGGGCCCCACCCGGAAATCACGTGGGCCCCACCCGGAAATCACGTGGGCCCCACCCGGAAATCACGAGGGCCCCACCCGGAAATTACGTGGGCCCCACCCGGAAATCACGTGGGCCCTACCCGGAAATAACGTGGGCCCCCAGAGGAAATCACGTGGGCCCCACCCGGAAATCACGTGGGCCCCCAGGGGAAATCACGTGGGCCCCACCCGGAAATCACGTGGGCCCCACCCGGAAATCACGTGGGCCCCACCCGGAAATCACGTGGGCCCCACGGGGAAATCACGTGGGCCCCACCCGGAAATCACGTGGGCCCCACCCGGAAATCACGTGGGCCCCACCCGGAAATCACGTGGGCCCCACCCGGAAATCACGTGGGCCCCACCCGGAAATCACGTGGGCCCCACCCGGAAATCACGTGGGCCCCACCCGGAAATCACGTGGGCCCCACCCGGAAATCACGTGGGCCCCACCCGGAAATCACGTGGGCCCCACCCGGAAATCACGTGGGCCCCACCCGGAAATCACGTGGGGCCCACCCGGAAATCACGTGGGCCCCACGGGGAAATCACTTGGGCCCCACCCGGAAATCACGTGGGCCCCACCCGGAAATCACGTGGGCCCCACACGGAAATCACGTGGGCCCCACCCGGAAATCACGTGGGCCCCACCCTGAAATCACGTGGGCCCCACCCGGAAATCACGTGGGCCCCACCCGGAAATCACGTGGGCCCCACCCGGAAATCACGTGGGCCCCACCCGGAAATCACGTGGGCCCCACCCGGAAATCACGTGGGCCCCACCCGGAAATAACGTGGGCCCCACCCGGAAATCACGTGGGCCCCCAGGGGAAATCACGTGGGCCCCACAAGGAAATCACGTGGGCCCCACCCGGAAATCACGTGGGCCCCACCCGGAAATCACGTGGGCCCCACCCGGAAATCACGTGGGCCCCACGGGGAAATCACGTGGGCCCCACCCGGAAATCACGTGGGCCCCACCCGGAAATCACGTGGGCCCCACCCGGAAATCACGTGGGCCCCAACCGGAAATCACGTGGGCCCCACCCGGAAATCACGTGGGCCCCACCCGGAAATCACGTGGGCCCCACCCGGAAATCACGTGGGCCCCACCCGGAAATCACGTGGGCCCCACCCGGAAATCACGTGGGCCCCACCCGGAAATCACGTGGGCCCCACCCGGAAATCACGTGGGCCCCACCCGGAAATCACGTGGGCCCCACCCGGAAATCACGTGGGCCCCACCCGGAAATCACGTGGGCCCCACCCGGAAATCACGTGGGCCCCACCCGGAAATCACGTGGGCCCCACGGGGAAATCACGCGGGCCCCACCCGGAAATCACGTGGGCACCACGGGGAAATCACGTGGGCCCCACCCGGAAATCACGTGGGCACCACGGGGAAATCACGTGGGCCCCACCCGGAAATCACGTGGGCCCCACCCGGAAATCACGTGGGCCCCACCCGGAAATCACGTGGGGCCCACCCGGAAATCACGTGGGCCCCACCCGGAAATCACGTGGGCCCCACGGGGAAATCACGTGGGCCCCACCCGGAAATCACGTGGGCACCACCCGGAAATCACGTGGGCCCCACACGGAAATCACGTGGGCCCCACCCGGAAATCACGTGGGCCCCACACGGAAATCACGTGGGCCCCACCCGGAAATCACGTGGGCCCCTCCCGGAAATCACGTGGGCCCCACCCGGAAATCACGTGGGCCCCACCCGGAAATCACGTGGGCCCCACGGGGAAATCACGTGGGCCCCACCCGGAAATCACGTGGGCCCCACCCGGAAATCACGTGGGCCCCACCCGGAAGTCACGTGGGCCCCACCCGGAAATCACGTGGGCCCCACCCGGAAATCACGTGGGCCCCACCCGGAAATCACGTGGGCCCCACCCGGAAATCACGTGGGCCCCACCCGGAAATCACGTGGGCCCCACCCGGAAATCACGTGGGCCCCACCCGGAAATCACGTGGGCCCCCAGGTGAAATCACGTGGGCCCCACAAGGAAATCACGTGGGCCCCACCCTGAAATCACGTGGGCCCCACCCGGAAATGACGTGGGCCCCACCCGGAAATCACGTGGGACCCACCCGGAAATCACGTGGGCCGCACGGGGAGATCACGTGGGCCCCACGGGGAAATCACGTGGGCCCCACCCGGAAATCACGTGGGCCCCACCCGGAAATCACGTGAGCCCCACCCGGAAATCACATGGGCCCCACCCGGAAATCACGTGGGCCCCACCCGGAAATCACGTGGGCCCCACCCGGAAATCACGTGGGCCCCCAGGGGAAATCACGTGGGCCCCACCCGGAAATCACGTGGGCCCCACCCGGAAATCACGTGGGCCCCACCCGGAAATCACGTGGGCCCCACCCGGAAATCACGTGGGCCCCACCCGGAAATCACGTGGGCCCCACCCGGAAATCACGTGGGCCCCACCCGGAAATCACGTGGGCCCCACCCGGAAATCACGTGGGCCCCACCCGGAAATCACGTGGGCCCCACGGGGAAATCACGTGGGCCCCACCCGGAAATCACGTGGGCCCCACCCGGAAATCACGTGGGCCCCACCCGGAAATCACGTGGGCCCCACCCGGAAATCACGTGGGCCCCACCCGGAAATCACGAGGGCCCCACCCGGAAATTACGTGGGCCCCACCCGGAAATCACGTGGGCCCTACCCGGAAATCACGTGGGCCCCCAGAGGAAATCACGTGGGCCCCACCCGGAAATCACGTGGGCCCCCAGGGGAAATCACGTGGGCCCCACCCGGAAATCACGTGGGCCCCACCCGGAAATCACGTGGGCCCCACCCGGAAATCACGTGGGCCCCACGGGGAAATCACGTGGGCCCCACCCGGAAATCACGTGGGCCCCACCCGGAAATCACGTGGGCCCCACCCGGAAATCACGTGGGCCCCACCCGGAAATCACGTGGGCCCCACCCGGAAATCACGTGGGCCCCACCCGGAAATCACGTGGGCCCCACCCGGAAATCACGTGGGCCCCACCCGGAAATCACGTGGGCCCCACCCGGAAATCACGTGGGCCCCACCCGGAAATCACGTGGGGCCCACCCGGAAATCACGTGGGCCCCACGGGGAAATCACGTGGGCCCCACCCGGAAATCACGTGGGCCCCACCCGGAAATCACGTGGGCCCCACACGGAAATCACGTGGGCCCCACCCGGAAATCACGTGGGCCCCACCCTGAAATCACGTGGGCCCCACCCGGAAATCACGTGGGCCCCACCCGGAAATCACGTGGGCCCCACCCGGAAATCACGTGGGCCCCACCCGGAAATCACGTGGGCCCCACCCGGAAATCACGTGGGCCCCACCCGGAAATAACGTGGGCCCCACCCGGAAATCACGTGGGCCCCCAGGGGAAATCACGTGGGCCCCACAAGGAAATCACGTGGGCCCCACCCGGAAATCACGTGGGCCCCACCCGGAAATCACGTGGGCCCCACCCGGAAATCACGTGGGCCCCACGGGGAAATCACGTGGGCCCCACCCGGAAATCACGTGGGCCCCACCCGGAAATCACGTGGGCCCCACCCGGAAATCACGTGGGCCCCACCCGGAAATCACGTGGGCCCCACCCGGAAATCACGTGGGCCCCACCCGGAAATCACGTGGGCCCCACCCGGAAATCACGTGGGCCCCACCCGGAAATCACGTGGGCCCCACCCGGAAATCACGTGGGCCCCACCCGGAAATCACGTGGGCCCCAAGGGGAAATCACGTGGGCCCCACCCGGAAATCACGTGGGCCCCACCCGGAAATCACGTGGGCCCCACCCGGAAATCACGTGGGCCCCACCCGGAAATCACGTGGGCCCCACCCGGAAATCACGTGGGCCCCACGGGGAAATCACGCGGGCCCCACCCGGAAATCACGTGGGCACCACGGGGAAATCACGTGGGCCCCACCCGGAAATCACGTGGGCACCACGGGGAAATCACGTGGGCCCCACCCGGAAATCACGTGGGCCCCACCCGGAAATCACGTGGGCCCCACCCGGAAATCACGTGGGGCCCACCCGGAAATCACGTGGGCCCCACCCGGAAATCACGTGGGCCCCACTGGGAAATCACGTGGGCCCCACCCGGAAATCACGTGGGCACCACCCGGAAATCACGTGGGCCCCACACGGAAATCACGTGGGCCCCACCCGGAAATCACGTGGGCCCCACACGGAAATCACGTGGGCCCCACGGGGAAATCACGTGGGCCCCACCCGGAAATCACGTGGCCCCACCCGGAAATCACGTGGGCCCCACCCTGAAATCACGTGGGCCCCACCCGGAAATCACGTGGGCCCCACCCGGAAATCACGTGGGCCCCACCCGGAAATCACGTGGGCCCCACCCGGAAATCACGTGGGCCCCACTCGGAAATCACGTGGGCCCCACCCGGAAATCACGTGGGCCCCCAGGGGAAATCACGTGGGCCCCACCCGGAAATCACGTGGGCCCCACCCGGAAATCACGTGGGACCCCAGGGGAAATCACGTGGGCCCCACCCGGAAATCACGTGGGCCCCACCCGGAAATCACGTGGGCCCCACCCGGAAATCACGTGGGCCCCACCCGGAAATCACGTGGGCCCCACCCGGAAATCACGTGGGCCCCACCCGGAAATCACGTGGGCCCCACCCGGAAATCACGTGGGCCCCACCCGGAAATCACGTGGGCCCCACCCGGAAATCACGTGGGCCCCACCCGGAAATCACGTGGGCCCCACCCGGAAAGCACGTGGGGCCCACCCGGAAATCACGTGGGCCCCACCCGGAAATCACGTTGGCCCCACCCGGAAATCACGTGGGCCCCACCCGGAAATCACGTGGGCCCCACCCGGAAATCACGTGGGCCCCACCCTGAAATCACGTGGGCCCCACCCGGAAATCACGTGGGCCCCACCCGGAAATCACGTGGGCCCCACCCGGAAATCAGGTGGGCCCCACCCGGAAATCACGTGGGCCCCACTCGGAAATCACGTGGGCCCCACCCGGAAATCACGTGGGCCCCCAGGGGAAATCACGTGGGCCCCACCCGGAAATCACGTGGGCCCCACCCGGAAATCACGTGGGCCCCACCCGGAAATCACGTGGGCCCCACCCGGAAATCACGTGGGCCCCACCCGGAAATCACGTGGGCCCCACCCGGAAATCACGTGGGCCCCACCCGGAAATCACGTGGGCCCCACCCGGAAATCACGTGGGCCCCCAGGGGAAATCACTTGGGCCCCACCCGGAAATCACGTGGGCCCCACCCGGAAATCACGTGGGCCCCACCCGGAAATCACGTGGGCCCCACGGGGAAATCACGTGGGCCCCACCCGGAAATCACGTGGGCCCCACGGGGAAATCACGTGGGTCCCACCCGGAAATCACGTGGGCCCCACCCGGAAATCACGTGGGCCCCACCCGGAAATCACGTGGGCCCCACCCGGAAATCACGTGGGCCCCACCTGGAAATCACGTGGGCCCCACGGGGAAATCACGTGGGCCCCACCCGGAAATCACGTGGGCCCCACCCGGAAATCACGTGGGCCCCACCCGGAAATCACGTGGGCCCCACCCGGAAATCACGTGGGCCCCACCCGGAAATCACGTGGGCCCCACCCGGAAATCACGTGGGCCCCACCCGGAAATCACGTGGGCCCCACCCGGAAATCACGTGGGCCCCCAGGGGAAATCACGTGGGCCCCACCCGGAAATCACGTGGGCCCCACCCGGAAATCACGTGGGCCCCACCCGGAAATCACGTGGGCCCCACGGGGAAATCACGTGGGCCCCACCCGGAAATCACGTGGGCCCCACCCGGAAATCACGTGGGCCCCCAGGGGAAATCACGTGGGCCCCACCCGGAAATCACGTGGGCCCCACCCGGAAATCACGTGGGCCCCACCCGGAAATCACGTGGGCCCCACCCGGAAATCACGTGGGCCCCACCCGGAAATCACGTGGGCCCCACCCGGAAATCACGTGGGCCCCACCCGGAAATCACGTGGGCCCCACCCGGAAATCACGTGGGCCCCACCCGGAAATCACGTGGGCCCCACCCGGAAATCACGTGGGCCCCACCCGGAAATCACGTGGGCCCCACCCGGAAATCACGTGGGCCCCACCCGGAAATCACGTGGGCCCCACCCGGAAATCACGTGGGCCCCACCCGGAAATCACGTGGGGCCCACCCGGAAATCACGTGGGCCCCACGGGGAAATCACGTGGGCCCCACCCGGAAATCACGTGGGCCCCACCCGGAAATCACGTGGGCCCCACCCGGAAATCACGTGGGCCCCACCCGGAAATCACGTGGGCCCCACCCGGAAATCACGTGGGCCCCACCCGGAAATCACGTGGGCCCCACCCGGAAATCACGTGGGCCCCACCCGGAAATCACGTGGGCCCTACCCGGAAATCACGTGGGCCCCCAGGGGAAATCACGTGGGCCCCACCCGGAAATCACGTGGGCCCCACCCGGAAATCACGTGGGCCCCACCCGGAAATCACGTGGGCCCCACCCGGAAATCACGTGGGCCCCACCCGGAAATCACGTGGGCCCCACCCGGAAATCACGTGGGCCCCACCCGGAAATCACGTGAGCCCCACCCGGAAATCACGTGGGCCCCACGGGGAAATCACGTGGGCCCCACGGGGAAATCACGTGGGCCCCACCCGGAAATCACGTGGGCCCCACCCGGAAATCACGTGGGCCCCACGGGGAAATCACGTGGGCCCCACCCGGAAATCACGTGGGCCCCACCCGGAAATCACGTGGGCCCCACCCGGAAATCACGTGGGCCCCACCCGGAAATCACGTGGGCCCCACCCGGAAATCACGTGGGCCCCACCCGGAAATCACGTGGGCCCCACCCGGAAATCACGTGGGCCCCACCCGGAAATCACGTGGGCCCCACACGGAAATCACGTGGGCCCCACACGGAAATCACGTGGGCCCCACCCGGAAATCACGTGGGCCCCACGGGGAAATCACGTGGGCCCCACGCGGAAATCACGTGGGCCCCACGGGGAAATCACGTGGGCCCCACCCGGAAATCACGTGGGCCCCACGGGGAAATCACGTGGGCCCCACCCGGAAATCACGTGGGCCCCACCCGGAAATCACGTGGGCCCCACCCGGAAATCACGTGGGCCCCACCCGGAAATCACGTGGGCCCCACGGGGAAATCACGTGGGCCCCACCCGGAAATCACGTGGGTCCCACCCGGAAATCACGTGGGCCCCACCCGGAAATCACGTGGGCCCCACCCGGAAATCACGTGGGCCCAACCCGGAAATCACGTGGGCCCCACCTGGAAATCACGTGGGCCCCACCCGGAAATCACGTGGGCCCCCAGGGGAAATCACGTGGGCCCCACCCTGAAATCACGTGGGCCCCACCCGGAAATCACGTGGGCCCCACCCGGAAATAACGTGGGCCCCACCCGGAAATCACGTGGGCCCCACCCAGAAATCACGTGGGCCCCACCCGGAAATCACGTGGGCCCCACCCGGAAATCAAGTGGGCCCCACCCGGAAATCACGTGGGCCCCACCCGGAAATCACATGGGCCCCCAGGGGAAATCATGTGGGCCCCACCCGGAAATCACGTGGGCCCCACCCGGAAATCACGTGGGCCCCACCCGGAAATCACTTGGGCCCCACCCGGAAATCACGTGGGCCCCACCCGGAAATCACGTGGGCCCCATCCGGAAATCACGTGGGCCCCACGGGGAAATCACGTGGGCCCCACCCGGAAATCACGTGGGGCCCACCCGGAAATCACGTGGGCCCCACCCTGAAATCACGTGGGCCCCACCCGGAAATCACGTGGGCCCCACCCGGAAATCACGTGGGCCCCCAGGGGAAATCACGTGGGCCCCACCCGGAAATCACGTGGGCCCCACCCGGAAATCACGTGGGCCCCCAGGGGAAATCACGTGGGCCCCACCCGGATATCACGTGGGCCCCACCCGGAAATCACGTGGGCCCCACCCGGAAATAACGTGGGCCCCACGGGGAAATCACGTGGGCCCCACCCGGAAATCACGTGGGCCCCACCCGGAAATCACGTGGGCCCCCAGGGGAAATCACGTGGGCCCCACCCGGAAATCACGTGGGCCCCACCCGGAAATCACGTGGGCCCCACCCGGAAATCACGTGGGCCCCACCCGGAAATCAAGTGGGCCCCACCCGGAAATCACGTGGGCCCCACCCGGAAATCACGTGGGCCCCACCCGGAAATCACGTGGGCCCCACCCGGAAATCACGTGGGCCCCACCCGGAAATCACGTGGGCCCCACCCGGAAATCACGTGGGCCCCACCCGGAAATCACGTGGGCCCCACCCTGAAATCACGTGGGCCCCACCCGGAAATCACGTGGGCCCCACCCGGAAATCACGTGGGCCCCACCCGGAAATCACGTGGGCCCCACCCGGAAATCACGTGGGCCCCACCCGGAAATCACGTGGGCCCCACCCGGAAATCACGTGGGCCCCACCCGGAAATCACGTGGGCCCCCAGGTGAAATCACGTGGGCCCCACAAGGAAATCACGTGGGCCCCACCCTGAAATCACGTGGGCCCCACCCGGAAATCACGTGGGCCCCACCCGGAAATCACGTGGGCCCCACCCGGAAATCACGTGTGCCCCACGGGGAAATCACGTGGGCCCCACCCGGAAATCACGTGGGCCCCACCCGGAAATCACGTGGGCCCCACCCGGAAATCACGTGGGCCCCACCCGGAAATCACGTGGGCCCCACCCGGAAATCACGTGGGCCCCACCCGGAAATCACGTGGCCCCCACGGGGAAATCACGTGGGCCCCACCCGGAAATCACGTGGGCCCCACCCGGAAATCACGTGGGCCCCACCAGGAAATCACGTGGGCCCCACCCGGAAATCACGTGGGCCCCACGGGGAAATCACGTGGGCCCCACGGGGAAATCACGTGGGCCCCACCCGGAAATCACGTGGGCCCCACCCGGAAATCACGTGAGCCCCACCCGGAAATCACATGGGCCCCACCCGGAAATCACGTGGGCCCCACCCGGAAATCACGAGGGCCCCACCCGGAAATCACGTGGGCCCCCAGGGGAAATCACGTGGGCCCCACCCGGAAATCACGTGGGCCCCACCCGGAAATCACGTGGGCCCCACCCGGAAATCACGTGGGCCCCACCCGGAAATCACGTGGGCCCCACCCGGAAATCACGTGGGCCCCACCCGGAAATCACGTGGGCCCCACCCGGAAATCACGTGGGCCCCACCCGGAAATCACGTGGGCCCCACCCGGAAATCACGTGGGCCCCACCCGGAAATCACGTGGGCCCCACCCGGAAATCACGTGGGCCCCACGGGGAAATCACGTGGGCCCCACGGGGAAATCACGTGGGCCCCACCCGGAAATCACGTGGGCCCCACCCGGAAATCACGTGGGCCCCACCCGGAAATCACGTGGGCCCCACCCGGAAATCACGAGGGCCCCACCCGGAAATTACGTGGGCCCCACCCGGAAATCACGTGGGCCCTACCCGGAAATCACGTGGGCCCCCAGAGGAAATCACGTGGGCCCCACCCGGAAATCACGTGGGCCCCACCCGGAAATCACGTGGGCCCCACCCGGAAATCACGTGGGCCCCACCCGGAAATCACGTGGGCCCCACCCGGAAATCACGTGGGCCCCATGGGGAAATCACGTGGGCCCCACCCGGAAATCACGTGGGCCCCACCCGGAAATCACGTGGGCCCCACCCGGAAATCACGTGGGCCCCACCCGGAAATCACGTGGGCCCCACCCGGAAATCACGTGGGCCCCACCCGGAAATCACGTGGGCCCCACCCGGAAATCACGTGGGCCCCACCCGGAAATCACGTGGGCCCCACCCGGAAATCACGTGGGCCCCACCCGGAAATCACGTGGGCCCCACCCGGAAATCACGTGGGGCCCACCCGGAAATCACGTGGGCCCCACCCGGAAATCACGTGGGCCCCACCCGGAAATCACGTGGGCCCCACCCGGAAATCACGTGGGCCCCACACGGAAATCACGTGGGCCCCACCCGGAAATCACGTGGGCCCCACCCTGAAATCACGTGGGCCCCACCCGGAAATCACGTGGGCCCCACCCGGAAATCACGTGGGCCCCACCCGGAAATCACGTGGGCCCCACCCGGAAATCACGTGGGCCCCACCCGGAAATCACGTGGGCCCCACCCGGAAATCACGTGGGCCCCACCCGGAAATCACGTGGGCCCCACCCGGAAATCACGTGGGCCCCCAGGGGAAATCACGTGGGCCCCACAAGGAAATCACGTGGGCCCCACCCGGAAATCACGTGGGCCCCACCCGGAAATCACGTGGGCCCCACGGGGAAATCACGTGGGCCCCACCCGGAAATCACGTGGGCCCCACCCGGAAATCACGTGGGCCCCACCCGGAAATCACGTGGGCCCCACCCGGAAATCACGTGGGCCCCACCCGGAAATCACGTGGGCCCCACCCGGAAATCACGTGGGCCCCACCCGGAAATCACGTGGGCCCCACCCGGAAATCACGTGGGCCCCACCCGGAAATCACGTGGGCCCCAAGGGGAAATCACGTGGGCCCCACCCGGAAATCACGTGGGCCCCACCCGGAAATCACGTGGGCCCCACCCGGAAATCACGTGGGCCCCACCCGGAAATCACGTGGGCCCCACCCGGAAATCACGTGGGCCCCACCCGGAAATCACGTGGGCCCCACCCGGAAATCACGTGGGCCCCACGGGGAAATCACGCGGGCCCCACCCGGAAATCACGTGGGCACCACGGGGAAATCACGTGGGCCCCACCCGGAAATCACGTGGGCACCACGGGGAAATCACGTGGGCCCCACCCGGAAATCACGTGGGCCCCACCCGGAAATCACGTGGGCCCCACCCGGAAATCACGTGGGGCCCACCCGGAAATCACGTGGGCCCCACCCGGAAATCACGTGGGCACCACCCGGAAATCACGTGGGCCCCACACGGAAATCACGTGGGCCCCACCCGGAAATCACGTGGGCCCCACACGGAAATCACGTGGGCCCCACCCGGAAATCACGTGGGCCCCTCCCGGAAATCACGTGGGCCCCACCCGGAAATCACGTGGGCCCCACCCGGAAATCACGTGGGCCCCACGGGGAAATCACGTGGGCCCCACCCGGAAATCACGTGGGCCCCACCCGGAAATCACGTGGGCCCCACCCGGAAGTCACGTGGGCCCCACCCGGAAATCACGTGGGCCCCACCCGGAAATCACGTGGGCCCCACCCGGAAATCACGTGGGCCCCACCCGGAAATCACGTGGGCCCCACCCGGAAATCACGTGGGCCCCACCCGGATATCACGTGGGCCCCACCGGAAATCACGTGGGCCCCCAGGTGAAATCACGTGGGCCCCACAAGGAAATCACGTGGGCCCCACCCTGAAATCACGTGGGCCCCACCCGGAAATCACGTGGGCCCCACCCGGAAATCACGTGGGCCCCACCCGGAAATCACGTGTGCCCCACGGGGAAATCACGTGGGCCCCACCCGGAAATCACGTGGGCCCCACCCGGAAATCACGTGGGCCCCACCCGGAAATCACGTGGGCCCCACCCGGAAATCACGTGGGCCCCACCCGGAAATCACGTGGGCCCCACCCGGAAATCACGTGGCCCCCACGGGGAAATCACGTGGGCCCCACCCGGAAATCACGTGGGCCCCACCCGGAAATCACGTGGGCCCCACCCGGAAATCACGTGGGCCCCACCCGGAAATCACGTGGGCCCCACGGGGAAATCACGTGGGCCCCACGGGGAAATCACGTGGGCCCCACCCGGAAATCACGTGGGCCCCACCCGGAAATCACGTGAGCCCCACCCGGAAATCACATGGGCCCCACCCGGAAATCACGTGGGCCCCACCCGGAAATCACGTGGGCCCCACCCGGAAATCACGTGGGCCCCCAGGGGAAATCACGTGGGCCCCACCCGGAAATCACGTGGGCCCCACCCGGAAATCACGTGGGCCCCACCCGGAAATCACGTGGGCCCCACCCGGAAATCACGTGGGCCCCACCCGGAAATCACGTGGGCCCCACCCGGAAATCACGTGGGCCCCACCCGGAAATCACGTGGGCCCCACCCGGAAATCACGTGGGCCCCACCCGGAAATCACGTGGGCCCCACCCGGAAATCACGAGGGCCCCACCCGGAAATTACGTGGGCCCCACCCGGAAATCACGTGGGCCCTACCCGGAAATCACGTGGGCCCCCAGAGGAAATCACGTGGGCCCCACCCGGAAATCACGTGGGCCCCCAGGGGAAATCACGTGGGCCCCACCCGGAAATCACGTGGGCCCCACCCGGAAATCACGTGGGCCCCACCCGGAAATCACGTGGGCCCCACGGGGAAATCACGTGGGCCCCACCCGGAAATCACGTGGGCCCCACCCGGAAATCACGTGGGCCCCACCCGGAAATCACGTGGGCCCCACCCGGAAATAACGTGGGCCCCACCCGGAAATCACGTGGGCCCCCAGGGGAAATCACGTGGGCCCCACAAGGAAATCACGTGGGCCCCACCCGGAAATCACGTGGGCCCCACCCGGAAATCACGTGGGCCCCACCCGGAAATCACGTGGGCCCCACGGGGAAATCACGTGGGCCCCACCCGGAAATCACGTGGGCCCCACCCGGAAATCACGTGGGCCCCACCCGGAAATCACGTGGGCCCCACCCGGAAATCACGTGGGCCCCACCCGGAAATCACGTGGGCCCCACCCGGAAATCACGTGGGCCCCACCCGGAAATCACGTGGGCCCCACCCGGAAATCACGTGGGCCCCACCCGGAAATCACGTGGGCCCCACCCGGAAATCACGTGGGCCCCACCCGGAAATCACGTGGGCCCCACGGGGAAATCACGCGGGCCCCACCCGGAAATCACGTGGGCACCACGGGGAAATCACGTGGGCCCCACCCGGAAATCACGTGGGCACCACGGGGAAATCACGTGGGCCCCACCCGGAAATCACGTGGGCCCCACCCGGAAATCACGTGGGCCCCACCCGGAAATCACGTGGGGCCCACCCGGAAATCACGTGGGCCCCACCCGGAAATCACGTGGGCCCCACGGGGAAATCACGTGGGCCCCACCCGGAAATCACGTGGGCACCACCCGGAAATCACGTGGGCCCCACACGGAAATCACGTGGGCCCCACCCGGAAATCACGTGGGCCCCACACGGAAATCACGTGGGCCCCACCCGGAAATCACGTGGGCCCCTCCCGGAAATCACGTGGGCCCCACCCGGAAATCACGTGGGCCCCACCCGGAAATCACGTGGGCCCCACGGGGAAATCACGTGGGCCCCACCCGGAAATCACGTGGGCCCCACCCGGAAATCACGTGGGCCCCACCCGGAAGTCACGTGGGCCCCACCCGGAAATCACGTGGGCCCCACCCGGAAATCACGTGGGCCCCACCCGGAAATCACGTGGGCCCCACCCGGAAATCACGTGGGCCCCACCCGGAAATCACGTGGGCCCCACCCGGAAATCACGTGGGCCCCACCGGAAATCACGTGGGCCCCCAGGTGAAATCACGTGGGCCCCACAAGGAAATCACGTGGGCCCCACCCTGAAATCACGTGGGCCCCACCCGGAAATCACGTGGGCCCCACCCGGAAATCACGTGGGCCCCACCCGGAAATCACGTGTGCCCCACGGGGAAATCACGTGGGCCCCACCCGGAAATCACGTGGGCCCCACCCGGAAATCACGTGGGCCCCACCCGGAAATCACGTGGGCCCCACCCGGAAATCACGTGGGCCCCACCCGGAAATCACGTGGGCCCCACCCGGAAATCACGTGGCCCCCACGGGGAAATCACGTGGGCCCCACCCGGAAATCACGTGGGCCCCACCCGGAAATCACGTGGGCCCCACCCGGAAATCACGTGGGCCCCACCCGGAAATCACGTGGGCCCCACGGGGAAATCACGTGGGCCCCACGGGGAAATCACGTGGGCCCCACCCGGAAATCACGTGGGCCCCACCCGGAAATCACGTGAGCCCCACCCGGAAATCACATGGGCCCCACCCGGAAATCACGTGGGCCCCACCCGGAAATCACGTGGGCCCCACCCGGAAATCACGTGGGCCCCCAGGGGAAATCACGTGGGCCCCACCCGGAAATCACGTGGGCCCCACCCGGAAATCACGTGGGCCCCACCCGGAAATCACGTGGGCCCCACCCGGAAATCACGTGGGCCCCACCCGGAAATCACGTGGGCCCCACCCGGAAATCACGTGGGCCCCACCCGGAAATCACGTGGGCCCCACCCGGAAATCACGTGGGCCCCACCCGGAAATCACGTGGGCCCCACCCGGAAATCACGAGGGCCCCACCCGGAAATTACGTGGGCCCCACCCGGAAATCACGTGGGCCCTACCCGGAAATCACGTGGGCCCCCAGAGGAAATCACGTGGGCCCCACCCGGAAATCACGTGGGCCCCCAGGGGAAATCACGTGGGCCCCACCCGGAAATCACGTGGGCCCCACCCGGAAATCACGTGGGCCCCACCCGGAAATCACGTGGGCCCCACGGGGAAATCACGTGGGCCCCACCCGGAAATCACGTGGGCCCCACCCGGAAATCACGTGGGCCCCACCCGGAA